>NC_137459.1:236134210-238534210 GCF_964235325.1 Thermobia domestica
TACTACTAAAGTACACTGTTAATGGTGGCGCTGGGTAGGGGTGATCGACTTTTCGCCCTCCCCCTGCATCCGCCTATGTGTTTACATGAATGATATAGCTCCTTATACAACCTATGCAGAGTTAATAGTAGTGGATTACTAATTACAAAGATACGTGTTACTGCTCGAGGCTCCATATGGTATTTTATATACACATACAGTACATTAATACATTGATTTTGATACATTAATTGCTATTTAGAACTTCATCTCTACTACAATTCTTAATTCTAACTGGAGTGGTACGGTCACAGAGAAACGTATTTTTAAAGAAAGAAAAAAAGCTCATCAAGAGCAAGAAAAGGAAGTTGCTTTTTAATTTGATTTGATCTATATTTTATGGGCTGTTCCATTAGCAATTGCCTAGCCCATCACGACTAGAAAATGGCCTCATCCAGTGACCACAATAACTCAGAAAGAATTAGAAAGGTAAGCAGCCTGAGTCTAATGAAGAAGCTTGGGATTGAGGTTTCATCCCAGCATTTGACTAGTGTTACAGAAAACAAAGGACAAATTTCCATCAGGACGACTGCTTTAAAAAAGATTTACTACCTTTTCGGTCAAGTATTTCCACTAGAATCGAATCTGACAATGAGATTGCTCTCACCTAAGTCGACAGTTTTACTCAATCAAATTTGGAGTAATTGTGACATATTAAGGCAGGAAAATCAAATATCAACAGAATGAAGAGAACGCAAGGCTATCACACGATCAGATACCAAAAGTGTCTTAAAATCTTATTTTAAGCATAGGAATGAAAATCATTTTGTGAATAATTTAGAAAATTTTGCTGATTCGGAACACCCGAATTTTCTGACACGGAGTTTCGAATCCGAAATTTCGGATCCGGATCCAATATCCGAAATTTCTGATCTGGATCCAAGATCCGTTTTTTTCGGATCCGGATGCAAGATCCGAAATCTAGGATCCGGATCCAGTGTCCGGATATCCGGATCTGGCCATCCCTAATTAGAGCACCTACGGGGAAGATACTTTTGCAGATGTGTGTACGCATACTTCTAATTAATAAAACTGCTGATTATTTCCTTTGTTCATATTCTTATAACTATCTTATTTGTGGTTAACCTACGTAGCTTGTAGTTTTCTTTTTGTATTCCACGTAATAATTACTAAACTGTGAAGCAAATGACAAAAGAAAAAAATGCAAGGAAACAGCTGGATGAATTGGAGAAGAGATAGCTAAAACTTGATATGGACACAACGAGAATGTAGACATACAAGTCACAAATTCGAGCCTAATGTCGAAATTTGCTTTAGTTTGTAAAAAAAATGTGTTATTTATTTTTACGTTATTGAGCATTACACGAAAATGTTTAATCTATTAGAAGAGCATTTGTTTTTTTTTTTAGGCAAAGTTCATTGTCACTGAAACACTAACCCTAACAGCACAAGATGTGCTAGGCATGTGCTATTTAGGTGACCTAGCTACTTTTTAGGTGTCCGACAGTTGAAACATATAATATTCAAGTGCTAAGTATGTACTTCAGCTATCTACAGTTTTAGGTACTGGTTACACCTGAAACTATTTACCACAAATACAGAACTTATAACCTGGCTCAGTTTCGCACTCTAATAGTCATTTGTTTAAAGTTGTCACTTGGGACATATATCTGTCATATTCTAGGTACGTCCTTTAGGTACATATTGTTTCAGATATCCTAACAGTACAAGATGTGCTAGGCATTAGCCATTTAGGTGTTCTAAATTCATCTCCCATATTTGATGCATTTGTTGCTTCTTTTTCTTAGTGATTGTGTACTAGAAGCAATAAACACATAAACTTTATTAAGTGGTAACTTTTGCCTATCATTTGAAAGTGAATGTGGAAGAACCATGAAATAAAGTAACTAGACACTTGTCAATTTGTTATAAAATTACACGGCGAGCAGGTTTTATCTGATCCCAAACGGTTATAGTCGAATATATGCGATTAAAGGGCACTCGGATTAGCCAAATTCAAAAGACCTCAATAATTTATATCTCTAAAAGCGACGTTAACTTCAACGTTTCTGTGGCCAAGTCGAAACAGCACTTGGTTAGTAATGAAAAGGCCGGTGTTCTGCGCCCATCCTTGGATAGCCCTACATTTTCTTACTTGTTTAAAGTATTGTTTAGAGTCACCTTAATGTAAACACATTACGCATATAAATGATTTAACATATTTTGGGGGAGTAATTTTGAGGTTCATTGACACTTACGGCATGGGAAACACACCTAGAACATAGTAGGCACGTTCCCCAGGTACATGCCAGGCGTGTGCCTAGGGGCGGGCATAGAGTGTGACTATTATCTGCATCCGTGTGATTTCTTTCTCAGAGGTATATAAGGCACATACTGGACACATTCTCATGTACCTGATGGAACATGGTAGGCATATGCTTGTTATGTAATTGTGCTGTTAGAGTACATTCTTGCATGTTCTAATTTTTACGAGCGATTACTTGTCTACAAGAAGAGAGGAAACGAACCTATATAAAAACAACAACTTACTATAAAAAAACATGACAGGAAGATTAACAAAAAACATCAGACAAGTGCAAGTAAATTTAACCTATCTTAAACATCCTTACTCACTTCCACCCTTTTTACCCCTTTAATATTACAATCTGCTTCCGATTTTAAATATGTTCTGTTTAATTTATAAAGCAACCCCATTACCCCATTAAAGTCCAATCCCATTACATTTTGCTCTACTAATTTTAGTTTACTAAATCCTAACCGGTTTGTCAGTTATTAACCCCAACTCTTAAGTTTGCTCTTGTTAATCTGAGCTATTAGAGCTAATAAGGTATAGCTGCACAAAGGTGTCTAAACCTTGCTAATTTTAAAAATTATTATTTTGCAGATTTATATTCCTTGTAACAAAGTGACTATATATGACATGGACCTACTGTGAAAACTGTTCTTACAGGAAATCGGACTAGGATTTTTTAAAACTACCGACATAAATCGAACTCAGGGACCTTACTCTTTAATGCCAATTTGGTACATCGCCAAACGATCTTGACATTATCACCAATTCAAATTACTTTTTACATTATTGTACCCATAAAACGGAAATAAGATGAATCGATCAACTTCTATCACGGTTCTATGGCATGGAAATTTCCAAAATTGAATGTACGGATGGATGTATACATCCCCTCCAAAAATTTTTAGGAGGTGCTATAATGTACTCATATCCTATGGGTACTCAAGTAGTCATTTCCGTCATAATCTTCCAATTTATATTTTTGGCATTTTTACAATAAAAAATAAAGTAGATTGCTCACGAGATACATGCTATAGTCTTATACTACCATACCATGGGTGTTTCCAAAATTTAAGGGTAGGACAGATGAACGTTTCCAGAAATTTTAGAGGGGTTAGTTATTGTATCCCATATCCTGGGCCTTTATGCATAGTCATAACATAATAAACCACCATTCAGGGAGATCAATGATGTCAAAAGCCGGCAATTTATACCCATAAAAGGGGACGAAACTAATCACGAAGCAAATACCATAGTAATACATTACCTTACCAAATTTTTAAATGGGGCAATTTCCGAAATTTATGGGTGAATCTATATATACGCCATCCTGACGCACCCCTATATTCATTCATAATGTAATAAAGCAACATTAAAGAGGACAATCCTTGAGGTCCAAAACCTTCCATTTTGGCAATTTTATACCCATGATAGGAAATGAGATGGAACACGAAGTGCAAATTGCAGTCCTATACTATAATACCATGACAAGTTTCAAACTTTAAGGTGGGCCTATACATTGTCATTGAGATCTTGTCCTGAACCCAGATGCTGATTTATAACATAATAAAACATCATCATAGGAAATCCATGAGGTTAAATTTTCAATTTTTGGTAATTCTAATACTCCTAAAATGGAACGAAATGGACTTTGGAACATCTAGAGCCCTATACACTTCTTCTGAGGTAGTTCACGGTAAACATTGTCTTGCAAAATAGTCGTATGCACCAGTAGGTCGTCCCATGCACCCTTTAGACCATGGCCCTTGAACCATGGACCCAGGCACAAAAGTTCGGCCAACCAATTCCCCTGTTTTTATCACCATCAAATGATAAACTGAAAAATATTTATTTAGTTTCTCTTAGAAATAAGCTATTTCCGAGGCCAAATATACTACGATTCTGTAAGTACGTCTACGCTATGCAATACAGTAGTTTACAATTGCCTTTTATCCTTCATGTACTATTCGTTCCTTAAATTCAGTTAGTTTGACTTAAGTACAATCTTGTGTACAAGCTAAGATTTAAAAAAAAATGCTAAAGCTTTATATATTTCTCTTTAGTATTATACGTAGGTTGAACTTGCTTCCCTCAGTACTTAAACCAAATGAAGAGCACGATAAATAGTTTTAAAATCACTCCGTATTACCAGGTTATCAAGCCAACCTGGATATTGTGTAACTCTGTTTTTAAACTATCAAAGAATTATGAAGAATATCGCGGAAATAAGAATACAACAGAATGCACAGATACTCGATGAAAATTTGACACGCTTCTCAGAAAGATGTGGAAATGTGAATTTAATTTCATGACTGTTATATATATATATATATATATATATATATATATATATATATATAATAGAATGCTAACGAGATTTCAAGAGCGTTTGCGAATCATAAAGGTAACCAAGAAAGTTATATCGCTTTTTGTGGAGGTATGTGTTCAATTGGCCCTCACATCGTGAGTTGAATGCGAATTGAGATAAGGCGAAGGTCAGTTGTTGATGTGGTTATATTCGACATGCAACCTGGTTGTGGCAGTGCAGTTAGAACGTGAACTTGGAAAGAGTGAACATGGGACCTCCATAGAGTGTCATAGGGACATGCATAGTATACGAGTTCAAACTGGAGCCAAACGCCGCAGCAGCGGGGTGGAAGGCATGCCAGGGCTTTAGCGAGAGTGTTGTGACTACGCGAATAATGCAGCGATGGTTTAACAAGCTTAAGGACGGCGACGAAACATTCGAAGACGCAACACATGTACAAAATGAAAATCTTCATCCAGCAATTGAGGCGAACAGTGAACAGACATGTGAGGAACTGGGACTGCAGTTCAGTGTGGGTGGAGAAACCATTTGTCAGCTCGTCCGTCAACTTGGAAGCACTAAAAGTTGGATCGATGAGTCCCACATGATTAGACTCCGGGCCAGAAGGCAACCCTAGCAGACACCTGTAATTATTTTCATTCTGTGTGTTTTGTGGACTGCTCCCAAAATCTTGCATCGGGAACTGCTACCAGTTGGTCAGAGCATCAATGTAACCGTGTTCTGTCAGCAGATGAGCCGTGTTTAAGAACACCTAAAAACTCTGGGTTCAGCACTTCTAAATCGCAAAGGTATCCTCCTTTTACAGGATAACGCTATGCCCTACGTGGTTACGATGACCCGGAACACCATTCTCCGCGTTAGATGGGAAACACTATTGCATAGCCATACTTCCAGGACATAGCACCGCCCGATTATCATCTGTCCCATTCCATGGACAATCACCTTAGTGGACCCCAGTTCAAATCCCTAGTAGAAGTGCAAAATGCACTTGATACCTTCTTCGCTTCAAGGCCCACCAAGTTCTACCGTGATGGAATCCATGGTCTTTCAGACGGTTGACAGAAGGTCTTCGATACTGATGGGGATTATTTTTTATCTTTCCAGAGAGAGAGAGAGAGAGTCGGATATAAATATGAAACATATTTATCATTACAGTGTACGATGAAGAACACACACACTGTTTATTCGAATTCTCGCCAGTGATGCTTTGTAAGTTCTCCAACAGAAGATACATATGTGTTTGCAGCCATTATTTTATGCGAAAAAGTTATATTACCTGACAGGGAATCGAACCTAGATTTTTCGTTTGGAAGTCTGGTACTTTACCACTACACCAACAATTGCTTTACCCAAACTTTTTCCTACAAATGCTGTAATATTTCTTTCTGAGAACGATAACTCGAAAAGTGTTTACTGCAGATCAATGAAATGTTTCGAATATCCTGGTAAATCCCTTGCCCTTTCCCAACCAATATTCGTAAATCGTCTCGATAATAATAAAGGTGTTTGCTTCCACATTCGTAAGCATTGCGCGTCTAATATGACATACCCTACAGTTCTATTGGAAATTGAGTATGCTATCCTTTTTGAAAGTGACTTAATGGATGTTTCAAGCATCCTCTATATATTCGAATAGTCCTAAAAATATAAAAACAAACGTTATTTCTATATTTTTGTTGGATTTCTGGTAACGGAACTTTATAATGATAGGTTGTTTTCTTACTCAGTTTAAAATTCCACATTTTTATATGTCCTCCCTTTTCCTTTTCTTCTTCTCTCGCCTTCTCTCTTTCTCTCTCTCTCTCTCTCTCTCTCTCTCTCTCTCTCTGTCTCTGCCTCATTTCTGAACCTCTGTGTAATATATATCCATTGGTTTCAATTTTTCATTGTGTGTGTTTCAGTTGCTCCCTAAATCAACTTATGAATCTTGTTTCGTCTCGCTTTTGTTATTTTATTTCATCGATACTAATACATGCGTAGTTTGAAATTAGAATTGCGTTGATGTTGTTAGCTAATTTTAGTATGGGAGAGAAGAAAGGAGGAGAGAGGGAGGGTCTCTTTACCAGACACGATTATGGGATAAGAAACTGTATATTGGGTGTCGCAATTTTTTTTTGATGCGGAGTGTACAAAATTAGTGAGATAAGCAAACCAACTAACGCCTCCTTCAAGATTAATTACGCCTGGTACAGTAGCTAAAATAGCAGCGTGAAGTTGCCCGCACCTGTTATAGGAACAAATCCGTAAAGAGTATGTTCGTGAGGGAATAGAGTGAAACGCCGACTGACGAAATTACAAAAATGGGAGTATTTGGATACTTGAGCTCACAGTACTTCTTGTTTGTATGATACACACATAAAATTATTTGAAAAAATGTACGGGTACCAGAGACGCCAAAGAGAAGATAACAGTTGGGGGACTTAGTTAATCTTATAACTAACTCAAATGAGGATTATACAGACAAGTTTACTTAGGTCATATAACTATACATATCCGCGTATCAAATAATATACGGATAGATTTGCGGTATATGTGGTAGGTTATTTTCTTTTAACTAACCCAAAGCTTTGAGTCGAGTTCCGCGCTAGTCCTACCTGCAAAACAATGAAAAGTATGGATGAATCATTTGCCGGGAAGAATCCAACCCCCAATGAAAATTTTGGGGATCTAACAGGGCGTGAACTCCTAGGTCCCGGCTGTACTGATTCATACGTAATACTACTTCGAAAGGAGAAATTGTTGATTTCATTATTCGTTAAATAATTTTTGAAAATACTAACTATTGGCAATTTATTTGTAAATATTAAAAAAGCAAGATTCGATAAAACTAAAAAGAGTTGGAGAACTTATTTCTTATTAACGTATTTCTGTTAGGTTACAAATACAACTGAGGGTTCATGATTTGTATATAATTTGTGAAATTTTACACATCGAGAGACAAAGAGAAAAGGGCAGAATATAGTGTCAATAAACAACAATTTAAACCTACACGAAATTAACGGGTAATATCAAATATAGAACCATCCACAGAATTAAGTCTGTAACTCGTTTTCTCTATTCATTTTCCTTTCTTTATTTTCAGGATTACATCATCACTGAATTTCTCCACTGGAGATTATCTTTCATTTACCAGCATCCAACTGGAGCTCAGCCTTGTAAATTAAACATTTTAAAAAGGTTAAGCGGCGAAGGCAGGAATCGAAACCGTGTCACCAGTTTAGAAGAACTACAACTCTAACCACATTTTAAAAAGAAATCATTCTTTATTCAAGACAATTCCAATTACATAATTAAGCACAAACGTAAGCTAAAAGGAAACAGAAAACAAATTTTGAAAGTTAATAAATGGCGTTTTCATAATTAGCAAAATATTTCTGTTGTTGTTGAGAAGTAAAAAGTGACAGACGAGAAATTAAAAGTTTTAGATACAGATCAGTATTTCCTTTGATATCGTCCTCAAGTATTAAAGCTGCCGTAGTAATCGTTAACCAGATAATAATATTGTGCTTTGCTTGCGGAAAATGTTTATATTCAGGAAGGAATACATGTTCGTAACAGTGACATATTTTAGGTGCAGACGGAGAATTCGGCTTACAATATAACAATATTTAGACCAGATCGCTTTGTTTTCATGACACCCTGAAAGACGATGTTGAATTGTACCCTCAGTAGGGCAACGAGCACAATACATAGTATTACTTAGTCTAATGTTATATCTACGTACATTTGTAACAAGTAAATTGTGTACAAGAAGAAACCAAAGAGATTTAAGACTAAAAGAAAGAAATTTCGCCGTAATATTGGTCCAAATTTGCAACCATTGAACAGTTGGAATTTGCTGCTGTATTTTAGGAACATACCTTATGTTATTATGATGATAACAATATAATTGTTTAACAATATACGTTTCAATACGCTCATGACTGATTAGAGCATAACATAGATCAAGAATAACATTAGTAAGGCGTGGGTACATATGAGACCAAGGTAGAACACTGACTGGTGAATCTAAAGATACATAAAAAATACACTGCTTGAGTAACAAAGCTGTGATTGAAGAATCATACACACACAGTAAAACACATGTACGGTGTAATAATAAGCTGCGGCATTGTTGGCGAATATTTAAAATACGTAAACCTCCATTAGCAAGAAGCTCATAGATAGTTGGACGAGCAACTCTGAAGATTTGTTTATGCCACAGAAAGTATAATGCGTGGCTGGTGATTTTTACTTTCATATTTGACCGGTAATGGGAAAATTTGACCAAGAAACCGGAGTCGAGAAAATGTGAGTACATTAACAAAATAAGCACAACCATATAATGTAAGTTCTCGCAACTTATTAGCATATAAAGTAGAAATTACTTTAGCCATGACTTGCGAATAATTATAATCTATTGTTTCTTTTTTGTGCGCCTCCAGTGAACTCCTAATAGTTTAAAACCATCAACAAGAGTAAAAGGTGTGTGATAAAAGTGCTCAGCCTCAGAGTGAAAACAAAAAAGTTTACTTTTGTGGTAATTAACAACAGCATCCGAAATACTAGCAAAATTATTAAGCTCAGTCTGAACCATCTGTAAATCTGCAGGGGAATTAAGTATGACGTGGACATCATCAATGTATGCTTGAATACCAAAGGCCCTTGTTTCAATACGGACAGCAGGCAAAAGATTATTAAGATTGTATACCAAGGGTGCAATAGCTAAACTGTATAAAATGGAACTTAAGGGGGATCCCTGGGGGAGACCTCTACTCATCTAAAGCGTTACTTCTTCCAGCTCGCCTAAATAAAGAGTGTTTTCTGTTCGCTCAAAACAGTAGTTTGTTAATAGTCAGATTGATTGGCAAAACACAGGAATATGTAATTGAATCGGAGGGCATTATATCACTGTATTCACTAAATTCGCAACATTACAGATTTTTTTATAAACAAAATACAAAACTCCTTTATTTTGAATCAAATACGGCGCGTGTATTATACTCGTATACAAACTAAAGACAAATAAATTACTGCGTAGTAATCGTGCTTAAGTGGTCAAGTGTCTCGATCACTGAACACTGGCGCCGTTAGCTTTTTAATTCTGGGGGGTCGGATGAATGAAAATCAAAATTTTCTTTCCAACGAAAGTTACATATACAAAGCAGCATAGCTTGTTTAAATATACTTGACTAAAGTCTGGGGGGACGCGACCCCTCGACCCTCCCGCTACCGACGTAGGTGATGCGAAGGTAGTCGAATCGAATCAGATCCACGAACGACCAGTACATTTTTTTTTACTTTAGAATTTTTGGTGGCGATTGATCGGCGATGACACACGTTTCATTTTCTTCTGATATTTGAATACTCGGATGTTTCAATACTTGAACTATCAAATCTTCATGAATAATAATAATAATAATAATAATAATAATAATAATAATAATAATAATAATAATAATAATAATAATAATAATAATAACAATAATCTCATAGAAGATTAAAAGCTCGGAGCTTATTATCACTCAGAGCATTACATTACAACCAGAAATGTAACATTTGGCAAGAATATTCCGTTTTTGTTTAGTGTTGCTCACGAACAGAGGAATTTCAGATCTCGTTTCTGAAACAAAACCACGCTTTGGTTTAAAATTTTGGTAGTTGCAGACGTGTGTCCTGGAGGTCCAGACACCTTCCCGAAATCCCGACTTACCTGTAAGTTTTGGCTAATTTTAGGCAACTTTAAAAGTTTTAATACCCTTATTATTATTATTATTATTATTATTATTATTATTATTATTATTATTATTATTATTATTATTGAAAATTTAAGACTTCAATATTAGGTCTTATTGCAATGTAAATAAGCGTACTGAAGTTGATACGAAAAGAAAAAGAAAGGATAAGACATAGTGATAAAGAAAGGATAAGCGCAATTAGTGTCCGAAAGTTGAGAAACAAGGAGTCAGCTTCTGGACAATATTAATATCGAAACTTCGGATGCCTAAACATAAATTAAGTAGGATTTGTCTTCACCACGATGCATAGTAACACGCTTTCTTTGGCTAAAATACCTTGGATTATGTATGCTATATATTGATATTTTAACAAAATATAATACCAATATAAAAAAGAATAGTTCCTATTAATAAATTTTGGTTGAACAGATATATGGGACGTGTTGGAAATGGCGAACGAAAATATTATTATTTCTAGCAGTAGGAGTAATAGTGAAAGACGTTCGGAATAATTGCTCGGATACAATATTGTTTAACATACATTTATGACTCATACTTAGCCCTAAGCACGACCCTTAAAGGTCGTATTCATGAATTGTTTGCTAGACACGTTACGTTTTCCACCACAGTACGAATCGAGGTTGTAGACAGACATGTGACGTCATTTTGCTAGTATTTCCCCTGTGAAGAAAGCTGTCTCCACTCTAACTTGTAAGACCGAAAGAAATTGAGCATTTTTCATTTTATTAGACATCAGAAGTATGCATATTGTAGTTCATAAAAAACAACTTACCGCAGCGAGAATCGATCCCGGTACGCCTGAATTACGAAACAAATGTTCACGCCACTACGCTAACAAGCAATGTACAGACCAAGGCAGGATCAGATCCGACTCAATTTTCGCTCAGAGGACACATAATAAAAAAGAAAAAAAAATCCAAATTTTAGCTGCCCATATCCAGAAACACCGGAGATATCCTCTTCTACATAACGCACCACGCGGCAATATGCTATAAGGTAAACGTCGCAAGATACCCATTTATGTCGAAAACGGAAAGGATGGGCAGCACCAAAATAAAATCAAGATATTTGATATGCTATAACACTAAGACTAGCTCAGGAAAGTAATGCTCCATAAAGTAGGAACGAAAAACACAGTTCTGATTGGTTGATGTTATCCATTTCTTGTCACGTTGCAGTCAAATAGCAGAAATCAAAGAATTGTTGTCGTTAGTCTTCGTGGCTGAGTGGACTACTGCTATATGCTACTAACAAAATCTCTTTTGGCGTGAGTTCAAACCCGGCCCGAGGAATGTATTTTTACATTTTTATAACACTTTTTAAATTAAAATAATATGAAAATAATACTCAAAAAAGTGATTTACTTACTTTTGTGCAGATAAGTAGTAGTAGTAGTAGAAACGGGTTAGAAGCCACGCAGGGCTCGTTCTGTTCCCCTTGTACTCCATGATATAAATTTTGTGACCAACTTAAAACTGCCTAGGATAGCGCGTAAAACGCTGCCTAGGATAGCGCGTACTTCCTGGAGCATTAACCTCCCGAGCGGGTCGTATAAGACTGACTTGGCAGCCATCTTGAAAACCGGGGTCTTGGATATAGCGTAAGGTATTGAAATGAGAAGCGGGATGTCTGATATATCAATGTAAGGCAAAATGCAAAAGGAAAACCAATTATTTAACAGCGTAAAACATATGTGTAAAGCCTGTCTCAGACGGGACTGAAGTAAGGCTGCGATTCACGGTCTAAAACTCACGATCTTACTTAACGATCGTGTGAGAGGTAACTTGCCCTTAGATCAGGTTGAAATTTTCTGCTGTCTTTATTTGAACCCTGACTTGGAAGAAATAGAAGCAGTTTCTATTTTCTTCTGGACTTCCATAACACTACCAATCAGAAAAGAGTAGCGCCTGACGACATTCAACTTTATTTCTCGCTGTAATTTCAAAACAATGCTGCCTGGACAAGAGAAACATTAAAAATATTAATAGAATCGTATGAAAAATATGAATTTTTAGATAATGTAAAGCACGATTTATATTATTTTGAAAAAAACTGCAAGAATAAAGACCTTACAGAAGGTATGCAGTGAAGTAAGTAGTGTCCGCCCGAATACAACAGGTGTGAACAAATGTAATTACATCTTTTAAAAGAATAAAAATGTATTCAAGTATGTTGTGCAACTTGTATGCCAAAAACTGTAACATGTTTTTAAAAAGCGTGCAGGTTTCCTTTTGACGCACCACTCGAAATAATTATTGAAAAATTAGAATTCCTTTACTATCTTCCTTCTTATTGCTTTCTAAATGATTTGTGCTGGGCGACAAAAAATATCCACAATGCATAGTTAAAATTTAAGGGGGTATCATAAGCAATTGTTGAAAAATTACATTTCTTTTAATATTTGCCTATAAATACAGCGTCCTGATGCATGCATAAAAACTACAGCCCAAAAAACACAAAACAACCTGCGCTAGGTCACCACTAAAAAGCCCGAATGCTATCTAACCGAAGCTGGAGGGCCTGAGTGCGTCAGTGAAAGTAGGTATCCGCATAAATGAGGGTAGTGGAAACGAATGGGTTTTTACAATGATACGAGTTTCAATAGCATTTGACATGGTTTCATACTAGTAGCGTTTCACTTCTACTAGTGAATAAAATACAAGTTCTGCACACTTGTGCAGAAATTCACCGCCGGTGGAAATTAGTTTATATACAGGCATCTTTCATATTAACCCACTTATTTTATCCGTCGTAAAGCATCTGTAATAATTTTACACTAGTAATTCTACAAATATAAACATAAAATTCATGTGCGGTACGCGAAAAAGTAAACCAGCACCAGAAACAGAAACAATGAGAGTTGTCATCAATGTTGTGTGGCCTTCGTGCAATTTTAGGGAACAGTTCTATAATGCTGGCACAAAACAAACAGTCCGGGTGTAGTACAAAAAGGGGCTCTCGGCGCAGTATTTATGGGTTATGTGGGCATTTTTGTGGGTAGTGAGCTGAGCGGATACACTCAGTACCTATACTAGAAAATTGCTCTTTCTTTATTTTAGCTTTCCGCGCCTGATAACTGTCCCCATTTACATATGCGGACAAGTCATTTGATTTTCAGTTCTACAATCTGGTGGATACAAAGATCTACAGACATTTTTTCAGCTGATACAGACTCCCTCGCTGCCGAATTTTCGGAGTTACTAATTTCAATAGCGTATGGAATTTTGAATAGTCCACTCTATTTTTTTTTTTTTTTTTTTTTTTTAGGAACGAGGATGTTTTCAATGTAGTTCATTATTCACCATTGAAAATACGGTGCTTTACTGTGCATTATTGGGGCGAAGAATTCACTCCCTGACAGCAGCTCCTCTTTACTCTTTCTCTCTCGTTTTTTGGGGGGATGGGAGGGCGGATTTTGTCTCAACAACGGAGCAGATATCACTGCTACGGTTATTTCATCTTCGGATGAACTCATATTCTGAAATAGATAAACAATAATATTTACAATTACGACAGTTGATTGCCCTGTGCGTAACACATTCTTCAAGTGTTTTTGTCCGTTTAATACACCGACCACGAGAGGCTCTGCTGGTAAAACCTACCTAGTCTTAAGGATCGTCTGAGACCCCTACATCACCTCAGGATAAAAGAAACTGTATGGAAGCTTGAGTTAAGCAACACTGTTAAGTTGTAGCCTGGATTGAGGCCTTAGTTCAGATCGTGTGAGACGGGCTGTAATGGTGTGAACGGGACGAAGTGTGGAAGACTCGGGCAAAACAAACATCTTATCGGAGGACAGAATAATAGGGCAAGACCCCCACGACAATGATACGCGACAAGTAACTGCAACAGTGTCTGTGCATGAAAGTACATCCGCCGTGACAGATTATGCCTTTCGAGGATTTTGGGATTCGGTTTGGAACAGTATAAACCACAATTGCAACCCACGATACGAGCGTTCGTTTGGCGACTACATAAACTACAAAGGATTATCTCTTATGGAACAGCAATTCAGCAGCTTGCTCCAGAGTGTAGAAGATATCACCTCGGAATGGTGGTCAAAACAATGACCTACCTGGGATTCAAGCCCACTCCTAGACAACGTTTTGTACGTTTCTTGTTCAATTTTCTTGCTGTTTTGTGTAAACAAAGGACATTCCGGCCTACATATGTTTAAACAACACTATCTAAAGCAAAGTGTGTACGAATGAGAAAGCCCAGCCATGTTCTACCTTATATTTCTTTACGAATATTTCTTTTTTTTTGCGCTGTTTCCTACGCTGTTTCGCCACAGTCCCAAACAGTGACAATATCAGGGAAAGGCAGCGTTCTGCATTGACTCAATGAATTCCGTGAGTTGTTGCAGTCTCCCATTAGAAGGCTAGTTTACCACAAAATGAAACGACTTGAATTGTGTCTACTGATTTCGAGAGTCTCATCCACATTCACTTTTGTTACATCGTGGTTTTTCAAAATCTCCAGCATGTGTTCATTCCCTTGTCCGTCCACTGTCGACTCTGTCGATTGGAAGTACACTTGTTTTGGAAGTACACTTTCCACCAGAAACACTAGATTGAGAGGGTTCGCCATTGCAGCTCTACATTGGTGTTTTTCGATGAACGATACTGCGGACACATTCATGACATAGAATATAGCGCGTTTTGGTTTGCGCATGCCACAAGCTCACTACCACTTCGCACTGGCCGGCCCCTGCTGTCACGTTCACTTCGTTTCATATTTGCAAGTGAAACCAGTAGACACAATTCGAGTCGTTTCATTTTGTGGTAAACTAGCCTTCTAATGGGAGACTGAAACAACTCACGGAATTAATCGAGTCAATGCAGAACGCTGCCTTTCTCTGATATTGTGACTGTTATCTTCTTGTAAACAATTTAATTGTTACAAATGTACGTGTATATAATATTGGACTAAGCAATACTATGTATTGTGTTCGTTGCCATACTGAGGATACAATTGAACATCGTCTTTCAGGGTGTCATGAAAACAAAGCGATCTGGTCTAAATATTGTTATATTGTAAGCCGAATTCTCCGTCTGCACCTAAAATATGTCACTGTTACGAGCATGTATTCCTTCCTGAATATAAACATTTCCCGCAAGCAAAGCACAATATTATTATCTGGTTAACGATTACTACGGCAACTTTAATACTTGAGGACTATATCAAAGGAAATCCTGATCTGTATCTAAAATTTTAATTTCTCATCTGTCACTTTTTACATCTCAAACACAACAGAAATATTTTGCTAATTATGAAAACGCCATTTATTAACGTTCAAATTTTGTTTTCTGTTTCCTTTAGCTTAAGTCTGTGCTTAATTATGTAATTATTTTTTTTAATAAAGAATAAAAAAGTGGTTAGAGTTGTTGTTTTCTAATCTGGCGGTCCGGGTTCTATTCCCGCGTTCACTGTTTACCCTTTTTAAAACGTTTATTTTATAAGGCTGAGCTCTATTTGGATGCTGGTATATGAAAGACAATCTCCAGTGGAGAAATTCAGTGATCTTGAAAATAAAGCAAGAAAAATGAATGGAGAAAACGAGTTGCTAAGGTAATTCTGTGGATGGTTCTATATTTGATATTACCCGTTAATTTCGTGCATTATTAAGTTGTTGTTTATTCACACTATATTCTCCCCTTTTCTCTTTGCGTATCAATGTGTAAAATTTCACAAATATTATACAAATCATGAACTCTAAGTTATATTAGAAGTTAACGGGAAATAGGCCAATTTTAATACGTATAGATTCTCCATTACAAATAAATTACCAATAGTTAGCATTTTCATTTTTTTAACGAATAATGAAATCAACAATTTCTTCTTTGGAAGTAGTATTAGGTATGAATCAGTAGCGCCGGAACCTAGGAGTTCACGCCCTGTTAGTCCACCAAAATTTTCATTGGTGTTTTGGTTCTTTCCGCAAATGATCCATCCATACTTTTAATTGATTTGCAGGTAGGATTATTGCTAATAGTTTCAAAATTCAGCGCAAAGCTTTGAGTTATTTAAAAAATAACCTACCATTTGTACCGCCTAATCTATCCGTATATTATTTGATACGCGGATATGTATAGTCATTTGAACTAAGTAAACTTGTCTTTATAATCCTCATTTGAGTTATTTATAAGATTAACTAAGTCCACAGACTGTTATCTTCTCATCAGCTCCTTGGTTATCCGTCTATTTTCAAGTGGCTGTGTATAGTTTTACGGGTGTATCATACAAACAAGAAGTACTGTGAGTACAAGTATCCAAAGATTCCCTTTGTCATTTCGTCAGCCAGCTTTTTGCTCCACTTCTACACAAAAGCACTCTTTACGATTTGTGCGTTTAACAGTTGGGGGCAACTTCATGCTTCTCTGCTAGCTACTACCAGGCGTAATTAATCTTGGAGCAGGCGTTAGTTGGGTTGCCTATCTCGCGGAATTTGTACATCAAGAATTAATGTGGCCCACTGTACAGAGTGTTCCCTTTGGGGTGAAATTTTGAAACATGCCTTCAACCGAATTTTGAGGTATGCACTGATTTTATGATTGGTTCAGGGTAGGCAAACAATAAGCCTCGACAGCAATGAGCTCGGAATTCTTTGGCAGGATGTCCTAATTGATAAGAAGTAGAATTAATGAAACTTCTGACCATCAAAGAGATTGCCGCCTTTGATAAGAGATAATACATATCTACTGTTTAACTGTGGATAAAGGAAGATACGTGGTATATTTCACAATGAGGAAGCTGATGCAAGAATCTGATGAAATTGATTGAGGTTTTTTTTTCCTGGTGGCAGTTGAATGCCATTTGCCTTTTATTCTCTCGCAATTTACTCGATGAAGAATGGTCCCCATGACCCTTCCCTGGTTCCCTGGACCACACCGGATTACCCCTAGTCCATGCCCCCGGGACTCATACGAACAGCATGTGAGAACTTAGAAAAGCTCATAATTACTCGAACAGTGTGTGAGCAGATAAAAGAAAATGGCCCCCAGGACCCATATCATTTATTCTTTCGTATAGCAAGCTATACGCATACACTACGTGGGTGAGCAGATAAAAGGAAATGGCCCCTATGCATGACCCCTGCTTTTGACGTTGTTAGGACCCATAGAATGGCTTTTTTCATGGCCCCTGTATAGGGACCATGGTCTTTTAGGAACACCCTCCTAAAGAATCTATGATTCTGATGTAATAAAATGTAATTATATTATATGTATAATATATTTGAACACTTCTCCTTGCCCATCCTCCTTCTTAAACCCCTAGGACCCCATACGAACAGCAAGTGAGAAATTTAAAATAACCCCTGAATATTAATTAGTTTGCCTCAGTAGAAGTTCCCTGTTAAACAATGTGAAAATGGAAAGGATATATTTTCATTTATGAGGGACTTCATCATATTTTAGTTGGATCATTTACTTTGTAAATTCCGTAGGAAACTTGTAAAAATACCAACGCTGCGAACAGTATGTAAGCATACTAAAGACGGAGTCTTGTTCTCGTACATCCATTACCGAAGAACTCAAGACATAAACTGAAGTTTTCGCGCGCTTTTTGAACCCGGATGAAATGACCTTAGTACGATTAGATAAATCTGATGACCGTTTATACATGATGAAACATCATGTGACTACGCCACGATGAGTAATTTTGACCGTTGATACATAAGTAAATAACATGTGATCATGCTACGGTGTGTAATTCTGAACGTTGACACATGAGTAAATATCATATGACCATTAGAGAAATCTGTTGATGTTACATGATGTGAACACGTGATGGATATGAAAATACTTTAAGTACATGTTATAAGAGACAAAATATATAAAGATTCATCATGCAGTCGTATGAGAAGAAGAATCACTGCGATAGAAATATTGAAGCATCATTATCTGATGCTGAAACAGAATTATATGAATCATCATCATCTTCAGATGAAGAATTTGATTTTGACGCAATAGATTCACCAGTTATAACAGTTTTAGACACCCGTGCATCATCACCATCATCATCATCAAGATTTTGGACTGTTCTTGTAATAGCCAGAATATGGACCGAGAATGTATAAAGAAAGCTATTGAAAAATGGGAATTCAATGACACGTTAATATGTGATGGCTGTAGAGAAGGATCGTATCATGATTATGCTCATGATTGTATGAATGTACCCCCAAAATCATTGGAAATCCGTGCTTGGAGTGTTATAGCAAGCCCTTGTGTTGAAGATGTGTTTTACCTGTTTGGAAGCACCCACATTATTGGAATACTAACAAGAGAAAAATTTTATGAAGCATATTTGGAATTATTAAATGATACAGAATATCACCCGGATTTACTAGAGGTTCTAATAAAAAAAGACAGACGCAAATCGTACATTGCGTAGTGAAAAAATGTATCCGAGTAGTGCTAGTGTTTCGTGTGTGTTATGTTATGCTGAAAATATTAATGAGAATTGTGTATTAAAAACAATAAAGGTATACTTACACAATAATAATCCAATTGAATGCATGGAATGCACATTAAATATTCTTCATGATTGTACTCGTCTTCATAATACTGGATCATTTGCTGTGAAGTATTTATCTCTTGATAAAACTCTTGTTGAACTTTCTGAAGTTTATGAACAGGAACATAGTGAAATCTAATTTATATGCTTTATGCGTAAAACTTGTGATCTTTTAAAAAACACAGAATTTGTTGGTCAAATTGTACCATTATTTATTCAGCGCACAAATGAAATTTCACCATGTGTAAGTCAATGTATTATTGATATTCAAGGTTTTAAAATGTCTGATAACGAATTTATTATTCGTGACTTTTGTCTAAGCGCGTGCAATGATACAGTAAATTTCCATTGCTTGGTAAAATCACCAAAAGAACATAATTTATTGTCATTAGGTTGCCAAAAACAAATTGATTCGTTAACATTAAATCTACATGGTTTGAAGTGGGATAGTAAAACAGGATATACTGTATCATTCAACGCAACCTTGTATATCAATTATGCTTAAAGAATTCAACCTTTTATTGTAAAAGCTTAGAGAAATCTCTTTGGATTAAGAAAATACTTGCATTAGATAATGCTATTGATTTAGAAACAAAACATTGTCCAGCATTAAATGATTTGTGTGGAAATACATTTAATGAATATTGTTCTTTTCACACAAGTATTGTAAAGAAAGCAGGATGTGCATATCGTAATGCACAACAGTTGAATTATTGGTGGAAATATGAAAGATCAACAGCATTAACTAATGCATTATCAAGATTGTAATGACGAATTGTAAATTAAATGCATGAATATAGTTAAAAAATCATTGTAAAAATAATGATAAAAAATTATATACAATAACAAAAAAAATACTTGTGTTTTCTTTTTAAAATTTTGTTTTTACATGTTTATAAACAATATCATCATTATTTTTCAAATTTTTGTTGTTAAACAATTTTAAACACTTTTCAATTGATTGAGTGCGAATATTATGATGCAAAAAATATAAAACAAAATATTCACATAACACGGAATCATCGTGCTGATATTGTTCACCGTTTGTAAAATATGTTTTAGTATTTTTTTGATATTTTTTTTATTTCCTTGGGAATGTCCATAGCAAGACTGTCAAAGTAGAAACCATGTTTTTTCTCATTAATGTACACTGCGACCCAGTGTGAACCACTTGAATCGGATGTATCAAGATTAATTACAAGTGCTGCAGGTGGTTCTACCACTACAGGAAGTTTGTCAATAGGATAAATCCCAGTAACATTTGCACCCGTCACTTTATCAATCACTAACACTTTTAACAATTCGTCACTATACATGATTATTATTTTTCTTAATTATAGTAGGTATGTAATTATCACTGTTTTTCACATGTAAAACATAATCATACACTTTTACATATTCACTATATAGTAATGCTTCATGAACACTGCACCTATATTGTCCAAAACGATGTTTATTATGAGCACACTTGTGAACGTGAAAACTTAACGCAGTATACTTTGGACAGTGTATTTCTTCCAAATTTGTAACATTTCTCTGCAGAATTTCTTCAAGAAAACACTTTCTAGTTAATCCATACGTGTAAATACTGGTAGTATTTGAACAATATGATTGAAGTATCTCCTTAAGAAGTGTATAATTTACATCGCCTTTGTGCCAAATAATGCCATATACATATTCACTTAGATATTTGTTTGTATTTACGATTGGCTCACACAATTTATTTAATGGATATGGTGGTTTAAATATCCAATTTTTTAAAAAACGGAACGTCAGGATTTACAATTGCTAGTTCCTTTACAATAAATTCGTCATCATTATTATGGAATGCGGAGAAGTGTACAACAACCCTCATTCTACTCAACTCAATAAATTAGAACGTGTTATCTATATAAATATTTCTATCTTTGTGTACTTGTGCTAACGAATCAAATTGAGCATAGACAATACATGTAATCGGTTCAGTTAAAGTTTCTGAAAATTATACTTTTAAATTTACAGGAGAAAAACGAACTACATCCCAAGTGTTGTCATCTAAAGTTCCAGTTGGAGATAGAATAAAGGCATACAGAGCATATCCATTAGGATATTCTTCAAGGGTAACAGTATGTGAATAATTTTGATAATATATACCAGTACCTGATATCAGAGTATAGCAACTTAGAAGGTATAAATCATTATTAAAATCAGGAGTAAGGGGGTTGCGAGGGAATGATTTTGATCCAACATGTAATTGCAGTTTGTTAACGTTAAAGTTTCGGAACTCATATGGATTAAGATGTGACTTCCCATTGAAGGCTGTGTTGGAAATTAAACCAATAACCAGACCTTTAGGAACATTACCCAGAAAGAGATTATCAAAGTTATATGACTTGACTTGTGCAGGAATAGTATAAGATCTTGTTTCTACTCTTGTGACAGGTAACTTGGTCGTTTCTGAAACCATTCGTGTATTTAATTGCATAGCTAAATCTGCAGCGACATCAATGCGTCGTACATGAAGAATAACTTCTTCAAGTGCAACTTTATAACTTGTATTTTCAGGAGGCATTAAACAAAAGTTATCTTTACTACGATGTAATTTTACACGTAAACTTACTTTATTAGGAAGCATACGATCTAAACTCACAATATCAGTATGAAGACGTCCGTACATTTCAAAAAATTTACTATTTTTTATTTTACTGGCACGCTTTTGAAAACCAGCATTATTATTATCAAATTTATTAAAATGTTTTGCAGTATCTTTATGCCACATGGCACATGCTAAATGTGTTTGAGAAGCATCATGAGAATAATTTAATAAAGTTTCAACGTATGCGCGATAAGGATAAGATCATGATGAAGAACTATTTAATTTATCATTTAACGAAATATCAATCTGACTAAATAATGAGTGTAAGAAATTATTTACCGGTGCAACAACATCATCATTAACTAAATTTGTACCATCAGCTTTTGTAATTTTAGAACATAAAGATATAGATATGCAGGATGAATAAATTCTCCTGTTTCTCCAGGAATAACAAATTCAATAGGTCCTTCTGATGTTAATGTAGAAATAGGTCGATATTCGGCATTTATAATTGCTTCAATAGCTGTTTGTGTCATTGGTATCGAAAAGAAATCAAATTCATTGGTACAACATTCAGAACTATCGGAATTTAGGAGCGACATTATGAAAAAATATCGTTTATATGTTTACGTTTTGTTGGTGGTCCAAAATTTACAATTGCAGGAGCCTTCCTTTTGCGTGACCGTCTCTTACCACTACCAGTTAGCAACTGTCCAACTTTATTAATAGCTTTTGTCTTTAAATTAGTACCAGCTTCTTTACACGTGCACGAACCGCTTCTTTAAATGGTTTATTTTCCAATACATCACCCGCAACTTGTATACTGGTTTGTAATGCTTGATGTCCTACAGTTTTTGCACCTTGTTTAAGAAATGGCAAAGCAAAACGAAATAATCCTTTAAAGAAACTACCTATACCATGTCCCCTTTGATATACAGGTCCTGAAAAATATGGTATTCCGCGCCCACGATGATAAGTAACACGTCTTGCTCTCATTTTTATTATTATTATTATTTAGAAGATGCCGGAGAGCGTTTAAAATGTAGTGTTACGGTCAGTGTCCCAGAACGAAATGGCAAATTTCGCCCTGCATGATCTTTTAATAGTATTTCAATAGTGTTAAAACAAAATTTTGCAAGTGGCATATAATGAATATCTTCAAATGTAATTGTTTGAACTTTTCCATATTTAATATCAGAGATTGTTGCTATACGTAATAATGGTATTTTGTATCACCTAAAAATTGATATTGTATAATATCTGTATAAATAAAAATTTGATGTGGATATCCGATATCTATGTATGGTTGTTTGAATCCGTGAGATTCTTTTACAAGATCTGATTTTTCAGAAAAACCTAATTGTAAAGCTAATGTAGGCGACAATGTAACTGATTCTACATGTTCATCACATTCAACATGTACAACATTTGAAAAACTAAATCTTATAAAACTCGATATTGCGTTTAATTCTTCTAGTAAATGATGAATGGATGGATAATATCCAACAAGAATTTTACTTTTCATAGGCTCTGCATTTTTAAATTTGTACCATATAACGTTTTCACCCGCGGTAACATTATAACATGTTAATGGAATATGTACTTCACTTAATCCTACATACCAATCGGATTCTGATAAACGAATATTATTTTTTAATTGATTAATAAAATGTGTTGGACTATTTGTAGGATATACATCAGCACTAGCATTTGAAACTAATGTAATGTAAAAACTATCATCAATACTTTCAGAAATCATTTTCGTTTAAAGTGAAGTGTTAGGTTTGAAGTTCCAAAACGAAATGGTAATTTTAACCCGTGTTCATCTTTTAAGTTTACTTCTATTGTATCAAAATATTTCTTTTCAACTTTAACATAGTGTGGTGTGTGAAAGACAAAAGATTTTACATGACCGTGTTGTACATTATATACACTAAGTTTTCGAACTAATGGACCTATATTTTGTTGTTGTTTTACAATATCAATGCAAACATTAATTGTATTGGGAATATTATAATCTAAATCACATGGAAATTTTCCACGTGCTAATATTAAATCAACATTTTTAACTTTTGTGTATATAACATTTTTAACATCAAGTGTATTTTCATTAAAAAATCCAAAAATTTGCTGTAAACCTGGTGTAACACCAATCATACATTGATCTTCTAATTTTAAAGAATGTTTAATAATAACTTGATTTTTATTTTGTAAATAGTGTAACATACGAACATTTTCAGGAATTAATTGTAGAATCGATTCAATTGATGAATAATATCCAGGTGTTATTGGAACACGGTAGCGTTCAACTTTATCATTGATAACACTAGTAATTATAATTTCTTCATTTTCACCAACATTGTAAAAACTCCACGGAATATTAATTTGTGTTAATGCAACACCCCATTCCCCATCACTTAAATCAATAGGTTGTGCCAATTTAACTCGAAATGATGATGTATTATTATCAAAAAGATTGCTACTGGCATTTGAAGGAAGAGTAACGTAAAAGTCTTGTGTAAGGTTTGAATTCATCTTGCAGACTGAATAGAATCTGATCTATTACACTAATTCATACTTGACGGATATCCCAACCATTTTACATACATCCACCCATTTTTACGTTTTAATACCTTTTTAATGAGATAAGTTTTCTTTGAATTTATAATTACTTTTTTTAATTCTTGTGCATAAAATATTCCTTTAATTTCTTCTCCATTCCAATCTTTCAATTTCTAAGTCACAGGATTTGATTTAAGACATTTATCTACAATAAATATTTCTTATGACCATTTAGGTAAATATTCTTTATAACTTGTATTCTTTTTATTTACTGTTATTTCCGTATAATGTTTCCCACACTTGATTCACATTGGAATTATTTACTTCCGCAGGCGCCATTTTAATACTTGAATGATATGAATGATTATAATTATTGACAATTTGATCTAAGACATTAATATAACGATAATTATTCTTTGCAGTAAACTAACGATACAATTTTTCTTTTAATGTTCTTATAAAACATTCTGCTAAAGCATATTTAATTTCAGAATGAACACTATAATGATTAATTTCATATTCTTTAAACCTTTGGGGATCCCATGGTACAATTTGTACCACACGGGCTGTTTCATGGTACATTGCGTTATAACTCTCCTATTTGAGCTTTTTCGTCCGTTTTTTTCTTGTTTTTCAAGTCCAGAGGCATTGCAGAAGACATTACGCATGGTTTCACAAATTCCTGTGTCGAGACATAAGAGGTGATGACGTCATAAGTCTAAAATTTATATTTTCGTGTAATACATTTTTGGGGGGGTTATGTAAACTATTTTTGGCGGGCTTATTTTTGCACGTAGAAGATTGAAATTTTGCACAAACATGCAGTCCACTGAGTAGTATTTACCAGATTTTTTTCAGATTTCTGCGTTAAAATAGGGGGATCCAGAGGGTCAAAAATTTGAAAAAAAAGGATTTTTTACCCAAAAATCCCGTTTTTCCTCATTTTCCCACCTTAGATACATGATGGAGACAAGTGAATAGTACCGCCTAAAAGGAAGTTCTATTCTGAAGAGAGTGATGTGCGACACATGGCCCTAGGGTAATTAGAGAAGTGTCATGGAATTTTTATCAAAATATACTTCTGTATAGGGAAATTTTGGACATTTACGGTGCTATTTTTGTGCTGGCTTATTTTTGCACCTAGAAGAATGAAATTGTGCACAAACATTCAGTCTACCGAATAGTATTTACCAGACCATTTTTCAGATTTCTGCGTTAAAACAGGGGGTGCAGAGGGGTTAAAGGTTGATAAAGGGAAATTATTACCAAAAAATTCCTTTCATGGGATTTCCCCGCTTTAGATACATAATGAGGCAAGTGAATGGTACCGCCTGAAAGGCAGTTCTATTCTGAAGAGAATGATGGGCGAAACATGACCCTAGGGTCATTAGGGATGTCTCAGGGAATGTTTAAAAAATTCTCTCTGTATACGGGAATATGGGACATTATCGGTATATTTTTTTTTGGCGGGCTTAGTTTTGCACTTGGAAAATTGGAATTGTGCGTAAACATTCAGCCCACCGAGTAGTATTTACCAGATTTTTTCCAGATCTCTGCGTTAAAACAGGGAAGTTCCATGGGGGCTAAAATTTGAGAAAAGGATATTTAGATCCCAAAAATCCCGTTTTTCCTCATTTTCCCGCCTTAGATACATGATGGAGACACGCGATTCATACCGCCTGAAAAAAGGTTCTATTCTGAAGAGAATGATGGGCGAGACATGACCCTAGGGTAATTAGGGATGTCTCAGGATTTTTTACCTGAGATCATGGTGTTTTACGGTAATTTGGGGCATGGTGGGAATTCCTGATAAAATTTCTCCCGCCCTTAGTATTCAAGATAGAAACTTGAAATATGGCACAAACATTCAGTATACCAAGTACTATTTATCATTTTTTTTAGATGGCTACGTTCACACAGCGTCGCACCAGGGGGCCCAAAGTGCGAGAAAAAAAATCCCTCCAAAATTTTCTTTTTGACATCATTATTTCCGCTTCCTGTATATGGTATGAGCATGCGAGTGATATCATTTGAAAGCTAGCACAATTCTGAAGAGAATGAAGTATGAACCATGATCCTAGGATAAATAGTGACGATGCAGTAGCTGCTTGACTGAAGGTCTAAAAAATGGCCCCAAAATCCCGGATCTCTTAAGGGTTAAACAATTTTTACATGACGATTATAAAATTCTGTACCTAAATCGGTTTGTACATTAAACGCGGGTAACTTGATTTTTTTAAAAAAAAAATTTCTTATTGCTTTTGCCATGTCAGGACCTTTCTTTGTTTTTAAGGGGACACAATATACATAACGTGAAAAAATATCAATACAACATAATATATATGTATAATTATTATTATACTTTGCAATGTTTTGCATATCTGCCAAATCCATTTGAAATGTTTCATTTAGTGCACTAACATAATACTTTTTCCGTTGAAAAGTTTTACGAACTTGTAAATGCAATGTATATGCATCTTGAGAAGATAACCGATTTTTAATTTTATTTTTAGATAATTTTGTTTTACGATGCAATGTTTGTATACTCGATAAAGAATTAGGATTTGAATAATCATAATATATTTTCGATAATTTTGTCATTTTTACATACTATATTCTTTCGAATGTTTAAATAAATTAGATACTGCTTTAGGACTGGATGATTTTCTTTTTTTTACGAAAATGTTGTATTTTACTACTACTACTACTACTACTACTACTAACATTCAGGTTTGATGCTGGTGTGCCAATAAATTCTTTAGGAAAATTAAGATCTTCTAATATTTTTTTTTTAAATTCATGAATACCTATAGGATTTCTTGAATATTTTCTTGTACGAACAACATCATTTACTAAATCTATAATATTTGAACCAGGTATTGTTTTTCCTTGGATACGTACTATTCCAGACTTATCCCACTGAATTTTATCAGAATTTGTCAACTGCTTTAATAATAGATCTGTTTTCCTACGTAGTGTTTTCGGTACTAATTGTAAAATGTCTGATACAAATGATAAAATAGAAGTATTGTTATCGTGTTGCAAAGCAGATGATGATGATTTTTCTTGTTCATCTTGTTCTTGTTCATCTTCTTGTTGTTCATCTTGAATAACAGGTAATGTAATAGGCTTATGTGAAGAAAATGATGTATATTGTAAGTAACGATGCAAAGCTTGTTGATATAATTTCCATTTTTGATGTACACTAAGATCATGACGTTTTAAAATATTATTCGTTTCTTTATCTAAACGTGATTGATGTTAATCTATAGATTTAAGGTTGGATGGAATTTCGTGTATTGCATTTTCAGGAACTATAATCATTTTACGTAATTCTGACATGATTATCGACTAAAAATACTACTGTCTACTGCTGCTAGAAGTGGTCCCAAAATTAATGGTAGAAGCGCGCCATCTTTTTGTAGTAACAACCTTTTCTTTTTCTTCAATGCAGTACGTTGCTGAGATGAAGCGCGCAAGATCTTTTATGTCTACGTAATCGTTGCTTCTGGCGAGGATTTAAAGGAATGTTTCCTTTTATTGTCTTTAGCTACTTGAGAAATTGTTCTTATTAAATCCCCTGAAGCATTTTGTAAAATTTGTTTCCGTTTTGTATTTTTTCATTTGCACAGAGCACGGAGCGTGTTGTAGTGTTGTTTCACCTTCAACATCTTGATACCGACTAAATAAAATTTCTGTATGCATGTCTTTTATGTTAGCGTATACATGCATGATTTCATTAGGTAAAATATTTTGTACGTATTCGCAATGCATCGTTTGTTTTATGGGTTAGGTCAAATAATAAATAAGTGTGAGGCTCACGTGTTACCTCCTCGAATACATTCACGATTTCCTTACTATGTCGAGGCATAATTTAGCTTGTTAATACTGTATTTTAATTTATCACGCGGATTTTTAAATACTATAGTATAATGTGCATTTAAACTAATATCACGTGCATGTTTTCCTTTTGGAAATAAATTTTGAATAATAAATATTACAATCAACATTCTATGATGTGCATAATTTGTAAATAAATTAGCAATTTCACCGTTAGTTTCTGACATTAAATCATCAAGTATTAATAATGAATTTTCCTTAATTTCAAAATTATTCATGTCAGGTATCCCTTCTACAAAACGTATTTTGCATGTGCATCCAAGTTTGGTATTACTGCGAAATAACACCAGACAATATCATTAAATTTTATACTAAACATTTGATCATGTTCATTAAGTAATCGATTAACAAAACATGTTTTCCCTGCCCTTAATGGACCTGCAATTAAAATGGTAGAAAGGTGTTGAAACTTTAACATGTACTCAAATGAATGAATACAATAGAGCTTTTGCTTTATACACACTCACACATACGGAAAGAAAGAAAGAAGAAAAAAGAAAAAGAACACTGGGATATAAGATTATAGCTTTTGAGTTAAAATAAATTATTTACAAGTTCACACTCATAGAGTGCTCCTACCACTTTACATAGGAAATTTTAACAATGAGCTTCTAATGAAGCGATCCAACATAAAACCATTCACAGAAGTCACATTTACCCGTTCGTGGGCCTATAACCGTAAGGTACACTTGCACGTTTTCGTATAGGTATACCGTCAGTCACGTCATTATCATCAATACGTTTACGTTTTTTATTGACCTCACGGTGTGTCTTAGTCTCTGTACAGCTAAAGACACGGAACCCTGGTTTACGCACTATACTATTTGGATTTTATATTACTGTGGACTCTAATTGTCAAGACACTAATTTATAGAAACTCTCAAAGTTAATATTTTGACAGGTTCTATCATTTAGTGTTATTCCCCTAATTTTGAGTATGTGCCGAACATCCCCTTTGGCATTATTTAGCCTATAAGCTTAATTTTTGGCGCCTTAACCATAGAAGGTTGTAAACTTCCAACCTTCTGGAATTTCATCTGTTAGATCACCCAAATAGTTTCCAAGTGGTAACAAAGGTTCCTCATCTTTTTTCTGTATATACATAATACTGTCAGTGTCACAGTAAATGGCACTGTCTGGTTCTACAGTCGTTAGTAGTTTGTAAAGTTCAAGTCTAGCCCACGAAGTAATAAACGCGGCTAGTATAACATTGGAAAACACAAGAGGTATGTTTTGAGTTTCAATGTCTCTGTAAGTGATAACTAAATGATCATCATTAATTGGGACCACACTTTGAATTTCATACCGTGGCGTTGTTAAATACCTAAGAAACGTGACTTCGTCACTAACGATTACAATATGTGATATATCAGTGCGCTGTCCCCATTTGAAAATATAATGAGTTGAGGTATAGTTTTGCACATTGTTTCAAACCCGGGTTCGTCCTAATGTTATCATAATTTAGCTGTATGCCTTCATGGACATAATAGTCCTCGATATATTTTTGTTTGTCTTCTTCAGTTTTACAATAAGCAGGAAAACCAGAGGCTTCCTGCTTCATCTGAAGGAAGGAATTCACATAAGTTCCAAACAAACCACCTGAATTCCCCTCTTCAGGATCCATGAGTTCGAATTCCCATATTTCATGTATATCGAGTATTTTGTATCCTTTTTGAAGAGCCAGGTATAACTCTGGAGTACAAAATGTCCCTGTAAGAGCACACTCACCGTCACTATGAGTACAATCGTTAGTGTTTTCCTCTTCCATTCATGTACGGCAGAGACCAAAAACTAATCGGCCTCCCGCAACATACGGAATAATTGGAAAATATAAGTCCTTCGGGAACAAGATAGTGCATTTTACTACACCATGAATACTTTCCACATCTGGAAAGTCCGGCCCCGTATGTATCTTAGGCGATTTAACCGGCATAGGTTTACGTGACATTACCTATAGATATAACGAGGTAATATCGGCGTACGCAATTTGCTCATTACCCGTACCATTGACGTAAGATTTGAACACTTCTGTGCGTCCGCCATTGTAACAGTTCTTGGGAATAGGGAAATCAGGCAGGTTACTACAACGTTCTTTAATAAACCTTTGTATTATCTGTCAGGAAAGTAAATGTACACCTATTTTTCGAGTCTGGCATTCCTGCGCTTCATCCGTGGAGAGTATGAGAATTAAATCAATCAAATGTTTACTGAGGGGCAAAAAAAAACTTAATCTGAATAAGACATTGCAGAAGGGCACAAGCTGTGAATACGAATAGTGCATAGTGTAAATAAAGGACGACACCAAAAGAGAAAGCCAGAAACAGCTGTTAAGCTTAGAAAAAAGAGTAAAAATTGTCGAAGTGGGAACATAAAACACAAATACAACAAATACGCCGACAACTAAACATTCACCACGCCATGATCTTGATGTAGTGGTTAAGGTGCTGGCTTACAAATGCAAAGGACGCCAGTTCGAATCCCCATTATGGACATTTTTAAAAATTTTTGTTAATAATACATAAAGCTCATGAGAGATGGTAAAAGAGGTCGTATTTAGTTTTTCGTAGCAATTATTATTGGTAATGTTTAGTACTGATAATACTTTTTGTCTTTGCGTATTGCTTTTATTCTTTTCTTCATTTGGAAAGAGAAGAATATCCGAACAAGTGCGACCAAAATTCCTCATATTTTGAATGTAAACGCCATTTGCAATTAGTAAAGAATGAAAATTAAACGTTCCGATGTAGCTGCAAAAAGTAAAAATGAAAAACATGGAAGTGGAGTGTTCGAATCCATACTCATGGTTATTAAAAATACAATTTCTACATGCCTTACACCTCCCAACCACGTTTCTACGTTAGCAAGAAAGAGGCTTGTGTTTAGGTTAGGCTGGTCAATACGTTTACAAAGGGGCTCGGTTTAGCTCTGACGCACTACAGGTGCAAGAAGGGAGCAAAACACTTTTTCTTTCTCTCCCTCTGTGTGTCTATTTATCTATCTATCTATATATATATAACGCTATTTTTGAATGCCAAAACCACCCTAATTTTCAGCGGATTGAGACGAAAATTGGCACAAACATTAAATGTTGAAATATCTTGATGAGTTCGTTAACCAAAATAATCAGATGAAAATGTTCAAAATGGCGGCCCTTCAAACTCTTAAAGACTTCCAAGGGAACCAAATTTTGCCCATAAATAGGTATTCAGAAAGTTTGAATAACTTTTCCTCTTTTACTGAAATATTTGTGTGCAGGGACTTATTGAAATATGGGACCCGATTAATCGCCTAAAAAAGGTTCACGCCCCTTCGCTACAGTCAGGCTTTTTTTTGCATGAGGGGGGTTATTTTCCTATCAAAACAAGATGATTATTAGTGATGATATGGAATTACACATTGAATGTGAAGTTACTTGTGAAACGTGTTATTTGAAAGAATAATATAATTAATGTGCTTTTCGCTAGCACAGAGAACTGTAAATAATGTATTTCGAGTTCGGGAGTGTGAATGGCGAGGAGTGTTATTTGATTTGCTTTTTAATAACACATTGCATTGCAAATAAAGGTAGGTAACATTAGTGGTAAGTAAAACAATAATAATAATAATAATAATAATAATAATAATAATAATAATAATAATAATAATAATAATAGGTGCTGTTTGTGGCAAGGCAATATCTTCCTCAATTCTTCTTCAAACGTAATGACTGTAACGCCATATTTCCCTTACAAACAAAATATTAGCAGTTTATATCGAGAGAACGGGAAGTTGTAAGCTATAATGATGGCAGCAACGTTGGACAGTATGCACTCATAGTACTCAGAAAAATATGCCATTTCAATGAAAAATGAACGAAGAGTCATTGTCATGGGTTGCCATGGGGCCACGGCAAGTCCCTCTTTAGGCAAAATGTCAATAACTTATATCGAGAGAACAGGAGGTGATAGTGAGATGGGACCAACGTTGGACACCGTGGACCCATAAGGCGCATCGAAAAAAAATAGGGGGATGCGCCAGCCAGCCTTACTTTTTTCCATATAATAATATAAAAGTATATTGTCGAATACGCACACGAGTTAGGTAGTAATATTTCATATTACAGTATTATTATTATCGACAGCGTCTTTTCATTACGTGTGCATGTTTGACATGAAGCCAAAGAGAAGATCCATCATTCGTAGAAAGAATAAGAATAGTCAGTTACTTTAACTGTGAACGACAGCGAAAAATACGAAAAGAGTGAGTGGCTGTAGCGAAAAGAAATAATACTTTATCTCAAATGGATGAAAAAATCAAGCCGAGATAGATTCGAACTCGCATGGACGGCTGGACAAGCCAGTGCTTGGTCCACTTTCTTTTTTAACTGACTCACCGAACGTGTTTCAGTAACTTACTTATTGCTAATTTTACTTGCTTCATTCGTTTAACTTGCATTTTCTAATAACTTATAACGACAGGGACACGAACAGAGAAACATCGAGAGCAGTTAAAAATCATAGATGCTCTGCCGACGGGAATCGAACCCGGGACACCATACACCAAAGCCGCACGTGCTAGCCACTAGACCAGCGGGGAGGCCACCGCTCGTTCTCTGTGTCGTTAGGGATTACGACCACTGTATTGCCAGCTATCACTTCTGTGGGTTGTATACTATGATCACATGTTTCTTCTTTGCTGGAAGAGTTAAACCTACATTCTATGTAATACATGAGGTATTTAGACCTACATGCTCTTCATATAATGTAATAAAAGGGTCATGCTGGGAATAAAAAAAGAACATTCGTAGGACAAAACGGAAAGTATTGGCATCAGAAATATTTATTTAAGAGGCATGCGCAGTAGTATATTTCAGAATAGTTATTGTTTAGTTCAGTAAACGAAGAAAGGGGTATAGAAAAGGAAATATCTCGCGTCAACGAGAGCGACCAGAGTTGACAGAGGCGGAAGCAGATGTGTAGTAATACAACAACTTGGTTAAATTGATAATTGGTTCTTTATTCTGTAGTAGATCGTATCACAACTTTACGGGAGAGCTGAGAAAGACTTACTAACGCTATCGTATAGTAAGCTTTAATATCACGATCATATAGATAAAATGGATGTAACGGTGAGTACTACAACTTGGATTTAACGAAAGCCGTTTAGATATTCAGCGGTTTGCAGGGTTGTATAAGACACAAAAAGATAAGACACAATACAATTCTTCATACCTCAGCTTCCAGTAGTTAGATACATGCAATTTCTGGATAAATACTGAAACTGCTGTCGGATTTTAATACATGACGTATTACAGGATACAAAATGCTTTGCATTACTTGTTTGTTTGTAGACAGCTACTAGCTTAGTGTTCTGAAAGGTTGTGTATAAACTAGGGATAGCCAATTCCGGAATTATTACTTTTCGGACTCCCGAAGGTAAAACCGGAGAAATTCCGGAATTCGGAAAATTCCAATTTTGGATTAATTCCGGAATTCGGAAAAATCCGGAATTTAGAAACTTCTGATTTCGTTAACATTTCGGAATTCGGAACAATCCGGATTTTTTCGAAATCCGGAATTTTTCTCAATTCCTGAATTTTCTAAATTCCGGATTCTTCCCGAGTTCCGAAATTCTTCTGAATTAGGGAGTTTAACTGAATTCCATAATTTTCCGAAATCCGGAAAGTGAAAGTTCCACTTCCGAATAATGAATTTATTTTGGTTAATATGAATCGTGGCGGAAATAAGTCTTTGACCAGGTAATGGCGACTGCTTTGAAAAAAATAGAGAGTATGAGAATTCAATCTGTCATATTTGTAGTTTCGTGTGGAGAAAAAACAAACTTGTGAACCAACGGTTTAAGAAAAAACTCAAGTTATTCATGTAAACTTTGCTGACGTCACAAAAGAAATATGAGATATTTTGAATCGAAGAAATATAACATACAAGTTTGCAAGTGGATACAAACAAACCTAACGTAACCAGACAAAAGACGAATCGTTTACCGCGTAGCAATCGCGGTTCAGTGGTCAAGGTGCTTGTGCGAATGCACGTTGTATTTTATTTTATTTTTTTGATTTAGGATTTTTGATGGCGATTGATCGGCGATAACATACATTTCATTATATTCAGATATTTGAATAGTCGGATGTTTGAATACTTCAACTATAAAATCTTCAGGAAGAATAATAGTAATAATAATAAACTAATAATAATAATAATTATCTAGTAGAAGATTAAAAGCTAGGAGCTAATTATAGCTCAGGTCATACCATTACAAGTGACATTTGGAAAGAATATTTCAGTTTGGTTTAATGTTGCCCACGACAAGAGGAATTTCTCATCTCGTTTCTCAGACAAACAAAATAACATGAGAATTAACATTTTACATTCGAGACGGGACAAGGCTAACTCAAAATTTTCGTCTCTCTTTGGAGATAAGAATCGAGACGAGACGAAAAGTATCGTAAACATTTGCCGTCTTGTTTCGATTCTCGAAATAGTGTATGTCCATTCTTTAAGTAACAATTGCTCTGTAGACTTAATCTCATATGCTATTTCGTTACATTGTATTTCAGAGCTCATTGAATTATGCTCTGTGTAGGTATTTTTGTAGCAAATCTTTTATATTTACCTCTGCATATCCCAAAAATTAGTTTATTATATGCCTTACTGTTGCGTGATATTCAGTTATATTTATTACAGTTATTTTCCTTAAAATATACAGTAGAATACTTCCTACATGAAACTTCAATCTAACGTTCTAGTTTAAAATGTTGGTAGCAGCAGAGGTGTGTCTTGAAGGTACGGAACCCTTTCCCCGAAATATACTTTTAAGTAAGTTTTGCCAAATTTCAGGGCAAGTTTAAAACTTTTATTATTATTATTATTATTATTATTATTATTATTATTATTGTTATTATTATTATTATTATTATTATATCAACACCGTGTACAATCTTTAAAAGATATACGGTTTGTATCTGAATAGTAAAAGCTAATTGACTGTCGATCTCGGTCGTCGAGAAGTCTTCAGGAGGGAAGGACATCGGTCATGTTCTGGGTTTGAGTTCCGAAGGGGCAAGTATTCGGGCTCGAGACAAAAATGCTTAAAAGTTATAGGCTTCAGCCAAACCTGTTCAAAACAGCTGGGACCGAGTTTAGGCTTCTCAACGGGTCGAGCGGCTCGGCTCACAGCTCATTCACTATAGAACCGAACCGAGAAGTGAGCCGAGCAAACAGCTCACCCAACCGAGCCGATTCTCACTTTCCGCACTTTCACTACTCGTATTATACAGTAATTTCGCTGTGCAAGTTCAATTGTATAATAATAATAATAATAATAATAATAATAATAATAATAATAATAATAATAATAATAATAATAATAATAATAATAAAAATAACAATAATAATAATCATAATAATAAAATTTTATAGGTCCTGCGCGGGAAGTGAGAATTAAATCAATCACATGTGTAGTCAAGGTAAAGAGAAAAGCCTAAACTGAATAAGACATTGAAGCGGGTTACAAGCTGGGAATAAGAATAGTGCAAGGTGTAAATAAAGGACGACACTGAAGGAGAAATCTAGAAACAGCAGGTAAACGGAGACTCGCTCGCTCGTTCAGCTCGTTTTAACTCGTTTTGAAATAATGGCCTGATTAGACTGGAAAGCGAAAGCCATGAGAAATGTAAGCACTAATGTGGAATACTTTTAGTGTTGCTCACGACAGGGGTGCTTCTCGTCTCGTAATTTTAGTGCATCTCGTGGGGCAATTTTAGTGTATCTCGTCTCGTCTAGATAACGAGAAGAGAATAGTTTTTATTATTATTATTACGAGACAGCCTCAAATGTCGTAATCACCAATATAAGTATATACTGTAGATCTTAAAATCGGTTTGGGCACAAAACCTCGCGGCCAGAACCTCGCGTCCAAAACCTCCCATGGCCATAAACCTCGCCTCCCAAAGCCTCGCGGCCCAAAATCTCGCCGGTCCGAAACCTCGCCTGGCCAAAACCTCGCCGCCCGAAACCTCGCGGGACAAAATCTCGCCGGGCCAAACCACCCCCTGGCCAAAACCTCGCCGCCCAAAACCTCGCGGCCCAAAATCTCGCCGGGCCAAAATCTCGTCTTCCATAACCTCGCGCCCCAAAATATCGCCATACCCAAAATCTCGCCTGACCAAAATGTAAATGTTCCAACAGATGATAAGGATGACGGTATAAAAGACGCTGTTTCAGAAGAAGTATCACGGGTATTTGACCAAGTCCCGCGATACCATAAGAAAATTCTATTTCTTTATTAGAGGATTTCAATGTGAAGGTAGGGCGACAGGTAGTGATGTGAGGTGGAAAATTTTCCGCGGAAAATTTTCCATTTCGGAAAATTTTCTGGAAAATTTTCCGCTATATTTTTCCGGAAATGTTTCCGTTCTAAAAATATCAGTAATCAAGTAACAATTCCCCAGCAATCATAAAATTGGTTGAATTCATATATAGAGATGTAAAAAAGTGAAAGATCTTTTAAAGAATCTGAAAATTTTCATGGCTCAGGCAACTTTCAGTAGAATGTAGGAACAAGTTAAACAATTTTTCATGAATCAAAATATTTTCTGTCTTATATTGAAAAATTGAAGAACTTTTTATGAGTTGGAAAATTTTCATAATTTTGAAGCAACAAGTAAAACTAATTTTTGTGAATCAGAAAGTTTTATTGCTCTGTAGAAACAAGTGAAAAGAATTTTCATAGATCGGAAAATTTTCATCACGATGTAGAAACAAGTGGAAAAAACTTTTCATAAGCCGGAAATTTTGGATATTATGTATAGTGGTGTTAGGTGGAAAATTTTCCACTATATGTAACTACACATTCAGCTACAAAATTGAATTTCTGTAGAGGAAAGTTAGTTAGCAACAAATTATAATTTTCCAATTAGCTTTCGGGAACCGGAAAATTTTCTAATATATCAAGTTGGGAAGTAAACTCTTACACAGTGTTTCTCTCTCTCTTCATCTGCGAGCTCCTTCGTTGCTGAGCGGTTAGCATATGTACCTTTGGCATGGAAGACCTGGCTTCGATTCCCAGCGGGAGCTCATGTAGTTCGGATTTCACGTTAATCGGTTGGTCTCGTCTTATAAGTCTCGCTGCTGAAAGGGACGTTAAACTCAAAATCAACTCAATTCAACTCCTCTCTCTCTCTCTCTCTCTCTCTCTCTCTGTGTGTGTGTGTGTGCAAAGTGCAGAGAACATGAGTTCGTAGAGTACAAATATCCCATTCTATTATTTAAAATTTAATTTATTAAAAGACATGAATGTTTTCCGATTAATAAAAATATGCTCCACTTACTCCTACATCGTTGTTTAGCCGTAAAATTTATTAGTAATAAATATTGTCTTAAAAAGTTTCATGAAGTGAAAATCTAACGATTTTTCATTTCAAGAATGTTTCAAAAACTTCAATGCGTTCTTCCCTCAGAATCTACCTTTGATCTTACAATATTAGATTTCGTCAGTTTAATACGCATAAGACGGTTTTCTCAAAGCTTTACTACTTTTATAGATTTACATAAGTAAGCAATATTTATAAATAAGTAGATATAATAGAGAGAGAGAGAGAGAGAAACACTATGTAAATTTTTACTTCCCAACTTGAAATATAAAAAAATTTTCTGGTTCCCGAAATCTAATGGGAAAATTATAATTTGTTGCTGTCTAATTTTCCTCTACAGGAATTGTATGTCTCAATGTGCAGTTAAATATAGTGGAAAGTTTTCCACCTGACATCACTATACATAATATTCTAAAATGTCTGGATTATGAAAAGTGTTTTCATTTGTTTCTACATCATGATGAAAATTTTCCGATTCATGAAAATTCCTTACATTTGTTTCTACAGAGCAATAACACTTTCCGATTCACAAAAAGTTGTTTTACTTTTTGCTTCAAAGTAATGATGAAAATTTTGCGACCCATAAAAAGTTCTTCAATTTTTCCATTCAAGACACAAAATCAAGGTATATAAAAAACACAAAATATTTCGATTTATGAAACATTGTTTCACTTCTTCTTACATAGTACTGAAAATTGTGTGACCCATGAAAATTTTCAGATTCTTTAAACGATCATTCACTTTTGAACATCTTTATAAATGATTTAAATCAATTTTATGAATACTGAGGAACTGTTACTTGATCGCTGATATTTATTAAGAACGGAAAATTTTCCGGAAAAATATAGAAGAAAATTTTCCACCTCACATCACGGCTAAACAACGATATAGGAATAAGTGGAGTATGTTTTTATGAATCGAAAAATTTTCCGGAAAATTTTCATCACTGTATAGGGCAGACAATTCTTCGATTCATGAAAAATTGTTTCACTTGTTCCTACATAGTACTGAAAATTGTCTGAGCCATGAAAATTTTCAGATTCTTTAAACAATCTTTCAATTTTTAACATTTCTATACATGAATTTAATCAATTTATGAATACTGAGGAATTGTTACTGGATCACTATTTGTTGAGAACGGAAAATTTTCCGGGAAAGTATAGAAGAAAATTTTCCACCTCACATCACGGCTATACAACGATGTAGGAATAAGTGGAGCATATTTTTACGAATCGGAAAATTTTCCAGAAAATCTGGAAAATTTTCATCACTGGCGACAGGATGTTTTTAAACTGGTTATAGGGAAAGAAAGTCTGCATAAGGAAATTAATGACAACTAACGGGGTTAGTTTCGTCAACTTTGGAACATCCTTTGAACAACTTTGAAAACTTAAAATTTTAACAAAAATCTAATATTTATGAAAGTATGAAATAATATATGAGTTTTTACGACGTCCTTTGATTATGTCCTGTAGGTTAAATGAAACGTAGATAACCAGGATGAAGGAAATGATCGAATAAAGAAAGTGGGAGGAAACGGGAATAACCCGAGAAAGCCTACGCACACGATGTTTTGTATAATCATCATCATCATCTTATTATTATTATTATTATTATTATTATTATTATTCGTAATGTGGAATTGCATATTAAGAAACTCATTGGGTAAATGTTAAAGAAAAGTTTCATTCGCGGCGAGGTTTTGGCCGCGCGATGTTTTGGGTGGCGAGGTTTTGGCCCGGCGAGATTTTGGGCGGCAAGGTTTTGGCCACGCGAGGTTTTGGGCGGCGAGGTTTTGGCCCGGCGAGATTTTGTCCCGCGAGGTTTTGGGCGGCGATGTTTCGGCCGCGAGATTTTGTCCATATCCCCCTTAAAATCAAGGCTGAAACCTGCACGGTCGAATTCTTGAGCCCAAGCAGAAGACCAACCCGGGTATTGATATCAACCGGCTCGGCTCGTATCAACTGAGCGAACAGTTCGAGTCGGCTCGGTTGGGATGAGCCCATGACCCCAGCAGGCTCAGTTGGAACGAGCAATCGACTCAGCTTAATTGGGCCGATAGCTCGAGCTTTCTCGGTTGGGATGGGTCACCTACTCGCCTCATATGAACCGGTTCGAGCCAGCTAAGTTGAAACTAGTCCATCGGCACGTTTCGACTCAGCTCAACTAAGCCGATGGCACAAATCGGCTCGGTTGGGTGAGCTGTTGGCTCGGCTCACTTCTCGGTTCGGTTCAAAAGTGAAGGAGCTGTGAGCCGAGCCGCTCGACCCGTTGAGAAGCCTAAACTCGGTCCCAGCTGTTTTGAACATGTTTGGCTCAGGCCTATAACTTTTAAGAATTTTTGGCTCGAGCCCGATTACTTGCCCCTTCGGAACTCAAACCCAGAACGTGACCGATGTCCTTCCCTCCTGAAGACTTCTCGACGACCGAGATCGACAGTCAATTAGCTTTTACTATTCAGATACAAACCGTATATCTTTTAAAGATTATACATGGTGTTGATATAATAATAATAATAATAATAATAATAATAATAATAATAATAATAATAATAATAATAATAATAATAATAATAATAATAATAATAATAAAAGTTTTAAACTTGCCCTGAAATTTGGCAAAACTTACTTAAAAGTATATTTCGGGGAAAGGGTTCCGTACCTTCAAGACACCTCTGCTGCTACCAACATTTTAAACTAGAACGTTAGATTGAAGTTTCATGTAGGAAGTATTCTACTGTATATTTTAAGGAAAATAACTGTAATAAATATAACTGAATATCACGCAACAGTAAGGCATATAATAAACTAATTTTTGGGATATGCAGAGGTAAATATAAAAGATTTGCTACAAAAATACCTACACAGAGCATAATTCAATGAGCTCTGAAATACAATGTAACGAAATAGCATATGAGATTAAGTCTACAGAGCAATTGTTACTTAAAGAATGGACATACACTATTTCGAGAATCGAGACAAGACGGCAAATGTTTACGATACTTTTCGTCTCGTCTCGATTCTCATCTCCAAAGAGAGACGAAAATTTTGAGTTAGCCTTGTCCCGTCTCGAATGTAAAATGTTAATTCTCATGTAATTTTGTTTGTCTTAGAAACGAGATGAGAAATTCCTCTTGTCGTGGGCAACATTAAACCAAACTGAAATATTCTTTCCAAATGTCACTTGTAATGGTATGACCTGAGCTATAATTAGCTCCTAGCTTTTAATCTTCTACGAGATAATAATTTTTATTATTAGTTTATTATTACTATTATTATTCCTGAAGATTTTATAGTTCAAGTATTCAAACATCCGAGTATTCAAATATCTGAATATAATAAAACGTATGTTATCGGCGATCAATCGCCATCAAAAATCCTAAATTGAAAAAAAAACAACGTGCATTCGAACAAGCACCTTGACCACTGAACCGCGATTGCTACGCGGTAAACGATTCGTCTTTTGTCTGGTTACGTTAGGTTTCTTTGTATCCACTTGCAAACTTGTATGTTATATTTCTTCGATTCAAAAGGTTTTTCATATTTCTTTTATGATGTCAGCAAAGTTTACATGAATAACTTGAGTTTCTTCTTAAACCGTTGGTTCACAAGTTTGTTTTTTCTCCACACGAAACTACAAATATGACAGATTGAATTCTCATACTCTCTATTTTTTTTCAAAGCAGTCGCCATTACCTGGTCAAAGACTTATTTCCGCCACGATTCATATTAACCAAAATAAATTCATTATTCGGAAGTGGAACTTTCACTTTCCGGATTTCAGAAAATTATGGAATTCAGTTAAACTCCCTAACTCAGAAGAATTTCGGAACTCGGGAAGAATCCGGAATTTAGAAAATTCAGGAATTGAGAAAAACTCTGGATTTCGAAAAAATCCGGATTGTTCCGAATTCCGGAATGTTAACGAAATCAGAAGTTTCTAAATTCCGGATTTTTCCGAATTCCGGAATTAATCCAAAATTGGAATTTTCCGAATTCCGGAATTTCTCCGGTTTTACCTTCGGGAGTCCGGAAAGTAATAATTCCGGAATTGGCTATCCCTAGTTTATACACAACCTTTCAGAACACTAAGCTAGTAGCTGTCTACAAACAAACAAGTAATGCAAAGCATTTTGTATCCTGCAATACGTCATGTATTAAAATCCGACAGCAGTTTCAGTATCTAACCAGAAATTGCATGTATCTAACTACTGGAAGCTGAGGTATGAAGAATTGTATTGTGTCTTATCTTTTGTGTCTTATACAACCCTGCAAACCACTGAATATCTAAACGGCTTTCGTTAAATCCAAGTTGTAGTACTCACAGTTACATCCATTTGTATCTATATGATCGTGTTATTAAAGCTTACTATACGATAGCGTTAGTAAGTCTTTCTCAGCTCTCCCGTAAAGTTGTGATACGATCTACTACAGAATAAAGAACCAATTATAAATTTAACCAAGTCGTTGTATTACTACACATCTGCTTCCGCCTCTGTCAACTCTGGTCGCTCTTGTTGACGCGACATATTTCCTTTTCTGTACCCCTTTCTTCGTTTACTGAATTAAACAATAACTATTCTGAAATATACTACTGCGTATGCCTCTTAGATAAATATTTCTGATGCCAATAGTTTCCGTTTTGCCCTAGGAATGTTCTTTTTTTTATTCCCAGCATGACCCTTTTATTACATTATATGAAGAGCATGTAGGTCTAAATACCTCATGTATTACATAGAATGTAGGTTGAACTCTTCCAGCAAAAAAGAAACATGTGATCATAGTATACAACCCACAGAAGTGATAGCTGGCAATACAGTGGTCGTAATCCCTAACGACACAGAGAACGAGGGGTGGCCTCTCCGCTGGTCTAGTGGCTAGCACGTGCGGCTTTGTTGTATGGTGTCCCGGGTTCGATTCCCGGCGGGAGAGCATCTATGATTTTTAACTGCTCTCGATGTTTCTCTGTTCGTGTCCCTGTCGTTATAAGTTATTAGAAAATGCAAGTTAAACGAGTGAAGCAAGTAAAATTAGCAATAAGTAAGTTACTGAAACACGTTCGGTGAGTCAGTTAAAAAAAAAAGTGGACCAAGCACCGGCTTGTCCCGTCGTTCATGCGAGTTCGAATCTATTTCGGCTTGATATTTTATCCATTTGAGAGAAAGTATTATTTCTTTTCGCTACAGCCACTCACTCTTTTCGTATTTTTCGCTGTCGTTCACAGTTAAAGTAACTGACTATTCTTGTTCTTTCTACGAATGATGGATCTTCTCTTTGGCTTCATGTCAAACATGCACACGTAATGAAAAGACGCTGTCGATAATAATAATACTGTAATATGAAATATTACTAGCTAACTCGTGTGCGTATTTCGACAATATACTTTTATATTATTATATGGAAAGAAGTAAGGCTGGCTGGCGCCCCCCCCCCCTAATTTTTTTGATGCGCCTTGTGGGTCCACGGTGTCCAACGTTGGTCCCATCTCACTATTACCTCCTGTTCTCTCGATATAAGTTATTCACATTTTGCCTAAAGAGGGCACTGCCGTGGCTCCATGACTACCCACGACAATGACTCTTCATTCATTTTTCATTGAAATCGCTTATTTTTCTGAGTACTATGAGTGCATACTGTCCAACGTTGCTCCCATCACTATAGCTTACAACTTCCCGTTCTCTCGATATAAATTGCTAATATTTTGTTTGTAAGGGAGATATGGCGTTACAATCACTACGTTTGAAGAAGAATTGATGAAGATATTGCCTTGCCACAAACAGCACCTATTATTATTATTATTATTATTATTATTATTATTATTATTATTATTATTATTATTGTTGTTGTTGTTGTTGTTTTACTTACCACTAATGTTACCTACCTTTATTTGTAATGCAATGTGTTATTAAAAAGCAAATCAAATAACACTCCTCGCCATTCACACTCCCGAACTCGAAATACATTATTTACAGTTCTCTGTGTTAGGGAAAAGCACATTAATTATTTTATTCTTTCAAATAACACGTTTCATAAGTTACTTCACTTTCAATGTGTAATTCCATATCATCACTAATAGTCATCTTGTTCCGATAGGAAAGTAACCCCCCTCCTGCAAAAAAAAGCCTGATTGTAGCGAAAGGGCGTGAACCTTCTTTAGGCAATTAATCGGGTCCAGTATTTCAATAAGTCCCTGCACACAAATATTTCAGTAAAAGAGGAAAAGTTATTCAAACTTTCTGAATACCTATTTATGGGCGAAATTTGGTTCCCTTGGAAGTTTTTAAGAGTTTGAAGGGCCGCCATTTTGAACATCTTCATCTGATTATTCTGGTTAACGAACTCATCAAGATATTTCAACAATTAATGTTTGTGTTAATTTTCGTCTCAATCCGCTGAAAATTAGGGTGGTTATGGCATTCACAAATAGCGTTATATATATATATATATATATATATATATATATATATATATATATATATATATATATATATATACAGATAGATAGATAAATAGACACACATTGGAGAGACCTGTGGTGCGTCAGAGCTAAAACGAGCCCCTTTGCAAAACGTATTGACCAGCCTAACCTAAACACAAGCCTCTTTCTTGCTAACGTAGAAACGTGGTTGGGAGGTGTAAGGCATGTAGAAATTGTATTTTTAATAACCATGAGTATGGATTCGAACACTCCACTTCCATGTTTTTCATTTTTACTTTTTGCAGCTACATCGAAACGTTCAATTTTTATTCTTTACTAATTGCAAATGGCGTTTACATTCAAAATATGAGGAATTTTGGTCGCACTTGTTCGGATATTCTTCCCTTTCCAAATGAAGAAAAGAATAAAAGCAATACGCAAAGACAAAAAGTATTATCAGTACTAAACATTACCAATAATAATTGCTACGAAAGATTAAATACGACCTCTTTTACCATCTCTCGTGAGCTTTATGTATTATTAACAAAAACTTTTAAAAATGTCCATGACGGGGATTAGAAGTGGCGTCCTTTGCATTTGTAAGGCAGCACTTTAACCACTACACTAAGATCATGGCGTGGTGAATGTTTAGTTGTCGGCGTATTTGTTGTATTTGTGTTTTATGTTCCCACTTCGACAATATTTACTCTTTTTTCTAAGCTTAACAGCTGTTTCTGGCTTTCTCTTTTGGTGTCGTCCTTTATTTACACTATGCACTATTCGTATTCACAGCTTGTGCCCTTCTGCAATGTCTTATTCAGATGAAGCTTTTCTTTTTGCCCCTCAGTAAACATTTGATTGATTTAATTCTCATACTCCCCACGGATGGTGCGCAGGAATGCCAGACTCGAAAAATAGGTGTACATTTACTTTCCTGACAGATAATACGTCCTTATCCGTCTTTACCTTTTCATCCCAAGAACATTCCCAGATTTCATATAGGTTTATACCTAAACTTTTCAGGTACTTCCGGCGGAGCATTTTTGTTCATATCTTTTTCCATCGTATTGTACGAGTCTTGTGCATCATGCAAAATTGTGTCACGGTTGTAAGGGTAACAACGCGGGCACGAATGCCAGTAACAACCCATGATGTCGAAGTCAGCGTTGAGTCCTTCATGCCATCCATCGACTTGGTACCTACCAATATACTTTTCCCCTCCTCTCCTAGCATGCTGGATTTCTATCCCTAATTGTTTTTCCATATACATAAGCCATTGCATAGCTTTAGTACTATATTGTGTCTTATGATTGAAACCCAACGCGGGAATTACGGGGATAGTATTTTCAGGTAAGTACAAAATACGATATGTACGCATCGCAAGACTTGCAATGGTAGATGACGTGATAAAACATTGCAAACCATTCGTTTTTTTCTTCAATAATGTCACTAAATTTGATGATCGCTTTTGCTAGAATTCTAACATCATTTTCATAATAAGCAAGCATTTCCTTTTCGAGGTTAAACTCCTCGCCACTTAGCGCACTTTCTTGGTGCCAGGCAATTAATTCTTGTTTCTCTTCGGTGCTTCGTCCTTCAGGGTCATATAATTCAATTGGTGGATAGGAACCAACACAATTTTGATTTTCTTTGGTATTAAATAAGTATGAGAAATCTCCCTTTCGCAAATTTCCGCGCAAGCCTAAAGTTTTGGGGAGTCTGCTTAGTTTACATCCAAGGAATAAAAATGAATCTTTAAAAAAATACGATTTCCAATGTTAATATTAAAAATTTTCTGACCCTGAATAATCATATTAGTAATAATATGCTGCTCTTCTATTAGATTTCTATGGCAGAAAAGACCATGGTGCGCCACACAATTTATACGTCTAAAGTCAGGTCGGTTTACAAGTACGTGATTAATAAAGTCAGTCATTGTCTTAAAAGAAAACGAACGATTTCCATTATTATCACCACATGTCTTACAGGGCTCTTCGATGCCGTTACTGATGCAATTGTAACAAATATGCTTACAGCATACCAGCACTACTTCATGTTCCCTTTCACCGCGCGGATTTGGTGCCTTTAACATCGTTTCTATATCGTATGCAATGTACATAAACCTGTTGCTATGTACAGGCATTTGTCGTTGCACAAAACACGTATGGGTGATATCTACATGCTTATGACATGTTGAACAGAAATGTTCACCACATACATGATCTGATTTTCGACGCCTGTTATCAAAGATGATACCGAAATTATTGCAGAACTTAACATTATCACAAACAGATCTATTCGCTTTATTACGCTTCAGATGATTCTGAAAACAAACACCCTCAGCAAACTCTCTATTGCAGCAAAATCACAACCCCTGTTCGCCTTAATGTTAACTCCTGCCATCTCGCAGAGCACTTCTGCTTTAAGAACCCCTGTATCATAATCTCTTGTACTTGTACAAACTTTGGCTACTTGCAGTATGTTTTGTAATCCACCACACAATTGACATGGGAAAAGAATACATATTATTGTTTTCTATGCGTATTAAACGCTTTTACAAGTAATCTTGATGTTTGGAATATTTTTCAAGAGCAGTCCATTTACTAGGTCTTCCTTTTCCATGCATACTCTCTGCCAAGTGGAACCGAAAGAGTAGTTCTTGCCCCAAAAGGAAATCCTCACTTGAAATTAAAACTCGTTCAATTGAGGAAAGTATAGTTCGAGCAGAAAAATCGTGTTTCCTTCTAAATGGGACATACACAGAATTGTTATTTCTATTATTACTACTATCTATGTACAGCCCAATATAATCTGTGGGGCGAGCATTAGATAACACATGTTCTAACGCAAAATTAAATAAACTTTTAATATAGGCCTCTGGATTATTAATATGTCTTTCATTATCCACAGGTCTAATCACGATTTCATGGCCCGTAAGATGAAACTTACGAAACATTTTTCTGCTTTCTCTTACAACTTCGAAATTACTATTGCTCTGATTTTCTCCATCATTATTAATATTACTATTTCTACTACTTGTTTTACTACTACTATTATCACTACGTTTAGTACTATTTGTACTATTTTCATTAGAGCTCCCATATCCAACCAATATTAAATCAGGGACGTGTGACGGGCGGGGTTGAGGAGTAAATTGGCTCCCATAACCATGATTATCCTGTACACAAAAAATAGGTTTTGGTTGTATACAGGATTTTGTCCCTGAACGTTTTGCGTGGGTATAACCACAGCATTGTTCGTATTTTCAACCAATCTCCTCATTTCTTCTTCTTCAACGGAATTTATATTTACCCCATCTAAAAATGCCAAGTCTTCATTACTTAATAAATGTGAGTTAGTATCATTCTAGTTATGACTTTCTTGAGGGGTCACGGCTATGGGTATTTCTGATGGAGTTAAACATTCATTCGAAATGAACCGCGAGCCAAAATCAAAAAGTTGGTAGCTCGGCATCTTTTATCCCATCTATCTGTCCTCTTCAGCACGCCATTAAATATATGAATCTGTCCTGAGCATACTCATAAGATTCTTTAGTATGAAAGAATCCAAACACAAATAAATCTAAAATATCGGCACTGCTTACACAGTGCTGTAATAATAAAATGTCATTACCTTCAAAGGCACGAAGAGCGCGCAGTACAGCATCGCATCTCTCCGACCCCCGATGACCAAGCCTTTGCATTTCCATAATTGCCTCCCACGTGCTAAAGACTCGGGGATAATCATTGAGACCACGCAACACTTCTTGCAGGTAGATCTCATCAACCATATTAAGTTCAGCAGATGGTCAAAAGAAATCCGTCTGAAAGAAATAAAAGGAGAAAAACTATTCTGAGTTATCAAGTTCAGTTTAATATATGTGTTTCACACAACAAAGAAAAAGACAAATCAATAATTTTAAGTCTTGAGTTCAATTATATTTATATGCAAAGAAACTAATCAAAAGAATTTTAAATTGTAGTAAAATTATAATAATATGAAAAGAAATATTCTTTAATTTTATAAGTTCTATAATTTTAATTTCTATAATTAATTATAATTTCTATAATCAGTTTCTATAATTTTAAAATGTCCACAAACAAAGTCACTCTCTCTGTTCTTTAATAATATTGATTGAATAATGAAGTATTAGTAAGCATAAAAATATATAAGACACACCTTTCTGATCCTTAGTTGTTCTTCAAAAATTAAACTCCAAAATTGGGACAATGGTGGGCACGCCTCGCAAGTTTTTATTCTGCCACTGCAGGTTTTATATTTCTCGGCCAAAAATTAGCACACTGTAAAACAGGAATAATATTTTTAGAGTTTTCACGTTTATATATAACATACATTGCGTCGTAATTACAATCAAGTTCATACATGTTTTCACGCAACTCTCTAGTAAGTGCTACCACCTAACGGTCAATTGCCAAAATACTCAGTACACTCTACAACATGTAGAAAACGGTTCATGCGTTGCAAAGTCCTCATTCCATTCTAAAATAGCTTAAGACCATGTCTGTATGCGCCCCCAGAACAAATGATTTATTCTCAAACTAAAGGTTATGCGTTGCGTTCTCATTCCATATGAGTTTTAATATTATAGTCTGTATGCGCCAACTACAACAAGTAATTTATTCTCAAACTAAAGGTTTATGCCTTGCGTGGCGTTGGGTTTCATCATTTTCATAAGGTTTTTAATATTATAGTATGTATGCAAGCCCTGCAATAAGTAATTTATTCTCAAACTAAAGGTTTTTTGTTTTGCGTTTCTTCCTCCTCATTCCATAACGGTATTAAAATTATAGTCTGTATGCACCCCCACAACAAGTGATTTATTCTCAGACTAAAGGTTTATGTTTTGCGTTTCGTTGTCCTCATTCTATAACGGTATAAAAATCATAGTGTGTATGCACCCCTACATCAAGTAATTTATTATATTCAAAATATATTAAACGGTTCCCCTAACTTGTCTATGACTAACACACTGTGTCTTGCTAACTTGTATGTAATTAAGCCGTAAATAATAAATCTTGCTTAGCATGTCGCTAACTTTTCTGTAATTAAGCCGTAATTAATAAATCTTGCTTAGCATGTCGCTAACTTGTCTGTAATTAAGCCGTGATTAATAAACCCTGTTTAGTAAGGAGCTAGTATGTCACTAAATTGTTTGTGACTAACACACTGTGTCTTACTAACTTGTCTCTAAGTCATAATTAAGATCGCATGCATCACATTCTAGTTTGCGTAAATAATCCATCGCAAATCCAAAGAACAAGTGGGTGGTATTGTAGTTTCCGTAAACAATCATAAATATCCTACATGCTCCATTGCAGTTTGCGTAAATAATCCATCGCAAATCGAAAAAGCGATTGGGTTGCTTTGCAGTTTGCGTAAAGCAGTCTAAATATCATAGAGGGTATATTTCAATTTGGCTGAACCGGCGCATATTCCTACAGGCTACATTACAAATATACGTGAAGCATTTTCGTTTATTTTTATTTTACAAACTAGGCAGGAGAATTACTTTTTCTGCACTTGAAATTAAAGCATAGCAAAAGCCAATCCAATTCCATAATAATTTCTTATTTATTAATCTCTTTTAATCAGAAATCTTCCATTATCATTCTCTAACTAGTCACAGAATATCACAATTTACTACCACTGCTAAACTTTACAGGAAGTGGTACAGTGCACGCTCTATCGGTGAAATTCCGAAGTTCATTTCTTTAGCCACGCGGTTAAATATGAAACATAATATACTTTGCAATGTGATTAATGTGTTTTTATTTAATAAATGCATTTAATTGATTTCATCTTTTTTACCTCATCGTTTTTTACAAAAGAAATGAAAAAAATCCTATTGGTGAGTACCATATTTCTTTAATAATAATAAAATAAACGCATCTATGTTTTACTAGCGAATCAATTCCGTTTCAAATTACGTAACTAGTTTAAATTTTTGCATAGATCTCTTAAATCATTCGCAGCCTCTATTTATATTAAATGATTACCAATAACCCGTACGATGTAAAATAGTTAAAAATTACGCTACGAGTAATTTAGTAAGAAAATATAAAAAATAAGAAGTGCAAAAATTAAAATTGCTGAGCAAACACGCAAAATTGCTGGTGGACTACCATTAAAGTTATACTATATTCTCGGGCAAGCATGTATACTTATTGCTGGTACTTATATACTATTCCCGAGCGCGCAATAATAAGTAAAGAGTAGTAGCAATTAATTAATAATATGAATTATATACTGTTGCCGAGTAAATGTTCGCAAATGAAGCTAAATTAAGTTAAACAGTATTCACAACGGTGCTTAAAGGTATTTCCGCCAAGCGAATGTTAGCCGGTAAATAAATGCGAGTTGTTCTTTTAAAAATCAAATTATATTTCGTAATTTTCAAGGAAGGGCAGGGTAATTGCAAATTAAGTTCAGCACAGTTCGCACCATTGGACTATCCGCAAAAAAGTAAGCACAAATTAAATTCAGGGCAGCTGGATACCATTGGAAGTCCAGGTGGGAAAAACTGCTTGCATTTATACGGAAGCATGCGTGCAGCAATTAAATTCATTAGTTCTCAAAGCAGGACGGAGCATTGCAGGAGGGTATAGTAATGAGTGAAAATTAAATTCAGGGCAGATGCATAGCAGTGGTTGTGCAGGCGGTAAAAAAGTGCTTGCGTTTATACGGAAACAGACATGCAACAATTAAATTCATTAGTTCGCAAGGCAGGGCGAAGCAATGCTGGAGGGTATAGCACTGAGTGAAATTTAAATTCAGGGCAAATGCATAGCAGTGGGGGTACAGGCAGAAAAAAAGTGCTTTCGTTTGAACGGAAGCAGGCATACAGCAATTAATTTCATTAGTTCTCAACGCAGGGGAGAGCAATGCTGGAGGGTATAGCACTAAGTGAAAATTAAATTCAAGGCAGTGCAGCATACGCGAAAAAGGTATGCGGAAATTAAACTCATGGCTGTGAAACACACGCAAAAAAGTATGCGCGAATTAAATTCAGGGCGTATGCGTAGCAATGAGAGTCCGTCTATAGAAAAGCAGGCGCGCCAACGAGTATAGTAAGTTAGTACTCAGGGCAGGGCAAAGGGGATGTGCATTTAAGTTGTACCCAAGCATGCAAGCAAGCATTCACGAATAAGGTTAAGCTAGTAATTCATATATTCAGTATTACCAAACGCGCAGTAACAAGTTAAAACGAAATAGTAATTACTTTATACATTATTATCAAAGGCGAATAATGGTGCATTACATTACGTTAGGTTAGGTTAGTAATTTATACATTATTCCGAGCTCTATTAAATGCAAATTAATTTATACTATATTTTCAAACAAACGTGCTGTAGTAAAGTTACCTTAGGTTCAGCGTAACTGTTCTGAGTTTCCTACGGAAATTTTTTACAACAAGCTTATAATGAAGCAAAAGAATGAATAGCAAGTGTGTGCGCAAGTAAATCAATAAAAATATAACCAACTACACGAGCTGGTTCCGACAATTTATTATGCAGTATTCCCGGGAGCGTGTCAAAATGGTGGGTAGGTTAGTGTCTTACAAATCAATATTAAAAACAATTTTCAATATGAATTTACGAGGCGCGTCAGCGATTATGCGAACACTTAAATAACAAACTTTTAATGATGTGATCCGATAAATAAACGTATGCAGTTTTGGTTAGGTTAGGTAGAAATAAAAAATAACTTACGTTTTCTTTAATGTAAAACTTCGTCACCAAAAAAAAAAACTTGATAAATGCAGGGAAAAATTCACGCAGTATATGCACTAGGAATAATAACAATATTAGAACATTTATTTTTGGAGGATTTATATATAAGCATTTGATTAATGGGCGGGCGCTACTTTATACATACGTGCATTATACTTTGCATAGGACAATTTTAACTTTGGGTTAAGTTCAAAATAGTTTATTCAGCTTGAATTGGTAAGAAAAAATCACATTAAATCATCGGCGTATGGGGAGCATTTAAATACAGATAGTCTGTTCAAATTTCAACTTTGGCTAGTTTCAGAAATCGTTTATTGCATTCACTAATACTAATAGGGAATTTTAATCAAAAATCATTTAATATTTTTTAGTGCAATAATCTCTGTGCGAGATGTTTAGTATGGGTCATCAAAAGTTTGTAAATGTTTTTCGTGATCTGTTGTAGTTTACCAGAGGACATCAACCTTATTTGTCAATTTCAGTATCTATCCGATGAAACACATTTATCTGTCATTAACCATTTGTCATCTTCATGCGTTAGCTTGTTTCATCATACAAGTGATTCTGATACATTGGGATATCGAAGTGTTTAAACATCATGATTCCGAGTTCTAAGGAAAACATGATATCAGTCATATGAACATGATTTCATTCTCTCATGATCATCTATGTATCAATCCGATTAGATATCAGCTGCGTCAGTACAAAAATCGTGTGACGTCAATATGTCGTGAGTCCGCTTATCTGTCACAAGTCAGTTTCGTTTCAATGCGTGTAGGGGAAAGATCACTATGTTCAGTGTTCCGAGCGCAAGCGCTGAAACTTCAGTTTATGTGTTGAGTTCTTCGGTAATGGATGTACGAGAACAAGACTCCGTCTTTAGTATGCTTACATACTGTTCGCAGCGTTGGTATTCTTACAAGTTTCCTACGGAATTTACAAAGTAAATGATCCAATTAAAATATGATGAAGTCTCTCATGAATAAAAATATATCCTTTTCATTTTCACATTGTTTAACAGGGAACTTCTACTGAGGCAAACCAGTTAATATCCAGGGGTTATTTTAAATTTCTTACATGCTGTTGGTATGGGTCCTGGGGGTTTAAGAAAGAGGAAGGGCAAGGAGAAGTGTTCAAATATATTATACATATAATATAATTACATTTTATTACATCAGAATCATAGATTCTCTAGGAGGGTGTCCCTAAAAGACCATGGTCCCTATACAGGGGTTATGAAAAAAGCCATTCTATGGGTCCTAATAACGTCAAAAGCAGGGGTCATGCATAGGGGCCATTTCCTTTTTTCTGCTCACACACATAGTGTATGCGTATAGCTTGCTATACGAAAGAATAAATAATATGGGTCCTGGGAGCCATTTTCTTTTATCTGCTCACACACTGTTCGAGTAATTATGAGCTTTTCTAAGTTCTCACATGCTGTTCGTATGAGTCCCGGGGGGCATGGACTGGGGGTCATCCGGTGTGGTCCAGGGAACCTGGGAAGGGTCATGGGGACCATTCTTCATCGAGTAAATTGCGAGAGAATAAAAGGCAAATGTCATTCAACTGCCACCAGGAAAAAAAAACCTCACTCAATTTCATCAGACTCTTGCATCAGCTTCATCATTGTGAAACATACCACGTATCTTCCTTTATCCACAGTTAAACAGTAGATATGTATTATCTGTTATCAAAGGCGGCAATCTCTTTGATGGTCAGAAGTTTCATTAATTCTACTATAAGGATGTACAGCAGCGTGGTTTCCCGTGCTTGGGATAAAGCATGCTGCGCTTTTCTTTCACACATTTAGTGAAGAAATCGTGAAATATAACGTAACGAAATGCATCACAACGCATGTTGTTCCGAACACAAAAGCACATGGAGCTGCCGGTTCCTAATAATTCCGACTTCCACCGAATCATTGGGTGACCATTGTTCTTAAGGCTTACCTCCTGCCAACTTTGGACCCTCCCTGAGATCAGGGTATATCTGAAAACCCTATTGCGAGCATATCTGAGAATTACACCATGTAGGGACTAAACTGAACACCTATTGAGAATGTATGAAATATACACTTCTGGATTGTGTATGCGTGACTTTCTTTACGTTGATAAGGGGCACCATCCACAGCTTCTAGAATTCGAACTAGGGCCTCTTGGAATTTAAGTTTTTCATGATTTTGGACAGCCCTAGCTGTGAAACCATGCACTTTCTGCCGTAGGTGAATATGAACATTTCCTCTTATTTTAATGTGGGGAATGAGCTCCTACAGTCTGTCGGTATATTTCATTAACACTCTGTATATTAAAAATGGGCATGGCCAGAATACGGAAACTAAATAATTTTGGTATCCGATGATTCGCAATAATGTTGTAACCTCTTAAAAATCATCAGATATAGTTGATTTTGCAACAAAGTGAGGAATTGGCGTCCTGAAGGTATTATTAAGAAAGAACAAAAAAGTGCTAGAATATATTTTTTGTTTATTTTATAATACTTCCAAACTGCACCAAACAGAGAAATTAGAAGTGTTACATAGACTGCAACAAAATTGCTGAATCCGGAGAAAACTTTATGTACATACTTCGAATAGTTTCAATGCCTAAATGAGAACACATAAGGTTCGTTTTATGCTAGGAATAAATACTATGGAAACACGATACTACAGTAAAAATATTATTTTCTACCTATCTGTACAACGCAAATGAGAATTTAGCATGAAAAAGTGAGACTCACATAAATTGACTAATTAACTAACTAACTTTATGGCCTATGGAACCCGGAGGTTCAATGTCGCGTTCACAAAGCTCTCCACTGACTTCTATCCTTAGCTAACTGCAACAAGTTTCTACTTTGTATTCCAATCTCTACGAATTCCATCTTAATATTGTCCTTCCATCTGCGACTAGGTCTTCCTAAGGGCCGCTTTCCGATTGGTCTTCCAGTCAGGACTTTGAAAGCGTTCCTACTTTCTTCCATTCTAGCTACATGACCTGCCCACCTAAGCCTCCTAGACTTGACGACCCTAACAATGTTGGGTAAACCATATGAACTATGTAGTTACTCGTTATGAAGTTTCCGCCATTCCCCATTCCCGTTCCTCTTGGGTCCGAATATTCGTCTCAGGATCTTCTTCTCAAATATTTTCATTCTATGTTCTTCCCTCAGAGTAAGTGACCATGTTTCGCATCCATACAAAGCAACAGGCATGATTATCATTTTATATATTTTAAGCTTCAAATTCCTCGACAGAATTCGCGACGACGAGATTTTGAACCGAATAGTAAAACGAATTCCGTCATTTTAGTCGACATTTAATTTCTCCGTGAATATGATTTTCCTCTGTCAATATTAATCCTAGATATTTGAAACCATCCACTTTATCAAAGTATTATTTAATATTTTATTGCACCCACATTTTGCTGTATTCCGGTCCCGACGCACTTCCATGTATTTAGTTTTCTCTGAATTTACTTCTAAACCCATGTCCCTGCAAGCGTTTAATAAGATCTCTGCATTTCTTTCTATTGTTTTCCTATCATCCCCTTTTAAATTCACATCATCAGCATATGCCATAACCTGGTGAAAACCGTTCAACTCTAGGCCCTCGTTGCTATCTTTTATTTTCCTTATAGCGTATTCCAGAACGAAGTTAAATAATAATGGCGACAACGCATCTCCTTGTTTCAGGCCATTTTCGACGTGAAAGCTCATGGACAAAAATTTTCCTACCCGGACTTTTCTTTGGGATTCATTTAAGCATATCTTAATTAATCTAATTAACTTTCTCGGTATTCCAAGTTCTCTAAGAACATAAATTGACTATTTTCAAAAAAGACCACATACTGCATTTTCATAAAAAATATTCAAAGCATACACACAATCATGTTTCAGAATCCTTAGGTACTCGCGCAACAATTTTTATAGAGTGAGTTTGGCTACAGGCATATTATTTGGAGTACTATACAAATTATTGTGTACGTACCGAAGGATTCTGAAACATGGATATCTGGATAGAGCACATGCTAGTTCCTAAGTGGAGTCTTGACCCAACTACGATTTGTCCCACAGTATTGGAGCTATGGCCATTTAATGTTCATATTTCCATGTTTTCGGCAGCCTATAACTCCGAAAGGAAGCATTTGTGGACCCAAGTTTCTCCACACTTTTCGTCTTATCTTCTTCGTCTTATCATATCTTTCGTCAGGAATCACCTCTCTATATATATAAGCGGATTAGAGAGGGGCTATAGCCCCCTAGCCCCCTTGACACTCAGATATACACGGAATAAAAGGGACTTTAATCCTGTTTTACAGTGAATAAATCGGCAAACTATGCTTTAGGAGAGTTCCGTCATGATATGAAGGATGTGAGCCAAGAACATGGTAACCAACAAATTTTCAATTGCTGCCGTATACCGCTTCGTTCAGTCCTTCCTGTATAGTATTATGTGAAAAATTAGCTTTACGACATTCAAAATGCATTGTGCAGCAGAAAATCTCTAATTTCTTAAAATAGTAAAATTGTGGGTTACCATGTTCTTCCCTTACACCCTTCATATGTTGAATCGCTCTTGTTAAAAATTCAAAAAAACTTGAGGACTGAGTAAACCGTAATGGTGGTTATAAAAAACTATAGCATTTCAAGAATATACAGAACCAAAAGCTCTAGCTAGGCAGCCTTTAAGTGTATCATATAAATCTAAGTATTTCTCTTATGTTTTATTTTAATTTTATTTTGTTCCAAAAAGAGGGTATGGAATATTTTGAAGTAAAAATACTACATAGAATTTTGCTAGTTCTTTGTGTATTTTTAAAAAGAAGTATTTACTTTTAGGGTGTGCTGGTTTACACCAGCTGTTTTTTTTTCTTTTTCTTAAATACACAACTAGTTTAAACCAAAATAAAAAAAATAAAAAGAACGAAAAATGCGAATCGTGTGAACTTCATGGTGATGTTTTCACACATCAAACAATCTGCATTAGTTTTATTTCCTTTTCACCTTTTAATCAAGGTGCCCCATGTTCAATTCTCGGTTGAACCACAACCCTTCTTTCATGCGTAAACAAAGTAGCGGTTCGGATGTAACTTTAAGCGAGTTTTCTCCTTGATAACCTCGGTATTACGTAAGGATGTTAAGCCTGAGCATACGAAACGAAACCAAATTGTAAATTTCTGCATGCCTGAATGCCTGTTATTTTATAAAGAAGCCAAGGTTGCTTAAATATATTGATAGAAATTGGCATAATTTATCGATTGCCTACGTAGCTTCCAACATTAGCTTGGATTGGACTTTCAATGATATGTACGTACTAAATTTGTTATTTAATACCTCAGTTTTAGCGTATTGATTATGATACGTTGACCTTTAAATTTTACATGCAAAGCAATAACAGGATTTTTCCGTTTTTGTTTTACATTTAGAGTAATGACGGGCTTTTCCCGATGGCTAGGATGGGAGTTTCTCTATTTAAGAAATTTAGTGACCGGACTTCTTTAAGCTTATGCGACCTCTTCCAGCATAACCCTGTTGTTGCATAATAACACCAAGGCGAAACAAACTTATTTCCGTCAATATGTAATATAAATACATAAAGCAAAATATCTAAACCCAAAAAACCTGATTTAAGCCAAAAAAACAACCATGGTTCTTCCCAACCCTGCTTACTTTTATATATAGGAGGTTAAAAAATTCTTATTATATACATTGGTTAATCCTTTGGAATTCATAATGTAAATATGTTGAGAAGTAAAATTGTTTGAAATATCTTTTCGAAATTCATGGTTTATTTTCGAGGTTTTTTATTATTATCGGTATCAGCCACTAATTAAATGACTTTTTGTGTTATAGAGAAGAGAAACAAAATCTGCTTTATCAATTTAAAGCAGAATTTTGAAAAAAAGCCCAAAATTTCCCAAGCAAAAAAGCGAAGCAGAAAAAAACGATTTGTTTTTCAAAAAAGCCGGGTTTTTTTCCGAGGCCTCTATATTATAATAATAATTATTATTAATGAATAGGATGTTACAATTAGGTTTTGTTCCATGAAGTTGGGAAGTCAACTACGAAATCTCATAGGTAGTTATATAATGCTTATGTGAATCATTTAGTAGCATTTGAGTTTCGCAATAGTTCGTAAGGGCAGTGAGTCTTTGAAGCAAGCCGGTAGGACAGAAAACCGAGAGAACAATGGTGCATACGTAGAAGCCAGGGATCAAGTTTTGTTGGTCACTAATTTTGGATTCCAATGGTCTCGACATTCTCTCATTAAATTAACAGTTGATTCCCTTGGGAGCAAATATATGGATTTCATGGAGAGACCGAAGTAATATTATATATATATATATATATATATATATATATATATATATATATATATATATATATATATATATATATATATATATATATATATATATAAGAGTACTGTAAATATGTGATGACAGAAGGATAAAAAAAGTTGTCAAAAAAGTGAATGCACATATTTTTGCTAACCATTCGCATTAAAATTGAAAACATTGCGTATTAGAATAAGCTATGGTTTATTTCATACTTACTACGGATAAAATACTAAAATAGATAAATTGATTCGATTAGACAAATAAATTATAATATTCCAGAGCAACAGAAGTTTTAAGTGATGCAAGATTACGACGTTCAATAGTATATTAGTCATATTATATGAACTAATAGTATATTAGTTCAATAGTATAATAGTATATTTGTGTGTTGTTGCTGAGTGTTAATGCAAGTAACATGATAACGTCTTAACGTTTTAAAATCCCTCCCTTGTCAATTTTAAACTTACTGCCTGTTTCGTTTTATTGTTTTATATTATATCTTGTTTTGCAGTATTCTTGACGTTTAGTACTTCATTTTCGGCGTTATAACAAAAATATTAAATTCGATGGTACGAATAGTTGAGTTAAGTTGATTTTGTGTTTAACGTCCCTTTCAGCAGTGAGGCTATATGAGACGGGACCTACTGATTAAAATGGAATCCGAATTACATGAGCTCCCGCCGGGAACATGGGTCTCCCACCTGGTATGAATAATGTATCTTGTTTCGGTGTTTCTTGTAGGCATATAATATTGTTCTCCCGCTGGCTTTGTAACTGGCACGTGTCTCTTCGGTCACATTGTCTCATGGAAGCAATTATAAAATCTGAACTATTATAGTGGTTCGGATTAAACCTTGAACTATAGGTCTCCCTCTCATACAGCCTCGGTGCAGAAAGAAACAATAACCTTCATAACAGATATAACCCTACTTTAGTCTCGCCATTCCATTTCAAAATGAAATGAAATCTTACAGTTTAACGTCCCACGATTATGCCCGTTAGGTTACGGGAGGCGATGGCTAAGGCAAGTGAATGGTGATGGAATAATTAGTGGAATGAGAATGTGGAAGGAAATGGGAGTACTCCGAGAAAACCCATGGAAACGATGTTGTCCACCACAAACTAACTTCCCCGGGGGATTGAATCAATGTGCTATTCCATTCGAAATGAAATGAAATGAAATTTTTAGTTTTACATCCCTTGGTTATACTCTATAGATTATAATATACGTGTGATTAATGAGGGTGAAAGATTATGAAATAATTGGTGCAAAGGAAATGTGGAAGGAAATTGGAGGCCCCAAGAAAGTCAACAGCATTAATCCATGTGTTTCATTTGTTACAAAGTTAACTAGTGTTTAAAGCAATTGCTCTAATTGCATTGCTCAAATTTACTCACTGAACTCGCATTTTACACATTTTACACACAATATCTTTGTTTGTTTGTTAGTGTCTTCGTTTGTTACATTTACTCGTTTTGCAAATGCCCAGTTGGTTTGGGTGCTCACTTGTACAGCGGTGGACACTTCTAAATGGTACACCTTAGCCGTAAATCTCCATATGGCTGTACCATTTAGAAGTGTCCCCCGCTTTACGTACCCAGTCAAGGACGAGTTACTGCATTCTGGTGCCTCTAGAAATGTAGTTTTATCGATGTCGCAACTTTTGGGAGCGTATCAGGAAAATAGCTCCATTAATAAAGCAGATATGAATGCATACTCGGTTTTCCTATGGCCCAGCTCGCATACGCCTTTTGTAGGTTAGACAAACAGGTGTGTGTGTGTGTGTGTGTGTGTGTGTGTGTGTGTGTGTGTGTGTGTGTGTGTGTGGTTGCTTAAAAAAGCATTTTGCCTTTGAAGATCAAAATTGAGAAGATATTTATTGCTATTAATCATAAAATTGTGAAACCACATGTGCTCCATTTTGTTCGATGATTTTCTACTATTTTGCCGGTAACACCACAATCTGATCGCTATATAACATCTGTAGATTCTGGGCAAAATGAAAAAAAATGTCTCACACAGTTTTCACCGGTTTCTTTTAAAGCTAAATTGACACATTCAGGGGGTTCTGCAGGGACCAATATAAATAATTTTCTCTCTTCATACTAGTCCTGTATTTATGTACCTGAAAATTTCCCTTTACCTTTCAAATTTAGTTAAGACTGGCATGTCATTTTACTAGGTATGACGGTGCCAGTCCCAGAATATAAGGTGAAAACATTAAAATATTTCGGTGAAGTTCTCTTAATTTCTGAAAAGTCGTTAAAGATTTATACGGTCTTGTGTTGTCAGCGTGGTATACAACACTCTTTCTGTTAACCATTGCTGAGCATTTGTTTTGAATTATCAGGTACAGTCATGCCAACTGTCGATAGTACAGATCCGAGTCCATCGTTCTTTGAGGGAGCACGACCTCGTGTTGTACGATAGCCTGCCAAACCCACCAAACGTACAGTATAACATTCTTGAGCGTCAGTGTGGACTTGGGCAAAGACTGTGAAACTCCTCCTTGCTTCGATCACAATGTTTTCTTCTTCTTATGTTGTCGTAGGTTATAAACTTTTCATCTGCTTTTGCTGTGATTGGTCGTCAACTACGAAGAGCGTCTTGGACGCCTAAATTTCCAGAATAGAAGATACTGAATCATGTTTTCGCTCTTGCTTTTGGTAACATGTTGTATCGTAATAAGCACAAATTTCTTCATGGGCCTACGCAGCATTTACGGCTTCTCGAAATATTACTGTAATACATAGCACAGTTCTGCGGAGAGATCACCCATCTTCACGGGATAACACGTTTTGCTTGATTACAATAATTCCAACACTTTTACCAGGTCTACTAGATATAGGTAACAGCTATCAAATGCCGCAAGTGGTGACCCGCTGCGACTCATATAATCTGATGTTTGAAACATTAACTTGCGGAAGAATACTTAATTCTTTTTACATGACTTACTATAGATGATAGATGCCAAATTTTAGACTTTCTTGAAATTCTACAGAGTAGGTCTCCAACTTTTAGCTTTTTTCTCTCAGAATGATGATAATATTCGAATACTGTAAAGTGAAAATCAGAATTCTATTTACTTGAAAGCAACTCTAATAGTTTATACTTATATTTCAGCAATAAATCTTTCATATTAGTAGTGTAGGTGACTAAATTTGTCAAAATTGAAATTAAGTTATTGTTTTTAATGCGTACGATCTCTGATAGAGGTTAAAAACTAGTTCAGATTTTTTCAAGTGTGTTTATGATTTCATATTTTTTAAAGACTGAGTTTAATTATTAGGGAAATTCCCTCATTAGCACTGAAGTTTTCTAATCACCATTTTAGGAGTGATGGAATTAGATAAGATGCTAATTCTCATCTCGCCTAATACGGCAGCAATTTTTATCTTGGTGATATCAGTAGCTGATAAGCTGTTAGGCGAAATGGGATTAGACAAAATTTAATTGAATTCTTCTCCTCTCTCATCACTTTAGTATTACTAACTTCAACTCACTAGACACTTTTCCCTCAATGTATCTACTAACAGAATTTAGTTACCGTCAATACAAATCTTAAAGAAGCTTCAATTGGAGTTGGTGATGGAGGAAAGAAGTTTGTTTAGTCAAATATAATCCTACTGCTATTACGATGGAATTTCACTTGATTAAAACCTATAGAAGCATAGCACTCGATGGTTTATATTAAATATTCACTTATAAGACAGAACTGTTTTATATCAAAATTATTCGATAGAAAAAGATAGATCTTGAAATCAAGACGATTTGATCTTCTCCACTTGAAAAAAGATAACTCAGTATAAGTGGATAGAACATCAATTCATTCAATTGATTCTCGCTTCAAAATGTATTTGACCTAACAGGACGCAACTTTAAAAGTTAACACGAATCTCCACAACAAGTCCATATTTCTCAATTTTCCTGGAAAGAAGCACGAAAGTACAGAGCAGGATATGCAGATTATTTTTTATGGATTTATTTTTGTTTTACATAGAACACATCATTAAACTTTTATGAGTTTGTTGGTGCCAAATTTCCCATGTCTCCGTTTCTTTTCTGTTCATTCAAACAATCCTCTTTAATGCAGAGTGAATCTATTTTAAACTATGTAAAATATCAGTTTGCAATTCATTCGTTCCAGGCTTGCAAAGGCAAAAAGTACACTGCAAAATAACAAACCACTGTATTTAAATATTAAAACCTTGTGTCGTTTTGCTCTGTGAGATAGAATAATGTGTGTGTGTATACTTGCATATATAAAAATTATACCGGGTGATCGAAGAGTCGCACACATGAAAGTAAGCTTTTTTTGTTGTTCGATTAAAGCACAAGCTAAATATTGATATTTTACAGAATGGGTAGAAATGCAAAATCAAGTCATCCCTTTACAACATACGAGCACTGGAAAGAAATAACTGGCAACATATAAATCTTTCGTGAACCTTGTATTATGCAGTCAGAAACAATATTAAGTATAGGTTGGAGCTATCATTTCCTATACCTCCAACCTGTACTTAATATTGTTTTTGACTGTACAATCAATATAATTCTACAGGCCTTCAACATAATCCTGTGCAGCATGCTGTACCTGTTGCCAGATGAGGGGAAGTCGCATGATACCAGCAGTGGTGCCCCCCTTGGGGATGCTTCCCAGATATTTGAAATTGTAAACCTCTTCAAGTCCTCTTCGTTCTACCCTGATGCATGAGGGCGCGATTCCACGAGATTGTATCATCATTTTTAATTTTTCGATGTTGATTTCTATTCTATACAGTTTCCCAGTGTGAACTATTTGTACATCACGTCCTGTAATCCTTTTTCGGTTCTAGCTATAATAATCGTGTCATCTGCACACCTGATCTTGTTAGTGACCTGCCCTACAATCATGAAATCTCCAATTTCAATTAATGCTTCTTTCATTAAACACTCACTGTTAATGTAAAATAAATAGGGCAACATATTATATATTTGTATGAGTCTTTTTCAATCTGCACACTATTGGTTTCCCCTTAATTCAAGTAGAACTTCCCTTATTGTCCTATTTACAGAGTGCGAATGAATCGTCGATCTCTCCAGTTGACCTACATTTCTTGAAGAATTTTCAGAAGTTTGGTCCCAGTTGACAAGTGGAAAGCTTTTTGCCAGTCCATGAAACCTAAACACAACTCCTCCTTTACGTCAATAACTCGTTCTGATGTAATTCTCATCAACGAAATAGCACTCTAGTGCTTTTTCCTTTCCAGAATCCAAATTAATCTTCCTCCAACATTTATTCTATCTTACTTTCCAGCCTGCTGTTCAGCGTGTAAGCAATAATCAATAATGTGGGAAATAACGTTAATGGTTTTGTGATCGCTGGACTTCTTTGACTGCTTTTCATTTTAAGTAATGCAACCATTGTTACATCAAGAAAATCATTTGACCATCTTCCGTTCAGCTAGATCATGTTAGCAAGTGAAGCAGTACTTTGATTGCATTGTCTCCCAATTCTTTGAGCAAATCTGCTGGTATGTTGTTGTCTCTAGTGGCCTTCCTCCTTCGCACGTCTTTGATGGTTTGTACCAGCTCACTTTCCGATATACTGGGTCCCTTCCTTCATCATATATCGTAATATATTTTTGCCAGTTTTTTTTATCCTACACATTCTTTATGTAAAACGTCAATATTAGGGGACAAATCTTGACTTTGCACAACGTGCACGAGGACTAAGTTCCAGATTGAGGAAAGCTGGTCGGGTACATCAGAGCGGAACCGATCCATCAAATAGGCAGAGCGGTCTCGCCAAAGTACGATAAAGCGTAGAGGTAGACCACTAGCTCGGGTATCCTTTATCTATTCCTCCAGATTCTAAGGATTCTGTGATGCCCTGTGACTACATGACCTTGTTGATCTTCGGTTATAACGTGCGTATATATTTGTCAACTTTCCCTTCTAATTTTTGAGCTTTCTGTTATGTACACCCAACCACAAAAGTATCTCCCCCCTAAGTGCCCTAATTCTATTATTTGGGGTCTAGGTAAATTGCAGTTGTGAGAACGCCTAGACAGATACAACCCAACTTACACATAACTTTTATCGGCACTGGTAGCAGTTGGTAGCCCTGATCCAGGTGTTTATCCTGGTAAAATTGTAAAGTAGGTGACTAACGAAACAGTTTTCCATTCTAAGATGAATCTCTATAGTAATAGTTCGTTCTCTCTATAGTAATTTATATAGTTCGAATCGTGTTTTCCAAAGAACACCATATATTTATCTTAATATTGTTGTATATATAATGTATTATTTCTTTATATACTGTATGTTTAGAGAAATAAAAGTAGTTGCCGGTATGAATCAGTAGCTGAAAGCTGAAATGCTTGAAAGTAGCTGAAAATGTCAAATCTAGAACAAATGCTGGAAATAAGTTAGTAAATGATTGCCTTCATTAAGATGCCTTCTCCAATTCTCCTCATTCCAACATATTTTTCTTTCTGGAGGAGAGAAGATCTTGCTTGTCACACTGAGTATGTATTGAAATTGAAATTGAAACATTTGAATATGTTAGAACCTGAACTGGATTTGAACAAGGGTCCGCCGAATAGAAGTTCAATGCGGTAACCACTTTTTTACATTTTTAACAGTCAGTGTTATTGCAAGAAGTTACATAACATATGTATATATAATAAGAACAGAATAATAATCACAAATTACAATGTATACCACTGCAGTACAATTGAAAATCAATCACATGCAGTATACACACTAACACACATGAAAAAAAAAGTAAACAGCAGTTGGGTAGTGAGAAAAATGACACAAAGGTAGATCTGAAGGCATTGTTTTTAAAGACCACTGTAGTCTAGAAATGTACATTGCTTGTGTCAACAGCTCATTTTTGGTAAGTAGTATAGCCGCTGTGTGAATAGTTAACCACACTATAATGTTGTGTTTAGGACGTGGGAAGTATTTGAAATCAGGCAAAAGAAGAAACAGCTTACTATTAATAAACTGAGGATCAACACGATGTATACGTGCTATAATATGTGTATACCTACGCCACAAATGCTGGATGGATGGACATATTTGCAAGCGATGGATGAGTGTGTCAGATTGTCCACATTAGATACATTGAACATCTGGTCGAAAAACGATTTCCTATGCTCGATGGTTAGTAAGAAATACATTATGCACTAACCTATACCATAACTCTCATTCCAGGTGGTAAAAAAGAGGAATTAATATTATGCCAAATTTGCGCCCAAGAGCAATTGGGATGGCAAGTAACACATTTAGGGGGGTATAGACGTAATTTCAATAATAAGTATACAATTTCTTCACAGTCATATCTTCAATAGCTGTGTGATTGATAAGAGCATAAGAAATGTCTAGAATGACGGTGCGTAGGCAATGGTAAGGTTGGGACCAGTTCCGAATATAAACAAGTGAACTGAGAGTCACGTGTCGAAGGCAACGCATTATATGGCACGCGGAGAAATACACAGAAAAGGATGTTAACAGCTGACACGTGCGGTGCAATAGCAGACAACAACCTTGAAGAGCAATTTCTTTAATACCTAACCCTCCTACTTGCTTGTTCGCACACAGTGTTCTACGATGTACTCGCAGTGTCGATTGATACCACAGAAAGGCAAAGAGATGTTTGTTAAGTGTGTTGGCGTGCGATACAGAGAGCTGAAAAATCTGAATTATATAGTACAATAAACTGAAAGCAAACATATTTAAGAAGGTCGCTCGGTCATGTAATGTAAGATTGCGATCTTTGTGTTTATAAAGCAAGATAATGACCTTAGGAACAGCCACTCCATATGTTGCTTGAATAGATGCTTTTATATTGGTATGCTAAGTAATGCCAAGAATTTTATGAGTGTTAACTACAAGGAAGGGGGAGAAGAGGCGCAAGAAGAAGCATCACTCAAAACAAGTAATTTGGTTTCCGTGGGATGTAATTCCGCACCGGACAGTTGACTAAGTATCTGAAGATTATTAAGGATAGTATCTAAATCGCACTTGGAGCGAAAGAAAAAACATGTATCATCTAAGAAACTCTGAAGTTTAATAGTACCCGGAGGAACACACAATCCTGTCATTTCATTCCAGATCTTATGCAGAACCGGCATTACGGCAATGCTTTATAGCATGGGGGACAAGGGACATCCCTGAATAAGACCCCGGTTAATTGGAAAGACCCGCGTTAAGGCTCCGTTCAATTTAATTTGGGCAGTGCGCCTGGAGTATAAAGTCTCAAGCATATTTAAATATACTGGCCCGAAATGAAGCCTCTCAAGATCTGTGAATAACTACTGATGGTTTAGTTTATCGAAAGCCTGACTCAAAAGCGCTGCATTTAATTTCGGACTACTTTCAAAATAAGCTATTTTGTCCCTAATAGTCAATAAAGCCAGATATGTAGGATGCTACTGATCGTGGCCAAATTGTTCCGGTAACAGAATGGAACTTAAAGTATTACGTAAAGGGCTGCTAGAACTTTGCGAGAAGTTTATAATCACAACATGCGAGACTGATAGCTCTAAAATGAGTGATTCGCGTGCTCTTGGGCTGCTTAGGAATGATCACTAGAATACTGTGCAGAAATGATTTGCCAACTTGATAAGTAGATCGAAAGGCATTAAAAAGTTCAGTAAAAAAGGAATGAAAAGATCTGGAAATGGTTGGTAAAATTCGTAAGGGAGGGTGTCAATACCACTTAATTGATTCTTTTTGCATGGTGGAGAGCATGCTCAATTTCTGCTTTAGAAAAGGGAGCATCAAGCTCTACTTGGATTTCAGCCGGGAGAGGATTCAAACTATCGAGGACACCGTCATCATTATACGGAACATCATGGTTGCTATATAAATCCGTAAAATATTGCACAAAGTATGGGATAATATTAGTTCCTTCACATAAAACATCTTTATCATCCAATACAGTAAGAATAATCTGTTACTTGCCTCTGCGACGTTCAGCACTGATATGTACAAGACTTGGAGGCTCAGTGGGTGACACTGATGAGATTTTGCCGCGAACAGTAATACCGTGGAGTCTTTGGCGGTGTAATGTTAACAAAAAAGCCTTTACCTGTTTAATTTGTGGAAGTACAGGTCACTGTTAAGAAATGCCGCACGATAATCGTGTAGAAGCTGGGAGTATAATTATATTGTTCATGAAATCGATGTGACCGATCTCTGCTGTATTCCTTACAGATTTGTCTCAAAGCTGGTTTGCCCCGTGGTCCCCACCATTGGAGAATATTAGAAACTCTCTAATGTTGCTGATTTATTTCTCTCCAGCAGCTGGCGTAGCAGCTGCTAGAATTCTGCCTCAGAAAGAATGCCGGTATTTAAATGCCATAAGCGATTATGTTTTATAAGCTTTTGAAGTGGTAACTAGATAGTCATAACTAGTCCCATGAGATCCGAAAAAACAAACTGGGATCCTTTCAACAAATTGCACATGTGGAAGTAATGGCCGTGAGATATAAAAAGAATCGAGGCGTGAAGATCCACTGGCGTAGAAAAACGTGTATCCAGGATCGTGGGGATGAAAATGATGCAAGATATCACATAAATTGAATTGCTTAATCACCTGTAATAAAGTAGGACAGAAGTTCGAAGTATAAGTGGAATCTTGAGCGGAAACTATACGGTTATGATCTCCACCCCATATAATCAAACGAGAACTGTCATGGAAGGCGGAGGCTACCTCGGAATTAAAGAAATTATGATGTTCGCGCCTTCTGTGTGAATCTGTAGGGCCATACGAGTTACAAAACCGGACATTGGCCAAATTTCCAGTAATAATCCGGCCGGTGGGATGTTTGTATAATTGTTCAAAATCCAATGCATTACGAAATATAAGTGCAGTACCCTTGCCGTTAACAGTTTTGCTAGAAAAAAAGGCTGCTGATAAAGGCCTTGAAGGTCGATCAAGGTCACTTCCTGGGCAAACAGTATATCAAGAGAATAACATTTAATGAAATCTTAAAAAGCACTTTGCTTGGTAGGAGATGTGAGACCATTAAAATTGACCGTTCCTATTTTAAAAGAGTATCTTTAGAGCTGCAAGGAAAGGCACGATGTGGAGTGGAAGACACACACACACACACACACAAACGGAAGGTCTAAGGAAAACAGCAAAAAATGCAATATTAACAAAAAGAAAAGTCCCAAACAGACCACTAGCACATTCTCACTGCGTAACAGGGGTATCGAAAGTCTCGGGGACAACCTCCAAATCATTATTCATGTAGAAACATCTAATTGAGACATCTGTCGTATTCTAGTGAGGGTTAATCTACTTGTCGAATCATAGGTCTTCCCGGTCATTTTCCCAACTTCATCAGTATTCACCTCGTGACTGGAAAGTTTCTTCTGTTTCAGTTGTTCACTAATAGGGAGTACAGTAATGTCATCAACACTTGATGTAGGCGTAATTGGGGGACCACTACCAGTCGAGTCGATCACATCGGAGAGAGGAGGCACCACATCAAGGAAATCAGTAACAACAGGTTCAGGCCGAGTAGTTGCTGAAGTATCGAAAATAATTGACTGGGGTCCTGGACACTCAGTCTTATCAGATAAGTCACCTACGTTATTTGCATCGGGGTTAACCCCAGGAAGAAAATACCACCGTCATGAAGCGGGACCTGTGAGGATATATCACTTGATCGGGACACAAAAGCTGCCTCGCAGGAGGCTGGCGGTGTAGAGTCATCCAGAGTTGTCTGCTGGGTACTACGAGCGAGCCCGCTCTTTTTCGGCAAAACCGCGAACACACTATAGTTGTGAATAGCAGGCACATCCTTCAGTTGTAAGATAGGTCGAGCAATTCGGCTACCCAAAGTAGAAATTCCAGAAGGGTCACTGGACCGATTATTTAAACGGGCGCTAAATGTTCGGTGATCACACTGGGACACCAAATGCGTTTCACTGTCACACCTCGCACAAGCTTCTGTTTGTCCGGGATGCGTAGCCCAACAGCAAAGTGAACTGAGAGTAATATAGGAAGGGATATTCTTTTAAAATCATTTTCACAACTTTGCGGCCAGTACGTACTTTATAGTAATGACCGTCAATATAAAGTTCGTCACTAACACCAATAATTTCACCATAAACTTGAAGCACTTCTTTCACTTGGTTATCAGAAATTTCCATAGGTGCCGTGTGGATATGTACCAATTTAATTACATGAGAAGCCGAGTCAAGCGGAAGGTTGTAAGTACCTTCTGGATCTACATATGGCATTTTATTGTTAAATTTATTAATGATCTGTTCACATAGCTGTTGAGTAATTAATTTGATATATAAAAGTTTACGTGGAAAATGGATTTCGATACTTAATACTGCATCTTGTGCAAGTTCAAAAGTAGTTCGTATGCACTCATGGAGCGAAATCGAATTGGGGACTTTGGAAAAAGTTTGAAAACTATTGCGAAGAGTGTTAAGCCTAATATTGGCCATCGTATTCCGTCGTAATTTTGCACATTACTTAACAAACACGGGGAGAAATCACCCAAATCAAGTGGTACGCTCACTCTACTGAAGTTCAAAAAGCACAGCAAAAACTCGCACAAAAAACTATCACTACTGGCAGAATCAGCACCAAAGCGCGAGCAACATAGGACGTGATGCCTCTACGAAAACTCAGGCGCAACTCACCCACTACTAACCTACCGCGTCATTTCATCTTCCATCTAAACTATTAGCTAGTGAAAAGTATTGCATGTAAGACTATACACAAAATACTCGTACAGATTCTCGTATAAGGAGACGTCTCTTATGAGTGTCATAATGACTTACTCGAGATTCCCTTCTTTATCTCAAAAACAAGTGATATCCCTATGGGGATCTTCTGGTACAATTTGTACCATATGCGTTTTTCATGGTACAATGCGTTATTTCTCTTCTATTTGAGCTTTTTCGTCCGGGTTTTTTTTCAAGTCCCGAGGCATTGTAGAAGACATTACGTATGGTTTCAGATATTCCTGCGTCCAGACATATTAGGTGATGACGTCATAAGTCAAAAGTTTATTTTCTCATTTACTAAGCCTATGTTCAATATTTTTTGGCGGGCCTATTTTTCCACGTAGAAGATTGAAATTTTGCACAAACATTCAGTCCGCCGAGTAGTATTTACCAGATGTTCTTTTCAGATTTGTGTGTTGAAACAGGGGGGAACCAGAGGGGCAAAGGGGTGAAAAAGGGATATTTTAACCCCAAAATCCCGTTTTTCAGGATTTTTCCGCCTCACATACATGATGGGGAAACGGGTCATACCGTCTGAAAGGCAGTTCCATTCTGAAGAGAATGACGGGCGAATCGTTATCCTAGCGCAATTAGGGACGTCTCAGGGATTTTTTGAAAAATATACTTCTATATAGGGAAAAATGGGACATGGTCGGTATATTTTTTTGGCGGGCTTACTTTTGCACATAGAAGATTGAATTGTGCACAAACATTCAGCCCACCTAGTAGTATTTATCAGATTTTTTTCAGATCTCTGCATTAAAACAGGAGGGGTCCAGAGGGGGGAAAATTGAAAAAAAAGGATTTTTAGACCAAAAAATCCCTTTTTTCGGGAATTTCCTGCCTTAGATACATGATGGAGACAATGAATGGTACCGCCTGAAAGACAGTTCTAAGCTGAAGAGAATATGGGCGACACATGACCCTAGGTTAGTTAGGGATGTTTCAATAATTTTTTTTTCACTGAGATCATAGTGTTTTGTGGTAATTTGGGGCTTTGTGGGAATTCTTGATAAAATTTCTCCCGCCCTTACTATTCAAGATAGAAACTTGAAATTTGGCACATACATTCAGTATACTAAGTACTATTTATCAGATTTTTTTAGATGGCTACGTTCACACAGGGGGGGCCAGGGGGGCCAAAGTTCGAGAAAAAAAATTCCCTCCGAAATTTTCACTTTGACATTTTTTCCAGCTTCTGGTATATGGTATGAACATGCAAGTGGTACCATTTGGAAGCCAGCTCTATTCTGAAGAGAATAAGGTATGAGCCATGATCCTAGGATAAATAGTAACGATGCAGTAGCTGCTTGACTGAAAGTATAAAAAATAGCCCAAAAAGCCAGCATCCGAAAAGGGATATAGACCTTCGACAATGCGGAAAATATCACGAAACGTTCTTAAAGCTGAGACTTCTCATAGTCCTAAACTGATCCCGATTTACATTACTAGTATTCTCCCTCATCGTAACTTCTAATTTCCAAAGAAGAAAAGCCGGCAGCATTTACACCGATCACAAGAGCTTCAGTATTCGCGCCCTACTCTAGCCAGCTGTTTGAAGTTGGTCATGTAAAATGTACAGAAAGATTTGAGCAAGAGATTAGTACCTAACCAACCCCTGCGGAGCTTCTAACCCGTTCCTACTGCTGCTGCTACTACTACTACTACTACTACTGCAGTAGTAGGACGTGGTTACTTCTAGCGCATTTCCCCCTCCCAATATTTTTAACCAGCGCAGAAGGAACCAACTAATTATACAAAGTTACATGGCGCAAAGTATTCCCATAACTACAATGTTAAAGTGAGATTGAATATGCTTTTATGACATTTAAAATCATAAAAACTTGCATCTAAAAACTTACAATCTAAAAACTTACATCTAAATCTACATCTCTTCTAACTTATAATGTCCCCATGGTAGGGTATTGATCCCATCCTTTAAAACACATCTCTTATAATCCACACAACTTAAAGCTAACTTATTTACTTCTATACTGTACAAATCGTGCTTATAACTTCTAATCAAATTTATCTTCTTATAATATTCTCTTTGGCTAATCAAACAGTCCTTATATTCGTTAAATGTAAGTTCTTTATACACGACACTCTTCTTAACACCTTTAGCTTTCTTACAACACTTTTCTTTATCGAACTTACCTTTAAAGTCTTTATCTGTTAAATCTATTTGAGGTGCTTTTATACTGTACATCTTACTTCTTAAACCCACAAACTCTTCTATGATTGTGCCTTTAATCTCATTTTTCATCTTACCAAGTATTTTCTTATTGATTTGTGGTATCTTATATTTATCTTTAGGGTAATCACTCGTGTCGAAGTAATCAATGTAATTTTTCATGTCCTCGTACACATCTTCTGTTTGGATATGGTATATATAACTATCGGTATCTGTATAACATACTTCTATTTTGTCTTGATATTTTGGTTTTATCACATTATAATGGAAATCATACATTAAATATTTTGACAAATCTAGAATTGACATACCAACATAAATTGGTTTGTTAAATTACACTTTAACCTTGTTCATGTGAACTGCTACTAAATTTTCCGTAAAAACTGTAGTACTCTTATAATTCGGTTTTGCTACAAGCTTCTCGTATTTTTTCTCATCACTTACAAGTTTAATATTAACTCTCTTTCTAATATTTTCCATAGTTTTCCCAAATACTGAATTATTCATGAACTTATAAAAGTCTTTTTCAAACTCATTTGTTGCTTTCGTTCTCATTTGTGTGTTTAAATCAATATATTTATTTAACGAATCTGATTGTTCGAACTCTATTACTCGATGTATCTTGTTAAGTTTTAATCCAAGTGAAAGACATTGTTTTAGGTTTCGATAGTGAATTACATATCTTTCTTTGTCATATAGGGTTGTTAATAGCTTTGATTGTTTTGAACCAGGCGGACATATGTTTTGAGGAGCAAATGGGTAGTCTTTGTGATAGTCATGTAATTCTTTAGGATATTCAAGATCAACTTCTAATATGTAATCAGTATCAGAATCATCAGGTATATTTGTGAAATCTATTTCTTCAATCTCATCTTCACTTAACCATCTAAATCCTTTATACGGTAGATATTGACTCATTGCCCACCCATACAAGTTATTGGCATCTAGATACATTAAGTAAGAAACTTCTTTATTCTTATCATAATCTTCCATATACTTATTATTTGCTTTAACATATATTTTTGAGCATTGACAAATCCCACCTCTTATACCTTTCTCTACCATTAATACCATATCATAATCCCACAACAATTCTATTTTTATATTTGTCATCTTTAACATTGCATCTCAAGCTAAACCTGGTGCAGTCATATACCAAGCAGGATCAAGATCATAAGCTTTAAGACATGTTTCTCTAAAGTTCTCAAAAACATCTGCTAACAATAATACATCTGTTTTCAAATATAAATCATGGTATTGTCCGAGATTCTTAATGCTGAATGTTTCCCATACTTTCTTTGCATGTTCATAATCTTCATCACTTATATGTGTGTTCATAAGCTTGTTGAAGAATGCTTCCTTTATCGGTAATTTTCTTTCTCTAAACCTATCCCAATTGTTAACATAATCATATGGGTAAACACCTTTCCTTATTACAAGTTTAAACTGTTCTTGATTAGGATAAAAGTGTTGGGTATATATCATTTGCTCAGGTTTCAAGTTCGATGACAATTTGTCTAAACTAGAAGCCACAAATCTAAATGAATCTACAAATTTCAATTTAATAGTTCCAACCTTTTTACTGAATGATATGTATATTTCTTCATTATTGGGTATTAGATCTATTTCTTCTTTATTACATCCAAGCTCTTTTATAAACAAGTGAGAGTCATATCCTGTTAAGTTATGTATGATCACTGGTACAAACTTTGGTACTTTAACTTTTAAATTGCAGTTATTACATAGTGGTGCTATAAATTTTCCTGTTATATGATCGTGATGCTTAACTTTATGATTTTCTTTAGTATACTCCTGCTTACAGTAATAACAACATTTAGATTCATTGAACTCTTTTCTCTGACTTTTTGTTAGTAGTAATTCGTTATTTTGTTTGTATATGTTCGATATGTGTTTAGCTTCTTTTGTCAACAGTCTTATAAATTTATTAGCAGCGTTCTTACCTCTATACAAAACAGGATTGGATTTACTTCCATCACTCTTTACTACATAATAACAAAATCCAGATGGTTTATGTTGTTGATATTTTTCCGTATATGGCTCGTTATCTGGATAACATTCTTCACAACCCATAACTTTATGTAACAAACATTCAAAATCAGCATAAATCACAAATGGCATTTTCATTGTGTATTGGTAGTTTTTAAATTCAACACATTTACCTTCTTCAGGCATTATTATTTTTACTGGCTCATTTAACGAACAATCTTGCTCATGTTTATTTAAAGCGTCTTGTGAGTAAAAGTATAACAAACATCTATCACATAAATATTTTCGAGCTCTCTTTTTAGTTAACTGTGTACATACTAGTCTGCTTAAATCCTTAATCCAACAATAATGTGTTTTAACTTGGTCTTCATTTTGTTCTTTTATATATAATAAATTGGCATGATTTTCTTGCTTGTTTTGTGTATGATGTAGTATATACAGAGTGAATCAAAGTCTGGACACGGTGGAATAAATCGAGAACTTAACTTCGGATCGAAAAATCAAAAAGCACGTGTTTAGTAATATTAAAAAATATATCTGATGAAAGCAAACTTGACCCTCTAGACCCACCCCCTGGGGGTTGGAGTGGGGTCAATTTTGAAATTTCTAATGGAAACCCCAATTTTTGATTGCAGATTTGGATTCTACGGCCCAAACTATGTAAAGTTTCATCAACACTTTTCCGTTGATGCATAACATGGCGCAGTAATCGGGGAAAATAAATGGCCCCTAAATACTCCCATTTCGTTCATGAGCTTGGTAGTATTTCCGACCTCTGTTCTCGTTCAGTGTCACTGTTTCACTTCTCTGTTCTTTCTCGTCACTGGATAGAAGCACACCACACACACAGAAAGAAGACACAGAGAAAGGCACACCTTCTTCATTCGGGCTTCGGGCAGTATCAGTGTTGCAAACCAGAAAATTCAAAAGCGGCGAGTAGAGGACAAAAAATAAAACAATTAAAAGTAAAAGGAAAATTGAAGAAAAGTATAGCTATTGAAGTATCTGCTTATTGCACTATGGTGTTTTTTGACTTCTGTGTCTAAGATGAAAATGTATTGATATAACTGTTTTCTAATCGCTAAAATATGACATTCATTAGGGTCGATTGTACCATTCTCTGATAAAGATAAATTATCGGAATGATCCAACCTTGTCGCGGTAGTAGATCTCATCTTACACAAAATAACACATGACCGCTGAGACCAGTGTTATCTTATCTGACGATTAAAAGATATCAGGAGAGTGTAGAATTGGCCCTATAACGTGAAAATGTTCGAATGGTGTGAAATTATCAAAAATAGCCTGTAACTGTCAAGCTAATTTATGTTTGAAATAACGGGTGAACCAAAAGTTTGGCCACGGTAGATTAACTGGAGAAATACACTTCTGATCATAAAAGCGCAAAAAAAAAAAAGTATTTAATATGTTTCAAGAAGCTATCCGATGATATCAAACGCAATACTCCGCCCCCACCTTCTGAAAGGGAGTGGGGGGGCATTGATTTTTCAAATGGGAACTCCAATGTTTTATTGAAGATTCGGAGACTGCATCCCAAATAATGTAAGGTATAATCAAAACTTTTTCGTCGATGTGTGATATCATGCTGTAATCGGCGAAATTAGATGCTCCCCTCTTCGTTTATGAGCTTGATATTAGCTCCGACCGTCTGTACAAGGTGCAGTATTTTGAGAAATACGCGTCGGATCAACAAAGTTATTCAATGGTACCAAACACGATACCGCACCCTACCGCTAGGTGGGGTTAGCTGAAAGATTTGAAATGGAAGCTTTATTTCTTATTGCAGAGTCGGATTCTGCGCACAAACCTGTATAAGATTTAGTCGAAACATCGTTGTCGCTGTGTGACGTGGCGCTGTAATGGCGAAATCAGTAGAACTTCCTGTATGAACTTTAATTAGCTTCAATGCTGTAGACGTGATGAAAGAAGTATACATGTGATCAAAAACAAAAGAGAATGTGTGACTATTGGGTTTGTTAGGGTGTTTATCGTTCCTTTTCCGCAGTGGGACGAGAGAGACGGGACCTACAGTTGAAAGTGAGATCCGAACCTCTATTAGGTTTTGGAACCGAGACGTCTCCATGAACAATTGCCGACGAAGTTTGTCCGACCGTCGTCGATTATTGGGTGACAGCAGCGAAAAGGGTGTGCTAGTGCTGGTTCAAAGCCGGCTGCCTATTTGTCGGCTTGGCAGCGAACACCGTGACGGCCCCGCCGCTGTTCAGGAACGGCAGCTATGAGACAGACGGTTGTCTTAGCCCAGCAGTGGCACGATGTCGTCCCCCGAAGCGACGGCATCATGATTTTCGCCATCACTTCGCCTGATTTGTGCGAATAGTCGAACTGCGACTCACGAGACTGCTCGCAGTCTCGCATAGTTTTAGATGGGTGAAATTATTATTGAATTCTTTCTTTACTTCTTCTTCTCCTTATTATTATTATTATTATTATTATTATTATTATTATTATTATTATTATTATTATTATTATTATTATTATTATTATCTGCTAGTAGTTGTAGTAGTAGTAGTAGTAGTGATAGTAGTAGTAGTCTGTAAAAGGTAGTAGTCTGTAGTAGTATGTTTTATTTTTATTTTTAATCCTTTCATCCTTTAATTTTTAAATGTCTATAATGTGCAGTGGCGTATTTAGGGGGGTGGCTTCCGCGCTTAAGCCCTCCCCCCCGAAATCTTACTTAGTATAGTAAAGTAAATGAAATATCTTGCAGAATTTTCACATTTCCAGGCAAAGTCCCCCCGAAAGTTAGCAAAGACCCTCCCGAAACAAAATCGTAAATACGACATTATTAATGTGTCATCAATAAATTGATCACATCGGACCCTAGACAAGATTAGATTCTGTCGTTCCAAAATAATTTCAAAACTAAAGGAGTTACCACTAAAGAGCATTGTGTGAACAGAGTGCACATTTCAATACATATGTACGGTACCACCTTAATTTCGTGGCATGGATGGGGCCACGGTGGCTGAGTGGTAGAGCGTTCACCTCTGGTGCTTGGGGTCCTGGGTTCAAAACCTGCTCCCGCCAAATGAACTTTGTGTTGGACAAACACCGTGTGCGTGGGTTTTCTCGGAGATCTCCCGTTTCCTCCCACTTTCTTAATTCCACCATTTCATTCATCTCTCTCATAATCACCGTCTCCTTTAGCCTAACCGGCAAAATCGTGGGACCTAAAACTAAAAAATTTCATTTTATTTTCGTGGCATGGAGTTCTCTTAAGTACGTTGATCGAACTTTCGTTCGGGATAGACATGACGAAGGTTATAGGCGTAACCTGTAATTTGGGCATTATAGTAGAGCATTTGTACAAGAAGTGATACCTATGTGTGAGTGTGTGTGTGTGTGTGTTATTCGTTTCATTATTGTTTTCTCTTCTCACATGCAACGTATGGATGTGTGAATTATAACACGTTTAGTGGCACGTGACATGGGATTGCAACATTGGGATGGCATTGGTCGTTCGTTCATTCACATGTTAAAGCGACGTTCACCTGAGCGATTCGTTTATAAGTGGCAGGTCGTTAACGGTGACGGATCTGTTGGTAACGATTCTCGGTCTAACAGCAAAATATATTTCTTTTTCACCCCAAACAGTTAATTTACTTTCGCCGATTATGCCGCCATATAATGCATCGACGGAAAAGTGTTGATGAAACCTTACATAGTTTGGGCCATAGAATCCAAATCTGCAATCAAAAATTGGGGTTTCCATTTGAAATTTCAAAGTTGACCCCACCCCAGCCCCCAGGGGGTGGGTCTAGAGGGTCGAGTTTGGTTTCATCAGATAGTTTTTTTAATATTACTAAACACGTGTTTTTTGGTTTTTCGATTCGAAGTTAAGTTCTCGATTTATTCCACTGTGTCCAGACTTTTGATTCACTCTGTAGATTGAATAGTCTTTATCATATGCATAAACATTTATAGAAATATTAAGTAATTTTTCAGCTCTTGGAATATCGCATAGTTTTACAGGAAAACGAATATTTTTTTAATTTTTCTTCTAAGTATTTAACAGCTTGCTTGTACTTGGAAGGTCGTTGTGGATCTTTATTAACTGGGTATAGTGCAGAACAAATTGAATATAAGAAACATTTTTCATCTTCATTCTTTACATTAATTACTGCCTTTTTGTTTTGAATTTGTTTAGGTAATTCTATGTATGTTGATCCTATATGGTGTATATTTGACGATTGCTAGTTGTAAAAAGTTAATGTTTATAAGAGCCCAGCCAGAACCTCTAGCTTGGAACTCATCCATTATTGTTCTTAATCTTTGTTTCATCTTAGTTATTTCTTCTTTTAAATTACTTGATTGATATATTTCTTGGTTTTCAGTGTTAAAATAGAAGTTTTGAGTTTCTTTACATTTCTTATATGTACAACTTATATAAAGATTAGTTTTCAATGAACTATGTTTACTTAAGCTAATTTGTAATCTGTTTAATATGGCTTTAGATGTTGCAGTAATATATTGTTCAAGTGGATCTTGTGGTTTGTAATCTGTTGTAAATCTCCATGTTTCTAATCTTGATTTTAATGCAATGTTCTGACGTTTTACATCGATTGGTATTGATTCAACTTTGATTCTTGGTTCTTCAATTACTTCTTGTTTAAATGGGAATATATCTCTAATCTGTCTTCTGCTTTGTTCATCATCATATTGTTTAAGAAGGTTTATTAGTTCTGCTTTTCTTAATCGGGAATATCTTCTGATTCCCCTCTCTTTACATTGTCGCCTTAACTCTACTACAGTAAATCTATTATAATTACTCATCTTATTTATTATATAGAAAAATCTTACTATAACTCAATTTTTATCTTCACCGGATTATTTCAGTTCATTTTTGTACTATTTTTAAGTTCATATATCCTAATACAACGCTTAACATTGTACACTCCTGCCATTGTCTACATATTACGCGTTGTATTAGAACACGACTTTGATGAGAATAACCCATCAAAGTCACATATACACATATTAAAATTAAATCATTTTTGTAAACTTACTCATCATCATCATCATAATCATCACTACCATATTTATATTCATCATCACTACTCAAATCAGATGTTTTTTGTTGCACTATTAATATTTCTTTTTCCTTTAACAGTATTTGCTTCTCTAGTAGTGCTGCTAAGAGTTTAAGATCATGATGAATTAGTTTAAGTCTATTATGTAATAAATCAAATTCTTTCTCCATATTTATTATATAGAAAGCCAACAAAAATGAGATAAATTAAAAAAAAATCTAAGAATAAAAAAGAACATGACTAGTGCTAAGGAAATATTATCTTACAAACCTATATTTGATTGTGTATGTAAATATTTAGATATTGGTGGTTATAATGATGAAGACAAAATAAATTTTAGCGTATCCATAGGTATTTTAGATCATTTGTTCAAGAAAGCTACTAAAGAAAAGAACTCATTTCTCATACAAAATATTCTCTATGCAAACGTTATGAATTTGTCTGATGAGATATTAGATTCACTGACTGATGAACAATGGTTATCTATAGGTTATGATGATTATGAGGGGGAATATAACTATGATCACATTACAGAAGATTTCATACGCAAATATCAGGAGAAAGTTAATTTGAGCGAAATATGTTTATGGAAAAAGTTATCAGATGAGTTTATAAGAGAATTAGCTGATAAAGTTGATTGGGAGATTATTTCAGGAAGCCAAGACTTATCAGAAGACTTTATAAGAGAATTTGCAGATAGAGTTGATTGGGAAGAAGTATCGTATAATCAAAACCTATCTGAAGAATTTATTAATAAGTTTATAGATAAAGTTGATTTTGATGCTATATTTTATGGAAACAAACTCTCTGAAGCCTTTATACGAGAACATGCAGATAAAGTTTCTTGGGTGTGCTTATCTGGAACTCAACAATTATCTGAAAACCTTATAAGAGATTACGCTGACAAAGTAGATTGGGAAGCAATTTCAATATTTCAAAATTTAACAGAAGGATTTATTACAGAGTTCAAAGACAGAGTTCATTGGCATAACATCTCAATTTATCAACACCTCTCTGTAGAGTTTATATATTTATTTAGACATTACGTAGATTGGAGAGTTATAATAAGAAAATATCATAATAATCCCGATTTAGGTAGTATATTGAAATTAGCATTCGATGTTATAACAGATGGTTTGTTTAATGTTTAACTAATTAACTTTTATGATTATTATATCATAAAAGTTGTAACCTTTACAAATATCTAAACACACAACTTATTGTTAATTGTCTCTTATACTTAAAAGCAAATCAATAATAAACTCATCATCTTCTTCTCCATCAACATTTTTTGGTCTACATGACAACCATGCGAAATTATACAATCATACTTTTCTTTTACTTTATTTAGAAGGTTGATTGAGTTTGGGTCTTGGGTTTTAGATAATACAGTCATATGGGGGTATTTTTCTTGAAGGCATTGTAATCTTGTCTTTATACTACACTCTTGCATTCTTCCAATCCAATATCTGTAACTCTCATAGATCTTTACTTGCTCTCTTTTGTCTGTATCATAGTTTTCTAATATCTTTTGTATTTGAGTAGGAGATAGATTCTTTTTAATGATAATAATTTTATGTACTTTTTGTGGATCTTCTGTATGTTCTGCTGCTATTGTTTTAAGATGTCGATTTTCTTTTTTCTAGCTTCTCATTGTTTATACGTAATTGATTCATTTGTTGTTCTATCTCTTGTGCCTTTGCTTCTAATCGTTTGCTCTTATCCTTATATTGTTTAAAGTCTTTAGAGAAGTAGTCTTCAATAATATCGTAACACCTATCATAGAACTCATCAGACAACCAAGTTGCAATATCTAAAAGAATCTTTTTGTAAACATATGTACCTGATATTTCATTATTGGCTTCTGTACCACCAAGTCTAATCTCATATAATGGCTGATGATGGTCACCGGTTTTCCGGGAGCCATGCTTTTTCTCATAATATTCAACTCGTCTCTTAGATCGTTTATTTTCTAACCAATGATCAAACCTCTTTGCTCCATCTTGAACCTTAATTATCTTTTATGATTATTATATCATAAAAGTTGTAACTTTAATTATCAGATATTAATCTTAATTATCAGATAATAACCGATCATATAAACAATCAATTTCTTTAATCAATTCTTCTTCTGATAGTGGCGTCCAAAACTCATCACCCTTACCTTTACGAATATCTAGTTCTTGCTGCATTAGGTTGAATAGCTTAATACTGTTAGGATCTCTAAACTTTTCACATATTATTACATGATTCGGATATTTTTCTTCTGCTTCATTAAGAGGCTTGTATAGACTTCTCTTTTGACATCTGATTGCGTAATAAGGGAAAGGATCATTAGGTTTGTTCTTCTTATATATGATTAGACAATTATCTTTTGAAATGTCGTTTGTGTATGGTGATGCGATTGTTTTAAGATGATTTATTTCCTTTTCTTGTTTCTCATTGTTTATACGTAATTCATTCATTTGTTGTTCTATTTCTTGTAGTCTTGTTTGAAGTTGATCGTTGTTAGTAAGGTATAGCTGTTGAAAGTCTTTAACGAAGTAACTGATAATGATTTGATTGCATTTAAGATAAAACTCTGGAGATAACCATCGTGATATATCTAGAATCAATTCTTTACAAACATACGTTCCTCTTATTTCATTCCATATTTCTCCTTTACCACCTGCTACTTTTTTAATAATTTCCACAGCCGGAATACCGACCCTGGAAATATATGTTATGAATTCTTTTGATTCTTTATTTTCTAACCAATGTTTAAATTCTTTTCCACCATTTTGACACAGTTTAGTAGCATTGAAGTATCCTGTACTCTTATCTATAATCAATTTAAAATCACCAAAAATGCCATACCAATAATCATCTTTAATCTGTTCATAGCAAATATCATTTAAACTAAAAGAATTATCCATAGTACTCATATTTATTATATAGAAAATCATTATTTTTAACTTTGTTTCGTTACCAGCTAGTTTTACTGTGTAAGACGAGTTTCTGAAGTTCCTAGAATCCGAGGAACTTCGAAGTTTGTTGTAGTAATCTAATAGCACTTTTGATTCTTTATTTTTCAGCCAATTATCAAACCTCTTACCACCACTCTGACACAGACTCGTTGATGAAGATTGTTTTAACATCTACACAACGCCCGTCGATTTTCCCGACGTCTGTAAAGGACTTCAACTCGTGCCTGTCTTCAATATCAACGTGATTCGTTTTCGTCTTCTATTTCTATATACATAATAAGCAATAATAATTTACCTTCTTTCAATTCAGAATCTTTGGTTGGTCTAATTGTTAACTGATCATGTATATTAAATTGTAATGGAAAACTTTCAACTAAAGCGTCATTTAAAAATAAGTCTATAAGATGTTTATTAAGACTTGATTCTATATGCATTAACCTACCTCTATAAAGAAATTTGTAGGCAGCAGCTAAATTATATACAAAAAAGGCTGGTTTCCCAAGATAATCTTCTGCCAATCGACATGGTAATCCAACAATTTCTTTTCTTGTAAGTAAATTAAACTCTTCTTTCTCTGATTCAAGCTGTTCTAATGTTACAACATCTTGCTTATCGATAGCATTAGATACATTAACCAATCTTTTATTCTTAAAATCAACCCAGGATGTAAAAACGTTTCTAGATTTGTCCATTATACTTTTAACATTACCAAAAATATCCATATTTATTATATATCAAAAGTCCTTAGGAAACCTCTTTTTCTATATACATTACAACAAACAATAATTGACCTTCTTCCTTAGCTGAATTTTTATTTGGTTTAATCGTAATTATATCATTCTTGTTAAAGATAAAAGGTATATTTTCAATCAAAGTATTACCTAAATATATGTCTAAAAAGTATTTATCCAAACTTAATTCCATGTGCATTATTTTCCCATTATAAAGAAATGTGTAACCATTAGAAAGATTGAATATTTTAAAGATTGGCTCCTTAACATTCTTAATTCTCAATCGACATAAAAAGGGTATAGTTTCTTTCTGCATAATCAATTTAGTAGCATCCACCCTAAGCTTTTGAAAATCTTCTTTCTTGATGTATGTTTCTTGTAACGTTTCTAATACATCTTCAAATCGTTTTCTATCGTTCTCTAATTGGGTTTCTATTGACCTAAGTTGACTTACGCTAACAACATCATTTAAATTCTCCAACAATTTTAATTTTTCTTCACTAATATCAACACTATCTTTTCTATCTTTAACATTACCAAATATATCCATACTCATTTATTATACAGAAAATGTCCATCCTAATTTTTCAAAACATTTCTTTAACATCTCTATTTGTTTAGGTGAGTGCTTAAAATCAATATCAACATGAACATCGTGCTTTTTCAACAGATGGTACAATACACATTTTAAGTTAATAAACAATACTCTTTTCGGATACAGCTCTTTAAAGGTTTCGTATAAGTTTTCGAAGTCGTTTATAAGTGTTTCTTCCATATGTCGTAAGTTTAATGGTTTTTGATAGGTAAGGTGATAGTGTATTAAATAGACATCATCATAATATTTTGTGTATTTGTTTTTCTTTAGTACTTCTAGAACATCTTTTGTTGATATTAAATATTTTGATATATCTCTAAATTCATCATTTAACTCTTTGAACACATCTTCGGAAATAATTCTATCCTGTAAAGCTTGTAAACGAGATAACTGTAACTTAAATCTGTTTGTAGTATCATACCATGGTTTTCTTACACAACCATCTTTCATTTCTTCCTTAGTACTGTAAACCCAACCATTCTCTACAGAACAATCATCACAAATGTACCTACTCATACATTTTGTTAATGACTTACTAGCACAATTACTGCATTCTAATGGTCTAGAACTATAATTTGACAACAACTCCTCTAAGGTAATTATTGGTCGTAACTTTTTCAACTCTTCTTCCGTGTACAAAAATTTAGGTATTAATATTTTCCATAAACCAGTAACATTATATACGTTGTTTTTATCTTTTAAGTCTATCTCACTAACTTGTTCAAAATACTGATAAAAATTATAACTAACTAGTGGATCTAGTTCATCCTCATGCTTCTCAAAATAATCTAAAAATCTATTGTGTATAGCTTCCATATTTATCTTAAAACAAAACTTTTATGGATATAAACCATAAAAGTACTAAACTTAATAATATTTAATCATTTTTAATCATATACATAACATCACTAAAAGAATACCATTGATTTAGAAGATTTAAAACCTTAACACAAAGATGACCACATATAACTGAATTAAAGTCTTGTATTCGTTCATCATTGTAAAATAAGTTTTCGGTACCAAGATATTGTACCAGTTGTTTAGGAGGAACACCACCATAAAAATCGAACACGTACTTTATGTTGTTATCTTTCCAATAGCATATCCAATGAGTACCAATGTTTTCTGATTTATCGAGGTTAACTATAACACAATCATGTACATAGGGTTTTTGTGGAAGTTCATCACTCATAAATACACCTCTAAATCGTTTTATCTTTAATTCTTTAACCAACCTCTCTATATCGAAGTTGGTCAATGGTTTTAGTTTTTTGACTTCTTTGGTTTACCTGCTCCCTGCTTTTCTTCCATAGCCATATTGTGTCTCTTTTGTTCTTCAAGTTCTTGTTTATTCTTCTTAGCATCCAGTACAGTTTTAGTAATCGCTGCTGCATCACCTGCTAATGAGCCAACTGCTGCTAAAGCTGCTAAAATGGCTGGAATTGTAAAAATAAAACCACCCATATGCTCTTTCTTAATCTTTTTCATTTGTGTAGTAGTTAAAGTTAAATCCATTCCTTTACCTTCTTTAATTTTCTTAGATTTATCAATAAGTTGTTTCTTTGTGAATACATGATCGATATTTAAATCCTTTAGTTTGTTATAAGGAACACTAAACATACAACCTTTAAAAGAACACATCTTCCTGTTTATTTAAGAGAAAATCTTAGTTTGTAAAAGTACAGTTGTTGTAGCTCCACCAAAATCAATTAAGGAATCGTTCTCATCTGTTATCCTTATCTCAAAATTGTCAACCTTGTCTTTAGATAGAGGGGAAAAATAATGGATAAGTAGGCTCATAAATAATATTATGTTTGAACTCGGCATCTGTTTTAAATGATTCTATAACTCCTGTTTCTTTATGTGTATATTCTGTATCTTTAACAAACATACCATCTGCTATATTACAGTGAACATTTATAGTATCAAACGGGTGAAACTTTGGCAACTTACTTCCAATATGTGTTTTGTTTTTTCTAAAACTTCAAGAACATTAAACCCGAGAACAGTACCTATACCCCCAATTGTAACATCATTACTATCAGTTTCTATTTTAACTCTATTTCTTAAATGATCTGATAATGTTATGTTGATGGATTGAGATTTTAAATACTCATTAAGTGATTTTAAATTATATTGCCCTTCTGATATAAAAACTTGTCTATCACCATATGAGAAACTGTTTTTTTCTGTTGTTATGTTTGGGGTTAGATATGTACTGTAAAACCCAACTAGCCCTACACTTAAATAGTTGCTACTGTTGTCTAATTCGTAATGGAGTTTCTTCTTTAAAACAGAAGTATCACTCGTTAACTTAAATACCTTAGCCATTTATTATATAATAAATGAATGAGTTTGATTTACCTAGAGATATTCCAAGAGAGAAAGTAATCAAGTTAATAGAAGATATCATTCAAAAGTTAGAATACAGTTTAAAAAAGAAAAAGAGAAAACTACGAATTGTTAAATATGCATAATACACTTTGATTACGTTGTCGGTTATACTTTCTGCAACAACTGGATTTATTAATATTTTTATACCTGTAACAATTTACTCAATATTAACAACGTCTCTTGCAACTGGAAGTGCTATAATAACAGGTTTGTCTTCTAAGTTAAACATAAGCAAAAGAAATGAAGAATATAAAACCATTGTCACTTGTATTAACTCACTTAAAGAACAGTTAGAGATGATAATTACATTAAATGGTGAAATTGATAACGAATATATAAAATATACGTTGCTTAAGATCAGAGAACAACTTAAAGATATAAGATCATAAAAGAGACGATTTTCTCTATAATAAATGAGTAAGAAAACTATTAATTGGGATGCAAAAGAGATTATAAAAGAAACAATAGCTAAAAAAAGAAATGGAGAACTTATACCTGATGATATTCGATGTCTTATAGTGGGTCCATCTGAGTGTGGTAAGATGTTTTTGCTATTTAATTTTTTATTACAGCCAGGTTGGTTAAACAATAATTACTTCTATATATATTCTAAAAGCATGAATCAGCCAAAGTATGAGCAGTTAAAAGATCGATTTGAAAAAGCAGAACTAAAGTTTAAGAAGCAAATAGCAACGTTCTTAAGCGGTAATGATTCTATTGTACCTATTGATGAATGTGAAAAATACTCTGTCGTTGTGTTTGATGATTACATTTTAGAGAATCAAGATACTGTTAGAAATTACTTTACAAGAGGTAGGCATAGACATTTAGACTGTTTCTATCTTGCACAAACATATTCGAAAGTACCTAAACAGCTTATAAGAGATAACGTTAACTTCCTATGCATATTCAGACAAGATGATACTAATCTTAAACATGTGTATAGTGAGTTTGTTGGAGGAGATATGTCTTATGATAAATTTAAAGATATATGTTCAAAATGTTGGCAAGAAGATTATGGTTTTGTAGTAATTGATATGACAAGGAAGGTAAAGAATGGTAAGTATAGGAACAAGATAAAACACTTTATAAACGTTTGATGTTTTTTCACGTTTGTTCGTTTTAACGTTTGACGTTTATTGACGTTTATTGACGTTTTTCACGTTTATTGACGTTTATTGACGTTTTTCAGTTCATTGACGTTTATTAACGTTTATTTACGTTTGTTCGTTTTCTATATAATAAATGGATGAGAAAGAAATTAATAAGAATATCAAGTTAAAGGAGTTCTTGATAAAGGGCTTCAAATCTTGGAAGAAAGAAAGAGCAGGTATATATGATAAATTTAAAACACAAGAGCAACCTGTAATTGATGATATTCAAAACTTGGGAAGTGAGATCAAAGAAGTAGCAGAACAAAATAAAAATTTAATAACTGAACTTGTTCCAGTTGTACATAAGACGGCTTCAATAGATCCTAGTCTACTAGAAACACCTAAAAAGATAGCTTATGATACACCTATAACGGGAGAAATAAAAAAATGAGAAAACAAATTAAAGAAAAAGTGGAAGGAGTAGAGCCATTACAGCAGTCCAATCATTTGGTAAGATTGCAACGAAGTATTATAGTAAAAGAAATGATAGTGTATTTGGAATAAGAACTGTAGAAGAAGATGGAAAAATAATAAATAAGATAGGAAATTCTGAAGTTAAAGTGAATGGTGATGATTTGATAATTAATGGTACAACTTATAAAGGAACAGAAGGTCTATGGGAATTTTTAACGACGAATACTAATAAAACCATTGAAGATTATGATGATGATGATTTTGAACAGTACAAGGAAATAATAACAGAATCAGATGCTGCCTTCCAAAAATATAATGGAGATAAAAAAGTAGCATCTAATAGAGGTTCTAAGTACATTAATATTATCAAGCCTATTTGGGATAATTATATTAAACCATCTTTACCTCCAAATCCTAAAAAGAACACGACACCTAAACGGACTGGTGAAGGAATTAAACAATATACAGAGATACCTAAAGAATATATATGGATGGATGATGTGAGAAAGTTAATTGATCGGTTAATAGTTAAAGATGGAGAAGAAAAGGCTGGTAATAATAACTTTTATAATGAGAAATTAGGTATAGTGAGTATGATTAATAATAAGCTTTCACAATTTATTCCTAATGATCCAAAAGGTATAGGCTATTTGATTAAGATCTTAAATACGTTACCACCACGATTCTGGAATGATGAGAAGCTTGGAAAAGGACTAATGAATAAGATTTTAAACATGAAGGGGATACCGGAGTTACATATACCAGGCTTCAGATTTTGCGGGCCTTTTACGAAGCTCCAAGAAAGATTAGAAAGAGGTGATGAAGGTATTAACCCATTAGATGAGGCTTGTAAAGAACACGATATATACTACAGAGACAATAAAGATAGAGTCAAGACATACTGCAGATAAGGAACTAGAAACTAAAGCATGGAAAAGAGCATTTAGTAGTGATGCGTCAATTGGTGAACGACTAGCTGCTTTTGGAGTTGGTACTGCTATGAATGCTAAGGTCAAGTTAGGATGGGGGTTATAAGTTTTTAAATGTTATTATGTATGATTCTTTTATGGGTATATCCCATAAAAGCGTTGTTTCAAGATTTTCTTTATAATAAATGGATAGTGTTGAGAGTTACGAGTTACAGAGCTTTAAAGCTAACACAAGAACATTTAATAATTTGAATGAAGCTAACAAAGATATTGAGTTTGATTTCGATGTGGGGGATTGCTTCATACATCCACACAAAGCAGATTCTCATATGACTTTTGAAGTTGTTGGTGCATCAGTTGGAGGAACATTTGGTGCAAATGATACTATAAAACTTGTAGATAACTTCTTACCATTCTTCTTTTCTCAAATTGAAGTTAGAAAGCATGGAGTTGTTATAGATGAGATTGAACTACCAGGAATAACATCTACAGCTATTGGAACATTAAAGATTTCCAAACCAGAAGTTGAATATCTAAAACAAGCAGGATTTGAAACGGATGATAAACTTGGTCTAAGAAAGGACTTTAGCGTTTTGTATCCATTAAGATTAATTCCAGGCTTTTTAAGTGATTATAAAGAGGTTATGTGGAAAGGTGGATTGAGAATAACATTTACAAAAGCTAACAACAATAACGATGTCTTGTACAAATTGCCTGGATCAGGAGCAAGTGCAGCAGCTCCTAATGATGGAAAAATAACAATAAAAAGTATGGAGATAACAATGCCTATTGTTGAATACGAATCTAATTATGAAAACAAGTTAAAGTTGAATATTCTTAAAGAACCTAAAATCATGTTTTCATTCCATACTTATCAATGTGTTCAGAAGACTGTTGTAGGTTCTTTCTTGGAGTTTAATGTTACTACTCAATTTAATTCTAGACAATTTGATATGCCTGATTTCATAGTTGTAATGTTCCAAACTGATAGAAGTAGCAAACAAACAGGAGATGCAAGTAAGTTTGATCATTGTAAGGTAAAGAATATCTATCTTAAGAATGAAAGGAATGAGGTATTTCCAAAAGAATCAAGAAACTTAGATATTGCTAACAAGGATTACTTTAAGATGTATGAAGATTATACTGCATTTAAGAGAACAACATGTGGCAATACCGAAATGTACTATGACCTTAAAGAGTTTATAGATAACAGACCAATGTATGTGATTAATTGTAGTAAGAAGAAAAATGTATCGGTAAATGAGAGAAAAAAAACATAAAGATTGTAGTAGACTTTGCAGAAGCTGTGGCTGCTAATACTATATGCTATGTGATTTTAATTGGACAAAAGAACTTTACATATGATCCTAAGAATGAAAAAGTAGTAGAAGAATTTTAGATAGTTAAATGTATGTTTGTATTGTTTTATGGAAGTTTTTCCATAAAACGAAATTGATAAAAAATGATGAAGATTGTATGTTGTTGAGGATTAACGCGGGGCATTGCTTCAATGCCCCTAACTTCTGAAAATTTTTTCTTGTCTTCTTCATCTACGTGTCTTTCAATGGCGTTTGAGGTCTTCAAATGATTAAATATTTTTTGTGAAGATAAAAATTGAAGAGTGTTCATTGATTTTCTATATAATAAATACGATGTCGAGTCATATTGAGCTTTTAAATAAACTTGGAAGTCTTGAACAAAAACAAGTTATTGGATTAAGAGAATTAGAATTAAATACAGAATATAAGATTGTGAAAATGGAAAATATTAAAAGTAAGTTTGGAAAGAGCATTTTAGTCGAATGTGAAGAGTTTAAGGTATTTCTTCCAATTAGATTTACAAAACACTTAACAGATAAAATGATTGATGAGATCGTTAAAGATGGAATAAAAATCAAATACACTGGTTTAAAAAATAATTATCCAACTGTTGAGTTCTGTATGTGAATTTCAAATGATGATCGGTTTTGTGAATCCAAAGAATAATAAAAATGATCAAAAATATATCGTCAGAAGTAAAAATGGAGTGGATAGAATGGATCCTCAAAAGAAATTTATACTTACTAATAATTTCAATGTAATTGTGAAAAATGTGCAGACCGAAGTTCAAGTTGTTTTTGATATTAACGGCTGTCTATTCAGCTTGAATTATGATCAGTGGACAGAGTTTAAGAAGTCATTGTTTCCTATTGAGAACGAGGTTGGCAGAAGATTCCATTATCAATATCCGAACTTGTAATTTTAAGTATGTTTTAAGTGTATAAGTGTTTTTATAGTATCAAGACTATAAAAAACTAAGACCTTTGGATATACAGAACATAATGTCATTTAAATTTTAAAGATACATGTATAAATAGGAGATTTATTTGAGTTTTTTGTAATTATATCCTTAGAGTTATGCAATTTATAAAACATTCAATAGATAGTCAATTTATTTCTCTATTGAATGTCGTTTGAATTTTGAAAATCGGTTAATATTTGATGATCATAGCAAATTCGAAATTTCGGGAATTTTTTACCGTTTTTTTTTTAGTTTTCGGGAAAATGTTATTCTTTAAAACAGTCTTAGAATTTTATTGTGATTATGGTAGTATTTTTATTTTTTTCGATTTGATGAAATTTTCTAGAGATATTGAAAAAGGGGAACCTATCCTGAGGGTTATGTAACCATTTATGCATTTTATAAAATTGGATATGTTATTAGTATTCATTTGCCATTTGAATTTTTGAAATCGGTTAATTAGGGACTGAGCTATTGAATTTTAACATTATTTGAGGGTAAGACTACCAGTGTTGCCAACTTACTTTTGACAATTATCATATTTATTTGTAATGGGGTGATTCATCCCTATATGTTTTAAAGCGATATCTTGAAAAATTAAAATCCTGGAACGTTCCGAAAAAAATATTGAGTTGGATACACTGACTTTTTTCTTTTATCTTGCAACTTAGGATTTAGTTCTGATATTCTGGTATCGCTGAGTGTTGATGGGAAGGAAAGAGAGAAAGGGCCTCGAGAGATATTTCGTCACGACGTCCATTTAGACAGGCCCCCCACCTTTTCAGGTTCAATCAGAAATGGACTCAATCGTTTGTACATCGTTTGTACAGAAATGTGCAGGCAAAATTTTCGTTTGTACACAATTAGGGGCGCCGCCAGAACGAAAACAAAGTGGGGGGCTATCTAAATGGTATCCCCCCACCTTTTCAGATTCAAGCGGAAATGGTCTCAATCGTTTGTACATCGCTTGTACAGAAATGTGCAGGCGAAATTTTTGTTTGTATACAATTAGGGGCGCCGCCAGAACGAAAACAAAGTGGGGGCTACTATTTAGACAGTCCCCCCACCTTTTCAGATTCAATCGGAGATTGTCTCAATCGTTTGAACATCGTTTGTACAGAATTGTGCAGGCGAAATTTTCGTTTGTACATAATTAGGGGCGCCGCCAGAACGAAAACAAAGTGGGGGGCTGTCTAAATGGTAGCCCCCACCTTTTCAGATTCAATCGGAAATGGTCTCAATCGTTTGTACATCGTTTGTACAGAAATGTGCAGGCAAAATTTTCGTTTGTACACAATTAGGGGCGCCGCCAGAACGAAAAAAAAGTAGGTGGCTGTCTAAATGGTAGCCCCCCCCACCTTTTCAGATTCAATCGGAGATTGTCTCAATCGTATTAACAACGTTTGTACAGAAATGTGCAGGCGAAATTTTCGTTTGTACACAATTAGGGGCGCCGCCAGAACGAAAACAAAGTGGGGGCTACTATTTAGACAGTCCCCCTACCTTTTCAGATTCAATCCGAAATGGTCTCAATCGTTTGTACAGAAATGTGAAGGCGAAATTATCGTTTGAACAAATGGGACGCCGCCAAAACGATAATAAAGTATATGCTGTCTATATGGTAGCCCCCCCACCTTTGCAGATTCAATCGGAAATGGTCTCAATCGTTTGTACATCGTTTGTACAGAAATGTGCAGGCGAAATTTTTGTTTGTACACAATTAGGGACGCCGCCAGAACGAAAACAAAGTGGGGGCTGTCTAAATGGTAGCCCCCCACCTTTTCAGATTCAAGCGGATATGGTCTCAATCGTTTGTACATCGTTTGTACAGAAATGTGCAGGCGAAATTTTCGTTTGTATACGATTAGGGGCGCCGCCAGAACGAAAAAAATGTAGGTGGCTGTCTAAGTGGTAGCCCCCCCCCCACCTTTTCAGATTCAATCGGAGATTGTCTCAATCGTTTGAACATCGTTTGTACAGAAATGTGCAATCGAAATTTTCGTTTGTACAAAATTAGGGGCGCCGCCAGAACGAAAACAAAGTGGGGGCTACTATTTAGACAGTCCCCCCACCTTTTCAGATTCAATCGGAGATTGTCTCAATCGTTTGAACATCGTTTGTACAGAATCGTGCAGGCGAAATTTTCGTTTGTACACAATTAGGGGCGCCGCCAGAACGAAAACAAAGTGGGGGCTGTCTAAATGGTAGCCCCCACCTTTTCAGATTCAATCGGAAATGGTCTCAATCGTTTGTACATCGTTTGTACAGAAATGTGCAGGCAAAATTTTCGTTTGTACACAATTAGGGGCGCCGCCGGAACGAAAAAAAGTAGGTGGCTGTCTAAATGGTAGCCCCCCACCTTTTCAGATTCAATCGGAGATTGTCTCAATCGTATTAAGAGCGTTTGTACAGAAATGTGCAGGCGAAATTTTCGTTTGTACACAATTAGGGGCGCCGCCAGAACGAAAACAAAGTGGGGGCTACTATTTAGACAGTCCCCCTACCTTTTCAGATTCAATCCGAAATGGTCTCAATCGTTTGTACAGAAATGTGAAGGCGAAATTTTCGTTTACACACAAATGGGACGCCGCCAAAACGATAATAAATTATATGCTGCCTAATTGGTAGCCCCTTCCCACGTCCGATTCAAAAAAAAAATATCTCAATTTTTTGTACATCATTTGTACAGTAATGCGCAGGCAAACGTTTTGTTTCTACGCTATCAGGGGCGTCGACAGAACGAACACACATGGGAGCTGTCTAAGTGGTAGCCCCACCATGTTCGATTGAACCACAAATTGTCGCGATCGTTTATACATCGTTTGTGCAAAAAATGTGCAGGTAAAATTTTCGTTTGTACTAAAGAATATACGGATGTGAGTATTTTTAATGTTTGACCTAGAATTGAAGAAAAGGGTTGGGGATTGCAATTGCTATAATTATGTATATATCTCGGGATTGCTCAAATTTAGAGATATGAAAGTTGTCATTTCGACTTCACATTTCAAATGTTAAACCAGTGTATCATGGTTTAACTTTTTCTGATACTTAACCTAAAATGTAAGAAAGGGGTTCACTAAAATGCTCACGAAATTCGCGATTTTGGATTTTGGATTAATTCTATATTAAAGACTCAGGATGAAGACAAAATATTGCACACAGTTGCACGTTGGACCATCTGCTAGTCCTAAGATAATAATAATAATAATAATAATAATAATAATAATAATAATAATAATAATAATAATAATAATAATAATAATAATAATATGGTAGAAGCAATTAACTTTGAAAGTACTGGTTAGTGGAACATTAAAAAATGTGTCATATACTATGGAGTATTTACTAACAAGACATGGGATGTAAATACAGGGGATATATAAAAAGAGTGGAAACACCTGGTATAAAAGATTGAGCCATTTCAAACACGATTTGAGTCTGAACATGATGGTGTCGCTGTGGTCACCGGCACATTCCTTGAGGTAAACAGCCTGGCCAATTGAACAGAAGGGCCCATTACAGTTCAACGACCAGTCCGTGCAGGTTATCGTGAATCATGTCTGAACTGATAGTTTCAAAGAGGGGAAATTATTTGTGTACGTATTGTGGGAGTTTCCGTAACGAAAGTAGCGGAAATTTTTAGTGTATCAAGAGGTACAGTCTCGAAGATCATGTTTGCCTACGAATGTTTCGGAAAAAACGTTTCAGCGAAGCATCAGCGTGGGCGCAAATGTGCGTTGCGTGGCAGAGACACGCACATTGTGTAGGATTGTGACGAAGCAGATCACCATGGCGCGAAAAGTCAATGCTGAGCTGACTGGGCTTACTGTGCTTACAAAGCCTGTTAGTGTTAAAACAGTCAGAAGAGAACTCCACAAGTAAGGAATTTATGGCAGATTTTGCATTTCCAAACCACTCGTTACTATTGACTATGCTGCTATACGGAGACAGTGGTGCAACGCCCATAAAAACTGGACAATGGATAGGTGAAAGACTGGCATCTGGTCGGATGAGTCTTCCTTTACATTGTTTCCAAGTGCTGGTCGAGTTTACGTGTGGAAAACGCCGGCACAAGCATACAATAGACTTCTGTTACCAATAGTGATGATTTCGGCAGTTGTGGTGGTCCAGTGATGATTTGGGCAGCCATATGCTGGTATTCTGCCAGACTCATTTTCACCTTGCATGAACATGTCACTGGCAAGGACCAAGTAACCATTTTGAGTAACCAGCTGTATTCCACGATGCAAATCTTATTTCCAGATGGTAATGCCATGTTCCAAGATGACAGCGTCCCTGCTCATACAGCTCACATCGTCCAGAACTGGTTCGATGAGCACAAATATGAAGTGTCGCAACTTCCATGGCCCCCAGAATCGCCACACCACAATATCATCGGGTCCTTGTGGTCAGTTTTGGATACCCGCTACCCACCACAGTTCTCTCTATAACAACGTTCCGCTACTTTGGCGGAAGAATGGTATAACGTCTCTTTGACAACCATACGCGACCTGTATTTCTCCATTCCCCATCGACTACAGGGCGTTCTGCACACGGTCCTACTTGCTCTTAGTGAAGGTAATGTGCATGAAGGGAATCCATATTTTTGTCCATCCCCTGTAACTTTTATTCTTGAATTTGAAATTTAGTAACAATGATAACAAGGTATAATGTGAAGGAAAATATACGGAACTGTAGGAAAATATATGAAAATAATATTCAATTGAATAATTCTTGCTTCAAATTTATTGTAACTTAAAAGAATGTCTTAGTGAATTTTTGCTCCATGTTCGATTAAATGAATGTACTACATTCATAGATGTACAATATGAACACAATTTAATAAATAGATAGAAATTGATATGGATAAGCAATGTCGTAAATATTAAGAATAATTTTTAGCTCCCGCCGTATGAATATGGGAGCTTATAGATTCCTACCAGATGTTTTGTAGGTTTGTCTATCTCTCTCTTTCTCTCTGTGTGAATGTGATGTTTTATTTCTCCGTAAATACTGATCGGATCTTAACTAAATTTGGTGAGCAAGTCAATAGAATATAGCTATATTTGGTACTTCCTCTGACCCTTCTATGGGTGCTGATATGTGTGTATGCGATAGTCTATTTCTTGGTAATTTCAGATCTAAATCAAATTTGGTGATTAGGTAACCTATCGTCTAATTAATAAAGATCGCTATATTCTGCGAACCCTCTCTGACCTGCGAGGAGTGATGGGGGTTACATGTAAAAGTAATGTGTCGGATCCATAGTTCAGAGGGTCTGAAAAGAATAGTGATACTTCTGATGTCATTTAAATACCATTTTAGCCCCCACCGTCATGGGGGTTCAGAGGGAGGAATAATCGAAAACAGACGAAGGAACAGTTTCCAGGATGACAGATGAATAGTGAAAGATTCAATGCCGTTTTAAGTTCAAGTTCAGCCGTTATCGACATAGAGTGGCATATAGAAATAATCAAAATTAATGTTTAAATGGGAATAATAGGGACCAACACAGTTTGTGTTTCACGCTTTGCAAATCGAGAGCTTCTGAGTTCGGTTCACAGACTGTCCCTCAGCTTCTACTCTTTCCAACTACGGTATTTTAAAAGTCCGTACGTGTTTCATCCACTCCCTTAATACATTTACAGTATATTGACGATTATCGGAATAGGAGATAGCGAGAACTGGTGTTTTGCAATCTAGCGTTATAATAATAGGTACCATTTTCAATCTTAGCAATCGTTATTCAACCGGTTAACGTTGATCGCTAAACTGCAAACACAGTAATACACAGCTGTAGCCCAATCCCCTTTCTTACTTTCTAGGCTAAATATCAAAAAAACGTTAAAACACGATACACTGGTTTAACATTTGAAATGAGAAGTCGAAATAACAACTTTTATATCTCTAACTTTGAGCAAATCCTGAGATATATACATAATTATAATAATTGCAATCCCCATTCCTTTCCTTCCATTCTAGGTCAAACATAAAAATACTCACATCCGTATATTCTTTAGTACAAACGAAAATTTTACCTGCACATTTTTACACAAACGATGTATAAACGATCGCGACAATTTGTGGTTCAATCGAACATGGTGGGGCTACCACTTAGACAGCTCCCATGTGTGTTCGTTCTGTCGACGCCCCTCATAGCGTAGAAACAAAACTTTCGACTTTGCATTACTGTACAAAGGATGAACAAAAAATTGAGATAATTTTCTTTTGAATCGGACGTGAGGAGGGGCTACTAATTAGGCAGCATATACTTTGTTAACGTTTTGGCGGCACCCCTAACTGTGTGCAAAAGAAAATTACGCCTGCACATTTCTGTACAAAGACGTACAAACAAATGCGACAATTTGTCATTGAATTCGACATGGTGGAAGGTCTACCATTTAGGCAGCCCCCAGTTTGTTTTCGTTCTGGCGGCGCCCTTAATTGTGAAAAACGAAATTTTTGCCTGCACATTTCTGTACAAACGATGTACAAACGATTGAGACCATTTCCGATTGAATCTGAAAAGGTGGGGGCTACCATTTAGACAGCCCCCACTTTGTTTTCGCTCTGGCGGCGCCCCTAATTGTTTACAAACAAAAATTTCGCCTGCACATTTCTGTACAAACGATTGAGACCATTTCCGATTCAATCTGGAAAGGTGGGGGGCTGTCTAAATGGTAGCACCCCACTTTGGTTTCGTTCTGGCGGCGCCCCTAATTGTGTACAAACAAAAATTTCGCCTGTACATTTTTGTACAAACGATGTACAAACGACTGAGACTATTTCCGATTGAATCTGAAAAGCTGGGGCTGTCTAAATTAGGGATGGTATCGAGACGAGACGAGACGAGACTTTGCACAGTCTCGGTCTCGTCTCGGTTGATAAATAATGGTCTCGGTCTCAGTCTCGTCTCGAGTAAAAAATCACCATCTCGGTTTTGGTCTCGTCTCGGTCAACAAATGCTTGTCTCGATCTCGGTCTCGGTCTCGAGTACCAAATCTCGGTCTCGTCTCGAAAGTCTCGAAAGTCTCGAAATAAATAGTGTGAAATTAAAATAGTGAAGCTATCATTCTCGTACAGTCTGTCGTTTCCGCTTATTTTTTCCTTTCATTTTGACTTAGAATTATGGTATCGTGTACCTCTTCGTAGCTAATTTGCTAGTGGTAATGCTTTCCATGCACGTATTCCAGGTTCAATGATCAGTGGATATATCACGCTAAAACCTTAATAGAACTCATATTTGACTCTCAGCAATAGACTTTGTCTCATATAGCCTCAGAACTGCGGATACATTTAAACTCTATTAAATTAACTCCAGTACTCTACAGTAGTTTATTCCCTTCCTTTGAATCAGAATTGTTCAATACCTCCTAACGAATAACGCAACACATAGCAGCACGAATGTATTTAATCGTACCGAAATTGAAACTTTACAATTTCTCATTTATTATTCAATACATTCTGCTTTGACTGTCATTTCAAAAACCAAAAATAACGTTCACTATCTTAACAAATAGGTTAAATTATTACTACAATATACGTATTTTGTTTGAAATTGATGAAATGTTACATTACCGTATCACATCTCCGTGTTTAATTGACACTTTATAACACGAACGTCCTGAACCTTGTGGTGGGAGCTACTACACTCATCTTTGCTATCTGAGGTCTCGAGTTGGATCACAAAACAAGTTAGATTCAAAGTCCGCTGTTTCATATAGTTCGCGTCTCATTTTAAGTGCATTCTGTTTCTTATACAAGTTCTTAAGGTCGTAATGCATTACGTAAGCACATATCCAGTGCCATAACATAGATTAATCTTATTCCTGAGCTCTCAACGGTGCATGCAATCTTTATTCGAGAAAACTAATCTTGCTTCATTACCTAGAAATTTTATATTGATTAAAAATTACTTGCGAAACATGGACATACATATTATATAAGTATATAAGTAATTCGAGCTATCTCCAAAACAAATCATTCTTAACTTTCTAGTTTTCTTTTGTATTAATTTTCCTAGATTTGCTGCAACATGATGAATTGAATAGTCAAAAATATTTTTTTCGCTCTATGATTTTCATTAAATTTTGAATCCATTTTTATCCTACCTTACCTAGTAAAAGTAATATATTTAGTCTTAGTTGAGGAACCGGTTTTTTGCATCTGTAAAATTACGAAATTATGACTTGGTTTAGTTTACCTCCGAGGTCCAGATATAATAAAATCATCACCATCATCATAATCAACAATTATCAATCCATTGCTAGATGAAGGTCTTTCCAATTCTTCTCCACAACTATCTAACTTGGGCAATTCTTTTCCAGGTTACTCCTCAGTGGCTCTTGATTTCGTCACAACTTCTTGTTTGGGGAGGTTTCCTAGACTGGTTTTGTCTCGTGGTATCCAGTCTAGAATTGTTTTCGTCCGTCAATCATAATTTCTTCTTGCAATACGTCCAGCACACTTTCCAGCTCATATTAAATTATTTCATTAGCACCATCAGTATTCGTTTCTATATATTTGAGCTGCAAATGGTTCGAATTCGCTACTTTCGGAGTACAGACACGCTACTTTTTAATCTTCAGATCTGGAAACACTGACAGAATGATTTAAATCAACACAATGTGAGGACCGCCATTTGGTCTGGCGACTAGCACTTTTGATTTCGGTTCCCGTGGTCTGGAGTTCGATTTCCGGTAGGGGTAAAGTTGAACGACCGAAGTGGTTCCGATTCCACTATAATCATTAGCTCCACGTCTCCTTTAGCAGCCCTAGCATAAGTGTGGGACGTTAAACTAAAACAAAACAAAACAAAAGTGAACACTGTGTATTACTAACTGTAAGTCCTTGAATAATTGCATATAGCTATATGGTATAGATCGAGTTTGAGGTGGTCGGTGGTCAAACTAAAGCAAGTGAAATGTAATTAGAATGTAATTAGAACTTTTAATTAAGTACGCTCTTAATCTAAAGTGTACACCAGGCATAAGGCTTAGCGGGAACAACTAGTGTTACTGAAAATATATCAGTTACATTTAATTTCAGTTACAATTTGCATTTACATGTATTGCTGGAACGAAGACTTAAACATTAACGTTATAAGTAGCCCAAAGACTATGAAAAACGTCGTCTCTTGAAAGCATTCTTGCACCATGAAACAAATTACGAGTAATTTTAAAATATTTTTCAGTTTATCTATTTGCACATATTTAGAATAATATTTAAACATGTATTTAGGTGAGCAACACTGCTTAAAATAATGTAACTGCGACTTGTAATTAAAACCACCAGAAACTATTGTTGTAATGTTATAGAAGCAAAGAAAAGCAATAATCATTATAAAAATTTAATACAAATACGTCATAAGCTGTATAACAATCACTACCAATGTGTTTGGTATCTCTGAAACGATTTGAAGTAACAATTGTTGTAAATGGCGTTATAAGCATATAAGTCTTTTGGAAGCATCTACATGATGAGACGTGATATGTCAACGCGTTTTCGAAGTAAAGTCTTTAGAAACATTTAAATTTTCCGTTTCTTGTAGCTTTGTTCCTTCATTCATTCGAAATATATTATACCATGATCATAGTATTTGACGCTAAGGTACAGTTGATGCGCATTGCACTGTCCATGTCATTTGAGTTATTAGAGATTTCCAAGCTACACTAAATAATGTGTGGGCTATTGTGGTTTTGTTAAATAACTAAATTAGAAATATGTAATACTTTACGTAGCACAATTTGAGAAAATACAACTTTATTTTGCTTTAGTAACATTGCTTGTTTATCTAGTGATATTGCAGAGTATATCCAGGATGGCTATATATATCCAGGATGGTCCATTTTAATCTTTCCACAGAGATATCTCGAAAACGGTTGATCATAAATGAACCAAACTAAAACTCAAATAGGAAATGCCATGGGGGACACTGAATGGTGTTGTCGCGGTGCCTCCCGGGGCCGCCTTTCATGGGATACCAGGGCCAAACTTTAAAATTTTAAATGGAAACATGGGGCGAGTAATACCTCGTTCCATAGATCTTTAGAAAAGCAAAAAGCGTTGTGGCAAAAGATTTTTCATATCGGTCACCGTATTCAAGATGGCCGCCAAGACATGATACCTGTATCTGATAAAACGTCCAGTACTACTAATACGAAAACAGTTGGAGATAAACGAACAGTCAGAAAGTGAAACAGGAAAGGATGGGGCGCGTCGAATAATGTTCTCGCGGTACTCCCAGGGCTGCCTTTCGAGGGAGCCAAACTTAGAAATTTTAAACCGAAATATGGGTCAAGTGATACGTCGTTGAATAAATCTTGAAACACTAAACAGTATTGTTGCAAAAGATTTTTCATATTGGTCACCGTTTACAAAATGGCCGCCAAGACATGGTGCCTGTATCAGATAAAACGTCCAGTACCACTAGACTCCTAATATGAAAATAGTTGGAGATAAATGAACAGAATAAAACTCGTATAAGAAAGCACAGAGGGTATTTATCATTCCACGGCTCGAGTATAATGTAACGGAGAAAAAGATTATTAAAATATAATTGACATGATGCAAAAGAGGAAATGATAGAAAATTATCTTTCCGGTCTCTGTCCGTAAATAGGTGAAGCGGGAATGAATGGTAAAATCTCAAACGAGAACCTCACTTTTATTTGCAATAGATGTGGTTTGTCTGAAACACTTGTGTGTACAAATGACTGGTACTATAATGAATAAAAATAAAGTGAAATAAGGTGAATAAAAATAAGGTGAAATTCAAGTTTAACAACATTTTACCCGCCTCTTCGCCCTGATAATTTAACGCATTGCGTGAAAGATTTTTGGGACATATCTGCATCAGTATGTACCGCTTCGTTACCAAGGATCACAACTGAAATTACCGCTGAAAGTTATTCGGAATGTAGCTGTGGACATTTCAGTGAAACTAATCACATGGAAGGAACAGAAGACAGAAGGAAAAGAATCGAACCAATATCATGCAGAGGACTGTTGAAGAAAACCAACGTTCGTAAACATTGTTCTAAAATTGCATTGTTCGAAAAATTTGTTTTGCATTTCAGTTGATTCATTTCCGCATCAAACCATTGCGCGCAATCAAAATGGAAGGTACCATTTAACAAGAATTTTATATACTTTATCCCATTACAAAGACATTTATCTCTTTTAAAAACATATTTCAAATAACTTTGTTTCGTAGATACAATTTGCAAAAAACTAAGGCTCTCATTTGCAATTTCACCGATCCTTCCCGCTTCACTCACTTACGGAGTGAGGTTGGAGCGATAATTTTCTAGAAGTTAAATTTCTTCCTTTCCATTATGGCACTTTCACTCTAATCATCTTTTCTACTGTTGCAACATTCCCGAGCTATAGAATGATAAATACCCTCTGTGATTTCCCATTCGAATATTTATTCCCGTGTTTTCATATTAGTGATACTGGACGTTTTACCTGATGCAGATACCATATCTTGGTGGTCATTTTGAAAACGGTGACCCATATGAACAATCTTTTGCAACAGCACTCTTTAGTTTTTAAAGATATGTCGAACGAGGTATCACTCACCCCATGTTTCCATTTACAATTTTGAAGTTGCGCCCTGGGCCCCATGAAGTGTGGCCCTGGGAGTCTCCGCGACAATATCAATTGATGTGCCACATGACATTTTCTGTTTGAATTTTTGTTCGATTCATTTATGTTCAACCGTTTTCATATTAGTGGTACTGCACATTTTACTGTATCCGATAGAGGCAAAAGGTCTTGGTGGCCATTTTGAATACAGTGCCCGATATAAAAGATCTTTTGCCACAACGCTTTTTAGTTTTTCAAGATCTATCGAAAGAGGTACCACTCACCCCTTGCTTCCATTTAAAATTAAAGTTAGGCCCCCGGGAACTCGCGCAGGGCGGACCTCTATCTATCTATCGACCAGATCTATCTATCTATCTATCTATCTATATATATATATATATATATATATATATATATATATATATATATATATATATAGAGAGAGAGAGAGAGAGAGAGAGAGAGAGAGATGAATTCTAGTTGCATCAGCAGTGGATTTTGTTTCCGGAGAGGCTTGAGGAACGAGTAAGAAACAATTGCGTGGTACATGCAATGCAAAAAATTATCACACTTTTTTTCGGGAGCGGTTTGAGCACGATAACCACCCCCTAAATACGCCACTGTACATGAGTCAACCGTTCTCATATTATCAAACACAGCAACGAAACAAATTTTGAGTGAAGGTAATTTTAGTATCTATCAATATCAATATTCGAGACGAGACCGAGACTTTCGAGACTGACCTAAGGGGGGCTACCATTTAGACAGACCCCACTTTGTTTTCGTTCTGGAGGCGCTCCTAATTATCTACTAACGAAAATTTCGCCTGCACATTTCTGTACAAACGACGTACAAACGATTGAGACCATTTCCGATTGAATCTGAAAAGATGGGGGGCTACCATTTAGACAGCCCCCCACTTTGTTTTCGTTCTGGCGGCGCCTCTAATTTTGTACAAACAAAAATTTCGCCTGCACATTTCTGTACAAACGATGTACAAACGATTGAGACCATTTCCGCTTGAATCTGAAAAGGTGGGTGGGCTACCATTTAGACAGCCCCCACTTTGTTTTCGTTCTGGCGGCGCCCCTAATTATCTACTAACGAAAATGTCGATTGCACATTTCTGTACAAACGACGTACAAACGATTGAGACCATTTCCGATTGAATCTGAAAAGATGGGGGCTACCATTTAGACAGCCCCCCACTTTGTTTTCGTTCTGGCGGCGCCTCTAATTGTGTACAAACGAAAATTTCGCCTGCACATTTCTGTACAAACGATGTACAAACGATTGAGACCATTTCCGATTGATTCTGAAAAGGTGGGGGGCTACCATTTAGACAGCCCCCACTTTGTTTTCGTTCTGGCGGCGCCCCTAATTATCTACTAACAAAAATTTCGATTGCACATTTCTGTACAAACGACGTACAAACGATTGAGACCATTTCCGATTGAATTTGAAAAGATGGGGGGCTACCATTTAGACAGCACCCCACTTTGTTTTCGTTCTGGCGGCGCCTCTAATTGTGTACAAACGAAAATTTCGCCTGCACATTTCTGTACAAACGATGTACAAACGATTGAGACCATTTCCGATTGATTCTGAAAAGGTGGGGGGCTACCATTTAGACAGCCCCCCCACTTTGTTTTCGTTCTGGCGGCGCCCCTAATTATGTACAAACGAAAATTTCGCCTGCACATTTCTGTACAAACGATGTACAAACGATTGAGACCAGTTCCGCTTGAATCTGTAAAGGTGGGGGGCTACCATTTAGACAGCCCCCCACTTTGTTTTCGTTCTGGCGGCGCCCCTAATTGTGTACAAACGAAAATTTCGCCTGCACATTTCTGTACAAACGATGTACAAACGATTGAGACCATTTCCGATTGAATCTGTAAAGGTGGGGGGCTACCATTTAGACAGCCCCCCACTTTGTTTTCGTTCTGGCGCGCCCCTAATTGTGTACAAACGAAAATTTCGCCTGCACATTTCTGTACAAACGATGTACAAACGATTGAGACCATTTCCGATTAAATAGGAAAGAGGGGGGGCTGTCTAAATGGTCGTTTCGTCACGGATTCAATGACGTCATGTATGATGTATTCTCCCCGAAGGATACTACGTCATTGTACAGCGCCATCTCTCCACTGCTAGCTAAAAGTTCTGTTGAAGGAAGAGGCTAATGCATATATATGTATGTTGGTGTGAGGAGAAGGAAAGAGAATCGGATTGGAAGGTCATGTGCTGGTACTGGAATCGTTCAAATGAATCAGTGACAGATCACCTGTTCCAGTAAATGCTTCATTTGTTATATTTCTTCTCATTGAATTTTTAAAACTAATTATTAACGGATTTTCACGATTTAAGTGTCAAATGAAAGCTTATAAGCTGGAGATTAAGATGCAATAAATATATTTTGTGTAGGATTCCATTGTAATATTTTAGATGTAAGTTTTTATGACTTTAAATGTCATAAAAGCATATTCAATCTCACTTTAACATTGTAGTTATGGTAATACTTTGCGCCATGTAACTTTGTATAATTAGTTGGTTCCTTCTGCGCTGGTTAAAAATATTGGGAGGGGGGAAATGCGCTAGAAGTAACCATGTCCTACTACTTACTGCTGCTGCTGCTATCTATTATTATTATTATTATTATTATTATTATTATTATTATTATTATTATTATTATTATTATTATTATTATTATTATTATTATTATTATTATTATTACTTTTAGTATGGATCCGTACAGTAAAACTGAAAGCTTATTTTAATGAAAAAAGTGTTATGAAAATGTAAGAAATCTTTGGGCAGGGTTCGAACCCACGCCTAAAACTATTTCATTACTACAGTGTTGCCCTAATACGCTCGGCCACGAAGGCCGACTGCAATTTGCCTTAATTTCCGCCATATGTAGGTCATGACTTTTGATGTCCTATCTGTATCGGCCAATAAGATCAGAGAATATCTGAAATTCTTGGAATCCGCGAAAATGCAAGCTGGCAGAAGGCACGTAGCCAGGATTTCGTAATAGCGGGGATCCGTGACGAAATATTGGGGTTATCACACCAGGGGCTGGGTCATTCTAAACTATTTCACTGGTAAAATATGTTGGTTCGTTTAGCCAGGATTTTGTAGTGGGGGGCGTGACCTGAAATATTGTGGTTGCCCAGAAAAGGCTCGATCAATCTAAACTATTTTACTGACAACGTACTCATATTGGTTTGTTAAGACGATAAGATGAGGATATATTAGTAAGTATTTTAGTAACAAAATATGAAGAAATCTCGAGTAAAATGATATAAAAACTTGAAAAAGATATTGTCTTCCAAGGTCTTTCGAACTCGGTTCTTCTTGTCTTTTCTTCTTCTTTTTCTTGTCTTCGTTTAATGGCGTTAAGGTTAGCAACGATATCTCTTTCGGCAGTGGAAACATCCTGCTGCGAAATTGAAAATTTCTTTAACAAGTGTCACTGGAATTATTGTTGACAGGCTCATATTATTGGGATAATTGGTATTTCTCAAGTTCTACCTCAGAGTCTATCTATTCGTCATTTGTATTCCATATGATTAGCATGGAGCTAGATGGAATTCAGAATGATCCGTTTGCAATAATATCCATTTATAACTTGCCCCCCCTTGTTTCCCCCTTACAAAGCTCCTCATAAGAAAGAGTAACCAAACGCTTGCTGAACCTTTATATTTTTAACGCTGATTCTTCTTTTCACGTTTTTTTTTTGTTTTATCTTTTTTATTTTTTTCATTACTGGTATCGAAGGGGGAGATCCGAACCCCCCGGACTCACCCCTTGGCTACGTGTCTGCGGTAGGCATTATTTTCGCATTCCTTGAATTGCATCAACACGTGTAAAAAAAGAAAGTTCTATTTTTACCTTCCGTAACTACTAGTTTATTGTTTTATCTTTGTATGAGGAATTTGTGGTAGATTAGTAAATTATGAAACTCGTATGGCAGAGACACGTGGTCGAATCCCGTCGTGGCAGCGCCGTAACTTAGATTTTTTCTGGGGAAGGGGCAAGCATTAATACGCGTATTTGCGCCCCCTAGAAAAAGTCGTTTTCCTAATTCTTGGGCCCCCTCTTTTCACCCTTTTCTTACTCTTATTGGGTTCCCGGAGTGCTCGTTCATGGGAACTATATATATATATATATAAAATGATAAAACGTTTACTTACATGCACCCGGCAAAACTGCTAGTATCAGAAATGAGTTACCAGCTCTACAGCGGATGCTGGGAGTGTCCCCTATTTTGATTCAAACATTGGCTCACACGTTTCACCAGGTTGGCAGCAACTTTACGAAGATTAGAAGTGTTAATATTCTCAATGGCACTGCGAATATTCGTTTCCAGATCTTAAATAGTTCGAGATTTTTTTCTTGTATACTTTCTGCTTTAAAAAGCCCTATTGAAATGAATAGCAGTGTTGCCGGGTGCATGTAAGTAATAATTTTATCACAAAAATTTCAAAGTTTGTTTTTCATTGTTTTCGGGAATTCCATAATGTAGACATATCCTTAACACTCCTTTTGATGCACTAAACCACCAGCAGGGTTGACAGTTCAGAGTGTTAATTTATGAAAACTACGATTTCCCTAGTTTTCCCTTACAGAGGCCTCATCTGATTAGTTATCGGTGGAAATGAAAATTTATTTTTCTGCTCCATACTTTCCAAGCTACTCCAACTAAACAAATTGAAAATTAACGAAAGAACATCCATACGTATAAGTTATGAGTCAATTTATGTGTTTTGCAGAAAAAACAAGTCATACAATCTTATTCATAAAAAATTACTTCCCATAAGCTCATGGGCGCCCGAAGATGATTTTTTTTAGGGGGACTCATTTCCCTGGTTGCTATATTACGTTTGGTATTGTTTTTTATTTGTAACAAGAAAAACTTAAGAAATTTAAGTTGTTTTCGTGAGCTACAGTGGCGCCAGGCCCCACACTGCCCCGCTCTTCGGGTGACCATGCACAAGCTCTATCTTTAGCATAAGCCTCCCGTGGAAGATTACCCTCAAAACTGTTCATTGTAACACTAGTTTTGCAGTAAAAACAATCCGAATGGGTTGTACGCTATGGTGCAGTGCCTATAGTGTGCTATGAGAATAAGATAAAAAATCTAGACTTTGCTTTCTTTCATATGATACTATATTATTGTATACAAACTCATATTCGGGAAGATCTTTTTTCATGGCTTATTTCTCTCATTTTATTCATTTTATAACCATTAAGTAAAAAAACTATAACATGATAAAGCTTTTTCTTATATATGACTGTACCAACAAGAAGGTAAATTCTATTTGAAATTGAAACTAAATGTGTATGTACTTTATTAGTGGAAAGGCATTTAAAAAGTAATGGTCAATAATATTTATAAAACAGTTCCTGTTAATTAATATAGTATAAATAATTCAATTTACGTAGCTTTTGGCAGCTAGTAAGGACAACTGAATCTAAGGCCTATAATGTCTTATTTTTTGAAATAAGTATCTTAGGTTTCAATATGGAAAAATGGTAGTCCAACTACAACCACGAAGTAGTTGACATCCATTTCGCCCAATCAGAAGCAAGTATTTGTTGCTGTTTAGAGCTACTTCGGTGAGAAAACTGAATGTCAACGAATTCTTGTTAGTAATAGGCCAGATATTCCTCCACATTTTAAATTAGAACTGTTCTATAAATTACGTAGAATTCTCTAATGGCTTTCCACTAACGAGGAAACCTATCCAAGTGTAACTCTGACTTCGAGTCGAAACTATAGTCGTTGGATACTTTGTCCCAAAAGAACATAACACGAAAAGGGATACATTTCGATCTGAACCGTTGTAGAGATATAAGCGTGAAATGTTAGAAATTGAGCTCCATACTATACATTACAAAGTCAGATTCCGGGTCAGATATTTCGGAAACAATCGGGTAAGGAAACTCAGAAAATACATATCAAAATAGTGTGGGGAGCCCAGCACCTATTAAATGAAAAATTTGTGTCCCGGGGAAATCACAGGGTCCCAGGCGGGATCCAACTCAATTTTTGCAAATGGAACCGAGGGGTCAAGTAGAATATTGTATGAAAGCTATTGTTAAAAAAAATAGAACAAATTTCAACTCTCTACGATAACCCTGTGCAAACGGGCAACTGGTCAAAATGTCAATACAACCTACATCAGAAAATCTATGGCCACGCTTCTAAATCCGTTTAGTTGGGAGCATAACAAAACAGAAAAACACGTTTAAAAGTGGAAGGTATGCACAACCAGTGATGAAAATTTTCCCGGAAAATTTTCCGATTCATAAAAACATACTCCACTTATTCCTACATCGTTGTTTAGTCGAGATGTGAGGTAGAAAATTTTCTTCTATATTTTTCCGGAAAATTTTCCGTTCTTAACAAATATCAGTGATCAAGTAACAATTCGTCAGTATTCATAAAATTGATTGAATTCATATATAGAAACGTTAAAAAGTGAAAGATCGTTGAAAGAATCTGAAAATTTTCATGGCTCAGACAATTTTCAGTACGATGTAAGAACTAGTGGAACAATTTTCCATGAATCGAAAAATTGTTTGTCCTGTACAATGAAAATTTTCCGGAAAATTTTCCGATTCATAAAAACATTCTCCACTTATTCCTATATCGTTGTCTAGTTAAGATGTGTGGAAAATTTTCTTCTATATTTTTCCGGAAAATTTTCCGTTCTTAACAAATATCAGTGATTATGTAACAATTCGTCAGTATTCATAAAATTGATTGAATTCATATATAGAAATGTTAAAAAGTGAAAGATCGTTGAAAGAATCTGAAAATTTTCATGGCTCAGACAATTTTCAGTGCGATGTAAGAACTAGTGGAACAATTTTTCATGAATCGAAAAATTGTCTGTCCTGTACAATGAAAATTTTCCGGAAAATTTTCCGATTCATAAAAACATTCTCCACTTATTCCTATATCGTTGTCTAGTTAAGATGTGTGGAAAATTTTCTTCTATATTTTTCCGGAAAATTTCCCGTTCTTAACAAATATCAGTGATTATGTAACAATTCGTCAGTATTCATAAAATTGATTGAATTCATATATATTTTAGAAATGTTAAAAAGTGAAAGATCGTTTAAAGAATTTGATAACTTTCATGGCTTAGACAATTTTCAGTATTATGTAGGAACAAGTGGAACAATTTTTCATGAATCGAAAAATTGTGTCCTCTACAGTGATGAAAATTTTCCGGGAAATTTTGAAACGGAAAATTTTCCGATTCGTTAAAATATACTCCACTTATTCCTACATCGTTGTTTAGCCGTGATGTGAGGTGGAGAATTTTCTTCTATATTTTTCCGGAAATTTTTCCGTTCTTAACAAATAGCAATGATCAAGTAACAATTCGTCAGTATTCATAAAATTGATTGAATTCATATATAGAAATGTTAGAAAGTGAAAGATCGTTTAAAAAAATCTGAAACTTTTCATGGCTCTCTCAATTTTCAGTACTATGTAAGAACAAGTGAAACAATTTTTCATGAATCGAAAAATTGTCTGTCCTGTACAGTGATTAAAATTTTCCGGAAAATTTTGAAACGGAAAATTTTCCGATTCGTAAAAGAATATTCCACTTATTCCTACATCGTTGATGTGAGGTGAAAAATGTTCTTCTATATAAGAGAGAGAAAAACTGTGGTAAAAGTTTATTTCCCAACTTGAAATACAAAATTTTCCGGTTCCCGAAAGCTAATTGGAAAATTATAATTTGTTACTGACTAACTTTCCTCTACCGAAATTCAATTTTGTAGCTCTATGTGCAGTTAAATATAGTGGAAAATTTTCCACCTAACATCACTATCCATAATATCCAAATTTGCCAGGCCTATGAAAAGTGTTTTCCACTTGTTTCTACATCGTGATGAAAATTTTCCGATCTATGAAAATTCCTCTCACTTGTTTCTACAGAGCAATAAAACTTTCCGATTCAGAAAACAGTTGTTTTACTTCTTGCTTCGAAATGATGAAAACTTTCAGACTCATAAAAAAAATTTCAATTTTTCCATATAAGGCAGGAAATATTTCGATTCATGAACAATTGTTTAACTTGTTCCTACATAGTACTGAAAATTGTCTGAGCCATGAAAATTTTCAGATTCTTTAAACGATCTTTCAGTTTTTAACATTTCTATACATGAATTCAATCAATTTCATGATTGCTGAGGAATTGTTACTTGATTACTGATATTTTTTTAAAAAAACGGAAAATTTTCCGGAAAAATATAGCGGAAAATTTTCCGGAAAATTTTCCGAAATGGAAAATTTTCCGCGGAAAATTTTCCGCCTTACATCACTATGCACAACGGACCTTATCCAAGTATAAGTGTGACGTCGAATGTTCAATGGACCATAGAATGCCCATGACCATTGGATTGCGTGTGCTAGAAGAGAAAGGGTACATTTTCAATCGCAGCCGTCGTGGAGGGAGAAAAGTTCAAAAGGCAACGGTATACACGTTTCGCGAATCGGGACCCCAAATTCGCAGATTGCACCAAGAAATTTCTGTCGGGGGTTTGCTGGACGAGAAACATGATGGTATAGATTAAAAGGAGTGACCTTGAAACTGTGATTCAACTTGGAGAGGAGTGGGGTTGGAGAAAACTGGAATAACGATGCAGAAATAAAATATATCGGAGGATGCTTTTCTAGGGCTATAGAGAATGGTCAAGAATAATATTTCGTTAAATATAAAGTTGGAAACTAGTTTGATAATTGTAAACTCGGGAAAGAAAACGGGAACCAAGTGGGGTAAGAGACGAGCCAAAATATAGTGAACATACCATAAGGTAGTGTTTCATAGAATATTGGAACACAAAATACCGTGACAATACAATATTGATTTGCAACAATATGCAATTTATTGGAAGAATATGTGGATGAAATATAAGTAAACAAAACTATGTCCAAAGAAAATGGATATACAACTTTGCATATACGTGTTGGTATATTTACAGAATTCTACTTCAATAAAGAAAACATATATTGCGCTAGACAAAATGAAAAAAAAATTTGGAAAATTCAATATAAACAGACCCTCTCGAGAAAATGCATTAAACAAATACAGTTGTTATAATTAGCACATCGAATAAATACTCTATCAGAACAATTATATGATTCTTTTTCTAGTCAGTTTTGAAAGAAAAACACGCCTCATTTACATTCTATAAAGTTTCTCCATGTCGAACATTATATCCGCATTTCTCCCATGCATAAATGATCATGTTTTTAAAAACAGGAGCTTGTAATTGGTTATGTATTAAAGATTGTACGTTTAAAAGACTCTGCCTGTTTTGGCACTGGCAAGTCTTTGTCTCTTGCTTTCCTAAATTCCTCCTTAACATATTCCTTGACAACATTACATTATTGATGTCTGGTACCTCCTTCTGTAACACACGACAAAATTCTATAAAGCTGCGTGCGGCTTTTAAGTTTGGGATACAAACTCATTTGTAATTTGGGGTACCTTCTACTATTGTAGAGCTCCTTAGTTGTTTTCATAGTGTCTAAACTAAACAGGTCAGTAAGATCCTTATCACTTTCCTGGCAGAAGGCAGGTTCTATCTCTTCTGCATCGATATCGCAATGTTCATTCTCACTGTCGCAATGCACAAGTGTAGTGCCCGATTGCACCAAAACATCATCATCTAACAAATTTTGCAAAATCTCGAACAGTTGCCGTGCAATCGACTTTTCTTCGCGAACGTTTGCTACCCCAGCTCCCTCGTCCTTAGGCTTATCGAAATGTTCTACTATCAGCATTTCCAACTGTCGTAATACTCGGAACGGGCTTGGCGGAAACAGCATGGTCCATTTCCTGTAATAATGAGAGAGCTGTAATTACTATCTTGCAAAACAATTCTCGTTTATAACACTTATCATGCAATCCACAACCTTTATGATCATTAGCACGATCAAAGGGGCCCAATGGTTTACATATCTTACGAACTAACAATTCTCGCACCCAACCCTAGTGTTCCACGTAAAACCAACTTACGCTTAGAATGAAACGTATTCAGCAAAAAGTACAACAACAACAACAACAACAACAACAACAACAACTACTACTACTACTACTACTACTACTACTACTACTACTACTACTAATAATAATAATAATAATAATAATAATAATTATTATTATTATTATTATTATTATTATTACTATTATTATTATTATTATTATTATTATTATTATTATTATTATTATTATTATTATTATCCACAAATTATTTGCGCAAATTGTACTGCGAAAACCTCTTCAAGCTGAATTTAACCCAACCTGGAGCGAATGACAAACTTCTCTTACTTCCCTTTTACTCTCATGACACGAATGCGAAGCTCGTCAGGCAGAGTGAATTCGTTAGCACTAGTTAGTCGACAAAGAAAGGAAGGGCCATTCTAACCGACTCACGGTTCTTTGCACGTCATATTCTGTATTGTTTCATCTTGGCAATGAATATTCATAGTCCTCATTGCGCAGGATGTAATTAGAAAGAAACTCATGGTTCGTAAAACATCCCTGATCGATAGGTATGTGAGTCCAATTATCTCCAAATTGCGTAATATTTAATATCTTTATATTTTTGTTCCTATTTATAATTGCTGCCTGTGGTTTTTCACCTGTATTGTATAAATTATGGTCGTTTCCTGTGTGACTTTTAGATACAATTGTTTCCCATGTTCCCATGTTTGTTAATGTTTTGTTTCTTGTATATGGTTCTTGAAAGGTAATCAAATCTGCTTACACTTTTTCTGCCAAATCTTTGATTTTATCCGTTACTGTTTTGCTTCCCTTTGCATTTAGTTGAATGGCTGTTATTTTTCCTCTTTAGAATGGTTATTCATTTTTTTAATATAAGTTGGTCATAGTTCAAAGATTTTGTTGTCATTTTACTATTTTCTTCTTTTAAAAGTCAATTCTTGCTATTGTTCTTTCATATAACAATTTGTAAGTTGCATAGTCTTGAACGTTTTTTGCACTACATTGTTTTTTTTTTTTTTTACTTTTTGTGCAAAGGATGTATACTTTCTGTTTATCCTTGTTAGGACAATTTTTCCGGTCATGATTTTCTCCACAGTGGTTACAGACTTTCCTCTCCCCTTTATAGTACTTACTTATGTGTAGGTAGTCATAGCACACCGAATACTTGGGAACAGTTATAAAATCTTTTATTGTATGGGCCTCATACATAAGGTATACCCTACCATTTTGCAGTAGCCTTCTTCTAATTCTAGCGATGACTTATATGACTAAATGACATTTTATTTGATTTTTGGGTCCAGTTCGAAATCTTGGTTTTATTTCACTTTGTACTTCACATCATTCTTCTTTTTCGATTTTTTGTTCTATGAGTGTATCTATTATTTCTTCATCTTTGAAATCAGATGGTACACTGTATATAATGAGTAATATTTTTTTTCTTTCTTGGGTTGTTCTACCATTACCATTTCCTGAAGTTTCTTGTTCCTTATTATTTTTTCATGTCTTCTTCGGTAGAAGTCTACAATTACTGTGTTCTTCATTTTCCTTAATGATGTAATTTTTATTTTCTCCTTCGCCGGGTTTACACTTGAACATAATCTTCTGTCTACTTCCGTTACGTTTTCGTTGTTTTTTTTTTTCCTTTCAGAAATATTGTGGGCTTCTGCTTTGTTATTACTTGCTGCACCACCTGTGCTCTTTTGCTTGTCAGTCCTGTATGCCTCTCTCTCTCTGTCTCTCTCTGTCTCTCTCTCTCTCTCTCTCTCTCTCTCTCTCTCTCTCTCTCTCTATATATATATATATATATATATATATATATATATATATATATATATATATATATATATATATGTGTGTGTGTGTGTGTGTGTGTACACAATGTTTTGCCCCCCCCCCCTAACAATATGGGCCAAGGTTACGCTTATGCATCCATGTGTCTAGTTAAGCTCGAGTAGGGCACCATAACGGCCGAGGCGTATCGCACACTGCTTCCAGACTACGTACATCCCTTCATGACGACCATGTTTCCTAACGGTAGTGGCATTTTTCGACAAGATAATGCACCATGTCGCAAGGCCAGAAGTGTGATGGAGTGGTTCGAGGAACACAGCGGCGAGTTCAAAGTGATGTGTTGGCCCCGCAACTCGCCGGATCTGAACCCAATTAAACACATCTGGGATGTGATTGAACGTGACCTCAGAACGCATCGTCCTCTCCCCAGAATTTACGGGAATTAGGTCTGTGTGTGCCCTCGTGGTACACATGTGGTGCCAACCCTCTCAAGCGACCTACAATGGATCATTGCGTCCATGCCAAGACGCATTGCCGTTGTTATCCGTGCCAAAGGTGGACATACTGACAATTAGGTAGGTAGTCATAATGTTCTGGCTGATGTGTGCGTATATTTTAACTCGTATATTTTGTTTCGAGTCGAATTCGAGTGGAGTCGAGACAGAAACATATTTTCGAGTCGAGTCGAGACATAAACATATTTTTGAGTTGAGACACGAGTCGAGACAACATTTTCTCGAGACGAGTCGAGGCAGGCTTAAATCTCGACCGGACTCGACTCGCGCGCATCCCTAGATGCAAGTTCCTCACCCTTTTATACCTATACATGGTAATAATAAGAATAATTGTACCTAAAGATGTTTTAAGCATGCACGCAAGCTTATTTCTTTATTTTCAAAGTTTCAGATGCAGCAACAATCATTATTTCATTATGAAAGCTTAACACGTAAACTCAAAAATTTGTTAGAAAGGGGGCCAATAAATTATAGCATCTAGAAACTATAGACCCTATATATTGAAAATATCTCTGTCATTCACCTGCTACCACTAACCACTGGAAAAACTGTCCTGGGTCACAGGGGCGGATACAGGATGGAGTCCTGGAATGGGCGGATGGACTTCAAGCGGGGCGGTCAGAGCTGATGGAGGTGAAATATTCGTCTAATGACTTAAAGCCAGGGACGGATCCAGAAGGGACTTCTGGGAGGGGCGGTGGGTTGTAATACTGCTATTTATAGCTACTTCTAATAGCTCAAAACTCTGGGATGGATTTTATTTATATATAAAATAAGAAAGTTTCCTCTTCTGGAGGGGGCGATCTCTCCCCCTAGATTTGCCCCTGCCTGGATGGCTTAACCAGGATGTACGGATTAGGGATTTGAACTTGGAATCTCATGATTAGTAAGTGCAGCGCAAACTATGTACCAGATACTATTTTAGTATTGTCTTTTTTTCTTAATTAAGATTGATGGATTTTTTGATAGAACTAGTAATAAGAATTATGTCTAGTACGTAAGATAATAACAAATAGTTTGGCCAACGAACCTAACTTTAAATTAAAATTAAACATCTCTTAAGAAATAATAATAATAATAATAATAATAATAATAATAATAATAATAATAATAATAATAATAATAATAATAATAATAATAATAATAATAATAATAATAATAATAAACTGAATTATTCAGCGTATTTTTCAAAACTTGGTCCTAACGGCGTCAAACCTTTGGTTTGTGGGGTACCTGGTTCGATTCCAGCCCGAGCAGAGTAGGCTTCGTTGTGAACACCGTGTGCGTGGGTTTCTTGGATCCTATCGTTTCCTCCAACTTCCTTTACTCCAGCCAGAGTGAATAGAATAGTCTATTCTATTCACTATGCTCCAGCATTGTGATCAGTCTCATCCTTGTGTCCTTTATCCTCGGTGCATAATCATGAGACGTTAGGCTAAAGATAAAATAACGGCGTCAATGGAAACTCGATACTTAATCAATATAACTTCTTGCTTTTGCTCCGTTTGCATCTCGAGGTAACTTAGTCAGTACTTTTAGGTTGTGATTTCTTTTTAAAGAAAAGTTCAGTGAACTTGTTGTAAAACAGACATTTTATATTGTAAAGGTTTAGATTATGCTTCTTTTTCAGGTGAGCTAGTTTCAACTATGCTTAGTTTACCATATTTTTAAAAACAACACATATTTATCTGGCATTATGCAACCCTGTTTATCGGAAACATTTCATAATTGCTTAGCACCCATCCCCTTTCTGGTATTTGCTAAAAATGCAGCAGGTGTCCCTTCTGTTTCTGTTGTTGATCATCAGATTAAGAAGAAAGATAACCATTGTAGGAAATGACTCTGGTTTATAGACTTGAGGAAATAGACCGTTGAGCAAATGACCCTATTTCGTTGTATTCAATCTCCATACTGGTGACCGCTTGTTTGCATACGTGTGTAATCTGTCGCAGTAAAACAAATTGAAATTTTCAAGACGAGTGACACTTGTAGGAGTGCGTAAGTAAATATATGCAGTCGATTTTATTGTTAAATAACTTTTACAGAAACAACATATCATGCATGTATTCGTTTTAGATTTAATGTATTGAAATGTAAAAATTAACTGTTGTATGCCTTCGAATATATTTGTGTATTCTTATATACCAAGTACCTTAAATATTTACTCTGAACTTTTTCTATATTATTTATGTTTGTTTTTGAAAGGGTTCCATATAGTGGCTGCGTATTCAAGTTTAGTAAGAACGTAGCGCTCATATAGCTTTTGGATAGCGGTAATACTGTTAAACTCTTTACTAAACTTGATAATGGATCTAAGGTTTCTGTACATCTGGTCAATCATATGGTTTATTTGATTGTTAAATGTTAAATTTCTATCGTACACCATTCCTAAATCCCTGATATAGTGTCCGTGGTCGGTAAAGTAATATCATTCATCTTATACGAATATTTCTGTGATTTTTGCAATTTGTAAAGTATATTACATTGCATTTGTTAGCAGTGGCGGCTCATGCTTTGAATTTTAGGTGGTGCACAATGGATGACCTCTCCTTTTTCATTATTATTATTATTATTATTAATAATAACAATATTATTATTATTGTAAATAACAATAGTTTAATAATAATAATAATAATAATAATAATAATAATAATAATAATAATAATAATAGTATAAATCAGGGGCGGATCCAGGACGACTTCTAGGGAGGACGGTAGGTTGCAATACTGCTACTTAGAGCTACTTTTAAAAGCTCCAAACTCTGGGATGGGTTTTAGTTATATATAAAATAAAGTTTCCTCTTCTGTGAGGTGCAAGTGCCCCTTGGCTTCGCCACTGGTATAAATAATAATAGCGATTTCTTCATGGCATGCTTCAAGCGTGCAATGGAGAAGCTTATTTTGTATGACTTTTGAAGTACTGTTGAAAATTGTTGTGCTTTTTAAAGACTCTTGAGAGCGCTGTCAAGTTCTGCACCGAAATTAATTAATCTACGAAATACGCCTCGATTTGAAAAAGGGTCTGTTTTTCATCATGTCCTCTTGAAGCCAATTCGAAGGTGCCACGAAATCAAATGCAATTGATGATTATATTGAGCACGTACCTGTTTTGCGTCACTTTTTGATTGTGATTCTCAATAGACCGCCTATAACCAGCATCTAAGTGAGCAGCAATATTTACACTTCCCAACACAGTGAGATTAGAACGTGTCTTATAGGAGCTGACGAATTTTTATGTTATTTATTTATTTATTTATTTATTTATTTATTTATTTTACCGTGCAGATGCTGGATATCCGCACCCTTTTTTACACCATGCGTCTTCCCCCGCCCAGAACAAAAAACAGGGAAAACAAAACAAAGCATTTTTAATTTCACATTCACATAACCACTTATGTTGTTCGTACAAGTTGAGATTAAACTTCCTCGTAAATGTTCGTTTCTGACTTCTAATTACTTGCGTTATATTGAGAGTTGGAATCGGTCTTCCGATGTCTTTCACAAGTAAGTTTGCTTCTGAAGTTCTTTTCGAAAACAGCTAATTCAACAGAGACGTTACAGAATTCGTTGCTAGAATAGTTCATGTATATCAGGGACAGACATGTAGTGATGAGCGCAAGAGTCTTGCATGCAAGACCAAAACCAAGACCAAGACCAAGACCAGGAATACCGATGCAAGACCAAGACCGAGACCAAGACCAGGGGTGTAAGACCAACACCAAGACCAAGACCAAGACTCTTGCGCAAGAGTCTTGCACAAGTACGGGCACTACTTGATTGTTTTTATATAATGTAAAAAAGAAAGAGATAAATTTCTTGGCTTCAGTAAAAATGCTGCTGGAGTGAATGTGTTCCCAGTAGTTTGTGTAATCCGTGTAAGTCGATCTGACCCTGTAGCTTATAGCAACAATATGTCGTTTTCTGAATTGGTTGTTCGCGTTGTATGTAGATATTACTCGTTTTCAAGCCACACGGGTGTCATCTCGCACTATGTCAGCGTTTTTGGTGGACAAACACCGTGTGCGTGGGTTTCCTCTGTATTTTTTGGTTCCTCCATTTCAGTCATTTCTCACCTTCATTCCACCATTTCAGTCATTTCTCACCATCACTGTCTCCCTTAGCCTTGGTGCATACTCCTGGGACGTTAAACTAGATACTTCATTTCATTTCAAAGCATATTAGTGGTGTTCTTCCAAAACTAAAGAGAAATGTAGTATTGAACATCGGTAATATCGTACACCATAGGTGTCGACTACAAGGGTATGGCCTTGGCTCCGAGACTCTACCATCCCTTGAAAAGTTTCAATGTGTGCTCTTAAAGCTAATATCGAAATAACATTTTCATGCCATTGACAAAAGTAGGGGTGGAGGAGAAGGGGGAGATGTACAAAAATCATTATAAATGAAAATAAAAATTACTAAGTTTGTGACTTAATAACTCTTGAACCGATTTCAATCAAATTTTTAACATGTATGAGGTTCGAACCTGAAAAGGTTTTTAGAGTTTATCTCACTTTGATGGTAGAACCTAGGGGAGGAGGAAGAGAGGGGAATATATATATATACAGGGTGTTTCAGATAAAACGTCCAGTGCTTATAAATCCGAAACGGCTGAGAATAAAAAGATGAAACAAAAACTGAGATAGGAAAATGTCATAGGGCGCATCACATGGTGTTGTTGTGGTGACCCCCAGGGCCTTCTTTCAAGGAAGCCCAGGGGCCAACTTCAAATTTTCAAATAGGAACATGTATTGAATCATACCTCATTCAATAGTACTTGAAAAACGAAACAAATTTTGTAGGAAACAATTTTCGATTTGGGCCACCGTTTTTAAATGGCCGCAAAAAGTGGGTCCTATATCAGATAAAACGTCCAGTGCTTATAAATCCGAAATGGCTGAGAATAAAAACTTGAAACAAAAACTGAGATAGAAAACTGTCATAGGGCGCATCACATGGTGTTGTCGTGGAGACCCCCAGGGCCCTCCTCCAAGGGGGCCCAGGGGCCAACTTCAAATTTTCAAATGGGAATACGTATTGAATCATACCTCATTCAATAGTACTTGAAAAACGAAACAACTTTTGTAGGAAACAATTTTCGATTTGGGCAACCGTTTTCAAAATGGCCGCAAAAAGTGGGTCCTGTATCAGATAAAACGTCCAGTGCTTATAGGCCTAAATCAGAAACGGCTGAGAATAGAGATGAAACAAAAACTGAGATAGAAACGATGATAAAGCATATCAAGTTGTGTTGTTGTGGTGACCCTCAGGAAACTCCGTGAAGGTAGATCAGGTGCCAACTTCAAACTGATACAGGACTTTTTGCGGTCATTTTGAAAACGGTGCCCCAAATCGAAAATTGTTTCCTACAAAAGTTGTTTCGTATTTCAAGGACTATTGAATGAGGTATGATTCAATACATGTTCCTATTTGAAAATTTGAAGTTGGCCCCTGGGCCTCCTTGAAGGAGGGCCCTGTGGGTCACCACAAAACACCAAGTGATGCGCCCTATGACATTTTCCTATCTCAGTTTTTGTTTCATCTTTTAATTCTCAGCCGTTTCGGATTTATAAGCACTGGACGTTTTATCTGATATAGGACCCACTTTTTGCGGCCATTTAAAAACGGTGGCCCAAATCGAAAATTGTTTCCTACAGAAGTTGTTTCGTTTTTCAAGTACTATTGAATGAGATATGATTCAATACATGTTCGTATTTGAAAATTTGAAGTTGGCCCCTGGGCCCCCCTGAAGGAGGGCCCTGGGGATCACCACAACAACACCATGTGATGCGCCCTATGACATTTTCCTGTCTCAGTTTTTGTTGCATCTTTTTATTCTCAGCCGTTTCGGATTTATAAGCACTGGACGTTTTATCTGAAACACCCTGTATATATATATATATATATATATATATATATATATATATATATATATATATATATATATATATATATATATTTAAAAAAATAATAATTTTGAAAGACCCGACCAATCTTGATCAAATTTTCAACGTAGATGAAGCTAAGGCCTGGAGCGATTTTTATCATTTCACTTTGACGGTACAACCTAGAGGATATATATATATATATATATATATATATATATATATATATAAATGTAAGTGCTGTCTTTGTGACTTCATCACTCTTGAACCAGCCAATCGATCTCAATCGAATTTTCGACATAGAGGAGGATCGGACCTGAAGTGGTTTCTGTCATATCACTTTGACGGTGCAGTTTAGGTGAGGGGAAATGAAAGATCGAAAATGACCGATATTAAAATGGAGTCTACAGTTTTTGGGGTCACTGAGATAAACAGTGACACTTCCGATGCTATTTAAATCCAAGTTCAGCCCCGTAGCTTGGTGGAGAGAAGAGAATATATATAGAAACGATCGAAAATGACAAATATATTTGTCGAATCCATAGTTTTCCAGTTCTTTGAGTTGAATACTGACACTTCCGATACCGTTTACGACCAAATTCAGCCTCGTAACTTGGCGAGAGGGAGATACATAATAATGATCAAAAATGACCAAATATTAGTGTCGAATCCATAGTTTTCGGCGTCGCTAGGGTGAACAGTGATACTTCCGATCCCGTTTAAATGCAAATTCAGCATCGCAACTTGGGAGAGGAACAAGATATATAAAATTATCAAAAATTACCATTATCAATGTCGAACTCATGGTTTTCGAGGTCATTGAGATGAACAATGACGCTTCCGATGCCGTACCTCGCAACATGGGAGTGAATGATATATATATAAGTTTATTGAAAATGACCGATATTAGTGCCGAATCCTTAGTTTTTGGGGTCTCTGAGACGAACAGTGACACTTCTATTGTCGTTTAAATTCAAATTCAGCCCAGCAACTTGGGGAGGAGAAGGGGAGAGAAAGAAAAATAATCGAAAATGGCTGATATCAGAGAGCGCTTTACTAATAATAAAAAGTGACTGACTAACGAAATATATTATTATTACTATTTTATTATTATTATTATTATTATTATTATTATTATTATTATTATTATTATTATTATTATTATTATTATTATTATTAAGTTCAACCAACGAAGTGGGTAATTGATGTTAGTAATCCATATTCACAAGTAAGTGAGACATGAATAACTTTGCGCTTGATGCCGTTATTTTGTATTTCCAATACAGGTGAAAAGTATTTGTATACATTGAATTTACACAAAAGACATAGACAGTTGAATCGTTTTCAGTTTTCACTCAAATTATTCTAAAATATTAAGAGGTTTGATTATAATAATTATTATTTTAATTTTCTCTCTCCCTTTTTAGTCAAGATTGCTAAATATGTAATCATCTTCATAACAGCTATTCTGCCATTATTGGCAGGTTACTTGCTGCAACTGAGACGCTTCGACGTTCGGTGGTCCTCAGCTAGACTGTTCGTCTTGACGTAGCAATTTTCTGTTTTAATACCTTCCTTCAATTGGTCTCCTTCGCTCCCTCCCTCTCTTTCCTTTCACAATACCCTCCAGTACGTCCCTCATAATACAGTTCCTCCTCAGCCAATATACTAACCTTTTCCTCTTCCTCCTCTTAACAATATCTAAAATTCTGCTTTTTTTTCCTACTGCTAATTTTTTTAACACCCCATTCGTTGTCCGTTCAACACAGCTAATTCTCTCCTTTTTCTTCACCGAAAGTCTGCAATTTTTTCATCACTTTTACGTAATGTCAATGTTTCTGCCCCATAGAGTACATGTTGGAATCAGTAAAACAAGCTCTCAATATTTAATTGGAAATTTGATTAATACAAGGATTAGCTAATCGTGGTTGCAAAGAAAAATCTGACGCCTTTAGAGTGTAAAAATAATTTTGCAATTCATGATATTTCAATAATCTGTGCCGTCTTGATTTTCTTTCATGCGTCTCAGGGGTAGCCTCCCAAGTTTGGAAACCAGTAGAGTGTTACATCTGTTAAAAAATATAAACAGACTACGAAACGTTGTGATTTAGCATATCTTGCAAGTAGTGAAGCCTGAGCACCCATTAAAAAAGGAAAGGTCATCACCTATGTTGTTCACTATCATGATACTTACACTAAGTTAAACTATATTACACGTAGAAACATGCGTTCTATTTCCGTTGCTATTGGCGCATTGTAGAGTTTATTATCACTTATATCCATAGTAAAATTTATCTATGAAAAGCTTGAGATTGGTTAAATGCAACACTTGCAAGACTCTTGCATGCAAGACCAAGACCAAGACCAAGACTGGGTGTGCAAGACCAAGACAAAGACTACGGGTTCCAGTGCAAGACCAAAACCAAGACCAAGACTGGGTGTGCAAGACCAAGACAAAGACTACGGGTTCCAGTGCAAGACCAAGACCAAGACTGGATGTGCAAGACCAAGACAAAGACCAAGACCATCCCGGTCTTGGTCTTGGTCTTGCATTTGCTCATCACTACAGACACGGAATTATGCAATTACAGCAACAATATTCCAATGAACAACAAAGACCGGCACACATACACACACACAAACATACAACACTACAAAGTCCGCTACCCGCTTTAAAATCTCACCCCTTTCCCAATTAACGCTCTTTTCCTAAAAATAGCCCTCCAATTTTCTCATTCACTCATACATACATGAAAAGGAAAGCATTGTATCAATGCTGCCAAATTTCTGCTCCTTCAGATACGAGTGTATTAAATATCGACACCCTCAATTTGTCTTCACTATTCACGGGGCCGCCTTTAGTATCTCCTTAGCTGCCTTGATCTTACTTGGTTGATAGAACCAATAGATATGACCACTTGGCCATCTCGCATTTAGGCAAAGCGTAAGCTTTTTCTCTCTCTCTCTTTGTAGCGACTTGGTTACGTTACGCAACATTGTCACAAAGGAACAGACTATTCCCCTTCTGGCGAAAACCGTATCAACCAATACTACAGGGGGAGGGACGGTGGAGAAGTTCCAGTTCCAAAGCGTTATGTTTCGTAAAAGCTCTTTTTGTTTGGTAGATTTGTTTGCAAAAGATCTGCAAGCATATAGAGCCTTATGAGGCCATGCACGGCGTGATAACCACCCTCTTATTGCCCAACCCCCGCATTGGCCCAGAAGCTGTTAAGCTGGGGGTTTGGCAAACTCTCAAGCAGAAAGCAACTAGCAAGCCCGTATCAAACGCACTTGTTTAAAAAGAGATGATGTTGACAATAAAACGAAAAGTGATTTAGCACAAATAAAAATTGAAAGTATTGGAAGGAGGTTTGTACAAACATGCAAACATTGAGAGAAACTGCCGCTGTTTGTTAGTGTTTACTATTTCACGCTATGTATCCCGATACTATCTCACCTTTTTCTGACCATCTCGTTTCACTTCAGCTCACTAAGTTCATTTCACATTTATCCATTTCAACTTTTAAATTTTCATGTTTAAACGCATGTTGTATAGTTTGTACGTTCCAGGTTCCTATGCTGAAATTATTATTATTATTATTATTATTATTATTATTATTATTCCTCTGATGATTAGGCCAGTCCATTACAGGAATGTTATGGTCGTGTAACCACTCCGCCACAGGCCGTGCAGTATGAACAGGTGGTCGATCGTGTTGAAATCTGCATTCGCCATCCCCGAATTGCTCTTCAACAGTGAGAAGGAAGAAGGTGCTTAAAACATCAATGTAGGCCTGCACTGTGGGAGCACCACGCAAAACAACAAGGGGTGCAAGCCCCCTGCAAGAAAAACACGACCACATCATAACACTACCACCTCCGAAGTTTACTGTTGGCACTACACACGCTGAAAGACAACGTTCACTGGGCATTTGCTATACCCACATCCTGCCATCGGATCGCCACATTGTGTACCGTGATTCGTCACTTCACACAACGTTTTCCCACTGTTCAATCGTCCAATGTTTACGCTCCTTACACCAAGCAAGGCGTCGTTTGGCATTTACCTGCGTAATGTGTGGCTTATGTGCAGCCGCTCGACCATAAAATCCAAGTTTTCTCACCTCACGCCTAACTGTCATAGTACTTGGAGTGGATCCTGATGCAGTTTGGAATTCCTGTGTGATGGTCTGGACAAGTGTCTGCCTATTACACTTTACGACCCTCTTCAACTATCGGCGGTCTCTGTCAGTCAACAGACGAGGTCGGCCTGTACGCTTTTGTGCAGTATGTGTCCCCTCACGTTTCCAATTCAGTATTACATCAGACACAGTGGGCCTAGGGATGTTTAGGAGTGTAGAAATCTCGCGTACAGACTTCTGACACAAGTGACACCCAATCACCTGTCCACGTTCGAAGTCCGTGAGTTCCGCGGAGCGCCCCATTCTGCTTTCTAGCGATGTCTAATGACTACTGAGTTCACTGATAATGAGTACCTGGCAGTAGGTGACCGCACATCGCACCTAATATGAAAAACGTATGTTTTGGGGCGTGTCGGGATACTTTGATCACATAGTGTATATTTGATAACATTGTTCGACATACTATAAGCACTATATCCTTTCTAGTTTTGATTATTTTCTTAACAATAAAATTATGTGTTTGAAATAGTATGTGTTAAACTGGCGTTTATTGCGCCGGAACGTTTAGTTTTAATAATAATAATAATAATAATAATAATAATAATAATAATAATAATAATAATAAAAATAATAATAATAACTACATTTTCTCTAAAGTGCTGGCTTCTTTAGATATTTCTTCATTGTTTCTCGAATGCAGTGTTTGCACATTTTCTTCGCCAAAATCTACTGTTTTTCTTTTGCTCTAGCCACTTTTCTAAAACGTTTCTTTTGGTCTTTTTCTGAATTAATATTTTGTTTAGATTTATATCTGTTTTTACACTCATTTTCCTCACCAAAGTTAACACAATTGTATTTTTCTTCAATTTAACTATTTTTGTAAAACGTTTTCCGACATTCTGCAATTGCAAAGTAAGTTCTTATTGCGACACCCTAAACACGTCTAACTGAAGCAAGTCTTTTGAACTGCTCTAACTGATTAAACATTAGAGATTGATGTAACTAGGTACACGCTAGAAGTCTTTACTGTTGTTATCCACCCTCTCCTGTTAACAACCTTTCTTCAAATACTTTTTGTCTGAATGAAATCAAAACAACAAAATATATTTATGTTTACCCCTTCTTTCTTTCTTTCTTTTTCACATTCTAGGCTAAGGAAACTTTTTGCTGACAATTTACCGGATCCATTGGTCTCCGCTTTATTTGATGCTAATTTTGGCTAGATGTGAGAGGTATTAAATCGAGTTTTTCTGTTATACAATAGTTAATCCTACTGAATACGGCGGTGAATGATTCAAAATAGACGGTGGCAGGTCATGCGTTTTGTTATTTTTATCGATGTCAATAATTTCTTGGGCTCAAATATGTCCATCCCCTTTTAACACTTCAAGTAAGACAAAGTAATCTCATTTTATGATCAGAAAATAACTGATTGTTTTCATTTTTGTCTTGTTCAGTCTGCAAAGGCTTTGGAGCTAAGGAGACACGTGAAATAAGAGGAGTTTCGTTCGACTACCGTTTGTTCCTGTTTTATAAGAGGAGTTAGTTCCAGTAACGAAAGCCAGATATAATAATATTGGGATTCGAACCTTGGATCTCTTTTGGAGTTTTCCTTAACATCATTCATGTGTAAAAGACTAATAGATCCAATAAGGAATTGGCAAGTAAACAAATAGTCTCACTCCCACGGTCCTAGGATTCGGGCGTTAAATGTATCAGAGGCATGAGCCGTATACCCACCATCGCTGTTGCGTCCGCTCCAAGATATGCTGCTCGCTGCCTGTAAGAGAATACAAAGTGGGACAGCAATGCATGATTTACGCCAGATGGATAGTGAGAGACGAAAGTAATGTTTGAACTTCTCTATTGATAGATACTTTACCTTCTGACAAACACTTCACATCGTGTACGTTTTAATTGGTACACATTTTAATCACTAAGAAAAAGGGCATAACATATTAAACACATTTGGTTAGCACTATCATCACTTATAGAAATGATAACAAGAATTGTAAATAACTTTGTATTATTATGCACTATGTGGGTTACACTACATATGATTTAGAACAATACTAATATTTTCATATTACTTTTAACATTTCACTCGAAAAGAAATTGGCCCTTGAAGGATTTCGCGACGATCTGTAAATGCGCACGACGGTTCCGGCGACTATACCGAATACAATTCACTTGTCCACTGTTTTAGAAGGATAAGTTTTGCGTCATCTTCTATAAGTTTCCTCATTCGAAGAAGTCAACTACAACTGGTGAAGAAGTCGATGCTTTCCTTGACATTGCGAATTGTGGATTTCATTATTTTCTTATGTCGTTTTCATTATTCACTGGTATATCAAAACGCAATGATTAGTTTCGGTAATTAAACACTAAGACTTTACATACTTCAATAATTTTCGTGAAGACAGAAACAGTACATTCAGCTCACATGGTGGCTCAAACAAGACACACACACTTCTCTTCCGGCGTCCCATCGTTGCCAGTTCACAGCGCGAGAATACACTGACTAAACTAAAATATAGTTCGTAGAGAACATTAAGTTTTTGCGTTATTATATTGCTAATAATATATAACGAATAGTTCATAAGTTCATAGAAATCACACTAAAAACACTGATTGTTCGAATAAGTTGTACAATCGACGATTATTGATAGACTTCACATTGTCACGTAAAACTCTGTCATCGTCATGAGGACTTGTGCGTGGGCGTTTGTCTCGAGGGTAGCAAAATTTTTCCTCCAAATATGGGCTGACGGGAGGAAGCAAGACTGTCTGGAGAAATGAGGTACCTTTTGGGTGAGAAATTCCTGAGCATTGTTCTTCTCCAACTGTTGATTAGTCGCATTTCATTTCCAAGAATTGATGTTGGAATAATACGAGGGTTGGTTTAAAAATTCACGCCAATCCATACTGTTACATATGGTGGACAACGGACTGTCCACTGAAGGTATCACAGAAGTGGGCAAGAACCCTGGAATCCAAATCTTCCTAATCACACTGCAACACAACAGCAATCACAGCACTCCATTAGTCCATAGAGGGTTAATATCATTTGAAGTTCGTTTTCACTGAAGAATAACTGTTTGTAGCTTCACTCGAACGCACATAATCGCGAAATTCGAAGAATAACAAACGCGAGGGCCATTTACGATAACGCGAGGGCCATTTCGTAAATGTCTTTTAAGTCCTTTTATCTTTATTATTTGTTTATATCTTTCATTTATTTCAATTATTTCTTGAAATGTAAACACAAAAATAATTTGAATATTTGAATATAAATCAATAGTTATTTGTAATTCAAAATACTATTCAACATTGTACTTCATAATGTTTTTCAAAATTCAAACTAAATTACACAAACATATTAATATATTCCATGCAACATAATATTCAATAAATGATTACCTTTGGTAAGGTATTGTATTCAATGAGGTATCGTATTCAATGCCATATTTAAGAATACATAACAATACAAACTAAATGTATACCAATAAATTTAAAATAGTAAAATTGATTTAAGATTCTGCAATAATGCTTCTTAATTTCTAAAATAGGACACGCAATATCACTCAAAAATAGTATATATCACTAAGTAATTCAACTTATCATGATTTTATTTTTCATAAAAATAAAATATTCCTTACGGCTAAATGCATAAAAATTTATTATATTTGAAACACCAATATTATTCATAAAATTCAAAAGTGTATGTTCGTTGACATATTAACACAAAATATTTATCAAGGATATTCAAAATAATTCACACAAGTAAAACATATGATATAGTGCACATGATATTTTCATACTTTATTAAGATTACATATTAAAAGGACATAAGTAAATATAACACTAAAAATATTTCATTTACTATGAAATGAAAGACTTGGCATATGTGAGCTCGTCACGCTCAAAGTATATGACAATATACTGCCTGCATAAAGTATGCAAGACCCTAACCCATTTATTAATTAACATATTTCCATCCCCGAAGCAAAGTGAAAAGATAGAACATTTGGTTAAAATTCAAAAATAATGTAGAGGGGACTAATAAGAAAATTGCCTACTCCGGGCATTACATAACATGAATAACCCAAAATATTGGAGGAACCTTTGCTTCAATGTCTTCAACTTAAGACTTGAAATGTTTTCGTATTCAACGAAAAGATTAATATAAAGTGAATGCAACGATGGTTGTTAACAATTATCACATACACAATTTACTTGATACTTATTTATAGTAAGATGTCTCATTGTATTTTTTTTAACTAAACAACGCGCCATGAAGGTGGGTACAGGTAACTACCATAACTTACCACACCAAACTTCAAGTATCCTCAGCTGATTAGTAATCCCAGAGGCATACTAGATGGTTAAAACAAATAACTTGACGTAGCACATCGTAAATATACATTACTATTAATTGACGCATGGTTGTTATTTAAAAATTGCGAAAATTGATTTGTTAATTTAAAATATAATCATTCAGGTTTATTACCGAATGGTTTCTCACCAAAATATTTAAATTTATAACTCGAAATATTTTTTATTTTGTAAAATTACAGCACTGTGATGGAGTATTCTATATACATTTCCCACATCTCCACATTTTAAATTTTATTTTATTTCACTATATTTGAAAATTTTCACTGCGCAAATTCACTCTTGCACTTCGAAAAGAAACACTATCTTTTCTATCATTCGAAAATTTAAATTTCTGGAAATATCACGTATTCTTGAAATATCAAAATTTTAAAAATGGTATCTCTCATTCAACATTTTCAATATCTTATGCAACAATGTATGAAGTGAAAAAATTAATATTGAAAATTTTCCTGAATCTATCGGCTACAGCCATTAACGTGATACACACAATAAAATATTATTGTTTTTATTTAAACATTCAAAATTTTGTAAAACACTAACAGTGTTGAAAAATATTTATGGTATGAAAAAGAATTACTAACGACAAAAGAAATTCTATACAAAATTTTCTGCAATGTAACCAGAATTTATTTTCATTGCCATGTCAAAATATGGGAAATGGGCAATCCGGCTATGTAATAATGTCGTTTACCCAATTCCTTTTCGTATTGGATTTAGTACAACATCGTAGAGTAAAATTCTCATGCATTCAAAAATTTTGAGTTTAACTTCCATACACGGCCTCCACCGATTTTTGTTAGTACAAGAACGCAACATTCTGTAAACAGTAGATTTTTGTATTACCTTGACATGAGAACTAGCAGTTACCTTACGAATGGTTTGTACACTCGGGACATTCATTATTTGAGTGACATTACAAATGTTGGTAGCAAAGAATTTACACTTTCTACGTATGTGTAATATCTTACTTACTTTACGCACCTTTTTGCGAATCTTCAGGTTATTTTTCATTTTCGCACGGTGAAAAAATCTTTGCCTACTCTTCTTGGTTGCCAATTTGAAATTACTGTTCCTAAATTTCTCAATAACCTTTCGAGTTGAGTACAAAGTGTTGGTTGGTGGATAATCAATCTGAACGTTTTGACTTAGTTCAATACACTTTTTCTTACCTTTTTTGAATCTAACTTTTACGGATTTACTAGTTGCACGATGTATGCCAAGCGAACGTGGAATGGTTTCATTTTTACTAAAACAGACAATTACGAATGTACATACTGTACCTTCTAGCAACACTAAAGATATATTACCACTGGAAGAATAACGCAACTCACCAATCTGAATTGGTTGCCTGATGCAGCTTACTGTGGGAAAACTCGTAACATGCCGTGTATACACCACAAAAATTACAGGACTTGCAGACAAACATTTTTTACGAACAAGTAGCATTGAGCCGGAGGGGGAAACAGCTCATCCACCCACATCCTATCACATAAGGGACAAGTGCAGACTTTATTCTTGTCTAAAAATACTACAACAGTATCACTTTGTATTTCCCTAGTGGTGGTTACGCTAACCATACTCGTACTACTGTTGGAGGTAGCCTCCATGAAGTCAACCTGCACGGTGTTTACATTTACACTGACATTTTCATTACTTACTTCATTTCCCTGAGCAAAGACATTATTACTCTGTAGAACAGAAATATTTTCCAGCTTGGTTGTAATGCTTTGTAATTGTACAGTGTTATTATCCAACAACTGAAACAATTCATTCCACCTATTTTCACTTTCATTAATTTGAACAAAATGCGATTCTTGGACCTCAGATAACCTACCTTTCTTAACAGGGTTTGGATATGAATCAATATCATCGGCAACATTTTCCAATTTCCTCTTACAACTTTTAGTTCTAACCTCAGAAAAACAACTATGACGAACATGTGCTAACGGGTACACGTTAAATTCATCAGTAAATCTAACCTTTTTAGAGATTTTATTTTCCTTTTCGGTTTGATTTACATTACCTGACATAGTATGTAAACTGACATCCTTGTTACATTTTTTGAGGATAGATTTGATACCACCAAGAGCATTTTGAGGAGGACTTTCAATATTACTTGAAAATAATTCTTTCTCCTTTTCATTGAACGTACTATCATGATCACTAAAAGAACTGACATTATTAGAATACTTTTTCTGTAGCCGTTGAATTATTATTTCAATAACTTTATTCTTGACATTGACGTCATCACATTGAAGTTTCAACTTTTTCGCTACATAGTTAAAATCTATATACTTGCCGCGAGCACACTTCTCTTTCAATTTCTCGTACTGAATTGATTTCCTAATACTACGTACACGGAGATTGATCTCCTTTTCTACGTTTTTCCTATATTCGCAATTAAAATTAAATACAAATTCACAAATTGCTATTTTCGCTACTCTATTGAAACTATGAGTTTCTACATTGAGACCTAAAACATTTTGAAACTCTTCTAAGCGAAATGGAACAGTACTATACTTATATTCATTTATTACGTTAGCGTACTGTAACTCTATCTGTGCTCTTACATTCATTAAATTCAGCGCTAGCATTTTGTACGTGGATTTATGAATTATATATTCTAAAACGAACACAAAAATATAAAAATGTAAATAACACTACATATGAAAGAATGCAAGGAACTGTTTCTTTCGAAAAACATTAATTGCTAAATTTATAATTTGCCTTTTCAGTAATTGTTTCGCATTTTTGTATGCATAAACCAGGACCTACCTGCGTTTGTACAGCAGTGTTTGGCTGATTTAACAGCTCATGAGAATTACTTTCAACCTTTTCGCGTAATTCAACCACTTGTAGTTTTAGATTATCAAATTGTTTGGTCAACTCATTATGATTTGATTTTAGCATTCGGTTAGTTGCAGCCAAATCTGCGGATAATTGTTTCATCGCTTCAAGCAGTGTTTCCGTTTCACTAAGCGTTGACATTGTAAAATATTATACTTAAAAATACAACATGCAAATTAGTGGCATTGAATACAAAATAGTGGAGTTCAAAAATCTGCTTTATTCCCACTAAAACATCTGTCCCTGTTCGGGCGCCATTTATAAGAGGAGTTTCGTTTGACTACCGTATGTTCCTGTTTTATATGAGGAGTTGGTTCCCGTAACGAAAGCCAGATATAATAATATTGGGATTCGAACCTTGGATCTCTTTTGGAGTCTTCCTTAACATCATTCATTTGTAAAAGACTAATAGATCCAATAAGGAACTGGCAAGTAAACAAATAGTCTCACTCCCACGGTCCTAGGATTCGGGCGTTAAATATATCAGAGGCATGAGCCGTATACCCACCGTCGCTGTTGCGTCAGCTCCAAGGTACACTGGTCAATACCTGTAAAAAGTGCAAGGTAGGATAGCCATGCGTGATTAACACCAGACGAGTAGTGGGAGACGAAAGTAAATGTTTGAACTTCTCTATTGATAGATACCTTACCTTCTGACAAACACTTCACATCGTGTACGTTTTAATTGGTACACATTTCAATCACTAAGAAAAAGGGCATAACGTATTAAACATATCTGGTTAGCACTATCATCACTTTTAAAAATGATAACAAGAATTGTAAATAACTTTGTATTATTATGCACTATGTGGGTTACACTACATATGATTTAGAACAATACTAATATTTTCATATTACTTTTAACATTTCACTCGAAAAGAAATTGGCCCTTGAAGGATTTCGCGACGATCTGTAAACGCGCACGACGGTTCCGGCGACTATACCGAATACAATTCACTAGTCCACTGTTTTAGAATGATGAGTTTTGCGTCATCTTCTATAAGTTTCCTCATTCGAAGAAGTCAACTACAACTGGTGAAGAAGTCGATGCTTTCCTTGACATTGCGAATTGTGGATTTCATTATTTTCTTATGTCGTTTTCATTATTCACTGGTATATCAAAAGGCAATGATTAGTTTCGGTAATTAAACACTAAGACTTTACATACTTCAATAATTTTCGTGAAGACAGAAACAGTACATTCAGCTCACATGGTGGCTCAAACAAGACACACACACTTCTCTTCCGGCGTCCCATCGTTGCCAGTTCACAGCGCGAGAATACACTGACTAAACTAAAATATAGTTCGTAGAGAACATTAAGTTTTTGCGTTATTATATTGCTAATAATATATAACGAATAGTTCATAAGTTCATAGAAATCACACTAAAAACACTGATTGTTCGAATAAGTTGTACAATCGACGATTATTGATAGACTTCACATTGTCACGTAAAACTCTGTCATCGTCATGAGGACTTGTGCGTGGGCGTTTCTCTCGAGGGCAGCAAAATTTTTCCTCCAAATATGGGCTGACGGGAGGAAGCAAGACTGTCTGGAGAAGTGAGGTACCTTTTGGGTGAGAAATTCCTGAGCATTGTTCTTCTTCAACTGTTGATTAGTCGCATTTCATTTCCAAGAATTGATGTTGGAATAATACGAGGGTTGGTTTAAAAATTCACGCCAATCCATACTGTTACAGTGATAACTGTGGTCATTGCTCTCAAACAGTTGAACAATTACTTCAAGGTCACCATATGCATATTGCTCCACACTTTCTTTCTTTTCTTCCCTTTGAACAGCAGGGATTCCTGGAAAACTCGATTTCCATACCCCCAAAATGTAAACATTTTTAAAGAATGAAGACGACATTGGTGAACACAGCTTGTCTAGGAACAGTTTAGTGACATATTTTGTTTTGAAATGGGCACTTGCTCTTTTTCCCTAAAAATTACAAACATCGAAGTACGAAAGTACATTGTCGGAACTCTTTTCGAGGTCCGTTACCAGTAAATGCCCCTTCCCTCTGCCACTGTCAACGGACTCTGAGAGCATCTTTAAGTGGACCAAATAGATGATAATCCGAGTTTGAGACTTTTTGAGGATGCTCGAAAACCTTGAAACGCTACGTCTGAAGAGTTTCAGTAGTGTGGGCAGCAGTATGTGAAAGCGCAATGTCATGCAACGAAGAACGCCTTCAGACAATCAATCTGCGTTTGTTAGAATTCCAGGCTTCAACTTGTTTACACCATATCACTATATCTTTTACGGTTTATTGCTGATTCCTTTCCCAGGTAAAGTTCGATTGGCTTTATGAGTCTCGAAACATATTAAGCATCGCATTTCCTGTAGAAGGTTGACTCTTGAACTTGTTCTTGACGAGAGATCCGTGATGCTTGCACTCCATGTTCTGGTGTTTGATCTCTGGTTCAAAATGATGAATCCACTTTTCATCTCCAGTGATGATTAGCATGAGAAACGCTTCACTTGCGTTAACATAACGGTCCAGTAGGTGCTGACAGATTCTCACATGGTTTCCTTTGTGCTTTTCATCGAATTTTTCTGAACCCTGCTCGCACAAACTTTGTGAAAGTTGAGCCTGTTATGCATGATGTCATCATCTGGACCATGACCAATCTGCATATAGGTTGCCACTTTATCAAAATCATTCACACATTATTCACAATCAAGGTAGAAACTCGTTCATAATTTGATTAGTTTTATTGGGTAGCTGGACGCCCTGCTCTTTCCTCATCCTTCACGATCGTTCTACTATTTTTGAATTGTTCAATCCATTGATAAACACTTCATTATGACAACACATTGCCCCGTATTATGCTGAAAATCTTCTATGAATTCCCGCTAGAAGAACACCTTCAGACCAAAAAAATAAAATAAAATAAAATAAAATAAAATAAAATAAAATAAAATAAAATAAAATAAAATAAAATAACATAAAATAAAATAAAAAGATGATAGAACACTGTTCTTTTTTGGTGCACACAGAATGGCACAGACATCTTTACTTCGCAACACGGCAAAGCGGACTGATTTGAGAACGCTGCAATCTACCAGACTCGAAGCCAACGGCGACACCTAGCTTGTAGTTACCACAATGCCGTAGAATCAACCTGGAAAAAGTAGAAAAATATTGCATTTAATTATTGATTTATTCTCGTATATTTGGATGTATCTGATGAATGTATACATTTGAATGAATATATTTTAAAGTCTAACTCCCTAACATCTGGAGCAATTTTAACAAAATTTGGTGGGCACATGACTTTCAATCTAAAAAAAAAAAAACTATGGGAATGAGGTACCCAAGGTTTAGGAGTTGAATGGAGTGACATGTAAAAATAATGCAAAACTACTGATATTAAGTTTTCTCGGTCGCTGGAATAAATAGTGATGCTCCATCTGCCCTTCAAGTCGAAATTCATTCCCATCAACAGAAACTAAAGACAGGAAGTGAAAAATAAAATGTCAAAAATGACAAAATAGTTGTTTGTCGAATTCGTAGTTTTCTGGATTAAGAAAACGTCTGACCCGTTTCAAAAGGCTTTTGGAAGATAGTTAGTACCTACTTTAAGTTGGGTATTTTAACCAATCAATTTGATTAAAGGTGTATTTTGTGAGGTAGAATGTTTTAATATTTACGCCAAAACTATAGATCTAGTAGTATATTCTGTGTTTATACTACACTTCCATTTAAATAAATATTCTAAGGAGAGAGGGGATTCAAATATTTCGCATAAAACTACTCTTTTCATTGGTAGAATTAACATACCAGCTAGTATATAGTAGTTATCATCCCACGGCTATGCTGTTTAGGCAAAAAGAGGCGATGGTTAATGAAAGAGAATGGTTGTGAATTTGTTTCTTCTCGTATTCTCCCACCAGTAATCGAACCCAGGATAATGTGCACGAAAAACACAGACAAGAGCCACTAGATCAACAGGGAATGATCAATAGTTGGTTCTAAATTCAAACATAAATGTATGTTATTTCTTTCTTTCTCCTTCAGAAACATATAGCTTCATGTTAAGTGAAGAGCCTTTGTTTTCCAGTCGGTAAATCGTACCGGGTTCGGTCACCGATGGACATGGGCAACTTTCCTCACCATAGCCGTGTCGCAATGCTGCTCGAAGGTTCACCCAGCCTTTGTGAAATTAATACCTACGGCAACGTCGGCAAGTAGAGGCTACTACTAGAGCATGGTCAGACTACAACTCCACTATGTACTGAAATTATATATATATGTATGTATGTATGTATGTATGTGTGTGTGTGTGTGTACAGGGTGTTAATGGACTATACAACAAACTCTAAGAGGTGATTCCTCAAATCAAAATAAGTCAAAAAGTTCCTATGGACCTGTGGAGGAAAGTGTAGAGTTTCAGAGCTAGGGCTGTCCAAAATCGCGAAAAATCCAAAGCTCAAGAGATCCTATTTCGTATTGGAGAAATCGTGGAGTTTTGGTCCTTATCAGCGTAAAGGAAGTCACGCATACACAACCCAAAGTGCATATTTCATTAAAGTTCAATGGGTATGCAGAGTATTCCCTGCAGGGTGAAATCCCCAGACATGCCATCAACCGAATTTTGAGATATGCTCTTACATTTTGATTGGTCCAAAGTACGCAAACGATATGCCTTGACAGCAGTGAAAATGTAATCCTTTGGCACGATGTCGGAAGTGTTAAGAATCGTGAACTGCACGACCTCTCGTACTCGAGAAAAAGCATGATGCGATGTTTTCTTTCACACTTATAAGTGAAGAAAACGTGAGATATATCATGACGAAATACATCGCATTACACGTTATTCCGAACGCGCACACACACACAAAACATGGAGCTTCCGGTTCCTAACACTCTTGACTTCCTTCCGTTGCACTGGATGTTGATTGCTGTCAAGGCTTACCTCCTATTCTTTGGACCTCCTTGAAATAAGGTATATCTGAAAATTCTATTGAGAACATATTTAAGAATTATACCCTGTACAGAATACCTTGCACACCCATTGAAAATTGGTGTAATATGCATGTTTTGATTGTATATGCGTGACTTCCTTACCGCTGATAAGGAACACCATCCACAATTTGTGCAATTCGAAATAGGGCCTGTTGAAATTTGGCTTTTTCGCGATTTTGGACAGCCCTAGCTCTGAACCTATGCACTTTTCGCAATAGATTCATATGAACTTGTTCTCTTATTTCGATGTGAGGAGTCACCTCTTACAGTTTGTAAGTATAGTTCATTAACATCATGCATATATACCGTATATATATATATATATATATATATATATATATATATATATATATATATATATATATATATATATATATATATATATATATATATATATATTACCTTCACACACCGTGTGGGTACGTTAGACCTGCCCTGCACAACTGTGCCCTTTACTTCTACATGTGAAGTGAAAATTATTAAGTGATCATCTTCCAAGAAAGAATTTGTAAATACTGTACAACGCTGCAAGAGTTTCCAGAAAGTTTCTCATGATGAAACGAGATAATTATAATAGGTGTTTTATCCCAAAACATTTCTTCCAGGGATGGAAGATGCAAACTCAAGGAGTGAGACGGTTGGGTACAAATAAGAAGCGTTGGTTGATTTATTTATCTATCTATTTATATTTATTTATTTGAGTTTAGCATCCCTTTCAGCTCCGAGGCTACACGGAACTTGGATCTAACAAATTCAAAATTTCAAAGCTCTTCCACTGGGAATAGAACACGATACTCTATGTAGTAGAAGTCTGAATAATAATAATAATAATAATACTAATAATAATAATAATAATAATAATGACTATGGTATTAGTAGCAGTAGTCAGAACAATGTAGTGTTTCTATTATAGCTTATGAAGCAATAATTACAAATCTTAAAGTATACCTCAATCTTTTATAAGCTTCTTCTTCCCATATATAATAAAATTATATTATTATATTTTGTAGAAAAAAAAAATGAGTGTATTTAATTTGATTTTCCATTATGATTTATACAGTATATTTGCAGCGAGAAAACTGTTTCAAAAAGTATGTCCATCAAGTAAATATAATTGTAAGGCTTAACATTATAAGCTAAAACCATTATTAAACACGTCTTTCCTTATTTGTGTAGACACGCTTTGTGATTTAGCCTGTTCCTCGTTGGTAGTTCGCAACTGCTACTTTACACGTGTTTCATTGCTCTCGAACGAAGCACGGATGAAAGAACGATTTTCAGCTCAAACATACGAACCTGCTCAAATATCTCAAATCTGATTGTCTGGTATAGATCTTTTCTTTCAAGAATTCTCAAATGGAAAAACAAAATGCGGATGGCAAATCCGGTGAACGTGGAGGGCATAATCCTTTCGAATTGATGTGTTTGGCGAAAAGCTCGCGCAAGAACTTATTTGTTTCGTTGGATTATGACGTATGGCCCCACAGTATCGGAACCAATAATTACGTTCATCGAATATAAGAAAAACGAAATAAACTGTATAATGATTAATTTTAACCGTACACTTTATTTTTCAAAGAAAAGTAATATTCAACAATGAAAATTCATTGCACTTAAGAAGACATGATTTTGGAAATGTTATCACAGATGTATGGAAGACGTCATATGACAGCTACATGACACAGGTTGTGTGTATGCTCGTAGTTAGTCAGAATAAATGGAAGTTGTACGGGTATTGCATACCCATTCTCCACTCGAGAATGTATGGGGAACGCTGAAACAGACGGATTAGCCAATCAAGATGACCAAAATAATTCCCAGGTACTCCCAAAGCGGCTATTGTCATTACTGGCGTATTTTTCGTGTATACTATTATGTCGTTAGTACTAAAGCAGTGCCATATAACAATAGAAGCTCCAATTATTACAACCAATGTTGCTAGATCTACTGATTTTTTCAGTAAATATCCTGTACTTTCAAGTTACCTACTGATCTACTAATGGATCATTTTTTTTTCTAAATAAATATCCTGATATTTACGCTAGCACCGTAGAATACCGGTTATGGCTTCTGAAACAATTCTTCAGAGACTGAAATATACTTAAAACAAAATCAACATATAATTTCTTACATTTTTGTTGAGATATACAGACATTTTTGTTTAAACAGACACATGAAGGTGACAATCCCCACTTTACATGTAACGCACAAATATTACGGCTCGTTTAATAACTATTGGTTGCTACATCAATAGAACTCCCAGATGCACTGGTTTAACAGGGACAGACTCTCATTTACGTCACCTGTCTCTCTTTAAAATATTCAAAACTTGTTCATTAAAAAAACAATGAAATAAAATTATTGGTTTAGCGCAAGTGCACTAACGATGGCTGTTTCCTGGTTGTCATCTACTAGCCTGGTGGACACTGTCCTTGGCTCTGTGATGTAGCCTAGCATAGATTGCAGGAATTGAAGCTATAAACCAGAATTATCGAGGATGACTTACGCCTTTGTGGATATGTGTCAAAAACAAATCGTGATGAAAGGTAAACAGAAAAGATAATGATTGAGAAAAAGGAAACACAGTTTGAAACGTGAGGGGTAGAAAGTCAGTGCCACTCTCGAATTATTGATAGAAAAGTTACAAGTATGAATCCTTATGTTGCTTGTAGCATGAAGCTACATGTATTATTGTAGATTGTTTTCTTGTATGTCGCCGTAAAGCTGTGCAACGGCCTCATAGAAAACAAAAGACAAAAATATTTTCAAAACAAAGTTTTTTGACTTATTCACTGACTAAAAGGGTGTATTTGTTTTATTTTATAGTATAATATGAGTAGGGTCGCCAGATTTGTAAAATCAGAAACGACACTTTGGCTTAAAAAAAAAAATCACTAAAATTGCTTTTGCCAAAACTTAAGTTTGCTTCCAGATTATATCAAACAGCAGATTTTAAAGAAAAAGAAAAATAACATAGAAATTAATAAATTATTATAGTAAACTAATACAAAAAGTAAACTACAAAATGATGACTGACTAACAGGCAACAATACTAATGATACTTTTTGTCCGGTTGAGCTGCTCCTATCAATGATTTGTCACTTAAGAACCTAATATATACTGTAGCACACAAACTTATTTCAGAATCACCACCACTGCTATAATTCATACAGATTTGAAGTTAGCCTTCAAAGTATCAACTCTAGGTCTATTTTTTTTAAAATTCGTCCAAAGTAATTTCATTCTTGAGAATATTCTTTCACATTCTCCATTACAATTCGATATGGATAAAATGTAAGATGTCACGAGCTTGAAATTCCTCAACTTTGTACATTGGATTCACCAAATACTGTAGTGTAATGTCCCGCGATCAAGTATTTGATAAAATCGTGGTACTAATAACTTATTTATCCTATCTCCATTCTGGAAATATTTTATGCATGTTGAAACTTCGTTGACCTATTTTATTAATTAATCTCCAAAGTCGAAAAGGCGGACAAAAGCGTGTCCGGCTTGGGTACAAAGCCGGACATCAATTTTTATGTCCGAAAGCCGGAAGTTTGGCAACCCTAAATACGACCAGCTGAAACGAATTTCAACACTGTTATGCAAATTTATTTAGCCAAATAGCTCAGAAGTTGCATTAATACATTATATATGGCTTTGTTGGTCGATTAATGTTAAAGATGTCTGCTGAAGTTTACTGAAATTTTCGAACACTTGCTACTAATATCTTGAATCCCTCCGTTATCAACACTGATTAAATCTGCAATTCAATTTATAAATCGTTTCTTTGGTGTGTTGAACTTTCCGATCTCTGGTTAATCTATAACCGATAAAGTTATAAAGTTGGAAGAGAGAAAAAAATACATAAGTCACGATCAGCATCCGAAGTTTAACTTTAATGTAATGTATCTACAACTTTGTAGGTTGAAAAAAAACAGTTTACATGCAAAAATCAAAAAGGAAAGAAAACAAGAAATAAAATTATAATGAGGCGGGAACTGACGGAATAAATCGAACGAGAGGAGACACAAGCACAAAGGTTGTTTTTGTTTTAAACATCAGTATGTTTCATGTAAAAAAATATAAATTATTTAAAGCAATCTAAATCACTGACGACGCAAGGCTTAATTCCTTGGGAGGGCAACCGGAGTGGCAGAAATATTTTCTCTTTGGAAGCAGCTTTTTCTATTCTTTTTATTTATTTACTTTTTTCAAAAAGATAATAATAATATATCAGTTGACTTACATTTCAATAAAAAATGTTGGGTGGGGGACAGTCAGGGGGACACCCGACCCCTAATTACCATCCTCTCTGGCTCAAATTCTAATCACATATATTTGGTTTGATTTATTAAAGTGATGTATAGACCAAATATAAATATTTTCCCTCAATTTATTGTACTCCAGGCGAAAAGATTTTCTTTTTTACACAAACTTAATATAACATTGTATCATTTACAAGTTCATTGTGCAAGTGATGAGCTATTTGGCATTATCTTAACACACCGATCAAGTTACAATATACAAACTCTATTACTTAAATATAAAACACAGAGGGCGTATTATTTAAATATAGACTTATCCGGCCTTTGGTCGGGTAACAGTACATTCCAACCAACTGGGCCATACATTCCTATCTGAGCGAAACTTATTAAGGTGTTCGCAATCTAAGTGTTAAACGATTGCATGATTTCCCCGCTCGAACCATCCGATGCTCGTCCGGGCGTTTCCACAGATAACATCGGGACATTTTGAGCAATGGGACTCTACACACCTACAGTGGCTCAAACGAGTATTGGTCGGAAAAGAAGTATGAGACAAAAATAGGAATAGTAGAACAACCTTGTTATGTGTGATCATAAAACTTATGAACGACATTCATGTATATATGTGTGTGTAACGTGCGCACCCAGACAATCGGAATATGCACCGTTGTTTTCCAACAGAACAGCAATATTGGAGGTCGGGCGGCATTCAACGCCAAATAAGTATTGGGCAAGCAAACATCTTGGTTATGAACACGCGCTCTCTGAGGTGGTTTCACCCTCGAAGACCCATGCATCTTTGTGCACAAGATATTCTAGTTGTGGGAAAGTAGACAGTAGTAACGTCGTACCTTTCGTGAAGCAGCAATGGGGAGAAAAGGAAGGAAACAACGGAAGAAGTGAGGAAGATTGTAGTTGAACTGTTTCAGAACGGAAAATCGTTTGCGGAAATCAGCAAAACTATTGGAAGACTAAGAACAACGGTTCAAAATATTGTTTACCTGTATAAGAAAACAAAAAAGAGTACATAATGCACCGAGAAGCGGTTGCCCGTCAAAGCTTTCAGTGACTGCAAAACGAAACATTGTGCTTCAAGTGGCCAAAACTCCGAGACTAATTGCGCCGAAGTTAGCAGCTGAAGTGGAACGTGATGTGGGAGTGACCGTGTGTGCTGAAACCATCAGAAATGTACTTTGTGATGGGGGATATAGGGGAGGAACAGCCCGTCGAAAGCCCTACATAAGAAAAGTAAAAAACAAACAAACAAACAAACAAAAACCGATTGACCTACGCGAAAGAGCTTGAAAATGACAGTTATGAGTTCTGGAAAACAGTTGTTTCTAGCGATGAGAGTAAATATAATATCCTAAAGTCATACAAACATATGATAGTTTGGAGGAAGAAGAATACAGAACTATATGAGAAAAATTGACAACCACTGTGAAACTTGGAGGGGGTTCTGTTATGGTATGGTGTTGTATGAGTGCAAATGGTGTGGGTGATTTATGCTTTATTGAAGAGACAAGGGACCACAAGGCTTACGTGAACATTCTGAAGACACATCTTTCTCCAAGTGTAGAGGAAATGGGCCTCCCTCCCCAATATGTCTTCACACAATACCCTACTCTAGTTGTTATATAACACTCCTCGTTGGATGGAAACATCACCACGATCACCCGATAGCAACCCAATCGAGAATTTATGACACTGCTTGGAACAAAACAGTTGCAAACATGACATCTCTAACAAAAAGTACCTGTAAAGCGCAGCACTAGCAGAATGGGGTAAAGTTTCTTGTAAGACCACATACAGCTTGGTGCGTTCGATGCCGAAGAGGTTGTGTGCACCCATCAGAAGTAACGGAGTACCTAACAAGTACTAAGAATGGTAAAAATGTTTGAAAAATGGTAATCATTCTTGACTGCCCAACACTTTATTGGTGGCAATTGTGAAGTTTCTTTTATTTTTTAGTTTTGTTCTCTTGACACGGTTACTGTTTTTTCTCCCACTTTACATGTTACATGAGATAATACAGAAGCTGGGAGTACAGTGAATGTTACTTTATAATTTCATTTTCCTTCCATTTCACACCCTGACCTGTTACGTATCTTGACAGACAAATACCTTTTTGAGCCACTGTATTCGTATTTTGACCGATCAAATGTTGCAGAAAGAGCAAGCATTGCAATTGTACGGAGAGTTCAGAAATTTTAAAATTATAGGGGCGTTAATTGCATATGAATTACTGTTATTAATTTGCTTAGTACTGAGAATTGTGTTCTGTTATTTATACCGCCCCCAATAACTTGCTAATGGCTGTGGAATTTAAACCAAAACTTTAAATGGAGGAAAATTTCTTCCGCCTTCTCAGGATTTCGCATCTTGAATTCGTTCTACAATGAAGTATCTAAATAATCACATTTCAACTCACTGACCCTCTTAACCATATAAATTACTGAAGCTTGTTTCTAAGAAAGTGCAGGTTCCTTTTTTTCATATTTGACACTGTTGCTTCTTTTTTTAAATTAATGTATAATAAACAAATATTGCTGCTGTCTGTCAGTTGTGAATGCCCAAACATGAATATAAAATTAATTACCATCCTTTTTCAAAATACTTTTTATTTTCACAACCGTAGACACTGTTGATACAGTAGGCAAATTCGATAATTAAACTATAAATACAGTACGTATGATACTGATTCAGAGTACTGAATTATTGATCTGGTACTTAAATATAGTTATCATAATTGAATTTGAGGAATATGTCAATACATCGTACTGTTGCCTACTCCCAGAGAAGACTATACGATAGTACTATACATAGGCTAGTTCCTGAATTATTGAATTTGAAACTACAGTTTGTTTAAATCCTACCTATTTTAAGCATGCAAAGAAACTGAAAGTTCTTATTTTTATGTGAATAATTCTGCAAAGAAGTAAGTTAATATCGTACTTAAAAACTAACTAAACAAATAACTAAAAATGAACAATTCCTTTACATTATATCTTAAGAATCATTGTTATGAACTATCTTGTGAGAAAAAATACAGCCTTAACCTACTGGATTGGGTGACTATGAAGTCATTTTTCTTTCTTTTTTTTTGTATATTTTATGGAGCCATTTTTGTCGTAGATTGTTTTCAACTGGAAAAAAAAAGAAACATTCAGACCGTTTCCGTAATTCCTTTATAATTATGACAAAACAAGTAAAATGCACTTTCGCCTTCGAATTATAAACACTTGAAACACTTAAATTAAACACAAATAAACACTTAAAATAAGAATTCACATACCACCACCACATACACTTTCAAAAGACGTGCTCACTGTTTAACTAACCACACAAGTGTCGTTCACCCTCGCAGGAATGTGTCGTCTTTGTTTGTACCTACTCGTTGTGACGTGACGGTTGTACCTGAAAGTAGCCCAATGGCCTTGTGATTGAGAAGACCGTGGTTTCGTTTAGTATTGAGTTCGTTTGAGAAGGATCTAATCAAATTTTGGGTTCTTTAGTAAGTGTTCCATTTGTAAGATGGAAAGATGCTATTGAAAGGTTTACTGAACATGAACAGAGTGACTATCACAAAACAATGTAACAAATTTCGCTGATAACTTCTTGTCTGTGATGCAGGGTAAGAAAGATGATATTGCTAAGAAATTAGACCCTCAATGACGAGAAGAAGCAGAATAAAATAGAGCTACTCTGCTTCCTATAACTAAAACCATCATACTGTGTTTACAATATGAAATAACGCTTAGAGGCAATAAGCACAGTGGGGTGTTTAGTCTAGGAAAAAAACAAATGAAAAGGATGGGAAGTTCAGAGGCATATTGCGTTTGCTTGCATACAGTAGCCAAATTCGAAACATCCATGTGAGATTAAAGTGTGATCCCAATGTAAAGGGTGATGCTAACTTAATGTGTACCGCCAATGTAACCGAACCTAATTACAGAGGGAACAGAAGCCGTGGTAGGACAGACTACCGTGAATATCGTGCAAAGAATAGGTACAGGTATGTTAGGAGACACGACATCTCGCCACCAGTAAAACGAATGAGAACTGAAACTAATTTTACCGGTAATATAACTGAACCTAATCTTAGTAGTAACACTAATAGTGATCGCGTAACTGAACCTAATCCAAGTGTAGTACGATTACTTACGCTTAGAAAGCATGTAAACATTAGATGTAATTTCCCTCGAATTGGACTTCGTAGAAATCTTATAGATGGCAAAAATTCTCAAAATAAGAAACAAAGAACTGTAGAAGTAAATAACACGCAATACTGTATTTCTGTTCGTAACTTTCAAAGCAACCTGAATGAACTTGTTGGTCATTTAACTTAAGGTATATAGTTACTGCGTCCGAGAAAACCGTATTCAATTAATTTTTGCTTTATTTCGCTTTAAAATATCATTATGATTTTGTTTGTTATTCGTACCTTGTTTGGATTCTTCGTACATTTATGATCTTAATAAGAAGTTAATTATTATGCTATGCTATGATTATCATCGATATTTCAATCTTAATCTATATTTTGTTTAACTATATTGTATATTTCATCCTTTCTCGTACAAAGAACAACCGTATGATGATCGCAAATGCATCTTTTCCAAACCCTTCTTCATTATGCCCAAGTAAATAATTATTAACTTGTAACAAGCATTTAATGGACCCGAAAAGAACTTAAAATTAAATAATTTTTAAATTAAATTTCGAATATGCCTTATCGTCATTGAAATGAATAAATAAATGGAGTTGGTGATAAAACTTAAAATAAATATAATAATAATATTGTTATATATATATATATATATATATATATATATATATATATATATATATATATATATATATTAATTGCAATTTTCATATATACGAGGTGCATTCGAAAACTCGAGTGATTAATATATGTATTACTTAACGGTCCGGATCCTTTTCTTTTAATTTTAAATCCAATAAAAGAAAGTCCCATAGTTCGGACGACATGATGTAATGACATCTTGTATTTCGACATCTGTTTTTTTCAGTACGGGCAATTTATGATTTTAAAATATGCACTAACCAGTTTGAAGAAGAGAACAAAATACGAAAAGAAAGAAAATTGATTGATTATAATACGATGTTGTGTGATTAGATTTTGTCTTTACGTTGTCATAACAACGTTTTTTTTATTATAAAGGTATGGATAAAAAATATAAAGGTGGATATTTATTTCAGTAACAGTGTGCCACAATAAAAGAGGGGAATTAAAATGTAATATAAAGTGTTTTATTTGATTTTTTGTAGTATAATTTGGACTGAGGACCCGTGTATAACGAATTACATTATATCTGGATATGGTACAGTCCAAGTAATTGTATTTTAACATTGCTTTTTATGATACTTTTATATTTAAAAATATTTTACCCTTTACAAGTGTTCAAGATATTTCAATATAAACACACTAAAATATCAAACGTTATGGTGCAATTTTAGATAAATAATCGGACTGCAGAGATTTGTTTTTTCTTTGTCAAAAAGAAACCTACTTACTTATCGTAACTTCACATTATCAACGTATTTATTGATTCATGTAATAGATCTGCAATTTATTGATTCATAATTTAGTACTTTTACCATAGATTTATTTTCTAACAGTTTCAAGTAAGTTACCTAAAATTGTGGTTTCTAAATTCAGGTTGTTCTGAGCCCTTCTGACAACCTCATTATATTTAATTCTAAAATCAAGGAAGATACAATATTAGCTTACATCTTCCTCTTACAGCCAATTCCTCGGAGGAAAATACCAAGTTCTCTCCTAGGCAGCAAAGAAAGAACTGCTATTTACGTTGAGCTTCTTGAATCGATCCGTCACCTGTAAAACCCTTTCCTAGTCTGTATGTGTATACGTGTATGTAAAAGTCTATGTGTGTGTTCCTGTGTACTTGTGTTCAGCAGACCTGAGCATAACCTGATCCTTTCCAGGACACCATTAAGCTGACAAAACTTTCCCAGAGTGCTTCCCTTGACAATTTCTCAGCGCTTTGTGGATGCAAGTTTACAAGAAGAGGAAAAACTGTGACAAGATGCGAAAATTTGTTAAAAGTTTATTTTAAAAAATGGAAAAACGCTAACTCTATCTTATAAACTAGTTCAAATAACGATATGGGTGGAGCATGTTCAGAAAGATTTTTAATTTAATATTTTACTTTATAATTCTACAATCCTACGATTTTCATGACAACCAAATCTCGACACAATTTTAGATCCAAACAAAACTAGTAGCAAATGTTGCTCAAATGTGAGTGTCGAAAATATCAAGAGACATAAATTAATTTACGAATCACCTGTTGTGCTGTAAATAATTTAAGTTGTCCAGGAACTTAAAAGAATGGAAAAATTATTCTTATCCACTTTAGGGTACTCAATTGCAATAACTGAAATAAGTCAGCGATAATTTCAAACACTATACAAGGCGGTACTAGTAATCGATTTATAGACTTATCTGACTACCCTAAGTCAGAGATACCAATTTAACTTACTGGAAATATTTTCATATTTAGTTCTTCTCTATATCTAAAATTATATTTTAATTCCGACTGTCATTATTATTTAAACTGTTAATTAAAATAAATAAATAAATAAATAAAGTTAAAAATAAAGAAATACAAAAAATAGGAAAATATATAAATTTAAAGTTGCGTTAAAATTACCTAGTCCTAGTAAATGTCTCAAGTTGTTGTCAGGTAGACTATCTTTCAGGAAACGATATATCCCATTTCGACGACTAATTCGTGTTTTACTTATCCAGAGTAAGATTTGATGAACTAGATATTATTGAGAACCTAAACCTCTAGCTAGCAACACGCACTTTTGGATGTTACTTCTTTTCTGCGGTGCTTCCATTCCCTACGATGGTACTTGGCTCTGATAAAAATCAGAGTAATATTTCGCATCTCATCTTAAAAAGTAGGTCCCGTCCTATATGTACCCGGTGCTGACAAGTTACCTTAAAAATCGTTACTACACTATGGTTTACTTGTAAATATGATAATAGTTATACCCGCCAACAGGATTGTATAGTATATGAATAACATTATATTTGCACGATACATAAAGCAATAACAAACCAAGTGAATTCTCACTCACTGTAGCTAATGAACAGTGTATATAAATATTTTGTTTGTAAATAAAGTTGTTAGTTCAGAAGACAAATAAATTGAGCATAGTCCCGTCAAAAGTTCCTTGCAGTCTCATTTGCTTGAAAAAGACACTAGTTCTACAGTGCATTTCACTTAAACTTTTGGAAAAGTTCACATGATCAATTCTTTAATTTTGGAAGTTGTGAAAAATTGAAAATAATGTAAAACAGATGTCAAATTTTAAAATTCGGACATTTTCCCCAATTTATTTTCTTAACACTTTAAACCTGAAGGACAATTCATAATCTGAGGTTCTTGTTCAATCTGATTCGTTGATTAATAGTGTTGCATATTGAATCTTAGGGATTGTAATCTAAGGACTTTAATAGAAAATTTTCTTTGGTGCAATCTGATTGGCTGATCCTTGGACTTGAAACCGATAGACAATTATTAAAACATATTGATATGTATTAACAATTTCACACTTCAGACATTAGGGTTGTAGTAAGACTCATAGTCTATCATCTCAGGTAGAAAATTGTAGAACTTAAACTTGACAAGTGCCGGCGAAAAAAATCTTTACAAGTCAGTGAAACTACAAAATGACAACATTCAAATATTTTATTGTGAGTTCTTCGTTACAGTTCTTATTTTTTTCGTCACCCTTACATTTTGTGACCATCTGCAGCCATTTCAGTATTGATTCAGCAAGGCTGGCGAAGTAGATGGAGTCCATGATTATCTACAGTGTCTTTAGATTCTCCTTTAGATTATTGATGTTGGTGGACCGTGTCTCTTACATTCTGTTTTTCATGAAATTCCAGTCATTTCCTATGGGGTTAAGATCACGAAAATTTTTTGATCACGCTAAAACATTAATGTTATGATTATTGAGAAATTCGGTCACGGTTTTTGATAAACTAATTAAATTGATGAATAATTATCAGATGGCAGGCAAATGTTGTTCGAAAAAATTAACGTAATTGCTTGATTTCACAGTCTCATTCTTAGGAAGGAAGTTCAAACCTTCCCTGCCTTTGCTTCCACCGACTGTACCCCACACCATCACTCTGCCAGGGCGTTTAACATTCTGAGTTTAATTTTGGATCATATTGTGACGTGGTACATTGACAATTTTACAGCCTTGCCTGACCAATCTGGAAGTGTTCTCATCACTAAACATCACTTTCTTCCACTGTTCAGATGTCCAATCTTTTTTTATATTTCTTACAAAAGTCAAACCTTACCTCTTTAATTGCTGCTGTGAGCAGAAGCATTTTTGTGGTACTGCAACTCCACAGACTCAAGTTCTTCCACAGACGGGGATGATTTATGCAATTACGACGTTACGGAGGAGCTCAAGTAAAATAAAGAGTACTTTTCGTACACAAGAGATTTTACGGCTTTATGGTTTACTGAATTATGACTCGTTGTCTACTGGGGGAAGGGGGGGTTGAGGGTGATGGGAACAGATTTCAACAAGTTGTTTATTTGTATTAGTACCTACACAAGCGTGTACTATTATTAAAATTAATTTGATATTATTATAAAATTAATTTGCGGGAAAAGAAAACAGGTCCCTGCACAAAAAGAAGAATTGCCTCTGTAGAAGAAGAATGGTCCCTATAGAAAGAAGAAAGTTAACTGTAGTATTTTCATTATTACGTATTATTTATTTTAATTTCATAATTGATTATTTGTTGGATTGTATCTGTAGTATACTCCATAGAGCAGATATGCTGTGATCACATAAAGGTAATTAATTGAGAGGGAATAACTTTTATTCGTGCGGGCATTTCTCTTTTTATTCATTCGTAATTTTTTAAAATATTACTCATTGGTAAAATCTGAAAGACGTCGGGAACTTTATGAGCTGGAAAAATATTTTATTCATTCGTAATATTTAAAATATTGCTCGCAGAACACTTAGTGTGAACATTTTAAGAACTTGTTCTCTTACAGACTCTGTAAGAAATATAAACTTTGTGACCTGGAAAAATATTATAAAAAATACTGTGTAGGTAATACATACTCTATACTTGTATGTGGAGCGTTGTGAAGAGATATCTGCTTCTGCCGGATTCAAGAAACTGACTGAGTTTTCGCGCGTTTTGAATTAGATGTGGCTGAGAAAACCCTGCGTCAGTGAAAGTTGTTTTTTAACCGGGAGAACATGTGCATGTCTTATGCATCGGAAACATGTTGTAACATGACCTTCAATAAAGGGACCGACAGCGGGCGAAGTTAATACAATAGAAGAAAGGGACCGACAACAAGCGTGGTTAATACAACAGGTCGATGGTGAACGTTGTTAATACAATATGATAAAAGGACTGAGAGCCGATGCTGTTAATAAAATAGGAAAAAGGCGCCGGCATTGGTTGTAATAAAAAAAATAATTAACCCCATTGGTTACGAAAAGTACCGTCTATTCTACTATCTCAGGGTATTTGTTTTTGAACTAAATGAAGGATTTGACATCACTTCACGCTTCAGATGAATATTTGCACTTCATGAGTGTTTTATTTGCGCCAAAGCTTTACTTCCTCTGAGATACCGACCCGGGAGGTAATAACGACATTGACAGATTCAATTGATAGATTGTCTCCCTTTACATTCCGGCTACAGCAATCACCGGCTACCTTATATCTAACAGAGGCAAGGTACGGTATTTCTTTTTAAATTTAAACTTCTGATAATCAATTGTGTGCAGTGCGAGTAAAGGCATTAGACCTCTAACTTGTTAACCTTAGACTCAACAAAGAAAACACTGGCCGGCGGGAGCAAAGTACTATCTACCTCACTGTAAAGGACCAAGATGAGTTTTGGCTGGGTGGGTGAAGATCGCCTGAGAGTTGCTAATGCAATACGCTCCATTCACTACGCTCCAGATCACTACGCTCCATTCAGATTATTATGGCAGAAATGGCAAATGATGACTCGAATTTTATATGTAAAGTTTTATATTTGCCGTACAAGTGTAAGATTTTTTTTTGCCTCTATTGTAATTATTAAAACGGACAACAACAACAATTATGCACGTTGACCTGCAAACATGACTCATAGTCTAAGAAGATAATGGAATGTTATTCTTTGTGAAATCTGATTGGTTGATCACTTGCAAGTATTCTCTTAAAATTTTCAAAAGCTTTTTTTTTTTTTTTTTTTGAGTTTTTGCTTAATGTTTCTTTTCTTTGACTGGACATTTTTTTTATTTTTTAAGTTTGGGAATGTTTGTAGCCATTAAAAATAAAATTTTTATATTAAAGGTTACTTTCAAAATTTGTGTTTCCAAAATTGTGAAAATTTGTTTTTCAAAATTTGTACTCATCGAAACATACGCAACGATAATATTCCACGTTGAACTTCAGTCTAATGTCATCTGTGGCAAGTTGTCCTCACCTCAGTGCAATCTGCTTGGCTGATCACTTTTATATCTTTGTTCATTTTTTAAAATCGTTATTTGAAAATTTTTGTTTAAGAGCTAACTTGGAAATTCTTGTTTATTTTTTTTTTCCATTAACTGTATTTCATTTCACACATCAAGTACATCATGGTTTGAGTTCAAGACCAGTCCTAAAATTTAGGAATCAAATTTGGTCGATATGAATTTAGCAGATATTCTACTTGATTGATTAAAATCATATTAGATAAAAGTGTTAATAATTTTAAACTCTTAGATACATTTCATGTCTTCAAAAGTAAAACTTAGAAATTTAAAACTTGAAACCTGATATGAATTTTTAAACCTTCTGATAAGTAAGATATATATATATATATATATATATATATATATATATATATATATATATATATATATACAAACAATTTTGTAAATTTGTTGTTGTCGCTTTCTCAATATCTACGAGTTAATTCTTCAAGTCAGCCATTCATCACTTTAAACCATACAGCACTAGTGACCTTTTCCGAATTAATGTATCTCTTCCAAACTCAATTTTCGTCTTCCGTTGATGGCAACACTGTTCAGCGGATGCTTCTAGACTTAGAGTCAACGCAAACAATTGTTGTCAATATCTGATTTAAGATGTACAAAACGTTAGAAGCTCACTCCTTGTGTTCGCCAACACATATTACACGTTATTTCTCAAAAAGTTTGCAACATTGATCTGCCTTTACAATCTCTTTTGTCTTTATTTTTATTGCTGCTTCCAACGATGATATTCAATTTAGGTCATTCCATTTACAAAAACACAACTTTGTCTTGGATTGGCAACACTGTTCATCCGGTGCTGTTTGTCAATATACAATCAGATGTCGCCCTTTCTCTAGTTGCTTCTTGCAAAGTTTCGTTTTTCTGTCTTTTTTAGTTTCTCCGTTATCACGGTTGGAAATTCTAAATTACATTATAATGTGGAAACGCCATTTCATGACTTTGTCGTCAAGTCGGCACGGGTTTACGTTCTCTTAGAAAGCTGCTATTTTACTACTGCGTGTTTATGGTCACATACAATACATTTCGGGGGTTTGCGTATCGCAACATGAAATTACCCAAAATAAGGGACACCCTAATACAGTGAAACCTCTACTAACGGACACCTCTATAAAGCGGACATCTCCCTTAACGGACATATTTTGTAATCCCCAAACACTGTAATAGGAAAAACCATATTGGGAAACCTCTCTAAAGCGAACACTCTCTAGTACGGACACGAACAGTCTTTTCTGTCTTTTATAGGTATTATTTACCTCCGTATTATGGACACTTTCTCTAGAAATAAGTTCAAAAGTGTAGTAAAAATACATTTTTAGTAATTCATACATGTCACCAAGGCAGCATTGTGACAACATTTTGCCTCCTCAACTGTCTGCTTAGCAACCCAGATGAAGCGTCTCTGTTTAACAAACTATTATGTCCTTTGCTTGCATCCCACTCCCACCCAAGCTGTTTTTGACACAAAAGTGATTGACAGTAGCCTGCCGTTAGGGATGACACGTTATGATACTGTCCCGTTGAGGTCTCTAACCAACCAGAAGACAAGTTTAGTATTTTTGCCCTGAGGTATATATATTGTCTCAAAAAGGACACTTCCGGACTGCAATTACCCCACAAATTAAAGCGCCATACTGAAAACGAAGGAAGTACTGATAAGTGTAAAGTGCAGAGAACTATAACATGTTATTTCCATGTTGTGCCACGAACATAGAGTATTGGATTACACATGATAATGCATGTAATATTCGTAAATACGTGATTCATGCAAAAATATTTTTTTCTAATTGTATATTACCTTGCTCACTAATTTACATAACAAAATACTGAAACCGGGAGCTCATGTGGTTCGGATTCCACGTTAATCAGTAGGTCCACGTCTCATATAGCCTCGCTGCTGAAAGGGACGCTAAACTAAAATCAACTCAACAAATCAAAATACTGAAACCTCTTGAAGGCGGACACCTCTCTATAGCGGACAATTTTTGATTCCCCACGGCTGTCCGCTTTAGAGAGGTTTCACTGTATATATATATATATATATATATATATATATATATATATATATATATATATATATATATATATGCATGTACACTCATGTCCAAAATTATTGTCGCATGACTATAAATATGTTGTTGTAGGAATATAATTTAATAACGAATTTGCCCGGTATTTCTTATAATATTACTATGTGTATAACCGGCAAAGACATGCATGTGGCATATTTCGTGTTAAATGAGCAGTAAATGAGAACAATAAAACGAAAATAAAACTTTCTTGTCCATTTGCAACATTTCGTTTTACTCACTCTAATGTTCGTATTTATAATTCTTTTGCTATGAAATTTACCACAAATATACATTTCCCGATTACACACATAGTGTCAGTATTAAAAGTACCCTGCAAAATCATTATTGAATTCTATTCTTAGAAGAAGACTGTTATAGATATGCGACAATCATTTTGGATATGAGTGTACGTATACTTATTGCATGAAAATCAACGAAGTCCTTATAGTTTAGTAGCTTAGCAGCATAAAAGGGCCGAATTGTGCAAAATGTGATACCAACATACCACTTTCAGGGATGATAGACCTATTAATAAGAAGTAAATCCTGATATAGACCCAAATCGGCGGGGGTCTTGTTTTAGGTATATGACGTCATCAATATGGCCGCCAACGAATTTCGACTTAACTGAGTTTAAAAATGTATAACTCCATTACCATTGAAGGTAGAAACTTCCTTTTACCTTTATTTTGCAGAGAATACAATGTACCTTTATTGTCATTATAAATACTTGCCTTATATTGCCGCCATTTTTAAATATGGCGTCTCAAACTGGAAAAATGTTTATTTTCAAAACGATTTTCTATGTTTTATAGCAAATAACTTTGAAACTGCTATGATTATGGGAAAATATTTTGGTATAATCGTCAAAGGTCATTTCAATAGCTTTCGAACGCGACCAGAATCATTGATGTATCTCAACAAATAACTGAGATAATCAATTTTTTGTAGGACTAAATGTCGAACTTTCGTGAATAATGTTCGAATGTATCCGTAGATATAGTTATATGGCATTTGTAGTTCCATTGTCCTTTGATAATAGGAACATAGTACCGCTACCAGTATGTTCCTTTTAACGTGGAGAATAGCAAATCACAAGTGGTTATCTTTTGTCCGTGCTGGAAACCCTTTATAATGTCATTAATCCAAGATGGCCGCCGCGGTTTATCTCCGGTGAAAATTTCTCGCCACACAAAAATAATAGAAACATGCAACAAAAGCCAATCTCTTTATTTGGATGTGAAAAAATCTTGACATAACATGTGATTGACTCTCCTTTGTGTCTACAAGCCAGTATATGACGTCATAAACACAGTATGGCGCCATGGCTTACATACGGATTATGAAAATTATTTATTTCTCGCATTAGAGAAACGATAGAAACGTACAACTACCTTTTTTTTTCATATGTAGAATCAAAAAGTAACATAAGTTATTGTCTTTTCTTTGAGGCGAAAGTATATGACGTCATAAACCCAAGATTGCCTTCGACTCTTAAATATGAATGAAGAAAACTGTGCCTTTCTCACCTAAGAAAGGTGATAGAAACGTGCAAAGCAACAATTTTTTTCTCCTTAAATAAGTTAAATCATGAAGTAACAGAAAGGTGTATCGTGTTTGCGCCCAAAGGTTAGTATTTGTCTTGTTTAAGTGTATGACATCGTTATACAAAGTAGCCGCTGTATGTATTTTGAATATTATATTATGCATTAAACTGAAAAACTAACAAAGCTGAAATTATGCATTATTCGAAAATAAATTTGAAATATATTCTCTTTAATACTAATTGTCCGAAAGTGAATATTTTTTTTATGTTATTAAACAATTATGCTCTCTATGAAAGTATAAGGCTTGCACTAGTATTTGCGCTAAATGAATATTTCAAGGAATATGGGAACTGTGCATTTCGAAAAACATATGTTACATTTAAAATATTTTTAATCAGTCCATTGAGAATGTAATTGTCTGAAAAATATGCTTTTCATATTATTTTACAAAATAGCTCGAGACACAAGGCGTCATATTTTCAAACCACCGCCGAGCTTAATTTGATATTTTTGGAGTTTGTATTAAAATGTTTATGAAACAGACTCAATGTATAAATTTAACAGTATATCAGCGAGAGATAAATTTGCAACACAATAAACAGTTATACAATTAAATATGTTAAGGATTTGGAAGAGAAAATATTTGTGAGATAGTATGACTAATAACTTAACATCTGAAACGTACTTCAGAGAACTAGGGAAAGTAATTTTTGTTAATCACATTTCTTATTTAGACAAGATCAACTCACAATAAAATGATCTACTCTATCACACTGTCCATCGCAGGTACACAACAAAGTGCACACTAACCCCAAGTTTTGACACTTGCAAGAATGTTGACAAGGAGTCTTGCAACCACAGCGAATAAGTTCTCTACAGTGCGCAGAAACTTCTGGAAGTAAGGACCACGATCCACCTTCTTCCGACCCCCTTACAAATTTCGGGTATTATGGGCACTTTCTGGAGAGCTTGAGACCAGTAATACCCGGCCTGTAGGGCAGCTCGCAGACAGTGTTGAAATAAGGCTGTCTATGTAGGTGCGGTCCCTTCGTAAGAACAATTCTTTTTCGTCATTAATCTTTGTCGACAGTCTTTAACATTTAGTAAAGAACTAGAGCGATCGTACAGGAGTACGGTGAAGCGTTGAAGAGCTGCAAAGTCCTGAGCTGAAATTTCAGCAGGAGTAACTGAAAGTTTGATAAATATATCCGTTATTTCAGGGAATTCTTGCCACACCTGCCAAACTGTCTTCTTGCCATGACCACCAAAAGCGGACACTGTGTCACACCCTGCAAATGCGTACCAAAAGAGCAGGGCTTTTGAGTGAGACTTTCCTAGGCTTGTTGCAATTTCGTGGACAGGAATATATCTCTTATTTTACCAGTCCCATATTCAATCCACAAGTGTGATACATTGAGCTCAAAGAATAAAGCAACGGCAATAACAACATCAGAAGCGACAGTTTTAATTGAGATATTCTTATGTCCGTGGTTGCTGGCATGCAAGAACATGCGTGTGTCTGCTTCTTCTTATTTGCAGGGCATAAGGCTTATCACGTCCATATTAGAGTTTGCTGATTGCGGTATCATCACATGCACAGACAATCTCTCTCTTACCACCAGAATCACTTATGTTCTGTGAGTGTTTACACAGAAGTCGAAATAAATCAGTTTTGTTTTCAGAATTATTCAAAAACAATGCCCATTTTTTGGGAGTCAGTGTGGAGTCTTTCACAAGTATTCTTGGTCCTTTTCCTCGTTGGTCTCGTTCTTCTTTTTTCAGACTGTCGGGATCATAATTGTCAAAGACTATGTCTATTCTGAAGACATCACTCGCAAACTTTTCTAAAAATGGTTGAAATGTGTTAGTGTAATACATAGAAAACGCCTGTCCCGGAATAGGCTTCAGCATGTGAGCTAATACTGCTTCATCAAATATAACACACGATACACTAGGTACATCGTATTGTGATGTTCCAAGTGGTTCTAAGCAAGAAATAATATCTGATTTTGCTCCCTTGCGCAATTCACCATTTGAAGAGAGTGACGGAGGGTACGAAAGGTTTTCGTGAGCAAAGAAATCTTTGATGTTTCCACATCGACTTTGACAAGCTTTGTATAAGCGAGAAAACAGGTTACAATAACTCTTTAAAATTGACTCCTTGAGTCCTTTCTTCGTTCCTTCTTTTTGCGATGTGTGAAAAAGCGAAAGTTTATTTCTTTTAATCGGTTCTCTTAAAGGCCTCTGGCATTCGATGAGCCGTTTCCGAACAAATGTTTGTCCTGTTGCTTTCCCAATTCTTCTGCTTTGAAGACAGACTCAGCTGCTTTCTCATCCATAACAGCATATGTGGCAACGCATATTAGGGCACCATTTTCTTGAGCAAATGTATTTCTGTCATCATCTTCACATGCATTTATTAAAGCTTTCTCATGTTTTTTGAACCTAGAGGAAAAAGCGTCTGTATCTTCATGATGACTGTGATAATCTGAATCGTCACTTATTTCTGCCTCTTTCTCAAGTTCGGTTAGTAATCCTGCAATCACTGGACCCGAAACCATCGAACGCAGAAGAGCACATTCATTATCAAATAGACCAATGGTACCTCCTTCACATTTTAGATCCTTATTACATTGTTCTTGTAGCTGGTCGTGGGACATGTACGAATATTTACTGTTAGTCTTTCTTTCCACAAAATTACCTTTCTGTAATTCATCATATACTTGTGGGTTTCGTACATTCAATTCTCCCAAAGACTTTACGAATACTGACATCCAACGGGCATAATTGATATGATCCAGGGCAAACATCCAAGGACAAATCTGATCCAATGCACTACAATAGGAGGAGAATTTCACCGATCGAATAAAATCGATTGTCCAGCAAATAAAAAAGAAATGATTCAAGGTTCATGGCCGTGTACCAAAATTTGAATTGGGCCGAGAAAAATAAATCATATAATATTATACATTACACATATTTAAGAGTCGACGGCAATCTTGGGTTTATGACGTCATATACTCGCCTTTCACCTGAAAGAAAAGACAAAACTTATGTCTTTATGATTCTACATATGAAAAAAGATATTGATGGTTGTTGCACGTTTCTATCGTTTCTCTAATGCGAGAAATAAATAATTTTCATAATCCATATGTAAGCCATGGCGCCATACTGTGTTTATGACGTCATATACTGGCTTGTAGACACAAAGGAGAGTCAATCACATGTTATGTCAAGATTTTGTCACATCCAAATAAAGAGATTGGCTTTTGTTGCATGTTTCTATTATTTTTGTGTGGCGAGAAATTTTCACCGGAGATAAACCGCGGCGGCCATCTTGGATTAATGACATTATAAAGGGTTTTCAGCACGGACAAAAGATAACCACTTGTGATTTGCTATTCTCCACGTTAAAAGGAACATACTGGTAGCGGTACTATGTTCCTATTATCAAAGGGCAATGGAACTACAAATGCCATATAACTATATCTACGGATACATTCGAACATTATTCACGAAAGTTCGACATTTAGTCCTACAAAAAATTGATTATCTCGGTTATTTGTTGAGATACATCAATGATTCTGGTCGCGTTCGAAAGCTATTGAAATGACCTTTGACGATTATACCAAAATATTTTCCCATAATCATAGCAGTTTCAAAGTTATTTGCTATAAAACATAGAAAATCGTTTTGAAAATAAACATTTTTCCAGTTTGAGACGCCATATTTAAAAATGGCGGCAATATAAGGCAAGTATTTATAATGACAATAAAGGTACAATGTATTCTCTGCAAAATAAAGGTAAAAGGAAGTTTCTACCTTCAATGGTAATGGAGTTATACATTTTTAAACTCAGTTAAGTCGAAATTCGTTGGCGGCCATATTGATGACGTCATATACCTAAAACAAGACCCCCGCCGATTTGGGTCTATATCAGGATTTACTTCTTATTAATAGGTCTATCATCCCTGAAAGTGGTATGTTGGTATCACATTTTGCATGATCCAGTCGCTAAGCTACTCGACTATTATGATCTACATTTGTTTTTATTTTTGTTCCTTATCTTTTGAAAATTGTCCTACCTTTGGAGTGCTCTTCTTCTGAAGTTTCTGTGTGCAATGTACAACAACAGTAAGTCATTGTACTGACTCTCCAATGTCCCTGATACCTTTTCTCCATATGTCTCATGTCTTAATATAATAATTCGTCTTGTTTCTCATTTAATTTTCCGAGATTTTGATTAAAGTAATCTAGGTGTAAATATACACTAAAATGAAATTTTAGATTTATATTACAATGAAGTTCATGAAATTTAAGTAACATTTCCTCACACAAGTAATCTAGGTGTAAATGTACATTAAAATGAAATTTTAGATTTATATTACAGTCAAGTTCATGAAATTTAAGTAAGATTTCCTCACACAAGTTCATGAAATGTAAGTATGATTTCTGTAATAAAGGTTTTTCTGGTTCCTTATGTAGTTAACTGCTACACACTTCTAAATGCTATCCAAGTACCTCTTCTGCGACAGACCTATTTCCTCTGGTCTAACAATGATGTCTTCTTTAATTTTGCAATATGACAGTGATGGGAATTTGATGTGAACTTGAAACACTGTCTCTCCTTGTCTAGAGTCTTCATAAAGCTGTTTAATAAATCTTAACTTTATAAGATGAGGAGCAAGTACAACTGACAAAATTTTAATGTGCGATGTTTCCTGAACCCGGATTCAACGTTTTGAGTATTGGCTACTGAATTCTTTTCCTCTGGTAATTTCGTGCCCTACTATCCATCTGAAGATGTGACATGGTATTGTCACATATTCACATTTTGTTGCCTAGTAAAATGCTCATTACTTTGAGATTACCGTACACACCGCTCAGATTCCTCATAATTTAATATTACTAAGTTGCAGATTGTCATAAGATTTTTTCAGTAACGCAGAATGAGCAATAGGAACTGAGGGGAATGTAGTTCCATTATATAACATAACAAATTTTAACTTATTTTATTCAAGTCAGTGAATATCCTCCAATCAGTTGAAAGGCAAGTAAAATTTAAGATATACAGCAAAGCAGACACATCACAATAAAACACGAGATAATTTCATTTCAAGAAGTAAGGCAAAAACTGATATCCTAGGTGTATATACGAAGAATATATTATTTTATAGGCCAGCTAGTTCTTTTCATGATGTCAGGAACCAAGAAGTTAAAAAGACTCTTTAGATAAATTTGGCATTCTAAATAAATCATTGAGCTTGCTTTGTGTACGGAATAGTCAAAGATCCACTAGGGGGATCATAAACGCAATTTTCCATTTCACTTTCTTCCATTGAATCACTTTGTGAATTAATATCGCTTACACAATCAAGTTTAAATGGGGACCATGCAGCAGATCTCATTACAAGAGGAATGTGAACATTGTTCTTTTTTTTTCTAATATTGCCATCTACATTTCACAGTAACAAAAGTAGCAGTTCTCTTTATGATTTTCAGAGTCACTCCACACCATGGATATTGCAAATTGCATAGATAGCCTCTTTCACGTGACTCAGTTTCGTAAAGATTCTGGATTGACTCCACACGGGAGTTCATATCTTGTTCAGTCCATGATTTATTTTCATCACGAAGTTTTATATGAAAGTATGCGTTAAATGCTTTACTTACAAAATATATTATTGTTTTCTGTATCTGTATCCGAGAAACAAATTCAAAGGAAATCTAACAAATAGCATATTCGTTATTCTGACAAACATGAAATACCTTAATTTCAGAATTACTGGCTGCTGAAAGCGTGGGAAAATGCACTTTGTAGGTGGACATTTCGAGAACTACTAGTTATTGAACTAAGACGGCATTTTATTATCTTAGACTTCTAATCCGCTTTATCCAAATATGGATGATTCAAAATATTTTAGTGGCGGCGCAAGAGATTTCTCTACAGGAAGTGAAAAGTTACCAAGTATTACATTAGGACAGATTGGTACTATTCATTGCGCATGGCTCGACGCCCCAAGAAGTAAGGGATATTCGTTGGCAGAATACTTATATCCTGGTCATAATCAAGATGGCAAAGGTTTTTCGAAGTGTTGTACATTCTTACATTGCTACAAGAGGGAATGATTGTAGTTGATATCATGAAATTCATCAAGATCTTCAGTTTAATGCATCTTGAACATATCCTGTGAGCTAAAGGAGACAAATATTTATGCTATTTAATGGTTTTGAAAGAATTAGTGTAATGATCATATGGGAAACAATGGGAATATCCCCTGAAATAAACCACGAACACGATATTCTCGTAGTCGCTAACGCTCTCGTCTTCGGTGCAAGAGGTCCCAGATTCGATTCCCGGTGGGGGCACTTGGTCTAAAAAAATGTAGAACGCTTTCTCAGGCCAGCCACCCTGAATGGGTTTTTCCTTGGTTTTCCTCATTTACACCAGGCAAATGCCGGGGTGGTACGTAACTTGTAGGTCCCAGGCCGCTTCCTTCCTTCTCTGTCCCCGGATTGTGTGGTCGCCGAGGGATGTCATCCCTCAAACGTGAAGGGCTAAATGACCTTAGATGCTGAAAGCCCAGAAATCTAGATCCTAATCCTAAGGATATTCTCCCATTACAAACTAACTTGATCTGGGATCGAAAGTGGTACTCCTTGAATTAGAGGTGAACACTCTAGCACTAACTAACCATGCAAACCTTCTTCCTCGTTCTCCATAGTGGATAAAATATTGTTGACAAGTACGGAAGTTGATGACACATTAAAGCAACAGAACTGATTATGCAACTTGTTGAAAAAAGTATTTTATGAAAGAAGATATCTCTTAAGGTATGGGTAAATGACCTTTTCGGACAGATATTTTCAAAGACAATACTACAGAAGTGCGATGACATGCGGCCCATAAATTGCAACACAAAACATAAACTGTTCGAATATGTGAAGATCAGACGTGTAAAATAAGTCCCCCTGCACTCGTTAAGACACTATGCTGCATAGTTCCCTAATTGATATTGTGAAGGTGGGTATCTGTACGATAAAGATGAAGTTAGGAATTCTTTACATCCTGTGTTGAAACTGTTCACCATTGGTCTAAATTTTATATGTGGTGTCTATGTTCTTATTTAGCGTTTATTTTTTTTATAAGTTTAATACAAGAAATAAAGAATAATTAATAAGATTTTTTTTAAATTGTAGTCTTTGCATGCACTATTAGGAAGAATGATTCCACTAACGAAACTTGTAATGCCTCTATACTGTTAATTTCCTTTTCATTTGTTACAATTAAACGTAGTATATAATACGAACTACGACGGGTGGTCAATATATTTTTCCCTCGTATTGAAATGTTTAAGATATTTGTATTTTGGGGTGTGTCCAAACTACGGCAATGTCTGATGAGACTAACGTGTAAATGTTATGCTTCGAGGTTGAAAACTGTAGAAGATATGGAAAGAGTGAAAGTGTAGAAGTTGCGAAAGTGGAATATTGCGCGGTCATAAAGTTCAACCATCTAAAGGGGATGGAAACCAAGGACAACTATAAGGAGTTGAAAACTGTTTATGGTGAAAAGTGCCCATCCTTATGCACCATTAAAACTTGGAAGAGACAGTTGAAATGTGGACGGATGAGTCTGGAGGACTAATCTACAGAGGGAAGACCGAGTTCAGTGATTGATGATGGCATGATTTGGAAAGTGGGACTCCTGGTGATGGGCGACAGACGAATAGTCATAAATACTACTGTCAAAGATTTGAAGACATCCCATGACTCAGTATCCACTTTCTTGCATGTTCACCTGCACCTATCCCAAGTGTCCGCATGATTGGTTCCCAGGCTACTCACTTCTTTTCAAAAACCGCAACGAGCTAATTCTGCATCGGAAGTGTTGGCTCTCTCCGTACTCAATGAGAACGACTTTATTAATCATCTTGTGATAATTGATGGTTGATGGGTGTACCACTTTAGCCCAGAGATTAAAGTGATAAGTGAACAGTGGAAACATAGCAACTCTACTCCTCCTAAAAAGGCCCATGTGTAGCCTTCTGCTAAGGTCATGCTTTCAGTTTTCTGAGATTGAAAGAGCGTTATTCTTACGAATTACTGTGACTGGAACATATTACAGTTAACTTATGATAGACCCCTTTAGTCATGACTTCTGTCCCCCTTTGCAAAATATTACCATTCTTACACTTTGAGCAGATGAAATATACCTTCCTCTTGCGGGACCTACTGCATGTACAGAGGTCCTTAATGTCTGTGGGAGTCAGTGTGAGATCACAGACCGTTCGTGAGTCAGTGTGAGATCACAGATCAATTGCATTCAGTAGGTGAACGCATTCCAAGATTGAGTGAAACATGATGCCCATCCAAGAATTGAGTATATCAATGGTAAACTCAACTTTTCCCCATAAAGACTTTCAATAAAGAAGGAAAAAATATCAAAATTGAATAGTTTGTTTAATGAGTACTACACTTCACAGTCGGTTTCATGCTCTCTGGAAATAGGATTAGGGACGGCTTCATCTACTACAACGTTTTATTTATAGAGAGATGAAAATCTTATTGTATTCTGTGCAAAGACCTGTTTAATTATTGGATAATGCGAATTTTTCTTTTTACCTCTGGAAGCAGACTCAGCCGGGCTTCCTTGTCTTACAGTTGCTCATTTTTCTTTTCGATTGTATATACATCTAGAGACTGCAGAAGTCTAACTACAATAGGCTCCAATATTTCAACGATATGATGGTGTGCACTGTCTCATTCCTTTAGATTAGACACGAGAAGGAATGTAACTCAGTACCACTTCTTACCATAAGACCTGATACTGAACTGGATTGCCGATAGAAACCGCATACCTCATTAGTCATGGTACCGCTGGTCTCGTGTGCTGCCATCATAGTGCTTGCAGATGAAAGCTAGATTATTCACAGGATCTCTGGCATACGCTATGTTCCGTGCACCATTCCGATACTTTGATACGTGGACAGAGCAAGTCACAACAATGATCATCATGTATATCATGAAAACACAGCCTGGAACTCCAGACAAGGGATATACACAGGATAAGAGTTGAGGCTATTTGTTCTCAAAAATGTGTAGTGAAAGTGATGTCTCGAAACCTGTTTCTATTTGAATAGCTCCTATCCGTTTCGAATATCTTTAAAACAGTGTCTCATCTCGTCTCGTGCTAAACTCTCCAGGCGACGTCACATCCGATGTGTGGACAATGGTCGTAGTACACACTCCGATCTTTACCGAAAGCATTTGTGAATGGGTATAGAATCCGATGTATGTAATGCACTAAATACATCGTTGGTTATGTAAAGAAGGCGTTGATGTTCTGATTGTCGGTGCGTAACTCTTTCGAGTTTTAGTTGTTCGTTTTACTTGTCTGCATTCTGTGCAACATGGCACGAACTTAGCAGAAGAATAGTCTGCGGTTTCAAGATGGTGCAATTTTCTCATGATCAAATCCATGCTGCTGATTGCTGCTCCATTATTTGTTAGTGTATATTTCAACTGTTGTGGCTCACTAATGTCAAGTAAACATAATTTCGCATAAGTAAATGTGATTTTCTATGCTCCTCACGCTTACTAATGCTCTATACATTGCACAATTGTCACATTATCTGGATGACTTCTTCCTGTCATTGTAATTTCAGTAGAGAAAAGCGTGTTCCTATTGTTGTGTACGCTGTCCGAGAATTAAGACATTTCAAGTAGGAATACTTGACATATGGAGGAACGTGCACAGCATACTACAAGAGTACCAAGGAGTGACAAAATGGGTCATGGGGCATCGGGTCATTTGGGTCGCTTTAATCACAACTTTTGTTCGGGTCATCCGGGTTTGAATCACGCTTATCAGACGTCCTGTGACCTGGGCAGATCAACGACCCAGACAGACCGGGTGGCTCTGACAGCTCAGGAGACTTAGGCAGATCTAGTAACAGGGACAGACTTGGAGACTCAAACTGAGTCAGTGATTCTGTCCCTGTTACAAGGACAGATCAGGAAACCTAGACATACCCGAAGGCCCGAATGAACCTAGTAACCCTGAAGCACCTGAAATATCATCTCTGCGGCATACTGTAGAATTTTATAGTTGATTAATGATGTTCACTACTCCAGCTCGAGTACTCATTTGTTTAATTCTCGATGTGATATTTCTTAATCAATATACCATGTTTTGAATATTTCGTGTTTTAACAAATATAGTTTCATATTTATTCGTTTTCCTATACGTAGTTTTTGAACACAACTTAAACAAAAACAATTAATAGTACAGCTCAGCCGTATATTTTATATTCCAACATTATAATCAACAAGATTTTACTGGTCGATTAATCTTTGATGTTCTTTCATAAGAGAAATATGAAGCTTAGCTTTTCTGTGATTGACACATATTTGTAGTCTGATAAATCTTGCAGTTATCTTTCAGTTCAGTGTCTGGCAAACGCAGACGAAAAGAAGCGAGAAAGGAAATGCAATGAGAGAGGAGAGAATCATGTTTGTTGGAATAGCATTACTAGTCTAACACACACTCCCCCATGTGTATGATGTTTCATCTCCGGATTGTATCGGGTCACTCCGGGTCATGAGTCTGTTGGGTCACCTGGTCTGGTAGGTCATGGATCTGGCTGCCTCTGAAGTAGTTATATATATATATATATATATATATATATATATATATATATATATATATATATATATATATATATGTGTGTGTGTGTGTGTGTGTGTGTGTGTGTGTGTAGTTTTGAGTGTAATTTTTGGCCACCACACTTTTTCAATAAAAACACATTTTCTCAATTGCTCAATCAAACTTCGCTCATCTTGTAATTCTCAGAATTCACCCATCACGTAATTCTCACGCCCATCTTAGTACTCTCACAAATTACCCATCCCGTAATTCTCAGAAATCAGATTACAAAAAAATCACATAAATCGGACTGTAAATAATTAAGTAATGCGCTTTTAAAAATCAAAGTAAAAAGCAGCAAAACCGCCAGCTGATCTGGGGTACATCCGCTTTATTTGTTATTTTCGCCGGCGGTTTCTCGATGTACCCAGGATATTTCTGAGATCTGAGGCTTTTCTTTCTACAGCTTCTACTGCTGCATGTGTTGTTTCTGTGTCTCAATTTGCTCTTTCTGCTGCTCCTGTTTCTCAATTTGTTCTTTCTGCTGCTTCCCGACAAGCGCTAGTCCTCGTTCACATCAACTCACTCTGACGTGCTGACTTGTAGAGGAAAGGATCAAAATCCTTCGTTGACTGGCAGTGGATTCGAACCGTCGACGATGAAGCCGATAACGATTTACAGCTGGCCAGTCGGCAAGCGAGCGAGTTCGACTCAAGGAAATCGGGTGAAAATCCGTCCTTATACATGGACAAACACTTTTACAAGTAAGGACATCTATAATGTGTGACATCGTTTTAATTCACCGCTTTGCTCATAGATTTCTTCACTTGTTCTTGAATAAGAAACAGTCTTGTGCTTACTTAAGTTGTGATCGATAGTAATTAGTATAAGGCCAGGCACTGTTACCTTGGAAACAAAACTTCTCAAACAGTGTTGCCAACTTTCATTTTTTATTCATACCATTCTTTTTTTTTATTTTTTTAAAGATATTGCTTTAAAAGTATGAGGAATATGTTCGGACCATCAGGGGGGATATATTCCTTTTAAATTCCGTTTTTTCAAAAGGTAAGTATACACTTTCAGTCAAGTGGGAAGAACATCATCCTTTTATTGTAGGATCATGGTTTATACCTCGTTTGTTTCAAAATAGAGCTACTTTTAAAATAGTATGATTTACATTTCACTAACATGTCCATGAAGCAGATTTTTTTCTGAATATATATATATATATATATATATATATATATATATATATATATATATATTAAATTTTGATCCCTCTGGATCCCCAAGTTTTAACGCAGATGCCTGAAAATCAACTGAAAAATACTAAGGCGTATACCAAATATGTGTACCAAATTTCAAGCTTCTATCTTGAATAGTTAGGGCGAGAAAAATATTTATCAATAATCCCCACAATGCTCCAGATTACCGCAAAAGACCCTGATTTCAGGTAAAAAAAAATTCCTGAGAGATCCATATTTAACCTAGGATCATAGTTAGTCCACAATTCTCTTCAAAATAGTACTGCCTTTCGAACGGTGCCATCCACATATCTCCATTATGTATCTGAGGAGGGAAAATCGTTAAGAAAATGATTATTTGGGTTAAAATATCTCTTTTTAAAAACTTTTTGCTCCTCTGGACCCTCTCTTTGTCAACGCTCAGATATTAAAAATCTGGTAAATACAATTCGGTGGACTGAATATTTGTGAAAAATTTCAATCTTCTAGATGCAGAAGTAAGTTTGCCATAAAATAATAAAAAAAATAGGACTAACCAATTTTTTTTTAAAGAGCTCAGATAAAATTTTCCTGAGATATCCATATTCATTCTAGGATAATGGCTCCATATTTTGCACAAAGGAAACCTGTATCCTTCAATCCCTGTTGCACGTTCCATCCACATGAGGGAAAGTTATTCAAGTGTGAAGCTGATGTTGGAGAAAATTAAATATGAGGAACATCAATGCGACGTATGTCGGGATTTCAAAATTGTTGGTTTTCTTCTTGGGTTGCAAGGTGGTTATACTAAATATTCCTGCTTTCTATGTCTGTGGGACAATCGGGCAAGTAACCAAGATTATGATCAAACCGTGTGGCCTAAAAGAACGGAGCTTATTCCAGGAACACATAATGTGATAAATGAAGCATTAGTGCCCAGAGAGAAGATTCTCTTGCCAACATTACATATTAAGCTGGGATTGGCAAAACAATTTGTGAAAGCTCTGGATCGCAATTCGCCTGCCCTACAATGTATCAGACAAATGTTTCCAGCTTTATCAGGGGCTAAAGTTCTGGCTGGCATTTTCACAAGGCCTCAGATAAGTGTCTTGCTTAATAGTGCTACACTTAAACAAAAAAAAAAAAAAAAAAAAGAAAAGAAAAAAAATTAAAGAGTTGGAAAGAGATGCTTGGGAGGCCTTTCATAAGTTGTTGACAGGGTTTCTTCTGCATAACCGAAGTGAAGCGTTTGATCACCACGTCAAGACACTCATTGATCAATATCGAGCATTGGCATGTAGAATGTATTTTTTTTTTAATTACATATACTTCATTCGGATTTCTTTAGGGAGAATTTAGGAGATGTTAGCAAAGAGCACAAGGAACGCTTTACTCCGATCTCAAGTACTTGTTGCATATTTTTAATAAGAAATGTTATATTCACATATTTTGGTATTTATGTATTGTTATGTAGATTTTTGTTACCCAGAAAGTTGATGTCCAAAATGTGTGTGTTATGTTTGTAGTTCAATGTTCCTATTAGATACAATTGTATAATATGTTACTGTTTAAATAAAATCAGATATGCTTATATCAACACAAATTTTGACATTACGGGAAAATAACCGCCATACTCGTGTTCAGTTGGTGCAAATCATTTAGAAACGGACGAAAAACCAACATAAGCACGACCTTGATCAAAATTTGTATACCAGTGTTATCTTTATTTTTGTTTAGTCGACTAATGATTTCCAAAAAGCTACATTTACCTGTAAACATCTTTAAAACAAAAATACATAAATGTCCACAGATTACCTCGTTAAAATGCTAAACTCGATCACTACTATATTCTTCATTATTATAGTAGTAGGGACCGACGTTGGCGCGAATGACTCATCCTCACTCTCTTTTATGACCGGGGTCAAAGTTCAATGACCTTGGCGCAGGGTCAATGACCTAGGGGTACATAGGACCACCCCCTCTAGATTTTGGCAGGGCTACCATGGCCCACCCCCTAAATTTTGGCAGGAATACATAGGACCACCCCCTTAAATTTTGGAAATGACCAAATCTAAAAATTTGGTGTGGTAGCGTAGGACCATAGTATGTACCTCTATCAGTATTGGGTGTCCATGTCGTTCCCTTTCTTGGGTAAAAAATTGCCAAAAATTCAAATTTCGGGGGTTTTTGACCTAATTTATCCCCTTTGATGAGGTATTATTACCCTATATAGTTATATGGGCGTATACAGGGGTTCATTACCTTTCATAACATATGGGTATATTAATGCACCCCTTGAAAAATTTGGGAGGGGTACCTTGGCCCACCCCTTAAATTTTGGAAATTGACCAATTTAAACATTGGGTATTATAGTACAGGACCCTAATATGTATTATGATAAATTTGGGTGGTCCACCTCGTTTCCTTCTAGGGGTACAAAATTGCCAAAATATAAACGTAAGCAATACGTTATACCACGTGTTTGGTTTTTGGTCGATTTTATCCCCTTTGATGAGGTGTTATTATCCTATATAGTTATATGGGCGTATACAGGGGTTCATTACCTTTCATAACATATGGGTATATTAATGCACCCCTTGAAAAATTTGGGAGGGGTACCTTGGCCCACCCCTTAAATTTTGGAAATTGACCAATTTAAACATGGGGTATTATAGTACAGGACCCTAATATGTATCATGATAAATTTGGGCGGTCCACCTCGTTTCCTTCTAGGGGTACAAAATTGCCAAAATATAAACGTAAGCAAAACGTTATACCACGTGTTTGGGTTTTGGTCGATTTTATCCCCTTTGATGAGGTGTTATTATCCTATATAGTTATATGGTCATGTATAGGGGTCCATTACCTTTCATAAGATATGGGTACATGTGTGCACTCCTTTAAAAATTTGTGAGGAGTACCTTGGCCCACCCCTTAAATTTTAGAAATTGCTCATTTTATATATTTGGTATTATAGTACTGGACCCTAACATGTATTATGATAAATTTGGGTAGTTCACCTCGTTCTTTTTAGGGGTACGAAATTGCCAAATTTTAGTACAACCACGTGTTTGTTTTGGCTCAATTTATTCCCCTTGGATGAGGTCCTATTACCTTATATGATTATATGGTTATGTATATTGGTTCATTCCCTATTATAAGACATGGGTATATTGATGCACCCTTTAAAAATTTGGGAGGGGTACCTTGGCCCACCTCTTTATTTTGGAAATTGCCCAATTTAAACATTTGGTATAATAGTATAAGACCCTAATATATATTACTATAAATTTGGGTGGTCCATCTCGTTCCCTTTCATGGGTACGAAATTGCCAAATTTTAGTACAACCACGTGTTTCGTTTTTGACCTAATTTATTCCCTTGGATGATGTCCTATTACCTAATATGATTATATGGTCTTGTATAGGGTCCATTTTCTATCATAAGACATAGGTACATTGATGCACCCCGGGATGGGTACCATAGCCAATCCCTTAAATTTTGGAAATTTTTCAATTTAAGCATTCGCTATCATAGTACATGACCTCAATATGTATCATGATAAATTTGGGTGGTCCACCTTGTTCCCTTTCATGACTAAAAAAATGCCAAACTATAAACATAAGCAATATGTTGTATCACGTGTTTGGTTTTTGGCCCAATTTATCCCGTTTGATGCGGTCTTATTACCGTATATGTTTATATGGTCATATATATAGGTTCATTTCATATCATAAGACCTGAGTACATTAATGCACCCTTTAAAATTTGGGAGGGGTATCTTGACTCATCCACTCAGTTTTAGAAATTGTTTAATATAAGCATTTGGTATCTTCGTACAGGTCTTCAATATGTACCACTACAAATTTGGATGGTCCACATCGTTCCCTTTCATGGGTAAAGAACTACCAAAAATCAAATTTCGGAGGTTATTGACTCCTATTTAGCACGTTATATGATTTATTACCTCTACATGTTTATGTTCTCTTTTAAATTTGGGAATTATAAAATAACATAATTTGGTAAACGTTTTCTAGGACCCATTGGTGTTTCTCTTATGGCCAAATATTCAAAATTTAAAGGTTATTAACCGGCTTTATTATTAAATGAGTACAGGATTTATTACTTTTTCATAAGACACAGGTGTATTTGTGTACCAATCTTAAATTTTGGGAGGGGTACATTTCTTATTGTCATATCAATAATTGGTAATTGTTCTTTGGGTAAATCATTGTGAAATATTAGTATGATCACGTGATCAGTTATTGACCTATGATGGGATTAGGAGTCCAGGACATTGGTACATTTAAACTTTGTAGGATAATTTGAGAATACGTCATTGGTATTGATTATTACAGCCAAATATAAACGTAAGCAATACGATGTACCACGTGATTGACCTTGATGAGGTAGTGTACAGGGATACATAGCTAACCTTATTGAATCTTATGACTTATAGTCTTAAGGGAATACATGCTACAACACTGGCAAAGTTATTGTTGATGTAATTTGATTGGTTGATCACTATCTTTCGTGCAATCTGATTGGCTGATCACTATCTTTCGTGCAATCTGATTGGTTGCTGATTTTCAAATCTTTGCTGCATTCAGTTTTAAGTTTTGTTTAACATTTAAAAATCTTGGTTTCGTTCAACATTTTGGACTCACTGATAAATATGATCAAAACCGTTTATTTGTTAATCGAATAGTTAAAAACCGGATAAAGTTTGACGGTTAACCGTGAAACGTAAAATTTTTTTAGTTTGAAAATTTTTTGTTTGACAGTTTTTGTTTGAAAACTCTTGTTTCAAATTTGTGTTTGAATTTTTTTGTTTCAGAATTTTGTTTGAAATTTGTTTCAAAATTTTTTGTTTGAAAATTTTTTGTTTGAAATTTTTTGTTGCAAAATTTTGTTTGATTTTTTTTTGTTTAAAATTTTTTGTTCGAAATTTTTGTTTTGAAATTTTTCGTTTCCAATTTTTTTTGTTTAAAATTTTTTTGTTTCGAATTTTTTTCGTTTCAAAATTTTGTTTGAATTTTTCGTTTCCAAATTTTTTCGTTTCAAAAATTTTATTTCAAAGTTTGGTTTGACATTTTTAAAAGTTTGTGCACTCATTAGTAAAGAACCTGAACTGTTTAGAACAAAAACCTCTGGCAACATTGTGGTGCTATAGTACACGTCAGAACATGGGGTTGTACTTGAAATGAAAAAACACAATTCATTAAAATGGATCATTTTATTACACTCCACATACATCCATACCCGATATATGATCTGGATATTGTCGATACAATGTATTTTGAACTTCTTGCACTAGTTTGTCTTTAGCATATAATTTTAATTCCAATTGAAGTCTTTTAAGGTCTATTGCAATATCAATTGGTGGAAACTCAATGTCCATTTGATCACAAATAAACTGTTTATCAATACAGGTATGCACCCACGAACGATGTTGACAACCATCACAATATCTAGATACATGTTGTACAATATGCATAACACATTTTTCAAAATAGTACATTTTCAGGAATATACTTGTTTTGTTGCACACTTCCATTGCATGTTTAACACACTGAAATACGCTGATGAATTTGTTCCATTCTGTTTCCGTTAGATACACCATGTTGCGAGGGACATGGAATGTACTCTTTTTAAGTAACAGCAGCATCTCCTCTTCGAGGACTGTACGCATCACCACTTCATGATTTGAGCCTAATGATTTGACTATGGTCACATTTAGCTCATCATGAAAATAATCGTTCATTTGGTCGGTTCGTGAACATAATATTTGCCATTCTTCACAGGTCAGTTGTACACCAAATTGTTCTGCTTTTCCCAATCGAATCACTGGTTCAAATGTTCTAGCACTGATACCAATCATCACATGTTTTGTTTGAAATATATTTATTGGATAATAGCTTGCGAAGATGAACTCTTTATCGTTAGAAGTACACATCTTTCCTCCTGAAAAGCACTTGCTCAAATGATTTTACGGTATTGGTTGATTTATAGAACTACGGCTGACGTCATTGGAAAGAAATGTGCTGACGATTGAATTCATGGTTTCATCACAGTCGCTGACGTCATGCTGACCAACCAAATTCATACAACTATGTCTGACGTCAAAGGAATGTGCTGACATTTGAATTCATGGTTTCATCACAGTTACTGACGTCATGCTGACCAACCAAATGCATACAACTGTCTGACGTCAAAGGAATGTGCTGACGTTTGAATTCATTATTTCATCACAATTGCTGACGAATCCGGCTGTGTACTAAATTCAAAATGATGACTTCGACCCAAGAGTCTTTTATAACATAAAGATACAGATCCAGTATTTAAGAAACGCAGCACTTCTTCTTGTTTTGATGCTTCCATGGGTAAATATCTTGCTGGTAAATTTATATTCTTATCATTTTCAAGCTTCACTACGATTCTTAATCCAAACTTTGTAGGGATCATTTGGCTAGCTAAGATTCTATAAGGTACATTCTGTTGTAAATCAGTAATCTTGGTAAATGATTTCATCACATCACGTGTGTTTAGAAACTGCAGACAAGTAGCCATGATGATGTTATCATGAATACTAACTCGAACGATACTTATATATGATGCAAAACTGATGACGTTGCAACATCATGTTCTGACGTGTACTATTGCACCACAATGTTGCCAGAGGTTTTTGTTCTAAACAGTTCAGGTTCTTTACTAATGAGTGCACAAACTTTTAAAAATGTCAAAACAAACTTTGAAACAAAATTTTTGAAACGAAAAATTTTGGAAACGAAAAATTCAAACAAAATTTTGAAACGAAAAAAAATACGAAACAAAAAAATTTTAAACAAAAAAAAATTTGGAAACGAAAAATTTCAAAACAAAAATTTCGAACAAAAAATTTTAAACAAAAAAATTTCAAACAAAATTTTGCAACAAAAAATTTCAAACAAAAAATTTTCAAACAAAAAATTTTGAAACAAATTTCAAACAAAATTCTGAAACAAAAAAATTCAAACACAAATTTGAAACAAGAGTTTTCAAACAAAAACTTTCAAACAAAAAATTTTCAAACTAAAAAAATTTTACGTTTCACGGTTAACCGTCAAACTTTATCCGGTTTTTAACTATTCGATTAACAAATAAACGGTTTTGATCATATTTATCAGTGAGTCCAAAATGTTGAACGAAACCAAGATTTTTAAATGTTAAACAAAACTTAAAACTGAATGCAGCAAAGATTTGAAAATCAGCAACCAATCAGATTGCACGAAAGATAGTGATCAGCAAATCAGATTGCACGAAAGATAGTGATCAACCAATCAAATTACATCAACAATAACTTTGCCAGTGTTGTAGCATGTATTCCCTTAAGACTATAAGTCATAAGATTCAATAAGGTTAGCTATGTATCCCTGTACACTACCTCATCAAGGTCAATCACGTGGTACATCGTATTGCTTACGTTTATATTTGGCTGTAATAATCAATACCAATGACGTATTCTCAAATTATCCTACAAAGTTTAAATGTACCAATGTCCTGGACTCCTAATCCCATCATAGGTCAATAACTGATCACGTGATCATACTAATATTTCACAATGATTTACCCAAAGAACAATTACCAATTATTGATATGACAATAAGAAATGTACCCCTCCCAAAATTTAAGATTGGTACACAAATACACCTGTGTCTTATGAAAAAGTAATAAATCCTGTACTCATTTAATAATAAAGCCGGTTAATAACCTTTAAATTTTGAATATTTGGCCATAAGAGAAACACCAATGGGTCCTAGAAAACGTTTACCAAATTATGTTATTTTATAATTCCCAAATTTAAAAGAGAACATAAACATGTAGAGGTAATAAATCATATAACGTGCTAAATAGGAGTCAATAACCTCCGAAATTTGATTTTTGGTAGTTCTTTACCCATGAAAGGGAACGATGTGGACCATCCAAATTTGTAGTGGTACATATTGAAGACCTGTACGAAGATACCAAATGCTTATATTAAACAATTTCTAAAACTGAGTGGATGAGTCAAGATACCCCTCCCAAATTTTAAAGGGTGCATCAATGTACTCATGTCTTATGATATGAAATGAACCTATATATATGACCATATAAACATATACGGTAATAAGACCGCATCAAACGGGATAAATTGGGCCAAAAACCAAACACGTGATACAACATATTGCTTATGTTTATATTTTGGCATTTTTTTAGTCATGAAAGGGAACAAGGTGGACCACCCAAATTTATCATGATACATATTGAGGTCATGTACTATGATAGCGAATGCTTAAATTGAAAAAAATCCAAAATTTAAGGGATTGGCTATGGTACCCATCCCGGGGTGCATCAATGTACCTATGTCTTATGATAGAAAATGGACCCTATACAAGACCATATAATCATATTAGGTAATAGGACATCATCCAAGGGAATAAATTAGGTCAAAAACGAAACACGTGGTTGTACTAAAATTTGGCAATTTCGTACCCCTAAAAAGAACGAGGTGAACTACCCAAATTTATCATAATACATGTTAGGGTCCAGTACTATAATACCAAATATATAAAATGAGCAATTTCTAAAATTTAAGGGGTGGGCCAAGGTACTCCTCACAAATTTTTAAAGGAGTGCACACATGTACCCATATCTTATGAAAGGTAATGAACCCCTGTATACGCCCATATAACTATATAGGATAATAACACCTCATCAAAGGGGATAAAATCGACCAAAAACCAAACACGTGGTATAACGTATTGCTTACGTTTATATTTTGGCAATTTTGTACCCCTAGAAGGAAACGAGGTGGACCACCCAAATTTATCATAATACATATTAGGGTCCTGTACTATAATACTCAATGTTTAAATTGGTCAATTTCCAAAATTTAAGGGGTGGGCCAAGGTACCCCTCCCAAATTTTTCAAGGGGTGCATTAATATACCCATATGTTATGAAAGGTAATGAACCCCTGTATACTCCCATATAACTATATAGGGTAATAATACCTCATCAAAGGGGATAAATTAGGTCAAAAACCCCCGAAATTTGAATTTTTGGCAATTTTTTACCCATGAAAGGGAACGACATGGACACCCAATACTGATAGAGGTACATACTATGGTCCTACGCTACCACACCAAATTTTTAGATTTGGCAATTTCCAAAATTTAAGGGGGTGGTCCTATGTACTCCTGCCAAAATTTAGGGGGTGGGCCATGGTACCCCTGCCAAAATCTAGAGGGGGTGGTCCTATGTACCCCTAGGTCATTGACCCTGGGCCAAGGTCATTGAACTTTGACCCCGGTCATAAAAGAGAGTGAGGATGAGTCATTCGCGCCAACGTCGGTCCCTACTACTATTATGACGTAGATATTTTATAAGAGCTTTTGGTGGACTACCTTTGAATTAATCAAACACATTCTTTCTATTTCCTTCTTTGCAATAACAAATACAATGCGGTCCTATATTTTTAGAGGAATGAAAATTAACAATTCCACATTCTCTAACTTTAGACTCTTTAGATAATTCATAAATCTTAAATACACCTCTAAAGTTTATAATCTTTAAATCTCTATGTCGAAATTGGTTAACGGTTTAAGTTTTCTTTAATTTCTACCTCTACCTGGCTTTTTTTTCCCATCGCTAAGTTATTTATTCTTTGTTCTTCTAGTTCTTTTGTTCCTCTTCAGAATATTTACAGCTTTAGCGATTGTTACAACGGCTCTAACAGCGGAACTTAAAGCATCTATTAACGTTAGAATTGTAGGAATAGTAAATATAAATACTCCATAATGAACTTATCGTTAATTAGTATAGGAAAATTAATTCGAAGTGCGGAGAAATAGTATAACAAGCTGAAAATTGATGGATGTGTTCTTTGGATACCCCTGATTAACATACTCAAAATCCCAAAAAATCTCACCTGGGCAACATGCCGCCATCTTGGAAAATGGCTGTCATTGAATTTTTTTTTTTACTTAGGTTCCTTTTGAAGGCCATAACATCGGACACAAGAGAGATATTGATGTGCGGTTTGCGCGAGGTTATCGCAGACACTCCAGACTATTCACTGAAAACAACATTTAAACCTTTAATTGGAAATCTATGTAAACAAAGTATATAACAATTACAACTGCGAAAATTTTTCGATACATATTTTCAATACAACTCGATTTTCGCTCTTTTCCGTCCGTTTTATCACAAAAGGAATGAAGCAAATGTTGTAGAGCACATAAAAATACACAAGAATATATCTAGTTTTGTCCATAAACTCAAGTCTGAATGGTTTAATACAGCGCGCAGTAAACGCGACACCATGTGTAGTGCGGTATTTTTTCTCCGGTTGTTATGTGCCTTTTTCATTTATATGAAAAGCAATCAAAATATTTGCACTTGAAAGTACAAAACTATATCTTCACAAATTATAAGTTCGTTAGTTTCTTACGTACGAGAAAACGAAGTATGTGAGTATATTTATTTTCCCAAATAGGGAAAAGAAAATTTGATAAGCTAGGTTCTTTAATAGTGCATACCTGGCAACGCGTAAATTTGGCAACAGCGTTAACACATGTTAGCGTTGTTGTATCTACAACGATTCGAAGTTTTTGTTTGTAACTCTGTCTTTATATGCAGTTTCGACAGCGTTAAAAAAAAAAAAAAACTTGACTAGTGAACAGTGTTTGGTGGGATCAATGGTTTTGGCTTGAAAATGAGTACCAAACTGTGCTAATTTTCGTGTTGAATAGGGCTTACAATGGATATGATGGAGAGTGTTGTATGTGTGATATGCAAGGACCCGATATCCGAAAATGAGGCTGTGATCCCCAACTACCCCTATGTCATTCTCTTCTGTAGTAAATGTAGAGCTAGTTCTAGTAAATAGTCACGTAGTTGAATGATCAATCCTTGTTTAGACCCCGCCCAATACTTCCCATCCTTTATAACTTCGGTATTATATGTGGGACACTTTAAGTGGATTATTCTATACATATAATCTAAGCTAATTCTACAGTAATTTACAGACTAGATGACACTTTGCACCGACAAAATATCAGAAGAAGGAAAAGGTTTGACATACTCGACAATATCAGCCAAGTAACTTCTTCAAGTTATTAAATATTTCAAATCTACATGTAAAATGAAACATTAAAATACCAGACTTTGTATTCAGCGTTATCAACTAAAAATGATACAGTATCACAAATATCTAAATTTCGGAGTGCTCTACAACAGTAATGAAACAACTGAGATGAACAAGGCGGTGACTATCCAAATTAATTTACCGTTGGATACTATGGCAATGATGTGTTGCATTATCGATAAATAAGAACAAAGTTACAAGAAATAGAAAATTTATTTTTCATGCAGGTTTCATTTCGAAAAAGTGCTAAGATATGTATCTTACCTAATCACGATCATAATGCAAATTGCAACAATTTGATGCCCCAAACTCTTTTCCAGAGATACAATTGTGCAGTCATCCCTTGTCAGTCTGAAAGCTCAGATAACGCGCTAACAGATAGTGTAATTGGGGATGTTAGAAGTGACAAGTTACGCCCAGGATTTTGTAAACATTGAATTTGGTAGAGTACAGGATCTGACCTGGATTGCATATAAATAAAATCAAACATATACAAAAGAAACAGATTGTGATGTCGAAGGGGTTCAAAAGGGTGAGAAGAGAGTAACTTTCAGGACTGGTTAATCTACTTGCACTTACTTTTAAATCTCGGCGTTTCCTTCTAGATGATTCTCTCAGTGGATTGTTGTCCGTCCATCCTTCTCTCTGGTCAGCTGGTCGTCCAAGTCGTTGTGAGTTAAGGGTTTACGGAATCCGGGCAGGAAAATTAATGTTGCGAATACAGTAAATCTAATCAAAGCCGAAATTGCTCTTTAACGGATTATTCATCGCAACTGATAGCTGCAACGTTAGCTAAGGCAAAGTGCACTCTAAATTAGAGCAAGGTAAACTTCACGTAAATTCGGAATCGTGGTTCGTACTCCTACATGTTGACTCGTTTCCCATACGATCCGGACTAACTTTTCCAATAGTCTCTCGATCATTTTGTTTAGCGTCCCTTCAGGGTTCATATCCTGGATCATTGACTGTTTCTTCTGTCTCGACTAAAAGTGCATACTCATAAATTAACCAAAGGTGAGGTGATGATAGGAATGCGGACGGGGAAGCAATCTGTTGTTTTTATTAATTAAGAAATTACAAGTGTAAGAAAGAAATGACAGACAGCAAGAAAGCTTTCTAGTAGGAAAAGCAAATGAACTTAGAAAAAAAGTCGAAAAGTGATTCAACATTGAATGAGCGATTATGCTTTTCACTGTATTAAATTTTAAATGAAATGTTTCATTATGTGTTCAAGTAGACATATCTTCACATGCCCCCCCCCCCCCCCTGAAATGGAAGTCCCCAATGAAAACATTTCGGAGACAAAAAAAAATCACTTTTTAGTTTTTCTGCTTAAAAAAAAAACATGAGCATCTTTGTAGTTCTATTCAATCTTCATAACAAAAGTCACAGCAGCAATAATCTGTAAAGAAATCATATGGTGAGAAATGATGAATAAAGCATAAATGTTCACAACACTAACGCAGTTGATAGTAGAACAGCCAAGGACGTAAACACTGCAACGTCGATATTGTAAACACAGGATCACTAAGCACAAGATGTAGGTCTGGAAATCACAGGTACAATGTCCTTACACATCACATAACTGGAAAGTTCATTCAGTACAAGTAGTTCATAGGAGTAGGGTAGATAGGTTTAACATAGTAACATCACAAAAATTAGGGATACAGTAAATGACTGCCTAAAACACGTAAGATATGAGAGTAGCGAAAATAATTAGATAAAATGATGGAATGAATAAAAATCGACGAAAATCAGGGGGGAAGCAAACTAACTAACTAGCCCTATGGCCTATGGAACCCTGAGGTTTAATGCCGCGTTCACAAAAGCTCTCCACTGACTTCTATCCTTAGTCAACTGGATCCAGTTTCTACTTTGTATTCCAATTTCTGCAAGATCCATCTTAATATTGTCCTTCCATCTATATTGTCCGACCTAGGCCTTCCTAATGGTCGTTTTCCGATTGGTCTTCCAGCCAAGACTTTGAAAGCGTTTCTACTTTCTTCCATTCTAGCTACATGACCTGCCCACCTAGCCTCCCAGACTTGACGACCCTAACAATGTTGAGTAAACCATATAAATTATGTAGTTCCTCGTTATGAAGATTCCACCATTCCCCATTCCCGTTCCTCTTGGGTACGAATATTCTTCTCAGGATCTTGTTCTCAGATACTTTCAGTCTATGTTCTTCCCTCAAAGTGACCATGTTTCGCAGCCATACAGAACAACAGGCATGATTATTGTTTTGTATATTTTAAGCTTCAAATTCCTCGACAGAATTCGCGACGACAAGAGATTTTGAACTGAATTGTAACACGAATTCCCTGCTTTTGGTCGACATTTAATTTCTCAGTGAATATGATTTTCCTCTGTTAATATTGATCCTATATATTTGAAACTATCCACTTTATCAAAAGTATTATTTACTATTTTAACGCATCCATAATTTGCTGTATTCCGGTCCCGACGCACTTCCATGTATTTAGTTTCCTTTGAATTTACTTCTAAACCCATGTCCCTACAAGTGTTTAATAAGATCTCTGCATTTCTTTCTATTTTTCTCCTATCATCCCCTATTAAATTTACATCAGCATATGCCATAACCTGGTGAATACCGTTCAACTGTAGGCCCTGGTAGCTATCTTTGATTTTCCTTATAGCGTATTCCAGAACGAAGTTAAATAATAATGGCGACAACGCGTCTCCTTGTTTCAGGCCATTTTCGACATGAAAGCTCGCGGACAAAAATTTTCCTACCCGGTCTTTACTTTGGGATTCATTTAAACATATCTTAATTAATCTAATTAGCTTTCTCGGTATTCCAAGTTCTGTAAGAACGTTGTATAATGTTTCTCTCCTAACCGAGGCGTACGTCTTTCGAAAATCAATAAATAGTTGATGTACCGGAGTATTGTATTCCCGCTTTTTTTCGAGTATTTGGCGAATGGTAAATATTTGGTCGATAGTTGATCGATTTCGTCTAAATCCGCACTGATAATCTCCAATAATTTCATCTGCGTATGGGGTCAGTCTTGCTAATAGAATGTTTGAAAGGATTTTATAGGATGTTGACACAAGAGAAATGCCTCGATAACTATTACAGTCAGTTTTGTCGCCTTTCTTGTGAATTGGAACAATGATTGATTCTTTCCACTCCTGTGGCAATTCTTCCTTGTTCCAGATAAGGAGAATGAGTTTGTGTATCTTCTTCCACAATTTTTCGCCTCCACCTAAAATTAACTCAGCCGAAATTTGATCTACACCCGCAGATTTGTGTTTCTTTAATTTCTTTATAGCGGTTTCTACTTCCATTCGGTTGGGTTCTGGAATATACGGTTCTGCGGTGTGTAAGTTTTTGGTTGCGTGTTACGCAAATCGTAAAAGAAATCTTTCCATCTATTCAAGATGCTATCCGTGTCAGTGAGAACTGTGCCGTCAGATTTCTTTAATATATAAGCACGAGGTTGATAGCCTTTCTTAAATTCGTTGATTCCCTTATAAATGTCCCGGATGATTTTATATTTACTATTATCTTCAAGTTCCTTAATTTTAGCTTTCAGAAAATCGCGTTTCTTTGTTCTAAAAGTTTTGGAAGTTTCCCGCCTGATATCTGCGAAATTTTGTGTAGTTATTTCATTCGGATTTTGTAGCCAGCGTAATTTTGCATGTTTTCTCTTCTCTGCTAGTTTTATGCATTTCTGGTTGAACCATGGTTTGTTCCTACGTATTTCCGCGTGTCCCAATTTTTCTTTTGCTGAAATTTTAATGCTATCTCTTATTTCAATCCAGATATCCTCAACACTCGTGCACTCCGAATCTTATAAAGCCGAGAATCTATTAGAAACTTCAATCCAGTATTTCTCTCTTACCTGGCTCTCTTCTAATTTCATTAAATTGATTCTCTCCGTTTTCGGACAACGAATATTACCTTTATTCAACGATAACCTCTTTCGTATTATCGCTGCTACCAGGTAGTGGTCAGTGACACAATCAGCCCCTCTAAACAACCGGGCATCAATTATGCTAGATTGCCTTCTTCTATCTACTAAAACGTGATCAATTTGATTATGTGTTTTCCCGTCTGGTGATGTCCAAGAGTATTTATGAACGTCGCGATGTGGAAATTTTGTACTGTTCACGATTAGGTTTTTGGATGTTGCAAAGTTCACGAGCCTAACACCGTTGTCATTACTTTCCTTATGCAGACTTTCGTTCCCTACAATAGGTTTGAAAATATCCTTTCGTCATACCTTCGCATTGCAACCCCCTAATAGAATTTTCATATGGTATCGCGGGAGTTGGTCAAATATCCGTTCCACTTCTTCGTAAAAACTGTCTTTTATATCGTCATCCTTATCTTCAGTTAGGGCATGTACATTTAAAACAATAATATCAGACCACCGTCCCTTAAGAGTAATAAAAAAAAGTCTGTCAGTAACAAATTCAACCCGTTTTATTGATGGTAATATAAGTTTATGAACGAAAAACCCTGTTCCTAACTGGTGATTTTTATTTCCTTCCCCGTGAAAGAACGTAAAATTTCCGGAATTCACAGATCCATTTCCTTACCACCTAACTACCTGAACTCCTACTACGTCCATCCTGTATTTCTCTAACTCACTCGTTACGGATTTTAACGCGCCTGCCCTATAAAGACTCCTAATATTCCATTTTCCAAATCTCATGTCCATTTTCTTTTGCTGAGGTCGTGCCAAGTTATCAGTCCTTGTCCGAGGCTTTTGTAAATATTTCTGAACAAGTGTTTTTTTTTTTTTTTTTTTTTTTTTTTTTTAATAGGATGAGGTCGTTAGCTCTACCCAAACTCCCAAGCTGGAGGACCACTCCTAGTCGGCTGTCCGCGACTGCTTATTCAGTATATTCGCAGCTAACCTCTATATCTAGAGGCCTTCTCCTCGATCCGCAACCTGAGGACGCGCCATGCCGTGGTGACAGGAACCCACGTTACACGGGGAGGAGGGGGGAAGCAAAAGTAATAACTAAACCGTAATCCATACGTATATATCTATATATAGTAAATAAAAACTCCAATGCCAATAAAATTTTAACTCTATAATCAAAATAATTATTACGCGGTAGAAGAAAAAAATAATCTAGCTACCCATAGAAAGAACAGACAAAACAACACAAAAGAATGTTGATTTTAGGTTTTAGAAAAAAGAATTGTGAAGAATTTGCTTCTACAATGACCGACGTATTGGCAGAGTTATAGCCCTCTGCACTGCCTATTAAAACCTTAATGAAATCAACATGACAGAATATAACCAAACAGATTCCTAAGTCCCTAACTAAAATATGCGATAAAAAAGAAAAATATATATATATATATATATAACTTCTTTCTTCTTGCTTGAAAGTAAAAGTACGTGGATCTACAGGAAAATGTGGAATCAAGTCCATTCTTCAAATATACAGAAATACATATCATATAAAGCACAAATCTTCGTCATACATAAATCCCAAGTCATCTTCATGATGAAATACGTAAGTTCGCTATATACACTGCAGGCAATGAAAAATTGACCATTCAAAAAATCACTAGAATCACACAAGAGGTTATAACAGTGTATATTCCTTTTAACAGAATGCATTGACTGAACATGTTTCCAATAACTAATAAAAAATCGTAGGATCAGATCAAAATAATCCAGGAAAAGAAAACTTCATTCTTCTCTACATCCACATGTGGGTTATAAAATGCATCTTGAAAATGCAAAAAAAAAAAAAAAAAAAAAAGTAGGAATTCCTTCTTCATTACTATCATAACATGCATAGCATACAAATATCAATTCACAGTCGCGTCCGTCTCCCTTGTTTTCTTCTGCTAAGCATAGTGTATCAATAACATGTTGATTTGGCGCCAAAATACTAATCATTCGGTATATAAGCTGTAAATAAAGTAACCAAGAGGAAGTGACGTGTTCTACAAAGCTGACCAACAGTTTTAAGTAACTGAGAAAACAATGATATCTATATGAGTACTACTTTTTCTCCTTCTCTTCGTTGTAACTCTTATTGCCGGCAAAACTTAGAAACACAAACAAACCAAAACAAATTCCATAACGACATGGCCAGTGTCAAAATAAAGCTCGTCACCAACTGCACAGATGTACCCAATTCATCAAATCTTCCTTTGAGAACCGTCTTCTTTTTTTAAGAAAAGAACTTCATTGCAGAGAAACAACTTCCGTTTCTTTTCCTTCCTCTAAGGGAAAATACACAGGCAAAAGACGCTGATAGAGATCCCAATTCTTCTTGTCGAAAATACACAATACAATACGGTTTGTGTTGTCCAAATTATCTTCTAAAAATTTTCGTGTATTTAACAATGCAATCCTCGCAGCAGGTTCTTTAGGGAAATGAAATGCACCAGCAGCGATGCAGGGAAAAGCCACAGTTGAAAACTGATTTTTCAACACAAAATCAAAACAATTATTATAACAATTTTCCAAAGTTTCTCTTCCTGTACTTAGGCATGGCAGGCATTCGTAGTAGCATCCTCAACTGCGTCTTGTATATCCAAGTCAACGTCATCTTCTTCAACCTCTTCCTCGTTTTCCTTCTGCTTCTCGTAGTACTTCTTCAACCTTTGTACTGCAATCGAATCAACCTTGAATCTTACTTGCGCAGTCTTGAATTTAACAAAATAGGAATTTGGCTGGTCAATATCCTGAATGATTCCTGAACCAAAATAACGTCCACTAAAAGCTCTGGTGGATCCTTTCTTCATGGTACTGTCCAATATCCACACCTTGTCTCCGACTTTAAAATTGAGTTTCGAATGACGTTTGTCATAAAATTTCGTTGCCGTCTTATGTCTCTGGAACCATTTATCATGGGCTTTGTCTCGTATTTCTCCAAGTTACCGTAAACGTTCAGCATTGTTCTGAAATTGACAGGGGGTGTCTATAAAATTGCATCGTGTAGCATTCTACACCTGAATCCATACAAAAGTTCAAGAGAGCTGTATCCAGAGGATAAATTGACAGTTAAATTGTGGGTCAACACGATAGATGGCAGCAGTTCGACAAATTTTCCTTGATCCTTACTACACAACGCATATTTCAGTATCTTGTTTAATGTTTCGGATAGCTATCTCAGCAGTCCCGTTAGCGTAATTAGCTTAAACATTTACAAATCGAATCTTATCTCCAATTATTGCTCACAACTCCTTGAATAAGTTACTAGTAAAGCATGGACCTTTGTCTGTGACTATTGCTTTAAAATACCTTATTTTAAAATTACGTTTTCATAAAGAAAACTACTTACAGAAGACGCTGTTATATCTGGTAGTGAACCACATATAGTATAACGGGTAGCAGTATCGACAACGACAATCAAATATTTATGTCTCAAAATATTACTCGGAGAGTACACCCCTCCGATATCTATGAAAATGCGATAGAAGGGCGGCACTTGGGGATACGTATGCAATGTACCATAAGCAGAACCAGGTTTGTTTTTGCTTGTCTGACAAATTACACATTCCTTGCATTTCTGATAGATGTATTGTTTCATATTATGGAAATACACAGATTTCACTAAAAGGTCATAGGTCTTAGAAAAACCTCCGTGACTGGAACCAATGGCAGAAGTATGAGACGCAACAAAAGCTTTATAGCGCAAAGAAACAGGTACAGCAACTAAAAATTTCATACCACTAGGTGTTTATATATATATATATATATATATATATATATATATATATATATATATATATATATATATATATATGTGTGTCCTTCTTTAACCGTGAAATAAAATGCTTGTCTTTCAGTTTTCGGATTTTTCTTTTCCTTGTTTCCTAACCAATCAAAAATATCCTCATAAAACGGATCCTTCATTTGTTCATCTCTGAGAGAAGCCTCATCACTTAGCATATTATTATACTCAGTAGCAGTGGAAGAAAATACTTCAGGATCTTCCTCATTCTGTTGCTCGTCAGAAATGTCCCTGGGGGCACGAGAAAAACGTGAAATAGCATCAGGCTCTACTTTAGACAACCCGGATACATGTGTCACAGTAAAATTATATTGTTCAATCAAAGTAATCCACCTCGCAAATTTACCTACATTTTTTGTCTGTTTCAGAAAGAATAAACTCTTACAATTTGTTTACAAGAAAAAGTGATGTCCTAGTAAAAAATAACGAAAGGATAGAAAGACATATATAATGCCCAAAAGTTCAAGTTCATAAGGATATCTAGATTTTTCACTTTTACTTAAGCTACGACTACAATAAGCAATGGGTGCTAACTCTGGGTCATCTGAATAACTTATAGGTTGTTTGAATACGGCAGCCGGACCGCGAGTTGATGCATCACAGAACAAATATACAGGGTACCTCGGATTATAATGCATTAAATATGGCGATTTTATGATAAGGTTTTTAATTTTCTCAAAAGCATATTCTTGTTTTTGTGTCCTCTCAAACGGAACACCTTTCCTGAGAAGCGAGTTAAAAGGCTCCGCGATTTCGGAAAAATTAGGAAAAATTGTTTTACAAAGCTAGCTCACTGATAACTGTGTGCCGGGCAACTATCTTGTTGCCCTGGCTGAGTCCGCTCACTGAGGCGACGACGAAAAAAAAAAGTTGCCAAGGTGTCACCAAGCACGGCAACAGTTCGGCAACGGAATAGTTGCGCAACAAATAAAGAAGCATTGAGTCTTATGGGAGTCTGCTGACTGCATGACGGCGACAGAAAAGTTGTCGAGGTACATTCAAGTAGGGAAATAATATTTTCTGCATTTTTTTTTCGCACAACAGTTTGTTTCGTTTGTACCTCGTGAAAAGAAGTGTTTTCAATGGAAGCTAACATGTCTTTAATTAGCGATGAAGACATCGAAAAATTGAGGAAATAGAGAAACGCTCGGCGTTCTATAAAAAAAGTTCGCAAGAATATTCTGATATAAATTTAAAGAAGAAATTGTGGAAGTGGACTGCGTTTCTCTGTTATAAGAAACTAGAATGAGCTTCGAGGGATAATTGCGTAAATCATTATATGGTGTGTAAAATTTTTCCATCAGCAATCTCTCATTGTATATGATGCACCTGTATTTTTTTCTTTTTTTTCCTTCTTAAATTCAACTTAGCACTCTTCGAAATCCATCGTACTGTGTCCAATCCCGCCAAATTCTGACATCAAATGCACGATAACTTATGTTGCCGTCGTCAGTGAACGAGGTTGTGGCAACAAAACTGTTTTGTCTCCTTGAAGCTGCTGACTCTAGGCGACAGCGACTAGATAGTTGCACAAGTGTTTTGTCGCCGGTGAGCTGTGAGCCTTAGTATTTGGAGTAACAGAATATAAAAACATCTCCATATACATTTGCAGTTACTGAAGAAGCAACGTTTCTTTTCTTTCTTTTTTTTTTCACAAAGTTAGAACACGAATTTGTATTCGATTAGAAGTAATTTTGATTAACACTATAAAACATCGTTTCCCAACCGGTGTGCCGCGGCACATTGGTGTGCCGCAAATGGGCCGCTGGTGTGCCGCGAGGAAATCGAAACAAAATTATTAATTCTATAGCAACCAAATTGCAAGAAATAGGAAAAATATATATTTGTGTTTCACATTACTATGATAATCTACAATGGAAAAAATACTGTAAGTAATATATTATTGTGCATATATTACTGTGTAGCAGGTAGTATTTCGAAAACAGAATTTTATTTGCCGCAGCCTCTTACACATTTCTACAGCTATTTCTACAAAGGCTGTGAAAGTAGTCATTCCCTTTTCTACAACCTACTTAAGTGAAGCAGGATTTTCTGCAATGAATACAATCAAGTGTAAGAACAGGTCACAACTGTTAACTCCGGAACACGATATGAGGGTGTGTTTATCAACTATCCATTCACAATTAAAGAAGATTATGAAAGAATATTGTACTCAAGTTGCACATTAATTTTGCTTCTTGCACTAACCAGTTTTCCTTATTTTTGAAATATTGTAATCTTCATATATTAGAAAATATTACTGAACAATTCTAACCTTTTGTGTGATATTTAAAAAATGTAACGTATATTAACCGTGTTAATAAATTATAAGTTCCATACTGTGTTAGTTTTCTGTACATTTTTAATGTCGAAAAAAGTACTTGTTATCATTGTTATAACCATTATTGCTTCTTTATTGTTTCAAGCTATTTCGTAACTTGAAATTTTAAAATATCATTCAATCCTTTCGACAAAGTAAACATGCATACAAATTACCTACATTTATACTTGTAAATTATGAGAGATTTGTTTGTTCTTTCGTTATTTAGTGATCCTCCTTCTTAGCGTAAGGTTGGATCTAGTTTTAGTAAAAGAAAGTGTATTTTAGAAAACCTGAGACCTATATTTCATAGCAATTATTTTCTATTTTTTAAATTAGAATAAAATAATAAACATAATGATTTATCACGAGGAAAGCTAGTCATCGAGCGTTCTTCTTTGTGAGAATGAGATCAGTAATCACAAAAAAACACGGTATTTTATATTTACAAATGAGTGTGCCGCAAGAATTAATATCACACCCGTAGTGTGCCGCGAGTTGAAAAAGGTTGGGAAACGATGCTATAAGATATCTTTGGCCCTTACCTATATCCGAAATTCCATGCAACCAGCCATTCGTTGATAGCTGGCAGGAGGATGGTTGATTATATCAGCTGTGACAAATGTGTTTGCGTCCTTGAGGGACGTGGCTGCAGGGCCGTGACCTGATAAGAGCTAGAAAGAAACTGATCAACTGATTTCAAACAACTAATTCGACGAAGCTAACGGAGTATTTTAAAAGGCAAAATGCGTTTATTATTTTCTCCTCTCGTTCATTATAATCTCAAGTAATCAATCCATTTTGCTATACATTCTTGCTATACGACCTGCACGCTCGAACTGCTTAGTTTTAATGGCCATAACAATGTTAAGTAAACAGTGTGAATTATGCAGTTCCTCATTATGAAGTTTCCGCCATTAGCGTCCCTCATGTACGTAGCATTTTCAGTCTCTCATTTCAAGAAACACACACACACACACACATACACAGACAAAAAACAATTGTTGTCTCACCACAAAACTGTCAGAACTTTGCATGCGGGAAGTGCAAAGCAAAATTTGATGACGGAGCAATATGTTCTCATTCTATCGAATTCTAAGTTGTTGTTATTTTTTCCTAAATTTAATATTTTACCATGATTTTACTGCCTGAAATATTGTAGTTGATTGTTATATATGTTTCCTCATTATAGGTTCAATAGAGGAACCAGAGTGGCATACTCGGTAAGATGTATGTCTAACATTTGGACGGCCCATATTCAATCCTTGAAAAAATGTAAGTAATTATCTCGTTCTACCTTTTAGACTATAATTTGTTTTGAGGATACCCTTACACCATCCATGTACCACATCCAATTATACACTAATGAAATCTATATCTAACAAGAATTTTAATAATTGAACCCATTGCGATCTTGGCCAAGAATTTTAGGAATGATCAAAAAAGCATTAAAAATGCGATCTTGCCCAAGAATTAGTTTTCGGATCAGGGGACACAAAAGTTTTGAACGGCCCCTAAATCAAGTTTTCGTATTTTCTACGGAATAAGCACATCATACCGAGTTAAGTGATACTTCGGGTTTGGCAACACTGTATGTAGTTCTCCAGATATAAGGCGTTCAAGAAAATTTTTGATTGAAATGTATTGGATCTTTTGATCCAAAAATAATGAATAATTTATATTTTGTTCGTTATGGTGTTTTTATGTTTTTCTGATAAGTTTTTGACTTGGTTATAGCGCAGAAAGAGCAATTTCTACATCCACCTATGTGATCTATTGCAGTCGTTTCTAAACTAATGAAGCTTCTGAGCTACGGTTTTAAATCCTACAGTGAGCTGTCAACTAAAAGAACTACCAACTTAAAAGAAATCTTACATTTGTTTATTGTCTCTCAGTGTAGGAATCAAGGTTAGCAAGCCAGAGCGTTAGCGCAATCTACCGAAAATGTCCTCAAGAACTACTTTCCAATTCTCCCTGAGTTTATGCAACCATGCTCAATGATCCTTGCTTTGACTCAGATTGTACATGTGCGTACAATCGTGCCATGGATAACAACTTCTTTTTGTATGGTTTCCATCTTTACTGTACCGTTTCATTGCTTCTGCCATACAGACATTCGCTGAATCCCTACATGCGTATGGAGAATCTGTGGCGCAGTTACATAACATGCGTGTAACAGGTCAAGCCGATATGATTTTTATGTATTTCTGAACACCTTTCTCAGCTTCTATCATTCTTCTGGTAGGGAGGTGTAAAGTTCCTTTCCTCCACTTTCGAAGCTGTCTAGCTCCGCCCCAGTCCATTTCCGAACTATATATCATATCAACTTTTTTGCATATTTTGGCGCCAGAAATCTGTGGTTTCATTTTTCACCATTACTTTTGGGACACCATGTAGAAATAAATTCAGTTTGTGCACAGAAAGGCACAATATTTTAGTTTATCTACTGATAAAATGATCTTTTTGCTATATTACTGTAATACCTAATGAAGTTAATAAAGCTTATTTTTCTTACATTTAGAAGCGCTGATGACCATATTATTTTCATACAAATATCTGGTTACCGCCTGGTACTCAATGGCATAAAGAACTAGGGGTCTTGCTAGAATGCTTTATTCGAAGTGTTTTATATATTGATGCAGTATATATGTACTGTATAATGATATAACTGATTGAGCGAAAGCCATGTATATTTTAGAGACTAAAGTCTATGTGCGAAAGGATGTGTAGCTTGGAGCGCATGTTTGTTTATGTACTTAAACTTTTCTCATCTTGCCTTGTACTCTGCTGCTGTGTGGGAGGTGCTATTTTGCACGAAACCTGTCCGTGAACGCATAACACAGAGGACATCTCTCCTCCTTGTCGGCTCTCTTAAAACTTTGCTTGGACTAATTACTAACTCAAGAAGTTTGTTCTAGCCTTGTAAAGCATAGCGCCCTTCATAACCCTAATTGACTAAAGTGCATTTCCTTGCCTCATCTTGGACGCGAGCGCACTTCCGTTCTTGAAGTGAGTCATGGGGTCGTCGTTGCACAGTGAAAACGAATTTCTAATTAGCAAGGAGACTGAAATTCTGTCCAGCTTCACTCTTGTAAGCAAACATTAGCTGTAAGTTGCTTCATTAATAAAGAAACAAAAAGGAAACAAAGAATAAAACAAAAGAAAAAATGAAATGAAATCTTTAAGTTTTACGTCCCACAGTTATGCCGGTTAGACTAAAAGAGACGGTGATTTGATAAATGAATGAAATAGTGGAATGAAGAAAGTGGGAGGAAGCGGGAGAACCCCGAGAAAACACACGAGCACGGTGTTTGTCTACCACAAAGTCCAAACGGCGCGAGCTGGGATCGAACCAGGGACTCCAAGCATCGGAGGTGAACGCTCTACCACGGAGTGAACGCGTACCCTAAAACAAAAGAAAAATATAAGCAAACAAGCATATAATTTCAAGATAACCTATTAGTGAGGTAACCAGAGGCAGAAAAACAACATAAATTACATTTTAATGTTCTTCGTTCTTGCATGTGGTTTCAAATTTGAGTTTTAACATGCAAGGTTAGCTTCTCAAAGAGGGTTGCCATTTAAGATGTTAAGGGAAGGAGATTGTCCCCCTTGAGTTTCAGAGAAACATGCTTTCTAATAAATTAGGGCGATTCTCAGCGTTACGCACGGGACATTTGTACACAAAAACTGCTTTTTTAAACAAAAATGAATTTTCAAATAAAATAAAAAGTATGTCAAAATTAGGGGGAAATTATTAGTGCATAGTTAAATAAAATGAAACACTCAAAACAATTGCAAATTTGAGTTTAAAGCCAAAATTAAGCGTTACGCACGGGACTCAGACAAAAAGCTCATTTGACAATCTCAATTTCATTGGATATTTTCTGCGATTTATGGCAGCATTTTCATTTTATATGCCATCACTTGTGTTCTACATTCATTCTCCTTACTGTCCAATCTTTAAATTGGAAAATAGAATTTAATTAGCTTCACATTATGTTTTCTTTTTCGACTCACCGTTACGCACGGGACAGAAAAGTAACCATGCATTTGTTTGGTTGTTCTAAGACTGTTATTATGCAATATCCTTACTAAAGAGATTGATATTTTAAGATTAACATTTGGACATTAACAAGCACAAAAAATTTGCATCTATAATTTAATTTAAATGAATTAAATTACATTCCAAAGCATCAAAGTCGAACTTTGCTAGGCAACTCGCTTAGTGTTATTACCATGTCTTTCGGGTATTTGTCTGAGTGCTGATTGATGGCGTTCAAACTACATAATGTTGTTTAACTGTTGTGCTGCTCGATCCTCTGTGGAACCTACCAAACGTTGAGTTGTTTGAACGCTGCCATTGTCATTTGAAATGCGGGAAAGTAAATTGAACGGAGACAGTTGGTTTTTGGTTATTTGGTATTATTGATTGTTACTGCACAGTGAAGATTTGCTTTAGTGTGAGTTTTTTAAGTAAGTAATATGGATTCACAGCCAAGTAACTCTGTTCCAAGTACTATTGTCAGAAATGAACAAAACCTATCAACAAAAGCAATGAGTGACGCTGAAAGGACTAGAAAATATAGACTTAAACATAGGAACGAAGTGAGACTGAAAAATAAAGTGGGGATGCAGCGTTATAGGCAAGTTAAAGGATTAAATCTTTTCATCTCGCGTTCCTTTTGCGAAACTCATTCCGCATTGTTTCGTTGTTGACCATTTAGAAGAAGAAAACACACTAAAATGTTAAGAACAAGGTTATACACTTTAGATTGGTTCAAGAAAAACGAAAAGAGTGCAGTGTACAGAATAATAGGCCTATATTTATCAAGTAATGAGAACGACATTAATTCAGAATACAACATTGAAGACGATGTTCATAATGATATTCGAACCCTCCAACTGTCGAGCTCAGAATGGGCAATATTAGAGCAGGTGCATTTCTCCTAGTGAAATTTGATTGTGGTTCTTCCAAAAATAGCATTAAACATTGGTATGTATGTGTGTCTGAAAGCGATGTAGAAGAAAATGGGGACATTATAGAGTAACAAATCTGAAATGCATGGACAACAGTTGTACAAAGTTTTGTTTTGATGAAAAGAACAGATCTTATGTCTTATTCGATCAAGTTTTAAATATACTTCAAGCACCTAATTTGCTGATAAAGGATGAAAGAATAGACTATAAAGTTTCAGAACCAATAGCCGTTTTTCTAAAGAACTAAGGAGTTTTGAAGAAAATCCATTTGAACCCTATAAGACTGTCAAACCAACTTAGATACCTACCTTTCTAATGAAAAGAAAAAAAAAAAATGTGATTTATCATGATAATTTGTTCTTAAGCCTCGTGGTAAATGTTTCTATGTAACTTAACGTAGACGTTTTTGTTAGTTACGATTGGTTTAGTTTCTCTCAGAAAATGTTTTCTTTTTTTTTGAGTTAATATAAGAGTTTATTGTTCATTGTTTAACCTCAATAACAATAAACAGGTATTAAAATCTTAATAACTTAATTTTATTCACTTCCTTGCATAAATCTGTAAATGTCTCGTGCGTAACGTTACGCACGGGACAAGATTTCTATACCTCATGAAATAAATAAGGAGGATAATAAACAAATTTAATAAGTGCCACTAACAAGCTAATAACAATTCTACTTTGGAGCAAAAGTGTCAATACTTTATCTTCTATAATTACAAAGGAAACACGAAAAATACATGTTTTCCGTTACGCACGGGACAGCAAAACATGACATGAGAAAACTACGATTTTTGCCTACCAGAATCAAACATTAATTAAAACAGTATTATCAAATTTTTGCCAAAGGTCCACTTCATTTTTTTTTTTTTTTTTTTGCTATTGTTCATATAATTACAGATTTAGAATTTAGTTTGAAAGTTATTTGAAAATTGGGATATGTGAACAGCATTGAGCATGGTGTAGAACAGATGAAGTTTATATGGTCAAAACCTAGTAAATATATTTTACAAAAATAAATAAATAAATAATAATAATAATAATAATAATAAATAAACAAATAAATATCTCAGTATATAGTTATACTATTTCTTAATAGAAAAACATAAACATCATAGTTTCAAATTAATTTTGAAAATTTACTGACAATCGACCACGTGCCAGAGAATCGCCCATTATGTACATATATAGCTAATAACTAAAACCGTGAAAGTCTTATGTTGATGAACAATCGCCCCCCTCACCTAAACAAAATCTAAAATGACATACTTACCATATTTAAATTAAAGCAGTGACGGATCTATAAGGTAAAAACGAGGTGGACAGCTAGAACCTAGTCTATGCTAGGTATAACATGAGTTTATTATACACCTTAAAAATTATACATATAATATCTTAAATGACTTTTGTCACTCAACAAACTGGGGACCTAAGCCCTCGGCCCTAGGCTAGATCCGCCACTAAAGAAAAGTAAGAAGTTATAAATAACTTGATCAAAAATTAAACTGCATTTTTTCTTACAAAGTTTTCGGAAGTAATGCCTATTTGCTTTAAAAAAAATCAATATTTCAGAAACATGGGTAGCACACTTGATTTTTTTAAAGGAAAGAAGTATTTCAATTGATATCATATATATTTTTTTTTTGTATCAACAAGTGCATGTCAAGTCCGTAATACTTAATTATAAAACTAGGGTCATAGGCCAATTGAATTAGGTATCGATCGTGATAAGAAGTTTGTTTTTTATAACATTACTTTAATTGTCTTCTTCATCAACATACTAAAACTATTTATTGATCTGACTTGTCCTTAAGCCACATCTTGTAAAAATGGCGGACGAAGGAGCATCTTTATTTGTTTATATGACTAATTTATATATTTAAAAAAAATCAATTTTACATTTAAAAAATAACCAGGCTAATTTGAGAAATGTAGCAAATTTCCTATCAATTAGATTTTTTTCCCAGACATCATTGTCCAGAAATGATTATACATTTTAGAAGCTTAAATTAAAAATTACCTAAATATTATCACTTTGGCCAGAATGTTCATATTTACTTTTAATTTAATTGCCGCTATTCAGCATCAAATGACGTGGTTAAAATGAAGGGTTAATTTTTGGATATTTATTGCTTTCTTGCCAACAGGAGAAATATTTACACCCCCTCCAAAACAAGCTGTACAAATAAAGCTATAGTGTTTTCAGTCGTTTTCTTTGTTTCTGTACTTTAAAGAAACACATAAATGTTATTTGTCTCGTTCTTCAAAACATTTGTACACTTCTGTCGTTAACGTTAGTTACCAACCCTAGAAGGACCCAACGGACCATGTTCCTCCCTCTCCCGAGCAAACGAAAAATTTTAAACAGAACGCATAGCCCAGATATGTCACCAAGATTTCCAGAGCACTGATTATTATACCCAAATTAATATTACATTTCTATCGTGTTAGTATATACAATTGAGGTATGGTTCTCTTGAAAATGCTCCGAGGACTGCGCTAGTTCCTCTCCCTCTAACAGAATTCTGGACACAACTATGATTTATACATTTTAATGATTATAAGTATTTAATTTTCCAAATAAATAAATAAATAAATAAATAACCATTATTTTTGGATAACACAGTATTATATTAAAAGTATGTTTTCAAGGAAGTTTGCTGCTCTTTCATATTGGTCTACTTCATTTCCGATGTAAAATAAACCATTTATTGAGAAATAAAACAAACATCAAATTAAGTTGTTTGATCACCCGCCATTACCTTCAACTTGTGGTTTAAGCAGAACTCAGGACAGTGAGTATTGTTAAAATGTTGATAATGACCATTACAATGCTGCTGTGAGGATAAATATTCATTACGGTTTCATACACGTTATAACCAAATTGTAGTTCGATAGTGTTATAATCTATCTATGGGTTTGTTTTCTTTATTGTCGTTAAGCAGGAGAACTTTGGACAGGGATTCACCTTTAAGAATTATGTCACGTGACACACATAAATTTCCATTCTGAGTTGAGTTGATTTTGGATTTAATGTCCGTTTCAGCAGCGAGGCTATATGAGACGGGACCTACTAATTAACATGGAATCCGAACCACATGAGATCCCGCCGGGAATCGAACCCGGGTCTTCCATGCCAAAACCACGTACGCTAACCACTTAGCCACGAAGGAGCTCCTTCCTTCTATTTTGACTTTGCATTAATCTTTGTAGTATATTTCTTTTGTGTGTATGTATGTGTGAATAAATAAATAGTGTATTTCAATGGCTGTTGAATTCATATTGGGTGCTGTAGAAATGATCAATATTGGCGTACTGTAATAGTGTTCCTTTATTGCTATTTCAAAGTTCATTAAAAGTATACGAATATTTCTAATGGAGTTCAAGCATTGAATTTGTTTTATGATTCTTAATTATAAGAATATGTTATTATGGTCATTATTATGATTAGGTACCGATTTCCACATCTCCAACTTATACTGTAAAAATGAAATTTGGGTACTGTAAAAATGACATATTTCCTCCCCTCTCCCTAGGAGTTGAATTTTTGAAGGGTGTCTTCCATTATTTTTATTTAGAAGTTTATATCCGGAATTTCTCATTGTCAGCTTTAGTGAGTTCTCACATTGGACACTTTCTCAATAAAGAAAATGAAAATTTAATAGACTATTACTAAAACGACCTCTTTCTCCGTTTCCCCCTTAGGAGCAATACTTTCGTAAAATCTAAAACACATGTCCTATTGTTTTTGATTAGGAGTTTATTTACCGAATTTCACACGTTTATCTTAAACAAATCCCTACATTCATCCCTTTGTGAATAAATAACGGAAAATTTCAAAATTCTTTAAATTGCAACATTTTCTTCTTTCGGAACTGAATTTTCGAAAACGCTCAAATACTTTATATAACGAATTTAACATATCTAAATTAAGCGAATTGTCCTATTCGACACTTTGTGTTTAGAAATGGGAAATTTGAGTATTTTTGATATGTTCTCCCTTTCCCCTTACAATCGAAAATTTCGAAAACACTTAAATGTACCTATTTGCCTTGTTTTTAATGAAATACATACGGCGATTTCGTCTCTCTTATAGCACAGATTCGTGAAATACACTATTATTGGCCGAAAATGAACCCCTTAAAATGCATATTTCAGAATGTCCTTCCTTATTCCTTGCTCTTTTTTAAACAAAAGTAGTATTATGTAATAATGTAACGTTTTCATCAGTAGCAATATTGCATGGGCGGTGATAAGTTATTCTGGACTCTTTCGTACTCTTTTGGACTCTTTTGTACTAGGATCGAGGAACACGTGACTGGGAAGTGTTCCTTCACCTGAGATTCAACTGTATTTTGATGACGCAAGTTCTTGCCAGTACTCTGATAACGTGCTCATTTATCGGGACACTTTGTAAGCATAATAACCAGCGGCGTAGCGAGCATTACAAGATTGGGGAAATGAAATTTGGAATTGCCAAGTCTTGATAAAAGAAATGCCAAGTCTTGATAAAAAAAATTGCCAAGTGTTTCCAAAATCTTAGTCCCACTTTTACCAACCCTGCGGACAACTATTACAGCAATCTTGTTTTCATATTCATGAGAAGTCAGTCAAAATTATGTATCTTTCCTTATTTCATCGAAAATTAATTGATACATTCAACAAATAGGTAACAATGAAAATAGTAGATACAGTGCAACTGAGGATAATTGCACAATAAAAGACTTGATTTTTTAAGTGTTTCTCCACACATTCTGAATTAAAAAGAATACACCATTCGACCTGCTTTGTTTTGGCTTTCTATTTTTTCATGTTGCATTTTAAAGATTCCATGCATTTTCACACGGTGCAATCTCGCACGGTGCTCATTATCGAGCAATTTCACACGGTCCTGGTTATCGCATTAATCAGTCAGCAGGTGTGGTGCATTTTCACACGGTCCATCTGCAATCACGTGATTCACCCTGAAACTCCTTTCACTACAAGGGGAGGGAGGACAGAACAAGTATGAACTAAGTATGAACAGAGAAAGAGCAAATACAAGTTAAATATGAACAATTGCAATTAATACTAGAGAAGCTAGAAAAAAGAAAAAAATAACAAACACACGTTATAATAAAGAAGAGGAAAATAATTACAAAAATAAAATAAAACTAATAACGAAAATAATAGCAAATTAAAGTACATGAAAATAAATTTCAGAAAAACAAATAATCTTGCGAAAACAGACTAAAATGTGTTACTGGTTTCCACTCCAAATTGATATCGTCTCTGCAGGTCGACTTTCAAGGCATTCTGCGGCTAAGTTGATCAAGATCTCTATATTCGGAAATAATGTATGGACAATAAAGTCATTCTCCACAGCAAAGAATAAAATAAGCACTTTGTTAATGAAGTCGGAACCCATTGTTTAAAAATAGAAAGATGAGTTAAATAAACTTTTATTTTGTGATTATTCCTTTCCTGTTACTGCTTAGTTATCTCTGCAGGTGCGTATGGCCATGGTACACCTGTGAATCATGTCATTGGAGGGTGGGGGATAAATAGGGTATAAAAGAATCGCCCTTGATGTCCAATTCCTTAATTTTAGTGTTTTCGTTGTTGGGTGAACATAGTGATTCAACGTAGAAATGGAGTTTATAACAACTAGCAGAGGTAATCGTCTCTTAGTTCATGCAGGGTTCCAGTACTACATGCAGAGAGAAAACAGGGATCATACAGTATGGGTAAGTATCGTATTAATAGAATTAGGATTTTCTGTAAAAATTCATGTTTCCTTTTTTTATGTTCTTAATTTCTTTTCTTTTTTTGGGGGGGGGGCGCGAAGGCTTCATATAATATGACTAGACATCGGATTTTTATGCAAATGCATTGTTTGCTCGTATGCATCTCTGTTAAATTTGGTAGGGGTTTCTGGAAATAATAATATAGTCCGAATTTGAAGCTTTGTAGTGCATATAAATGCATATTTCAAAGGTTAGAGCATATATTAGTACTCAAGAGCATATTCAGCACATTTTATAAGTTTTTATTTCAGATGTATGTTTACAACATGGAATAAATCCAGTTTTAGTTTATATTTTCAATACATTTACATGCCTATGCAACGGAAGGGCTTTTTGCATGAGAAGATGGAAGAATTCCTAATTTATAGACGACCAATAATGTTAGAAACCGATCACCAGAGCAGAAATGCCCACAATTACCAAAACGTTAAGAGAAATCTGATAATAATAATGACATTGTAATATCGTGTCGACATCAATTCAGAAACAAGAGATACGAGTATTGCTACTCAGTGAATGCTTAGCTCTAGTTGGTGAAGTTCGACACGAGCTCCGGTCATTTTCTGGTAAATTCGGGCACTCCTTGAAAAAAAAATGACGGATCTTATTGGGAGAAACTCCAACTAAAAATAATTGAAGCCATGGGAAAATATCTCCAAGGGTTAAATTTCAATTTGCCAGAATATATATATATACTACACTTGCTCCTCTGCGTAAATATTGTATAGTAACATCTATTGATGTTAATAGTTCATTTTCTGGCTACAAATGTCATAAACGGATACCAAAAAATGAAGAGAAGCATCTTGTGATACACTGTAAGGCTAATTGCGGGAAGAGTAAACCCTTGAAAACGATTATTATTATTATTATTATTATTATTATTATTATTATTATTATTATTATTATTATTATTATTATTATTTGTACAATGGAAACGTGTAGACTCGTATTATTTCGTACCGGCGGGAGCTCATGTGGTTCGGATTCCACGTTAATAAGTAGGCCCACGTCTCATATAGACTCGATGCTGAACGGAACGTTAAACTCAAAATCAACTCAACTCGTATTATTTCGTGTTAATTGAATCCACTGTAAAATACAAATGTCAAGAAAACCAGAGATCGTGTTCTCATATAACTTAATTCCATTATTTGTGTGTGTTTTAAAACGTTAAGAGTATGTAACCTATAACTATTATAAAAGTAAATTCTAAAAAGAAGTCCCTGAAGTTGTATGCATATTTCATAAATTTTAAGTGCATAAAAATCCGATGTCTAGACATGACATGTTCTCGTAATACATGTTAGTTTCTTTTAATGAAGTAGGTTGGCTTATATTGTGGATTTAATACATTCTTAGTTTTCTTGGTGGTTGTTTTCATAAACTGGGCACCGATCGTCTAAGGCACTCGAAAATATGCAATAATGTATGATATCTTACTTTATGATATCTTACATGTATGATGGTATTTTGAAAATTTCGTAACTTTTAATCTTTATCTGAATTACAAGAACAGTATCTGTATTACTTTTAATCTTTATCTGAGAGGACAGTATACTTGCTTCTCTAAAGCATAAATATTTTTTCACGTTGTTTTAGTACTTCTAATATAGTAAAGCCCCAATTATCCGCGGAATTTGGTAGCAAGGGCATTAGAGATGGCGAAAATCTCCGATAACCCAAAAATATTTCAGCATAAACACTGTTTTATTGTACGAACAAGACATAATAAAACTTTTAAAATATGTACAATACAGCAGAAAATTGGAAATATTGATTTTTACAATGCAATTTATTTTTATGTATTAGAACATACAGTACATATCTGCGTACGGATTGTCATCCCGCAGCGACTCGAGTACTTATGAAAAATAATAGTAGGCGGCTGCAGCAGGGCTTAAAAAAAAGTACTCGCGGATAATCGGAGCTTTACTGTGTTTAAAAGTTAACTTTCTTTCATGTGATATTTTGCCTAAACAAATATCTACACATATATAATTGCGTAAAAGGAAGTAATAACACAAATTCGCATGTTTTTATGTTTCATTTTTTAAATAAAAGATACTTATGAATAATAATTTATTTTGTATATTTGTAACCGAGCAAACGCTTTTTTATGTGTGTGTACGTATATGCGAAAACACATTTCAATTGTTTATTTCAGAAGCTGATGTTTTTTTTATTATTATTATTTTAGCTATGCATCAACAGACAGAAGGTAAATTGCCATGGCAGGCTCAATCTGCCCAAGACAGAAGATAAAATAGCAGTTGTGGAAAGAGATCATCAGTGTGTACCTGATGTTGCAGTTTGCGAGATACGAAAGCGACTTTCAAATTGCAAGAAGAGAGCAAGAGACGAGATCCTTACACCAGTGTCTGTTATCTTCAAAGAAGAAATGGTTGTTCCAATTAATCAAGGTCTGGACCTAGTAACCTCCATACCATCGTATGATCAGAAGAAAGGGGGTTTAAATGGTGTTAGAAGGAAATCACTCGGCATACATAAAGGTGCACCGACTCCTAGAAATATCTGCTTTCCCGATTATATGATTCGGTTTGAAGATGGTACCTCGTTTTTACAGTACGACGCACTGGAAGGAGACGGACGAATTCTGTGTTTTGGTTTCGAGGGTTTAAAACCAGCACTGAAGGAAAGCGAACAATGTTTATTTGACGGAACGTTCAAGAGTTCCTGTAAGTATTTTTCCCAGTTATACACCATACATGCAGACATAGGAAGCACACATGATAAGACACTGGTTGTACCGGTCTTGTATGCATTGTTGCCAGATAAAACAGAGCGAACATACGAACAACTGTTTACATTTCTTAAAACGTGGTCTGGCCAGAACGAACCTCGAGTGTTAAAAATAGATTTTGAACTTGCTGCAATCAATGCGTTGCGTGCAGTGTTTCCCAATTCACAGGTTTCCGGCTGCCATTACCATTTCAAGCAGAGTATCTGGCGGAAGATTCAGAGTATAGGTCTCGTCGAAGAATACCTCCAAAATGAAGATGTACGCCATCATGTTCGCATGTGTAGTGCATTGGCATTAATACCAACAAGCAGGATCGATGTAGGTTGGCTCACCGTCATGGAGGACTGTCCATCTGGCCAGAAAATCGAAATGTTCAACGATTATTTCATTGAACAATGGATGGATAATCCAAATGTTCCAAGAGAAATATGGAACTGCAACGGTCAAAGGCACAGAACAAACAACCCAGTGGAGGGTTGGCACAATAAGTTAAATCGCACCATATCTAAGAGTACACCACATATCTTTGAGCTTGTGAGTGTATTGAAAGCAGATGCGACAGCTAGTTTTCATGCTTTCGCGAGACAGGGCTTAGACTGCAATTCGGAGAAGCGTAGAAAATTCACTTACATCCGTCTTGACGAACGATTGCAATTAGTCCTGGAGAAGCTAGAAAATGGCACAGACCTTAAAAATTGCTTGAGAAGCTTGAGCTATATCCAAAAGCTAAGATAATGGGCTATGAACTGTAAAAATGGGTTGACGACGTACAAAAGTAGAAGGTTCCATCTCAACGACGTGCTGTTCGCTCGGAAAATAACAAGATGACAAGGTTCTTCTTAGAACCGCCTTGGAGTATGGAGCTAATATTGTGTGTTTTACAAATCACAACGTTTTTCTATGCTCTAGGGCGGGCACATTTTTCTTCGATTGTTGAACTACCAGTCTGAATTCTCTGATGTGCTGCTTATTTTATTCTTTATTTATTTTAATATGTGATTATTCTATCTTCTGTCCCTAATTATTTTAATTTTTGATTATTATTTATTTGTTCTTATTTTCATTTGCTGTTCTTTATGTATTAATATCAATTTCCGATAGTTTCTGTTATTTTTTTTCATTTATTTCAATTTCTTATTGTATACGCTATTTTTCTCTTCTTCTTTACTATTGTTTTTATTTGCTGATTTCTTTGTTCTATCTTGTTCTTTGTTATTTTAATTTCTGCTTACTTTCTTCATTATTCTTTTTGTGAAAGTGAAACATTTTCTAAGCTCTCCTTCTCTAATATTAATTGCAATTGTTCGTATTTAACTTGTATTTGCTCTTTCTCTGTTCTTACTTAGTTCATAGTTGTTCTGTCCGCCCCTCCCCTTGTAGTGAAAGAAGTTTCAGGGTGAATCACGTGATTGCAGATGGACCGTGTGAAAATGCACCACACCTGCTGACTGATTAATGCGATAACCAGGACCGTGTGAAATTGCTCGATAATGAACACCGTGCGAGATTGCACCGTGAGAAAATGCACGTCACCATTTTAAATACTTGACCTTTATTCCGTAGTCCGACTATCTCGGCAATTTTTTCAGGGAAGGGGGCAAATGACCTTGATGCTGACGTCCCCATTATACCCCAAACAATCAACCAACCAATCTGAACCCATGACGATATTGTGAGGAGGATCCTCAATTGAATTGTGAATGTAAAATATGAAAGTTCGATTGTGCATATATTTAATATTCACCGGGTATATTTCTGCACTTTCTGACATACTTTTACACTTTTATAACATGCTCCCTCCTTTGAATCGTCACCAACAAACAAACAATCTTGCCCTCCCCACTAGTCTAATGGCTAGAACGCAAGCCTTTGTTGTTTGGTGTCCCGGGTTCGATTTCCAGTGTGAGAGCGTTGAACGACCGAAGTGGTTCGGATTGCACCATAATAGGTGCACGTCTCCTTTAGCCTACCCGGCATAATCGTGGGATTTTAAACTAAATCAAACCAAAGAAAAAAAACTCTTATTGTCCCACCCTTTACTTAACAATGTCGTAAAGGCCAGTGCCGTTCCCAACGGATTAATATTACACGCAAATACCTCCTTAGCTCTTCTACTTATTATTTTAAGGACGTTTGGTAAAAGGTAGGAGCTGGTTGGGTAGGATGCGGAACAAGACTCTGGCAAAGGAGGGGGAGAAAGCCTGAGAGAATGTCTTTGTAGAATTATTTTCTACCAAAATGAGTAATGTCCGTGGTTAGAGAAGAGAAAAATGCACTATAATACATATTTTAATGTATGAGATTTGATTCTACATCACATTCATTACTTATTATCGAATTGAATAGTGGGATTTCTTATGAAAAGCAGGGTAAAAATTCCCCCACCTTTTAACAAAATTCCCCCACTAAAACCTTGCTGGGGGGATAATACAGTGAAAGAATGCCAGAAGTTTGCAAAACAATTACAGTAATTCATGTGCAATCAGCATGTATTTCATATTTAATTATTAGGTGAATTAGAGGTGAGCGGTATATTCGTAATACCTAATTTTGTTTTGTTTACTAGTTATGGATACCCAAATATTGAATTTTCTATATCGAAACTTTGAAGTGCAAAAGTGCGCAGAGCTTTAAAAAACTCTCCAGCCTCATCCCACTTCGATTTCGTGAGTTCGCACTCTGATGAAAAATATTAAATACTGGTAGGAAAAAAAAATAAATGAAATGAAATCTTTGAGTTTTACGTCCCACATATATGCCGGTTAGGCTAAAGGAGACAGTGATAATGATAAATGAATGAAATGGTGGAATGAAGAAAGTGGAAGGAAAAGGGAGAACGCCGAGGAAACACACGAGCACGGCGTTTGTCCACCACAAAGTCCACATGGCGCAAGCTGGGATCGAATCAGGGACCCCAAAGCATCATAGGTGAAGCTCTTCCACTGAGCTACTGCTACTGGCAGGAACAATATTAAATATAACCTCCCTTTTAGGCCTACCGCTCACTGGCGACAAAACAGTTGCGCAACTATCTCGTCGCTGTCGCCTGCAGTCAGCAACTTCACGGAGACAAAAGAGTTTTGTTGCCATACCCTCGCTCACTGGCGACGGCAACAGAAAAGTTGCCGAGCATTTGATATCACAATTTATATAATCGGCAACCGCAAGAGTTCACATAATCGCTGGTTTCGGACATTAAAAAAAAGAAAAAAACTACCGCCCATTCCAATGGTTAAATAAATAAATTTAAATAAACTTTCGAAGGTAGCGTCAACAGGTGCGTTATTTCAGACTTCACTTGAGGGGGCAAGAGCACCACCGACATATGACTTTCACGTTTTGTACTAGTATATTAGTAGACACTTGATTAAAGTATATATATTCCTCAAACTCTTGTGGAGCAATTGCACCTCCTGCCCCCCCTAAATGACGTCCCTGAACGTCAATGAGTGACAAAAGTAACATCATTGTGTAAGATAATACGAACGGGAACAATTATTCGAATTAAAGGATAACAAGAATAACGAAAATATAAAACGACTGGAAATAACTAACAGAACGAAACTAACAAAACGGCAATCCGACAACTCTCTACCGTAACTGTACTCTTAGTGTTCTACGTATAGCCATAACATAAAAATTGGCTTTCTTCGTTCTTCCCGCGTATTCTTCACGCTTTAAAATCGGCCACTTTTATACAGTACAGTTTTTTCTTTTTTTATATTTGAAATGTAAAGAAACTTGAAAATGATAATTTTATCTGTATTTTTTTCTAGTTGTGGGAAATTAATGAAAGTAGTAGTGTGTAGTATGACAGCGATGTGTCATTATCGAAAAATGTACCTACCTGTGTTGTTTTTTCTTGGCTGGAAAGCTCATTCTAGTTTCTTATAACAGCGAAACACACTTCCTTCCATAATTTCTTCTTTATATATATTTCTTCTTTAACGCTGAACGTTTCTCTATATCCTCAATTAATTTTTCATAGTCTTTATCACTAAAGACATGCTAGTCACTAATCAAAGAATGTATTAGTTTCCATTGCGAACACTTCTTTTCACGCGCTACACACGGAGTGAACTGTTACGTGAAAAAAAAATGTAGAAAACATTTATTTTTTTACCTTTTTATTTGGAGGTACCTCGGCAACTTTTCTGTCGCCGTCGCCTCAGTGAGCGGACTCCCATAAGACTCAATGCATTTTTAAATGTTGCGCAACTGTTCCGTCGCCGAGCTGTTGCCCTGCTGTCGCCCTGCTTGGCGACACCTCGGCAACTTTTCTGTCGCTGTCGCCTCAGTGAGCGGACTCCCATAAGACTCAATGCATTTAGCCAGAGCAACAAGATAGTTGCCCGACAAAATGTTGCCAGTGAGCTGTAGGCCTTAGGCGCTCCTTCATCCACGTGTCCGAGGCACGTGCTCCCTCACAGTTGCGGCCCTGTGAGCGGCCCCATAGCTACCGGCCCTGTGACACGGTTACACAATACATTCACTCTGGTATCAAAATCTACTTCCCTTTGAGAGTTTTCCGTGGCTAAGCGGTTAGCGTACGCGCTTCAATTCCCGGCGAAAGCTCGTGTGGTTTGGATTCCACGTTAATCCGTAGCTCCCGTTTCATATAGCCTAGCTGCTGAAAGTGATGTTAAACTAAAACTCAACTAAACTACTCCCCTTTGACATTTTACTATTAGGAAAAAAACTTTTAAATTTGTCAAATTTACATAGCATACATATTTAAAAATTTATACTAACCGGTTACTGCTTTGTTCTTGTTTTATTAATATTAATTTTTAATGTTCCCTTATTAATCCCCACAATCTGCCTCTTGTCTTGTATACGCTCTTGTATCAAATGCTTTTGCGTCTAATGCTCTACTTGCACTGGAACAATTCTTGTGTTTATCTTTGTTTTAATTTTGTACGCCACCTCTATTTTGCATTTGTCAGTGGTACAATTTTCCGATTTTTCATTAAAGGTTATTCAAAATGTTTAGGAATATCAAATGAACAAAAGTGAAGTGTGAACACTTCAAGAAGTAAAGAAACTTTAAACGAACATATCAATTTATTTCAAGATAGGAAACTACACAATATTTATGCCAAGTCTATGAAAGAACTGATAACCATTTACAGCAACTGTGTACCTAAGAAAATGTTAAACCAGATAAGTCAATTGAACTAGACGGCATTCTTCAAATTGCCAACTAGGTACTTTAATTTAGCCGACTTGTTAAGAAATTGGTAAATTTTGGGGGGAGGCTTCCCCCCTTACCTTACCATAACGACGCTCCTGAATTTAGCTTAGGCAACGAAATCAAATCTTATTAATAGATTATGAATTTCTAAGAAGTAATATGAAACGTTATTTGTTCATTGGAAAGCAGTAATAAAGGAAAAAAAAACTTATTCAATGTCAATCAATCGTTTAAGCTGAGATATTGGTAAATTATTTGCAGATATTACCTCGTAAGCTCAAAGAGTACGAAGTACAGACATTTCTTATGCAAGTTTTGACATATTATTTTACAAAAGAACATAATAAACAATCACAGTTAGGATTGTAAAGTTATGAAGGTGTATTACAGTTAACGAAATTGAGCTTAAGAGCACACGTATAATATGTTGCCCTATTCTCTTTCGATTAAAATTCCCAGCAAATCACGGAAATCATTCAATATATTTCTTGTGGAATCATCTTAACTTTGTCTTGAATCAATGTGGCTTATTGTGCTTGTTCTTTTGTCGCAGGTGACTAAGCACATGTGATCTTGCTTCCCGCTCTTTCAATGTGGATGGTATATTACATCACAGTGAAGTACTCCGTCTAGGTCCTGATAGTTTCAGTCTTTGTTAACGAAGTACGAATTCTGAACATGAAGGTAACGCATGACGATTGAGTGTGGCTGTTCCTTCTAACATGTTAACCGTCAACAACTAAGACCTCAGTCAATGTGCAGCAACCATCAATTTTTCCAAATGGAAAAGAGTCATGACGTCGATGTGCTCATTAGTTTTTCTGAATTGAATAGATTGTAGTTGTATCATGCAAACCAATTAGGCAACACTGTATTCATCTATTCATTTTCAAAGTTGAACTTGCGATCAGGTTGATATACTGTAATTGTAGTTCTGCGGGCAGTTTTTAGAGATAGAGATCGGGTGGAGATTCCAAATATAAATATTCTCTCATTCGTCAGCTGAGTGCAACCGATGTCTGTTGTTATGCTCAGAACCTAAATGTTTATTTATTTATTTATTTATTGAACAAATTCCCAGATACAGCATAATTGTTCCATTTTACACAGGAAAATGTCAACAAGCGGGAAAAAAAGAAAAATAGAAAAATAATAAAAAATAAACAACAACAGTAACATCGATAGTATTAACAAAAAGTGCACAAGTAATATTATTTGGCCAGCACGCGTTTTATTGCTCTTTCAAACACCGGGTAGCTCGAAAAAATGTCCACCTCACTAGTTAGATTATTATAATAGGTCAGTACTTGGTGAAAAAGAGACCTCTGTATAATTGTCAACCTAGGGCGTGTAAGATGGAATAGGTGGGTGTTCCGGATTTTGCCGGAAGGCACATGTAAGGATAGTTGTTGAATTAGGGTTTCTGATCTTAGTTTCCCATTAACAATCTTATGAAGAAACTTCAAATCAGAGTTATTTCTGCGTACTTCCGGCGTCTGGATATTAAGATATCGCAAAATTTCCTCCTTAGGTAATATTCAAAGTGCGGGAACACGAAAACGTACTATTGCAATAAAGAAATTGAGAACAGACTTAAGTCTAGAGAAATGTGTAGGTGCAGCCATGGCCCACATGGGAGAGCAGTATTCGATCTTGGGTGCTATTAAAGTTTTATAGAATGTTGTTAATTATGCCACAGTACGTTGTTCAGTGAATCGGTAAAGAAGCCTCAGCATACGCATTGATTTCTTAACTATTGAGGAGATGTGGTCAGAGAACGAGAGTTTCGAATCAAAGATGACACCAAGATCATTATGACAGGCAGAATATGTTATAGGGGAATCGTTAATATGGTATTTGGAGAGAACAGTAGACTTTTTCAGAGTAATTGTAATACTGTCACATTTCTTACTGTTAAGTTTCAATTGCCACATTTCATACTTGTCTACAAAGTAATTTATGTCTTCCTGCAGGGCAATTGTGTCATGGAAACATTATATTTATCTATATAATTTGCAATCGTCAGCAAAAAGCAAAAGGCGACTAGGATTAACTGATAGGTGAGAGTAGAGGTCGTCCATATACAGAACAAATAGCAGGGGCCCTGGTACGCTTCCCTGAGGATCCCCGAGATCACAGGTTGGAAGTTAGAAGTCGCTTCTGAAAGAACAACTTTCTGTTTACGGCCCTTTAGATAGCTGGTGATTAAAGAGAGAAATTTACCATGTACATTAAACCTATTGGAAAGCTTGTGGAGAAGAAGAATGTGACTGACAGAATCAAAGGCCTTGGAGAGATCAAAATAAATGACATCTAATTGAGTATTGTTATTTATACATTGTTCTGCACAGGAAAGAAGTGTACTTAAGTTTGTGAGACTTGAGCTTTTCGGTAGAAAGCCATGCTAAGAAGTGTGAATGTAAGGCGATGTGAATTTGAGAAGCCTGTCTTTGATTATTTTTTCGCAGATAATAGATACTACAGAAACAAGAGATATTGGCCTATAGGAGGATACTTGATCGTTAAGTCCTGATTTATATATTGGGGTCACATGAGCTAGTTTCCAGCTGGTGGGATAATATCCTTCTCTGAAGGATCTATTGAATAGGATGGATAAAGGAACTGAAATATCTGAAGCAGTTTTCTTAAGATTGAGAGAGCCAATGCTGTGGGGCCCAAGAGATCTATGTGGAGAAAGCGACTGAAAGAGAACCAAAACCTCACCCGGGGTGGTAGAGAGGTCTGATAAGGTGTTAGTACAAATGGAGCGGAGAGGGGGAATATGGGTTGTGGGGGGAAAGGTGGTAAATGTTTTACAGAAGTAGTTATTAAAAAGGTCGGGTCTCTGACCATTACTAGCTTCAAAATTCTCGTCATGAACTGTTGCTGGTATGCCGGGAGATTTCGAGCGAGATTTAATTACAGTCCAAAATAGTTTAGGGTTGCTAACAGTAAAATCGCCAATTGAGTCCATGTATTCAAAGTACTTACGTCGCTGTACCTTCTTCGTAAAGCTTCTAATTTTAGCGAATTGTTTGTATTTGTAGTCACTCGGATGTGACTTCCTTATATTCCAGGCAACCTTTTTGTTTTTAAGAAGATCACGCAGCTCATTGTCAAACCAGACCGGAAACTTCTTCGATTTTGTTGTTTTTACAGGGACAAAATCCTTAATAGTTGAGTGGAGAACAGATGTGAATAGGTCCACCGCCTCGTCGACAGATCCTGCCTCCAACAAACACCAAGAAAAGAGTTCAATAGCCCGACAGATGTCACCCCAGGGGGCTTTCTTCCAAAGAAGTTGTGACCTACTTTTAAGGGGCTGGTTTGTAGTACTGGAGGGGAAGAAATTGAATGAAGCATCCAAGGAATCGTGGTCCGAGGGAAAGAGATTTCTGCATGGAACCATACGACGAGGTTCTAAGTTAGAGAGAACATAATCCAGATTGCTATTTTTGCGATTATTATGCATATTGTGCTGACCCAGTCCAAGTCCATGAATAAAATTGTCCATGAAATTATTGTCATTTCCGTCTTTAGCGATGCCATGCTTACTGTCCTGCCACGTGATGGAGAGGTTGAAATCACCCAATAGGATGACGCCACCGTGATAATGCTTGTAACAGTGAGTCATGGCAAGCTTCTAAGATGTACTGAGGAGTGTTCTTGTGCGGTCTATAGAAGCACCCAATAAACACAGAGCTACCTTTTGGAATAAACACTTCGACCCAAATAAGTTAACAATTCCGTTCAAGATCCAATCTTCTCTTGCTCTTCCACTTATTAATTATACAAATCATGACTCCACCTCCACGAGTTATGCGGTCTTTACGAAAGATGGAGAAATTATTTGAGAAATTAAGTTCACTGTCGTTCACTGATTCATTGAGCCATGATTCAGTCACTGCAAGGCAATCCCGTTCCATTATCTCGCCTAGGTTGATTAAGCATTCGAGTAATTAACTTTCTGATACATTGTCTGCCTCTTAAACTAATGCCTTTTCTCAGCATCTCCTAGTAGTACTGATGTTTCTAGCTAGGTTACAACACTACTTGAGCCAAATGCTCAAATACACGATCCTGCTTCGCTACCTATCGTACCTCACTCTCCCATACAACTCTTGTCTTCATAGAGGGAGCTGCTGGAAAGTTCATAACCCAACTAAGAAGCAGTGCACATGGAATGATGAAATTCTACATTTTCCACGAAGCTCAATACACTTCCTTGCACGGTGCTCCAATTTTTGTAGACTAGTGTCTTTGTATTTATTTATTTTTAAAAAAATATCTGGAGGCTGTTTCTCGCATCATCGTAGCTCTAATCACCTCCTTAGCAAATCCAGAATTGCGTCCTTTCAAGTACTGTTTGAGTTTGGGGAATAAGTAATAGTCTGTCAGAGGAATAAAGAGGATATGTGGATTAAAGAGTATGATATAGACATAAAGCCCTAAATCATTAAATGTCAGTTGTGTTTGAACGCGTTCATTATCCTAAAGAACATATTTATTTATTTGTTTTTAATTTCTGCGGCGTTGCAGTTTCAATTTGTCTTTCAGTTTTATGAATAATGTGGAGTATTAGTCTGTATTAAATGTTTGACCATTGGGCAGGTAATCTGAGTACGACTCCGTCCTTAAACCGGAAGAGTGTTTGTTGCAAAAACTTTCCCAACCGACTTTTGTCTCTTGAATATTTTGGGGCAAAAGGAACCTGATGCTGTTTTGTTTCAGGATCATAACGGTGCAACTATGTTTTGTCCTTGTTTACTATTTGTGACAGAAACTGGTCGGTATTGCGGTCAAACTGGGAAATATCTTCTCTTCATTTTCTAGCTCTTTTACGGTTTTGATCTGCTGACAGATTTTTCGGACAGATTTTTCCGAGAGCCTGCGCATACCTAAGTCATCCTGGATTATGCTACCGACGCGTTATGAGAAACACCCACAATGTCTGCCAAATGTTTTGTTGAGATTCAGTGACTTTCAAGAATAATGTCATGAATTTTATCCACGTTATTTATTTTGGGGACAGTCAGTTTTTTTTTCTTTTCCTACACGTGGAGCATCATCGGTTGAGAAATCGCCACACTTATACTGTACCACCCATTTCTTCACCACTGGATGTGACAAGTGTTGTAAATTTTGGGTAAGAAAACAGTTTTCAACGGTTTCTTTCCCGAGTATGAAAAAAACTGAAGTTTGTAAAAAATGAAATTTTCGAATATTTTACTGAATTATGCTTTTACAATGAAATTTTTTTATATTTATTAGTTTAGAGTTAAGATAATTGAGTACTTATATTTCTTGAATTAGAATATTGAAATTTTGTGGCAACAAATGTATATGCACAACTCATCCAAACACCTTAAAATTAGCACCATGATAAAATGGAGCTATGACAACTAAAGAAATCCAAATATATATATTCTTTGTTAACTTAATTAATATAGACGTATTAAAATTACCTTAAACATTCTTATGAATTACCCGCTTGATGACAGGGAAGTGTTAAAATAACAGGACTAAAATCATTTTAGTTAATATGTTAAATCAAACATATATTTTACAGAAATATTTTCCTTGTGTTATGTGAAATTTCCGATAATTTTGAACCCATTAGGAAAGAAAAATTATTTGTTTGGAAACACTGGAAAAAACAGGAAAATATAATTTAAAAATATTTCTACGCCTGATGCTAGCTAATCTTACTTGCTGTAACATGTCTGAAGCATATATACAATGTATTTCGCTAACAGGAAAAATACTTAAAGCAACAGATTTTAATTTGCCTTTTTAGATTTCTGATTTCTGGTAAAATCCCTCTTTCTTATTTGCATATTTTTCGAATAACTCAAAAAGAGACACGTTTTTTTTATTTTAACATATACATTGCACAAGTGAGTAAATTTGAGCAGCTAGAAATACGTGAATCTTCCCTTCGTTATTATTACAGACTAGCAGAATACTCGTTCTTCTTATGGACAGAATATGTATCATTTTGGATATAAAAGGCATCAAAAGTGTCACCAATAAACTTACGGACTCCAAAAACTACGAATTCGACACTAATATCGATCATTTTCAATTATCTTTGCATATCATCATCCCTCCTTCGGAGAACTAATGAGGCTGAATTTGGATTTAAACGGCATCTGCTGTTCATTTCAGAGACCACAAAAATTATAGATTCGACACTAATAACGGCCATTTTTGATCATATATATATATATATATATATATATATATATATATATATATATATATATATATATATATCTTCCAGCCCCCTCCTCTAAGTTCTGGGGCTGAATTTGCATTTTAAACGTCCGAAGAAGTCACTGTTCATCTCAGCGACCCCGAAAACTATGGATTGGACAACAATATCGGCCATTTTAAATAATGTTTATATATATATATATATATATATATATATATATATATATATATATATATATATATATATATATATATATATATATCCCCTCCTCCAAGTTGTGGGGTTGAATTTGTATTTAAAGGGCATCAAAGGTGTCACTGTTCATCTCAGCAACCCCGGAAATTATGGATTCGACACTTATATCGGTTATTTTCGATATATCTCCTTCTCCGTTTCCCCAAAGTTGGACCTTCAAACTGAAATGGTAAAAATCATTCCGAGCCTCATCTATGTTGAAAATTTTAGTGAGATCAGTCGAGTGGTTCAAGAATTATTAAGTTACAAAATATGGTTACTTTCATTTTAGTACATATAGATAATTGAAATGAAATGAAATCTTTGAGTTTTAAGCCCCACGGTTATGCCGATTAGGCTAAAGGAGACGCTGATGATGACTAACGAATGAAATGATGGAATCAAGAAAGTGGGAAGAAACGGGAGAGCCCCGAGGAAAACGACGCAAACGGTTTTTGTCCACCACAAAGTTTACTTGGTGGAGGCTGGGATCGAACCCGGGACCGCAAGCACCAGAGGTGAACGCTCTACCACCGAGGCACCGCGTCCCCCTCATATAGATAATTGTTCGCACTATAAAACAGGTATTTGTTTACATACAGGATTTTGTACATAAAGATTATATAAAGGTCTATATTGAGATATTAAATAATAGTAATTATATGTTTTAGCGTATGAGTATTACTGAAATTTGCCTATTGCTCTTTCTTTTAAGAAGTAATTTGCTTAAAAATTATGAAAATTTCACCAGATCAAATAGCATATTAGGAACTCAGTTTCATTCAAGACACTTATTTGTTGCAACAGAAACACTTCATGATGGTAGGCTTGTATGTAACAGTAAAAGTTCTTTAATTAATGCACATCCACGAATAAACGACAAAAAGCACACAACAGAAATAAGTGCAGACTATTAATTTTCAAGAATAATTGTAACAGTTTTCTTTTCGGGTGTTTTTCTTTTTTTAAGAAAAATATTCGCAATACTGAAATTTCTGAACTTACATCTTTCTCGCGTTTGAAAAAAAAAAGTTCCATTACTAGTAAAAGTAACGTAATACAAAGACTTTTATTTTTCCCATTTTCCCGGAAAACACGATTTTTTACCAACAGGTTCAAAATTTCCGGAAATTTTCCAACACTAGATGTGACGAAAGATAGAGTCCCGTAGGATTTCACTAATTTTCTCATAAACTTGCGTCGGTGACTTTCGTTGATGGAACAAAAATTTAATGATATCTGTAATTTCGATATTCGTGAAATTCGCTGGTTGGGCACATGCGATCCCTTCAGAGGTCTGAAAAGCACAATAAGAATTTCGTTATTAATACGAAAATTTGTATTTATACATGCACGTGTATGCTCTTTAAAACTGTACGATTCTGCCTGCTCTAGGGGTGGACAGTTCCTGAAAACGTAAACCGCGGTTTCGGTTTGCCACTTAAACTGGTTTGGAACGGTTAACCGAAACCGAACCGAACCGATCCCAAACCGAACCGAACCGAACTGATCCCAAACCGAACCGAACCGTTCTCAAACCGAACCGAATCGTTCCGTTCAGAACTGTCGGTAAAACTTTGACAAACTAAACTGTCCAAAGGGCTAACCAAAACTTAAGCGAACTCCGTCAAAGCGAATTCAGGTGTGTCCACATGGAGCTGAATTTAATCTTTAACTCACTCGTAACATACGACCAGTTAGCAGATTTGTGTATAATAAAAGAATAAAATAGCAAAGAGCCTGAAAGTACTCATTCCAGTATATATATATATATATATAGTAATACATAAACCTTTCATTCCCATTGCATAACTACATATAAAACCACAATTTTGGGAAAATTATAAAAACTTTCCCAGAGTGTCACTTAAGATACGATATTACCGGAGTGTAAATTTTGGCGCTTTTACCAGATAGTGTACAATACGTTGAAATATCCTAACTACTCTGCCTTTCTATTAATAAACAATCACTAATTTGAGCAAGCCTTGACATTTCGAAAGATGCTACCTTTTAATACTAATGCAGTCTGTCAGATCAATCAAGTACTGAGCCTAAACAACGAGAGGTGAAGTATTTCTTTTGCAAAGAAACTGCTGGTCGTGCACTTATTCATGAAGCTGCGACAATCCAACTGGACTCGCGTGTCAGGTCGTATGGACGATATGGACCTACAGGCGAAGCTCAGCGCTGGGGACATGATTGCAAAGATTGCACAGGATGCGAAGTACCACCGCAATCGTCTTGAATATCGTGAATGTGTACAATAACGTTCTGAAGAGTAAGCGAATGTCTTGTAAAAGTTCAAATGATGAACAAGCAATAGAAGGACTTGCCTTTGCACAACTGGTCGTGTTTATTGAAGAAGGTTTAGCGGGAGGAGAGACGGCTCCAGTTTTTAAATTTGCAGACTTGGTGCAGTTATATGCTTCGCTGATGGAACAAATGGGTGTCAAGTATGAAGTAAGAGTGCACACGACCTTTCTTAAACAGAGACTGCTTGCTTACTTTTCTAACATGTGTGTACAACATAAGTTGCGCGATGTCCTGCTTGCATTTAATGAATACCTCTGTGATACCTTGGCAAAGATTTGTTAATTGGATACAGATACTTATGCTGTCCATCTGGCGCGCGCTGCTCAAATTGTGCGATGCCACATCTTCGGAGATGACAATGAATTCAACAGATTTCCTCCAGAATTTCAACAGGATTCCGTACCATCCGTGTTGCTTACCCTAGTCACTATGATCTTGGAAGGATCAAGTATCAAAGACCTTAGAGAAAGCACTACACAAGCGGCACTATCAGCTAACTCCTCAAATTCAACTGTTGAAGCACCGAAGAGCCGACACGGGCAGTACGTCTCGACCAGTCCGGCATGCCACCACGCAGGAACGCCTTTTCAAATTTATATCGGACTCATGCTTCATGCATACACTCGTGAAAGGCAGCTAGTCGATAAGCTGTCACGCATGAGAATTTCTATTTCCTAGATTGAGTCCTGTCCTCTCCTCACAATTGGGAATCAGTGCCTGCCACCTCTACCATCAGAATCAAGTGGTTTTTCCTCCCAAGATGAGAGGTAAAGTCTTCACTACCGCCACTGTAGACAAAATTGACCATAATCCAAGTTCTACGACCTGAAAACTGTCATTTCATGGGACTGCTATTTTGCTGGTGCAATATCCTGCGTTCCAAGGAGCCGGGATTGCCAGAAGGATTGATCAAACGAGAAAGGCCTCAAATCAGCTGACCGTTTGCCACAATTCTATACAGATGTTCCATCTGTCAACAGCTGCATCAGGAACACACAGGTACCGGTTACCAACTTAACATCCCTGAGAGGCAACAGCGGCCTCAAGAAAAAATATTGAAACAGATTATCTTTGGGTACAACACAACCAATTAGCCGTAAAGGAAAGTTCTCCATTAGAAACCACTTCATGGGTTGTATACCACGCTAATATGCGGTCCAGAAACACAAGTTTGGCTATCTGCCCACCGCACTACTCCCACCGTCGCTATTTTTAAGCACTCCATAGATGTCGTCAGGAACGCAGTGGAACATCTTAACCCTGGCCAGATTCCAGAGCTCACATTCGATCAACCGCTTTTTGGACTGGCGAAGCAAATCCAATGGAAGTGGACACAAGGGTACGATGTAGAGAAGTTCGCCATCCTCTTCGGAGGTCTTCATATCGAGATGACAGTGCTGAAGATCATTGGTAACTTGTTGCGAGAGAGCGGATGGGTGCAAGCACTGGTTAAGGCAGAGATCACCAGTGCCGGGACTGCGCATTCCTTCCTGTGGGCATCACATCTTACTCGAACCAAGAGAACGCATCAAGTAACAGCAGCAGCTCTTTTCTTCCTGCAGCAGAACGCATACAACCACTACATTGACCAGTTACGTGACGCCGGTACCGAGCAGCTAGGGTTTGCAGAGTGGTGCCAGCAAAAGGCGGAGACTTGGTCCCCAGTTCCACTAGTAGGCAACTGCACTGAAATTGGAATTGACGACATTGGTATAGTGCGCTCTCCGCGCCAAGCGTCGTTTGCGATGAGCGTCGATGCTCTCAAAGAACTAGCAGTGTGGTTCCATGCCCTGGATATCTCAACTACGCGCGCTGGATTCCTGTGCATCTGCGAGACATGGTGGTGGAACTGCCAACTAAATACTCTGAAATCGCCGATGAATTCTTCGCAGGGGATTTCACAGTCCACAAAACGACTAGGACGTTTTCCGCCGTCCCTATTGATGAAGCCCACGAAGAGAACATTGCGGTCATAAAAGGAGACGGAGGTGCAGTAGGTCTGACTGACAATCCCAACGCACTGAGATGGTGGATGGTGGTAGGATGAGGTTGCCAGGCTCATCGAAGAGTTTCAGGACTCTAAGCAAGAACGATTACAAAACACAAAGCATCGTGACCATACATCGAGTGTGCAAACTACTTTCGAAAAATGTACAGTCAATGATAAAAATGACGGAAGACTTTGGGAATTCATTTGAAGAGGATAGTCAAGAGCTGTTAGTACTCGACACCAAGGAGATCGCGCCATCTTAAGCTGTAGACGACCTCCGTCGTACATATAAAGTGGGACATGCACAGTTTGACAAATTTGTCAGAGAAAGCCTGGTGGAGAAAACGAAACCCATACAAGATCCTATTAAACGAAACAATCTCAAAATATTTGGTCAACCTACTACAAAACCTTAAGCAAAGGGCAAGCAGCAAATGAGATCCCTTAGAAACAACGTGAATCTCTTCTCTTGTCTGTATATCGGAAGCCATAACCGGGATGGAAATCTAGACGAATTTTTCAAACATAAAAACCAAGCGTTCCCTCCAGAACTATCAGACGGCGGTGGCATCCGGTTTGGTGCAAAGAGTGATTTTCTCAGTTGTCTAGAAAACTTCAGTCAGCCTAGGTCTGAAGTTCCTCCAACAAGCTGCATTCTACTTTATGGAGCAGTTATTGTCAGGTTGTTGAGGCCTGCTACAGCAAAAACCTTCAAAGGATATGTTTAGCAAGTTTTTGTCCCTCATATACTCTCAAAATTCCATCAAGCCACGCGACAGGACCTGGTGTGGGACCGCTACATAAGAAACTCGTTGAAAGGTGCAGCAAGAGCCAAGCTGGAAAAGGGATGAAAAAATGAGTGGTGGGTAATTCAACTATACCCGGAAACTCTGCCAGCTTCATCAGAGTCGAAGAAAATAAGACAGAGCTGTTCGTCTTCCTATCTGATATCCCGTACGACTTATTCCAGCTTGCAGACAAGGAGCTGCTCTTTACTAAAGGCAATGATGTCGTGAGAAAGCCACCTCTTCTGGATTCTTCAGCCCTGGCACCTTGCAGCCACGAGGAGGCCGATACCCGTATTATGTTGCACGTCGCCCACGCTGCTCACAATGGCCACAAGAAGATCCACATCTGCACACTAGACACTGATGGTGTTGTCCTGGCGGTTGCTCTGGTACACACCTTGAATGAGAATATTGAAGTGTGGGTATCCTTGCCTCGCAGAAGACGTTCCGTTGTTTGGTAGCCCATGAAATTGCTCGCCCTGCGACACGGTCTTCTGCTTGCCAGACCTGGAAAAGAGTACAGCATGGGCAGTGTGGACAGTGTTACCTAAGCTCACGCAGACGCTCACTCTTCTCTCCACTGCACCAGATCGTATTAATGAAGACGCCATGCATATAATTAAAAGGTTCATCATACTGCTTTATGACAGAACAAGCACAGAAATGGACATTGACAAGGCACGTCGCAAACTGCTTCCAAAGAAAAGCAACGTCCAACTGGTCCCACCGACAAGAGCAGCCCTGGAGCAGCACTTCCGAAGAGCAATATAGCAGGGCGGACATGTCTGGGTTCAGGCCCTGGTTCCTGCACCAACACTGCCATCACCAACCGAATGAAGTTGGATCAAAACCAGCGGCCTGTATGAACATCTATGGATAACGCTACCCCAAGCATCAAAATCTGCTGGGAACTCATCTCTTTCAAATGAAAAGACTGTATGAAAAACTGCAAGAACAGGAAGACCAGTCTGGAATGCACACCACTGTGTGTTTCCTACGGGAAATGCTCTGAATTGTAAAGTTATTAACTAAATATATATAACTTACAAATTATCTGCCATACATCTCTTCAAAGCATTCACTAAAACCTTCAGTAACAAAATTTATCTAACTTCTGTTCTCTTTCGGTTGTCCACTGGCGGCCATTTTGGAAAATGGCCACCACGGTCGCCAGGAGTCAGTTGGCCGATGGCTCCACAACCAAATTTGTACATCTTACATCTGTATACCTCTGTGCCAAATTTGGTGCTTTTATCAAAAAGTGCACAATATGTTAAAATATTCTAGCTAAACTGCCGCACTATAAAGACTTTGTATTACTTAAACTCTTTTATACGTTTACTTCGTCTGTCCTTCCGTCTATCCATCCATTCGTCCGGGAGACAGAAATTTCAAGAACTACTCAATCAATAATCACCAATTTGTTGAGAATATAAAGACCAAAAGTTACGTACAGAGATTTTTTCAACCCGATACGCAAACCGGATGTGGTAGAAATTAATCATTTCCATTTTTAACGTTGATCGCTATAGAGCAAGACCAATGATATATAGAATGATGTGGGTTATCAGGCAATTAACCGTCCCGAGTAAATATTACACATCCACTCTGATCCGTCTAAAACCATATATATATATATATATATATATATATATATATATATATATATATATATATATATATATATATATAATTGACACCATGCAAACATCGATAGTGGGACGTTGTTTGGTATAGTACATATAAAGGTTATACAGTGTGGAGAACAAAACATATAGTTGTATTTTTTAAAGCAATATGTCCATTATCACATATTAAAAATTTAAAATCTACATGTAAAGTGGAAACATACGATAACACGTTTCTTGTGCAATGTTACAAACTAAGGACGCTTTTGTACCATACATATTGAAAAGGAATTAAAGTTTGAATGGTTCTACAGCAGTGATAATGCAAGTGAGACCGACAGGGTATTCCAAGTCTAAAGTAGCTTAACGCCTGATATTATGGCCAACAAGTTGCTGTAAATGCCATTGCGATCTTTACATCTATTGAAAATCGTATATGCAATTATATTAGGTATTTATGTAAGCAGATAGGGGCCGCAGTGGCTTACTGGTAGAGCGTTCACCTCTGGTGCTTGGGGTCCCTGGTACGATCCCAGCTCCTTCTGTGTGGACTTTGTGATGGACAAACACCGTGTTCATGGGTTTTCTCGGGGTTTTTCCGTTTCTACTTGCATTTTTCATTCCACCATTTCATTCATTTCTCATAACCACCGTCTCCTTTATCATAATCGGCATAACCGTGGAACGTAAAACTCAAAAAGATTTCATTTCATTTTTTTATCTAAGCAGTTTATTTTTTCAAACACAGGATTTTAAAATAAAAATAAATTTTCAATTCATTGTAACTATGTCCGTATTCATTGGAAATCGGTTTCATCATGATCATAGTAATGGACACTAAAGTAATTTGAGTGTGAATTGTCCCGTCTGTCCCACTTGCATTATTACGTTATTACTTTTTAGAGGCTATCAAGCTTTGATTGTTTGTGACATTGTAGCGCCAATAGTTTGAAACAGTGAATAAAATTGTAAGATTGTAAGTTTTCGTTTACCATGTAAATTTGAAATATGAACTAACCTAGGGTTGCCAGATTTTGTAAGCGAAAAACCGGGACATCTATCTCAGGCTACCCCATCAGGATCCTGTCGCCTACATTCGGACAATTTGACAATGCCGACCAGATGCCGCTGTCGGATTGTCGGAGCCGCACACCGGCGTCTTTTGCGCGATATTCGACCGCGACGAGCAAAAACAGAGTCGTTCACCAAAAGAAAACAAAGAGAGAATGTAATTTGTTGCTTTAAAATACGAATTAGGTCTTATATTTCCCTCATAAAGCTTTCTCGAAACAATCGGCAGAGTCGCATGACGTATTAAAAAAAACGCCGTGGTCACGACGTCGGCGAAAGTTTCAATATCGCGTACCAGCGGCAACGAGTCGAATGTTGGAAAATGAGTAGAGCCTATGTCTTCTTTAAGATGAAGTAAAAATTGAAACTGTCCGAAGGTTTTTCTTGTGGGTGGACACTAATTCCATTAAATATGTCTTGGGAAAACGGAGTCGGCAGAAAGTCGGCATACTGCAGAGGGAACGACCGCGTCAAATGTTGTCGAAAGATGCCGGAACGGCCGACAAGTAAAAGAGCCGATAGAGAAGCATCTCGGAAAGGATCTCGGGAAAGATGCTCCGACAGACGCCGAAACGCTGGCGGTTCGCCGACTAATAGGATAATTTTGTACTATAGGAACGGCAAGCGGAACAGTACATGGAAAGTAAGATTCACAGCTAATACAGTAAGCTGATGATCCTTTTAAAACGATTTGGAAAAGGATCGGCAGACAGTGGACGAAACGACTGCGGCAGATAATGCTCGTATATGCTTCCCACATTGACAATTTGCCGCCGTGGATGGCTGACCGTCTCCTACTTCAGCGACCAGGCCGCCAACACAGGCAGTGTCAAGGCGGGATGTGGGCATTTTCCGCTTATGTCGTTTTGCAGCTCTTTCCCGATGGCGCCCCGCCAGCGACGATAACACCTTTTCCGCTGAAGAGAGCCTGATTGGAGAAATTGTCGTCTGGTCGCGCTGCCTGTATGTTCGCTTCGCGTTCTTCATTTGTCACATGGTGATGCACTGTGGCTGGACTGTTTCAAACAAACAGTGATGATTCTTATAGGCAGTGACTTCAAACGTTTACAAAACGATGTGGATGAAACAGACTATGTCTGCACTCTGACAGTTACAACACCTATCAATAGGTGAAAGTGAAGGTGAGTTTACAAGTGGGAAAAGCGTTTTCTGTGATAAAAAAGTTCATTCGTTATACTTTAGTTCTTTTCAAAGTGAAGAATAGTCTGGCAACTGTACTAAGTTGCTGGTTAAGCAAATATGACGGAAACAAGATGTGTAAGTGGCCCCTGGTTGGGAAGACGACGAATAAACTAAATATTAACCGGCTAATAGTATCCAATGTGAAACCTGAGGAATCGTGGCCTGAGTACATAGTGTAAGAGCTATATACTTGTGGTGAGTTAATTTAATATTAAGCATATACATTTAAAATTGTCATAAATTTTAAATGTTGTGTTACACATGTTAATTGTTCCTGCGCATGAAAAAGTTTTGGCTGTAGTGTCTTCCCGCACAATAGAATGTTAGATTACTATTGCATAATCGCTCTCAGCTGCGCCCGAACAAGACACGCAATAAAAATAAGTGGGTAAGACTAAGGCTCAAGGTACAAAATTTGGATTAATTGCTGTATCGCCTGACCAATTTTAGAAAAGTTACCGGGTCAATTGGAGAATTTGTTTAAGTTTATGAGGAAGAATGAGTGAAAGTCAGGTAATGGGAATAGTAAAAGTTAAGAAAGTGGTTGCTTTCGATGTTAGCTTCACTGTATGTGCAGGCGAATAGACTATTTCGCGGAAAAGTACACTTGTTACGATATAGTGGCTCGAAAGGTAGTGTGGAATTGGTGCATGTATATCAAGGTAATGACATATGATGTGTGAGTTATATTGAGCTATTAAAACATAACGAGCGACAGTTAAGAAACTGTAGTACATGATATTCTTCTTGAAATTGCGAAAGTTTACAAGCCGTAGTTTTGAAGGTAAGTGGTTTCTAACTTAACGGAAATGTATTTCTGCACAGTGTATGAAAGCTGTATTTTATGTGTACAACTGAAGCGTTACTAGTACGAAACCATAACAAGTGATATTGAAATATGTATGATTACCAAAGCCCACATGTTTTCACTGCCCTCGCTTACGCGTATACCCACCGTCGCTGACGCACGTGCTCCCTTCGTACACCCCGGTTGGTTTGTGTTTCTTGCACTGGATTTTTTATGCCCCTAACCTAATGTAACGTAATTGATCGTAACTGAATCTAATCCAACCAAATATAACCAATTTGAGAACGATTTAGTACTTCTTCTTTTGGTTTTGTAATTGGTCCTGCGAAACAGCTGTAATTCCCTAAATTTAGGTTAGGTTAGTTTGGATAATTTTTAGATTAGGAGCTCTGGCTTACTGCTAGAGGCGATAACTTGATTTTGTATTTTTGTGAATAGCTGTTGCATAATAGAGTGAAAAGAGTGACACGCATCGTTTTATTATGGCAAAAAATACTTAACCCTTAGTCGGTAATATCCGTCTCCCAGGCGGATGTAAGATATTTTTTTCTTCAGAGTTGGTACACATATTTCCGCTATGAATTGATATTTCACCTATGCTTCAGTTGCGGGTTGACTGTGCTGTTTTATGCAGATGGTAGCGTATCTAGCTCATTGTTGCAAACTTCGAAGTGCATAAAGTTATTCCACGCCGTCTCGCAAGCGGATATTACTGTAAAGGAAATATATTTTGTTTGTCTAAGGGACGGATATTACTTTACACTGACAAATATTAATATTTGGGTGTTTCTTTCATTTCGAAATTCTCAATATATTAAGATGTCAAGTAGCAAAGGTATACCACAAAGGAGTAGGGCTATACTACAAATGGCTATAGAACAGTTAGAGGAAACTGATTATGGTTACGGATCCGATGGTTCCTCTTCGTCAAGTTGTAAGAATACTGATAAGACTGAAATTGAAGCGCTCATTGGTTTGGTGACTTTGTGTCCAATTTTCAAGTCGGGGCGTGAGAGCTTGGTTTTATCAAATAACTGCACTGGAGTTCATGCTTTTCGTGCAACCATGTCTCTCAAAAGGTGAGAAGTTTTGCTGGCAGCTCTTGGGTTTGATGATTCATCTACTCGTGAACGAAGGAAAAGAAAGAATCCTCCAGAAGCAGTGTCTAATGTTTTCAGTAAATTCATTTCTAATTGCCAGAAGGCATATTCTATTGAATGTGTTGATAAAACTCTACAAGTTACGTGTATAGGAATGGATTCTCAGCGGTGAAGCACGTTGTGTTGAACTCATGGGTACATCCACAAGTGAATTATGACATGCTTCACTATTCAGTTTATAAATTTTGTTACGTAGAATCAATTCTCTGGGTGTAACTAAACCTTATTGAAAACTGGCTTACACCACTTCGCCTTCAAGCGTCTCAATTATGCGTGTCCGTCTCTCAGGCGGATGTTACTGTTATAGCTTATTTTTTGGATGTTACTAACTAAGGGTTAATAAAGTGAGGCGGAATACGGGCTGCACCCCTAAAATACAATCAAAAGGAAGCTATATCGAAGTAGAAATCCATACTCCAGGGGAAAATACATTTTATTACAATATTTTTATTTATAATTTCTACTTCATTAATTTTTATTTAAATCTCATTTTCCAAGGGGAGTGTGACCCTTGTACTTAAAAAAATAGAAAATCACTTTTCAACACATTTTTCCTTCCTTCAATTTACACGCTAGAGCGCGCGGAAAATGTGCGTGTTCTATGACCAGATTGTAAAGTTAACAATTACAAAAAGATCTTTGGAAAATAATGCCTTTCCCAACATTTTAGTACAAGTTTGCAGAAACTCTTTCCATCAAATATCAATAAATGTGCAGGTTTGGTTATGTAAATAATCAAACAGTTGTGTATTTTCTTATTTGGTTATTTAGATAAAGTTCATTAAATTTATTTTATTTCTTCTCCTTCTTTCAACCTAATGTTCAGAAGGTAACCAAGTTATATATTTTTTTTTAACTCTTTAAGGCCTCTTGTACTTCGTCAATTGCTGTTGGGATCTTCCTACGATCTCAGACCTACAGAGATACATTTACTTCTTTATATTGTTTCCCTTTACTGATTTCTTCCCAATGACTATAGTTACCGTAACACATCTGTTGCTGTGTATTAAGGGGTCTCATAAACCAAATTAAAGTACCATTAATTTTATTATTTTTGTGTAATCAAACTGAAAAATATTTGTAAAATTGCCTTGTAGGAACAGTAGTGTGCATGAGATAAGAGTTATCACGAGCCTGCTAACTGCTTTCGCTACACTCTGAAAACGGTATTCTTATATTCAACCATATTTATGGTTGAATGTAACTATACAGTATTACTAATATAGCACCAGCAAAAATTATAACTCGGAGTACAATATTATGTTGTTAAAGAACTCTAGCTGAGTCAACAAAGATTATGGTTGTCCTAGACATATTTATGATATTAACAACTATGCCAATTACTGTACTTCCAACTACACAGCTGCTATATAATTGGAAATACCATAGAGAATGGTTATCGAGCCCATCACAAGATTTATTATCTCCGTCTCAACAATGTTGCTTTAACCATACTTAAAATGTCAAAATGACTACTGTAACGTATGCACTTGTTATTATAACAATCTATTTGGTGCTGCACATTCCATAACTCTTCGAACGGTATTATCTCTTTAAACACACTATAATGATGCAAGAGCAAGAAAAAAGATAATGCGACAACACTTCTAACGTTATTATTATATATGAATCGATTTTTTTTTTGTAATAGTAAAGGGTTAGGGATTTAGGGAATTATTTATTCATCATTTGTTGTCACGGGGATAATATTCCTAACCCTAGTCATTAGAGGGTTACGTCCTCTGTTTGGTACAGGTGTTATTACACATTAGTTTTATTTCATTGGTTGATGGACTATGTGCAATTGTGAAATGAAAAAGTTGAAAAAAATATCTGAACATGAAATCGTATAGAAAATCATTAAATATAAGTGTAGAATATATATATATATATATATATATATATATATATATATATATATATATATATATATATATATATGTGTGTGTGTGTGTGTGTGTGTGTGTGTGTGTGTGTATGCGTAAGTGGTGCAAGTAAAACACTTTTTTGTTCTTAGTATGACTATTTACAGAGAAGAGTGTATAAATATAGAGTTATGTGTTTAGGAATAAATATAATGCGGATGAAAGGTGAAGTGCAGTGCAGTGCATGCACACTACAATCGTAGATACAGTGTTAAGAAGGCAAATGCAAATTAGTTCTTCTGTCTCGGGGCGGCTCGAGACTGATGGTGACATGGGGAAAGCCCAGTATTAGTGATGAAATTATACATGGTGAAAAGATGGGAACAAACGAGGAAGATGATCTGGTATATGATAAATTTGGAAGATATTGAGCTCGTCGGAGGTAGGAAGCTCAGTATTGAGATACAACGTAAGGAGGACTTTAATGAGGTGTGCAAGTACCTATACGGGGCGTCAGTTTCAGCATCAGCCTGTAAAGTATCAAGAAAAAAAGTGTGAGACTGTCAGACGAGAGAGTATGTATTTCAAACGGATATCGGTAAGATGTTGAGGCAGTTGAGGAAAATCGGTATGCTCATTTGTGAGAAAGTTGGGATATGGCAGCCTTATGCGATGCGCAAATCGAACGGCTTGACGTTCGAGTATTGACAACCGGTCATAGAATGTAGTGGGAGCGTTGCACCAAGCTACGTGTCCAAAAGTTAAGATGAGCCGAAGGAACATTTTATATGTATTTAGTAGCAATGAAGGGTTAGGCCCCATGTAGTTCCAGTTAGGCGACGTAGGAGCCGGATAGTAGCCTTTTGGGATATTTTCTCAAGATGTGCCTTCCAATTTAGTTTGGAGTGGAATACAACCCCATGATATGTAGCCATTGACGTAGGTTGAAGAGGATGGTGTAATTTTGAGCTTTCGCGGATTGCGATGTACCTTGGAGCAGCGTTTCGGGGGTACGAAGACCAATGCTTGTGTTTTCTCGCTATTGAAAGTAAGCTTCCAAGTTTTGCACCACTGCACAAATTCGTTGAGAATGGATTGTAATATTGTGTTGATCTGATGCATAGTCTTCCCGAGAGCTAGAAAAGCCGTGCCATCGGCATATTTAAATTAAAGCACGTTTTGTATTTGTTTAGGTATATCAGAGGCATACAGTATATATAAGAGCGGACTGAGGGCGGTACCCTGTGGAACGCCACAATATGGAAATATAGGGTGTGAAATAACAGATCCTATGTAAACATATCGTATACGATTAGTTAAAAAGGAATATATATAAACCGTAAGTAGCAAATCGGGAGGTTAAGCTTCTGTAACTTTTGAATAAGACCATAATTTCATACTTTATCGAAAGCCTTTTCAAGATCCATTAAGATGAAGCAAGATGGAAAAGACTTGTTATATTGAGTTGTGATTATTGTAGAGAGCCGAAGTAACTGATCGTTAATGGAAAAGGCTGGTCGAAAACCTGCTTGGTGTATAGGTAGTAAGTTATGCTCTTGGATATGTAAATGGAGTTGCTGGACAGGAATTTTCCCAAACAGCTTACTGAAGACTGATCTCAGTTGTATTGGGCGGTAAGACGCCACTGCGTGTGCAGGCTTATGAGGCTTAACAAACATGCAGATTTTGGATACTTTCCAATCCACAGGGTAAAAGACTGTACGGAGGATAAAGTTGTAGAGTGCAACAAGTACTGTAAATAAAGAAAGAGGAGCTTCTTTAATTAGCCGGTGCGAAATATAATCGATGTCGGGTGCAGTATTTCGTTTCTTATGAAGTGCACGTTGAAGTTCATCGGTAGTGATAGGTGCTGTAAGAGGATGGTCGATAACTATGACGTGTGAGAGTGATGGTTGTAAAGCTGGAATAGAAGACAAGTCTGTGCGCTGACGAGAATAATATGATATTGCAGGCGTAATGACTGACTGTAATTGTTTCGCAAAAACATTAGCCTTATCTTGGTCTGTAAATAAAGGAACAGCATTGTCCAAAAGAGGGTACGATATTTTAGTGCTCTTGCCCGTTAGGCTATGGAAGGTTTTCCAATAACGGCTTTGTGAGGCTTCATCGTTGAGTTTATTACAGGCACTGATCCAAGTGCGACGTTTGCATGCTGCGAGATAATTTGTAACAGTGCGTTGCCATTTTCTGTGTGTATGAAGACATTCTTCGTTGCAGGTTTGTTTATATTTTCGAAACTGTTGTCGTGATTTCTGTATTAGAGAGAGGTAATGTGGAGGCAATTTTGGCTTAGACGGGTAAATTTTCTCCACAGGTATAGCTTGTTGAGCACTGCTACGTTAGGCGTCTGTGATATGGTTGACAACATCATACATTTCAGTTTCTGAAGTTGGTGGTTGAGAAGTGGAGACACGGATATTGACGGTGTGTCGAAATTGAGGCCAATGAGTTTTATCATATCGGTGGATAATATGAGGTTCTAATTTCTGTAGAGATGGACGAATCATTTGATGGGACAGTGATCGCTCCCGATCGTGTCAAGAACCTTCACCTCACAGTCGTTCATAAGCGTGAGGAATGTGATTACTACACCCGGGTTTGTTTGGCTACCTGGTCGAAATGGGACCAGGAAGATTATGAATGTGAAGTTGTAATGCATTTGAAACGAAGTCCGTAAAACGTTGTTTTTCTCTAGAGCTTCTGTGAGGAACATTTATGTCAGCCATGATGATTGTATTTTTAAAATTATGGGCTATATAATCGAAAAATGTAAATGGTATTAGATGTCCAGAGTGTATATATATAGTAGCTACATTAACTGTAAGAGAATAATAATATATGGAGAATAAGAGGTGTTCAGGAAGGTGTGCAAATACGGTAGGATTGTACTGTCGATAATGACGTTTGGAAGAAAAAAACAATTAACACTCCTCCTCGAGCACGTACGTGTATATCGTGGTAATCACATCATTGAAGTTAGTAACCAGAAAGTCGTGCTCAAAAGCTTGGCTTTAAAGCTGTTTTGTTAAGAGCTACGATATCGATTTTGTTCTTCTAACAGAAGAGGCTCTAGAAGTGCTTTATGTTGATGGAAAGATCTGATGTTATGAAAAAGTAAAGCCAGAGCCATAGTATGTACTGCCATATTGGTTTTATACAGCTGTTTCTAGAGGTGGGATGTGGAAGTGAACGAAAGGTCCTTAATATGTTGCAGTAAAGTTAAGGGTAAAGAGAGATTTGGCTGATGAAATGGCAACAGGAAGTATGTGCTAACGCTGAAAAGCAAAAACATTTTGTGACACAATTGTGATGTAACGAAGAAGATCTTCGACAGAGAGAGGTTTGCGAGAGACTGTGAGGGTGGAGCTGCTTTGTCAAAACTTTGTACTGGCACTGTTAGTTCTGGTCGTTCTGTTTCTGCGCGAGGTTTTCACTTACATCGGTAGATGTATGTTGGGTGATTTTCGTTAAAGGGGGAAAAGTTTGGTGGTTGTTGATTTTTATATGATTTTGTGTCATGAGGTTGACCGCAATAGCCACATTTGGATGGATTAGGGCATAGGTTTGTAAAATGAGCGTTATAAGTTTGACATTTCTCACACCGAAGTGGCAGCGACCCTGGTGTCTTCGAAGGCTCAACACGATGAAGTTTCTTATAAATAGGAGCATCATTAGCTAACAGGTAGTCAAGAAACGTCTGATTTTCCGTCAATACGCGTACCATATAAGTAGGGCCAGTGCTATTTCTAATGCGAATGCATTTATTAACCTCAATTCCTTCTTGTTTGAATTTTCCAAGAACTTCTTCATCGCTGATTTCAGGTATCACTCCCCAGATACTCGCTGAAAACATGGGTGGTTTTCGACGAGGAGGTGGTTGTTTTGTCTTCTCGTATTGTCTGCTTATTTCGTTAATCTAGCTGTTTTACCAAAGATTTCCAAGGACGCTTTGTTTAGGAGTGTTATACCGAAATTTGGGTCTTTAGAGCTAATTATGACTTCATTTCTAGTTTTAACAATGTTTTCCATCTAGCTCAAGGCAGATACTTGATTATTTGTAAGAACACCATTTAGGGTGAGTATACTTGATATCGAAATCGGTGATCAGAAAAGAATGTATTGGTTCTTTGGTTGTATAAAAAGATGAAGTGCCATAACCAGTGTTCGTAGTAGATTCCAGGTTAGTAGGCAGAACAAGAGACCTAGATCTATCACGAGGTCGTTTGCTTGATTGAACAGATTCACCAGAATAATTACGATCAGTGGGTCTAGTTGTTCGTAAATAGTGTTGACTGCCCCATGAAAGATGCCTAGTACGACCGAAGCGAGATACATTTTCACGGTCTACTGCAGAAGAGCTAGGAGCCGGTGGCCCCACGAACTGGGGTAGGTTATTGTTCATAGGTCCAAAGACCAGCACAACCTATCCTGTGATTTGACAAGAGTATTGATGAAAATAATAATGAATATGATGATGATAGTCCAAAAATACAAGCGATCCTCCGAAAGTATCAATTTTCGTCAATCCCCTAAATAGCGGATGTCTGTGATGCTCACAAGTGCGTATGCTACACCTGATCCTCGCTAACAGATTAATAGCTATAAGAAAGGCTGGGTTCTGCTCAAAGGTAAAGATCCGTTGTATGAATTGATTTTTTAGGCTAGCCGGAGGCTAGCATCCTTTAAGAGGGCTACTCCCTCTTTTAGGGAAGGGAGTTGAGAGGAGCACAGTAGTAGGCCCCCCCGTATATTGAGCCGAGTCAGCAAAAATTTTCTCGATTCTGATTGGCTGATAGAGGTCACGTGACTTTAGGCCCCGCCCACACGGGAAATTCAAATTTCCAGGTGACGTGGTATGACGTCATGAGTCACCCTGCGGGGAAATCCCTCATTCTCTTTTATGACCGGGATTTTTGAAATTCGTTCCCTTTTACGGGTAAGATGAGTGCTTTGATACTTGATTCTGATTGGTTGACAAATGTCACGTGATCTTAGACCCCGGGATATTTGAAATTCGTTCCCTTTTATGGGTAACATGAATGCTTTGGTACCACGATGATGATTGGCTGACAGAGGTGACGTGATCTTAGGCTCTGGGATTTTTTTAAAATTTGTTCCCTTTTACGGGTAAGATGAGTACTTTGATACCTCATTCTGATTGGTTGACGGCTGTCACGTGATCTTAGACCCTGGGATATTTGAAATTCGTCCCCTTTTACGAGTAAGATGAATGCTTTGGTACCACGATGCTGATGGGTTGATAGAGGTCATGTGATCTTAGGCTCTGGGATTTTTGAAATTCGTTCCCTTTTACGGGTAAGATGAATGTTTTGGTACCTCAATTTTGATTGGTTGATAGAGGCCACATGATCTTAGCTGCAGCCCATGCGAGAAATTCAGAGTGATATGACGGCGATCCACCCTAGACCGGGATTTTGGAATTTTGTTCCCTTTTATTGATATGTACTGAAGTTCACCTTAAATATTATCATTTCCTTTTATGGGTAAGATGGTTCTTACCTTATATGTTTACGTGTGGAGATCTTGTCCTTGTGTTAGTAGCCTATGTCTCTGAAAGGAACAATGGTGAAAAAGGGGGTCCATCCTTGTCGCTTGTAGATTTCTTATAACACATTGTTGTGAGTTTAAGCGATTTATTGCTCAGTAAGCGCTTCATTTATGAAAACAGTGTTGCCAGATTCTTCTTACCTAAACTGCTCCGATTCTTTTCGAAACGGTTCCGTAGAGTGCAAGAAATTTTAAAATAAAATTTTTTTGAACTAAAAAAAATTGTAACTAAAAAATTTTAAACAAAAATTTTCAAACAAAAAATTTTCGAACTAAAAATTTTGAAACAAAAATTTCAAAAAAATTTCGAACTAAAAACTTTAAACAAATTTTTCGAACAAAAAATTTTAAACTAAAAACATTCGATCTAAATTTTCAACTCAAAAAAAATTTTGAACTAAAAAAATTTCGAACCCCAAAAAAATTCGAACTAAAAAAATTAAACAAAAATTTTTCGAACGAAAAAATATTTTAAACTAAAAACCTTCGAACTAAATTTTCAAATCAAAAAATTTTCGAACTAAAAAATTTTAAATTTTCGAACCCAAAAAAATTTCGAACTAAAAAAAATTTAAAATTTTTCGAACGAAAAAATATTTAAACTAAAAACTTTCGAACTAAATTTTCAAATGAAAATTTTTCGACCTAAAAGATTGAAACAACAAAATTTTGAACTAAACCAATTTTTAAAAAAACAAGTTTCGAACTAAAGATGTAAATCACATCTAAAAATTTTCAAATCAAACTTTTTATCGAATTAAACTTTTAAAATTTTTGAACTAAACTTTTAAAATTTTCGAACTAGAAATATAAACCAAGTTTTAGAAAACTAAAAGAAAAATCCTAAGAAATGTTTCTCCAGGAATCGAACTCAGGTCTTTCAAACCAAAGACATGTATCCTAACCGCTTAAATGAATTCGGTTTTAATCGTGCTTGGTGGGTTTCGAACCATGGTCCTTGAAAATGATACACTTATACTTTAAGAAAATAAATCTGGCAGTGTAACGCTTCCGTTCGTGGATTAAATAAAATGCTGATAGACTTCTTTGTGTGTTGACATAGAAGCACATATGATTGAAAATGCAAACGTCAGCGGATGTTGTATCGTATTACTTTTGTTTTACTACGAACGCGTCAGCATGATTCATGAAAGAAAAAAAGGAAACATTGACATTTTCGTATGGAATATGAGGAAAATGAAATGTTGTCACAATTTACGACAGGTAGTGACATGATCCTGACAGAAAGCATTTGGGATGATGTCATGATCGGAACTGCGATACTAGATGTTGTAACTATTGAGAAACGTGAATGACGTCACGATCGATTGTTACACATCGTTTTGGTTCGTGATTCATGAAAAAAGCAGCGTTTTGATTGGTTCGTTGTGACATCATTTTATGAATTTTCTTGTTTCTGATTGGCTGACGGTGACGTCGTTTTCACAGCGACCTAAATAAGAATCTAAATTTCAGTTTTCAATTTCTACACTGCTCTCAACTGTCAAGTGAGAAGGTCTGTTCTTTAAAAGTGCCTTCATTGCGCCGACTTTTTGTTCATCGAATTTGAGGTAAGTTCAGTGAGATTTTATTTTTCACACAAGATTCGAAAATCATTTTTATTTCATATTTGTGGGCGGATTATGAATACATTGTTTTACTTTTAGTACGAAATATTTAGGCTATGAAGGAATTAGTGGAATGGGAAAGTGGGAGTACGAATCAGGAACCCCCACACATTAAAACTAAGCACGAGAAATGATATGGTTTAGCGTCCCTTCAGCTTAGTGTTGAATCTGAGCGCCCGTCGGGAATTGAACCATGGCCAGAGATGTGTGCGCTTAGTTTTGAAAATAATGCATTACAAAATTTTAAAAACTATGACTGAAAATAATATGTTTCGATTCCCTTTGAAAGCATTATTTTAGTTTAGCGTCCCCTTCAGCTTAACGTGATATTCGAGCAATCACCAGGGATTGAACCAGGGCCAGATTTGTGTACGTCAACCACTTAGCTTAGTTTTGAAAAGAATGTATGATAACGCATGAGAATATTAAATTTCAGAAATAACGCATGAGAATATTAAATTTCAGAAAAGGCTTGACAGCGCTCCGACGTGGAAAGCAAACCCACCGAGGATTGAACCAGTGCCTTTCACGTTAGAAGCATGTACGCTAACCACTTAGCCACGAGTGCATGAATATTTGGTTAAAAGTTTACATTATACAGATTTTGTTTTGACAATTACATATGCGTAACGTTAATGTTTGATGAATCTCTTCAACTTGCAAACGCTTTGTTTTAGTGTAGCGTCCCTTTAACTTAACGTGATATTCGAGCAACCACCCGGGATTGAACCAAGGCCAGAAGTGTGTACGTCAACCACTTAGCTTAGTTTTGAAAATAATGTATGATAACGCATGAGAATATTAAATTTCAGAAAAGGCTTGACAGCGCCCCCGACGTGGAAAGGAAATCTACCGAGGATTGAATTTGGGCCTTACACGCTAGAAGCATGTACGCTAACCACTTAGGCACTATGAAAAAAAAAGAGTGCATGAATATTTGGTTAAAAGTTTTACGCTATTCAGATTTTGTTTTGGCAATTACGTATGCGTAACGTTAATGTTTGATGAATCTCTTCAACTTGCAAACGCATCATTTTAAAGGTCGTTGTGAGTGGAAAAATCTTTACGCGTACTTTGTCACGTCTCAGCAATGTTGAAACATTCATTCATTTCATGCATTCTCTTTATCACTATAGGACGGTAGGTCAGTTAAATGCTGATGTAATGGTCTCGAGTTTGACAGCAATAAAACACTCATTTCAGTAACATAATTATTTTTTTAAAAAAACTTTGATTTCGAGTACGTGTGTTTTAATAATGAGATTCTAAACGCCACCGCCAGAGAATCAAACTCAGGGCCTTTACATGAATTGCTTAGTTAAGAATTTATCATGAAAGTTATGATTTCCTGTTTATCAGGTGATTAAGATTTTTCTTTCTTCTTTTCTTTTGTTGTAAATTCACACTGCACAATTCCTTTTTTCCCCACATTACATATTTGTTTTACCGTAATTGTACCTGTTTGTTTGTTATCTCCTTTTATTAACCATGGCCGAATCGGGTTTTACTGTTCGTAACGAAATCACTCGTCATTATAGACGATTTAACATTGAGGGCAGAATGCTCGAAATTCAATTTAACGCACCACCCGTAGGAACCGATATTATCCAATACGTGCATAATAGTTTTCAAGCGATGCTGGACCATTTATTAGCCAATGTCGACGATGAGGCGATGGTTGGTTTATCGGTAATATCGCCACGCAACACGAATAAGCCATTTTGGGTGAGTTTTCGCCAAGCCCGAAACCTGACATTGGAAACGATGTGGGCCTCCTTTGAAAGAGTTTTACAAAGTAACAATTCATTTCTCCTGCACGAGCCATTCACCGTTCATTTCCATCGTGTGGATATTCCACGTGGCTATGGCGGTTTGCGGCAAGGAATACTTCAAAATGAAGAATTGTTACGTTGCAAGCGTGGGATTGTACGTGTAAAAAATCAAGATTCAAGGTGTCTGGCGTACTCCCTTGTTATTGCTATTGGCCTGAAAAAATACAAGAATGTAGATGTGAAACGACATAGACAATATCAAGATCAATCAAAATGTATTGTGGACCAAGAAGTCGATGCGTTATGTGCAAATGCAGGAGTGAATTTGGATTATGGTGCCAGTGTAAATGAAATTCGGCAATTCCAGTCATACCTCAAAGAATATAAAATTACAGTGTATACTAGTTTCACAGGTCGTGACATCATGTACGAGGGGTCCAACGATGAAAATCGCACTCCCATAAATTTGATTTGTTTGGCTGGCCATTTTGACATAATCCAATCTTTAACTGCTTGTTTTGCAACCAAGTTCTACTGTGAGGCGTGCCATAAAAAGTATAGTAAACGTAATGAACATGTGAAAAATTGTCCTGTAACATGTTCCAAATGCTTACAAAGACCTCTATGCGATAAGAACCAAACGCCAATATTGTGCAACGACTGCAATCGTCAATTTTACGGCGAAAAATGTTTTAACAATCATCGTAATATTGTATATCATCATGGGGAACCTGTATGCAAAATGGTGAAGCAATGTACTAGATGTTACAGAGTATATTCTTTTGTACGAAGTGGACAACGCATTCATGATTGTAATGAGATTTTTTGTAATGTATGTAAGAAGATTGTTCCGGGATCACATCAATGTTTTATGCTTCCTGATCGACAATGCTTGAAACCTGGTGTTCCTTCGCTCATGCATGCAAAGAAAACATTATTGATTTTTTACGATATAGAATCCATGCAGGACAAAAATATCGATGATAATATGTATGTACACGTTCCGAATTTATTGGTTGCACAACAAGTATGTTATGCATGTGTTGAAAACGATAATATCGAGCAGTCTTGCAGTACGTGTGGTCAGCGCCAGCATATTTTCCAAGGAGAGGATCCAGTTTATGATTTTCTCCAGTACTTGCGGGAACATCGTCCCAATATAAATAGAATTTTCTGTCTCGCTCACAACTCGAAGGGCTACGATGGGAATTTTATTCTAAAGACCATGGTAGAACAATGCCAATGGAGACCTGACGTCATATTAAATGGGACCAAGATACTGAGTTTAACCTTGAATAATCTGACGTTCATTGACTCTTTGAACTTCCTGCCTATGGCATTAAGTAAATTGTCAAAAGCGTTCAATTTACCCGCAACCAAAGGATACTTCCCGCATTTCTTCAACACCAAGGAGAATCAATCGTATATTGGACCACTTCCAGAAACAAAGTATTATGGTGCAGATGAAATGGCCGTCGAAGACAGAAACAAGTTCATGCATTGGTACAACGATCATCGCAATGACACGTTTGATTTCCAGAAGGAAATTATCAAATATTGTATTCAAGATGTCAATGTACTGCGACAAGCATGCGTTTCGTTTATGACGTCTTTTGAAGCAGAAACCAAAGTGAATCCCTTCTTGGAGACGATCACGATTGTAAGTGCTTCCAATTTAGTATTCCGCCGGAATTTCCTCAAACCCAATTCCATTGGAATTCTACCGGCACATGGCTATCGATGGAGAAGTACGCAATCGATCGCTGCAATGCAATGGCTGGCCTACATTGAAAAAAACGAAGGAAAACAAATCTTACATGCGGCCCGACAAAAAGAAGTGTTTATTGCGGGATTCCATGTTGATGGCTACTACCAAGATCCTGAGACGTCAGAGGAGCACGTCTACGAGCATGCCGGCTGTTTTTATCACGGCTGTAAAGTGTGTATTACTACAGGCCGTAATCAGCCCATCTACGGCAATCCAGAAGACACCATGGAATTCCGTTATGAACGAACGCAAAGAAAAAATGCAAGACTGCGTGAATTGGGGTACATTGTACATGAAATGTGGGAGTGCGAATTAATCAGTTCTTGAAACAAAATCCAGCAATGGCGACGTATCTCAAGAATCATCCGTACATGAACCGTAGACCCTTAAATCCAAGAGATAGCTTTTTTGGTGGAAGGACCAATTGTGTGAAATTGTACCACCAAGTCGACGAAAAAACAGGAGAAAAAATAAAATATTTCGATATTGTTTCGCTTTATCCTTACATAAATAAGTGTGCTAAATACCCTGTAGGTCATCCTAGAATTTATCTACAGGGTGATGAAAATATACCACCAATAAATAAAGTCAATGGTCTGATCAAAATGACGATATTGCCAAGTCGCCATCTTTATCATGGTCTCCTGCCTTACCGATGCAACAAGAAACTTTTGTTTCCACTGTGTGCTGCGTGTGCCGAAGAAATGAACCCAGACCCTGCAGCAACGTGTACACACAACGATCAGGAGCGATGCCTTACTGGAACATGGGTATCATATGAAATACAGAAGGCAATAGAATTAGGATATCAACCGGTGGAAATCTTTGAAATTTGGGATTATGACATTGAACAATATGATCCCATCACGAAAACAGGTGGCTTGTTCACGGAATATATCAATACGTTTTTGAAATCGAAAATGGAAGCTTCTGGCTGGCCCAGTTCCTGTGTGACCGAAGAAGACAAATCAAAATTCATACAAACCGTCCTGGAGCGTGAAGGTATTGCATCGGATCCGTCCAAAATTGAAAATAATCCTGCACGAAGAAGTTTATCTAAGCTTTGTGTTAACTCTCTATGGGGAAAGCTTTGTCAGTGTTCAAACTTTAGCCAGACCACAATTATTGATCGGCCGGAAGAATTTTATGAAAAACTCACTTCCCCGACATTAAACTCCATCAAATTGTACCCATCAATGATACGATGTTGTATGCGTTCTGGGAGTACAATGAACATGTGCCTGTTCAAAACCGAAACACCAATGTCGTGTTAGGTGCATTTACAACATGTCAGGCACGTCTGGAATTGTACAAGTACCTGGAAATGTTGCAGGAACGTGTTTTATATTTCGACACGGATTCTGTGATATTTACAGAGAAGCCCGGAGAGCCAACCATTGAACCTTCAACGTACTTGGGATGCTTATCGGATGAGATGGAGTCTTATGGCCAACGAGCATACATCAAGACATTTGTCAGTGGAGGACCGAAAAATTACAACTTAGAAATATATAATCCGGACACCAACGTCACCAGTTACATATGTAAAATTAGAGGATTTACATTAAACTACAATGCAGGACAGCAATTAAATTTCAATACGCTAAAAGAAATGATTACAAATCAATGCCGTGGACAAGTCACCATTACCATCCCCCATAAAATATGCAGGACCAAAGACCATACCATCGTCACACGCAAAGAAGAAAAAATGTACAGCATCCAGTACACAAAACGTCGATTTAAAGAACTCAATTCCTATGATACGGTTCCGTACGGGTACGTTAAAAAACAGAAGATGGAACTGGAAAAAGAAGAAGATAAAGAAAAAACTCTAAACACCCAATGAGGCCGCCATTTCTTTTTTCCTTTTCCTTTTTTTCCTCCTTGACCACAAAACAGCAACACCAAGAAGAAACAAACGCAGTACCCAGAAGAGTTCATAAACCACCACCACCACCATCAGTGGAAGAAATGTAGTCATCTCGTACCCAAGGGGAACCTAGACCATAAAGGAGCAACACCAAGAAAAATGCAGTACCCAGAAGAGTTCATAAACCACCAACACCACCATCAGTGAAAAAAATGCAGTCATCTCGTACCCGAGGAGGAAGATGAGCCTAAACACATCCATCATTTACGAGTAAGTTTTATTTCTCTCTTATCAATATTGACTCGTTTTTATTGTTTCAGGAAAAAAGAAATTCATAAAGTAATCCATTGTTTCTTCTTTTTCTTTACAGGATCCGTCTACAAGATTTGAAGATGATGACACGTCCAAAATATTCATTAATTAGATCCTGTATTTATTATGTTAATCACCTTGTATGAGAAAAGCACATACCTTTCGTTAAAATACAACAAGTTGAACAATAATAAATTTTTAATTATCCAAACTTGTAGTAAAATTTAAATTGAACAACAATAAAAAAATCAAATGACAATCATTATAAGTTGAAATGAATACAATGTATTAGAAACAAGTTGAAAAAAATGTGTTTTATTATTTCTTGAAACCTTGAACACTTGTTTTCAAATCATGGTAATCTTGAAAATTTAAGGTGGAAAATATATCCAAGATTTGGTTTAAATGATTTTGTTCGAAAAATTAATTAAAGAATTTTTAGTGTCCAAAATTTGGTTTTTAATTTAGTTCAAAAAAATTGATTTGAAAATTTTCAAATGTGGTTTACATCTTTAGTTCGAAACTTGTTTTTAAAAATTGGTTCGAAAATTTCTTTTTAAATTTTTAGTTCGAAAAATTTTGATTTGAAAATTTAGTTCGAAAGTTTTTAGTTTAAAATATTTTTTCGAAAAATTTTTAATTTTTTTAGTTCGAATTTTTTTGGGTTCGAAAATTTTAAATGTTTTTTAGTTTGAAAATTTTTTGATTTGAAAATTTGGTTCGAAAGTTTTTAGTTTAATTTTTTTTTCGAAACAATTGTTTAAATTTTTTCGAATTTTTTTTGAAATTTTTGTTTCAAAAATTTTAGTTCGAAAATTTTTTGTTTGAAAATTTTTGTTTAAAATTTTTTAGTTTTGAAATTTTTTTAGTTCGAAAAATTTTTAGTTTAAAATTTCTTGCACTCTGCGGAACCGTTTCGAAAAGAATCGGAGCAGTTTAGGTAAGAAAAATCTGGCAACACTTTTTCCATTAATGAAGCGCTTACTGAGCGTTTAAAAAATCGCTTAAACTCACAACAATGTGTTATAAGAAATCTACAAGCGACAAGGATGGACCCCTCTTTCACCATTGTTACTTCCAGAGACATAGGCTACTAATTCAAGGACAGGATCTCCATCAAGGTAAAAAAGCTGGTAATCATCTTATCTGTCAAAGAGAACGATAATATTTAATGTAAACTTCAGTACAATATCATGATACCATAAAAGGGTTATTTAAGGATGGGGTTGAACCCTCCACGGGAACTTTAAGGTACCAAAAAGGATAACCATTAAAAGAGAACAAAATTCTAAAATCCCGGTCGAGGGTGATCACTGTCATATCACGTAATCTAAAAAAAAATGAATTTCTAGCATTGGGGTGAGGGAAAGATTATGTGACTTCTATCCTCCAATCAAAATTGAGGTACCAAAACATTCATCTTATCCATAAAATGAAACAAAGGAGTGAGGGATTTCCCCACGTTATACCATGTAATCTGTTCACCGTGTGATGGGTCTAAAATCATGTGACTTCTATCTTCCAATCAGTATCGTAATACCAAACCCAGAGCCTAAGATCACGTGACCTCTATCAACCCATCAGCATCGTGGTACCAAAGCATTTATGTTATCCATAAAAGGGAACGAATTTCAAATATCCCAGGGTCTAAGATCACGTAACATCTGTCAACCAATCAGAATCAGGTATGAGAGCACTCATCTTACCCGTAAAAGGGAACGATTTTTTTTTTAAAAATCCCAGAGCCTAAGATCACGTGACCTCTGTCAGCCAATCATCATCGTGGTACCAAAGCATTCATGTTACCCATAAAAGGGAACGAATTTCAAATATCCCGGGGTCTAAGATCTCGTGACATTTGTCAACCAATCAGAATCAAGTATCAAAGCACTCATCTTACCCGTAAAAGGGAACGAATTTCAAAAACCCCGGTCATAAAAGAGAATGAGGGATTTCCCCGCAGGGTGACTCATGACGTCATACCACGTCACCTGGAAATTTGAATTTCCCGTGTGGGCGGGGCCTAAAGTCACGTGACCTCTATCAGCCAATCAGAATCGAGAAAATTTTTGCTGACTCGGCTCAATATACGGGGGGGCCTACTACTAGCACAATGGAAAAATGTATGGGTGGTTGGGCTGTGGGCTGTTATTAATTTATTTATTAATCTTTCTTATTTAAGTTATTGGTAGGAGGAGATTATGATCTTTGCGATCATAAATATACTTGTAGGCGAACTGGAACATAAATCATGATTATATGTGAGAACAAAATACTACATATAATATACGAAATATGAGATACATAAGACTACATATAATAAAGAATATAGTAAGAATGGTGAAGAACATATACAATATGGCAAGCGTGAGAAATCAGACAACAAAATGGAAAGTGAAAGTATAGGCAAGCAATATTTAGATCATGATGAAAATGAGAGATGAGATGAGGTGCACTTGACGCCACAACACGACACAAGAGTTGTTAGAAAAACGAATGCGGTTATCTTCTGCCTAGGGGTTGCTCTAGGCCATTGGAGACGTGGTGAACCCTGTTAGTGAAATTGACTCACTGTGCATATGATGGAAAGATATGCCGTAGATGAATATGTAAACGATAATCTTGGAGAATCTGTAGATCGAGATGGTCGGGAGGGACTGTGTAGCAATATAAAGTAAAGAGAAGGTGAAGTGGAGTATAATAGTGCAGTACAGGAGAGGATTGGAGTGCAAGATGATGCATAGTTTCAAACAATAGAGGATGGTGATGTTTGTAGCGTTGAGTAATGAATTTTAGGCGGAGAGTTTCGAAATGGTAGGTAAGTGTAGGAAATTATATTAAAGAATATAGATCTCGAGTTGGACTCGGGAGAGAAATGCGGAAAGCATGTCTCTCAAAAATGGCTAATTTCTGATAGTGTGAGTAAGGAGTGAAAATCCAGGCTGGAAAACCGTAAGTAAGAACTGGGCGGAGGAAGGCCTTGTATGTGTTGAGAACTATGTGTGATGAGAGACCCCAGGTTGTGCCTGTTAGCCGTTTCAGGAGGTTGAGGCGGTTTTAAGCTTTAGCTTTACACGGTTGAGATGTGGTTTCCACGTTAAATGATGATCGAATAGTATGTCTAAGTATGTAACGGTTCGGGTTGGAGCAATGATGTATTATGAACATGGAATGACAAAAGAGATGGATTCCGGCGGACATTGGTTTGTTTATGGGGTGGTATGAATACAATAGCTTCGGTTTTGGTGGCATTAATCTTTAGTTCCCATTTAGAACACCACTGCGTGAAGCGATTGATGGCTATTTGTAATTAATGATTGATGTTGTGTATAGTTTTCCCAAGTGCGAGGAAAGCTGTATCATCAGCGTACTGAACCAGATGGACGTCAGGAGGAAGATGTGGAAGGTCTGCAACGAAAAGGATGTGAGAGCTGTTCGTTAATGGAAATATAAGATATACGACATATAGGAAAATGATAAATGAGGCGAATGTATGCAAGCGGAAACTGATATTTGATAAGCTTATAGATTAGCGGCAGATGCCAAACCTTGCCAAAGGGTTTCTCAAGGTCGAAAAGGACAAAACACGAGGGTTGACTGGAGTTGTAATGGGTGGTTATGAGCGTGGTGAGTCGAAGAAGCTGACCATTAATGGAGAATGAGGGACGAAAACCTGCTTGATGAGTCGGAAGAAGTTGGCGGTCTTGTAAATATGGATGGAGGCGTTTCACAAGAATGCGTTCGAATATTTTGCTCAGTGTGGATGTCAACTGGATAGGTCGATATGAAGAAACATCGGACTGCGATTTACCAGGTTTAGGAAACATGAGGGTCTTCGATACTTTCCAGTCCGTGGGAAAATCCCTGTGCGTCAAATAAAAGTATAAATGAGTGCCAGAAGAGTGAGTAATATAGCGGGGCTTTCTTTAATATGCCCATAGGTGATCGATTCGAAACCAGGTGAGGTGTTTCGTTTGTGCTGGATGACACTGGTGATTTCTGAAACTGTGATGAGATTGGTAAGAGCTTGGTTGGGGACTGTATGAGAGAAATAAGGTTGAAGTGAATGACGGTTAAGATCGACTTGATTGACTGGATGAGGAATGTTGTCGAACTCTGACGGTGTGAGGATAGTTTGGAGATAGTCAGCAAATGCATTTGCTTTCTCGCTGTCGGAATGTAATGGTGCATCGTGTAAGAGATCGGATATGGAGTTTTAGAATGTTTGCCACAGAGAACATTGAAGCGTTTCCAGTAGCGAGTAGGATGAGTTGTATAGGAGACACGATTACAAGTTTTAACCCATTGGCGTAATCTGTAAGCGGAAATATAGTTGCGGACCGTTCGTTAAAGTTGATGATGAAGTCTTAGTGCTTCTGGATTTTTGGTGCGAAGAAATTCGCGGTAAGATTGGCGTGATCGACGGACCAATAATAAATACTGTGGGGGTAGTTTTGGACGGTATGGGATTGATTCGGATTGAGGGATATAAAGTACAGATGCCTGTTGAATGGAAGTGGTTATGTTATTGACTTGATGTGAAAGTTCGTTTGTGTAGTAGGAGCTTCGGAATCGGCTAAGGTGTTTTCGAGATACGTACGATATTGTGGCCAGTAAGCTTTATCGTAACGGAGTGGTGAAAGTCAGGATTTGACAGAAGCCAGACCTGAATGATAGATTAGCATGATGGGTGCATGATCACTGCCCATTAAGTCTAAACCATCAATGGTACAGCAATTAATGATGGTATTTGAGACTATTGCTATATCGGGAGTGGTATTGCTGATAGGACGAGTACAGCGAGGAAGATTGAGAAGACTACCTGTGGTATGAACTGTGATGTAGTCAGTGAAAGCGGATTGATCCGCATTGGAACGGCTATGAAAGTTGACATCAGCCAAAATAATGAAGTGTTTGTACGTATCTGAGATGTATGAGAAGAACGCATGAGGTACAGGAAGGCCGGGGCGCACATAAATAGTGATAAGAATGATGGCGATATTACGGAAATACAATGCGGTGATAGGGAGATGTAAGAGGGAACAGTTGTGAGAGCTTAACGAAATGGTGTGACGGAAACCTATTGCAGCTCTACCTGAGGACTGGCATAGGTCTATCGTGACGAAGTAATGTGTAACGTGATATGGAGCAGGATGAAGTGGGTTTTAGAGAGGTTTCATTCAGGAGGAAAGCTGTGACTTGTTCTTCTAGTAAGAGTGTTTCGAAAACTTCTTTGTGTTGAGGAAGAGATCGGATGTTAAGAAACAAGAAAACTATATCCATATTGGGTATAATTATACTGATGTTTCGAGGCGAGTGGTGTGAAAGTGAAGATAATTGTTACAGTAGGTTGCGTATAATGAGACATGAAACGTAGATTTAGCTGCGGCAATAATTTGTTGTAGGATATGGTGGCAGTGAAAAGGGTGAATATTTTGCAAAGTAAGAGAAAGGAATTCTAGTAACTTACTAACTGTGACGGGATCGTCAACGGAGTGATCAGTGGAAGTGGATGATTCGGCAGTTCTCAGAGAAACAACAAGTGCGGGATGTGATTCTTCAGCAGAAAGTTTGCCTTTACACTTACAACTATTAGCTGGATGGGGTTGGGTGCAAGTAGGGCATTTCGGAGGCTGAGTCATGTTTGTGCAAGCCCGAGTTTGATGAGGTCCAGAACAAAAGCCGCAAACGATAGAATTTTTACAGGCGGTTGTGTGATGCGAATTGTATTGTTGGCATTTTTCACAGCGGAGTGGTAAAGGTGCGGACGACCGGGAAGGCTCAACACGGTGTCAACGTTTATAAACATTGCTCCTTTAGATAACAAATTGTTGATTGTGTCTTGAGAGGGCGTAAGTATACGCACCATATAGGTGGCACCAGCATTGTTTTTTTATGTGAACAGCTTCGTGAATGATATGCCTTTCGAACTGGAGCTCTTCATGTACCTCCTCATCGGTAGACGTCGGGTCAACCCCACGAATTACAACATAAAGAAGCGGAGGCCGTTTCGGTGGGGAGCCTTGTTTCCGTTTGACGGAGTTAAGGGATGTAAGGGTAGCTTGTTCCCAAACGATGCTTTATTCCGAACTAAGATCGCGAAGTTAGGATCCGGTGATTTGAGTATCATGCCGCTGCGTGCTTTGATGACTTGAGACAGTGGGAAATTCGGCAGATACATTCGGAGCTGAATGATTATGAATTTCTCGTTATTATACTTTGTATCAAAGTTTTTAAGCTGAAAAGAATGAAGTACCGGAACAGTTGGTGAGGAAGATGAAAGATGAGATGAGCCATTGATGTTTGCTGCCTGGGCGTCCATGTCTGAAGTATCTGAAACATTTTCACGATGTTGTTCACGGCTGGCAAGGCTGCTTAACAGAGTCAGCATTCAGTGGTTGACCGCGTGGAGATCTGGATCTCGTGGATACGTAAGAATTTGTGGAGGCAATAGAACTGTCTGACTGCGTACGCTGTCTGTTGCTCATATCCTTCCGCTTGACCACTTTCGCAGCCGAAGCAGAGGGAATGGCAAACACAGGAGGAAGGCCAGGATGGCGTCCATCCAACGAGGATCCAGCGGTACCAGGAGAATCAGCCATAACGGAGAGCCGTGAGCCTAAACAATGAAGCAGCGATGTATGAAGTAAGATATGAATGAAATGGTCAAGGTGGGACAACCCGTTTGGATAGTTATCCAGATGGGGCAACTCCCCTGGCTCGATCTGTGGGTCCGGCTGCCCTTGGCAAACTGGTGTTCGTGAGAAAGAAACAGAAGGTGAGGCCCACGATGTGGAACAGGGAGGTATTTCCAAAAATCGTCACCATACAATTAGCGACGCTTAGAGATGCAAAAAAGCCGGCTTTTTTGAATCGATGTTTTTTTTCACATAAAAGCCGGCTTTTTTGGGGAAAAAACGAGAATTTTGGAAATTTGGGCTTTTTTCATTTTCATGATTTTTCTATCTAAATAGCTTTCTTATAGTATATTCTATACTTAGATAAGAATTCCATGACCTAAATGCGATATTTCGCGCTGAAATTCACCATCAAGATGGATTTAGCACATATTTTAAGAATTAAAGCTAACAAGAAGAATGAAGTATTTGAGAGCAATTTTAGAGGCTATTTAACTTTATTCTAACTTTTGAGTTATCGACATTTTTTTCTTCTCTAGATCATCTCAATTTGTCATCCGTGTTTCATTTCTAAGAGCTTAGTACTCTACCTTCTAGCGCAAGAGTTAGACTTACGTTTTTCTATATATTCGTCAAAGCGTACGTTTTCAATATATCCGTCAAACCGTAGTTCCACATTTCTGTTATACTGTAGCTGTGCAGTGATTTAGCAATAATTTTCCAGACACAATCTTGAATACCAATTTATACAAATAATCAGTAGCAGATTTAGAAAAGTACTTTAGGAGAGGTTTCTCTGATTGTTTCGTTTTCTAAAAAGTCCTAATTTTATTTGGGAGGTGCTTGAAGTTTATGAGTACAGGCATAACTAATATTTCGTTTCATTTATATGTTTAGCAATAATCTTCCGGATCATTTTATACTGAGAATCAATGGCGGATTTAGAAAAGTATTTTGGGAAGGGTTTTTCTTACTAATGTTTAGTTTTTCTAAACATTCGTATTTTTTATTTGACGGGAGCTTAAATTTTATGAGTAAAGGCATAACTAATAGATATTTCGTTTGTTTTAGACATTCCGTAATTTTGGGGAACAGGCTTCAGTCCAAGACCGCCCCCCTAACCTTCGCAAAACCGTCACTGCTGGTAATTAGTAATAATAACGATTTAAAAATAATAAAAAAGGAAGTCGGCCAACTCACATTACACGTACTATTTCTACATTCATAGATGGAATGAAGAAAAGCTTTGTCAGAATGGTCGAATGCTGAGTTGAATCCCGGACTTCCCGATAGAAGCGCAAAAGCTAACCACTCAGTCATGTTTGTTGTCAGTTGTATTTAGCTTAACTTAAATATATTCCGTAGTTCTTTTTTGAGGTGGAGGGGGAGTTCTTTAATGATATGTTGAATCCCTCTCGTTAAAACTTAAGAAAACTTGAGGATTGGGTAAACCGTGATGATGGTTATATAAAACTTAACTGTAGAATTTCAAGAATATACAGAGCCAAACGCTCTAGATGTGCAGCCTAATATTTCTCTTATGTTTTATTTTAATTTTATTTTGTTTCAAAAAGAGGGTATGGAATATTTTGAAGTGAAAATACTACATACAATTTTGCTAGTTATTTGTGTATTTTTTTAAAAGAAGTGTTTACTTTTAGGGTTGGCTGGTTTACACCAACTTTTTTTTAATAACTGGTTTAACCACTCCCCCCAAAAAAAAGAAAATAAAAAGAACGAAAAATGCGAATCGTGTGAACTTCATGGTGACGTTTCCACATATCAAACCACCTGCATTAGTTTTATTTCCCTTTCAACTTTTAATCAAAATGTCCCATGTTCAATTCTCGGTCGAACCACAACCCTTCTTTCATGCGTAAACCAAGTAGCTTTTCGGATGTCACTTGAAGCGAAAGTCGTCTTCTTGATAACCTCAGTATTACGTAAGGATGTTAAGCCCAAACATACAAAACGAAACCAAAATGTATATTTCTGCATGCCTAAATGCCTGTTTTATAAAGAAGCCAAGATTGCTTAAATATATTGATAGAAATGGGCAAAATTTATCGATTGCCTACATAGCTTCCAACATTACCTTGGATTGGACTTTCAATGATATCTACGTACTAAATTTGTAATTTAATACCTCAGTTTTAGCGTATTGATTATGATACATTGACCTTTAAATTTTACATGCATAGCAATAACAGAATTTTCCCGCTATTGTTTTACATTTCAAGTAATGACGGGATTTTCCCGATGGCTAGGGTGGGAGCTTCTCAATTTAAGACATTTACTGACCGAACTTCTTTAAGCTTATGGGACTTCTTCCAGCATAACCCCGCTGTTGCATAACAACACCAAGGCCAAACAAACTTATTTCTGTGAATATGTAATATAAACACACAAAGCAAAATATTTAAATCAAAAAACCTGGTTTAAACCAAAAAAGTCTGGTTTAAACATCCCCCAAAAACGGGTTTTTGGCATTTTCAAAAACAACCATGGTTCTTGCCAGCTCTGCTTACTTTTGTGTATAGGAAATTTAAAACTGCTTATTATATACATTGGTTAATCCTTTGGAATTCATAATGTAAATATGTTGAAGTAAAATTGTTTGAAATATCTTTTCGAAATTCATGGTTTATTTTCGAGATTTTATATTATCAGCATCAACCACTAATTAAATGACTTTTTGTGTTATAGAGAAGCGAAACAAAGTCTGCTTTATCAATTTAAAGCAGAATTTTGAAAAAAAAGCCCAAAATTTCCCAAGCAAAAAAAGCGAAGCAGAAAAAAACGAGTTTTTTTTTCAAAAAAAAAGCCGGTTTTTTCCGAGCCCTTGCATCTCTAGCGACGCTTCACAGCATAGCTATGGGAAAGTACGTGAATTGATTTTTTTGCTAGCCGTGGCTAGCACCAACCCAAAGGGTTACGCCCTTTATTTGGGAGGAGAAATGAAGAATGAACTATATGTGGAAGGCAAATTTCGGGAGGCAAAGGAGATATCATAAACTATATTATAACCATGTTTTCCATATTGCAGGACATTATAGCCTTTAACCAGAATCATAAGAATATTTAAAGGATAGGAACATTATCTAACAATACATCAGGGGAGTAATAAGAGCTGAATAGTGGTGATAAAATGAAACTTCACATCACAACACAACACAGATAGGAGTGTTAGAGAGACGAATGAGTGTTATCTTCTGTCCAGTGGCTGCTCTGGACGCAATGAGGACGAGGGGAGCCCAATTAGTATGATAGGGTTACTGTGCAACATAGGATGGAGTGATGTATGGTGGGGGGATGGCAATGAGAAAGTCACCAAGAAGTTGCAAGTCCGGACTATTTGGCGGAAGAACGTAATGGTATAGAGTCAACAGCTGAGAGGGTGAGGAAGGCTGTATAATAGAAGAGGGTTTGCGGAGAGTGGCTTCGTGGTGCATAGCGTCAAACAGTATTGCATGGTGAGTCTGGAGTCGCTTCGTAACATACCGGAGTCTGAGATCTTCCAGGTGGTAAAGGATATGCGGAAAAGGCGTTTTCTCGTAAAAGTCTCTGGTTGGGCTTGGCAATCTAATGCGGAACGCAATGCGGAGGGCGTGGCGCATAAGAATTTGGAGTCTCCGGTAGTATGATTCGGGTGCAGAAAGCCAAGCAGTAAATCCATATGTTAAGAGAGGTCGTAAAAAAGCTTTGTAGGTGTTAAGAAGGATGTGAGGTTTTAATCCCCAGTTAGTCCCAGTTAGGCGTCTGAGTAGGTCCAGACGGTTTGTTGCTTTAAGAGTAAGACTTTTGAGATGAGCAGACCATTTCAAATGGGAGTCGAGGACAATGCCCAGATGTGTCACAGTGGGACTTGCAGCAAGGGGAGTACCTGCAATGTCGATTCTGAGGTTGGCCGGATTACGATGAAAACGACTACGTTTACCTGGTGGTAGAAAGATGATGGTTTGGGTTTTATCGGCGTTAAGTTTAAGGCGCCACATATTACACCACTGAATGAATGCGTCGATGGCAGTTTGAATGATGTGGTCGATATTGTGAATAGTTGTTGCCGTTGCCAGGAATGTCGTATCGCCCGCATACTGAAAAAAGACTTACGTTTAGAGGAAGAGCAGGAAAGTCAGCAACATACAATAAGTAAAGAAGCGGGGACAGGGCAGAGCCTTGAGGAACTCCAGAGTGGATAAACATAGGGTGAGATAGGACATTGTTGATAGAAACACATGTCAGGCGGCTAGAGAGAAAATGGTAAATGAAGCGAATGTAACAGATTGGAAGTCGGAAAGAAAATAGTTTGTACAGAAGGCCGAGATGCCACACTTTATCGAAAGCCTTTTCTACATCGAAAAGGGCGAGACAGGAAGGTTTAGATTGATTAAACTGAGCAATGGTGAGACGGAGGAGTTGATCATTGATACTGTAGTTTGGGCGGAATCCGGCCTGATGAAGGGGAATTAGGTTGTAATCGGCAACATGTGTGTGGAGGCGAGAGATCAGTATCCGTTCAAGTATTTTGCTGGAAACGAGGTTGAGTTGAATTGGACGATAGGAGGACACATACGAAACTGGTTTGTTCGGTTTCAGGAACATTAAGGTTTTGGATGTTTTCTAATCGTTAGGGATAAAACCAGTACGGAGGATGAACGTGAAGATGAGAGACAGAAGATAACTGAGAATGTATGGTCCTTCCTTGATATGGCGATACGTAATAGAATCTAGCCCTGGAGTGGTGTTGCGCTTACGAGAGACGGTGGTGGTTATTGCTGTAACGGTGCCAGAAGCTGTCAAAGGTAAATTGTCAGGTAGAATATGGTCAACATGGGGTTGGAGTTAAGGCGAGTTGAGATTGAACCGGTCAGTAGGATGAGTGCGAGCAGATAGAGCAGGTCCAACTTGCGTGAAGACATCTTGAAGTTGGTCAGCAAAGTCATTGGCTTTGTCCATATCAGTTTGTAAGGGCGTATCATTGAGAATGAGTGGATGTGAAGGGCGAGAAGTTTTACCAGTGAGCAGATGAAAACATTTCCAGTACTTAGTTGGAAGTGCTGTATCAGAGAGGGTGTTACAGGTTTTAATCCACCTTCTGGTCTTATACGCAACAAGGTAGTTATGCACCGCCCGCTGGTATTGGGATGTTGTCGAAGCAATTCTAAATTTCCCGTGCGGGTAAAATCACGATATAGCTGACGGGAACGACGTATTAAAGATAAGTATTGTGGTGGCAATTTTGGTCTATAGGGATTAATTGTAGTCTGAAGGATATTCTGCAAGGACGCCTGATGAATACTATCAAATGATCTCATCAATGGTGTCGTATAGTTCAAACTCTGAAGTTGGAACGGATAAAGGTATTAGAAAGTATCCCTATAGTTAGGCCAACTAGCACGGTCGAAACGAGCCACTATGCAGGGAGTTGTAGGCGGAGCGGGTTGAGGTGTACCTGGAATTTTGAAGAGTAGCTTTAATTTGGATATGATCACTCCCAAGCGGGTCAAGCACAGAAAGAGTGAGCTTGGAGAGAATATTCGGTGATGTTATGACTATATCGGGAGTTGTATTCGAAGCCGGTCGAGTTGGTTTAGGAATGGGATGAATAAATCCCGTCGTTTAGGTCTGAATATAATTGCAAAAGGTGCGGTTTTGATTATCTGAGCGGCTATGGTAATTAATGTCGGCCATTATGATGTAGGTCCGAAAATTGTCAGAAATATATTGAAAGAAACTTAGAGGAATAGGATGGCCTGGTCGTATATAGATGGGAGCAACAGTGACGTAGCATTGTTTGAAATATAATGTAGCGATAAGATGTTCAGGCAGTGATGTATCTCCAGTAGCGTGTACTCTATGTGAAATAGAGTGCGGAAAACCAATAGCTACGCCACCATTAGTACGTCGTGTGGGAATGGTACTATCGTGTCGAAGAATGTGATAGGGTGAGTGTTTGCATCAGATTTTAGGAGCAAGAAATGTTTCGTTGAGAAGAAAACAATGAACGTGTTCCTCCAGAAGTAGCTGCTCAAAGAAAGTTTTTTTTTTTGTAGAGATCGAATATTCAAAAAGAGAAAATGTACTGCAATGATGAAAAATAACGAGAATAGATGGGGAGAGAAGTTATACTGCAGATTCATGGGCTATAGAATGAAAATGAGCGTAGTTGTTGGAGTAAGTGCCAGTGAAGTTGAAATGCAGGATAGTTTTAGCAGCTAGTTGTACTTGTTGGATTATATGTTGGCTAAGAAATGGATGTATGTTCTGAAAGGCAACAGTGAGAAATGACAAAAATTTGTCAATGGTGATCGGTTGTTGTGGAAACCTAAGAGGCGGAGTGGTAGAATCGGTGTTATGAATGCGGATAGGCACAGCGAGCTCTGGTTTTAGCATCTCTGCAGCGGGTCTGGCCTTACATTTATAGCTGTACGTAGGATGCTGATCTGGACAGGTCGAGCATTGCTGTGGATTACTGAGATTGGGGCAAGACTTGGTGGAATGTGGACCAGCACAGTACCCGCAATTGAAAGGGTTCCTGCAGTCGTTAGTATGATGTGAGTTATAAGCTTGACATCGCTCACAACGTACAGGAAGAGGCGGAGGTGAGTGAGACGGTCCCACCCATGTCGTTTCAGGTATATGTAGGCACCATTGCTAAGAAGATCATCCACGATCTCTTGACTGTTTGTGAGAACTCGGAACATATAAGTGGGTCCGGATGCTTTTTTTATGCGAAGGCATTTCAGGATTGAATGACCCTCCAGCTTAAGTTCATCAGCGACCTCGGCATCCGTGAACTGGAGGTCTATTCCTCGTATTACAACAGATAGAGCTGGAGGCTTGCAAGGAGGTGGAGGCTGCTTCGCCTGGATTAATGCAAGCTTTGAAGGTTTGCCGAGGCACCGAAGATCTCGAATGAGTAGGTGTCACGAAGAATGTTGCCCATGTTAGAGTATGTCGATCGGATAATAATACCATTCTTGATAGGTATTAGCTGCTTGACATCCGATCGGGGAACGTACTTGAGTACACGTAAGTAAATCTGCTTTAAATCATAGTATTTGGCGTCGTAGTTTATTTTTATTTATTTATTTATTTATTTATTTATTTTATTTATGACTTCTTTTACGTGGCAAAGTTAAGGCTCTGCAGCCTTCTCCGAGCACTTAACCACGTGCATACATTAGATATATTTAAAAAAAACACCAATATATAGAAAATATTAACAATTACAAAAGAAGAGTATTGAACCACATAAAAAAATATATTACTTAAGTAAAAAAAAATGGTTAAGCACTTCAAAAACAAAAATTGAAAAATAATATACAATAGAGGAAACAAAAATAAATTGGAGAAACGTAAAATTGCATATTGCATATAGCGGTACTAGAAGTATGAACATATAAGATGTACAAATTAACATAGGTTACCTATTGGTTGTGTGTTCATATGTGCGTTATTAATAATCTGGTAAAACGAAGATGCCTCATGTGCTACCAGTATCCTTACTTAAGAGAAGGGAATTTACAGATTTTTTTTTAATTTGGCAACTGTGGAAACGTTGTGTATTAATTGAGGTAAACTGTTCCAGAGGCGCGTAGTACTTACTGTGAAGGATTTTGAGTGTGAATCAGAATTGTGACTGGGTATGGAGAGCAAGAAATTATCTTGTGATCTTGTGCTTCTAGTATGAAAGTCTGATAAATATAAAAATCTACGGGCTAGATACGATGGTTCTGATGTAGTAAGTATTTTGTACAATAGGGTAAGATTATGTAAATTTCTTCTTCCAACTAACGTCAGCCATGACAGTTTTTTTATAAAAAGATGTGAGATGTTCCCTGTAAGTTATATTGAAAATAAATCTAATGCAGGCATTTTGTACTCTTTGCAAGCGCTTTGATTGATTTTCTGTTAGATCAGAATATACTGAGTCGCAATAGTCAAGATGTGGGAACACCAGTACCTTGACAAGTTTGATCTTCAAAGATATTGGTATAAAATTTCTTAGTCGATTTAACGTATGTAGGGCACCAAATGCTCTCTTGCAATCTCCATTTATTTGATCTGACCAGGAGAGATTTTGATTTATTATGACTCCCAAATTTTTGACAGTTGTAGAGAATGGAATAACAGTATTGGACAATTTTATATTTGGGAGCTGATGGATATTAATAGAAGAAATAATTCTTGGGGAACCAATTAAAATGCACTGCGATTTTGTTGCATTTAATTTTAATCCATGAGCCGTAGACCAGTCGCTGATTTTGTTTAACTCAGTATTTATTTTCTCAATAGCATTATTAATGTCTTGTTGGGGAAAAGAAGTATATAACTGAAAATCATCAGCGTAAATATGGTATTTACAATATGTGAGAATTTTAGGGAGATCATAAATGTAAAGGGCAAAGAGAAGGGGACCTAGTACGCTACCTTGCGGCACTCCACTGTCGATACAATGCCATGTCGATATGTGATCCTGATTGATCACTACTCTTTGTTTACGTTCGTGAAGGTAAGAATGAAACCATTTAACCACTGATTCAGAAAAATTAAACAATAATGATAATTTCTGAAGTAGTATGTCAAAATCAATTGTTTGAAATGCCTTACTATAGTCAAGAAGAGTAAAGAGCGTCAGTTTTCTGTTATCAATAGCCCATCTTATATCCTCCGTTACGTTTACTAGTGCAGTGCATGTGCTATGATTTCTTCGAAAACCAGATTGAAATATATCCAATAAATTATTTGTTGTTAAGTATTCCCGAATTTGATCATTTACAATATATTCAAAAACTTTTGAAAGCACGGGAAGGACACTGATAGGACGATAGTCTGCAATATTATCAGCGTTGTTCTTTTTTGGAAGTGGGCGGACCTTAGCGACTTTCCATACTGTGGGAAAAGTACCTGTGGCAAGAGAGTAATTAAAAATGTCAGTGATAGGATTAAGTACATGCGGTAGGATTTTCCTGATCATGGTTATTGAAATATCATCTGTACCAGTGGCTTTAGATTTAATTCTTTGGATCGCTTTTAATACATGTGCAGGCTGTACGTGAGAAAACGAGAACAGAGAGTTAATTTCCGAATCTACAATAATATTCATTGTTTGCAGTTTCATGGAGGCTGGTATCATATGGCTTTGACAGAAAAAAGTGTTCAATTCATCTGGCGTATAGTAAACTGCGTTCTTGACTATGTTTCTCCCAACACCTAATACTTTTAGCCGTTTCCAAAGAACTGCTCCATTATTTTCGAATTCAAGTATTTCATAGGCAAAGCGCCGTTTTGCCTTCCTTACTTCTTGAGTGCAACGGTTTCTTAATATCCTATAGTTTTCGAATTTTGTATTGGAATTTATTGTGCTATCACTGGAAGGATCACTATTTTTAACATGTCTCCTGTATGCTCTATAAGCTTTATCTCTCCGCGCCATTAACGAAGGTAATTCATCGGTTAACCAGGGTGATGGGGGTCGCGAAACTCGTTTCTTAACTACAGGGGCGTGTCTATCATACAAATTTATTATTAAAGAATTTAGAGCATTTACCTGCTCGTCAACTGTAGGGAGGCAGTTTATTGAGTGCTACGGCAAGTAGGCAGCGTCGATGTTCAGGTCTACTTCATTCATGTACCTAAAGTCTCTGTATGATGTGAATTTAGCTTTATATTGCGGAACTCGAAGTTTGTAGGATATATATAACATATCATGGTACGAGATGCCCGGTGTGTGGATTTGACCGTAGCTAATTACATGTTCTTCCTTGGATACCAGTATCACATCTATCCATGATGCTGAGTTCCTTATGTGATGGGTTGGACCAAGAGGACAGATAGCAAGATTAAGGCCCGAGATCGTATCCTGATATTGCAAGACTTCGTCTTTCGTTGTTAAAAGATCCCAATTTGTATCACCCATTATTATGGAATGCTGATAATTGGGTAAATGTTTTGCAATATCATCAACAAAGTTTATGAAAGATGTACGGGGGGGACGATACACAACACTCAAAAGCAAGGTCTGGTGACCTACAGTGACTTCGAGTATAATATATTCTGAACTACTGTTATATACACCAGCTAACTGAGACAGAAGTTTGACCTGGAAGTTGTCTCGTAAGTATATTGTCACACCCCCGCCGCGCTTACCCTGTCTATTGTTTGTAAGGAGATGGAAACCTGATAAATGAACGAGGTTGTTTGACAGGGAATCCTGTAGCCAGTTGGTAAGAAGAAAAGAATGAACTGGTTTGGATGATGACTTTCCGGGAATATCGATATCCATATTGCTTGATGCTGACGATGACTCACTCAGTGTATGATGACGCTTGGTTGGAGGTGTCATCTGGAGAGCAGCAGAAAAGGTAGCAGCTGTTGTAGAGTGAGCCATTGGACTACTTGGCTCTGACTCTTGGCGGGCTTTTCGTTTGTCGATCTTTGCCGCCGTCAGAGGACCCTGAGCAACAACAGGAGGTAGTCCAGTATGACCGGGGCCTTCTCCAGATGTCATAACGAAGGTTCTCTTTCAGGTAGGTTACAGGTTTGAAGAAGACCACCCGTTTGGATAGTGGTCTAGGTGGGCCAAATAGGCTATTAAACCTGCGTAGGTCTATGATGAGGTGTGCTAGATAAGTCTCTCAACCGATACACACAGAAATCTAGCTTCAGTGACCAGGATAGTGGGATAGGAGATTACAAAACTCGTCAGCATGCTCTAGTGGCGCTTCAGAGCAGAGCAAAGCAAAGCTCTGGAAAAGTATGTGTGAATTGATTTTTCTTTTTTTATATTGCTAGCTGAGGCTAGCTACCTTTGAGAGGGTTACTGTCAATTGATATTTTTTATTTTTCTAATTCTACCCATCGGCTAGCAACCTGTCAGTGGGCTACACCCTCTTTTAGGGAAGATATGTGTAAGTCTAAGAGGAGTGGGAAAAGGATGGATGGACTATGGACTGTTTGATTGATAACTTTATTTAATCATTTTTTATTTTATTTTGGGGTCTTTATGATCTTTGCGATCATAAACACATAGCAAGGTGGAAGGAACTATACATTGTACATAACTATCGACATAACAAAATATTACAGTAAACGAAAGAATAACGAACAAGAAACGAGAAATTACAAAACTATTCAAATTAAGAATATATATCGAATAGAATAAACGAATGAACTTTGAACAAGAAACAAAAAATGATAATAAAAGGAACTGACGAGATTAGAGAATAACTAAGGTACAAATTAGAAATCATAAGCACTGATGGAGATGAGAGATGAAGTGAGGTGCACTTGACGCCACAACACATCATGAGGAATGTTAGAGAGACAAATGCGGTTATCTTCTGCCTAAGGGATGCTCTAGGCTGATGAAGACATGGTGAGCCCTGTTAGTAAATTATGGAATCACTGTGCACAAAATGATGGAAAAATATGAGGGAGATGAACATGCAGGGGATAGTCGTCAAGGAGTTGTCGATCGAGGTGGTCTGGTGGTACAGTGTAGCAGTATAATGTAAACAAAAGGTGAAGTGGGGTATAATGCTATCATGCGGAAGCGGAGTGAAGTGCAAGATGATGCATTGTTTCAAAGAAGAGAGGGTGATGGTGTGTGTAACGCTGAGTGATAAACTTTTAACGGAGTGCTTCAAGGTGATAGCGGATGGTAGGAAATGAGATCAAGGAATAGAGATCACGAGTCGGACTTGGCACAGAGATTCGAAAGGCAATGCGAAAAGCATGTCTTTCAAAAATGGCTAGTTTTTCATAATAGGAGGATGAAGGAGAAATCCAAGCCGGAAAGCCATATGCAAGAACTGGCCTGAGGAAGACTTTGTATGTGTTTATTACAACGTTGGCTTTAAGACCCCAGGTAGTACCGGTTAAGCGCTTGAGCAAGTTCAGTCGGTTGTAGGCTCTAGTTTTAACACTTTGAAGGTGTGGTTTCCAGGTGAGATGTTGATCGAAGATAATGCCTAAGTATGTGACAGTGCGTGTTGGAGTGATGGGTGTATCATGGACAGTGAGCGATAGGAGGGATGGATTGCGATGAACTTTGGTACGTTTCCGAGGTGGAACAAAAGCAATTGCTTGAGTTTAAGAGGCATTTATTTTTAGCTTCCATTTAGAACACCAGTGGGTGAAACTATTTATAGCCGCTTGTAATGAAGTGTTTATGGCTTGGATGGTTTTGCCTAGAACAAGGAAAGCAGAGTCATCAGCATACTGGAAGAGGTGAACAATGGGAGGCTGCTGCGGAAGATCTGCAACAAACATAATGTATAAGAGAGGGGAAAGAGCAGAACCTTGAGATACCCCACACATTAGAAAAATAGGATGTGAAAGCTGCTCATTAATGGCAATGTAGGAAGTGCGTCATGCGAGAAAGTGATAAATAATGCGAACACAGGTTATCGGAAACTTAAATTTGATGATCTTGTATATGAGTGCTAAATGCCAAATCTTCTCAAATGCTTTTTGAAGACCAAAGATGAGAAGAACGGAAGGTTGAATGGAGTTGTAATGATTGGTGATGAGAGTTGTGAGGGGGACTAGTTGATCGTTGATAGAAAATGATGGTCTTAAACCGGCTTGGTGTGTTGGGAGTAGTTGGTGGTCAAGTAAGTAAGGATGGAGGCGTTTCACAAGTATTCGTTCGAATATTTTGCTGAAGGTAGACGTTAACTATATGGGGCGACAGGACGAGACATTCGATGGAGGCTTATTAGGTTTGGGGAACATGAGAGTTTTAGACACTTTTCAGTCGGTAGGAAACACTCCCGTTCGGAGGATAAACGTATAAATAAATGTCAAAAGGGTAAGTAGTGCTATAGGACTTTCTTTAATGTGTATGTAAGTGATATAATCGAAGCCAGGTGCAGTGTTTCGTTTTCGCTGGATGACAGATGAGATTTCGGAAACTGTGATAGGACTAGCCAGAAAATGTCGGGTGGTGTTCGGTTGCAAAGATCAAGAGTTAAAATTCACTTGATCGACTGGATGAGGTATGCCTGTGTTGTCCGACTCGGATGGGGTGAATATTCCCTGCAGTTAGCCAGCAAAGGCGTTTGCTTTATCTGCGTTTGAATGAAGTGGAGCATCATGTAGCAGGAGAGGATATGGAGTCCTGGCGTGTTTACCACAGAGTGCATTGAAGCGCTTCCAGTACAGGGTAGGATGAGCTGTGTCGGAAAGATGATTGCAGGTTTTCACCCACTGGCGTAATTTATAAGCCGAAATGTAGGTATGAACTGCTCTTTGGAGTTGACGATGAAGACGGAGTGCTTCCGAGGAATTCCCGATATGACTGGCGTGAGCGACGGACAACAGCTAGATATTGTGTTGGGAGTTTCGGCCGATACGGGATGGATTGAGACTGTGAAATATATAGAGAAGAAGCCTGTTGAATTGTAGTAGTAATAGTATCGACCTGGTGCGTTATTCGTCTTGTGTAGTTAGGGATTCGTAATCTGCCAGTGCGTTAGATATATAGAAGCGATAAGATGGCCAATGAGCTTTATCATAACGTGGTGATAGAAGTGCTGAAGGTAATGATGCAGGAGAAGTAAGACCGGAGTGATAAGTGAGCTTGATGGGCGCATGGTCGCTCCGCATTAAGTCCAGAACAGTTACTGTACAACGGCTGATGATAGTATTGGAAACCAATGCTATGTCGGGTGAAGTATTACTGATGGGACGAGTTGGAGATGGTAGTGCAAGCAGAGTACCTCTGATGCGGAGCGTAATGAAGTCCGTAATGTCATCTCGCTCTGCTTGAGAACGACTATGAAGGTTGATGTCGGCGAGTATAATGAAGTGTGTATTTGATGCAGAGTTGTGTGAAAAAAAGTCGTGAGCAATGGGAAGGCCGGGGCAGATGTTGATTGTTGCTAGAGTAAGAGCGATACTTTTCGAAGATAAGGTAGTGATGACGTGTTCTGGGATATGTAATAGAGGACACTGGTGTGATCGAAATGAAATTGAATGACGAAAACCTATCGCAGCACCTCCATTGGCTCTGAGTGCTGGGATGCGACTATCATGACGTAGTAAGGTGTATCGACGGATAGTGCAGGAGTTAGTGGGCTTGAGAAAGGTTTCATTTAACAGAAATGCTGTAACGTTTTCTTCCAGTAAGAGACTCTCAAAGAGTGCTTTGTTTTTAAGAAGAGAACGAATATTGAGGAATGAGAAAATGATATCCATAGTTGATAGAAATTATACTGCTGTTTCAAGTTTGGTGGTGTGGAAGTGGACATAGTTGTTGGAGTATATAGTGAATAATGATACATGAAAATTAGATTTGGCGGAAGCAATGATATGTTGAAGAACATGTTGACGTTGGAAAGGATTATATTTTGTAATGTCAGAGCTATGAATTCAAGTAGTTTGCTAACGGCGACAGGATCGTCAACGGTGCGATTGGTAGAAGCAGTCTGTTCTCCAGCCCGTAAAGGTACAACAAGCTCTGGATGAGATTCTTGAGCTGTATGTTTGCTTTTACATTTATAACTATATGTGGGGTGTTGATCATTGCATGTAGGGCATTTCGGAGGTTGTGTCATGTTTGGGCAGATACGAGTTTGATGGGTCCCAGAACAGTAACCACAGACAGTAGAGTTTGTACACTGAGAAGTGTGATGAGAATTGTATATCTGGCATTTCTCACACCGGATAGGTAAAGGTGGAGAAGAACGCGAAGGTTCGACGCGATGTTTTCGTTTATAGATAAGTGCCCCTGCCGTGAGGAGGTTATCGATGGTGCCTTGAGATGAGGTGAGGACACGTACCGTGTAAATAAGACCAGCATTGTTTCGAATACGTATGACTTTGTTGATGGTATGTCCTTCATATTGAAGTTCCTCATGAATCTCCTCATCACTGTAAGTCGGGTCGACTCCTCGAATCACTACTGAAAGTAGTGGAGGTCGTTTTGGTGGGGGCGCCTGTTTGCGCCGAGTAGAGCTGAGTGATGTGGTGGCAGCCTCTTTCTCGAATATTTCGAATGAAGCCTTGTTCCGGACCGTAGTGGCGAATTGTGGGTCTGGCAATTTGAAAATGTATCCATTTCTGGTTTTAACGACTTCTGTTAAAGGTATGCTTGGTAGATATTTCCGAAGTTGAATAGTTATGTACTTTTCGTTGCTGAACTTGGTATCGTATTGTTGAAGGAGAAATGAATAAAGAGAAGTTTTATCCGAAATATGATTGTCCATGAGAGATGATTGATTATGATCGGCGGCGTTACCAGTGTGGTCATCGGCTGCATCCATATCCGAAGAGTTTGACGGTTTATCTCGATGCTGCTTTTTCGCCTGATGGCAAGCCTGCATTACAGTATCAGAATATAACTGCTTGCTACGTGGTGATCTGGACCGCGTGGAAACGTTTGATGTAGTAGATGCAGTTGAACTGCCCGACTGTGGTCGTTGTCTATTACCCGAATCCTTCTGCTTGACTACCTTCGTGGCCGAAGCAGAGGGAGAAAGGAAAGCAGGTGGTAAATTACCGTGTCGGCCATCTACTATGGGTCCACCAGAAGCATTGAGGTCCGCCATCTTGCAGACCGGTAGAGTAATAAGCCGTGATTCTGGTCGATGAGATTCTGATCACAGATGAATGACATGATGAAGGTAGGACAACCCGTTGGATAGCTGTCCAGGTGGAGCAGCCACCTGGCTCGATCTGTATATCCCACCGCTCTTGAGTGGATAAGTCTGACGAGAGGATCTCAAGAAAGAGACAGACAAGAAGCCCAGGATGTGGAACAGGAAGGATATATCAAAACTCGTTATCATACACTCCATAACGCTTGAGAGCAAGCTCTGGAAAAGTATGTTCCGTGTGAATTGATTTTTTGTTTTTACTGTTCACCCATCAAATGGGTACACCCTTTCTTGGGAAAGAGAGGAGAGGAAAATTTACGGGAGAAAGGAAAACGTATGGTCTATGGGTAGTTTGGGATCAAAGGGGTATTGTTTAGTAATCTTTATTAAGCATCAAGTCTGTCTAGTAATTTCAACATATGAGATTTCTCTGCATTTCAGGATTTTTTAAATCTTTATTAAGCATCAATTGGTTTGCATCAATTCCATACTGTAGATAAATCTGCATTCCAGGATCATCGCTTGCTGAAAGAAATATTGACATATACATACATACACATAAAAGGAAGCGAAAGTGGCGAAGATGACACAGATGAAATAAAAGAAACGATAACAAAAAATAAATTATAGTAGTTAAGTGTAGGCAATGGGAATGTATCGGGTGTAAATGAGATGATGTGCAGTAGACGAGACAACACTTAGGAGCTGTTAAAGTAACAAATGAGGGTTAGCTTCTGTCTCGGGGCAACTCGAGTCCAATGAGTGACAAGTGGAGGCCCTGGTTAGTAAAGAAGGATATCACAAGTGCAAAGATGGATGAACGTAGTGAAAATAATGGTGTGGATGATATATGTCATATTTTAGTTTGTTGGGGGTCATTGGCAGGAAGAGTGTGAGAGTACAAGGTCATAAGATGTTGAAGAGGAGTATATATATATATATATATATATATATATATATATATATATATATATATATATATATATATATTTCGGAGGAACGTCATGAGCAATATCAAGATGGATAGTATCAGAAAATACATGATTATCGGAGCTCATTTGCTTGGTGATGCAGTTAGTGCGTAGAGACTCTATATGGTGTAACACCGTGTGCGTGGGTTTTCTCGGGGTTCTCCCGTTCCTCCCACTTTCTTCATTCCACCATTTCATTCATTACTCATCATCACCGTCTCCTTTAGCCTAACCGGCATAAGCGTGGGACGTAAAACTCAAAAATTTCATTTCATTTTTTCTATATGGTGTAGAATAGGAGGAAAGATGATGCGGTGGTAGAGTGGAGCCGTAGGGGAAGGCAGGCGAATACGAAATGCAAGGCGGATAGCGTACCTTTCGATAATCTGGAGGCGTTGATAGAAGGACGCTGGTGCTGATATCCACGCAGTGTGTCCATGAGTTAGAAGAGGGCATAAGAATACTTTGTATGTGGTAAAAATGGTATTACAGTGCAATCCCAAAGATTTGCCAACTAATTTTCGAATAAGGTTAAGTCTGTGTGTATTTTGTGATTGAAGGTTCCGCTCGTGGTTTCCATTGAAGTTTGTGATGATAGATTACTCCTAGATAAGTAACCTGCTTCGAGGAAGGTATGATAGGAGCGTCTTTGTGGAGACTGAAAAACTATTGCTTGCGTTTTTTTTCAGAATTAACAGTCAGTTTCCAATGAGTGCACCAGTCAAGAAATGAATTTATAGGAGGCTGTAGAGTTCGATTGATATGCTGTACAGTAGTCCCCAAGCAAAGAAACGCCGTGTCATCAGCAAACTGAAAAACTTTTACGTTTGGTGGCAAAGGAGGCATATCTGCTGTGTACAGAAGGAATAACAGAGGTGATAGAACGGAGCCCTGAGGTACACCAGAGTGCAGAAAGATGGGAAGATTGGATATTGTAACGTAATCGACACATAAATTGATAAAATTTTATAATAATAATAAAAGAGAAAGAGTGTATAAGAATTGGTTATGGAATGAGGACGTTTACTCCTACTTGTAATGCGACCGCCTCTAGTGGCAATTCTCGGAACTAAGAAACCTTCTTGCTCGATGCGGAAGGAACGTCAGCCATTGCTGACTGTGAATTGACGCGTTGAAGAATGGTGGGTTCTCCTCTCTGTAAAAATGTGAATTTGAGTTACTTCTTTCGGCTGTAAATTTACTTAAAATATGTAAATTGTTATGAACAGGTCTGGCTTAATGAGTATAAATTACTTTTAGGCTAATGCGTTTGGCTATTTGAAATTAGAGAGAGGAAAATCTCGAGGAATTTTTTCACCTCGTATATGTGCCATGATATATATTTAATATTACATATCTTAGTCCTCAATTCTATAACTTGTATTTATTGATGTCTAAAATACTTATTACTATATGTCTTATGTTAATATATATTTCATTTTGGTGCTAGTAACACTGTGAAAGTGATTCTCGATAATTTAAAATTCTTTTGTAATACATGTTCTATCATGTGCTAATGGGTCATCAACTGACGTAACTTATAATGGCTGTTAATTGGACTGATGGAAAGGAAAACTTTAGTAAAGTGAAATTAAATTTGAAATTGAACTACAATCTAAGGAAAATACTTTATACTTTAGTAAAGTGACTTTTGAAATTGAACTAGTTGAAATTGAATTGAAATTGAACTGCAGCCAAAGGAAAATACTTTAAGAATATTCCATATTTAACTTGTTGTTGTTTCATATATATTTTGTTACTAGTTATAATAAAACGAGGACTAAACTTATATAGTATTAATTTACAGCTATTTCCATGCTTTCCGTCATTCCGCCACCATTATGGTTTGTATGGGCATTTTTTCTCTTCCTTTCGAAGTATAAACCTCTAAAACTGCTACATACAAATTATATTTAAGTTCACAGTCAGCAAATCCGCCTAGTGTTGGCTTTGGTGCAAAAGGGCTACACGTTAGGCGTGCATAAAAATAGAGAAAAATTGGCTAATTATATCAAAAATAAAATATATAGGAGAGTAAGGTAACATGGCACAGTGTAATAATTTACTTATAGATTTTTCTGATGATAATGAGAATATATTTGAATCGGATGAGGGACCCAATGTTAATATGATTGAATCTGAAAGTATTGCAGAGGGATCTGAATTGAGTACAGGTAAAGATGAAGGCCGCCGTAGAGTAGAGACAATGAAAAGTAGTTGTAACATAGGAATTCCAACAGGATTGCCAGTTTCGGAACATGTGCCGGTAAGGGATGCATGTGAACCATTAAATTTCTTGAATCAATGTGAGGGCAATTGTTCAGAGAGAAATTCTTTATTTTCTAACGAAATGCAAATTAGTGGGTGCGATTTTGCGCCGCATTTGTTACGGGCTAGCCAATATAAACCTCATAAAATATTGTCTGCATTTTCTCAAATGCAAATGGGTTCTCATGCTCAAACATTTAATATTCTGTAGGGCAGAGAGTTAGCATACGTAAGGTGGGTTCAATTAAGGAATCATATCTAAGAAATCTTCAGTACCTTGAAACGCAGTTTCATTGTTTTGTGTTGTCCAAATATCATTCACATTTTCCAAGATTTAACTTTGAAAGAAACCAAAATTTAGATTCAAACGTAGATGTTAATATACCTCGTGGCACCGATGTACTTAGAGGTGACACTGCTGAAACTCACACAAAACAACCTTATGCTGATATTAGAAGTAGTAATATATTACAAAATAATTTGTACGGAAATAATACTCGAGGGCGTAATAATTTTGAACCTGGTATTCCTATTTTAGGTAACGAAAGTTTTGGTTTTACTATGGCTAGTCTTGCCTTAACATGTGATTTCCGAAAGCATGTATCACAAAGCGCTTATATAGCACTACAGAAGCAAATACATTCTTTACCCGTAGTAGACGGAACAGAAAGTCATTCTTCCTTTATATTTCTTGTGCGTCTTGATGAAATAATTAGACGGCAGGAAATGACTGTCGATGTAGTTTTGGTCGCTAGTTTAGAGCAAACACGTGGCGAATTTAATCGCACTTGTATTCCTTTTTAATTATATCCAATGATTGGGGACACATTTGTTCAAGTTTACTTGCAAGGTTTGTATCCACAATTAGTAGAACTCAATTTGTGAGTCGTTATTTTTATAGAATAATGCTAGAACATGAAAATATGTATACCTTCTTGCAAGAGAAACTAAATATTGCCAATGTCTTAGGCCTTCATTATGAAGATCAAATATTTTGCGACATAGTAACTAATTTAGTTCCACCACATATTTATGTTAAATACTTTGCAAATCAGATTCCTACTTCCGTACCTGAACTAATGGCCATTGCACAGTCTTGTGACCACTTTATTAAATACAACAAAGATTACTGTAAATTAATGGGTAATGTAAAGTTTGCTCAGGGTATATTGAACTATTCTACATCAATGGACTTCTCCGATAGAAACTTCCAATCTCAAAAATCACACTCTGAAAGGAATGTTAAGTGCTTCCGGTGCAATCAAGTCGGACATTTTCAGAACTCCTGTCCTTCCTTATCTAAATTCGCGTCTCAAGAAAAACGTATGATCGAACCTTGATAAATCATCTTGAAAGGGACAAACATGTCTTATTTATCCCCGTTACAGTGGATGGTGCTTCGAACTCCTGCATAATAGACTCGGCGTCTTGTGTCAATTTGATTAGTAAGAAATGTTTAATCCTTATACGTAATAGGGTACATCTAAACATTATACCCACCAACTTTACTACAGTGGGAATAGGTGAGACAGTGGTAATGCTTCACCAAAAGGTTCAAATTACTATCAAAATTATTAATACAGACTTTCACTTGTGGTTCTATGTGACAAACTCGACGCATTTCGATCTTCTACTGGGAAATCAGTTCATCTTCGATAACGATGTTATAATAGACATTTCCCAAAAGAAATTTGTTATTGCTACGTTGAGCCTTACAGTGCCCTTACACTGGAGGGAAGATTTAGTGCCTCCTAAAACTGTGCATTCAGATATTTCTTCCAGTAAGTCCAAAGTTGTGCATAATCAATCAAGATCCACCTATTCCAAAACCAATCCGCCTGTACAAGGGAAAAGCAACAATCCTGGTCACACCATACCGAGTTTAAATGAGGATCATTGCAAGGAAGGAAGGAGGGAGAAGGAACAGGTCCAAGGACAAACCGCAGGTAGCACCATACATAATAAGTTATGTTGTTATAATAATGTTTCCAATTCCAGGGAATTACATAAGGTTACCAATAAAAATACTAATTTAGTTAAGGATGAGAATAATGAGGTAGATAATATTGAAATTTCATCTAGTTTGAAAAATAAATATCATGGATTGGTAGAATATGTTCAAAATTTATATAATTCTTATTCTGATGTTATTTCGAATTCTTTGGGCGAAATCAAGGACTTTACTTATGAAATTGAGATGGAAGATCCCACCCCCGTTAGACTTTAACCTTATCAAATTACAGGGAGTAAATTGAAAGAACTTGAAGCCCATATTGATGAGTTAATAAAGGAGGGTGTTTTAGAAGAGGTCCTTTATTCTCCTTATTCGTCTCCATGTTTTTTTGGTGACGAATAATGATAAATCTAAGCGTTTAGTTGTTGACTTCTCGGAAATTAACAAAAAGGTTAGGGTAACCAGCTTTCCTAGTCCACATGTGGAGGCTATTATAGCCAATTTAGGGCAGGATACCCTGTTTTCCCGGAATTTTTTTTTCAAATTAATATTTCAGAAAATAGCAAGAAATATACTACCATTTGCACTCCCACACATTTGCTTGTCCATCGTAAACTCCCAATGGGGTTTAGATTTAGTACATTCGTTCTAACGAGCTTTATGCATAAAATCTTTGGTGACATGATAGGTAAGAATTTAGAAGTGTTTTGTGACGATTTTCTTATACACACCAAAGATGTAGAAACTCACAAGCACATATTAGAAGAAGTTTTAGAAAGTTAGCGTAAATGGTGTATAACAGTGTCAAAAAAGAAAATATCTTTATTTCAAACTAAGATAAAATTTTTAGGGTATGAATTTGAAGGTGGTTTTACTAAAAGAGATTCTGAGCGTGCCGAAGCAGTTCAAAAATTACCTCAGCCTAAAAATAGGAGGGGCGTTAACCGTATTTGTGGTTACTTTAATTATTATAAGAAGTATATACCAGATTACGCCGAAATTATGGCTCCTTTACATAAATTCCGCTCTGTGAAAAGTAAATTTCATTGGGGACCAGAAGAGGAGGAAGCTTTGCGACGAGTAAAACAGGCTTTTGTAGATCATGTAATTTTGCGTGTGGCTGATATGGATAAACCTTTTGTTATTCATTGTGACAGCTCATTTAAAATATTTTCTGCTATTCTCTCACAATATGATGAGGAAAAACTTTTACGACCTGTAGCTTTATTTCCTAAGGATGTTCCCGAGTGATATTGGTCTAAAAACATTTTCGAGATGGTACTTAAATCCCTATGTACGGCGCTTCAGAAATTTGAGATGTATTTAATTAAACCTTGTACTATTTTTTCTGACAACTCTTTTTTAACATGGTGATTGCGTAATCATAAAATAATGAGGAAATATGGAACTTTAATTGAAAAATATCGCGATTTCAATTTAAAATTATTAATTTAAGGACGTCCCAAAACTTTTTGGCAGATTTCTGGTCTAGAGTTAACAATAGAGTGGAATTTTGATGATCAATATCATGAAATTCAAGAAGTTAAAAGACAAACCGTAAATTTATCTTTGGTTAATTTTTGGAACGCACCTGTATTTAGTCGTCCTCTCAAGGACTTACAAAGCGAAGATCAAGAAATAAAGCGAATTATGGAACAAGTTAAACAAGGTCAACTTGCCGATAAATACAAAATAAATAACGGTATTCTTTTTGTCAAAACTAAAGGACGCAAGGATCAAGGATGGAGGATTTTGGTGCCGGAAGCCATGAAGCATAGCATCATGAAATTCTTTCATGAAGATGAAGTGGGCGGATGTCACAACGGATTTTCTCGGACATTAGCCAAGATTGTCCAAAGATGCAGTTGGAAAAATTTATTCGTTGATGTTCGGAAGTATGTCCAGGGATGCCTTCGATGTCAAACTTGTAAAGATGGTAATAGGAAGAAGCAGGGTGTTTATTACTCCCAGAAAACAACCAGACCTAACCATTGCTGGTATTTTGATACCGCTGGGCCTCTTCCGAACTCAGGACCGTTTCGGCATTTATTTATCGTTTGTGATGCTGCGTCTAGGTTTGTTATGATAGAGCCATTAAGGTCTTTAAGCTTAAAGATTATTTTTAGTAAGTTCGAAAACCTTTATTTTCTTTTGTGAATTCCTAATAAAGTCGTCCACGATCGCGCGCAGATCTTCACAAGTTTCTACATGAAGCAACATCATTTTAGTCTTAGTATTCAGAACATAACCACAGCTTCTTACTCACCGAGTACCAACCAGGCGAAAAGGCAAATTCGATCGATTAAAAACATTTTGAGAAAGTATGTTAATGAGCATCAATCAGATTGGGCCCAATACATCAAGAAAATACAGTATACGCTCAACATTTGTGTCTGAGAATCAACTGGATTTGAGCTGGAGGAGATCTATCTTGGTCGTAAGTTGTCTTCACCCTTGGATGTTCTATGGGAATTAAATTTAGAAGAACTAGATGTTACTTTTGATAAAGAAGAGAAAATGGCGAAACTTGTAGAGAATATTAATCGATCTTGGCAGACGAAACAAAGATGTTACTCTAAAACCAGGGATTTGCCAAATTACCATAGAGATCAGTTAGTCTTAGTAAAGAAGTTCCAAAAGGCCTCAATTATTAAATATTTTACGCCTAAATTAAGTCTCTTATTCGAAGGTCCGTTTAAAGTTCTAAGTAAACCAAATTTGAACACATTGTGGTTACAAGAAGTGGCTAATCCTAAAGGGATAGTAAAAATAAATGTAAATCATTTCAAACCTTATATTTCTACAAGCCAAACATAAAATGTAATATGTTGGAAAATTATTTTGAAATGTAATAGTAAATTATTGCGCAGTTATTTTGTGTGTTTCTTATTTTTGTATTTTGCAGATACCTGGGATTAAGGTGTTCAGTGTCTTAGTGTTTGTGAGAAGTGAAAGAGTGTATCATCCTGTCATAATATCGCGATATTTCATTTCATCTAAGTCTTGTATGTCCATATGTTGTAAGTGGTCGTCGCTGGATTTACTGTATGTATCATTTTCTTGTTTTCTGGCAATGGTCTTAGTTTGTTGTCCTTTATATGCCGATTAACTTACTGTAGTCAAAATATATATGTATTTATACATATATATTTTAAACGGGGACGGGAATTTTTATGTAACGTAATCGACACATAAATGGATAAAATTTTATAATAATAATAAAAGAGAAAGAGTGTATAAGAATTGGTTATGGAATGAGGACGTTTACTCCTACTTGTAATGTGACCGCTTCTAGTGGCAATTCTCGGAACTAAGAAACCTTCTTGCTCGATGCGCAAGGAACGTCAGCCATTGCTGACTGAAAATTGACCCTTTGAAGAATGGTGGGTTCTCCTCTCTGTAAAAATGTGAATTTGAGTTACTTCTTTCGGCTGTAAATTTACTTAAAATATGTAAGTTGTTGAGAACAGGTTTGGCTTAATGAGTATAAATTATTTTTAGGCTAATGCGTTTGGCTATTTGAAATTAGAGAGAGGAAAATCTCGAGGAAATTTTTCACTTCGCATATGTGCCATGATATATATTTAATATTACATATCTTAGTCCTCAATTCTATAACTTGTATTTATTGATGTCTAAAATACTAATTACTATATGTCTTATGTTAATATATTTCATTTTGTTGCTAGTAACACTGTGAAAGTGATTCTCGATAACTTAAAATTCTTTTGTAATACATGTTCTAACATGTGCTAATGGGTCATCAACTGACGTAACTTATAATGGCTGTTAGTTGGATTGATGGAAAGGAAAACTTTAGTAAAGTGAAATTAAATTTGAAATTGAACTACAATCTAAGGAAAATACTTTATCCTTTAGTAAAGTGACTTTTGAAATTGAACTAGTTGAAATTGAATTGAAATTGAACTGCAGCCAAAGGAAAATACTTTATGAATATTCCATATTTAACTTGTTGTTGTTTCATATATATTTTGTTACTAGTTATAATAAAACGAGGACTAAACTTACATAGTATTAATTTACAGCTATTTTCATGCTTTCCGTCATTCCGCCACTATTATGGTTTGTATGGGCATTTTTTCTCTTCCTTTCGAAGTATAAACCTCTAAAACTGCTACAATATGATAGAGCACTATTGATAGTAATGTAGGCAAGCCTGGAGGTAAGAAATGAGAGGATGAGCCGTATGTAGCACATTGGAAGGCGGAAACGGTGAAGTTTATACAGAAGCCCCATATGCCTTATCGAAGGTTTTTTCCAAGTCAAAGAGTAAGAGACATGAAGGCCGAGGTGAATTATAATGATTGCTAATAGTAGTGGTAAGCCGAAGAAGTTGAACTAAGAGGTTGATTGCAGGTCTGAAGCCGGCTTGGTGAACTGTTAAGAGGTTATACGTAGTGAGATGGGTATGAAGGCAGTTAACAAGAATTTTTTCGAAGATCATACTAAAGCACGAAATATGTTGAATTGGACGATGGGACGAGAGAGCCTGAGGGTGTTTATTGGGCTTAGAAAACAAGAGTATTTTAGAGACTTTCCATTGAGTAGGGTAAAAGCCTGTACGAAGAATGAAATTATAAACGGAAGCAAGGAAAATATGGATGGAAGGAGGTGTATATTTGATGAGGCGATATGTGACTTTGTCGAAGCCAGGTGCAGTATTTCGTTTAGATTGGAATACAGTGCCAAATTCGGAAGAAATGATTGGCTGAGTGAGAGGTTGTGCAGGATCAATGGTATGATTGCAATGAGGGCGTAGTTGCGGTCAGGTAGGATCTGTTAGGCGTTCGATATGTCGGTAAAGCTGAGTGGCAAAATGTTGAGGAGGAGGCGTAAATATATCCTGAAAATAGTTAGCGAAGGCGTATGCCTTCTCGACATCTGTCTGAAGGGCATAACCATGTTCGAAAATGTTGTAAGTAGTGCGAGCCTTAGTGAAAGTAAGTTGATGGAATTTTTGCCAGTAAACGGAATGTTTAGATGTTTCTGCAAGTCTAATGCACGTATTGGCCCAGCATCGACGTTTATAGGCTGCTACATTGTGGAAGTTTCGTACCGTTCTGTTCCACCGACGATGCTGACGCAGAGCTTCAGGTTTTGAGTGTGTAAATAGTCTCGAAACGCCTGTCGAGATGCAGTAATAACGGAATGATATTGAGGTGGTATGCTTTTTAGGAGGATATTGGCCTCTGCTGCGTGTGTAATGAGATTTGAAAGAGTACCGACGACGTGAAGAAGGTCATCGGCCGTGTTGGGAGGAGAAACTCCTATTAGCGCGTGCTCGATGTCGGATTTGTACGATTGCCAATTAGCTCTCTCATAATCATAATACTGAAAGGGCCCTAGAGAAATTTTTGGTGGTGCCGCACAAGGAACATCGAGAAGAATCGCTTCATGGTCGCTACCAAAAGGAGGCAGAATTTGTATTTTGGATATAGTAAGACTAGAAGATGCTATGACGATATCTGGTGATGTCTGACTAATTGGTCGTGTTGCAGAAGGAAGATCTAAGATTTCTGCTGCAGTAGATTGATTAATAAAATCTATGAAACGTTTTTTGTTTTGCCCAGCGATGACTTTGGAGATTGATATCAGCCATGATCAGATAGTGACGAAAGTTGTTGCCTATGTACTGAAAAAGTTGTGTGGTATTCCTTGGCCTGGTCGTACATAAATAGTGCAGAATGTGATAGTTTTATTTCGTAAGTAAACTGTAACAACATTATGTTCAGGAAGTTGCATGTGAGGAGGAAGCACATGTGTGCTGATTGGCAGATGGCTATAAGTGCCAACGGCAATGCCGCCATTTGCTCGAGCTATATGTTGTGGACAGTCAAACCGAGTGAACTGATATCCGGAGAGTTTGATTGATGAAGTGTGGTAAGAAAAGTTTCATTTAGAGCAAAAGCATGAACTTATTCCACATGGGGGAGCTATTCAAGCATAAGCTTGTGGGTGTTGAGTGAGTGGATGTTTAAGAAGAAAAAGATATATACGCCATAATGTAACAGATCGAAACCATATTAGACAGAGGTTTCAAGTGATGAGAGATGGAAGTGCACTGTGTTTCCGGAATATGTGTAATGGAGCTGCAGATTGAAAAGAAGTTTTGCAGCAGCAGTAACTTATGATAAAATGTGAGTGCGCAAGAAGGGATGAATAGTTTGAAGAACAACTGTTGTGAAGCGCAGATCTTCCACCGTGAGAGGTGTACGCAAAGGATTGTTCGGAAGAGTTGAGGAATCTGTAGTACGAATGGGAGCTGTAAGTTCTAGTTTTTCAGGTTGTGGTGCTGGTCTGGCGCGGCAATTGTAGCTATAGGTAGGATGATCACCACAACAGGTAAGGCAGTGTGGAGCTTGGTTGTGATTGCTGCAAGATGATGTGGAATGTGGTCCAGAACAATAGCCCCACTTTGGAGTATTTGGACACTGAGATCTAGGGTACTGGTTGTAGGTTTGACAGCGCTCACACCTGATGGGCAGAGGAGGGGGTGAGCGGGATAGTTTTACCTTGTAGCGGCGACGATAGATGTAAGCACCATGCTGTAACGGATCGTCTATTGTGTCCTTAGAATCTGTTAGAAGACAAATCATGTACCTTGGTCCGTTATTGTTTTTAATACGGAGGTAGTTCTTAAAAGAGTATTCCTCAAGCCGTAACTCTGCTTCTATCTCTTCCTCGGTGTATTATGGCGGAATACCTCGAATTACAACTGACAGCATTACAACTGGAGGTTGCGTCGTTTTGCTACTACTAGACAGCGATTGGAGCTTTGCATTTGCACCGAATATCTCGTAGGAAGCTTTAGTGCGCAAAGTAGTGCCAAACTGGGAATCAAAAGATTTGATGATTACCTAGTTTTTGGTTCGCACAACTTCCTGGATATTCACCCTTGGAAGATATTTGACTATTTGAAGATAGATATGTTTTTTTCTCTTTTGAATCGGGTGTCAAACCCAGTAAGTAGGAAGTTATACAACTGACAAGGCCAGTGTAGTGTCTAGTATCTGTACCAGAAGCAGCAGCAGTTGCAGACGCGGTGTTGGTGCGAGGATGTGAGTTGGATGGATTGGTATTAGAAGAATAGACAACGTCCATAGCACCAGTATCCATCAATAGTGCTTGAGAGCGGTTACTGTCATTGTCTGAAGAATGACGTGCGCTTTGGGTACGAGGACGAATTTGCAGGTGGAGAAGCTGCAGAATCTCCTCGCGAAGGTTTGGGACCCCTCCCCTTAGCCGGTTGCGAGTGCCCTCGGGGCATAGCAACCCTCACGCTCTTGTGTACAGCCGACTAGGTAAAGGCCGATATCTTAGGTTGATCAGTGTGTTTAATTCTTGTTTAAACAAATCCCAATATGTTTTTAAGAATAGGAGCAGTGTGGGCGATGCTACGGTGGGAGACATGAAAAATGACTGGATCGTGATCTGAGTCTAGGTCCGAGAGGACATATGATTGAATACTAAAGGATACGTTTCTGCAAAGAGCAACGTCAAGCACGTCTGTTTGTCCGCCGAATTTTGGATGATGAGTTGGATCTGGTGGAGCATTGATGATAAAGTTGGACATGAGGAGATATTGATGTAAAACGTCTCCAGCAGTGTTTGGAGTAATGGAGTTCCATTCTCCACGCTTTGCGTTAAGGTCACCAGCTAAGATAACTTTGGGCCCTAAATTTGCGATGATGTCGAAGGCAGTCGGTTCTAAGTGTGTGGCCGGAGACCTATAACCAGTGACCAGTACTAATGGAACTCCTGGAGTTATTAGCTCAACAGCAAGTTCCTCTAAAGTAAGTAGTGGTGGTATTGTAAGCGACCTTACTGGTAATGACTTTTTGATGATGAGCAGCAATCCTCCTTTCTGTCTACCCACTCTCCTGTCTGTATACAATGTAATTAGGTAGGCGCCAAGAAGTGATGCGAGCAGTAAAATGTGTTTCTTCGATGAACATGACATCAACTCTGTGCTTTATTAGAAATCGAAGAAGCGTTTGTTTCTGCCCCTCAAGACCATCTGCATTCCACGTAGCAAGTATAAGTGTGTGGTGTAGGACGCCGGATTTGGAAACAGCCATCGTCAACCATTTCCGCTATTGTTTCGATTACTGCTGCAGCCTTGGAAGCTGAGTCTGCAGCTTGTCGAAAACGTGTGATACCACGTTTAATGTGTGTAAGTATTTTACGGAAATGTAAGCCCTTGAGAAATGAAAGAACCGATTTTAAATCAACATCTTCGTTAGAGTTCTCTTGTTGGACGGCAGTAACTGGTTGGGTGTGAGAAGAAGTGGGAGCTTCAACATCATTGTTATCCCTAGTTACGAATTGTATATTATCAGCAGTGGGAATGGAAGCTTTCTCTGAGTATGGTGTGTGGAATTTTTTAGGTTTATCTGGGAGTTTGTTCGGCTGTTGCACCGGAAATTTCAGAGCTTCTGAGTAGGATTTAAATACCGGACAGCCGCGGTAATTTGCTGGGTGATCTCCCTGACAGTTTGCGCAGGTGGCGGGTGTGGATGTGTCTGGTTTGTTACATGACTGGGTGAAATGTGATTGCCCACATTTGAGACACCTCGGGTGGGCTTGGCAGGTGTCTTGCGAATGCCCCAAGCGTTGACATCTGTAACATTGCAAGACTGGGGGAGGCTTGTAAGGTTCAATTTGAACCCGGTAGTGAAGCAAGTTGTTTATGGCATATAGTTCTTTAACTGCTGCAGTTCGTTCTAAAGCAACCAAGAACAGTGGCATCATTATTTTCTTGGCATCCGTCTTACTTTTACGAGACATTTGGTGGACGCTGGTTGGTTTGTACCTCAGTCGGGAGAATTATTCCTTTAGGTCGTCTAAATCTGTGTCAATAGGTAGTTTTCGGACAACTACCTTAATAGGTCGTTCATTTTTTTGCTACTCCTGTGGCATATTGAGTCTTCGTTTGTTCACAATAAGTCTTGATAGAGTTATAATCATCTTTGTTAGCCGCTTGAAGTTGAATTCGCTCTTTGTTGGTCTGTGCTAAGGGAGGCTTCTTCAACGCACGTGACAGGGTCTTTAGAAAGGTATATGTGTTGGTAATCCCATATGTGAAAATCGGAGGCGGCTTGAAACTGAAGGGCTTGTTATTTGGCGCAGGGTTGTTACTGGCACTAGTATTGTCTGTTTGTTCGGGTGACAAAACAGCGAACTTATTGCTAGTGGGAAGAGGTGGATATTCTTGGGTGTTGTTAAATTGTTTTTCAGCCTTGTTGAGATTTTCCAAAGAAGACCTACGCCGATTAAGTGTTCCCACTACTGTGAAATCCATATCTTCAGTGTTTTTCGACGTTGATGGCTGCGAAATACTTGTCTGTTTAACTGCAGGTGTTTTCAATTTTGTCTTCGCTGGAGCGGTCATTTGCTTGTTTTTACCTAAAGGCACAAGGAAGTCTTCTGGTTTATATGTTGATCGTATTATTTTGCAACTGTCTTAAGGAATTTTGGATGATTGGGCCTTTTTCTCAGATTTGACTGGTGTCTTCTGAGAGACCATCTTTATACTTAAAGTAGGATATGGCGCCAGCTTAGCAGAAAGGGGGGTAGCGGTGTACCTCTTAAATGTGTTGTTCTTAGAGCAATGCTCTAAGTTTGTAGGTTACTAATCTGCTTCCTTCGAATAGGAAGCACAAAAAGTAATCGATAACCAGTAAGGATGCCTAAGTCGTCAAGTAATTTCGCTTGTCTCTTCCTCCGAAGAGGAGAGTAACAAAATAAATCGTGAAACCAAAAGAAATAGCAAGGTCGTCAACAGTGTAAGATCAAGTTGGTGGTAGCCTCCGTGGAGGCTTAAATTCAATTCGACGGTTGTTTCCTTGAACTCAAAGAGCCAAGTAATCCAACCGTATAAGATGTTCGCGACTAAAATAAACCAATGGGGATGGAATACCTAAGTGACTCGGTTATTTTTCTCCGCCAGCTACGGATACCCTATTTTTTTACCTGGTTAGAGATTCCAGGTGCCCAGTTCCGTGAATTGATTTTTTTTGTTCGTCGTCCCGTTTAAAGGGTTGTGCCCTTTCTTCGGGTAAGTGCTGTAACGTAGATCAATAGTCTCTTTGGAAAAGTAGGTGGTCTAAGGGTTGTCAGGTTTATTATTTCTTTATTCATCATATTTATATTAATCATACATGGGTTGAAATGATTCCAGGAGAATATATATATATATATATACGACACAAGCAATAATAGGTTAATGGCTGGTAGTGAATATTGGCAGTTATTACATAAACACAAATTATGAGAGGAAACGAAAGTTGGGGGCTGCAGTAAGAAAATGAACAAATGTAATGAATAGATGAATGAAATGCAGTGCTTTGGACGTCACATCACAAGGTTATGTTAGTTCAGACGAATGAAGTTATCTTCTGTTCCTGGGGCGATTCAGGAACTGATGAAGACGGAGGAGGCCCTTGTTAATAGATATTACTGTGCATATGATGGATAGATATGAGATGAAAGTTCATGCGGTCGGTAGATTGTATAGATTTCGGGGTCCAATATGTCATCATCTAACTGCAAATGATATAATGTCATGAAGTGTTGGAGAGGGGTGTCAATGAAAGTTGGTGGTGCATCGTTGTCACGGTCGTAGCGGAGATATCAAGTATCATAGGATGTAGCTGTGCCATACGTTTGCTGATGTAACGTATACGAAGTTGTTCGAGGTGCGTTAATAATGGCGGAAAATCGATCATCTCATAAAGTAAACGTGTTGGATGAGGTAGGCTTATGCGGTATGCTAGGCGTATAGCATGGCGTTCTAGTATAGCAAGTTTTTGATAGAATTTTAGGGGCGCAGATGCCCAGGCTGTATGTCCATAGGTTAAATTACTCCGCATGAAGGTTTTATATGTATTGAGAACGGTATTTGCCTTTAATCCCCAGGTTGTGCCCACTAATCGTTTGAGAAGATTAAGTCGATTTTGCGCTTGACCTATGAGTTTGGTGAGATGTGGGGTCCAGGTAACATGAGTGTCAAAAATGACACCGAGATACGTAATAGTACTTGAAACTGGAATAGGCGTAATATCAACCTGAAGGCGAAGTAAATTCGGGTTTCGATGCACTCGTGAACGGCGTCGACGTGGTAAGAAAACTATGGTTTGTGTTTTGGAAGAGTTAATATTTAACCTCCAAACATGACACCATCGCACAAATGAATCAATGGCTACTTGCATGGTTTTATTAAGTGATTTACGGTTCGGCCAGATGTGAAAAAAGCAGTGTCGTCAGCAAACTGAAATATTGTGGTGTTATTAGGAATAACAAAATCAGCGACGTACAGTAAGTATAATAAGGGAGACAATGATGAGCCTTGTGGTACACCAGATTGCAGCAAGATAGGATGAGATAGTGTTCCATTGATTGAGATGTAAGCTAGTCATCCTATTGAGAAAGAGTGTATGAAGCGGATGTACGAAGTTGGCAGGCGATAGTTACGAAGTTTATATAGTAAGCCAGGTGCCAAACTTTATCAAAAGCCTTTTCTAAATCAAATGTTACAAGGCAAGAAGGAAAACCTGTATTATGTTGATTGTAAATAGCTATGGTGAGACGGAATAATTGATCTTGAGTACTAAAATTTGGTCGAAATCCAGCTTGGTGTATTGGAAGAAGATTATGTGAGTGAAGATGGTCGTGCATGCGACGGACAAGGATTCTTTCCAAGATTTTGCAGAGACAACTAGTGAGGTGAACAGGACGATAGGATGTGACTTCTGATGGAGGTTTCTTTGGTTTAGGAAAGAGAAGCACCTTTGAGTATTTCCAGTCTAGTGGAATATATCCAGTTCGCAAAATAAAGGTATAAATGGTGCTAAGAAAGAGTAGAAAAGAGTGAGGCGCTTGTCTGATGAGTACATACGAGGGCAACTCAAGAAAGACTTGGACTGATTTTTTTCCCGGCAGTTCTGTTAACGCTGGAGCTTCATAGTTTGGCATACAAGTAGGGTGGGTCTTGCTGTGCATATATATAAAATGTTGTTAAGGAATCATTGCATGTTTGGTAACCACGACTTTTTATTGCAGGTGATGTTCTGCGCCGCCTCTAGAAGTCGCCTGTAGAAGAAATGGAGTCATTACGAGATGAACAATTTGCAGCTATACGGTTCTGCTATCGCCTGGGGAAAAGTGCAACAGAAACTCTAGGAATGTTGAGAGCAGCCTACAAAGATGACGCTCTGCCACGAAGTACCGTGTTCTGGTGGTTCAAAGAGTTTAAAGAGGGCCGTACGACAATCACGAAAGCTGGTGGACCAGGTGTATCAGCGTCAGCTGTTACTGAGGTGAACATTAACACGGCAGCAGTCATTGTTAGAGAAGATCACCGCATCAGTATCGACGATCTGGCAGCCGCACTACGCATATCTCATGGCAGTGCCTTCAAAATTTTGCATGACCACCTCCACATGAGCCGAGTGTGTACGCGATGGATTCCGCGACTCCTGACACCAGAGCAGAAGGCCGTTCGAGTGGAGACTTGCAGGGAGCTGTTGCAAAGGTTTGAGGATGGTGGAGACGCCTACCGCACCGTGCGACTTTTTTCTATTCCCTGCCCTAAAATCCAGACTGCGTGGACGCCGCTTCTCCGATAATTCCGAGGTTCTGAAGGCATCGGAGGCGGTTTTGAAGGACCTCTCAAAGAATGGCCTGCGACACGTGTTTGAGGACTGGAAGACTCGAATGAAAAAGTGCATTCAAATGGGCGGGGACTACTTTGAAAAGCATCATGTGCCTGTTGCTGAGTAATAATAAATTGCCTAGAAAAAAATCAGTCCAAGTTTTTCTTGACTAGCCCTCGTATGTAACAGAGTCAAATCCTGGTGCAGTATTCCGTTTACCTTTAAGTGTATTACTAATAGTTTCGGGTTGAATCGGCATGGTTAGAGGATTATAGGTTCTAAATCATGATCAGCAGACGGACGAAAGAAAGGAGAAGTTGCATCGGTATGTCGGTTTATAGTTGATTGCAAGCGATCTGGTGTATGCCAACCGGGTAGAGGTGTAAAGATATCTTGAAAATAGGAAACAAAAATATTAGCCTTTTCTGCATCCGTAAGGATGGTTATGAACAATGGGGTAAGGCGTACGAGAAACTGCACCTGTTAATTGATGGAACTTGCGCCTCGTGAATTGATTTTTTTGTCCGTCATCCCGGTTAAAGGGTTGTGCCCTTTCTTCGGGTAAGTGCTTCAATTTCATTTATTGATTTGAAGGAAATATAGGTGGTCTAAGAGGATTCATATTTATTATTTTTTTATTCATTCATTCATTATATTAAGCATGGATTAAGTGAAGTTATCCAGAAAATGAAAAACACGTACATGAACAGGAATATTTTAAGTGCTACAAATGAACATGTTAGCATTGTCAGGTATTACATTAACACAAAGCATGGGATAAAAGGTAAATTGGACTCAATAATAATAATAATAATAAAGGTGCAAATGGAGTTGATGAAATAGATGAAATGAAGTGCTCTAGATGTCACATCACTAGGTTATGTTAGTTTAGACGAATGAAGTTATCTCCTGTTCCTGGGGCGATTCAGGAACTGATGATTGACAGAGGAGGCCCTTGTTAATAGGTTCTTACCGTGCGTATTATGGATAGATATGAGATCAAAATTCATGCGGGCGATAAATTGCAAAGATTTCGGGGTCCAGCATATCGTTATCTAACTGTAAATGATATAGTGTCATGAAGTGCTGAAGAGGAGTATCAACGTAATTGGGCGGTGCATCGTTATCACGGTCGTAGCGGAGGATTTCAAGCGTCAGGGGATGGTGCTGAGCAAATCGTTTGTAGATATAACGTATACGAAGGTGTTCAAGATGATTTAGTAATGGCGGAAAGTCGATCATCTCATAAAGTAATCTCGTTGGATGCGGCAGTCTTATACGATATGCTAGGCGTATAGCATGACGCTCGAGGATAGCAAGTTTTTGGTAGAATTTTAACGGTGCAGATATCCAAGCTGTATGTCCATATGTTAACGTACTCCGCATGAATGTTTTATATGTATTGATTACGGTACGTGCTCGAAGCCCCCAGGTTGTGCCAACTAGTCGTTTCAGGAGATTAAGTCGGTTTTGTGCTTGGCCCACGAGTTTGGTAAGATGTGGAATCCATGTAAGATGAGTGTCAAAAATGACACCGAGATACGTAATAGTGGTTGACACGGGTACAGGCGTAAGATCAACCTGAAGACGAAGTAGATTCGGATTTCGATGTATTCGAGAGCGGCGTCTACGTGGCAAGAAATCTATGGCTTGTGTTTTTGAAGAGTTAATGTTCAACCTCCATATATGACACCAACGCACGAATGCGTCAATAGCTACTTGCATGGTTTTATTAAGAGATCGTACAGTACGGGCAGTTGTAAAAAATGCAGTGTCGTCCGCAAACTGAAATATTGTGGTAGTATTAGGAACGACTAGGTCCGCGACGTACAATAAGTATAATAAATGAGACAAAGATGAGCCTTGCGGTACCCCAGATTGTAAGAAGATGGGATGAGATAACGTTCCATTGATCGAGATATAAGCTATTCGTCCTATTAAGAAGGAATGTACGAATTGGATGTAAGAGGTTGGTAGAAGGTAGTTACGAAGTTTGTATAGTAAACCAGGGTGCCAAACCTTGTCGAAAGTTTTTTCTAGATCAAAGGTTACAAGGCAAGAAGGATATCCTGTATTAAACTGATTATAAATTGCTGTGGTGAGACGGAATAATTGATCGAGAGTGCTAAAATGTGGCCTAAATCCAGCTTGATGAATTGGAATAAGGTTATGTGAATTGAGATGGTGGTGCATGCGACGTATAAGGATTCGTTCCAAGATTTTGCAGAGACAACTTGTGAGGTGAATAGGACGGTACGGTGTGACTTCTGATGTAGGTTTCTTTGGTTTAGGGAAAAGAAGAACTTTGGAGTACTTCCAGTCGAGCGGAAAAAATCCTGTTCGTAGAATAAAGTTATAAATGCTGCTAAGACAGAGGAGGAAAGAATGAGACGCCTGTCTGACGAGAACATATGTAACAGAGTTAAAGCCTGGTGCGGTATTCCGTTTGCCTGTAAGTGCATTACTAATAGTTTCAGGGTGAATTTTCATGGTTAGAGGATTATTTGGTTCTGAAGTATGATCAGCAGATGGGCGAAAGGAAGCAGATGTTGCATCAGTACGTCGGTTGATAGCTGACTGTAGGCGGTCGGGTGTATTCCAACCAGGTAGTGGTGTAAAAATGCCTTGAAAATAGGAAGCTCGTGAATTGATTTTTTTTGCTAGCCGAGGCAAGCGCCCGCCCAAAGGGTTACGCCCTTTATTCGGGATGAGGGAGTGAAGGAAGCTGGGGATGTTATAGTACATGTAGTTGGTTAATGGAGGGTCTTATTTATTTATTTATTCCAATAATCCAAATCAATAATGGTCATTATGGCCTTTTGGCCATAATCATTAGGAGCGGAAAGTAAGTCAGGATTTGAGGACAACTATGATAATACAAAGTAACATATACAATACAAATTAATATATACAAAACAAATAAATATATAGAATAGAAATTAATATATACAATACAAATTAATATATACAAAACAAATAAATATATAGAATAGAAATTAATATATACAATACAAATTAATATATGTATAAACGATACTATAGAAAATGATGGTCATGTGATGAGATGAGAGTGAGGTGCGATTGACGATACAACACGTGGGAAATGTTAATCTGACGAATGCAGGTTATCTTCTTATCCAGGGGCTGCTCTGGATATAATGGAGACATGGGGAGCCCTGTTAGTACGGAAGGATTACTGTGCGACATATGATGGAAGTATGTAAGGTGAGTTCAAGTCTGTGATGTAATCTTCGATGATTGGTAGGAATGGACTGTTGGGCGGGAGAGTACAATGATAGATTGTGAATAATAGAGATAATGGTGTATGGCGTAAGGGTGTAGAGGACTTGCGAAATGTAGCATCATGATGCATGGTGTCGAAGAGCATAGGATAATGATTCTGGAATCGCTTCGTTATATAGCGAAGTCACAAATCTTCTAGGTGGTACAGAAGGTTGGCGAAGGGGGTCCGAGCATACAGATCTCTGGTAGGACTAGGAAGCCTAATACGGTAAGCAAGACGTAGGGCATGGCGTTCTAAAATGAGCAAGCGTTTGTAAAAGGAAATCGGGGCATCGACCCAGCCTGTAAACCCATACGTCAAGACAGGCCGCATGAATACTTTATAGGTGTTTAAGACCGTATTTGCTTGGAGACCCCAAGTGGTACCTATAAGGCGACGGAGGAGGTTCAGGCGGTTTGTGGCTTTGGCTCGAATGCGTTTAAGATGAGCATTCCATTTCAGCTGAGAATCGAAAGTTATGCCGAGATAGGTGACTGTTTTGCTTGCGGAGATAGGTGAATTATCGACCTGTAGACGGAGATTTGTGGGATTACGATGGATGCGGCTGCGTGAACCAGGAGGAAGAAACACAATTGCCTGACGAGGGAACCATCCGAAAATGATAGTTGCAGTGAAAGATGTGGCCTATGCCAATCGAAAGAGCTGTAACAGAGATGAGCATTCCCAAAAAATTAGCTGCCCATAGCAATAGGTTCAAGAAATATAAGGGGTGGAAGTTCGGGAAACAGCAAGGTTGGACAAGGGGGAAAAGTGCAAATTCCGCAAAAAAAGGGGGGCACGGCAAAATACAATGCTGACAAGTGATGTATAGAAAGAGACTTGCCACAATAGGGAACAAATGGAGACCACCAGTAGGGTTAACAGTGTTGCCAAATGCAATAAAAAGTACATGTTTTGCAAAGAACACTATATGAATTGAGTGCAATATTCAGTGTCACTTAGAACATAAGATATGACGTGTATAATCAGTGGTACAATCTAACAAAAGAAAATAGAAAAAACAGAAGTACGAAAAATACGGAAAAGACGAAGTTGGCCATAATGCGCCACATTTGATCACGAGCTGTGCACATTAGAATGAACAAAACAAGAAGCACCGACTATGCAGGAAACCGACATACCTAGAGTCGAAAAGAAAAACGAGTTCCAAAGTTGGCAGCACTGGCCATGAACATCCAGACAAGTCTAATATAGTTAGGCCACTCGTTTCACAAAAAGAAAATTCCGGCAACAGGCATCACTCGGAATGCATCAATGCTAGAGTGATTAAAGCAATGCCAAGTCGGGGAACATGAAATTGTTGGGTTGAGCCAACAACCTATAATAGAAGTAAACATTATGTCATGGTTGGGTCGTATGTGGGAATATACAGGGTGTCCCACCAAACTTTGTGACCTGAAAGATTTGAGAAACGAACAAAAATGTGACGGATCCAGTTGTGCAGGAATGTACCAATGTCAGGGGATGGTAAAAGTCTGTGAGAAGCAAGTACCCCCAGGATCCCCATCATAATGCCCCAGGAGCCAACTTCAAACTTTCAAATGGCAACAGGGACCGAGTGATACCTCTCTTGATAGATCATGGAATGTGCAACAACACAAATAGGAAACATTTGAAGCATGTTTTTCAAAATGAAACATTTGAAGCATGCTATATGAAGCATGTTTTTCAAAATGGCCGCCACAAATATATGTTGTGTCTTAACATGGCATCGAACATTGTGATCTCAAATTTCTGCAAAGCGAAAAGAGATGTTGCAAATCCAATTGCACAGGAATGTACTCATGTCGAGGGCCAAGAAAACTTTGTAAGAAGCAAGTCCCCAGGGTCCCCATCATAAGGCTCGAGGGGTCAACCGCAACATTTCAAATGGGAACAGGGGGCGGATGATATTTCTCTGGATATATACAACACCGCCTATAAGAAATATTTGCCATATGAAGCACGGTTTTCAAAATGGTCATTATGAAAGTACTTTCTGTAGTCATACGCGGTGTGGACCATCAATTCAGCGATAAGGAAATCACCAAAGAACTACAGCTAGAGGGACATTCCGTACTAAAGTGCATCAGTATTAAGAACGCTAATGGTTCTACTTATATGGTGCGGGTTCTTACGAATTCCCAAGACACCATAGACAATCTTCTTAGCGACGGTGCTTATATTTATTTAAAACGTCACCGAGTTGAACCCTCTCGCTCCTCGCCTCCTCTGCCTGTTCGATGCGAGCGCTGTCAGTCTTATAATTCACATTCTACGTCTGAGTGTAAAAACCAATTTAAATGTGGCTTCTGTTCAGGACCTCATGCAACGAAGGCCTGTACGAATCTCCAAAACCCTCCTAAATGCTCGACTTGTAACGCGCCACATCCCACCTACAGCTATAAGTGTAAGGCGAAACCGGGAGCAGAACCTCTGAAACCTGAACTTACTGTACCTATTCGTACACATGAATCACCAGACATTACCCCTACGCCATCTTCAGCTTCTGAACCTGTCACTATCAATCAATTCCTTACATTTCTTACAGTCTCTCTACAAAACATCCATCCGTTCCTCAGACAACATATCCTTCAGCAAATTCATCTCGCTGCCAAAAGCATCTTCCACATTAATTTCACTGGTACGTACTCTGGCAACTATGTTCATTTTCACTCCATTCCTTATGAAACTGCTGTCTAACACCTTGCTACATCTACTGATCATCACGCTGATTATGGCCATTAATTTTTTTGTTTTTAAATATTCGCTCTTTAGCTAAAAATAAACCTTTGTTTGAACAACTACTTTTGGAAGAACATATTAATTGCTTCTTACTGAATGAAACCTATCTTACTTCTGCCTCGCTTTACAAAATGCCGTTATACCATCTACTCCGTCACGACTGCCTTACGCCCTCACGTCGCGCCAATGGTGGCGTAGCTATCGGATTCCCTCCTACAATTCCTCATAGACTCCATAGTTCTGGGATACAATCCTTGCCCGAACACATAATCAGTACCTTATATTTCCAACAATGTTATGTAACAGTAGCCACCATATACATCCGACCTGGACATCCCATTCCTTTGCAGTTCTTTCAGTTTATTTCAAACTCATTTCGCAGTTATATAATCATGGCAGACATTAACTTCCACAGTCGCTCCGATAGACAAAAATCGGCCTTTCGCACATACATCCAAACTCATACCACTGGATTTATCCATAACCTCCCAAAACCTACCAGACCCAGCAGTAACAGTACACCTGATGTCGTCATTACATCGTCCAATTTACTTTCTCAGATGCAAGTAAATGTGCTGGATCCCATGGGTAGCGACCACGTACCTATAAAGCTTATCATCACTCCCCACGGCCAGCACCATCCAGTTCCTCCTGCCTTACTTCCCAGGGTCATTCCTCGGTACGATAGAGCAGATTGGCCGAACTACCGTAATTATCTCACCACCCAGTTAGAAACCATTACTACTCCCACGACCGAACAAGATTTATACAACACTCTTCATACGATCACTCACAGCATCCAACAAGCATCCTCTAAATATATACCGCACATCCCTCTTCATCCGTACAAACCTACCTTACCGCCTCAATACTTGCCTTTGATTCGTCGCTCGCGACAATTGTATAGGGACTACAAACGTACCGGCAATCTGGAATCGCTTCGCTTATCTCGTCAATACCAACGAACTGTGCATAATTACATTGTAGCATACAAGAAACGTAACTGGATCAAAACATGTAATACCCTATCAGACAATACGCATCCCACAAAATTCTGGAAGAGATTTAATCAACTCACTGGTAAATCTAGCACTCCATATCCGTTAATTGTGAATGACAATCCTCTCCATACCGATACTGAGAAAGCAAATGCTTTTGCTCATTACCTTCAGGATATCTTCACTCCACTCTCACCCACCATCCCGAATCGGAACCATCCGGCCGACCATCTTAATCTTCATGCATCTGCCTTACAACCAAATCCCGATCACGCTCTTCCACCCAACTCACCGCTCACGGTACCCATCACAGTCGCTGAAATTCATACTGTCATTGCTCGTAAACGCAATACCGCTCCTGGTCTTGATACTATCACCTATCGCCATATCAAAGAGGGTCCCTATGTTCTGCTTTACTTACTCTCCCTGATTTTCACCTTTGTTCTCCGTACAGGATTTATTCCCGCCGACTGGAAAACTTCTAAAACCTTAATGTTTCTGAAACCCGGTAAGCCAGCAACCTCTGCCTCATCATACCGCCCTATACAACTTACTTTAGTCTTCAGTAAAATCCTTGAACGAATCTTAGTCTCCCGTCTTCATATTCATCTCACTACTCACGACTCCATCCCTATTCATCAAGCAGGCTTTAAACCATCTTTCAGTATTAATGATCAACTTCTTCTCCTCACAACACATATCACCAATCAATACAACCTCATGAAACTTTCTTGTCTTGTGCTCTTTGATTTAGAAAAAGCATTCGACAAAGTTTGGCATAGCGGACTCTTGTATAAACTGTACTCATTCCACCTTCCATATTGTTATATTCGCTTCATCTTTCACTTCCTTTCCTGCCGCCTGACATATGTCTCAATTAACAACACTCTCTCACATCCTGTCTTCATTCGTTCAGGTGTTCCACAAGGTTCTGCCCTTTCCCCTTTACTGTATTTACTGTACGTGGCGGACTTCCCTCGCCTTCCTCTCAATATCAGTCTATTCCAATACGCTGATGACACGGCCTTCCTAGCCACTGGCAACACTATCCATCAGATTAATCATATTCTCCAAGAAGCCATAAATTATTTCTTCACCTGGTGTCAACATTGGCGTCTCAAAATCAATGCGGATAAGACTCACAAGGGAACCTTCCGAAAATGATAGTTGCAGTGAAAGATGCGGCCTATGCCAATTGAAAGAGCTGTAACAGAGATGAGCATTCCCAAAAAATTAGCTGCCCATAGCAATAGGTTCAAGAAATATAAGGGGTGGAAGTTCGGGAAACAGCAAGGTTGGACAAGGGGGAAAAGTGCAAATTCCGCAGAAAAAAGGGGGGCACGGCAAAATACAATGCTGACAAGTGATGTATAGAAAGAGACTTTCCACAATAGGGAACAAATGAAGGCCACCAGTGGGGTTAACAGTGTTGCCAACTGCAATGGAAAGTACATGTTTTGCAAAGAGCACTATATGTAGTGAGTGCAATATTCAGTATGCACTTTTCCCCCTTGTCCAACCTTGCTGTTTCCCGAACTTCCACCCCTTATATTTCTTGAACCTATTGCTATGGGCAGCTAATTTTTTGGGAATGCTCATCTCTGTTACAGCTCTTTCGATTGGCATAGGCCACATCTTTCACTGCAACTATCATTTTCGGATGGTTCCCTCGTCAGGCAATTGTGTTTCTTCCTCCTGGTTCACGCAGCCGCATCCATCGTAATCCCACAAATCTCCGTCTACAGGTCGATAATTCACCTATCTCCGCAAGCAAAACAGTCACCTATCTCGGCATAACTTTCGATTCTCAGCTGAAATGGAATGCTCATCTTAAACGCATTCGAGCCAAAGCCACAAACCGCCTGAACCTCCTCCGTCGCCTTATAGGTACCACTTGGGGTCTCCAAGCAAATACGGTCTTAAACACCTATAAAGTATTCATGCGGCCTGTCTTGACGTATGGGTTTACAGCCTGGGTCGATGCCCCGATTTCCTTTTACAAACGCTTGCTCATTTTAGAACGCCATGCCCTACGTCTTGCTTACCGTATTAGGCTTCCTAGTCCTACCAGAGATCTGTATGCTCGGACCCCCTTCGCCAACCTTCTGTACCACCTAGAAGATTTGCGACTTCGCTATATAACGAAGCGATTCCAGAATCATCATCCTATGCTCTTCGACACCATGCATCATGATGCTACATTTCGCAAGTCCTCTACACCCTTACGCCATACACCATTATCTCTATTATTCACAATCTATCATTGTACTCTCCCGCCCAACAGTCCATTCCTACCAATCATCGAAGATTACATCACAGACTTGAACTCACCTTACATACTTCCATCATATGTCGCACAGTAATCCTTCCGTACTAACAGGGCTCCCCATGTCTCCATTATATCCAGAGCAGCCCCTGGATAAGAAGATAACCTGCATTCGTCAGATTAACATTTCCCACGTGTTGTATCGTCAATCGCACCTCACTCTCATCTCATCACATGACCATCATTTTCTATAGTATCGTTTATACATATATTAATTTGTATTGTATATATTAATTTCTATTCTATATATTTATTTGTTTTGTATATATTAATTTGTATTGTATATGTTACTTTGTATTATCATAGTTGTCCTCAAATCCTGACTTACTTTCCGCTCCTAATGATTATGGCCAAAAGGCCATAATGACCATTATTGATTTGGATTATTGGAATAAATAAATAAATAAGACCCTCCATTAACCAACTACATGTACTATAACATCCCCAGCTTCCTTCACTCCCTCATCCCGAATATAGGGCGTAACCCTTTGGGCGGGCGCTAGCCTCGGCTAGCAAAAAAAAATCAATTCACGAGCTTCCTATTTTCAAGGCATTTTTACACCACTACCTGGTTGGAATACACCCGACCGCCTACAGTCAGCTATCAACCGACGTACTGATGCAACATCTGCTTCCTTTCGCCCATCTGCTGATCATACTTCAGAACCAAATAATCCTCTAACCATGAAAATTCACCCTGAAACTATTAGTAATGCACTTACAGGCAAACGGAATACCGCACCAGGCTTTGACTCTGTTACATATGTTCTCGTCAGACAGGCGTCTCATTCTTTCCTCCTCTGTCTTAGCAGCATTTATAACTTTATTCTACGAACAGGATTTTTTTCCGCTCGACTGGAAGTACTCCAAAGTTCTTCTTTTCCCTAAACCAAAGAAACCTACATCAGAAGTCACACCGTACCGTCCTATTCACCTCACAAGTTGTCTCTGCAAAATCTTGGAACGAATCCTTGTACGTCGCATGCACGACCATCTCAATTCACATAACCTTATTCCAATTCATCAAGCTGGATTTAGGCCACATTTTAGCACTCTCGATCAATTATTCCGTCTCACCACAGCAATTTATAATCAGTTTAATACAGGATATCCTTCTTGCCTTGTAACCTTTGATCTAGAAAAAACTTTCGACAAGGTTTGGCACCCTGGTTTACTATACAAACTTCGTAACTACCTTCTACCAACCTCTTATATCCAATTCGTACATTCCTTCTTAATAGGACGAATAGCTTATATCTCGATCAATGGAACGTTATCTCATCCCATCTTCTTACAATCTGGGGTACCGCAAGGCTCATCTTTGTCTCATTTATTATACTTATTGTACGTCGCGGACCTAGTCGTTCCTAATACTACCACAATATTTCAGTTTGCGGACGACACTGCATTTTTTACAACTGCCCGTACTGTACGATCTCTTAATAAAACCATGCAAGTAGCTATTGACGCATTCGTGCGTTGGTGTCATATATGGAGGTTGAACATTAACTCTTCAAAAACACAAGCCATAGTTTTCTTGTCACGTAGACGCCGCTCTCGAATACATCGAAATCCGAATCTACTTCGTCTTCAGGTTGATCTTACGCCTGTACCCGTGTCAACCACTATTACGTATCTCGGTGTCATTTTTGACACTCATCTTACATGGATTCCACATCTTACCAAACTCGTGGGCCAAGCACAAAACCGACTTAATCTCCTGAAACGACTAGTTGGCACAACCTGGGGGCTTCGAGCACGTACCGTAATCAATACATATAAAACATTCATGCGGAGTACGTTAACATATGGACATACAGCTTGGATATCTGCACCGTTAAAATTCTACCAAAAACTTGCTATCCTCGAGCGTCATGCTATACGCCTAGCATATCGTATAAGACTGCCGCATCCAACGAGATTACTTTATGAGATGATCGACTTTCCGCCATTACTAAATCATCTTGAACACCTTCGTATACGTTATATCTACAAACGATTTGCTCAGCACCATCCCCTGACGCTTGAAATCCTCCGCTACGACCGTGATAACGATGCACCGCCCAATTACGTTGATACTCCTCTTCAGCACTTCATGACACTATATCATTTACAGTTAGATAACGATATGCTGGACCCCGAAATCTTTGCAATTTATCGCCCGCATGAATTTTGATCTCATATCTATCCATAATACGCACGGTAAGAACCTATTAACAAGGGCCTCCTCTGTCAATCATCAGTTCCTGAATCGCCCCAGGAACAGGAGATAACTTCATTCGTCTAAACTAACATAACCTAGTGATGTGACATCTAGAGCACTTCATTTCATCTATTTCATCAACTCCATTTGCACCTTTATTATTATTATTATTATTGAGTCCAATTTACCTTTTATCCCATGCTTTGTGTTAATGTAATACCTGACAATGCTAACATGTTCATTTGTAGCACTTAAAATATTCCTGTTCATGTACGTGTTTTTCATTTTCTGGATAACTTCACTTAATCCATGCTTAATATAATGAATGAATGAATAAAAAAATAATAAATATGAAACCTCTTAGACCACCTATATTTCCTTCAAATCAATAAATGAAATTGAAGCACTTACCCGAAGAAAGGGCACAACCCTTTAACCGGGATGACGGACAAAAAAATCAATTCACGAGGCGCAAGTTCCATCAATTAACAGGTGCAGTTTCTCGTACGCCTTACCCCATTGTTCATAACCATCCTTACGGATGCAGAAAAGGCTAATATTTTTGTTTCCTCTTTTCAAGATATCTTTACACCTCTACCCGGTTGGCATACACCAGATCGCTTGCAATCAACTATAAACCGACATACCGATGCAACTTCTCCTTTCTTTCGTCCGTCTGCTGATCATGATTTAGAACCTATAATCCTCTAACCATGCCGATTCAACCCGAAACTATTAGTAATACACTTAAAGGTAAACGGAATACTGCACCAGGATTTGACTCTGTTACATACGAGGGCTAGTCAAGAAAAACTTGGACTGATTTTTTTTCTATCGGAGTTATCGGAATTATCGGAATTATCGGAGAAGCGGCGTCCACGCAGTCTGGATTTTAGGGCAGGGAATAGAAAAAAGTCGCACGGTGCGGTAGGCGTCTCCACCATCCTCAAACCTTTGCAACAGCTCCCTGCAAGTCTCCACTCGAACGGCCTTCTGCTCTGGTGTCAGGAGTCGCGGAATCCATCGCGTACACACTCGGCTCATGTGGAGGTGGTCATGCAAAATTTTGAAGGCACTGCCATGAGATATGCGTAGTGCGGCTGCCAGATCGTCGATACTGATGCGGCGATCTTCTCTAACAATGACTGCTGCCGTGTTAATGTTCACCTCAGTAACAGCTGACGCTGATACACCTGGTCCACCAGCTTTCGTGATTGTCATACGGCCCTCTTTAAACTCTTTGAACCACCAGAACACGGTACTTCGTGGCAGAGCGTCATCTTTGTAGGCTGCTCTCAACATTCCTAGAGTTTCTGTTGCACTTTTCCCCAGGCGATAGCAGAACCGTATAGCTGCAAATTGTTCATCTCGTAATGACTCCATTTCTTCTACAGGCGACTTCTAGAGGCGGCGCAGAACATCACCTGCAATAAAAAGTCGTGGTTACCAAACATGCAATGATTCCTTAACAACATTTTATATATATGCACAGCAAGACCCACCCTACTTGTATGCCAAACTATGAAGCTCCAGCGTTAACAGAACTGCCGGGAAAAAATCAGTCCAAGTCTTTCTTGAGTTGCCCTCGTATGTACTCATCAGACAAGCGCCTCACTCTTTTCTACTCTTTCTTAGCACCATTTATACCTTTATTTTGCGAACTGGATATATTCCACTAGACTGGAAATACTCAAAGGTGCTTCTCTTTCCTAAACCAAAGAAACCTCCATCTGAAGTCACATCCTATCGTCCTGTTCACCTCACTAGTTGTCTCTGCAAAATCTTGGAAAGAATCCTTGTCCGTCGCATGCACGACCATCTTCACTCACATAATCTTCTTCCAATACACCAAGCTGGATTTCGACCAAATTTTAGTACTCAAGATCAATTATTCCGTCTCACCATAGCTATTTACAATCAACATAATACAGGTTTTCCTTCTTGCCTTGTAACATTTGATTTAGAAAAGGCTTTTGATAAAGTTTGGCACCTGGCTTACTATATAAACTTCGTAACTATCGCCTGCCAACTTCGTACATCCGCTTCATACACTCTTTCTCAATAGGATGACTAGCTTACATCTCAATCAATGGAACACTATCTCATCCTATCTTGCTGCAATCTGGTGTACCACAAGGCTCATCATTGTCTCCCTTATTATACTTACTGTACGTCGCTGATTTTGTTATTCCTAATAACACCACAATATTTCAGTTTGCTGACGACACTGCTTTTTTCACATCTGGCCGAACCGTACAATCACTTAATAAAACCATGCAAGTAGCGATTGATTCATTTGTGCGATGGTGTCATGTTTGGAGGTTAAATATTAACTCTTCCAAAACACAAACCATAGTTTTCTTACCACGTCGACGCCGTTCACGAGTGCATCGAAACCCGAATTTACTTCGCCTTCAGGTTGATATTACGCCTATTCCAGTTTCAAGTACTATTACGTATCTCGGTGTCATTTTTGACACTCATGTTACCTGGACCCCACATCTCACCAAACTCATAGGTCAAGCGCAAAATCGACTTAATCTTCTCAAACGATTAGTGGGCACAACCTGGGGATTAAAGGCAAATACCGTTCTCAATACATATAAAACCTTCATGCGGAGTAATTTAACCTATGGACATACAGCCTGGGCATCTGCGCCCCTAAAATTCTATCAAAAACTTGCTATACTAGAACGCCATGCTATACGCCTAGCATACCGCATAAGCCTACCTCATCCAACACGTTTACTTTATGAGATGATCGATTTTCCGCCATTATTAACGCACCTCGAACAACTTCGTATACGTTACATCAGCAAACGTATGGCACAGCTACATCCTATGATACTTGATATCTCCGCTACGACCGTGACAACGATGCACCACCAACTTTCATTGACACCCCTCTCCAACACTTCATGACATTATATCATTTGCAGTTAGATGATGACATATTGGACCCCGAAATCTATACAATCTACCGACCGCATGAACTTTCATCTCATATCTATCCATCATATGCACAGTAATATCTATTAACAAGGGCCTCCTCCGTCTTCATCAGTTCCTGAATCGCCCCAGGAACAGAAGATAACTTCATTCGTCTGAACTAACATAACCTTGTGATGTGACGTCCAAAGCACTGCATTTCATTCATCTATTCATTACATTTGTTCATTTTCTTACTGCAGCCCCCAACTTTCGTTTCCTCTCATAATTTGTGTTTATGTAATAACTGCCAATATTCACTACCAGCCATTAACCTATTATTGCTTGTGTCGTATATATATATATATATATATATATATATATATATATTCTCCTGGAATCATTTCAACCCATGTATGATTAATATAAATATGATGAATAAAGAAATAATAAACCTGACAACCCTTAGACCACCTACTTTTCCAAAGAGACTATTGATCTACGTTACAGCACTTACCCGAAGAAAGGGCACAACCCTTTAAACGGGACGACGAACAAAAAAAATCAATTCACGGAACTGGGCACCTGGAATCTCTAACCAGGTAAAAAAATAGGGTATCCGTAGCTGGCGGAGAAAAATAACCGAGTCACTTAGGTATTCCATCCCCATTGGTTTATTTTAGTCGCGAACATCTTATACGGTTGGATTACTTGGCTCTTTGAGTTCAAGGAAACAACCGTCGAATTGAATTTAAGCCTCCACGGAGGCTACCACCAACTTGATCTTACACTGTTGACGACCTTGCTATTTCTTTTGGTTTCACGATTTATTTTGTTACTCTCCTCTTCGGAGGAAGAGACAAGCGAAATTACTTGACGACTTAGGCATCTTTACTGGTTATCGATTACTTTTTGTGCTTCCTATTCGAAGGAAGCAGATTAGTAACCTACAAACTTAGAGCATTGCTCTAAGAACAACCCATTTAAGAGGTACACCGCTACCCCCCTTTCTGCTAAGCTGGCGCCATATCCTACTTTAAGTATAAAGATGGTCTCTCAGAAGACACCAGTCAAATCTGAGAAAAAGGCCCAATCATCCAAAATTCCTTAAGACAGTTGCAAAATAATACGATCAACATATAAACCAGAAGACTTCCTTGTGCCTTTAGGTAAAAACAAGCAAACGACCGCTCCAGCGAAGACAAAATTGAAAACACCTGCAGTTAAACAGACAAGTATTTCGCAGCCATCAACGTCGAAAAACACTGAAGATATGGATTTCACAGTAGTGGGAACACTTAATCGGCGTAGGTCTTCTTTGGAAAATCTCAACAAGGCTGAAAAACAATTTAACAGCACCCAAGAATATCCACCTCTTCCCACTAGCAATAAGTTCGCTGTTTTGTCACCCGAACAAACAGACAATACTAGTGCCAGTAACAACCCTGCGCCAAATAACAAGCCCTTCAGTTTCAAGTCGCCTCCGATTTTCACATATGGGATTACCAACACATATACCTTTCTAAAGACCCTGTCACGTGCGTTGAAGAAGCCTCCCTTAGCACAGACCAACAAAGAGCGAATTCAACTTCAAGCGGCTAACAAAGATGATTATAACTCTATCAAGACTTATTGTGAACAAACGAAGACTCAATATGCCACAGGAGTAGCAAAAAAATGAACGACCTATTAAGGTAGTTGTCCGAAAACTACCTATTGACACAGATTTAGACGACCTAAAGGAATAATTCTCCCGACTGAGGTACAAACCAACCAGCGTCCACCAAATGTCTCGTAAAAGTAAGACGGATGCCAAGAAAATAATGATGCCACTGTTCTTGGTTGCTTTAGAACGAACTGCAGCAGTTAAAGAACTATATGCCATAAACAACTTGCTTCACTACCGGGTTCAAATTGAACCTTACAAGCCTCCCCCAGTCTTGCAATGTTACAGATGTCAACGCTTGGGGCATTCGCAAGACACCTGCCAAGCCCACCCGAGGTGTCTCAAATGTGGGCAATCACATTTCACCCAGTCATGTAACAAACCAGACACATCCACACCCGCCACCTGCGCAAACTGTCAGGGAGATCACCCAGCAAATTACCGCGGCTGTCCGGTATTTAAATCCTACTCAGAAGCTCTGAAATTTCCGGTGCAACAGCCGAACAAACTCCCAGATAAACCTAAAAATTCCACACACCATACTCAGAGAAAGCTTCCATTCCCACTGCTGATAATATACAATTCGTAACTAGGGATAACAATGATGTTGAAGCTCCCACTTCTTCTCACACCCAACCAGTTACTGCCGTCCAACAAGAGAACTCTAACGAAGATGTTGATTTAAAATCGGTTCTTTCATTTCTCAAGGGCTTACATTTCCGTAAAATACTTACACACATTAAACGTGGTATCACACGTTTTCGACAAGCTGCAGACTCAGCTTCCAAGGCTGCAGCAGTAATCGAAACAATAGCGGAAATGGTTGACGATGGCTGTTTCCAAATCCGGCGTCCTACACCACACACTTATACTTGCTACGTGGAATGCAGATGGTCTTGAGGGGCAGAAACAAACGCTTCTTCGATTTCTAATAAAGCACAGAGTTGATGTCATGTTCATCGAAGAAACACATTTTACTGCTCGCATCACTTCTTGGCGCCTACCTAATTACATTGTATACAGACAGGAGAGTGGGTAGACAGAAAGGAGGATTGCTGCTCATCATCAAAAAGTCATTACCAGTAAGGTCGCTTACAATACCACCACTACTTACTTTAGAGGAACTTGCTGTTGAGCTAATAACTCCAGGAGTTCCATTAGTACTGGTCACTGGTTATAGGTCTCCGGCCACACACTTAGAACCGACTGCCTTCGACATCATCGCAAATTTAGGGCCCAAAGTTATCTTAGCTGGTGACCTTAACGCAAAGCGTGGAGAATGGAACTCCATTACTCCAAACACTGCTGGAGACGTTTTACATCAATATCTCCTCATGTCCAACTTTATCATCAATGCTCCACCAGATCCAACTCATCATCCAAAATTCGGCGGACAAACAGACGTGCTTGACGTTGCTCTTTGCAGAAACGTATCCTTTAGTATTCAATCATATGTCCTCTCGGACCTAGACTCAGATCACGATCCAGTCATTTTTCATGTCTCCCACCGTAGCATCGCCCACACTGCTCCTATTCTTAAAAACATATTGGGATTTGTTTAAACAAGAATTAAACACACTGATCAACCTAAGATATCGGCCCGCCAACATTCAGGACATCGATCAGGCAGTTTCTCATATCACAGTAGCACTTCGTACAGCAGAGGCAGCAAGCTCCACTACTACAATCTCTCCAACGCAAACAGGTCAATGCGACAGTCTACATCTGCAACTCCATATTCATTTAAAACGTTGGGCCAGACATCGCTGGCAGCAAACACTTCATCCAGCCTACAAGACACTGTGGAATAAACTGCGTGCAAAGATCAAGATGCTGTCTCACATGGCATCAACCCAGTTACACCTCGGGAAATAGAAAAACACATCAAATGTCTACCGACAAAGACAGCATCTGGGCCTGATGGGATTCGACCTGAGATACTGAAACTTCCAACTCGAAAATTACTGGTCTTTTTGGCATATTTATTTAATGCCATCTTTCAAATATGCTACTTCCCAAAGACCTGGAAGGAAGCTTGTATTATCACCATCCCTAAACCCGGAAAGAATCAGCTGCTTCCGGAAAACTATAGGCCGATAAGTCTTCTATCATACTTAAGTAAATTATTTGAACGTGTGTTTCTTTGGAGGTTGAAACAAAATGTCGCCAATAGTGATCTTCTACCCTTCCATCAGTTTGGGTTTCGTGCTCAAGATAGCACTACTACCCAACTCGTACGAGTATTGATCACTTAACAGTAGCTTTCAATAGAAAACACCACACCCTTGGAGTATACCTGGATGTGTCTAAAGCATTTGATAACGTCTGGTTAGCTGAATTATTATATAAGCTATACACTCAAGGTTTTCCAGATCGTTTTCTGCATTTACTTCGTTCTTATCTCATTGGCAGAATCTTTCATGTGTCGGTTGATGGTGTCAAATCCTCGTCTAGGCCAATTAAAGCAGGTTTCCCACAAGGCGCTGTAGTTTCACCGCTTTTATATAATCTCTATACAGCAGATCTTCCAACTTCTCCAAACTGCTTTTTCGCAACGTATGCCGATGATAACGCCTTTCTCACAACAAGTAGTTCACTTGCACAGTGCTACATCTATATGCAACGTCAACTAGACAGATTTCAGGAATGGGCCAGGCGCTGGAGAATTAAAGTAAATTCCGACAAAAGTTGCGCTGTCATCCACAGTAGAAGACGCATCCGCGCCCCTCGAACTCTAATATATGAGAACGCACACATTCCTCACGCCACGCATGCGAAATATTTGGGTGTGACATTAGATCAGGGGCTCACGTTCGCCCCACACATGAAAGAAATAAAGCAACGAGCATTACGGAAAATCTCGACCTTGTAACCCATTCTTCGCTGCAGTTTAATCTCTCATGAGGTCCGTGTGCACATTTTCAAGATGATATCCTGTCCACACTTTCTTATGCATGTCCTGCCTGACAAAATGCTTCTAATAGCCATCTTCAAACACTCGAAAGTGTGCAAACGAGAGCCGGACGCATCATCACTGGTTACGACAGATATACTCGCAACAGCCAAATTCTGGAAGATTTAGAGCTGCCTCCTGTTAAAGAAGTTCTACGGCATCTCCATAATAAGTTCTGGCATAATTTAGCAAGACATGTTAATCCAGCTATAACCACCATCGGCACCGAATGCGCTCTACGGAATGTTCATCGCACGCCACGCATCTAGTATCTTTCCATAGCTCGTAATAACATTATCAGCTACTCTGCGACAGTTGCAGATGTAGACTTCCAGACATAATAAAACAATAGTAATATCCAACTAGCCACCTGCACATCTATATATATTCTTTATGCCATCTTACTCATGGAGTCAGGGGCTTCGGCCCGATACTCTTCACACAATTTCAACATTACCGTGACTGTGACCATGAATTCACGAACTGGCCACCTGGAGCCCTAACCAGGTAAAAAAAAAAATAGGGTACCCGTAGCTGACGGAGAAAAATAAGCGAGTCATTTAGGTATTCCATCCCCATTTGTTGAATTTATTCGCGATCTTCGTATATACGTTTGGATTACTTACCCCATCAAGGTTAAGGAAACAACCGTCGAATTGTTTTTGTGCCTCAACGGAGGCTGAAACACTAACTTGATCTTATCTTTAGACGACCTTGCTTTTCTTTAGGCTTAACGATTTATTTTGATACTCTCCTCTTCGGAGGCAGAGATACTTGAACAAACCAGTTGACGACTTCGGCATCTCTACTGGCGAACGATTACCTTTTGTCCTTCCTCTCCGGAGGAACAGACAGCTTTTTAAACTGTAAACTTAGAGCACTGCTCTAAGAACATATCATTTATCTTAAACGTCACTACTTTGTGGTATGCTGGCGCCATCTCCCACTCTAGCTATCAAGATGGCTTCTGAGAAGACACCAGTCAGATCTGAGAAAAAAGTCACAATCAACCAAGATTCCCGGTATCAGGGGCAAACTAAGCAGAGCAACTTACACACCAGAAGACTTCCTTCTGCCTTTAGGCAAAAAGAAGCAACCAGCCGTTCCAGCGGAGCTGAAATCAAAACTAACGAAGCAACCAAGTACCTCCCAACCATCAACGTCGAACAAATCGGAGGATATGGATTTTACAGTAGTGGGGACACTAAAGCGACGTAGGTCTTCTTCTTTGGAAAACCTCAACAAGGCAGGAAAGCTAACTACTAGCGTCCAAGACTATCCACCTCCTCCGACCAAAACATGCTCGATGTGTTGACATCAGAACAAACAGATAACGCTATTGCCAACAACAACAATGTTCCTATTAACAAGCCTCCTCCGATTTTTGTATACGGGATTAAAAACACATATACCTTTATTAAGACCTTGACACGAGCATTAAAGGAGCCTCCCTTAGCATAGCCCAATAAGGAGCGCATTCTACTTTAAGCGGCTAACAAAGATGACTATCAAAGCTTATTGCGAGCAAACGAAGGTTGAATATGCCACAGAAGTGGCAAAAAATGAAAGACCCATTAAGGTAGTTGTCCGCAAACTGCCTATTGGCACAGAATTAGATGACCTAAGGGAAGAACTTATACGATTGGGCTTCAAACCAACAAGTGTCCACCAAATGTCTCGTAAAAGCAAGACGGATGACAAGAAAATAATGATGCCACTGTTCTTGGTTGCTTTGGAGAGAACTGCAGCTGTTAAAGAGATATACGCACTTAACAACTTGCTACATTACAAGGTCCACATCGAACCCTATAAGCCTCCATCAGTGCTGCAATGTTACAGGTCGGGGCATTCGCGAGACACCTGCCAAGCACACCCACGCTGTCTCAAATGTGGGCAACTGCATTTCACACAGTCTTGCAGTAAACGAGACACATCCACACCCGCTACTTGTGCAAATTGTCAGGGAGATCACCCGGCAAATTACCGTGGTTGCCCGGTATTTAAATCTTACTCTGAAGCACTGAAATTACCAGCCCAGCAGCCGAAGAAAAGTCCAGAAGCACCCAAGAAAAATTTACAAGAAACAACAGAGAAAACCTCAATTCCCATTTCTGTTAATAAACAACTAGTAACTACAGATAATGATTCTGAAACTTCCACTTCTTCCCACATCCAGTCAGCTTCAACCCTCAAACAACGGAACTCTACAGAAGATCTGGACTTAAAGTCCGTTCTTTACTTCCTCAAGGAATTACCTTTCCGTAAAATAATAACGCATGTCAAACGTGGGATTGCACGTTTCCGATAAGCAGCCGATTCAGCTTCCAAGGCTGCAGTTGTCATAGAAACTATAGCGGAAATGGTTGATGATGGCTGCTTCTAACTCCAAGGTTCTCCATCACTCCCTTATTCTTGCTACGTGGAATGCAGATGGTTTCGAAGGGCAGAAGCACCTGCTTATTAGATTTCTCACCCAACATAAAGTTGATTTTATGTTTATTCAAGAAACGCATTTTAGTGCTCGAATCAATACTTGGCGATTGTCCAACTATACATTGTGTACAGACAGGATAGAGTGGGTAGACAGAAAGGAGGATTCCTACTAATAATCAAAAAGGCATTCCCAGTCAGGTTGATTCCAATACCACCCCTACTTACTTTGGAGGCCCTTGCTGTTGAGGTAATAACTCCTGGCGTTCCATTAATATTGGTCACTGGGTACAGGTCCCCAGCCACACAACTAGAGCCCACAGACTTTGACATCATAGCTAGCTTAGGACCAAAAGTCATCTTGGCTGGAGATCTTAAAGCTAAGCATGGCGAATGGTATTCAATTAAACATAACAACGCAGGGGACGCCTTACACTAATATATCCTAACGTCTAATTTCATTATCATTGCTCCACGGCACCCAATTCACAATCCAAAAATCGGTGGTCAACCCGATGTTCTTGACGTCGCTATTTGCAAAGATGTATCCTTTACTGTACATCCCTATGACATCTCGGATTTAGCCTCTGATCATGATCGTGTCATTTTCCACGTTTCACACCGCAGTCTCGCACATACCACCCCTCTCATCAAAACAACAGAAACGGATTGGATTATATTTAAACAGGAACTAAACAATAATATCGATCTACGAGATAGACCCACCACCATTGAGGACATCGAACAAGCAGTTTCTCACGTCATTTTAGCACTTCGTACTGCAGAGGCAGCGAGCTCCCCTACAATAATATCTCCAACCCAAACCGGTCAATGTGACAATTTTCATCTACAACTATATAACCATCTAAAATGCTGGGCTATGCGTCGATGGTAGCACACATTACATCCAGCATATAAGACACTATGGAACAAACTGTGTGCAAAGCTCAAGATGCTAACTATGCGACAAAACCAACAATACTGGGAATACACTTTTCGAAATGCCACAGTAAATGATCGCAACATCTGGACGTACTTCAAGTCCTTCCAACGCACTACAAACGCTTCAAAAGCTAGAGTCATTCAAGGACCTCAAGGACTGACTCAAGACCCTCAGTCGCAAGCGGATATTTTCGCTGACTCTTTGGAAGAACAGTTCCAGCCCAATAGAGCAATTGTTGATCCTTATTTCAAACAGCACATCCGAACCACATTATATACCATAAGCAAACAAAGCCCTACAGATGATATCACCTTAGTAACACCTCGGGAAATAGAAAGACATATCAAACGTCTGCCGGCAAGGACAGCATCTGGGCCTGATGGGATTAGAACTGAGATACTAAAACACCCCACAAGGAAATTACTGGTCTTCTTAACCTATTTATTTAATGCCATTCTTCAACTATGCTATTTCCCAAAGACCTGGAAGGAAGCACGTATCATCACCATCCCCAAACCTGGAAAAAATCCGTTGTTCCCGGAAAACTATGGGCCGATTAGTCTTCTATCACATTTAAGTAAATTATTTGAACGTATGTTACTCTGCAGGGTGAGACAGCATGTAATCAATAATGATCTCATACCACCCCATCAGTTTGAGTTTCGTGCACAACATAGCACTACTACGCAACTCGTACGCGTAGTAGATCATTTAACTGTAGGTTTCAATAGTAAACACACCACTGGCGTATATCGGGATGTCTCAAAAGCATTTGATAAAGTCTGTTTAGCAGGGCTATTATATAAACTATACACCCAACGTCTTCCGGATCGTCTTCTGCATTTACTTCGTTCTTACCTCATTGGCAGAAAATTTCATGTGTCTGTTGACGGTGCCAAATCCTCCTCTAGGATAATCAAAGCATGTGTTCCACATGGCGCTGTACTTTCACCGCTTTTGTATATTCTGTATACAACAGATCTTCCGACACTACCACATAGCTTTCTCGCAACGTACGCCGATGATACTGCCTTTTTCACGACCAGTAGCTCCCTTGCACAATGCTACATCTATATGCAACGTCAACTAACAAGTTTTCAAGAATGGGCAAGACGTTGGAGGATCAAAGTAAATGCAGACAAAAGCTGTGCTGTCATCCACAGTAGAAGACGCGTCCGTGCCCCTCGACATCTTATCTATGAGAACGCACACATTCCTCACGCCACCCACGCCAAATACTTGGGAGTGACTTTAGACCGTGAGCTAACGTTCGCCACACACATCAGTGACATAAAGCAAAGAGCTTTACGTAAAATCTCAGCGTAATGTCCCATCTTTGGCTGTAGTTCACTTTCTCATGAGGTCCGTGTTCACATACTTAAGATGATAGTCCTGTCCACTCTTTCATATGCATGCCCTGCCTGGCAACACGCTTAATACAGTCATCTTCAAACACTTGAAAGTGTGCAAAGTAGAGCTGGTCGCATAATCACTGGTCACGACAGATATACACCAAACAGACAGATTCTGGAAGATTTAGAGCTCCCTACTGTTAGAGAACAACTACGACATCTCCACAGTAAGCTCTGGCGTACTATACCCAGATACATTAATCCAGCAATAGCTAACATCGGCACCGAATTCGCTCTACGAAATGTCCATCGCACGCCACGCATTTAATATCTTCCTAGCATTCGTACTGATGTCATCATCAGCTACTCTGCGACAGTTGCCGGTGTAGCTTATCACACCTAACAAAACAATAGTACTACCCACCCTGTCCCTGTCGTATATATCTCCTATACCACCTAAGTCATGGATTCACGGGCTTCGGCCCGATACTCTACTCAAAACTCCAAAATTACCGTGACCGTCACGGGTCACGTGACCGTGAATTCACAAATACTGCTGTTTCCGCCGCAATCATCACTCACGAAATCTCTCAAGTTCTACATAATAAACAAAATACTGCACCTGACTTAAATCACGTGACTTATCGCCATATCAAGTAATGCCCTATTTCACTATTACTACTTCTTCCGAATATCTATGCATTCATATTGCGAACTGGATTCTTTCCTTCAGCTTGGAAAACATCTAAGACACTAATGTTTCCCAAACCACATAAACCTCCTCAGGATGTTGCGTCTTATAGGCCTATACAACTTACATCCACACTCAGTAAGATCTTGGAACGTATCCTAGTTAAACGATTACATATTTTCATCTCAGATCACTAGCTTTCTCTATAAATGATAAGCTACTTCGACTCACAACGCTCATTACTGAACACTATAATTCAGATAATTCTTCCTGTTTAGTTTTATTTGACTTGCAGAAAGCATTCGATAAAGTCTGGCGCCATGGGCTCATACACAAACTTCTGCAATTTCAGCTCCCTATCTCCTACACTTGCCTCATTTACCATTTCATTACAAATCGTATCACCTATATCTCAGTACGAGGCAGTTTGTCCCATCCCAACATTCTGTTCTCTGGAGTACCACAAGGGCCAGCCTTGTCTCCTTCACTATACCTCCTGTATGTAGCTGATATGCCCCGCCTGCCAGATCAGGTCCATCTCTTCCAATTTGCGGATGGTATGGCCCTTCTCGCACTTGGAGCAACTATCCAGCAGCAGAACATTAAGTTACAGACTGCTATTAATCGCTTTCACACTTGGTGCACTCTTTGGGGGCTTACTATCAACGCAGCTAAAACCCAAGCCATCATATTCCTACCACCCAGAAGAACTTCTAAAGTCCGCAGAAATCCACGCAATCTCTCTCTGTACGTTGATGGGGTGACTATTCAAATCATTAATACTGTCACATATCTGGGAATTACCTATGATCACCACCTTATGCGGAAGGATGACTAACGCCTGTGTTTTGCCACAGTTTAAGTTTAATTGCCACCGACTACACCAGTTGCTGAAAGCATCAATGGCTCGTTGTAAATGGGTATTGATTTGATGCATAGTTTGACAGCAAGCGAGCAGCGCTGTATCATCCGCAAAGGTGAAAGTGTAAATCGGTTCTGGCAAAACAGGTAGATCACTAACAAATAGAATATATAATAAAGGTGATAAAGCTGAACCTTGTGGGACGCCAGTGCAAGGAAAAATTGGAAAGGATAGACTGTTATTTATTGAAATATAAGCAAGACGGTTGGTGAGAAAATGATACACTATCCGAAGGTAGGCCGCAGGAAGACGAAAAAAATGTAATTTATAGATAAGACCATTGTGCCATACTCGGTCAAACGCCTTTTCTAGGTCGAAGAGAAGTAAGCAGGAAGGTGCTGTTTTATTATAATGATTCGTGAGAATAGTAACTAGACGTAAGAGATTATCGAGGAGGCTGTGATTAGGTCGAAAACCGGCTTGGTGTGTAGGCAGAAGATCATGGGTTAACAAGTGGTGATGAAGTCTGCGAACGATTATTCGTTCAAATATTTTGCCTAACGTTGACGTCAGTTGAATTGGCCTGTATGATGCTGGGTCTGACTTTTCTTTATGTGGCTTAAGAAACATGAGTACCTTGGAAACCTTCCAATCGGGTGGGTAATAGCCGGTGCGGAGAACGAAAGTATACAGTGACGCCAAAATGTGGAATAAAAGAGCTGGACCTTCCTTAATGTGACGGTAAGTAATACGATAGAAGCCAGGCGCAGTGTTCTTTTTGTGACGTAGGACCTCGGTAATGTCTAGTGGAGTTATAGGTGCAGTCAAAGGATTCTGATCGTCCAGAGTATGATCCATATTTATTCTGAGGTACCCATTATGAGGGTTGCTGTACTTTGCAACACGTTGATAGAGATTGGACCTGTCTGGAAGCGAGACTTCTGGTGTAAAGGTGGTTTGAAGAATCCGGGCAAAAGCATTAGCTTTCTCTGTATCTGTGGTCAACGCAGTATTGTTCTCAACTAGTGGATAGTGAGGTGCACTGGTTTTCCCAATAAGACGGTTGAAATGTTTCCAGTAACGTGTTGGATGACTTTCTGTGGCTAAAGTGTTGACAGTTCTGATCCAGTTACGTTTCTTATACGCTCGGATGTAATTTTGCACCATTCGAAGATATTGGCGATGGAGACGTAGGGTGACAGCATCACGAGTGTGTAGGTACTCCTTGTATGCAGTCCGGGCTAAGGAAATGAATGAGAGGTACTGAGGGGGTAATTTAGGCCTGCAGAGATTTCTAGTGGTAACAGGAATGGAGAGTGCACTGGCGGTTTGAATGCTTGTAGTGAGTTGGCTTAGCGTAGCGTCAAATGATGGGATATCGTTTGGAAGTGGAACACCAGTTAGCGTATCCGTTAAGTCCCTCCGGTACTCTATCCAATTAGCTCGGTCAAAATTTGGCTGGGTACAAAGAGCTTCCGGTTGTGGTTTCTTGGCGTTAGGGAACTGTAAGTCTACTTTGATAGGATCATGGTCACTACCTATTGAATCAAGAACAGTGATCTCGAGATACGGCATGATACTAGAAGACGCAATAACCACATCAGGAGTGGTATCTGAAGATGGACGGGTTGCTCTAGGTATAGCGCAAATTTCGCTATTCGTATGCGAGTTGATAAAATTAGTAAATGCACGTTTCTCAGCATCACTTCTGCTGTGGTAGTTGATATCAGCCATGATAATATAATAGCGGAAGGTAGTATCCAGATAAGTGAAGAAGCAAGTTGATATGCGAGCATGGGGACGAATATATATGGTAGCTACAGTGATTGGTCTGGCTTTAAAGTAAATAGTAACGATATTATGTTCCGGAAGACGTTCGGAAAAGTTATAAGTAATGATTCGACTTGGTAGTTTATGTTGGGTCCCTATAGCCGTTCCGCCGTTTGCTCGTTGCCCTGGAGGGCCATCGTGGCGGGTGAAATCATAACCTGGAAAATAGACAGAGTGCTTCGGTGTCAGGAAAGTCTCATTCAATAGAAAACTATGTACCTGATGTTCACGTAAAAGAGCAGTGAGAAGATCATTCCTGGTACATAACGACTGGATATTTAGGTAGAGTAACGTTATAAGAAGACTCCTATCCATGATGAAAAGCGATTAAACTTGGGTTGTGACGGGATTGATTTGAAAATGGACAGTCTGACCGGAATAAGTCGCCTTGACATCTAGGTGATATAACACTTTGGTCGCATGAATGACTTGAGCGACTATGTGGGCTCGCAAGAACGGATGGATATTTTGAAGTGTTAGACTGAAAAAGCGAATCATATCATCAACAGTAACAGGTTCACGTAGAGAATTATGTGGGGGTACTGGAGCATCGGGAGTGCGTAAAGGCACAACTAGTTCCGGTTTCGTAGGCTCCGCTGGAGGTTTGGCTTTGCACTTATAGCTGTAAGTAGGGTGCTTTTCGTTACAGGTATTACATTGTGGCGGTGCTGTTCCATTCGGACAATCTTTTGTGAGGTGAGTTTGACCACAGTAGCCGCACTTAGAATTATTAGGACAGTTAGCTGTCAGATGTTGATTATACACTTGGCACTTTTCACAACGGATCGGGAGTGGCGGAGGTGTACGAGAAGGCTCTACCTTATGACGGCGTTTGAAAATGAAGGCTCCATGCTGTAGCAAGTGATCAATAGCCTGTTGTTCGCTGGTCAGGACTCGAACTAAGTAGGTAGGGCCTGTATTGTTGCGGATTCGAATGCATTTTTGAATGCTGACACCTTCAGCTGTAAGCTCCTCTTCGACCTCAGTGTCTGTTATCTCGGGATCGACACCCTTGATGACCACAGATAATAATGGCGGTTTCCTTGGTGGTGGAGCTTGGGCCTGACGTTTAGGTTGCAGAACAGAGATGTTTGCGTTTTTGCCAAAAATTTCGAACGAGGCCTTGTTACGTACATGGCGATGAAAATCTGGATTTGTTGATTTCAGTATGACGCCATTGTTCGTGAAGCGAATTTCGGCTATTTCCAGGCGTGGAACGTATTTGACAAGTTGCTGGAAAATATGTTTCGAGTTCTTGAATTTGGTGTCAAAATTAGTGAGAAGAAAATTGTAGATCGGAGTAGTCGAAGGCTGGGGAGGAGCGGTTGGTCTACTAACAGATGGTTGCGTGTCCATAATCAGATCCTGTTCGTCATCGGCAAGAGTGGCTTTCTCTGGAGCAGACCCCGAACGGGGGCGCTTGTCAACAGTTTGATCCGAGTTGTCAGATTCCCGCCTAGTGCGCCTACGCTGATCCCTAGGCTGGGGGACCACGGGTGGTAGTCTATGCATCGGGCCAACGGCCCTACAAAAGTGATGGAGGCGTATACAAAGGTACAGGTGATGATCGGATCCCGCTAGTAACAGATGAGATGAGATGAGAACAAAAAATACAGGTTTTAACCCTCCAAAAGGCGTATAATCCTTTTGTCGACGATCTCAGAAATACGTGTTGCAATACTTCTTCATCGGAAGGTGCAATAACTGCTTCAAGACAGGTTAGGCTTAACCCAAAGTAAGTATGCGTGAATTGACAATACTCCTTGTATTCATACCATAAGTATCTTATAAGTAACAGTGATAATCTAAGTTGGTCGTACCTTTTAGTTATAAGCAAAGCTTTATGAGATATATCTTTTTTTTTTTAATGTACAACGGAAGATAACACGTCTTTTATTTCTTATGATCATTTTGAAAGAAATGTTATGAAGTGATGTTTTGGACAGCATTTACAAGAGTAAGAGTGCTGCCATCTAATGTGCTTGTTTGTACTAGAAAAATAGCTCATTATGTTATAGTCATTTACATGACAGAAAATGCATAAACTTCCGTAAATAAACTTTTCTTCACATTTCTCTATTAGTTCATGAAGAGTCAATGTTCTTAATGGCAAATTTTTACTTTGAGCCAAAAAGTGACTTCAACCGATTCATGTGATCCGATTACAATTACTAACACAGTGAAAGTAATGTACGATGTTAAGAATTATACTATAAGTACAAGGACCACAATGTTACTAAACATCAATTCAGGTGAAGCGGTGACTATGAATTTTCAGATCTAAATGGGGGGCTACCGCCCCCAAACCCCCCGCTCAAGTACCGTAAAAACATCCAAAATAATAATAAATAATCACACCACTACTATAAAGCTAAGAAGGGAAAAATTAAAAAAAAAAACACTCGTCTCTAATCATAAAGCAGTGCATGACAAAGAAAAAAAAATACATCTCAACAAGACAATAGGACAAGCAACAGCAAACCAAATACTTTGCCTAATACTCAAATGCAAAACAAATCAAGAATAAAAATAATATGAATTAAAAAAAGAAAACACTCACCATTTCGCCATAGGAGAACACTCATGAATAATGAACTCATAACTGCTGATTCCACACACGAAAAAATAAGATACCAAGAACACATGCACAATACTCAACATTACTGAAAAATGTTCCTTTCCGCACACACGTCGTTTTATTAAACCGAGCACACTTGCTATTATTACAAACAAGAAACCAATAAACGTCCACTTTTACAATACGTCGAAAATATCTTCAGTTTAGACCACAACTATGATAGGTTTTCTCTAACTCAATTCAACCAATTCAATTACGCGCTTCCCGCATGCAACAAACAGCAGCACACACATACATGCACAAAGAACATGTGACATCACACTAACCAACTACCATATGACTACAGAGACACCTAGTGGGAAAAATATGAACTAAGACGTCACACCAAAGGCACGAACAGTTCCAACAAGTGACTCACGCACAAACAGTTCCAGGAAGTAACTGAACCTATAAGAACCGATTAAAGTCACAGTTGGAGTCAAAGTAAAGACTTACCTTCTTAATAAATGCTTGCTATTTCTTTGGATATATACACAATTGTTAAGACTCTTCGTTCTTAAAGTTGCAAATGGCGTCTTTGTTCGTGTTTCCGTCAGCGCATGCGCGACACGGAATGACACATACGACCATTATATTGTTCACGTAAATATGTGTATTATGCGTGCAACTATTTGTATTATGAGCAAAGGTGTCCAAAGTCATGAGGTCGGCGCTCACGAGTTCGGAAATTACTCTCACTCGACCTCAACCTCACGAAGTGAGCATGAGGTTGAGTGAGCATCACGTCAGACTGGTTATGTGAGCGTGAGGTCAGACTGGTGAGGTGAGCGTGAGGTCAGGCTGGTGATGTGAGCGTGAGGTTGAGTGAGCGTGAGGTCAGGCTGGTTATATGAGCGTGAGGTCAGGCTGGTGAAGTGAGCGTGAGGTTGAGTGAGCGAGAGGTCAGGCTGGCTATGTGAGTGTGAGGTCGTGTGAGCGTGAGGTCAGACTGGTGATGTGAGCGTGAGGTTGAGTGAGGTTAGGTCAGACTGATGATGCGAGAGTGAGGTCGAGTGAGTGTGAGGTCGAAATGAGTTTGTGAGCGTGAGGTTGGATCAAAGTAAACACCTTGTTCTTCTAATAGCAGGGAGAAGTATATTGTAATTCGAAAACATTGTAGATTTTTCCGAAACATTCGAAAACATTGTAGTAGCCCCTGTAAATTCTTTCTAAACAGGATCAGTCTATACAGTATTTTCTTTCACCTTCCGTCATAATTTTATCCTTTCAGGCCACAGAGAATACATTCATTCACCTTCACAGTTGCCGTTCTTAAAAGGAAAATTATTTAAAAGTGCGATTCTGTCATTTTAAAAGAAAATATCACCCCCCAAAAATAGCCTATCGGGTACAACCAATGCCCTAAAATCAGCCTGTGGGCACCCCTCCCTGCTCCAAATAGAATTTACATATTTTTCTGGTTGAGTATTTGAGACACATTATTACGTCTTGATAAGTATATAGAATTTCATATACACCGACTATTTACTTGGAAATAAAATCCATATAGTTAGCAAGTATTTTTTTTGTATAAATATAACTACGCAGAATAGCCAGAAATATATTTTTTTTTACTGGAGTAAATGTGGCAGTCCTCGACCACTTAACTCATTTTCGTATAATCCTTTAATCGTTGTTCAAAGAGCGGAACAACTTAGGAGGGTGCAACTAGAAATGTGTGTTCCTAAAGCTATATTTCATATATATTTTATCCAAAACGGAGATAACTTTACCATTTATGTAATATTAGTTGGACAAACACCGATGATTGATTTATTTTTAGTTCGACCAAGGCCGGATTTAATGTTTTGCGCCCCTAGGCCCAAATGCGTTTGGCGCTCCCCTCCCTTGTCCATGAACAAAATTTTAACAATACAAAATAATCATATAGAAAAAAAACTTATTTTATAAATATCTTCGATTTTGTATATATTTTAATGCATTTTCACTTTGTATCTTGTAAAGAAAGATTTGAATTGTTACAAATTCATTTTTTTAAAGTAAATTTACAGAGAATGATTCAATAATTCAAGAAATTCGTTTCGAATTTTCGAGTGCACGAAATAGTTTTAATATTGAAGCTACCGAGACATCTTTAAAATGACCAGAATAACTGTTTGGACTGTTGAAATTTATCTAGATAGAGATTGGTAAGGTGGCAGATGTCGAGGGTCAAATGCGAAAGAGAACTTAGGGAAGGGGGCGAAGCGTATCATACGGGCCGGCCTCTATGCAAATGTCTGCTGCAAGTATAAGGTTAAAGTTTCACTTAACTTCGACCAATGATTTAAGCCATAGATTTGCAAAATCAATTATATCTTCGAAAGCTTTATTTTTACTTATTATTATTATTATTATTATTATTATTATTATTATTATTATTATTATTATTATTATTATTATTATTATTGAAATTTATTTTTGGGGGGGCGCGGTGGCTCAGTGGTAGAGCGTTCACGTCTGGTGCATAGGGATCCGGGTTCGATCCCAGCCCCTGCCAAGTGAACCTTGTGGTGGACAAACACCGTGTGCGTGAGTTTTCTGGTTGTTCTCCCGTTCCATTACCCTGTACTAATTCCACCATTTCATTCATTCTTTCATCATCATCGTCTCCTTTAGCCTAACCGGCATATTCGTGGGACGTAAAACTCAAAGATTTCATTTCGTGGGCTATTCCCGAAATAAGAATGTTGATGTGTTTTTTTTTTTTTTTTTTCGACTTCACAGTATACTCTTACTTTTGAATGATATACTTTATAGGTAGATTTCTTTTCTGAGCAATGTCGCCGTGCTGCCCAGAGAGAATATTGATCTCCAGAAAGGGAGAAGTGACAAGACGACAATTTCCCAGGTAGCCATGTCATTTTTGCTACTAATGATAAATAATTTCCAAATGTACCAAAAGTATGTAAGATAAATTTTTAATATTTTTAAGAGAAGAGGATAATTGAATTAGAATAATCAGTTATGGGATTCTGTTCATGGCTATTTTTGATTCCGTCCCTTTGTTCACATGTCATTAATGAATATTTTAGTAAAGCATCTACGATTGCGCCCTTTAGATAAACATTGGTAATTTGGGGAAATGATAATGGGAGAAAAGAGGAAAGCTCACTGACATAAAGTTGTTTGTGAAGGCGGAATCAAGGGAGAATCCGAGAAAGTGTCGAATGACGCGGGGAAAACCGATGACTGAATATGGGTGGCGAAGCAACCAGTCAATGACCAATAGGATGAGAATGTTTGTTAAGCCTTGGTCCAAAAACATTTGATCTAAGAAACAAAATTTAATTTTATTTCATGCCTCTAGTCTCGGAAAGGGGATAAAGGGCCACCTCTAGTGTGGTTATATTTAGTCTGTACTACAAGTTGGCTTTGATTAGATTTTCGTTTGTCATCGTTTTTCGACAGCGAGGCTATATGAGACATGGACCTACAGTTTAAGGACAAATCCGAACCACCATCGTTCAATGCTCTCACACCAGGAATAGAACACGGGATCCCGTGCACCAAAGGCACGCGTGCTAGCCACTAGACCACCTAGGAGGGCTACAAGTTGGCTTTGCTGAGACGACGATAATAAATGAATATCGTTTCACAGTGTGAAACTACAGTAGACTTCCGAACATTACAAGTTCAATCTAAAACTAGATACACAACCTTCTGTTGGAATAGATTAATAAGGTCAAATAAAAAAACTTATTCTTGAAGCGACTTTTGAGCACCATTTTTCAACATCTATTACCGTTTACGATCTATGGAAATCAATATTGAAACCAGAAGTAGTAGGAATTTACACCATTTCCAATTTTAATAAAGAGATAGGTGGAAATGGTGTATTTCCTTGAGACCCTGAATCGATTTTCGAAACCTTTTTGTCGCTGGTTATTACCGTTTTTGTGCTATGGCCATTACTGATGAAACAATAAAATAGTTCATTTCAACCCAGGGTGCGAAATCGTTTGAGAATGGTGGGGGAAAGGAAGTTCGACTTATTTGTCTGAACTTTTTCATTACAATTATATTTCCATATTAAGGTATACCCGCCGACAGATTTTGGTGGGGGGAAATGCATGCATAAAATTTTTGGTGGGGGAAATTCCCTCCGCTTCCACCCGGATTTCGCACCCTGTTTCAACCACTTCCGGTTCACGCAGAAGATTGTCGCACGAGATTGAATCTCTTCTTGGAATGCTGAATTGATTCCTGGAAACTGTTTGTTGTCCCCGGAAGCCAACGGAAACGGAAACCGAAAAAAAAAAAAAAAAAAAGGAAATCGACATCGTCCGTCTGACCATTATCAAAAACGATTGAATTGTTTGAAATGACCTTTGAATAGGGTTAGCTTTGGACTCAACCTAGGATTTTATCATACGAGTTTCTTTAAAATTTTTATCCTAAGGTAGTGGGAGTTAAAATATGATAAAATTAATCAAAGTCAGGAAGATTAAACTAGGCAGGGGCGCACACACGCCAGTGGTCCACCGGGTCCGGACAGCCCCCCAAAAATTCGTAACTCAACAGGCATGTACACAATTTCGTAGTAAAACTATGGTTGCTTAGAAGAAAAGATTGATGCAACCTAAAAATGTAGTCGTACATATTCTTTTCTTATAAGAACAGTCCAGTTCTATCAGTTTTCCTCAGAATATAGGTCTGTACTTACAAATTACTTGTTTTTTTCTTTTTTTTTGAAGGGGAGGAGGTGTAGGATAACATCAGTTCAATACTACATAGACGTACTATCTTGTAGTATTAGACCCACTCCAAAACCCCTCCCAACAACAATTTCTGAGTGCGCGCCTGAAACTAGGATTATATCGAAATATATGTTAGGGTGGTCCAAATTTATATGGGGAAAAATAAATTTATGAATTTCTTTGGACTCACCCCCTAAAATGGTTCCATATGGAACCAAATTAAGCCAGGAGAAAAATTAGATCCATTGAATAATTTTAAATGGTGCCCCAAACGACCTAAAATTTTGAATGCGTTTACAATACATAGTGTATGGGGAAAAGCTGGAATAAACTCTCGTAATTTAGAAACGGCTCAAGGGAATGAAAGGATGTCTTGGATAATGGAACTAGAGGAAGAGACCAACCTAATCTTGTATACAAACCTATTCTTTCCGTGTGGAAAATGGGATTTCAGCTAATAATAATAACAATAATATTCATATTCTCATAATTTAAATTTATTCCCAGCAAGGCTTCTCTATACCGTTGTAGTGCAATGCAATATTATATTTTACTAACTTTGTTTTTAACAGCGTGGAAATTGAAGCACTTCGAGGTGGCGAGTAAATTAGTGTGGGCCAAATATATACTTGTACTAAGAGTGTACTCTTGCAGCAGTGGCGTATACTGGTTTGATGGCTTGGGCTACCACTAACATTTATAATAACTGTACTTTATTATTATTGTTTTTATTATTATTATTATTATTATTATTATTATTATTATTATTATTATTATTATTATTATTATTTGACTTTTTCCACTTTATTATACAATCTTCAAAATAAGAAAAAGCTTTACACCATCCTTTTATCAAGTAGATAAATATAATTTTCTCTTCACTAGCAAGACCTATATTATCTTATTAGTATTACGGAAAAACGATCGTACATTTGCACCTTTATTTGTTGCATGAAGTATCACTATGTGCGGAGGTGGAGCAAAGGGAAATGCTCTGATACGATCCTTACTGTAGTAGCTAGAGAGTGATTTCTGCTGTGTTGTCATATTGAAAGTTCGCGAGACATTCTGCGTGCAAATAATTCAGCGCATGTTTGTAAATACACACAATTCTCGAAACTTTTATCATTGAAAGAAGCTATTAAAGTATAAAATTATTAATATAATTTAGTTCATATTATAAATTTATTTTGTAATATTCTAGGGCTGCTGCCGGTAGCCCAGGTAGTCCACAAAATACGCCACTGTCTTGCAGAGTGTATTAATTTCTCAACACATTCCAAAAGAAACTTGTACTCGCAGGAAAATAACTCTGTACAATATGGAATAGGTTATAATTTCTTAGTTCACACTATTTTTCTCACAAAAGACTTGAAAAATCAGATTTTCTAATGTACATAGTGTACAAAGGATCTTGGGTATCCCCTGTGAGAATGTCTCCATAAAGTGTGCTCATAATTGTAATTTGCGTAATCACTAGAACACCACGTTAAATTTAAGTTACAAATATGCTAACCGCAATTATTATGAATATTCATTCAAAGTAGTTAACCTTCTTGTTTAAAAGAGGTGTATTAAACAAAAAAGGTAGAGCAGATATTAGTTAAAGTCTGTCTTATATCCATTGTTCACAGTAAAATAGCTTCCAACGAAACATAAAACTAAACCTGAGAGACTGAAACACACCTCAATCTGTTCACTGTTCAGGAGATGTTACTTTTCAGCGCTTCGGATAACTCACTGTACCAGTGGCGTATTTAAGATTTTGTTTCGGGGAGGGCTATGCACAATACGGGGATGAAGGGGGGCAATTGCCCACCTGAGTTTGAGAATTAATATTTTAATCAATTGTCTACTAATTATGCGCTAGGAAAAAACGTGAAACTCGTATGTCGGTGGAGGATCTTATCCTCCCCCCCATGCAAATCCGAAATGACTCTCCTACAAATACATGTTGAAGATTTGTAATCTCATTTCCACTTAACTGATTTCAATTCAGAAAAAAAAAATGGAAATATTCAGTTTTATCTGTCTAAGTTTTTACCGGAAAAAAAAATGTTGAGACAAGTTGAAGCTAAAATATAGTGATTGCAGTTTTAATGGCAAGAATTGCAGACTGGTGAATCTTATGTGATATAATACACACAAAAATTTAACAATCAAAGAATTTATTCTATTCATAGAAGAAAATGGAAGCATCTTCTTGAAGTACCTAATTTCCAAGGCTACGTATTTCCCCTTTCTTGATTTTCTTTAATTCAAACATTTACTTTTCTTTATAACTAAACGATGTAAATATTCCTTTGCTATAATAACTAAATTTCCGTGGAAGTTGGTGTGGAAGTTGATATGCGTGGAAGTTAGTATGGAACAATAGTTTGGCTTATCAACTTCTCTTAGTTTTGGTGTTACTGACAACGGCCTACTCAAATCACAACCAACAACGGTCGAAACTATGGTAGGATAAACGAAAGAAAGTAACAACCAAGAAAAAGAAGCAGAAGAATAGAAAAAAAACACAGTTCTTACATGGAATGAAATTGGACAAATAAAGTATTATTTGTGAACAAAGAGAATGTCAATGAAATTCTTAGAAATGTTGAGAACGATTAATGTTATAGCCTTACGTGGAATGCGAATAACCATCAAATTTATTTCGGGAGAAGCTTAAGCCCGATAACCCTCCCCCCTAAATACGCCACTGCACTGTGCTAAAATTTCTCGGAGTAGATTTTATTTCGACACAGATTCCTTATTAGTAATTTAAAAAACTGATGATTTTTATTTGTAAATTTAATTTTTGTAATTACACATGAAGGTTGGGGTCATTACCAAGTCCCCCCCTAGAAAGCACAAAGGGAACGAGGTTCTGGGGAAGTGTTCAGAGGTGCTGGGAATTTCCTCAATTCTCCCCTTCAATTACCACACTGGTTTTTAACGAAATCATAGTTCTTCCTAAACAGATACTTCGTACTTGTAAGGTATTTAATTTAACGCTAGAGATGAGCGCAAGAGTCTTGGTTTTGCAGTTTTTGCAAGAGTCTTGCATGCAAGACCAAGACCAAGACCAGGAATCCCGATGCAAGACCAAGACCAAGACCAAGGGATGCAAGACCAAGACCAAGACCAAGACCATACCTGCAAGTTCAAGACCAAGTCCAAGACTCTTGCGCAATGGTTTTGCACCATTTCATCCATTTCTCATCATTACCGTCACCATTAGCCTCGATGCAAATGCGTGGGACGTTAAACTAGATATTTCGTATCGTTTCAAAACATATTAGTGGTGTTTTTCTTCCAAAACTAAAGAGAAATGTAGTATTGAACATTGGTAATACCGTCCACCATAGGTATCGACTACATGGGTATGGCCTTGGCTCCGAGATTCAAGCATTCGTTGGAAATTTTTAATGTGTACTCATAAAATTAATATCGAAATAGGTCTAACATTTTCATGACATTGACAAAACTTAGTACATGTGACCGCAAGTTTGATGGGCGGATGCTTATACGTTGAATAATTGTCTATCAATATACTGTAACTTTTAGCCTCCTTAGATATACGACACACCGAGGATTGAGCGATATAACATTATACTACAACAATAAATCTATATTATAAAATTGAAAGTGACTATTTTTTGACTCCTAATCTCTTGAACCACCTGACCGATCTCGATGAAATTTCCAACATGGATGGAGTTTGGGCCTGGGAGTGTTTTCATCATTTTAGTTTGACGGTAAAGCTTAGGGAAGGGGAGAAGGGGAAGTTATAAAATAATAAATAAAACTAAATAACTTGAATCAAACGAGCAATCTCGATCAAATTTTTAACACAGATAAGGTTCAAGCCAGGAATATGTCAGTTCACTTTGACGGAGTAACGTAGGGTAGGGGGAGATGTACAAAAATCAATATGAATAAAAATAAAAGTGACTAAGTTTGTGACAATAAATCTTGAACCGATCTCAATCAAATTTTTAACATGTATGAGGTTCTTTCCTGGAATGTTTTGTAGAGTTTATTTCACTTTGATGGTAGAACCTAGGAAAGGAAGTAAAGGGGTCTATATTATATATATATATATATATATATATATATATATATATATATATATATATATATATATATATATATATATATATATATATATATATAAACAACTTTTGGACCACCCGACCGAATTCGATCTTATTTTCAACATAGATGAGGATCGGACCTGAGATGGTTTCTGTCATATCACTTTGACGGTGCAGTTAGGGGAGAGGGAGAGGAAAAATATTTAAAAATTATCGAAAATGACCGACATTAAAATGGTATCTATAGTTTTGGGGATCGCTGAGATAAAGAATGATACTTCCGGTGCTCTTTAAATCAAAATTGAGCCCCGTAGCTTGGCAGAGGGGAGAGGGCGATACGTAATCATGATCAAAAATGACCAAATATTAGTGCCGAATCCACAGTTTTCGGGGTCTTTGACACGAACAGTGACACTTGTGATACCGTTTAAATCCAAATTAGCCACGCAACTTGGGAGGAGGAGGAGAGAGAAACATAAAAACAATCGAAAATGACTGATATTAGAGAGCGCTTTACTAATAGTAAAAAAGTGATTGACTAACGAAATACTGTATATCATAATAATAATAATAATAATAATAATAATAATAATAATAATAATAATAATAATAATAATAATAATAATAATAATAATAATAGTTTAACCCAACGAAGTGGGTACTTGATGCTAGTTATCCATATTCGCAAGTGAGACTTCAAATAACTTGGAGTTTGATGCCGTTATTTTGTATTTCTAATACAGGTCAACAGTATTTATATACATTGAGTTTACACAAAATACATAGACAGTTGAGTCGTTTCCAGTTTTCACTCAAATTATTCTAAAATATTAAGAGGTTTGATTATAATAATTATTTTAATTTTCTCTCTCTCTCTTGGTCAATATTGCTAAATATATCATCATCTTCATAATAGCTATTCTGCCATTATTTGCAGGTTATTTGCTTCAACAGACAAGGTTCGGCGTTCGGTGGTCCTTAGCTAGTCTCTTCGTCTTGACGTAGCAATTTTCTGTTTTAATACCTACCTTCTACTAGTCTGCTTCGCTCCCTCCCTCTCTTTTCTTCCACCATTCTCTCTAGCACGTCCCTCATAATATAGTTACTCCTCAGCCAATCCCAGTTCCTCTTTCTCCTCTTAAAAATATTTAAATGTCTTCTTTTTTGCCCCTACTGCTAATTTTTCTAACATCTTCTCATTCATTTTCGTTCAACACAGCTAATTTTCTCCTTTTCTCTCCATGCCCGTGTTTCGAAAGTCTGCAATTTTTTTCATCGCTTTTGCGTAATGTGAATGTTTCCACCCCATAGAGTAATATTGGAATCAGTAAAACAAAGTTTCAATATTTAATTAGAAGTTTGTTTAATACAAGGATTAGCTAATCGTGGTTGAAAAGAAAAATCTGACGCCTTAAGAATATACAAATAATTTTGCAATTAATGGTATTTCAATAATCTAAGCCGTCTGATTTTCTTTCATGCGTCTCAGGGGTAGCCTTCCCAGTTTGGAACCAGTGGAGTGTTGGATCTCTTAAAAAAAAAAAAAAAAAAAAAAAAAAAACAGATTACGAAACGTTGTGATTTAGACGTATCTTATAAGTAGTGAAGTAGTGGGCACCCATTAAAAAAATAAAGGTCTTCAACTATGTTGTACACTATCATCATACTTACACGACGTTAAATTATATTACATTTAGAAACATACATTGTATTTCCGTTACTATTAGCGCATTGTAGAGTTTATTATCCCTTATAACCATAGTAAAATTTACCTATGTATAGCTTGAGATTTCTTAAATGCAAGACTCTTGCATGCAAGAACAAGACCAAGACCAAGACTGGGTGTGCAAGACCAAGACCAACGGGTCCAATGCAAGACCAAGACCAAGACTCGATGTGCAAGACCAAGATCAAGACCAAGACCACCCCGGTCTTGGTCTTGCATTTGCTCATCACCATTTAACGCCTGTTTGTTACAACATTCGTAATGAACTAGAATTGATTGATTAATTTGAGTTTAGCGTCCCATTTAGCATATGAAGCGTAGACCTATAGCTTAACGTGGGATCCGAACCACATAACTTCCCATCGGGATCGTAATGAACTTACTTCTAATTTCGAATGTAGATTAGTTCTGTTAGAAGTTGGTGCCCCTTGCTTGCTCTTCAAGCCCCCAGGTTGGGAACCACTACTCTAATGGAACCGATCGTTTTATTATTAAATTTGCATAGAGTGAAAGTCTAATTTAGATTCATACTGTGAAATGGAATTCACTTGTTTTTATTTCGTTATTACCAAGCAAATTACAATTCTATTTCATTTCAGAGACATAACATTTATTTCTGTTTACTTGTGGCGAGTTATGGCTATCAGATTATTCGTTGACCTAGGTAATACGCATCCTGTGTTGGGTAAGTTACTTGTAAAAATGTAACGCGTTACAAGTTACTTTACTCTCTCTTAAAATGTAACGCGTTACTTGCCCGAAAAAAGTAACTGTTACTTTTAGTTCCGAAACTTTAAAAATGTGAAAAAATTATGACTTCAATTTTCTGTACTACTATTACTACCGCTATTATTATTATTATTATTATTATTATTATTATTATTATTATTATTATTATTATTATTATTATTATTATTATTAATATTATTATTATTATTATTATTGCACGTTCTGAATCGCTTTATGTAAATGCAAGGATACATTTTTACTTTTTATATGAACATTTTCATATAATGTAACATTGATAAAATGCCATACTGCGTTACTCGTAGGAATGGACACGAGCGAGTTTTCTTTGAAACTCGATTCGACTAGAAACACAGATCTTTGAGCTCGACCCGAAAACTCGGCTCAAAAAATTCCTCCAACTCGACTCGAATTGGGGTCGAGTTTCGAGTCGAGTGGAGCCAAATCCGATGTGTAGTTTCGAGTACATTCTTCAAGTATATTACATAGACAGTATACTTATTATCAATGACACTACTACTACTACTACAATTTATATTATTATTATTATTATTATTATCATTATTATTATTATTAATAATAATAATAATAATAATAACAATAATAATAATAATAACACTGTATATAAAAATGAAAGATAGGTGGTTTGTATTTGAATACTAAAAAACTAGTTGATTGCCAACCTCGGTAGTCACGAAGTCTAGGAGTCAAGGACATTCTGCTTCTGAATTTGGGTTGAGGATCTAGGTTGAGTATTCGGGCTTGAGCCAAACACTGTTAAAAGTTATAGAGCACTGGCCAAATATCTTCAAAACTGCTCGGCCCGCGTTCAGAATTGTCAACGACTCGAGCAGCTTGGCTCACAGTTCATTCACTATCGACTCGAAGTGAGCCGAGCCAACAGCTCACCGAACCGACTCGGCCTGAGCCCTCGGCTCAGTTGAGCAGAACCGAGAAGATGGCTCATCCCTACCAAGCCCGCTCGAGCCGATGGTCACCCCAAGTGAGCCGACTCAAGCCATCTTCTCAGTTGAGCCGAACCGAGCTGAGCTTGTTATAAAAAATCTCTTGTGGTCTCGCTATCGAGACGAGACGAGATGCGAGCAGTGTCCCCTCTCGTGAGCAACACTAAAAGTATTCCATATTACTGTTTAGCTTACATTTCTCATGGCTTTCGTTTTTCAGGGTAATCAGGCCATGATTTCAAGACGACTTAAAACGAACAACCATTTATCAAACTCGACTGGACTCGAAACTCGACGCGAAAAGCTGAATCGGCTCGGAATCTACTCGAGGATATTACCTTTGACTTGACTCGAAACTCGACTTAAATTCGAGTCGAGTCGAGTTTTAGCTTAACTCGTGCTCATCCCTATGCGTTAGAAAGAATGGTTGCTTATTATTATTATCCTGCTAAACTAATTATATAATAATAACAATGTTTTTATGTAAAATTAAAAATACATAATATAGAGAAACATTACACTACAACTAATAAAATGATAACACATGAACTGGGTGTGAATCAAAACTTGCCAGTAACTTTAAAATCAATACATGCATTTTAAAGCTAGTTTCAAACTCTATAATCAACGGGACTCTAGGATAAAGAACTGATCTGAAAGAACTCCAATATTACATACCATCAGCAAACTATTTTCTAGTAATAAAGTAGGCCTGCTCATAGGAACACAGTTTATTCATATTAACCCCTTACTGTAAATCTTTAATTATGGCACCCTATCTGTTGATAAATATTTTCCGCCGGGGTACTTCATACTTTACTTTTAAATTATGTGCACCACCATCCTCAGCTCTTAAGAGAAAAGTATTCTTTCAAATGTTCGAACGGTAAAATATTTTCATTCTCCATCTGTATAAAAACAACAATAATCAAAGTAAAATAGACTACCGGTATCATTGCACTCCTAGTTCACTCACTGAATGTATTTATTTGGAGCTGTCAAAATCTGCGACAAAATCTTGCAGGTGCTTGCAATCAGTACACGTGATTTCCCTAATAGTGCAGGAGAAATACGGAAATATAGGGTGATACCTAGAACAAATTGGAACAGAAGAGATATTTGGGAACAATATACTAATATGCTTCCCCTATAACATACACAAAATCCGCCAAAATCCGTTCACGGGAAATGTCCAAAAACGTCGACCGAATATAACCGTCGAGATGCTTCTCAATTTCCTTAGATATAATTATACAATTGCTATTATTTAATTGTAACAGCATTTAGATTATTACAAACTCGTAAATTTTATTCACCTAATGAATCAGTATTTAGATTTAGCTCTTTGAAAGCAAAATTGTTGAGTTTACCAGTTTATAGTCAAATGGACATAAACAGAATGAGTATATAGTTATGAACTTTTATTTTCGTTTACATACCAGTAAATTAGTGGTGGAGTTTCAAGACTTAAGCTGATCTTTTAATGAACAGAACTTACTTTTCTACGTAATATACAAAAATAGGCTGATCACAAAAGAAAAAAAGAAAAAAAACTCACAAACAAATTAATAAAACGTTACTTGAACTTGCACCTCTATTCAATGTCTGAGTCTTCCACATCACTTCCTCTCAGCTGTTCTTGAGGACAGTTTTCACACTCTGTTTCTTGGCATTGGCCACATACATCACTGCAATGTAAACGAACGCTTCTGCAAGTACAATGCAAGCTTACACAATTTTTAGTGCATTTACAACGGATAATAGATAACAAAGAACTCGGTGCTGGGGGTAAATCACTCAGAACTGGATAGTATTGATTATCACTCAACTTCCGCCCCCATGAACATGGATTTTCACCTGTATGCTCTTCTTTCCACACAAGTGTCTGATAATAACATCTAAATGAATGGTATTTAAGTGCTGAATCTGTTGGAGGTAGGAGCTCTGGTTTTACAAAACACTTAGATGATGAAACTTTTTCCTTAAAGATACGAGTTCTAAACATTTGTACTGTTTCATTTTTCTTGCCACGCATGAACATCAAAAGTGCTTGTTGCTCAGCATTTTCTACTTCCTTTCGCGATTTGTTCTTTGTGCAGAAAGTTTTTGCAATTTGTCTTAAATCACTATACTGTAGAAACTTGTTAAATGCTGTGGTTTTGCCAAGACCATAGATATGCGATGTACTGTCACAGCCTGTGAAAGAATGTAAGAAAAGTAGGCATTCACATACTTCTTTTCCTAGCACATCCTGAATGGAATGTATATCATACACTTGAGTTTCACTTTTTTTGCGATTGACGTCACTCCGAAATTCTAATGAGAACTCACTATTAGAATAATAATATAAAAGAAGCACGAGCAGATCAGTATCTTCTCCTACAACTATTGTATTTGAATGTTTTGAGGATTGAACTGATTCCTTGACAATAGTTACATCAGCATCACCGTCCGCTATGATAACTCTACAACCTCTTTCATTCAACTTATTGGATATGAGTTTGATCATTTGTGATTTATTCTCAGAATTCTGAAGAAACTTTTCTTTGCTGCCTATGAATGTAGTATTCTGTGTGAATTTAACCAATGGGCTGAATCGTGACTTCATGCCTCTTCTCCGATGTTCACAATCTTTGATTGAAGGAGTAGTAGCTTCATAACCATCAAACACTATAGTAGCTTTCCCATAATTCCTGATCGTAAATTCTGCGTATGTTGTTGCTATAGTGTCAAAGGTGTCAAGGGCCTTCCATGGTATTCTATAAAGCAGTGAACCGCCATCAAGGATATATTTTTTACTTTGCGCATGGGTTTGTGAGAATGTCTCTATCTGAGACGTTTTATTCGATGTAGTTTGTAACTTATTTCTAACATGTACTACCATGAGCAAAATAAATGACGCGTCTCTTTATTTTGAAGTTTTTTGAAAATATCTCCGTTTTCTTTATATGTTCGAAATTTCGGAAGGTTTCCCCAGCAGGACAGGTTAATAACAAACCCGTTTTTAATATTTGTGTTAGATATTAGCTTAAAATAAAGAAATTAGAAGCAAAAAACATTAAATCTCGAGAATTACCAACTCTGCTAAAGTGGGAAATTTTCAAGAACACGAGGGAATTCTGCATTTCAACACGAAGCAGCGACATCTATGTCATTGAGAGAAATGTGGATTAAATCTACAAACTAAACTTTTAACGAATATTTCTAGTATGTCTTATTATATGCATTATCTGCAAACTCCAAATATATGAATATATGCTAAGTATTAACATAAAGATAGAGCAAATAGTGGAAATTATCTATGGAAAAGGACGAATTGGTAGGACGATCGTAATGAAATATCGTCTTTACCGGAACAGGCTCAGTTCACTTAGAAAAACAAATAGCTCAGGGAGATTCGAGTGCTAGTCGTCTTACTGCGCGGACGTGTGGAAAGTGCTCTGCGAGTATATTACTATAGTGTTTTGTTTGTTTAGCGAGCTATTTGCTAAACGTTTAGTTTCTGTTGGTGTTTTGGTTTATTAGTGCAACATGAATACAATACGTAAAAATACCGTCAAATTTGAGTTTGATAAGAGTTTACGCCATTTACGACCGACGCCACTTGAGGTTCATACTTGGCTTGCCGAGAAAGTAAAGCTCACCTTGGACCAAGTTGAAGCCATTCAATTGCACAACGAACATTATTGTCTATATGTTAAGTTCAGTGCCCCTAGTACTTATGATAATTTTTTGCGTACAACACCTGAGAAGTTGATTTTTACTCACTCCACTGGAGCAGAAAGTTTCGTCCATATTTCCAGTGCAAGTGAAGATGTCACACGAGTGCGGGTTTTAGAGTTGCCCATTGAACTTAGTCTCGAAGTGATTCAAGCAACATTAAGTCCTTATGGAACTATTTCTAAAGTAATAAATGAACAATGGTCTGATAAATTACAATTTCCAGTGTCTAATGGAGTGCGTGTTGTGTATATGACTCTAAAAAAGCATATTCCGTCTAAAGTGACATTTCAAGGTCATCGTGCTACAGTCATGTATCCTGGTCAGCCCCCTACTTGCTTCTACTGTGGCAACAGTTCCCACGTATATAGTAATTGTAATAAACGCCAACCTCGTAATTTACCTGCCCGACATTCGTCTGGTACTTTACAGATGACTGAGTTGTTCGTAGGACCTCTACCCCAAACTCCTCAGTATTCAAGCTCTACTGCGTCCCGTCCCTCCCCTGGCGCATCAGAAGCTGTGGAGATGACCGATCTTGAACCAGGTGTTCCTAACATACAAGATGTGCAACTTTTCCCCTCTTTACGAACATCGGATTCACAAGCATTATCCCCAGTTATTACTAGTGGTATAACCTCATGTTCCGATATTCATACAAGTGCCTCTCCTCCAGAAGTTCCGGAGAGTTCCCAGCATAATTCTGTGCCTCCCCTCTCTGTTACTTCCTCAAGTCTACCCCTCAATAGTGGTGATGTGTCTGCTAACTCAAGCGCTTTACAACCCGAAAACTCTACAAGTGAAAAGTGTGCTGATAAGCTATTGTTGCCTAATGTTGAAGACACAGGTGGTCGGAACAAAAAACGCAAAGTGTCAACATCCAAACAACCGTCACGTGATCCACGTGTACTTACTCCAGACAGTGTTAAGCATACTTCAGAAGCACCAAGTGAAGGTCAGTTACCTCCCAAGGTTACTTCTGCAGTTCCCACTCAACCATAGTGTTTACGTTTTTGGTGCTTTGTTTTCGTATTGATACGAGCGACTTACCTGTCTCTCGTTCCCCAAGATGTTGTTTACATATTGGAGTTTGTGCATTCTTATAGTTTTTTTTACTCAGTATCTTATGTTTCCCTTCCATTTTGCAACACTTAATTTTAACAAATCTACCAGCGTTCTTAAATTTACTGCTTTACAGGACTTTTTATGTTGTCATTCCATTGATGTTTGCTTCTTACAGGAAGTTGGTACTGCATCCTTTGTGAACATTCAAGGTTACAATGTTTATAATAATTTCACTTATAACGCTACCGGTACAGCTATTCTTGTTCGTCAGGGTATAAAGTTTGACAATATTTTTTATCATCCATCTGGTCGCTTAATTAGTGGTATGATAGGAGATGTCAAAATTTTGAACTTGTATTCACCTTCGGGGAATAATCAAAGGGCTGCCCGCAACGAATTTTTCGACACAGTGGTTGCTCCGGAATGTGCCGGAAATTATGCTGGTCTTATCATTGGGGGTGATTTTAACTGTGTCATACATCAATCACAGCAACTTCCGGGCTACAATTATTGTGCTACTCTACATAGGTTGGTAACAGGCCTTGGGTTAAAAGACTGTTGGCTTACGTTACATCCGGATTCTCCAGGTTTTACTTTTTTTACGCACACAAGCTCGTCCAGAATAGATTGTTTTTTTGTTTCTCAACCTTTGCTTCGCGGGCTACTTGATATGCAAATTTCGCCCACATGTGCTTCTGATCATTTTGTCCCACATTTAAGTATTATGTTAAATGTTAATAAAATACCGAGAGGCAGAGGTCTCTGGTATCTCAATACATCTATCCTAGTGGATCAACTATATGTGCAAGAGTTTACCGATACCTGGCATCGCCTCGTTCAGCGGCGTTCTCCTCGTAAAACTATTGTTGACTATTGGGAATACAATGTTAAACGCACGATTCGTTATATGTCTATTTCCTATTGCAAAGACAAGGTGCAGGGTTTTAATCAAATGTACAATTTTTATTATGGTGTCCTCCACAATTTATATACTCTGGCTCTTCAAGGGGACAAACGAATAGCATCCATTAAAGAGGTGAAGGCAAAACTATTACAAATCCATCGTCGTCAACGAGCGGGAATTCATATTCGGAGTAAAACTCTATCCATGGATTCCGATGAGTGTGTGTCTGTATATCAAGTATTGCGCGAGCGTCAGCGCTCTAGGTCTCAACTTATTGAAAATATCACTGATGTACATGGAGAATCCGTCACTAAGTTTTCTGATATACAAGCTATCATCCTTCGACACTACCAACAATTATTCAATATGCAGGATGTCGTCACAGCACCTCCCATTGACTACTTTGCCCATCTGCCGCATAGATTAACAGTGGAACAACGACAAGCGCTCACTCAACCATTTTCTCAGGAGGAAGTGAAGCAAGCCGTCCTCACAGCCCAGAATTCTAAAACGCCTGGCGTAGATGGACTAGGTATAGAGTTATACAAGACATTTTTTCATTTAATGGGACCCATGCTTACTGAATGGGTGAATTATGTACTGCAAGTAGGCATTTTGGGAGAATCCTCTCGGACTGCTGTCATTGTGTTAATTCCGAAGAAGACTCATCCTCGTACAGTGGCGGACTATAGACCTATATCTTTACTCACCTGCGATTATAAAATAATTAGTCGATGTATTAGTGCCCGATTACAAACTGTTCTTGCCCAACTTGTTGGGCCTCTTCAACATGGTGGTCTACCACATAAACGTGCTCAAGATATTCTTGCTGCTATACGTGACGTCATCACCTACCATCAAGATATTGACCAATGTGCTGCGGCCTTAGTTGCCTTGGACTATTCCAATGCTTTTGATCGAGTGAACCATACATACTTATTTTCTTGTCTTCAAGCCTATGGATTTGGCGATGATTTCTGTAATTGGATTAAGCTGTTATATTGTAATTGGACAATCAAACTCAAAATTAATGGATATCTCAGTTCTGCCTTCCGCATTAGTAATGGTATCCAACAGGGCGGTCCCTTGAGCAGTCAACTTTTTATTCTTAGTTTAGGGCCATTTCTATATAATGTCCAATATGCCCTTCATGGTGTCACTATATGTAATACCTCTGTGCGAGTTTACTCATTTATGGACGATGTAACATGTTTCACGACTGGTCACTCTGACTTCGCCGTTTTACTACAGCACATACGCCTCTACGAATCAGTATCCGGAGCCACGCTTAACCCTAATAAAACGTACGTTATGCCTCTGGGTAAGTCAACCACTATTACTACTACTTCCATTGGTCAGTTACAACAGTCAGTTAAAATCTTGGGCGTGACTTTCAGTTCCAGTGTGGTGGATATTATTACTAATAATGTTGGCCTTGCAGTGAATCGGCTAACTTATGTTCTTGACCAACATCGATTTCGGAACCTTAGCCTTTTATCTCGCTTAGAATTTGTGCGTTTGTATGGATTATCTCAATTATATTACATTGCCCAAGTCCTGCCTTTTTCTAACTGTCATCTTGCAAAAATTAAGAAAATTGTGGGTAATTTTTTGTGGAAACCTATGATTTTTCGTGTTTCCTACCAAATCTTGTGCAACGATTTCCAACAAGGTGGATTAAATTTGAAAGATGTCGAATTGCAGACCCAAGCCCTATTTCTCCAACGATGTTTACGTTTACTCCACGAGCATCCTGATCATCCTACCACTCAGCTTCTCATGTACTTATTACACCGTGTTCCATTAGAAGCACCTTTCTATCTTGGACACCTCCCGCCTCAATATACATATCTGAAACCGGTTTTGTATGAGATTTGTTATCGATTGTTAAATCATGATTTAGACGAAGTGCCCACTGTTAAAAGACTGTATTCGGTACTTCGACAACCTTGTACTCTTGTTCCTACCATTGTTACTAAGCATCCCCATCATAATTGGCAACGTATCTGGCGTGTTCTACATGCTCCTTATTTAACTTATCGTGCAAGATCCGTCTGGTTTATTGTGGTGCATCAAATTGTTGATACTGTATCCCGACGACATTCACTTGGATTTAGTGACTCTGACCTTTGTGCTTCTTGCAATGTAAAGGACACTATTGCACATCGTCTTACCGAATGTGGTGAAGCAACAGTGGTGTGGCCTCAGTTCTGTCGCTATATGGCCCACATGTGCCGCACTACTCCCACGGCTATTTCAATAGACTTTATACTTTTTCCCGACTTTATTTTTTTTCCGAGAACAAAATATCAAGCTGTTAATTGGTTGATTGGCAACACTGTTTTATACTTGTTCGTAGAATCTCAGAAACTTGTTCATACTACCTATATTATGTTTTTATATGCTCAGCTAAACCAGATTCCTTTTGCTATGCGCAATAGGTTGTTTGCAAATTTTTTTAGTGTTCTATCTGCATAATGTACCTTTTCTTGTATCTGCCCATTTGTATCACCTTCCTTAGTTTGTTTATTGACTTGTACTGACATTAAGTTGCAATAAAAAAAAAAAAGTTAGTTAAAGCAATGAGTCTGTATGCTGAAGGTAGCGGGTTCGATCCCATGGAAGTGCCGTTGTCATTTTTATCTCTACACTACGGTTATTTTATTTATTTTTTTATGTGGGAAAGAATTAAATTGTAACGTATGTGTAAAACTCATGACGATACCAAAAAAAGAAAAAATGCCGTTGTCGCACTTGCATTAGCGTCCCTAATTTTGTTTGCAAACAGTTTCGTAATTATTTCCCCTGTGCTCACTGTTCACCATATGCTCGCTGGCGCATAACGAATGTTTCCCAGTAAATGTTAATTCTAATTTGGAGAATTTTATAAAGTTTTACAATATTTCTCACTAGATACTCTTCTATCTACGTGTTTGGATATTTTGATAACAGATGTCCCTATTAAATGTTTAATTTTCCCTAGATGTTTAATTACGGAAAAGTTTTACAATGTATTTGTATTGAATTGAAATTGTTTTGAATTTACTACATAAGGTAAGTAGACCGAAGGAGGAGAACTCAAGTAATTGATATTCTACGTAAAAGCAACCTATTGTAGAATGATGATGCTTCTTACCTTCAGCACATAATCTTTACGTTAGAGAGTCAGACAGAGAAAAATCCTGGTTTTTCCTCCTCTGTGACCACCCATCTTAAACCTCTACATATCATTGTTCGTCTCACAAAATTTCGGTGCTCCAAAAACATTCAAATAATAATAATAATAATAATAATAATAATAATATTAATAATAATAATAATAATAATAATAATAATCCTGAATATGCCATCCTTACATAATGTAAGGATATCTTAGTTTCCTAGTTTAAATCTTAAATATCTTAGTTTAAAATGCTTTCTTTAGTACTTATTTAAGCAACCATGTAGGAGGGGGTACGACTTTTTATTTTGCCCCTCTCATTTCAGTACCCTTCCAACAGAAAGTAATTTTTGATAAGCAGGACAGACAAAATGAATAAGAAATATATTTACAGCATCCTCTCCCCTTTCATGATTGGAATATCACGTAATATTTTTTATTCTACGAAAGATGGCCCTGTGCGGTTAGGGGTAGGTAACTAAAAAAATACCTAATATATAGCGTCCCTTGATTGTAATATTACCGCTTCTTTATTTGTACGAGGGAGCCCCTACACAATCAAGGGTGACAAAAAGAATAGGAAGAGTGTCTATTGATTCCAGTGGTGGATCCAGCACGAACTCCTGGGGGAGGGGAGTTGAAGTGAAACATTCTTTTGATGATGTGAAGCTGTCACAAATTACCACTTAACTAAACTAAACAATAGTGGGGGGAACCGGAACCCAGTCAGTTTAAATTGATGTAAAAGTTTAATTTTTGGCTTCATATTAAAAGTTGTGGTTTCAAATGAGAATTTCAGTCCAAGTGGTCAATCATCAAATCTCGTGGGGCTCTTCAGTGTAGGCTAATACGCCCCCCTTATGAGAAAAGGCAAAATTATTAACATAACTTTCGAATTTTTCGTCTATTTTAAAGAAATATTTTGCTTCGTATTAAAGTGTTGGTTCCAAATGACAAATTCAGTCCGAGTGGACAATGATCAAATCTCCGGGGGGGGCTCTTCAGTATAGGGGGCTACGGCTCCCTTATAAGAAAAGGCAAAAATATGAAAATGCTTATAACTTCCGAATTTTCCGTCTATTTTAAAGAAATTATTGGCTTCATATTAAAGCCTTGGCTTCAAATGACAATTTCAGTCCGTGTGGACAATGATCAAATCTCGGAGGGCTCTTCGGTGTAGGGGTTTCGGCTTCTTTATGGGACAAGATTCACGTAGTTGATATTGCAAAATTGTTTTGTATATAAAAGTGGAAACTTGCACCATTTGGTTAATTTTACCTCTTATGTTTTGCAGATTCATATTCCAAGCAATAGTTACTTCGCAGAGCTAAAAGAAGGCACTTACTAGTTTCATTAAAATGAAATGTCTTTTATGAGAAGTTCTCATGGAGCCGACGAACGAATAGGCATCCAAACGTTGGTTAAGTCGAACGGTTGAAACCCGTTGAGCTCGCTACAATTATTATTATTATTATTATTATTATTATTATTATTATTATTATTATTATTATTATTAATAATAATAATAATAATAATAATAATAGTAATAATAATAATAGAGCATTCACCTTTGGTGCATGGGGTCCGTGGCTCGATTCCACTTCGCGCCAAGTGAAATTTGAGGTGGACAAATACCGTGTGCATGGGTATGTGTTTTCTTGAGATTTTCCATTTTCCTCCCACTTTCTTCATTTCACCATTTCATTCATCATCATTCTCCCTTAGCGTAGGTGCACAATCGACCAACGTTAAACTAGATATTGAAATTTCAATAATAATAATAATAAAAATTAATTCAACTGAAAGGACTGTAATTTATGTGGACAGCAATTATCATAAATATGCAACCATTATAAAAATAATGCTTTGAGTAGAAAGATAATCCTTTCCAAGTGTTAACGAATGCGCACGAGATAAGACATGTCTCGAGAAAGAGACAAGACGCGCTTTGTGACATCCAAGATAATACGAGGCAAATGTTTTGGACACGAGATAGCTTGTAAAATGTCTCGTCTTGTCTGCAATGTCTCGAAAACAAAAGTCTAAGTTTTAATATTATCTTTCAAGATCTATTCTCTCAGAAGTAGTTCTCTGCCTTAAAATTAATAACGACATTTGTGATTTAAAAAAAGATAAACAATGCCTAAAGTTAATAGTTAACTTTTCGAAAAGAAGCTTCATTAAGGGTGAACCTGAAAGATGTCCACAAACTTCGGGAGGTGATTCGTGACATCAAAAGGAGACAAATGGTCCTATTGCAGTTTTCGAATTCAGCTTCGTTGTCGAGATACAGGGTTGCCAACTGGTCGTGTTTGAGAAACTCACTGAGAATAAATTCAAGTCCAAGAATAAACTACTACTCATATATTTTTCAGGTCAATTGACTTATACCATGTTGTAAGGTCAAATATTTATTTATGAAGTGTGTACAAAATTCGCCAGGGTCTTTTCTGAGAAAATCGTCGAGAAAAAGTCACCTCCAAGAATAAACTACCCCTTGTAAATTTTTCTAAGAGAAATATCTGATACTCCAATATAGGGTTGATAATTAAATATTGATTAATGAAAAATAAACAAAATTGTTAAAACCATTTTTGAGAAAATAGCGTTTTTCGATTTTCGGCTGTTTGTAAACCACACTTATTTTAGGTGGTAGGAAAAAATGCTAAAGCTCCTGTAAGAATACTAAGTAAACCCTAAGTTTAAAATTTGGTGTAGATAAGTTGAACGGTATGGCCTCTAGGCGAGTGCATATAAAAGTGTGCCGAACGGACGGACCGGAAGGACGGCTGTCGAAAAGTCACATTTTCGGTATGTAGACGCCATGAAACATGTAAATCCGTTGAAATCTGAATTTGATATTATTTTCACAATCACTATATTTTCTTCTCTATTTTGTCGCTCGAAAAAGAAAAGCCTAAGTTTACCACAAAAAGCTAGGGAGTTTCTCAAAAAATATTCAATTACAGGGCCACCGCACTAAACTTTTTCAGTTCAATTTCTTAACTGTGTTAGGCCGCAGTTGTTACTGAAGTGTGTATTTGGATAATACGAATAAAGTTATCGTATTATTCAAATACATCGAATGTCAGATTATCGAATAAAAAACTTCGATTGAAGAAAATCCACACTACAAAACTAACTCACACTTTGAGCACATTTTCATTAGACATATAATAGACCAATTAATGCAATCATTGTTTATGAAATATGAAAAAAATCAAATGAGTCACTTTGGGAAAGTCGTTCAAAAAGAACACGTCAAGAGTAACCTACCTCTTGTGAATTGTTTCGAACAATGAGTTAAGATATACTTTTGGTTATTAATGAAATATTTATTTGCGAAATTTGAACAAACTCGCCTGTCGTTCGAGAAAATTGTCGGGGAAATAACCTTGACCCCAAAAATAAACTATCCGTTGTAATTGTTTTTCATAGAAATGACTTATACTAAAATATAGGGTTATTAATGAAATACTTATTTATGAATTATCAATAAAATTGTCCGAGTAATTTTTGAGAAAATCGTGAGGGAAAAATAACTCCCCGAATAAACTATCTCTTGAGGATTCTTTCAGGGTAAGCGAGTTATTCCATATTACTAGGTTTTTAATGAAATATTTATTTCTGAGTACGAACAAAATTGCTTCACTCATTTTTGAGAAAACCGTGGAGGAAAAACACCCTCAAGAGTAAACTACCCCTCGCATATTTTTTCAGGACAAATGAGTTTTGCCATATTGTTCGGTTATTAACGAAATATTTATTTTTGAAATATGAATAAACTCTTTTGAGTCGTTTTTGAGAAAATCGCCCAGACAACACTCCACCAAGAATAAACTACCCCTCGCATTTTTTTAGGACAAACGAGTTATGCCATATTGATAAGTTATTAATGAAATCTTTATTTATGAAATATGAACGAAAACATTTGAGTCCATTTTGAGAAAATCACTGAGAAAAAACTCACCCCCTTAGTATAAACTACCCCTTGTAGATTTTTCTCAGATAAATGCCTTATACCACAAAATAGGGTTGCTAATTAAATATTGATTTATAAAAAAAGAAAGAAAACAAGATCGTTAGAGCCAGTTATGAGAAAATATCTTTTTTCTATTTTCATCGTACAGGAAACTACCCTTGTTTTGGGAGTAGGAGGGAAATAAAAAAACTATAGGAAATACTATGAAAATCTTAAACTAAAATTTGGTGCAGATAAGTTGAACGGTATGGCCTCTAGGCGAGTGCACAGAAAAGTGTAGCGAACGGACGGACGAACAGATAGACATGTATCGAAAAATAACTTTTTCGGTGTTAGGGGCTATAATACGTGTAAATTCGTTGAAGTCTCAAATTTGATTTTTTTTTTCGAACACCATACTTTCTTCTCTCATTTGTCACTTCAAAGTAAAAGGAACTCAGAACTACAGATAAAAGACACCTACTTTTACACATAGACATTATTTATTTATTTAAAACTGTTTTAGTTTGTGTCATTTCACTTCCAATTGAAAGGTTTTACAATGATTAACGGCATACCAATGACGAGACGGAAGTTTTCAGGAAGTAAATGCATTCAGAAGTCTAGATTGCATTACAGCTATCAGTCTGTTTTTATTTCTGCAATTGTTAACAGCTGTAATTTCGTCCAAACGCTACATGAAATAATTTTTGGTTGACGTCATTGTGTTACTATTTTAGTATTGTTCTCTTCAGACTTGGTTGAAGTTTTGACTTAACGGTTATACATTTTTTTCTTATTTCATCGTTACACATAAGAATAAAATGTTGTGGTGACTGGATAGATTCGAACCTACGAACATTGAGTTTTTATTCTTCAAACAATTTACCAATGGACCAAGCTTTGTCCTCACGTTAACGTACGGTTACAGGGTTTATTACGATTTAAATAAAATGGCTGGCTGTTAGAGTTTCCTGCCCAAATATTTCGATAAAAAATTTTCATTGCTTCGTACATTGTTTAGATACACATTTTAGGAGAGTGAATTTTGGTGTATATAATAATTTCATGCCAGATAAAAGCTGGATAAGTTTTAATAACATGTTTCATATGTAGTTCTCAATAATAGACTTGTTCGGGATGACGTTCCAAGGTTTAGCATTGACTAGCAGTTTTTGCTATTAATATCCCTTCTAGCAATATTGGCAGTAGACAAAAGTTAGCCCGTGTTAAAGCTTTTTGCTCCTAATTTAGTTATTTTACTTTATTATTTAACGAATATATTGAAAATTGTCAGAGACACGTATGCAGTAATTTATTTCGGGAGGGGTCCGACTTCAATATTAGGATAAATTATAATAAAATTTTAAAAGATAATCCCCAAAATTAGGCTAAATTTACAGAAAAGTTGGGGTTTCAGAGGGGGTCCGGACCCCCTAGACCCACCCCTAAATGCGTTCTTGTTTGTCAGTAACATTTCCTCATTTTGAAACCCTCAAAAACTTCGGATAGACTATATAAAGGAAAACGAGTTATTTTCGATGAAATATCACTTCAAGGAGACGCGTCAGTTTTATTGCACAGTGTGGTATCCCACGTTCACAATGGCAAGAGTTTCTTTCCTCTGATTCTCTGTCATTGTGCTCTATCGAAAGGTTAGGTTTGTAACATATTACTCCTACGAACAAGCATGACTGGCAGATAGGAATACTGAACACAACTCCAGAGAAATGCATGCTGGAACTTACGTTTATAGCTACGCTTTGGTGATTTGCCCTCAAGGTCAATCGAGTGGTAATTCAGTTCCGTCTCTGTTCTTAAGCCATGTTCGTATTACTTCGAAAAGTTTTGATAATGAAAAGCATGCCTCTTAATATAACAGACTTCTTTCGCGTAAGAAATCGAAACTCAGTTGGTCAGAGCAACTAGTCTGTAAGAATTAGGTTGTTAGTTAGTTAGGAGCCCAGTACGAGTAAGGGTTTTTATTACTATTGTTTTTTTATCTTTTTTATGTGAGGAAAAATCAAATTGTGACATCGCGATATCAAATGTATTTGATTAGGTAGCTTTGTCTTACTTAAACTTTAAACATCAGTAACCGTCGAAATTATTTCACTAACCGATCACTTACTGAACATTTCAAACACGTCAAACCAGTGGCATAACATGAAGGTTAACCTCTCCTCCGCAGTCCTTAGTTATGCGTCCGTACTTTCAAGGGCGGACTAAGGGCCGGGCGACTGCCCGGGGTGCCAGAGAAAGAGGGGCACCAAAACGAGCCTCAAAAAGTAAATTTTACAATGTGCTTTCTACTGACGTTTTTGGTTTATATTCTTGTAAAGTAGTGGCAATTATATGATCTTTTTCCATTTCACTATGGAAGAAGAGAGTTTCATAGTACTAAGGGGGCTGTATCGAAAAATTGAGAGATGGCATGTAGAATAAAGAGTGCCGGGAATTAAGTATTGTTTGTTTGTTTGCTTGAGTTTAGCGTTCCACGGTTATGCCATAATGGGCAAGGGAGATGTGGATACTAATTATAGTGGAATCCGAACCACTTTTATCGTTCAACAGTAATCCACCGGGAATTGGACCCGGTACCACAGAGGGCAGGCGTGCTAGCCACTAGACCAGAGGGGGTGGAGTTGGTATTGTTTATAGCGGGCCATATTCTTTGTGAAGTTTTCCTAGGTAATGGATTTCTTTTTGAAAATGGGTTTAAAACAGGGGCGTCATTTAGGGAGGGCAGGGAGGGGCATTTGCCCCCCGTGAGTTTGAGATGTATATAGATTTTATCATTAGAATAGTAGTAAATCAGTGAAAAACGCGAAATTTTACTTATATCAAGAGGTCTTGCCCCCCCCCCAAAGCAAAATCTGAAATGATGCTCCTGGTTTAAACTATTAAAAACACTATGATAAAATGTAAAATATAGGCTACTACTAGGGGAAGGGCGCCAAAAAGTCACTTTGCCCGTGTGAAAATTTGGCCTGCTCCAGCCCGGCGTACTTTCTGTATATTTTTTGGCCTTGCAGCTTGTGCGGTCCCCACGCCACATTGTTGCGGGGGCGCTATTTACGCCTAGCTTTCGAACGTAATTCAATAACTGTTTAAGAAATTCTACCATCAGCGTGGAAACGGGAATATATTTTTCTAATAGTCCCATAGAACTTTCACTCAGAACGCCAGATGCAATTTTTCAGAGTGGGCTCTGGCTCATATTCAGGAATAATAATAATAATAATAATAATAATAATAATAATAATAATAATAATAATAATAATAATAATAATAATAAATATGAATGTCTTTGGAGAGCCGAAATTATGTGACACGAATCATTATAGATAGAGCTTTAAGATGAGTGGTCATAGGGGAGGAAAAACAGGATTTTTCTCTCTCTGACTCTCTAACGTTAAGATTATGTGCTGAAGGTAAGAAGCATCATCATTCTACAATAGGTTGCTTTTACGTAGAATATCTATTACTTGAGCTCTCCTCCTTCGGGCAACTTTGCTTATGTAGTAAATTCAAAACAATTTCTATTTAAGACAAATATTTATAGGGAAAATTAAACATTTAATAGGGAAATCTGTTATCAAAATATCCAAACTTTTTTTTTTGTATCGTCATGAGTTTTACACATATGTTACATTTTGATTCTTTCCCAAATAAAAAATAAATAAAATAACCTTAGTGATAAAAATGACAACAGTACTTCCACGGGATTCGAACCGTCTACCTTCGGTAAACAAACTCGTTGTTTTATCTAACTGAGCTATTTGCTTTCTTACGTAAGCTGAACCTGTTCTACAGTAAAGACGATTTTTCATTACGATTGGGCTAACAATTCGTCTTTTTCCATAGGTAATTTCCACTATTTGCACTATCTATACGTTAATACTTAGCATAGATTCATATATTTGGAGTTCGCTGATAATGCATATAATAAGACATACTAGAAATATTTCGTTAAAATTTTCGTTTGTAGATCTAATCCACGCTTCTCTCAATGACATAGATGTCGCTGCTTCGTGTTGAACTGCAGAATTCCCTCGCGTTCTTGAAAATTTCCCACTTTAGCAGAGTTGGTAATTCTCGAGATTTCTGTCGATTTAATGTTTTTTGCTTCTAATTTCTTTATTTTAAGCTAATATCTAACACAAATATTAAAAACGGGTTTGTTATTAACCTGTCCTGCTGGGGAAACCTTCCGAAATTTCGAACATATAAAGAAAACGGAGATATTTTCAAAAAAACTTCAAAATAAAGAGACGCGTCATTTATTTTGCTCATAGTAGTACATTTATTGCATGAGCTAGCTGAGATTTTTGTCCTTTTCGCAGGAGATTTGGTGATTCAAACAGGGATAGTGGGAAAGCAGAGAGTTCGTACTGTAGAACATGTTCAAGATCCATTTCAGTATTGGTAGCAGCTACGATAAACCGCTGGAACAAAAGAGCAGGATCTATGGCAATTTTCTCCTTTTCGTCAATTGTAACTTTTTCGTGTGAACTTAGAGTAACAGCTTTATCTCTTCGAATTGAATAAGAAAACACAAGCTTCCCAGCGAGCTTTTCAACAATTTTGTTCCCTACTTCTTTTAGAGCATGAACGTTTACTACCTTTTCATCAACTGTGACCCCAGTTACGATGTTCCTAAGCGATGGATCTGTAGTGAAAGGAGAGAACTGCTGAAGAAATTCAAGTGTCTTTCTACCATCAGATCTATCTTGCAGAATCCTTGATGTATGCATTTCTCTGTGCTGTTCGCTTCTTGATGGTGCGATTCTTGCTAGATTCTGAACAACCATGCTGTACTCACAAGTTGTTGGCATTGAAAGTACCCAAATTGCTCGCTGAAGTTCTGTTAATCCATTTCCTCTTGTGAGACCGCCATTAGTCTTTAGTGACCTCATCAAGATTTGTTCAATAGCTAGATCACATCCAAGGCCACACCATGAAGTACCTGTCCTATATACAACAAATTCTCCCTTTAGAAATGCATTGTATACATGTAATTGCTTCTCAGAAAGTTTCAGGATTTCCTGTAAGTACAGATGGACAGATTTCAGATAGTTAGTATGACCTGCTGCTCCAATTATTGGTAGACATTCCTGAACAGCTTCCAAGTGCATCAACCACGAGCCACTTCTGTCTGCTTGTACCAGCTTACGCATTGTACTTATCATTGACTGATATTCTACCCACAACTTATTTGTCAATGAGGTTTCACATAAATCACACTTTTTCCGTTTCAGCAAGTTTTGAAGTCTAGATAGAGTTTCGGACTTTTCGATTTCATGTATGGGCCTTGTATTTGATATAAGCTCTTCATATAAGTTTAAAATACTTGCACCAAATTCAGATTTTGATTCTTCCCCTTGTTCATTCAACACTTCAGCAAGTAGCAGAGAAGTCAAAGAACAGTCAACTAACATGTGACCTCGGAAAGCTCTTGAGACAGCTTTGCCAGTCATCACGTGTCTCACAAAATTTTCCCCATAAACAACTTGGAAAATGTAATTTAGACCAGAACCTTCCATTAATGTGCCAATCGCACCTATGATATTCATTAACAAGTGAAACGACCCCAACATCAATACTGTGTCCACAAATTCAGTTTTGTATCTACTATCATTCACGATAATCGACGCTTTCCAGAATAATGGCTGGTCAAAGGTGATCACTGGGGTGAGCTTATGAACTCTACATAAATTGCCAATGTATGTCAAAGTAGACAGAATACAGTTCATGTTACTTGGTGACATATCTATGATGGGAAGTATCACTACAGAAGATTTCTTAACCTCGCCTGAAATGCGAATTCCTTTCATTGTTCCTGACCAGTTTGGGGTACGTGGATTGAGATGCCACGCTGCCTTCCATAAGATGTCAATTTTTGAGGTTTTCTCTTGGAGCTTAGGTAATTCTTCAAACAATAAACATGACGATATGTTGGTCTTGATAAACTCTCACATGTTAACTGTTGCCATTTCTTTCACGTCGTCATCTGAAATATTCTTTCGTGGAATTAGTCGTGTCTGTCTTTTATTGCTTGGTGTTATTGAAGCCATCATTCCCATGCCATGGAATGTATCTTGACCTCTTAAAGTTTGCTTGTTATGATCAACATTATCTGCCACAAATATAACTGTTTCATTTCCATTTAGTTCAAGTAAATTTTCTCCTGTTGCTACCGCTGCATTCCGTTCAAACTTTTTGACTTCATCGTACGAGGAGCAGAACCCAAAACGGTGTAATACATCAACAAGCAGTCGTGAACAATAATGGGTATGTAGCCAAATTGTAATGGAGCTAATACAGTTCTAGGCCTACAGGCTTGTATTATGCATTGACCAACAGTAGCAATCTTCAACTCATTATCTCCAGTAAATATTTTAGACAGAAGTATTTGTAGGCTTTGAGGCAAAAAATCCTGAATGTTCTCAGTATTTATGCTGCTAGCAGGAGGGTAAAATTCTTTGTTATCAACGTTCATTGTTCTTATATCACTTACTATAAGTCTTGCTGCTGTTTCAATAATTCTTATCTTCTCATTTTCATCATCCACACAGCGGTTTCTTTCGTAATGATCTCTTATGATTGACTTCACAGATTCCCTAATAAGTACAATGTCCTTATTACCTTCCATCTCACAAAATATATATATTCTCCAAAGTGATCAATCAATTTAGATTTCATGTACTTAGGAGAGTATGCTTTTTCACTAGAATCCTTTAAATGTTCTTCCATCAATGCTACTAAATCTCGTACAGTAAACTGATTATCCTGATGTTCTTCTAAGAAAAGACATACTTTGAGAAATGCTTCTGTTAATTTCTCATTTTGTGGTCTTCCAGGTACTACTACTTTTTTGCTCCCAGCATCTGTCTTTTTTCTATATGAGTAAGGAATATACTTACCAGATCGGAAATTAGAACTACAAGTATTGTGATATACACAGTATGCGGCAAAAAGATCATTGCTGTAATATTCTAAGCGTCCTTGTACTTCAAGAGACCAATCATCTTTCCGTTTAACACAAATATCACTTATTGTTTTAGATAAATTGTGTGTTTTCACAGTAAAGCACTCTGATTTAGGTAAATGCTTAAAATCAACAACTTGTCCACATACTATACAATCAGTCTGGCTGTTGAAAGCTCCCCCACTTGTACGACATCGTTTCTTAACTGCAGGTTCCACATCATCAGAAGATTTTCTTAAATATATTTCAATGTCTTTTTTATCCGTAAAACGTTTGCGGCAGGAGGCGTGAACAAAACTATTATCTGAGGCATTGATAGTCAATCCTCGTAATTTAGCAGCCCTATTAATTCCTTCAGCACCTTTCTTCGTTAACTGAATTAGTTTGTCTGCTTGTTCTTCACTTTCACATACAATACAAACATTTGTAATTGACTCCATTTCTTAAGTGGTTTGGAATAACTTAGTAATTTGGATTTCTCAGTGATCTACATTTTATTAATTTTTATTGATACCTGAAACACAACAAAACACAAAAATTAATTATTATAATGACTTTATTTAAATGAAATGCAGCATAATGTATCACATTATATAGAAAAAAGCAAAATAAGCAAAGAAAATTAGCTTTAACCGGGATTTCTTTACTATAGAAAATTATAATTGAGCCACTCCCAAATGTTGTCTCTTTCCGCGGCAGCCATTTTGAAAATGGCGAAAATAAATATGTTCCCGTGACTGGATTTTGGCGGATTTTTAGTATGTTGCAATTTAGCATGTTATAGTTAATATACAACACCAGTCGTCTATGTTCCTATTTGTTCTTGGTTAAATGCTAATTCTCCTGCACTATAAGTCTGGCCTCATCTTCAAAAAAACAGCAAGTGGCACGACGAACTTATCAGTTTCTCTGTGTGTCTGTGACTGTTGGTCACTGACATAGGCCTACGTAGTTCATGCTCGATTGTTTCATTCTGAGAAATTCACTTACAAGAAAGAAACATTTGTTTCCGAAGAAAATATACATATTGTAGTTACTCATTCGAAATGTAACGCGAAAAAAGTAACGCAAACTATTTACGTTACTTAAAAATTTGTAACGTGTTACCGTTACAGTTACTTTGGAAAAAATGTAACGCGTTACTAGGAAACTTTACTTGCGTTACGTTACTTCCCAAGACTGTACGCATCAGCATGCTGTGCTATATATATGGCACGTATTTTTGTTCCACCTCAGCTCCGATTTGAGTTATCAAAAGCTACTCATTTTTATTTCATGTGTTAGGTGAGATGTTGATATCCATAAACAATATATTTTGTTGTCATATGGTGTTTACTTTCTGATTATATTACGTAAGGAAGTGTTCACATGCGGTTTTGGGGAAGTATTTTTTTCAGCACTAAAAAATCATGCGGTAAGTGTTTAAATACGAATTACGTTAAGTATTGAGCGTTTACACGCTTTATGGTAGGTTTCGATTTTGCTAATACAGTCCCTAGATGTCCTGTACATCATTTATACACGGTGATTCTTGCTGAATTTGCTTCAATGAAATTTATTGCATTTCGGCATCTACGGTCTTAAGCCCTTCACGTTAAAGGGATGATGTCCCTCGGCTCTGGCACACTCCCATATGCCTTGAAATAACACAGTCCCAGAAAAAAAATACTTTTTGTTACATTTCTAAGTGGGCGTGAGCTCGTGTAGGCGGTAGCCCTGTATGGGGATGACGAGCCACATTCCTAGTCCAAATTATAAACGGCGCTACAGGGGGGTGATCGCCACACCAATATTTTTTCTCGACCCTCCTTCGCCCCCCATTTTTCTACGTATAACTGGTGAACTCATGCTGCTGTAGAATTTGCCACTGAAATCTATGACCTCGCCACCCCAAAATTTTTCTTGCCTCCACTCTTCCCCCCTGCTATCCTGCTATTACGAGCCTAGCGCCGCCACTGGTTCAAGCAAGCGCCATGTTTAATGGCCACTCTGGTTGGTTCGCATGTAGGGTTTTGGTTTTTGAACATTGTTGGAACACGCTTGGTCTAGTGGCTATTTTATTTGTCTTTAGTGCGTTTTGTCCCAGTCTCGATTCTAGGTTGTGGTACAATTAAAGGAAATAAGTGGTTCGGATTCCATTAAAATTAGTAGGTCCGAGTCTTCTTTAGCAGCCATGCCATGTCCATGCAATGGCCAAATTACACCAAACCAAATAACTTTTTCTTGGTGATACATATTATATGTCTATATCTATCTATTTATATAAAATACTGAAAATAATCAAAATCATATTTGATATCACTGTATTAAAGGGTGCCCTTGAGCCGGGCCAGCCACCTCTGGTTACACTACTGGCTTGCTAGAAATCGAAACTGTGTATTCCGCTTTAATACGCCTTACATTCATCAGATAGCCACGAGGAAACTCAGAATTAATTTTAGACGGGAGCAGACTAAAGTAAACCAGGTGTATGCAGAAGCCCTCCTTTGTCTTAAAGATTTTAAAATACAGTAAGTGAAAAGGCAGATACTTCTTTGTCTTTTTCGTACACTTTGATCAAAAGGATGATCCATTTCTTGTGAATTCTTTTAGTAAACCTCTATAGGAAAGTAAAAGGGATGAAGTACGTTTTATTTTTCTATTCTATTATTCTGTATAAATCCATGGTTCACAAATTCGTTGAAACCTATGTTGTCTGGGAAATCGGAAGAATAGCGAATCTGTGAGCATAGCGAAATACTTCTTTCTTAATCTGCCGCGAATAGGTGTTTATCACCAGAGCATATGTTCTCACTCGAGACATGTGCGGCTGCCAATCACAATAGTGGAAAACCCTGTCGGTCTGCATAGTTTAGTAAGGAAAGGGAACCGCTAAGAACCCCGCCCAGTGGTTATAAGCTGAGGCTGAGAAGGATCAGTTCCATTTGAACAGCACTCCCTCTCTCTGGAAGCACTTAGAACTTTCCACATGAAAATTCACTAATGCAACTTGTGCATGTTCGAATTATGCCTTGAGTTGTTCGTGTTTCAAGTTTCTTTAAAAAAAATCTCTTGGCAGCAACATTAAAAGAACATTAATTATGTGTTTTAATTACTGTCATGAAGTGATCAGAAAGAGTATTAGTTGACGTAGAATATGTATGGCAGCTTAATTTAAATTATATTTATTAGTCCCTCTCTCTCTCTTATGAATTTACTTGTACCTAATGAATTACTTTCGTTAGGAAGAGTGGACGTTTCGGTGTAAAGGTTGAAATTTTTACACCGACCAAGTCTCACAAGTAAACTTCCTTACATCGAAGGCGAAGCTGCCTGGTTCTGATACCATGTTCAGCTGTAGGTTCGCGTCTGATATAGCCTCGATGCTGAACTAGACGTTAAACTCTTATCCAACCAACTAAAAATATGCTACTTAAAAGCTAAGACCTATGGTGCATATGCTTATTGCGGCTTTCATATAATCCTCACCGCACGTGAATGAAAGTCCAGTAAACCTACCCCTACGACTTGGAAAATGTGACGCAATACTTCAATGTAAAATTATATTTGATTTTCATCTATTTTAAACATTTATTTATTTATCTATTTAATTTTATTTTATATTACTTTTTTTCAGTAATTTCTACTCCTAGGTTTAAAACCACCAAAGAATGAGAGAATGACTCTAGCTTTAACTTTAAACTCTGAGTTTAGAAAAAAAATCCAAGATAACTCGTAGAAATTAATACAATTCATACAATGTGGTACATACTGTATGCTCGTTGAGTATTTCCAACAATCCTCAGTACTTGGGCTTCAAACCTGCCAATTGTATAGGAGTAAATCTTCTACTTGATTTAAACAAGTTCTAGCAGTGTCACGTGTACACCATGTGGAGGAGTGTGGTATTCATCGCTTGATAGATTTCACAATTAATATTGAAACTGAAACTAGTAGTGGCTATCTCTCTCTTCTTTTTCACTTTAACGTTTCATGGTTATGCCAAAGTGGCTAATAGAGACGTGGACCTATTGATTGTAGTGGAACCTTAACCACTTTCTTCGTTCAAGTGTATCTCCACTGGGAATCGCACCAGGACCACATGCACTAAAGGACAGCGTGCTACCCACTAGACCAAACGAGGGTCTAAGTTACTATCACTTCCAGTTTTAGTATATATATATAAGAGTGGAAATCCATCGTATATATTTGAGATGCCTAATTGATTGCATGAAATCCTAATTTCTTGATGTCTATTACCATTTTTCATATTTGGTTGTATTAGGTTGTGATGTGAGCGTGATGTTGAGTGAGCGTGAGGTCAGGCTGGTGATGTGAGCGTGACGTTGGGTGAGCGTATGGTCAGGCTGGTTATGTGAGCGCGAGGTGAGAGTGAGCTTGAGTGAGCGTGAGGTCAGACTAATGATAAGAGCGTGAGGTCAGGCTGGTGATGTGATAGTGATGTTGAGTGAACGTGAGGTCAGGCTGGTGATGTGAGCGTGACGTTGTGTGAGCGTGAGGTCATGCTGGTTATGTGAGCGTGAGGTGAGAGTGAGGTTGAGTGAACGTGTGGTCAGACTGGTGATGTGAGCGTGAGGTTGTGTGAGGGTGAGGTTAGACCGGTGAGGTGAGCGGTAGGTTGTGTGAGCGTGAAGTCAAACCGGTGAGGTGAGCGTGAGGTCGAGTGAGTGTGAGGTCGAGTGAGCGTGAGGTCAAAATGAGTTTGCGAGCATGAGGTCGAAATGAGTTTGTAAGCGTGGAGTTGAGTGAGCGTGAGGTCGAAATGTGTGAGTGTAAGGTCGAGTGAGCGTGAGGTCGAAATGATTTTGTGAGCGTAAAGTTGAGTGAGGTTAGGCCAAAGTGGTCACCTCTGATTAAGCGTGCAACTATAAAAGCGACAACAATATGGTAAGTTTTATGTGCCACAAAAGAATTTCCTTACGTGATTCTGGTAACGAAGGAGGTAATGTTAATATTGTTTATATAACAAGAAATATGTTTCCAACGGCCATACCATGTTTAACTATATTTTTATGGTTCTCATAACCCTACTCGTTTTTAGAGTGTAAGCATAAATTTGTGGAACTCGGATTAACGAAAGCAGTTAGCCGACTCGTGAATGTATACTACTGTTCCCACAAAGCAATTTTTCGAGTTTTTTTCAGTTTGATTACGGAAAAATGATAATATTTAGCGGTACTTTAATTTGTTTCCTCCGAAACCTGGTCCTTGAGACTCAGGCATTTATTCATCCGGTAGACTGCGTACGGATTTGTGGTTGTAAAAAAACACAAATCGCTCACCTACCCGCGTGCGACATTTTGGTGGCAGCAGACACATTAACGATAAGCGGGACGACAAAGGAAAGAGAGTAAAATCATTGGCGGGCCGCTGTCGACACTGGCCCAAGGCCCGCTGTTTCGCCGTTATAGGTCCGCTCTCGGCCCACCAGCCGATTGTCAATGGGGAACACTGGTGGCGTGCCGACTACAAAGATTTTTTTGGCAGGCAATTAGTGGAACAGTAAATCCGATAAATTAAACCATGACAATTATTTTGTTTATAGTCGCCGATTTTTGGCCATGCTCGCCAATAAAAACTTAAATTGACGTTTAAAATATTTTCTCAAACAGTTGATAGGAAAATGACAGCCTGAAAAGTCCGTATTCCGACTGATTGATGCGGCTTCTTTTTTCTCCGAAGAAAACGTTTGCAAGGAGAAAATTTTGATTGCATAGAACAGTGTTGTTCCTAGTGGTCCAGATAGTGAAAAATGTGCTTTCAGGGGGGAAATCTACTGACTATTATAAGTTTTTCACATTAGGCCCACAGACGTGTAAATTGAATTATTCTTAACGGGCTTTATTAGCTGCTTACTTGTTATTTTAGGTCGCTTTCATGCATATGTAAGCCGTTCCCAGATACTTTCCCTCTATATGGCACTTAAATCGTACTGAGAATTGTAGAAATGTACTGCTTATGTACTGAGTGCAACATAACTTGTGGGAATCCGCCATGATTTTCATTGTATTGCTACGCGCCTTTTCTGCTGTTTGCTGACTGCTCGGAGAGGCTACATTCCAGCGGCGGCGCTAGCGCATTTTATGCGCCTTTCCGGCTATTTGCCAACTGCTCGAAAAGACCTCTTTTCGATGTCGGCTTCCCGATTCTCCCACAGGCTGCATTCGACCCCTTGCCGCCGTCGAAAAGTGTCCTTTTCTGACTGGAAATTAACCCTTCAGGAAGGCAAAATTTTCACCAACTTTTACAGTGGCTTTGCCTAAGTCTGCCTCCGTGCTATGATTTCTCGGTTAGGGCACAATTGCTAGTCCTGAAAGTATATAATACTTGGATGTCCCATTCAATTTCTTCCTTTTTGGCTAGGAGTGCTGGAAAGAAAGCACAAAGGAAGAAACATTATACTGTGACACACACAAAAAATGCAAGAATTATACGTCAAGAACTTGCAAAGGTGCTCCTTGTCGAGAAATCATAGCATGGGGAAAGACTTAGGCAAGATTAATGTAAAAGGTGATGAAAATTTTGCCTTCCTGAAGCGTTGATTTCCAGTTGGCAAAGGCCACATTTCGGCGGCGGCAAGAGATCGGATGCCGCCTATGGGAGAATCGGGAAGCCGACATCAAAGGCAGGTCCTTCCGAGGAGTCGGCAAACTATCGGAAAGGCGCATAAAATGCGCCGGCGCCGCCGCTGGAAAGAAGCCTTTCCGAGCAGTCGGCAAACAGCAAGAAAGATGCATAAAATGCTCCGGCTCCGCCGTTGAATACTTGCCTTGCCGAACAGTTGGCAAACAGCCGGATATGACCATTGAATGCGCCGGCGCCGCCGTCGGAAAGATGCCTTGCCGAGCAGTCGGCAAACAGCCGTAAAGGCGCAGTAAATGTGCTGGCGCCGCCGTCGAAAGAGGGCGGCATAAGCGGTCGGCAGAGTCTCAGAAAGAGAGCTTTCCGACTGTTCTGCCCACTCTGACGGTCGACAACAGTCGGCAAAGGGAATTATCGACCACTTGTTGCCTCGGTAAAAGGTCGGCAACTTTGAACAAGTAGATCGTCGTGGCGCCGCGGGCGGGTGCCGGCTGCTTACTGGCGCCCTGCCACCTCTCTTGCCGACCACGACTTCCTAATGAGATATATACATAAGATCAGGGTATCTACTCATTTGGTCAGAAGAACTAATTAATTGAATGTCTTTTTCAGGTTAGCGCCAGTAGCGTAGCTAGAATTTTTTCAGTGGGGGGTTGAAAGCCCCAAAAAATTTTTTAGGGGGCCATTTCCAATGGACGAAAAATTTTATTCACACACACACACACACATATATATATATATATATATATATATATATATATATATATATATATATATATATATATATATATATAGATAGATAGATAGATAGATAGATAGATAGATATGTGTGTGTGTGTGTGTGTGTGTGTCTAAGTGAACGTTTCCATCTTTGTTGTTTCCATCCAAAAGAGAAATACACTTTTACAGGTAAAGAAAATAATTTTATAGCTTCATGCCTCTACTTAAAAGAGGATATTTCTATTATTGTGTGCAGCGGCAAAATTATCAACAACTTGTTATCAATGTTCTTCTAAATATAAAGTAATCCTAGGTTTCTCAACCTATCATCAGTCATTGAGTTGGGTAAATATCTTTAATCTTGTCAAACGTAAGTATGACCTTCCACATGTAACACTAGTAATGAATAGCCATAGGTACTATATTTAGCTTGTAGGTATCTAGGAATATGCTTATGTAGACACAAGAAAGATCAATGAAATTAATCAAGGAATCAAGTTTGGTTTTCTCTCGTCTTCATAGAACTTAATTGTGTTTGGAAGGATTTTGAGTTCATAGTTGAATGTTTCCAAATCACTTCCATAATGCTGGGCCAATATTGTAATTTAAAATGTTTTCAATTTTATGTAGAGCGGTGATTTTGCTACATGATCCAAAGCAGTTTTTCATATAATACACAGAAAAATGCCTCTTAGTATATTACCTTTAGAAAATTCGTTTTCTGCATCCAATGAAGGAAGAGATTCATGTGATATTTCGACGGCAAATGTCTAATTCGTTTCCACGAGGATCCCCTATAGCCTATCTGTTTTCGGCTCTGGAATTCAAGGCAATTTTCTTTGCATATCTCCAAACATTCTTGAAAATTTATTCGAATGTTATTCGTTGAGAGTCATATTCACCAGACCTCATTTTCGACAGTGTTTGAACTAGTGAATCTAGAAGAATCAAACCTTCCGACATGTCTGCATCTACTTGAGATAATGCGATGCTCAAAGTTACAGCATAGCATGGGTTATCTAAATTTTTGCAGCCCAAAAACATTCCCTCTTGTACAGGATCACACTGATTTCCTGGATGGAATGACGGAAGTAAATAAATATCATAAGTTCCAGATCTGTTTTAAAACCGCTTAACAATATAAATAGTTGTTTGGTAGATAAACTCCTATAATAATAATAATAATAATAATAATAATAATAATAATAATAATAATAATAATAATAATAATAATAGTAATAATAATAATAACAATAATAATAATAATGTGAAAAGTGAAGGACAAGAACAAATGTTCTTAAAAGACAAACGTCGGACAGGATCTGGTCTCCAACGTGTAATGTCCCTCGATCCTGGTCCAAAAAGGGTCAACTCTGAAAACTAGAATATTAAAAAAAATGAAAAAAAAAAAAGAACTCATTACTCCACAAGACCAGGGACTCATATCCGCTTAGGTTACCACAACCAGATGCAAGACTCTTAATATTAACCAAGTTTTTTGAAGTTTGGTGTAGCAATCAAAGTTAATTCTTCAACTAATACAGTTTTATTTACAATTAATAAATTCACTAATAACAACAATAGACTAGACAATTGAATTCAAGATATTAATTGAATAATTTCATTAGAGTCCTTCAACAAGCCTAATTTGCCTTTCAAGAAACAATTTTAAATAAGTCAGATTATCGCTCACACTTCTTCAATACCCTTAGAAAAATAATAGCAATTTTCCAATTTAAACAAGCTATTAATAATTTGTCAATTACTGGTTTTAGTCAAACGATGTGGCAACAAACGACATATCTTTTATAGTAAATTACTTAATAATACGGTACTTTAACCATTCTTTGTCTTTTCTTTTGTCTTGCAATTTCTGGAAATTACTTTATTTCAAAATGAATAATGGGCCTAACAAGAACCAATTTTTAAAAAAAAAATCTTCGACAATTCAACCTAATGGAGCAAAAAACTCGTCCGAACAGATACGTTAAATTTCACAAAGATACGAAAGGATAGAATTATAAGTTAATAAAGTATGTTTTTACCTTTACCTCCGCAATCTACTTACCCTCTTTTTGTCCTCTCGGTATGTACCCAACATTTAACATAACCAATGAAGGACACAAATATGCAATGAAAGTTACAATGAACTAGCAAAACAAGAGGTATCCATCAGCAAAAACTCCATTTGGCTCTCGAACATTAGACCACAACTCACTGCAATATTAAACCGAAGTAGTAACTCTAAACAGAAGCAGCAACACTAAACAGAAGCAGCGACAGGTCACAACTGACCTACCGATACCTAACGGAGCACGAGGCAGGGAAGAATCGAGCTGTCGCCACATCGTCATAACTACGAACTCTTTTTTTGTTTTTTAATTCACACAATCCAATATCATTATTGTTATAATTTTCTTCTTATTTTTTATCGTCCATAATTAGTATTTATTTTAAAAAACAATTTCGTTGATTTTATATTTTATTTGATTCGATTTGATAGTCTCGTCCATTGTCTCTGAGGGGTGTTTCCTAAGCCGTAGTACCAGGACAGGGGCGGCTCCTAAAGAACGTCATGTCCATTGGCGGCTCCAACGGAAAGTCTCTTCCAGCGGCGGTTCCGAAGGAAAATCACTTCCAACTCTAAACTATTACAAACAGGACACTGATTTGCCGTCTCTGCCGACTTTAAATTTTGAGCCTTGCTCTTGAAACTTAAATTTCATATTAAATTGCCTGTTCTCGTCATGTATTTTTAAAATTCCGATTTCGCGCTCTAAAAATAGGGTAGCTTAATAAGTGACAAAACTGGACAATTAGAGCACGAGGCAAATTTTGCAATTAGCATCCCCTTCATCTACATCTACACCAATTAACACACAGATTAGTTTGCTGGCGCCCGGGGCAACTGCCCTGGTTGCAGTTTCTTGTTTTGGTCTGGCCGTAGTTCAATTATTTGTGGCTACTTTTACCCTTGAACTCTAAAACTAAGTAATGAATTTGACTTTATTAAAATGATAGAGTGAACACACTCTGAAGCAAAAAGATGAAATGTGTGTTCCTTTTCCTAACATGAAACATTGTTAGAACAGACATTTCAATCGGAACTTCTTACAGTGAAAGAAGTATACGGGGCTTTCTTCTTCTTTTGTTTCGTTTGTTTACCGTCTCTAGTTTACAGAATTTGAAGTGAATTCAAATACACAAACACTTCACACCCACATCGAATGGCCAAAGATCAGCGGTACAACATCAACTTATGATTCGGAAGGTGGTGTGACCGATCCCTCGTGGGAAAATGTTTCAACTGAGGAGTTTACCAAATTTCTTTCTCGGTGTCACTACGAAAATGTTTATAACTCAATTGACTGATTTCCCTCATTTTTGTCCTCTGAGCCTGGGATGTTTTAAAGCCTTAAAGCAAATTCAAATGTAATCGAAGTAACTTAACGCTATTATTCTCTAGTTGATGCTAAATTAATATTGTTAGTTTTGAGATTAGATTTGAAAGAGAGGCATTGTTTTGTATATTCTGTTGTAAATTCATTTCATCACTGATTTACTGCTTTGCTTAATTTCTACCATGTAATTTTCTCAGAAATGCTCAAGGCTTAATTTTCTCAGAAATACATATTTTGATGAAGAACAAATATAATATATACCAGTCCTACAAACTGATATCTGCCTGATTACTAAATATCAGATAACGGAATGATACAACCTGGTCACGGAAGTAACTACCTTCTTACACAAAATAACATTACTGCCGCGACCAAGTTGAATCGTCTTGGTGTCTTACCTTATGGTTCGTAATCAAGAGATTGTAGCTCTAGCTCTGTGATAAGCTTCGGAACTTCTCTAGTAGTAGCAGTTTTGGGATTAAGATGCAATTAAATCGTTAAAAGAAAATACTTCTGAACGATTTATATACAAAGAATCACTGAATTTTACTACGTTTCCCCACTCTTTTTTAGTAATACAAATGAACTAAGTGCTGACTCGTTTTACCGTGGTGGTCACTAGTATCACTTGTTAATATCATAGCAGAAGGTTTATATAGAGTTGCCAATTTCCAAGAGCGTTAGGAAACTAGACGTATTAGAGACAAGACGACAAGGTAGTCGAGAGTGAGAACCGGTATCAGTAGCAAATAGTAGGTGTTGGTAGTATTCAGTATCTTAATTTTCTCAAACGATTGAGATATGGACAACAGAGATTGACAGAAAGAATAAAAACTTTTACTCTCTTCTTTTACTGAATATTAGGACGGTTCGATATTAAGATAATAATAATAATAATACCAAATTATTTAATGGATGCTATACATTTGTTTTATGTCGCCATAATCAATTGAAGTTAATTACCTAGTGTACGAATTATAGTAAGCAGTGCACGAAGTCTTCTTTCGTCCAACACAGGTGTAATGTTTTACTACAGTGTATGATGCTGTTTGTAAGTAAGCATTTCATATTTTAGTATGACTTTCAACATTGAAGCAAAAGAGAATGCCGACTGATTCTGCTTCTTTTTTTTTCTGGTTCTTTGTCGAAAACAAAGGAGATAACCAGATAAGGGACAGAGGTTTAAAGGAACGTTCAGGTGATGAGGTCAATGCATGCACTTTACAGATTTCGATGAATTAGATCTTGCTGTACTACTAAAACGAGCCTGGATGTATTTTACTCGGAACGCACACTATTGTAATATACAGTATTGTGCAGTTGGTAACTCTGTCGTCGATATATATTTTGGTAGTAGTTTCACTTGTGACCACTACCAACTCACCGTTTGTCGACATATAGTAGTATCACTCTGTGTGGGGGCCACTAGGGGGGCAAGAATTTGAGCAAGGTGACCTGGCCATCCCTTGTCTCCGCCACTGGTTAGTGCTCACAATTTTTTTAGTTCATAATTTAGACAGTTAACACAAATGAAGCTCCACAAAGGATGTATCAAGAATGTGAAAAGGTAGGCCTAACATAAGGAGAGCTGCCTGATGTCTCTTATTCCGAATTCCGATTTTTTGTGTTTAACAGAGTCTTAACATTGCGCCAATTACGACACACTCTCCCATGTATGATTGAATAGATACTTTTTTCTGTGTCGGTCATCATTTACATCAGAAATACTATCTTCCGTTTTCAGGTGAGACATACTAGTTCTTGCGGGTTGAATTATTTCAATCTGAAGAACGAAAACCGGGGCAAACAGGCGTCCCGAAAGCATTTTTCGGAACAGTTAATTCTATCATTGAAAACTGGGACTGTCCCGGAAAGCCGAGACGTCTGGCAACCCTAAACTACCCTGACATATAGCACCACACTGTAAATCTTCCGGCATCACAGAGTACACCGCATAATGTCCCCATAGATACAGTAGATAGATAAGTAGATAGATAGATTGATAGACTAATTTTTGACTATTTTCTTCTCAATCACAGTTCTTGCAGCTGACCAGTCCTTTCCCTTATTTAGCATACGGGAAGTACTGAGTTTAGGGACAGTGAATCACAAGGCTATGATATGCGATAACTTACAATATGATCCAACCAGCATCCTCTGCCCTCCGCATCAAGGCAAGAATGAAATAATGCGGGCTTCTTTTATTTCATTTAATCGTGAATGGCATACACATCACAGAGCTTGGGAATGAAGGAGAAAAGAACAAACGGTTTCACTTAGCATCTGTATCATTATATACATTTCGTGACACTTTTGTCCCATTCATTTCTAAGCATTCTCGTTGAAGATATTGACATACAAGGTAATCTAAACATTACAGAAATCAACACTTGACAAAAGGAAAAAGAAAAAAAGTAAGAAAGAAACGTATCAAGATAATATACCCTTTTTTGTTATGTAGAACGTAATAGCAATTTTTACACTAATAAATGTTGCAACATCGCTCACTCTGGAAGCATTGTAGAGGGAAGGTCAATGTGATTGTATAGCTCAACAGGCGGATGCCAAAGATCGGAAAGAGGCCTTGGATTCAATCTTCCTTTCGGATACTTCATTTGAGACAGCCAGTGGGGAAAAAGGTTATACGTAGCTCCCAATGTCAAAAAATAAATAGAAAATAGATGGATCTAGAATACTGTTATCACTATTATTTCCTTTTTCTTCCGGCATATATATTTACAATAGTTACAAGAAAATGAAATAATAGGCAACTCGTGCTATAATTCAATCAAAAAAGTCGTAAATTCGATTTATATTCAATTATTTAAATAGTTTTGATTTTGATATCTTTCGAACATTACGTATTCTCCTAGGGAACATAAAATGTATCCATCTTGATAGATCAGGGGTGTCTCTTTAAGAGCTGTAAAATGTGTGGCAAGTGAAGAAGGATGACATTCTAAAACCGTTTGATCATCGAGATGAATCAGACGACTTTCTACCTAGATGAAGCAAACGATTTCTTTTAATATTACCTGTTAAAGTTTTAGCATATTGAGCATGGGCGACACTTTTAGATTCGTTAGAACAATAAATCACGGTCGATTTTTAAAAGGGAAATGTTAAACTGCAACATGTGAATATGGGTATTTTCAGAACAGTTGTTTTACTTTCAGCAGCATCATGACAGTCACCTCTACAGATTTGTTGTGGAACAGTAGATGAATTATGTTCTACCAATTTTCACAATCATTTTAACATATGCTAGGACTATAAGAAACTCATTTGTCTAGGAGTCATCATTGAAGTTGGTACAACTGAATCATGGATCATTTCGGAAAATCATTTCGGAACTGGTTGCATTTTTATTTACTAAATGAAATGACAATTTTTGGCACGGGAAGGACAGGTATATCGCAGGGATAGTTTCATTTCTCTGTTAGTATTCGAAAATGAAGCAGTCGATGTTATTTTCAGGACATATGGAACACACAACATGCTTTTTCATAAAAAAAATATTATTATTATTATTATTATTATTATTATTATTATTATTATTATTATTATTATTATTATTATTATTAGGTGGAATTACATTTTGATATCAAAACATTATGTGGTAACATTTCTTAAAAACATATTTAGTAACTTATTTGTATCTTGTGATTGTAATTGTTTAATAATATTAAGGATACTTACAAATTGGTCGTTACAAAATATAAATGTATTACAAATAAAAATCTTGTTTAACTGGCAGTGAATTCAACCCAGGTCTCTCGTTTGAGGATGCTTTCTCTATCATATAATTACTTTCGGCATCATTTTTTTAAAACCTACAATGTTCCATGTCATGAGAATACAGGGCTAGCATAAATGATTCATTCATTTTGAAAGGGCTATATTTTCGAAAGTGTTACACGTACACACATGAACGATATATGAAAAGAACCACAAACTCACCTAGTTTATACGCCCTCTACAAATGTTCAGTATGTGCCAATTTGGTGACACGACACACGTCGAGACGATACTAAAGCTCATTCCACACATTTTGTAGCATAGTGCTATGAATTGTCGGCACTGTAGCGCTGATGTATTTTTTGAGCTCGACTAAGAATTGAAGTAGTGGGTATCCTTAGTGTATTCTCTGTCACATACATTTATGCTTCTTTCTCGCGGGATAGTATCTTTTGCCCCTTACTATGAGAATGAAATCGGTACACATTCCTTGCTACCACCTCGCGATTTACTTAAATGGTTTAAAGGTTTTGTAAGCTCAATCCCTAATCAAATCGATAACAGCATGATATCTCTCTTTGCAGTTAACACAGAAATATCGCAAAACTTGGTACGAAAAAAAAAGTTTATTATGAAGAAAATGGTCTGCATAGCTCTTTCTAGAATGTCTGTTATTAGTTGTAGTAGTTGATTTGATTTTATCGTCCAATTCACCAGCTTGGCTATATGAGACCTGGACTTACATCTCAAACGTGAGATCCGAAACACATGAGCATCCGCCGAGAATCGATCTTCGTTTTTAGAAAAAAAAAGTATCTGATCACAGTCAGTTCTTATCCGTTGGGATTACAACACACCCTATTATTATACTGGTATTAGGAAGCAGTCATGAAACTGGTTAAGAATTTCGTGACCTGGAAGGAGTCACACTTGTGCCCCGGTATGACCGGAACAGAAATGGGATGGCAAAACGTCGTCGTACACGCTGGAAATTTGTACGATACTGTTAATAAAATTACATGTTTTCTGCTGATATAGTGGCTAACGAGTGCGTTTTTGGTTCTTGTAGTATCGTGTTCGATTCCCGTTAAGGGTCAATTAAAACTTTAACTAGAATTTATTTTCATGAATCATATTTCTCCTTTAGGTTAAAGGACTTAGGCTAGTTTTCGACGGAAGCATTTATCGTAGCATTTCTCGTAGCAAATATCGTATCATCGATATCCTACCGTGTAAAGTAGCAAATGCTATAGCATTTATCATGGGTATTTCTTGTCGATAGAACCTGCTCTATTTCGTAGCATTTTCCCTAGCATTTCTGCTCCGATTGCAAAGCCGTGGTTTGTTAAAAGGAAGCGAAAGATTTTGTGTCAAATATCCATGCTCTTTGTTTTGTGTGGGAAATTGAATTGTTGTAAAGAAAAATGAGTTGGAGTAGGGATACTATTATTATGTTGATTAAAAAAATATGAGGAATATCCTTGTTTGTACAAAGTTAAAAGCGTGTAGTTTTACTATACGGATCCACACAGAAATTAATTTAAAAAGATGCTTTTCGTTTCATTTATTGTACCTTCACCAATCATTTATGAGGTGTGCCCTTGCATTCTCCGGTGCAGGTTCACTTTAACAGGTGGCAACGTGTAGTTTTACTATACGGATCCATGGTATAAGTAGTAGTAGTAGGTGTATTAGTAATAGTAGTAGTAATAGTAGTAGAAGTAGGTAGTAGTTGTAGGAGGAGGAGTAGGAGGAGTAAGTAGTAGTAAGAGTAGAAGTAGGAGTACTTAGTAATAGTAACAGTAGCCGTAGGTGTAGTAATAGTAATAGTAGTAGTAGTTGGAATAGGAGGCGGAGTAGGAGGAGTAAGTAGTAGTAAGAGTAGAAGTAGGAGTACTTAGTAATAGTAACAGTAGCAGTAGGTGTAGTAATAGTAATAGTAGTAGTAGTTGGAATAGGAGTAGGAGTAGTAGTGGTAGTAGTAGTAGTAGCAGTAGTAGGAACGGGTTAGAAGCCCCGAAGGGGTTGGTTGGGTTCTGTTCTCGATACAATGGGGAAATTACAGACTTGCCAAAATTTTATGGCAGCTTATTGAAGATTACGTGCATTTTGGGTTCGATTTTAATTTCTATATTTCCACGTAAATATGCATCTCAGATGTAAGTGCACACCATATTTCCATTACTTATACACTACTCGATTAAAATTTTAGAAATTTCTGTAAATTTTAAAATCTATGGATCTGTATAGTATAACTGCGCCGTTAAAAGTTCTTTGTATCATAATAAGCATATGCGAAAAAGGGCTTTAGAAGAAATCGTGACTGAAATATCTGTTTTTTTGGTTTGGAGCCATAATTGCGCTCTTCTCCAGTGATTTTTTGCTACGTCACGACAAAATGCTTATCAAAATGCTACCGTGTAAAACCACAATATAATACGAGAATATAATACGAGATGCCATAGAATATAATACGAGATTTTTGGCAGCACATCTGCTATGAGAAATGCTACAATAAATGCTTTCGTCTAAAACTGGCCTTAAACCTTGAGAAAAGTATACGGGAAAAAATATAAAATACTATACATGCAAAAGCCAGGTGCCAGTGTTTTGTAATCTATTGACAAAATAGTAGAAAGACAGGAAAGAAAATCTTTTGAGAACTCAAACCGAACAATGTTTTAGCATTCATGCTTAATTTGCTACTTGCGTGACACATTAAATTCAATGTATTAATATAAGTATTACTCACAAAATTCACTATCTGACTGTTGATAACATTGAAAATAGTAGGTATTGTAAAACATAATACCTCATTTTTATATCAATAAATAATAAATAAATAAGGAGACAGTAACAATACTATTAATCTACATCTACATAATATATAAATAAAGAGTAGGGTAACTGTCCCAATAACTGACACTGTCGTCTTTTTTTAGCCGTAATAAGACTGCGGGACTAGATACCAGCAAATGCTGCTACCTGTTATTCTCTTGTGGTGTTGTCAATCCTTCACTACTGTTAATATTTGTCACTAGGTGGTAGTACTCCAAAGGAAGCAGAACATCGATGGACAGTGACAAGTCAACTGTTTTTTCAGCCTTCTAGTAACAGTTACGCTTAAGGAAAGTTGCTTTTGTTTCCGGCGCATATCAAATAGACCATAATAAAGACTGACGAGTTAAAGATCTTTTGATGTAACTGAAGGACTAATAGATCAGATTAACCAACAATTTTAGATTCTTGAAAGTTAAACTAAGTTTCCAGGGGGGATGTCAATTATTGGTCACAGGTTAGCTGCAATCACCAGTAATTGACACCCCTGTCAATTAGGTCTACTGGTGTTTTGCCTAAGCTCAATGAATATCAGTAGAAATTTGTATACCGAGTATTTCAGTGAAGTTAAGTTTACTGGTAGAGTTAAAAACATTATTTCTTATAAAATCCCAGTAGTTGACAGGGGGTGTAATTACTAGATCCAGGGGTCTCAATTACTAGGCTACTGCAGAAAAATTGTACAATTTACACACCTTTTTTTATTATTGCGATTTGTCATCATTCGATAGGTTCTGGGCTGACACCTTTGTGATTAACAGAGAACCGACCTTGCTTTAAAAAAAAAAAATCTTGATGTGGTAAATATCCCCTTGGTACGGAGTTAAGTGGACCTAGGCCTTTTCCCTTATTTTTCTTTGTCTTTTTGAGCGTTCAATATGACTTTAAGCGATTGTCTTCCCTTAATCTACAGTACTCTTACTTGGCACGTTGCCACTGGTAGAGTAGCCTACAGTAGCCGATTAGTTTTGAAAAAGATGGAATAACATATATTTATGGATGCTGTGAATGCTTTACACTGATGAAGCTAAGGAAAAATTCTGCTTTCTTTCTTTACAAGTGAAATCGCATCTATGGAGCAAAGTAAAATCACATCTAATAGGTCTAATGTCAACTCCGACTGCATCTTTAGCTAGTGATCATATGAATGCAACGCAGCTGCAAACTGGCCACACCTACGAGCGAGAGGGTACCCTAGATATTGGTGATAGCCCAGAGGAAAACGAGAAAACAGAAGTGGCACATGTGTTACAAATACCGGCCGTGCCATCAAATTTGTCCCTTCAGATTCCGCCAGGTGATGGAAACACTAACTCTTCTTTAAATGAAATCTTTAAGTTTTACGTCCCACGATTATGCCGGTTAGGCTAAAGGAGACGGTGATGATGAGAAATGAGTGAAATTGTGGAATGAAAAAAGTGGGAGGAAATGGGAGAACTCCAAGAAAACCCACGAACACGGTGTTTGTCCACCAAAAAGTCCACATGGCGTGAGTTGAGATGGAACCAGGGGCCCCAAGCACCGGAGGTGAACGCTCCACCACAGCCACCACGCAAGAGAGTGGGAATGGACAGTGACATTCCAACCACATCACATCAACTATCAACGTGTAAAATAAAAGAAACACGTGTTTATTATGATGAACAGTTTTATATCGGTTGCATTACAGCTATTGATAAAGACAGGGTTCGCCAAATTTCGTAGAGAGGTCACGGAAGACAAATTAGTGTGGCTAAAAATCACTTATATTGATAAAGGTGGACATAAAATTCGTATTTTACGGATCGATTTCTCTAATTGGATAATGTCGTTATGCGCAAGTTCAAAATCTCATACCGACAGACGAAACTATCAGAAATGTTTTCCGGCATCATTAGGCCATTTACTCTTGTGTTATGCGATGCTGTTACATTAGGACCGAGGACATTTCAAATAAGATATTTCACTGATAGTATTAGAAAATATTTTACTTTTCAATTATACAATTATTAGTACTTAATTTTCTTGTCATATGTCACCTGGAAACAAGACTATGCTATGAATATTTGTATTATTTTAGTTTTAACATCCGTTGTATGCAAAAATAATATATCAAAACTGTTATAAATCAGCTTGGTAAGATGGTAGAAAATTATGTACTTTATTCGAAGTAAGATATTAAGAGATGTCAATTACTGGGTCACGATATGTCAATTACTGGTGATTCTCTCAAATCACAGTGTCAATTTATGGTACAATAAACAACTATTCGTATATATATTTTAAAAAAAATAATAATAATCAGTGTATATTTTTTCCGGTGGTGTGTGTAGATGAAGGAAAGATGCCTTCGTACCTACACGAGAGTTAAGTAAGTTAGGTTCATTTGAAGGGTACAAAAACATGCAATTTGTGAAATACTGCTCTTATACTGTCAATTACTGGGACAATAACCCTACGTTGTCTATCATAACGTCAAATGGCTGAACCCTTTGAAATGAATTTTATTAACATAGTTAACACCTATCTCGGACTGGGTTAATTTCACGCCACTTTTATTAAATTGCGTATCCTAACAGAGGAGAGGGGGTTAACATTTTATGCGAAAAGAATATCTAATGTTTGTGACATGGAACTTGATATATAAAAACGAGTGTGCATGTGTCCGACCGTGCTTGGAAATTTCTGTATTAAGTGGAAGAATTAAATTTCTGTATTTCTGTATTGTACATTTGGTCCTGTCAGGTTCCTATAATTCATGAACATATATATCATAAGAGGAAGAGATTGACATAAATACCATATTTTAAAGTATGTGGGCCCATCTCCCATTGTTCTTAAAAATCCGCTTTTGAGGACAAAAGGGGGCAAGTTCTATATACGCGGTCAATATGTAAAAGTGTCATCGTGATTGTCTGCCCGATCATCACGGAAATCGAATGAGCCGTTTGAAATGAATATTTGAAAGCATTTAGTACTAGGAACAAAATGGTTAGCTGACGTCCACTGGAAACTTCACAATACTTCGATACAATTCAGAGGATGGTCAACTATGCCTAAATATAACATTTCAGGGGGAAGTGAACACGGGGAAAGAAGTAATAGCGGATATAAATTTAGCATTGGAAGTCATTGAAAAACAAAATGTGATGCGCGGAAATGAAAAAAAAAATAACTTTTATAAGTTTTGAAGACATGATTAACAGATTATTTATCCCAACGAGTCGACTATTTTTACACATGTCTGAAGTGTTTAGTTGTGCTCTCAATTGGCACTGACTGATTGCGGCTACATTAGCATTTGTTTCTTATAGAGTTTCATTACTTAACTTCACTTCAATTCCAATAACTTCTCCTCGTGTGTAGTTCCACTTTTTTTTTGTTTTGTTTTTAATTTTTATTCAGGCATAGTTGGTCATTCTGTAATTAGTGTCCAAGTTCGCCAGCGTACGCCACATAACCATTTCTTACAAGGGGAAAGCAGACATTGCTAAATTAACTTCACGAGGTAGTAGTGCACATCCAAAGTGTTAATATTACAAACTGGAAGAGCACAATAGCCAGAAATAGTGGAGAAAAAGCACCCTAAAGATTCCTACATATTGCATATATGGTAGAACCGTAAAGTTGTCAAGTGACGGCGTGGCAGAGTTAGAAGCATCTATGACCCCCGTGGAAAGTGTCCCGGGTTAGATTCCCGCTCGAGTCAACTTTTTATTTTTTTGCTTTAACCAATAAGGTAGCCACAAAATTTTAATTCACCATATGCTTATAATGCATGAAAGAATAGAAATGTTCAAATCAGTTCTGAAATCTTTCAATGTTCCATGTTAAGTAACATTAAAGTGTAACTTATTCCGCGCTGTATAATGATTTCACGATTTATATTATGGTTAGCACAGTAATTGCGTAAAAAATCTTCTAGACGCTTCGTGTCCCTATCTGTGGGCAGTGTGAGAATCACAAGGGGGAAAAGGGAGAAGTTCTCTTTGTTATACTGAATGCATGCTATAACCAGCTGCGTTATTTCAGAATTCGCTTGAGGGGGAAAGAGCGCCTACGACATAGAACTTTTGCGTTTTGTATTAGTAACGGGCGTTCAGAAAGTAACTATGCAGTGTCATGTTGTGGTGTGCTAAGTGATGATTCATATAAAGTGATGACTGACGTCTTCAAGAACATGCAGAAACGTGTGCAACTGTGTCTTCAAGTGCAAGGAAATCACTTCCAGCATCTCCTATAATTCCAATGACATTAAAGTTTAGCTTCGAGTTAATTTCAGGTGTTTAAAGTGGTTTACGGAAAATAAAATACCGCAAGTTATGAACTGCATAGTTACTTTCTGAACACCCTGTATATTACTAGACAATCGATTAAAGTATATTTATTCCTTAAACTCTTGAGGGGCAATTGCCCTTCCTTCTCTCCCTAAATGACACCTCTGGCTACAACTGTCATAGCTGGCCATGCTATTCTTGTCTGAAACACAAACAATTCCCCCTTGCAAAAGTCCGGTCAATTCGCACACTGTTGACCAATATAGAAACGAAGCATCAAGGGGCCATGGTGGCTCAGTGGTAGAACATTCACCTCTGGTCAACACCGTCTCCTTTAACCTAACCGGCATAAACGTGGAACGTAAAACTCAAATATTTCATTTTATTTTCTTTACGAAGGGTCAAGAACATTTTTTACCCAACTACTGTACTAACCAAAATATAACCCGTGGCATCAATATACGACGCGGAATAGGTTACATTTTAATGCTCCTTAACATGAAATATTCAAAAGCTTTTACAACTGATTTGAACATTTCTATTGTTCTATGTATTATAAACATATACGAATTAATATTTTACTTCTAGTTACAAATGACTACTTCTTTGGTTACAGCAAAAAAAAAAAATAATAAAATAAAAAATAAAAATAAATAAATAAATAAATAAATGAGAATGACACGAGCAGGAATCAAACCCAGGCTCCTTTGCAAGAGAGTTGAGGATCCCCCTAACTCTGAGGCGCCATCACTTCATACCTTTCGAATCGTGTCATACAGGCAGCCAGTTGAAATCTTTAAGACGCTTTCCGCCTATTGTGCTCCTCCAGTTGGTAGTATTAACAATTCAAATGTGCATAGGATGTTCCCGAAGTTCATTTACCCAAGTCTGCTTTGATTTGCTGGTTAAATTTGGCCGGATTTTTCTCATGTTACTTTCATACAATACATGTTCTAAGCGAGGAAAGAAGTGTTTAAATTAAACTCCGAAAAAGAGAGTTCCTGACGAATTTCTCATCATAGGAAGATGAAACTCGCCATTTACTGTTAACTCCTCCTTACCCCATCAGAATCCTGCCGCCTACAGTCGGACAATTTGTCTATGGCAACCAGATGCCGCGGTCGTATTACTGGATACCGACGTCTTTCCGCGCGATTTCCGCCCGCGACGAGCAAAACGAGAGTCGTTCACCAAAAGAAAGCAAAGAGAGTTAGAATGTAATTTCTTGCTTTAAAATACGAATTAGGGCTTATATTTCCCTCATATAAAGCTTTCTCGAAATAGTCGGCAGACAGACGGACGACCACTGCAAAAACACACTACTGGCAATTTCTTGAAAATCGTCTTGCGCTCGACGTCGGCGAAAGTTTCAATATCGTGTATCAGTGGCAACGAGTCGAATTTTCGAAAGTAAATAGATCCTTATCTTCTTAAATGATGAAGTAAAAAATTGAAACTGTCCTAAGGTTTTCCTTGTAGGTGAACACTACTTCCGTTAAATATGTCTTGGGAAAACGGAGTCGGCAGAAAATCGGCATACAGCGGACGGAACGATCCGACAAATGATGGTAGTAAAGACGTCGAAACGCTGACGGTGTGCCGACCATAAAAAAGGTAAATGTATGAAAAGAAATGCAGTAAAGGGACTGCACGTATATGAGAAGTAAATTTTTAAAATTAAATTACAAGTGCGAGAGGATCCTTGACAAACATATTAGAAGAAGTGGCAAACAGCGAACGAGCCGACCGCGGCAAATGTTGTCGGAAAGACACTGAAACGCTGGCGGCGTGCCGACAAGTAAAGAAGCCGATAGAATGTCGGCAAACAGCGGGCGGAACGACCTCGGCAAAGGTGCTTGGACAGGCGCCGAATCGCTGGCGGTTCACCGACTAGTAAAATAAATCTTGTACTATATACACAGATTCCGAAACGGGTCCAAACGACTCAGAAATGCATGTCTTCAAATTTGGACATACTTTAATGTGTACAAATGAATTGCCCTCTAATGACGAACATAAGGAAATATGTCGATTTTCTGACATTACGGATATGTCCTCCATAAATGTAAAAATTTGACCATCTGCAGCATGTCAAAATGATCTACTGCCGTGTTTTCATTAGTTTTGAAGGATTAGTATGTTATGTCTTGTTGAGGCAACTTTTGAGTTGATGTACTTTTATGTCATAAGTGTATACATATTCGCGGAAACGTGTAGCGGTTGCCGTTCGTCTCTTGTGAACAGTGTTACAAATGTAGCACTTTGTCGCTTACTCTAGAAATTTTTAAAGTTATTTTCTCAAGAATAATTGGTTCATTTATTATAGTTAGAATATGAATTTTGAACCTTTTAAATGTTGTCTACCGACTAAACTATCACTATTTCTATTAAAATTAATATTTCTAGCGTCTTCTTGCAGTATGTTTAGCGACAACATTATTCACTGTGTTGGCAATACTGCTTGCCAATGTTTATGATGATTTCAGAGATACATACCAGTGATCCCGCTTACATCTTAACGTAACGTTTAATTAATTAATTAACTTTACTTTTGAACAGCAATAAAGAACATTGTACTTGAACCTAAGTTTGGACCTATGAACACGGCATTTACGGATGCCGAAATGGAATGGAATTGAGATACATACATGCGATACAATATACCGATGTATTGTGAGGTGCAAGGAGCAATAGATATAAACTATGCCCACAAGGCAAAAACACTAACACAACAATAAAATAAAAGGATGGTGGAGTGACGAGGGATATTTAAATTTAAGTAAATATAATTGAAAATGCTAATGAAAAGCTGTTATGTAAGTAAATTTCTTTTTGGAGTGTTAAAGGTGATTTCCTGCTGGAGCTGTCACTGCCACACTTGATATTTTTAGAGCATGAGTTAAGTTAAATAAAATTTTAGGGTTTATAACAAAATATATTTTAGGGATTTTTGACGACAGCTATGGTTTTAGCACCTACTTGTAAAGGGTTCTCAAACATTTAATAAGGTAAAAAAAAAAACAATAATAAAGAAAAGGAATGATTTTAAACCAACAGGTAGCAGCGTGTTATACACCCTTTACACTCATAGCTGTGTTGTTTGGTTTATTGGGCGTGAAGCTTTCCTGGGCCCCATTTAGGAAAGTGGTTAGAAGTACTAGAGAAAGGAAAGAATGTTTCCTTAACACTTTGAAAGCCGGCGTGTTTGTTTTAAAAAATACTCAGAAAACCAGCCATTTTTGGTGTTTTTCAATAAAAAATTAAAAAATATTCTACAGGTTAATATGTGTGTTTATTACACCACATGAAAGGTCTGTGCTTCCTGTACATAAACATACAAACATTACAAACATACATGCGTCATAAGGCGAACTATAATGGTTTATCTTGGATATGATTTTCGATATAGGAAAAAAGTCCGTACTTTGAGTTCTTAAGTGTACCTAGCCTTGGTATGATAAACACGGAAACATTCTGGCATGTAGAGACCCACCTTACAATCAGGACACATCCACGTTGTGTTGTTTCGCTTCCGTTTGCCATTATATACCTTTCCTACATCAGACCTTACAATATCTAGTAGGTCTCTCTTTTTTTCCGTAGCGGGAACCTTCTTTGCAAAATGTCTCCCGGTCAATCTGTTGGTTCCACTTGAGGTTTGAGGAACTTGTTGAGCTTCGACACATTTTTTTTTCACTCAAAGCTTCCCCCACTTTCTGCAGAAAGTCTGCTAAATGCATTGTTCTTCTTTTGTCTACTTCTAGTTTTCTTGTATAGTATCCATGCATTTGCTCCTAACATATTGAACAAGTGGAAGAATAGTTTCTTCCACCACTTCAGTTGCTTACGATTGAAGGGGTAATACGCCACTAATTGATCACTTTTGTCCACACCAACTTTGTTCATATTGTAGTCTAACACTACGTTCGGTTTTATGTTCCCTATAGGTCCGTTCTTTGATTTCACGGTAACTTCAGTGGATGTAGATAGATGTTTAGTTGAAAGCATCAAGACATCCCTTGTATATTTCCATTTCACACACAAAAGATGATCTTTACGCTGAAACACCATATCACCTTTTTTCAGTTTCTTTTGAACACCTGTAGCTTTAGGCAAGTCCCTTCTATTTGCCATACACGTTCCAACAGCCATTGTGTTCCTTTCCCACATATTATAAAAAACTTTAGGAGAACTGTAGAACCGATCCATGTAAATAGTATGTCCTTTATCAAGATACTTCGCAAGATCAGGGTCAAGTTCTGCATCGTCATGGCCATCCTCAAGTTCCAACCCCACTTCTGATCCAGAATCAATATAAATTTCATCTAATAAATCAGCAGTATTTTGGTCACTTAGTTTTCTTGCCATTCTTGTTCATTCAGTGTGCAAAGGGAAAAAAAACTCACGGAAGCACACCTGCCAAATAGCTCTCTGCAACATGCTACGAGCTCAAATGCGACTACTTATTGTTCTCCCTTCCTGCCTATAATGGACTTCATTTTTTGCCTACCATGGTGTAGCAGCATCCAGAGGTATCCCTACAGATTCTGCAAAATCATCTTGCACGTCTCTGGCATGCAATAAGGAATCCTATGTAATATTTGCTTGCACGTCCATAGCACGTGCATGGCCAGCTTGGCCAAAATACCGTGCTCGTGCTATGCACGCGCATGGCGTTCAATGTGTTAACTTTCAATCTTGGAATAAAAATATTTGGATTAGCAATAGGGTACTTACTAATTAGGAAAATATACACCCTTTCGATGCTGGTTGAAGATAGATATTTATTCCCCAGCTTGAATAGCCAGATGACTGAAGTATACACACACAGATATTATTTTTTATAAACACGCATTTACTAGAAAATTACCTTCACTGGTGCACTATTTACACTGATATTTATATATATATATATATATATATATATATATATATATATATATATATATATATATATATATATATATATTATTAACTTGGACACAGATTATTATGTACTCACTGGAGATCTGGCTGACCTCTTAAAATGGTACGCTGTTAGGCATACAGAAAAAGCCCCTCATTATTTTGAGTTTATAGTTGTTTTTTTTTACAGTTTTTATACAGAGGAGGAGGAGTAGAGAGTATAAAAAAATAAAAGACAAAAAGTAATACAGATTTAAACTCAATTTAGAAAATATTACATTGTTCCATATTGGTAATTTGTCGACTTAATGTCCACTTTTTTGATAGTATCTGCCTACTGGAAGGGACTGGAATGTTTCTGTGATGGTAATCACACGCAGAATACACTTTGTTTTGCCGCTATCATTTTACTAGGAATCTGAAATGTCCCTGGACGGTGATGCAGTAATTGGATGGAGGACGTTAAAAATATGTCACAACTGACATAGAAATTTGTTGGTATATAAGTTATTACCACTTCATTTGGTATTTTCCTTGTTAAAAGTTTAGGAGGGGCCCTGTCGTTTACTGAGACAGGCCACTAGATCTCGGCTGAGATCTGTTGATATAGACTACAGTATTTCATGACAGGAATGTTACTTTAGTGCCACTGCACTATTGAAAGTTAAGTTCACAGCTACACTGTTAAACTGAAAATGCTTGCACAGGTATGGCCAACATAGCCACAGTTCCGGTGTCTGATAGTAAATTGTTAAATTAATTACTTGAACAACGAAGTGTTTCATAATTTAAGAAAAATTTCACTGTTTCTCTTCCACTGCCATATACATCTCACACACTAGCTGGTGAGAATCACTATTACATAATAAAAATACTATCACACCCGGGTACACGATACATGGGTGACCATGTATTCAAAACATCAGAGGTACTGGGGAACGGTACGTCTCACCGCTCTGGGTTTTAACATCCAAACACTTTCGAACTTTGAATTAACTGAACATGACAATGTTCACCAAAAGCTAGTAACCTCTGCGAATTCCAGGAAATGCAGGGACTCGCTCTTTCCAGAATATCCACAAAGAATTTTCATAGCTGGAGGCTAAACTGTGTGTGGTCTCTCCAGTCAAACCACTTTGAAACGCCAACCTGCTCGTGCAACGACCAAAGAACTTGTGATAGGTGCTGCCCTCATCGTAACGAGCGGCAGTTTTGAAAGTTGCTGTTCAAAACAATAGTTTATGACAGGAATATGATACACACAACTTATTTCACTTGTAGTAATAATACAAAGAATAGTAACACATGATTATACACACATAAAGGTAGTAATATATATAGAGAATGCAATTATATTAATATTTATATATGACATCACTCATAGTATGCGTAGGAAGTCTTTTTTCGTTGGCCTCCCTATATACGTTTGCTAAAATCCGGCAGCCATTATGCCAAAAAAGAGAGAGATAGAAACATCTGTTGTTTTGAGTAAATTTTGACAATAACACAATATTTAAATGTCTTGTACGCTGGGAAACACGATGACAAGATAAGTCATGAATTTTAACGGTCTTTTTAAGAACTTGCGAGCGTAATACGGTAATATTAATGATTTACACATAAAAATAGTTAAAATAAAGTACAAGTTTTTAAATACGCAGTGCATTATGGGAGAAAGAGAGATAGCTTCGTTTAGTGACGCTAACGGACGCTGCTTTGAGAGACGCATCAAGCTTGGGACATGTGAGATTTTTTTTTCAAATGTGAAATAATGACACCTATAGAAATTGGAAATTTATTGTGGTGACGCTAAAAATTTTATGACTTTTTCAACAAAGCCTGGAGTGCGTCTGTAAGCAATGTTTCCACCTAGACTTTTTATACAGAGGAAGTTACCAGCATACTTCCTATAAACAATCCTTTTAGTCTTGCTTGTTCATCTAGGGTTTTTTTCCCCACTAGTAGTTAAAGACCTCACACAAACTCTCAGCTCAGAATGCTGTCGCCAAGAAAAAAAAATATCTGTTCAAGTTCTCTCAGTAACACGAAGTTCAAACTTTTATATTCGAAGTAACTAAAATATAATATGATTTCTTCTTTATTCTTTATATGTAGAATATGTATGCAGGATATGTAAATCCAATAATGCAGAGAATATATATATTCAAATTCCCATTAATGAGATGCACGCAAAGTTTAATGATATTCTTAAACTATGAAGGAATAAATGTACATACATGAATAAAATATATATCAAAGCATATTAATAATATCGTATTACGTTCGGTGTTTACCCAATAATATTCATTAAAGTTACATGATATGCTAAATGAATGCTAATTAATCAGCAATTAATTTATTCACAAATTATCATAAATTAACATATTGATAGGGAAATGTGCACTCATCTGCATGTTGATATGCAGATGAAGGTGAGGGCACTCGCCTTCTACAGTATGCAATATTACCACTAAGGTTTGCTAATATTATTATGAATTAATTAATCTATTACATTGTGACGCTTAATATGCATAGCCGATCGGGCTATTGTTAGCTTTGGAGGGCAGCTTTTTCACCTATTTTTGGCGACATTCTCTTAACATTTGGTCATTTCGTGGTTTTATACCTTAAAAATTTAGGTTAGGTTAATAACATTTAATTATGCCAGTAGGGAATGTTCTAGATCATAGGTCACCATTTTATAAAACTAATGAAATATATTTTAGATACTTTATTTTGGTTCATCTTCGTTCATTGTTCTTTTCCGTTTGTTTTCTTGTATTTGTTGGACTTTTCTTTATCCAACAAATTTATTATTACCGAAACTAAGAACACTGATCTTCAAACTGAACAGTTCGCAACAATGTTTGTTTACTTAACCACTGGCTCCTGTTTGTACCAAAGTTTAATGGTTAATTCACAGAGGATTGCCGAGCGAGCGTTACGGAGTGTAGGTGGATTAGAGCCTCACTGGGCACTCTATCGTTCATGGTTTTAAACGTTAAGTTACGTCACAAAAACATCTATTTCAGACATTATTGTCGAGCGAGCGTCAGCGAGTGATGGATGGTTAGAGCTCCGCAAGGCACAGTGACTATATAGTCTATGGTTTAGCTTTTCCAGCTTTTTACCTACGTTTTATGGATATTTGATTTACTTTCGATTGTTTCAAGTTAAATTACGTCACTAGCGTTTAATTCAGAAGGTATTGCCAAGCAGACGTAATGGAGTGAAGGCGGATTAGAGCCTCGCATGGCACTCGATCGTTTCATGATTTTGTACGTTAAATTACGCCATACCAACATTTAATTGAGACACTATTACGCGAGCGTCAGCGAGTGAAAGCCGGTTAGAGCCCAGCCGGGCAGAGTCACCATAGAGGCTATTGTTTTGCTTTGCTGGCTTTTTACCTACTTTTTTACGGATATTTGATTAACTTTCGATCGCTTTATATGTTATATTACGTCATCAGCATTTAATTCAGACAGTATTGCCTTGCGAGCGTTACCGAGTGAGGGCCGTTTTGAGCGCCGTAGAGCAATCAGTCGTTTCATGGTTTTATACGTTAAATTACGTCACCAACATTTAATTCAGACAGTATTGCTGAGCGATCTTAAGCGAGTGACGTCGGGTTAGAATCCCACAGGGCACGTTGTAATGTGTAGATTGTATTGAAATTTGTTGAAATGTGTTCAACAAGAAGTTTTTCTAAATGCAATAAAAATGGGTTAAGTTCTAAAGCTGGTCATCCGTTTCTAGCAGAAGTTTGAAAATTTACAAAGAAGAAATCAATAACTTGCTTGGTTGTGTGCTTGATAATATATAAGGAGAGCGAAAGTTGTCTTTTTCTTATATAAGCCGTTCTGAACATGGAAGTATTTGGAAGCGGGGGGAACTACTTGGCACAAGGTTATTGTAGGGTAGGATTGTGGGAATATAATGAGCATCTGTTATGTAAACATGGCTGCCGGTTCACAGACACGCAGCCCTGGATATGAGGTAACAGTATTACAGTTTGTAAAACAATAAAGTGACAATCAGAATATCTATTAAAAGAAAGTCGAAGTCATGGCTTAAGAAATCTAAAAATAAATTGTAGAAGATGTGGTAAGCAAATAACTTTAAAGAAATGTGAAGAAAGTTACAGTTTTCAATGTAACGATACGAAAGATAACAAACATAGCTGCAAGGTTCTAGAGCAGAGGACCCTCTTCCTATTTAGGTGTAATAATGACAAAACAGCGTGCCCTGTCGGGCTCTAACCTGTCTTCAATCGCTAATGTTCGCTCTGCAGTAATGTGTGAACTTTGGTATAGAATGAAAACCAATTATTATCCTTTTAGCCAATAACTGGGAGGATGACCAACTTCAGAATAAATACATGCAAATAATTGAGAGAAATTTCTGAAGGGCAGTAGCTACTAAGTCGTAGATTAATTCATACTATTTGCACTTTTGATGGCTTCGTATTTGTAATGACAATAGTTTGCATTTGAATGATACAGATTAAAAATATGCAGACATTAAAATTTACAGATTTAGCCCATTAATAGAGAAAGGAAGAGTTATGTTAAGGATATTATGTATGAAGGCAGAGAACATGTATGTCGCCTTCGAACACAGAAGCTGGGAAGGTTTTATATCGCTGACCCCTACATATAGTACCAAGGTTGGTTCCTTTCTGTACCAAAGCCCAATACTGATTCCAAATATTATTTCTGAGCGAGAGATAGCGAGTGTTGAGATTAGTAGGGCTGCAGGGAACGCTGTTTTCTATGTTTTACAATTCAATGTAGAGAGTGGTCAGTGTTCTCTACCGAACGTGCCACTAGTAACCACTTAACATAGGTTGGTTTGTGTTTTTCGCACTTGTTTTCCTTAATGCGTGTACCTAAGTTCGCAGCTGATCTACAAATACAACCGCCTACTAGTTTCGCCCTGTCTTGAAGCGGATAGATAAGTTCAATTCGTCTTCTTGTGAGAAATAGTGACTTTGAAATACTAGTGAGCAATATAGTGCTTCTATATTCTTGAAGAAAATTATTATTGGCCTGCTAACCTGATTGCCAGCAGACCAACGACGAAATAGACGACATGCCAGTATGTTTGTTTGCATCTGTCATTACTTCTTCGTTAGTGCCGTACATCCCATCGTTAATGTTCGTTAGTGCTGCATATCCCATCGTTAATATTCCATATATATTGGCTACGTTTTTAATAAAGACATTACTAGCCTTCTAACTTCATTCCAGCATACTAGAGACTAGAGGAGACCACAATTTATATTACACCCTTCATTACTGCTTAACGAGTGCTCGTTAATGCCGCATATTCCATCGTTAATGCTTCACGAATAACAGCTACATTTTTTAAGAAGCAAGTATTGCCTGCTAACTTGATACCATCAGAACTGGGACGAAATCTACGGCAGACAACAATTTTGATTACATCTGTCAGTAGTGTTTCTTTAGCGCTCTTTAGTGCCACACATCCCACCGTTTGTGTTCGTTAGTGCTCCATATCTTATAATAAGTACTGCACATATGTCGGCTATATTTTTTAGGAAAGGCAGTATTGGCCTGCTAATTATATGGTAGGAGACCATAGACCAAATCCTTACAAGAACACAATTTTGATTACACCTGTCACTAGTTATTCTTAAGTATTTCCAGTGCTGCTATTCCACCATCAGTGATCCACCGATTACGGCTACTTTTTTAAAGGCCATTAGTGACCTGTTAACTTTCTGCCAGCAGACCAGAGGCGAAATCTACGGTAGACCACAATTTTATTATAAACGTCATTAGTGCTCATTAGTGCTGCATATCTCATCGTATGCCCTGCAGATAATGCCTATACTTTTAAAAAATCCATTTTTCCCTTCTAATTTCATGCAAACACACCACGCACGAAACCTACAGCAGACCACAATTTTGATTTTATCTATCATTAGTGCTTCGTTAGTACTCGTTAATGTTGTATATGATATCGTTTGTGCACGACACTTAACAAGTAGTATCAAGTTGGCCCCACCACTTTTCAAGTGGGAAAAATAAATAATGCCATTCGTTTGTGCTGCATTAGTGCTGGTCAGTGCAGAAATTTCAGCGTTCGTCCTATCAAAATAACAAAGTTATGAACAATTTAACTTTCGGGGCCAACTTGACGTCAAGCTAGCCCCGCTTTTTTCCTTAATTAAGATAAAATTGACTTCGTAATGACAAACGTTTGTGCTACGTTAGTGCGGGTTACTGCCCAAACATGAGCGTTTATGCTGTTCAAATAACGCCAGTATAACGAAATTAATTAGCGTCAAGTCGGCCCTGCTTTTTATCCTAATTGAGATAGAATTAATTTTGTAATGTCAGACCTTTGTGCTACGTTATTGGAGGTTAGTGCGCAAATTTGAGCGTTAGTGCTGTTCTAATAACATCGTTATAACGAAATAAATTTCCTTCAGGTTGACCCCGCTTTTCCCCCTAATTGAGATAGAATTGATTTTCTAATGCCAGCTGTTTGTCCTACGTTAGTGCTTGGTCGTGACTCTATTTGTCCGTTAGTGATGTTGAAATTACACGTTCGCGAACTATGTGCCACCACTTAACGCATTATCGATAAAAAATAGTGTCAATCATTGTTGCATCGTTACTACTTCTTAGTGCACCAACCCTAACGTTAGTGCTTCATTAGTGTGCATGCTACAAGTAAAAAAAACAATCGGGTTCCAAATTGACGCTGGTCCCCACTTTGAGGACTAACGAAATAATTAGTGTCATTCGTTAGTGTATCGTTACTGCTTCTTACTTCACTAACAGCTAACGTTAGTGTTTCATTAGTGTAGGCTCTAGAGCCAAAGCAATGGTCAACGCTAGTCTTCCAACTGTCGAGTAGTGAAAACATTCGTGCCATTCGTTTGTGTACCGTTAGTGCTGTCAGAAAATACTCATAGTTTCGTTAATGCTTTATTATTAGTGTAGATATAGGCAATTATGTCACGAAACTCCCGTAAGAAATGCATGGGCAATTCTGCATTGCGTGAAATTCCCGGCAAATTGAAAAGCACTAATGACCTCTTCTAGTGCAATCTTTAGTACATCGTTAGTGCTTCTTTGTGCACTGCATTTGTTCTTCGTTAGTGTCGATGCAACAAATGAAATAGCTTTGGGGGTCAGCGTGATCTTGATCCCTACTTTAAGCACTAACAAAGGAATTAGTGCTTTTCGTTAGTGCATAGTTAGTGCTTCTAGAAAACACTGATAGTTCCGTGAATGCTTCACTATTACTGTAGACATAGCCAATTATAAGTTCCAAAACTCCCGTGAGAAAAGCATGGGATTTTTTTATTGCGCCAAATTCCCGCCAAATTCAAAAGCACTAATGATCTCTTCTATTGTAATCGTTAGTGCATCATTAGTGCTTCTTAGTGAACCAACCAATAACGTTAGTGCTTTTTAGTGTAGAGTAGATAGTTTGCCAAATATGATCTTTTGAAGATGGTGGATGTTTAATTAAACTGTAATCACGCTGTATTACGGGCTTCTAGCACTGCGGTGTTGCAAAATTAGGCCGTAAAAGAATTGAAATTCCCTATGTTTTGCATATTTATAGTGTAAACTAGCAGCGTTCACCCCGCTTCGCTGCGGTCACCCCGGAACGCAATAAACTTTGTTACTTAGATAATTTTTACTTTTTCGCTTTCAAGTGATTTATAGCGCCTGTTAGTTATGTTAACCCGCCGAGTCACAGGGTCATGCGGGTTGCATATAAATACGTTTATTTTTATACCTATGATGAACTAATAACAAAGGATTTCTACGTATGGACACCTGAATGGTCAATTATCTCAAGACACTGGTAATTGAAAATTAAAGTGATATGATAAAAACCATCTAGGGTCCACATCCTAACAACCCCCCAAAAATGAAAGAAATCGGTTCAGCCGTATTAGCGTGATGAGCGTACAAAGGATTTTTTGTACGTATTGACACCTGATTGGTCAATTATCTCAAGACACTGGTAATTGAAAATTAAAGTGATATGATAAAAACCATCTAGGGTCCAAATCCTAACAACCCCCCAAAAATGAAAGAAATCGGTTCAGCCGTATTAGCGTGATGAGCGGACAAAGGATTTTGTGCGTTCTCTTTTATATATATAGATTAGGCAACATTGTATGATATAATATAATTAAATTTTGATATCAAACTCTAATTAATTTGATTACCCCTTTAATCAAACACCTATTAATTTATTCAATTAATAATGATTTCCTAGAATTAATTTAATCGCATATGATGATACACATACCGTTTTTACCCTATAGTATTGTTTAATTATATCAAATTTAATTGACCCTATAATCAAACACTTATTTATTTATTTAATCAAAGATGATTTCGTAGAATTAATTTAATCGCGTATGATCATACACGTGACGTCATTACCTTATAGTAGTGTTTAATTACTTACCTTATTCACATTTATTCTTGGCGCCAAAAATTCGTTTCCTGATTGGTTGGTTTCTTTCTTCAGCGGAGATACTTCATATATATGATATAGAAAAGATTCCGAGTTTCCGAATCTTCATGCTTAACGGTAAACTATGACGTAATAGAATACTTTTTAATACATCAGTTACTTTTTAATAAAATGGGCTTATTATATTATAAGGTGTCCTAGTACTCGATGACACCCAATACCTACTCATATATAATTATCTAGTCATTATCGCTTAATCATATATTTATTCCATAGAGGTACATCCTCAAGCCACATAATTATTTAATACTCCCCGAACTGCTTATAGCTTTATGTTCTATATATTTAAATTTATAAATGCCGCTATAAATAACTGTGCACTGTATTTGCATATCCAGTAAGGATATGGAATACGGATTATAAACTGAGATTTAAAACAAAACTCAAACACTGACCCCTGTAATGTAAGTTCGAACGATTCAAAATTCACGTTTAATAACACAGACGACACCATATATCTACACTTTGTAACATGTTATACACTATGTATGAGGAAAATTTAGAACTATTTATTTATTTACATTTCTCGCTAAATATCATTCTGCTTCGCGAAATGTAATTACCTACTCTTAACGCTATTCGCTGACACTAGTAGCTTACTTCTTTTATTTACAGTCACTTGCATATAGCATTCTACTTATTTCTATTCTGATAGGCACATTGCTGTAGGAAACTATTCATTTTCAATTCTGTATTCACATTAACAGGTGTATATATTTCGAAAATCAATCAGTATCGTATTCGCACAGAGAAACTTAAGGTTACGAAACATCAATTTCTGGCCCTCAACTGCATGAATATTGTTCTTAATAGTCGATTGTAGTTAACTAACTGCGCAAAGTTTTATTTTTATTACCATTTAGTTATTCACCGTCAAAATAGAATAGCGCTTCTGGCGTGAACATTTAATCAAGCATTCTTCAAATTTAGTTACTCACCAAAATCGTAGGGATTCCAGGAATTTTATGACAATAATAATAAAAAAAGAATTTCAACTTTGCCAAGTTCACTATTCCATCCATAAAAAAAAAATGTCTCGCGAAATGCAATTGTGTAGTGGAAATGGAAAAGGCTGAAAGTGCCCAAAAATAAAAAAAAAATCGATTTTTTGCATGGAATGTGTTGTAAACGACATCGCCAATAACCTAGAGAAGGTCCAAAGTGCCAGAAAAATTCGTACTAGTTTCTAGAGCACTCGCAAGGAGCAGCACCTTAAAGGATAAAGTACAGTTTTAGGAAGTTTTTATTGAATACTGGAAATTTTACTTTGTGGCACTTTCAGCCTTTTCCATTTCCATTACACAATTGTTGCCTCGCGCTAGCTTGCGCTGTCAAACGATAATCAAAATTTGCACTAGAAAATGTACTATGTACTATGTGTCGACGAATTACACGTTGTACTTTACAAAATAAATATACTGAACATCATGATGGAACTAATTTATATATAAATCGCTAACAGGTTTAATCCCGAAAGAGATGAATGCATAAAATTTCCTAATACATTGCGAATACGTTACTTATCAAAATATTCTCATTCACACTTCACATTTACTCGCAAGATACCACGTACTATAACTTCACATATAAATACATATCACTACACAAAATGAAAATCTACATATCTATACTAAATACGGATATAACTTTCTAGGAAAAAATCAACACATTTTTGATCTGCTCTAGTGTGAAATGGGTGGTACCGAGGCCTAGGCAGTCCTTGCTCCAAAAACTAAAATATCTTACATTCTGAAATATTAAATTCAGCCAATAAAGGGGGCTGGGGACGATTCCCTTCTGAAGGAACAGAACCTTGCTTTCGTTGTATAAACCATAGTTAAATTTTAGGAGCTATACACTGTAAAAAGTGAGGTGTTGAAACAACACAAAATGAGTACCACTTTAGCGTGTTACTGTGTGTTATTTCAGCACCAAGTTTTTTTTTTGTTACATTGCTAGCTGAGGCTAACTACCTTTGAGAGGGTTACGCCCTCTTTTAGGGAAGTGATGTGAAGGGATTGAGGGTTGTGAGAACTCTGGTTGGTCTAAGTGTTTTATGCAATTTCTTTGATAGTACTAATGGACTTTGCGTTCCTTAACATTAGGTGGAGAAAAGAGACAAATACATATAGAAAACATAAACATACATATATGGCTGTTATGAAAGTAGAATATGAACAAAGATCTACAAGACAATAAATGAGGAACACTATTTAGGTAACATATACAATAAACATAATCAGGAGAATAGAAACTGGGTTATAATAACGTAGTAATATAGTAATATAATTAATGAGGATGAAGTATGAGATGAGGTGCAAGCACACAGCAACTCATAGGAACATATTAGTGGACGAATGCAGTTATCTTCTTGCCTAGGGGGACTCTAGGCTATGATGAGAGACATGATGAACCCAAGTTAGTATGAGAAAATTACTGTGCATGAAATGATGGAAAAATGAGAGGTAAATGAACATGAGTGAAGTAATCGTTCAGGAGCAAGAGTGAGGGATCGTCAGGACGAAGCGTGTAACGGTATAATGTAAATAGAAGAGATAATGACGTGTGAAGATACCGTGTGGGTGTGAGATGTAGGGCATGCTATGTAGTGCATTGTGTCGAAAAGTAGTGAACGTTGGGTTTGAAATCGGCGTCGTATGTAGGAGAGTAGAAGGGATTCAAGATGGTACTGCAAGGTAGGAAAAGTAATACGTTGATACAAGTCTTGTCTGGGGCTAGGTAACTTTATGCGAAATGTAATGCGGAGGGCATGACGTTCGAGGATAAGAAGTTTGTTGTAGAATTTGTCTGATGCTGCAATCCAAGCTGTGAAACCATAGGTGAGACTAGGACGGAGAAAGACTTTATAGGTGTTTAAGACTGTGTGTGGTTTGAGACCCCATGTTGTTCTTACGAGACGTTTAAGTAAGTTGATACAATTATGCACTTTGGTCGCAACTGTTTTAAGATGTTGAGTTCAGGAAGGTGTGTGTCGAATGTGATGCCTAGGTAGGTGACTGCCTTAGTAGCCCGGAGTGGAGCTTGGTCCAAGTGAAGAGATTGGCAACGGCGAAAAAACCTTAGTTGTTTTCTTTGGCGGGATAAAGATGTGTTTTTGTAGCGTTGATGGTGAGTTTCCAGTTCCGGCACCAACAGCTGAAATCTGTGATGGCTGTTTGTAGGATATTATTTATGTGCTGGATGGATGTTGCTAAAGCGAGAAAGGCAGTATCATCTGCGTACTGGAAAGAATAGACTTGTTCTGGGAGACGTGGCATGTCAGCAACAAACAGAATGGATAATAGCAGGGAGAGGGGCAGAACCCTGTGGAACTCCGGATAGTAAAAATATAGGATGAGATAGATGTTCGTTGATGGCAACATAAGTGAGACGACCTGAGAGAAAGTTAAAGATAAGCCGGATGTATGTTGTACGAAGCTGGAGCCTGATTAGTTTATGAATAAGTCCGAGATGCCGCACTTTATCCAACGCTTTCACGAGATCGAATGGTACGAGACATGATGGTTTCACTCTATTATAGTGTGTGGTGATAAGGCTTGTGAGTCGTGAGAGTTGATCGTTTATAGAGAAAAAGGACGGAAACCAGCTTGAGTGAGAGGAATGATATTTCTTGTGTTGAGGTAGATATGAAGGCGTTTGACGAGACTGCGTTCAAGGATTTTACTGAATGTGCTTGTGACTTGGATCGGCCTATAAGAAGTGATCTCATGAGGAAGCTTATGGGGTTTTGGAAACATAAGTGTTTTAGATGTTTTCCAAAACATAGGAAGGTACCCTGTACGGAGTATAAAGGTGAAGAGATTGGCGCTGAGGACGACTAGTGTAGGGGGACACTCCCTGATCTGACGATAGGAGATATTATCGAAGCCTGGCGCTATGTTTCGTTTACATTTGATGGTATCTGTGACCTCTTGGACAGTGATGGGTGGAGTAACATGTCGATGGACACTGAGTTCATGCATTGTATTGGCTTGCAAGAATGGAGAAGTGCCAGCCTTGTCTGCAACATGGGTTTTAATTCCATATGGTGGTGGCATGAAAATGTTCTGCAGATTACACTTTCAACAACGAAAATGTAAATTGAACAAAATCAGCTAATTCTTATTGATTTTGTGGTGCAGATCACGAATTTGAAAGTTATTTTCGAATATTATCTCTACTTTTTGTTTTACAGGCATGTCTAATAATAACGCTTTAAAAATAAATATATTCGCTTCGTGTGCGGTAAAATGTTACACTGATCCGGCAACACTGAAGAAACTATATGAACGCTTGGTTTCATTGTGTTCCTTATCTGAGTAGTGTTCTGCTATTGTTAGAAAAGATAGGTTTAGTGCAGTTATCAGCGTTTTGGGTGTGACGTTTGTGTGGTGCAGGACATAAAAATACAACTACAAGTACGCAAAAATACTGGTATTTCGAATGTATATTTTTAAATAGTTGTCGGAACTATTTCAAGTGACATTTTGAGGATTTCAATAAACAAAAATGCCGCGAAATTGTGTAAACAGTGCGGATAGCTTCTGCTACGTGTGTGGGGAAGTGACATTTTCCTCACAAAAGCAGACTATAACACCACTAATAAGAAAAGCCTATCAATATTACTTTGGTTGTAAAATTGGAGACCAAGATAAATCTTGGGCACGCCACATTGTGTGTAACACTTGTGTCAGCAATCTAAGAAATTGGATTAATGGGAAGGGGCGCTCAATGCCTTTTGCAGTGCCCATGATTTGGAGGGAGCCAAGCGACCTCATCAGAGACTGTTATTTTTTATGGTTCCTTCCGTTAAGAAGGGAATTTCCACGAAGAAGAAGCAGGCCTTGATCTATCCTAACATTCCTTTTGCAATGCGCCCTGTTCCACATGGAGAAGGACTACCTGTTCCTGACCCACCTAAAGAATACGATCTTTTTTTCTGATGATGATCAAGAAGTTGAAGCTCCTGAATCAAGTACTTCGAAGGACCCTACGTTTGTTGTAGAAGAACCTCCATGTGAACCACATAGACTTACTCAAGAGGAACTAAGTGATCTAATCAGAGACCTGGACCTCTCGAAAAGCAAAGCCGAAATTTTAGCGTCACGCTTAAAGCAATGGAATTTATTGCATGAAAAAGTAAATATTTCAGTGTATCGGAATAGGGAGAAGATGTTCATTTTTTACTATGGAAGACACACTTGTGGCATGTACAGATGTAAATGGTCTCATGAGGGCACTTCAAAATTAATTACGAACCTACGGAGTGGAGGCTCTTTATAGATTCGTCCAAGGTGAGTTTAAAGGCACTGCTTTTACATATTGGAAATGAACTTCCTTCAATTCCTGTAGGTTACGCAGTTCATATGAAGGAATCTTATGAAAACTTGAAACGTTTACTTCAAGCCATTAAATATTACCATTTTCAGTGGCTCGTTTGTGGTGACCTTAAAGTAATAGCATTGTTGCTAGGTATACAGTTAGGGTATACAAGGTATTTTTGCTTTATATGTGAATGGGACAGTAGAGATCGTGGATCTCATTACCGCAAAAGTGATTGGAGTACCAGAAAAACTCTTCAGCCGGGAGTGAAAAATGTGCAGCATGAACCACTGGTAGATCGTAACCGAATTTTGCTTCTCCCCTACATATTAAATTAGGCCTTATGAAAAGTTTTGTTAAGAGCATGAAGCAAGAGGATGAGACCTATAAGTACCTAAGAGGACAATTCCCTCGATTAAGTGATGCCAAAGTCAAAGAGGGTGTTTTCATAGGGCCACAGATTAGGCAACTATTCAAAGATCACAAGTTCGACGAAATTCTCCAAGGTGAGGAGAAAGCTGCGTGGGAAAGCTTGAAGAGTGTTTGTTCACAGTTCTTGGGAAGACACCGAGCAACAAATTACAAACAACTGGTAGCAAAGTTGTTATTGTGCTACGAAAATCTTGGTTGCAATATGACTCTGAAATTCCACTTTCTTCATTCACATCTAGACTTCTTTCCCGAAGATTGTGGAGCAGTAAGTGACGAACATGGTGAGCGTTTCCATCAAGATATTGCAGCCATGGAGAAGAGATATGACGGAAAGTGGAGTTGTAACATATTGGCCGACTACTGTTGGACTATTGCAAGGGATGCTCCAGATGTAACTTACAAAAGGCAAGCCAAGCGAAGACGCTCAAAATAAAATAAACACAATCCTGTACAAGGGATCACTTGAAACTTTTGTCTACATTGCAGTGTAGTTCTTGCACAAAAAGGTATTTGTACTTATTCTTCATGTTTTGATGTTAATACTGATTTTTATTACGGAATTGTTAATGTTTAACTTGACCACGGTTACTTTATTTTCTGTATCGCTGTGAAACTAGTATTTGCGCAATTTTGAAAAAGGAAGTACAAGGGTATAGAAAGCTATAGGTTAGGGTACTTCTTGACTCCCCAGCTTATCACATCACAGTGAAATAGATAAAAAAGTGAAATGTAGGTTTTTACAAGGATTTTGCTTAAATGTTCTATAAATATTAATACATTTGTATATATACAGCTACTGTTGTACAAGGTTTTTTTTTTCACAACCTGAGCTAAGAAAATTCTTCTATTATCATTTTCCTTAATATTATGCTTAAATGAATGTAAAAATCGCTATTTCAAAGAATTTACATACTTTCTATCAAAATTTGTTGAACAGTGTTATCTGCAAAGGGATTTGCTTTCTCCGGATCTATGCGAGCTGCGGAGATTTTGTGAACTTGCCTTGTAAAGCGTTGAACTTTTCCCAAAATTTGTTAGGATGACTGGTGATAGACAGATTATTACAAGTTTTTACCCAACACCGAAGTTTATAGGCCCTGATGTAGTTGTGCACAGTTCTCTGCCATTGTTAATGATGGTGCAAGGCATCAGGATTTCGAGTGCGGATGTAATCTCGATAAAGTTGGCGAGAACGTGTGATCATAGTCAGGTAATGTGGTGGCAGTCAAGGTTGACATGGAATATTTTTGGTGGTAGGAATGTAAAGAGTGCTAGAGCTTCCTGTATAGTAGAAGTGAGTGTATCGATAGTGGTGTAGAGGTCGTCTTCGGAAGTGGGCGATGAAAATGTTGAGTGCGTGTAGTAAGATAAGAGCGATAGCAGATCCAGTTAGTTTTATCAAAGCGAAAACAGATGCGTGAAGGCGATTGAGGACGTGAGAAACAGAAGAGTTAATATTTATTGTAAGTTTAACAGGAGCATGGTCACTTCCCAGGGTATCAAGTACTGAAATAGTACTATGAGTTATTAGATTGATAGACGTAATAACGATGTTCGGTGTTGAGTTAGAGTTTTGCCGAGTGGGTTTTGGTAACTGATGAGTGGTTCCAGTGGTGTGTGCGGTGATCAAAGCTGCGAAATTGGTACGATCGTGATCTCAGCGACTTTGCATATTAAAATCTGCCATGATGACATAGTGGCGATAGGTGTTTGAAATATGTATCCTCGTCGCCATAAGTGTCTTTACATCGCAGTGACGAGTATGTGACCGCGCAGTACTCCAAGGAAGGGATGGTTGTATAAGAATTTGTGATTAATTTTGAAGAGTTTTTATTTTGACTAGGGAATTAACATAGCTATAGGGAGTAAAGACACAGATTTGAAGCATCAGTGCACGAAAAGATGGGTATTCTCAGTTTTTCTGTTTATTGTTTTATATGTTAAGTTAAACACTACATATAATAACACTTCATATAACTATAATAATAATAATAATAATAATAATAATAATAATAATAATAATAATAATAATAATAATAATAATAATAATAATAATAATAATAATAATAATAAAGAAGATGAACAGAACTTAAAAAATTGCATTGTTAAAAGTTTGGTGTGCGAAGTTAATCCTAATATGAGATTTTATTAATTATATAAAATAAATGTAAGCATGGTTTATTCGTGCGTGCTACTCAAACTGCGCAACTCACTACCGTAGTCTCATAAGGGTTGTATGCGAATGGTACAGTAGCCTTGCGTCCTCCAACCGTGAAGAAAGATTCGGTTTGAACCTATGCGTGTCCTAAGAGGAAGGAGGAGATTCAAAGAAAGAAAAGTGGTTTAGAAATTATGCAAAAGTAGAATATCTCACGAGGTGAGGTGATATAGAGTTCAGCGTGTCTTTCAGCTGTGACTCTATGCAAGATGTGCATCTACGACTTAACGTGGAACCCGAACCACAAGACTCCTGCCGGGAATCGGAACCCGTATCACCTCTAGCTCTATCATGGGAGACACAGGGACATGTAAAAATAATCGAAAATGAACGATATTAATGTTAATTCCATAGCTTTTGAGGTCCTAAAAATTTCTAATTGAAAGATATGAATGTCTACTCAATAGTTTTCGGGGTCGCTGAAGTGAATAATGACATTCCCGATACCATAAAAGACCAAGTTTTTATTCTTTGTTAGCGGCAAGTTGATTCATTTGCTCCTGCTGGAAATGGATTCGTACTAATTCATTCCGATTCAAATATGTATTCTACTGGGAAAACTAATCTCAAATATATATTTGAAATATAAACCTATTCTTCCCGTGCAACGCCGGGTATTTCAATTAGTATATAAATAATTTAAGAAATAAGGAGTATATTTAATGGAAACAGACATATGTATTTTTGAATGTTGTATATGAATTGCTAATTCATACTTTATCTAGTAGAAAATGGTGCATCCATTATATATTCTGAAGCAATAGGAAGAACTATTGAAGGTATATTTTATTTATCTACTGTCGAATTCAGTGTGCAATAATTTCACACAAATTATTTCGAAACTATCGAGACGAGACTGAGACCGCTATTTGTCGGTTGAAAGAAGACTAATACTGTAAATAGTCTCGTATTGTCTCGTTTTGATACCAGTGCTACTTCGGGGTTTGTTCTCTAGTAACTGGTTGCGTAGTGCACCTACAGTATATAAGACGTCGTATATTTAAATGTTTGAGAACTTACCCCACCTCCACTTGACGGATCGTTCTAACTAAAACTACCAGACCATTTATGTAATTTTGCGTTTAAGTACAGGTCCTATCCTTATGTCAATTATTTTCTTGCAACAGAGAATGAAAACGTAACAGTTATAATGTTGATCGCGCATAATCCTGTATAGATAAAAGGCACTTTATAGAGTGTCGGACTCCGTGGCGTAAATACAGTAGTTACTGGCTTGGTAAGTTCATCACTGAACGCGTTTCCGTCATACTCGTGCAATAACGTCCCTTTGACACATGCTCGGGACAGGACCACAGGAGGAGTAACGCTGTTGTTTGCCTACTCCCTTGCTGCTGTGTATTCTCTTTGGAACCTGATGTGAAATTACTGCTTTCTCCTTACTCTCAGCTGTCTTTGTTATTTCTAATTTAGATGTCTATTATATTAGTGGAATTTTATTCCATCATGGAAATATATTTTATTTCTTTTTAAATGTAAATAAAAAAAGTGTATTTGGACTAGTTTCCCCGCAACTCTAGAGGTATTGTCTTGGGTGCGCTTTTCTTTACTTTTCCTTAAGGGCCGCGGTGGCTAAGTGGTAGAGCGTTCACCTCTAGTGCTTGGGGCCTCGGGTTCGATCCCAGCCCCCGCCAATTGAACTTTGTGGCGGACGAACACCGTGTGTTTGGGTTTTCTGAGGGTTCTCCCATTTCCTCCCACTCTCTTCATTTCATTTATTACTCATCACCACCGTCTCCTTTAGCCTAACCGGCATAACCGTGGGACGTAAAACTTAAAGATTTCATTTCATTTCTTCAACACAAATGCAATTAAAACCTGACTCTGAGAGCGCAACAATCTTGTTCGAAGGGTTAGTGATTTTCTGTCGAAGGTAATGTCACGCGAAGAGACAGGCTGCGCGTGGGCTTACCTTGTCTTACGTTTGGCAACATTGTTCTTGGTCAAGTGGCATATTGCTTATGTCTTTAGGTAATTGCCCTAAAGCTATACAGCAAGCTGTGTGCGTTCTGTTACTCCGTCCCTGCCCCTGGCGATTTTGCGAAAATATTATTTGCTTTTCATGCACTGTGATAAGGGGTAAGACACCTTGCATACCTTGGGACAATGGAAGGAAGTAACCTATAAAATGATGGAAAACGACAACCGATGTTAATGTAGAGTTCATAGTTACAAGGTCGCTGAGATGATTAGGCGTAAAGCTATCAGCTATTTTCTGTTAGTGGTTTCTTCATATACGTCTACCAAGTTAACGAATTTTGACTTATCTGCGTACAGTAGTTGGTTAGTGTGTCCTCGATGGCTATTTTTTACTTTTTCCATGATCATCCCATACCATACAGTATTTTTTTACGTTTTGAAAAAGCTTGATTTTATCAATTCGTTAAACAACAATGTTTCATTTTTTCTAACCATGTTTCTTAGTATTATCCCCTTCATTCTAACTAATTTAAATTCAATAATTTAGAATTTTGACTAAAAATGTTACAATGATCAAAATTTTATAAGACGAGGAGCCTTCATTTCTAATCAGTGTCATAACCGGAAGGGGAAACTTATAAAAATTGAAATAACTTAGTAGACGTAGAAAATCGATACAAATAATGAACATCAACTATTAGTTGACTGTTAAAACTATAGTAGATATAGTTCTCAACCCAAGTAGAAAATACACTCTTTGCTTCATGAAAATAAAAACATTTTTCAAAAATAATTATAGAAAAGTAATTTGATGACATTTACTGAGCGAACATAGGTTACTGGTTAGCGTTGACGCTTAGTAATTGGGAGTCTCCAGGTTCAAATTTTGATACGAGGCATCCTGACTAGTGATTTTGCAGTACCACTGGGGAAATACCGGGATACTTTTAATACATAAGCTTTGGTAAATTTTCTTGAAATCTTGTTCTTATGTTGTTAATGTTTCAGTGTGAAATGGCATTTTGCTGCATGGAAAATATTTTTAGTAAACAAAATATAGTAGATGAATGGTTAGTGTAAGGGACTCCTACTTGTATTGCTTAGGTTCAAATCCCGACTGTTCTTATTGATTTTTTTCTTTTAGCTACGTTCATATTTGCACTCCAGAAGTTCAATTTTGAATTAAATGTAGTCGCACCTAGTTTAAACTGAAATTATTTCCAAAACTATTTGCTATTACATGTTTTTGTTTTACTTGCGGTGTTTCAACTTTGATATTAGATCTTAGAACCCTAATGTAACTCATTTCCCTACGTCATATCATGATGAATGTTTTCATAACAACGATAGTCGGGCGGTAATACAGAATTCCATTGTTACTGCAGGGCCGGCCGCAGGAGGCGCCAGGTGAACAGGGAGCCAAATTATAAAAATGAAGTTTGTTTTAAATGTAAATATTTATTTTTAAAATGTTACGATGAAAAATTTTCCTCATATAGCTTCAAATAAATATTGTACAGACTGAGATACAGATAAAATACATCAAAGGACAATAAAGTTGAATCTTCGCGTGATTGGCTGTAAAACACTCCTTTACAAATGAAATGGACTCGAACATCAATTGATGCCAATGCCACACTCACAAGAGATGCTAGTTTGAGGAAAATTTCCACGGCACAGGATAGATTTGGGTTATTTCAAGAGAGATTATATTTATATTAATTTCACACAAAATTCGTTTCTATACTAAAAATTTTCAATTTGTTTTATCCACGTATAAATTGCGAGATATGCAAGATTTGCTACGTCTATAAGGAACCAAAATCCAATTTACCTTTAAACAATTGTAAATTTTCATTATAATACAATTTCTACCCTTAATGTAGGCTCTATCTGATAGAAATTTAGCATTAAAATGGGACTCATTCAGTTCTTCCTTTCTCTTGTTTTCTGTATTTTCTTTTTCTTTTTCTTTATTAGTTCAGCATGCATTAATAGTCTGGAATATAAGGTATGACCTACGCTAACAACTAGGTTTATTATAATTTATTTCAGGTCTGTACGTTTAATGAACACTGCCGAATTTGCAACCGAACCACGCCGAAAGACAGGATGTGTATGAAACTTTTCGCATGATCCTACATGTGTCTCGGAACCTTTAGTAATTAATTTGAACAAGAGTACTTAATTTGATCACCAAGTTTGGTATTCATTTTGCAAGTGATTTAATGAATTTTTCAAGCATCCTCTAAGTATTTATTTGAATAGTTCTGACAAAAATTTAAAAAAAAATATATCGTTATTTCTATATTACTGTTGGATTTCTGGAAACGGAACCTTGTAATGTTAGGTTCTTTTCTTACTACTTTCAAATGCAGATTTAATCTCTGGCTCTTTGTTCTTCTTCTATCTCCTTTTATCTCTCTTTCTGTCTCATTGTGTACTCCTAACATATATCTATTGGATTAAATTTTTCATTATGATATATTTAAGTTACTCTCTACATCAATTTATAAATGTCGTTTCGTCTCGTTTTTATTCTTTCACTTTATTGACATTAATACTGTCTATCTTTAAATTGAAATTGTGCTCATGTTGTTGCTGGTTTTAATATGGGAGAGAGGAAAGGAGGAGAGAGTAAAGGGTGAGAGAGAGGGGTCTCCCTACAAGACACGATTGTGGGATAAGAAGGTATATATTGTATAGCTTAGCTGCAATGTGTTGGCTGTCGCATTTTATGCTGAGTGTATAAGTTCAGTAACTCACCATGAATATAGTCAATCAGAAGTGTTTTTATAACGAAGAAATAACAACATAAATCGTGAAATTTCTTTTAACAAACTGTCGAGATCTCAGAGTCAACAAACTTACACTTTTCGGTACCGATTACCTTGAAACCCCGGTAGCCAGAATTAGCCCGGAAAAGGGGACTAATATTTAGAAAAATATGACAATCTGAGCAAAATGCAGACGTCTTTTAGCGCGAGAGATAAAAGGAATTAAATCTCTCAGTTCTTGTGGTGTTAATTTTCTAGTCCTGAGCCTGTGTCAAAATTACTGACAGAAATAAGGACGATGAATTATGATTACTTTGTAGAACATTCCGCTTTATTATCACAAGAATTTTATTTTCCGGTTTGCTTAGTTGTGAAAAATTACAGAGTATATTGTTATACTACGTAAAGTATCTGTACTGTCTCTGATTTCTGATGACAATCAGTAAGAGGTAGAAGATAAATTACAGTAATAGATTTCTATTAAGGAGGAAGTATAACTACTTTTATTTTAACAATTTTTTGGCTTAAAATGTTTGTTCGGGTTCACCGCATTACCCCTCAACGTTGGATACGGAATGCAAGAACATATTTAGATTTTGATTATTGATTCCAGTATATTTCAAGAATCATTTCTTGGATCTGGGCCTATGCGATATGACGATATATTGATATCGTCGATATCGATATTGACACATATCATTCGATATCTCAAATATGTCAACATCGATATGTCCATATCCTAAGTTTTCGATATCGATCTTGGAGGACGAGGCATAGGTTTCTCCTAAGACTTGCTATGGATGACGAAATAAAACTTAACTTTTATAATTATGTTTCCAATGACAATTTCTTTATTACCACAAATAGTAATGCAAATAAATCCACTTGCAAATTTGCAGTATTATATACTGTAATCTCTTAAGCGCCATATCTTTTCTCTTGCCAAAAAGGAAGAAAGGAAAAAGCACCTGCCACAAACAAGTGTTTCCAACTTTGACCTAGAGTTTATCATAAGAAAGTGCTTTTGTTCCTCTCTCCAAGATTTCCATCCCATTTTGCCTTTGAGACCGCTCGTTGACCAAAACTGGTCACATGACCACTATATGCAAACATTCTCTTAGGAAGAATCAGAGATTGGGAAAGAAACGAGATTTCATTAATAATAATAATAATAATAATAATAATAATAATATAATTGGGTTTACAAGTAGGGTCTTCTTTGTTTATTTTGCATGGAAGCCCCGCAAATCTACTACGCTAATGGTATTCCTTAGTCTGTGTTTTTCTCTCTTTCCGTTTCCTGTGCTGTTAGGCGTTTGTATTAAACCTTTACATTATGTAACCTATTTTCTTATTTCCAAATTTTTTTTGAAAAAAAAGAAAAGAAACTGCGTTTTTTCTTATCTTCTTACCATTCACGTTTTCTTGACTCCTTAAGTAAAATTATTTTGTAACTTTGTGTGTCATCCATTTACACTACTACTACTACTACTACTACTATTACTACTACTACTACTACTACTACTACTACTACTACTACTACTAATAATAATAATAATAATAATAATAATAATAATAATAATAATAATAATGGCCCAGTGCACAGCTGGAGAATGATAAAAGGAAAGCCACACATCGTCGGTAAACGCACGTAGGAGCGTAACTACCAAAATCTTGATTTTGAGTTATGAGCAACATGTATATTTATTTTTACCTGCTCTACCTATCATAAAACTTTCGTAGCGAATTCTTCATATGGATTGAGATATGAGCTGTCTGCAGATGGCGTATCTTGAAATTAAGCATCTAAAAAACATCTGGGAAGAGGAGTAAATAACATACAACTATTCGCCCGTTGATTAGTTCCTTTGTGATTTCTATTTGTGAATAAGTAAACTGACATAACTTCTTTCTAGAAACAAAATAAAACAAATGAAAAAAGCTAAAAGAAAAGAACGACAAAGACATCACATATTATATTATTAAAGCTATAAGAGAATTTGCTCGTGGACTTTCTTCAATCGTGCTTTGCAATAGGTTGCTGAAGTCCAAAAATTAAGTGAGATACTGAGAATAAAAACGGAAGATCATAACCAAAATTCATTTTGAAAAATAAATAAATAAATAAATAAAGATGTCATTATCTGTCACATTCAAATGCTCAATTGCACTACGTGCGAATTTTAAAGCTGAAATATGACAGCGTTACGGATTATGCTTTTCTATTTTTACGAACCTATCACATGCTTTGACGTGAGGTTAGTTCATTTTATGATCATTATTTTTTTTTAGCATTTAGTTTGGTGGCCACATATGCTAAATATAAAACGGTTCTTTGGTTTGCTAAGTATATAATACAAATATGAGTTAAATGTTCAAAAGAATAATATACACCACATTACACTTGTTATTGTTAGCAATTGCAATGTGCAGGATTAGTTTTGGTGGAATATATATCTGTAGGATTCCTATTTTGTTATACAGTATTCTTATTCTGTCACACCAATTGGTAGGCCTAACTAATAAATATATTCTCACTGAGTTCAAGATACAAGTATAATACTACAAAATTCTTTATTTAAAATATAACGCGCGAGAAGAAAACATCATTACTAATAATTAACTTGTTTCTTTCAGAAGAAACATCACATTTACGTATATCAGGGTCATTACTACCTCCTGGCCACAATTACAAAAACATTGGAATGTCATGAGCAGTGATAAATTGCAGTGGTGATTACAAAAGTAACGGGGCGCCCAACTGCGCATATTATTATTATTATTATTATTATTATTATTATTATTATTATTATTATTATTATTATTATTAGTATTAGTATTAGTATTAGTATTAGTAGTAGTAGTAGTAGTAGTAGTCTGTATAACAATTAGAGATAGCATTAAAAGTTCAACAATAGAAAAATTGGGACACGCGGAAATACGTAGGGACAAACCATGGTTTGACCAAGAATGCATTAAACTAGCAGAGAAGAGAAAACAGGCAAAATTACGGTGGCTACAAAATCCGAATGAAATAACTATACAAAATTTCGCAGATATCAGGCGGGAAACTTCCAAAACCATTAGAACAAAGAAACGCGATTTTTTGAAAGCTAAAGTTAAGGAACTTGAAGATAATAGAAAAATAAAAATATTCGGGACATGTATAAGGGGATAAGCGAATTTAAGAAAGGTTATCAACCTCGTGCTTATATATTAAAGAAAGCTGACGGAACAGTTCTCACTGATACGGATAGCCTCTTAAACAGATGGAAAGGTTTCTTTGACGATTTGCTGAACACCCAGCCAAAAACTAATGCGCGTGGAGAAAAGGAGATACACAGCGCAGAACCGTATATTCCAGAACCCAATCGAATAGAAGTAGAAGCCGCTATAAAGAAATTAAAGAAACACAAATCTCCGGGTGTGGATGAAATTCCGGCTGAGTTAATTTTAGCTGGAGGCGAAAAATTGTGGAACAAGATACACAAACTCATTCTCTTTATCTCGAACAAGGAAGAACTGCCACAAGAGTGGAAAGAATCAATCATTGTTCCAATTCACAAGAAAGGCGACAAAACCGACTGTAATAATTATCGAGGAATCTCTCTTCTGTCAACATCCTATAAAATCCTTTCAAATGTTCTATTAGCAAGACTGACCCCATACGCAGATGAAATTATCGGAGATTATCAGTGCGGATTTAGACGAAATCGATCAACTATCGACCAAATATTTACCATTCGCCAAATACTCGAAAAAAAGTGGGAATACAATATCCCGGTACATCAACTATTAATTGATTTTAGAAAGGCTTACGACTCGGTTAGGGGAGAAACATTGTACAACGTTCTTACAGAACTTGGAATACCGAGAAAGCTAATTGGATTAATTAAGATATGCTTAAGTGAATCCCAAAGTAAAGTCCGGGTAGGAAAATTTTTGTCCACAAGCTTTCACGTCCAAAAGGCCTGAAACAAGGAGATGCGTTGTCGCCATTATTATTTAACTTTGTGCTGGAATACGCTATAAGGAAAATCAAAGATAGCAACCAGGGCCTACAGTTGAACGGTATTCACCAGGTGATGGCATATGCTGATGATGTAAATTTAATAGGGGATGATAGGAGAACAGTAGAAATAAATGCAGAGATCTTATTAAATGCTTGCAGGACAGGTTTAGAAGTAAATGCAGAGAAAACTAAATACATGGAAGTGCGTCGGGACCGTTATACGTCAAATTGTGGAGGCGTTAAAATATTAAATAATACTTTTGATAAAGTGGATACTTTCAAATATTTAGGATCAATATTAACAGACGAAAATCATATTCACGAAGAAATTAAATGTCGACTAAAAGCAGGGAATTCGTGTTACTATTCGGTTCAAAATCTCTTGTCGTCGCGAATTCTGTCGAAGAATTTGAAACTTAAAATATATAAAACGATAATCATGCCTGTTGTTCTGTATGGTTGCGAAACATGGTCACTTACTCTGAGGGAAGAACATAGACTGAAAGTATTTGAGAACAGGATCCTGAGAAGAATATTCGGACCCAAGAGGAACGAGAATGGGGAATGGCGGAAACTTCATAACGAGGAACTACATAGTTTATACGGTTTACCCAACATTGTTAGGGTCGTCAAGTCTAGGAGGCTCAGGTGGGCAGGTCATGTAGCTAGAATGGAAGAAAGTAGAAACGCTTTCAAAGTCTTGACTGGAAGACCCATAGGAAAACGACCATTAGGAAGACCTAGGCGCAGATGGAAGGATAATATTAAGATGGATCTCGCAGAGATAGGAATACAAAGTAGAAAATGGATGCTATTAGCTAAGGATAGAAATCAGTGGAGAGCTTTTGTGAACGCGGCACTGAACCTCCGGGTTCCATAGGCCATAGAGTTAGTTAGTTAGTTAGTTAGTTAGTAGTAGTAGTGGTGTTAATAATACTACTACTACTACTACTACTACTACTACTACTACTACTACTACTACTAATAATAATAATAATAATAATAATAATAATAATAATAATGGCCACACACACTGTAGCACTTACATACTTCGTGAGTGCAGGGCGGTCGCGTGGGTTGTAAGCGCCCGGGGCGAGAATTCCAAGGCACCCCCTTACTGTGTTATGAAAAACAAACAAAGTTTATTCTGTACTGCAAGATTTAAATATGGATTGTAAGATTATAATGTAAGATAAAAGAAGTTGGTATTATGTCAATTTTTAAAATTGAATGGCTTTTGTAATTAAAATATAAAAGTTCATGAAAACTGGTTTTGATTCATTGAAATCAAATGTTATTGTTGTTTATTTTGAACTTGATACACATCAACAAATAATAGTATAGAATATACAGGGTGCGCAGCGTTCATAGTAGGATATTAAAAACAAAACCATCAGGCAGTAACTGTAATTTATTTATTACCTCTTATGTCAATTAATAGTTAAAGATATGTCATGTACTAATGTGTAAGTCATTGTCCATTGCCTGAATTACTTTTTGAATATGACTCCTGTCAAATGATGCCCCCTCTGCACAACACATTCATTTAGGCGGCGTTGGAAGTTTTCCATAACTCAGCGTAACGTATTCTCTGGGACACTGCCGACGGTAGTTCTGATGCGATCCTCCAACTCAGGAATGGTGGCACACGTGTTCGGAACACTTCTTGCTTCAGGTAGCTCCAAACGAAAAAGTCTGCACATGAAAGATCAGGTGAGCGAGGCGGCTAGGAAATGTCACCAAAACGGGAAATTACTCTACATGGAAATGTCTGTCGCAAGAAATCCATGCAAATTATGGCTGTATTCAAGGTTGCTCCGTCTTGTTGAAACCATAATTGTTCCACATGCACATCGACCATACCTAATTGGGGAAGAACGAAGTCTTGCAGCATCTTTAGGTAGCGTTCACTGGTGACAGTTACAGCCACACTGCTGTCATCCTCAAAGAAGTAAGGGCCAATAATCCCAAAGGAAGCAACTGCACAACGCACTGTGACACGAGAACTGTGCAAGGGCTTGATGTGCAGTTCATGCGGGTTTACATCACTCCAATAACGCATATTCTGTTTATTCACTGAATCACATACTCGAAATGAGCTTCATCTGACATCAGGATGGTGTGCAACATTCGCGGATTTTGGCGAAGATCACGCATGGTTAAGCAGAATGTTTCTCGTGAAACCCAATCGCGAGGCCTAATTTCCTGAACAATCTGCAGCTTATATGGGCGAAAATGTAGATATTCGAGCAATATTCTCCTGAATGAGCGATCGGACATATGCATAGTTTGTGAATGAGGATGAGCAGATCTTTTTGGGCTACGCAATATTGCAGCACGAACATTTTCCACGGCTTCTGGTGTCCGCACAGTTTTTTTCACTTCTTCCCGGTTTGCCATTGCAAACAGAACCTGTTGTTCGAAATGCATGTACCCACCTCAAAATGATCCGTCCAACTAGAACTTTCCCATGACATCCCAAGTTGAAATGTTGCCGAAATAGACGCCGGGTAGCAATAACAGAGTCGTTATTCTTGAAATAATTTCAACAGCAAAGGCACGATGCTGTGCACTCCACCGCTCCATATCACTGTCATACTCGAATTGGCAGCTCATTAGTACACGAATGTGTCACGAGCTGGCGCGCATTAATGCAGTACAACGTTGTACTACGCAAGTCTAATTACGCTATGAACACTGCTGCACCCTGTACAAACAATGACACAAATATTAAATTCAAGATTTTTTTTTTTTAGAAAAAACATATCACAGAGGGCTGGAGAGAGTTCCAGTTGAATAATCCTAAAGGATGTTTTACATTACTCGTACTTTTAAAGTTCAATACTCTATCGGGAGTCCTCCAAGGATCTAATCTAGGTTCCCTGTTCTTTCTTCTTGTTAATAATAGTATTCCTCTGTCTATTAAAACTTCTCAAGTTCTTCTTTTTTGCCGACAGTCTCAACTTATACTTTGAAGTCAGTTCAATTGATAATTGCGTGATACTTTAATGGGATTTACAAAGAGTTCAAATATGGTGTAATAAAAATAAATTATTCCTGAATATGTCCAAATATAAATCTTTATCTTACAGGAAGATAGAAAATGCAATTAACTTTACCTATACAATAAGTGGCACTTCCTTGTCTAGCCCAAATACTATCGAAGATCTTGAAGGAGATCGTATGTGAAGACAAAATTAGAATATTGTTGTTGTACTGTTTGTACACCAAATGTCACTATATACTCTGATGCAATAGAAAATATACAGATTAAATTTTTGAAAATGCTTATGTACAATAAAACTGGTTTCTGCCCAAAGTATGTCTCCTATGAAGACATACTAACGAGTTTTAGTTTCCAAACATTAGAGAAAAAAAAAGATGGGTGCTTACTCTTACATAAATTACTAAACTGTAAAATTGACTGTCCAAAATTAGTTTCACAAGTATTGTTAAGTGTCCCAATAGGTTAGACTAGGACAGCAAATACTGGGATATTCTATTGTAGAAAAAACAAGAACTATCATACTGCATAAGTCTCCTCTGTGGGGAATGTGTGCTTCATATAGCGAAATAATTAGATTTCATGTAGTAGATGTACAGTATTTATAATGTCCAAAAACAAGTTGAAAACAATTGTCAGGCAAGAACTTCTTCATAATTAAACTACGTATATTCCTGTATGTTAGATAATTATATACACGACAATATAGCTCGGCATTAAGCCTGTTGTATTGTCCTTAAGAAATAAATAAATAAATAAATTTTAATTATCCGTGGCCTGATCATTATTAAAATATTTGAATAAACATTAATTAAAATAAGAATTATTTACCAACATGATGTCAATTCATTGAATTTTGAAGATTTGTCCCGACGCCCCCGCCGGTCGCGCCGCCCGGGGCGATTGCCTCGGTTGCCCCACCCACACGAGGGCCCTGTGTGAGTGCAAACGACGGAAGATGAAAACACAAATTTTCTAGCAAAGAAACGTTCAGAACGGTACATCAGTAACTGAAAACGTACCGGGGCCAAGGCCTAAATCCGAAGTGAACGTATTGAGTTTTTCTGTTTGCATATTCTGAATGATGGACATGGGGGCTTTTCAAATTCGACTGATGGCACCCTTGGGGAACTCTGGCAGTGACGTCATCATTGTCGTCATTCAAGAGTCATTGAATACACTACGACACGTTTTAAATACTTGACCACAGCTCCCATAATTTTTATCCGATTTGCATCCTGCAACTTTCTGCTCATAGGTAATGAATTAACCTTTCGCTAATTGTATGAACTATTTACAGGGGCGCAACCACCGTGTCCGGACTCCCCTATACTTCCTAACTCAACATACATTTGCACACTTTCTCAATAAATCTATAATTGTTTAACAGAGAAATAATTGATGTAGCATGTAAAATTGATCTTACGATTCATCTATGTTCTTTTCTCTTATAAAGTACTTTTTTTCTGAAGATATAAGTGGAAATATTTTACAATTACTTATCGTCTTTTCCAGTGGAGAATAATATCCATTCAATACTTTATAGACGTAGTATCTTGTAGTATTGGGTCCCCCCTCAAAGCACATGGCGGCGTGGTTGCTCAGTGGTAGAGCGTTCACTTCCGGTGTTTGGGATCCCTGGTTCGATCCCATCTCGCGCCGTGTGGACATTGTGGTGGACAAACACCGTGCTCGTGGGTTTTCTCGGAGTTATTCCGTTTCCTTCCACTTTCTTCATTCCACCATTGCATTCATTTCTCATAATCGCCGTCTCCTTTAGCCTAACCGGCATACCCGTGGGACGTAAAACCAAAGATTTCATTTCATTTCCCCCCTCAAAGCTCGAAGCTCCCGAAAGCTTGTACCCCCCAACAAAACCTTTTGGGTGAGCACCTGAATCGTTATTTATTCGTTTTCATTGGAGTTAAAAAGTAGCCTACCTTAGAAGGTTAATACAATGCTATGTTCCTTTAAAGAACATTTGCATATAATTCATTTAATTCTATTTCTACATTCCAATTAAGCTAAAAGCTATTAACGTAACATAATTCCAAATCATGAGGTCTGCAGTGTAAAAGAAGCAACATTATTCGAATATAAATTGAGCCTATGATCTCTGGGATTAGAGATGAGAGCGCCAGTCAACTTGAAAAAATATTTTTTTCCTTCCAGTATCCACAGGAAGGAAGTAAAATGAAGATTTTTTTCTGACGCAGCTGATAGGCATGGAACTCACGGAAGGCTTATCCCTTCACTTACTCAATGAATCCTGAAATAGATCCAGAAAATCTCGTAAGCATATCCACAGGCAAAGGAGCGCCGTCGGCAGCCAACGTTCATGAAGCTGTTGCAATTGGCAAGAAAATGATGAAAGAATTTGAAAATCATTGGTTATCAAGCTTTTATAATCCAATTCCGAGAAAAAAAGTGACAATATCCGAGGAAAGGAAGAAAGGTAAAACGGGAACCTCAGAAATCTTGGAAACAAAAATAATATACTCAAGAGCCATTGATCTTCAAGCAAGTTCAAGAAATATAGACATAAATCAGGTGCTGTCCTGTAAACATTCTCCAATTTCAACTTCAGGTTTTTATAAACAGCTGAAATGAGATTGTGCACAAGTAGATCAAGCATAAAAAATCTCTTACAAGTTACTTGTTCCCAAAGATTTAAAAATCAGGAAGAAAGAACAATAATAATTGATGAAAGAGCATTTATGTTATGTTTCAAGCGGTCTGAAGAAGGTACAGTGCGTGATTTCATTGACCAATTCAAAATTAACATAATGAGAAGATTAAATTCTGGTTATGTGTATCCCGTTCCTTTTACCGGTACAGAGAATGCTGTACAAAAGATACAGCAGGAAGATTAAAAGCAGTAGGTGCATCTCCAGTACATGTGCTGAACTTTACAACTCCTTTCCCTCCATACAAAGTTGTACTACGTGTGGTAGACAACAACAAAAAAAAAAAAAAATCATCCATTTGATTTGGGAAGATCTCTTACAAGATTTCGAATTCCATGGAAATACTGGATGGCATAAACTGCTTCTCAGTGGTCCAGAAAATATTGCATTAGAAATTTCCTTGAAAAGCATAGCAAAGAGACATCACATGATCTCTTCTCATGAACAGGCTGATATCTTGGCGCAACAAGCAATGAAAGTAGCTCTGACTGGAGACTCTCAAGTAACTGTAATATCGGATGACACCGATGTTTTCCACTTGCTTGTTCATGTCCACTTCCTGGGAAACATTAGAACAGAAATGTTAATGGAATAACCAGTGCACGAACGAACTGTCGTAAATATTGGTGCAACTGTATTGGAGCATCGGAAAATCATTCCAAATGCTTTAGCACCTCACGCTCTCAGTGGTTGTGTCTCTACAGCTTCATACTTTAGTATCGGAAAAGGAAAAGTTGTTAAAACCATTAAGAATGGATATTCCCTGTCATTACTGGGCGACCATAGAGCACCAGTTTCTAGCATTCTAGAGCAAGCTTTACTATTTTCCACAAAATGCTGTGGTAAAGGATGCTGTATAACTGCAACAGAGGCAAGAATAAAACTGTGGCATGAAAAAAAAAAATACGGAGAAGCTGTTCTCAAGCACCACAACTTTTCTCGCTTTCTCCGACGAACGAGGCTTTTGCAGTAAACGTCAAACGTGCGCATATGCAAACATATGTGTGGAAAAGTGTATTTGTGCCACGTTCAGCTAAACTAGACCCAACTATGTATGCATACTATAAAGACACTGATGAGAAAACTATATTGCCGTTCAATTTGCCCCAAGATTTACCATTAGCGCCCTCTGAGATAATACAACTGATTAAATGCTCTTGTGAAAGCCATGAACCATGCAAAATATATCGTTGTAATTGTAGAGATCCTTCTTTACCATGTACTTTCTTCTGTGTTTGTAACACTATTGGATGTTACAATCATTAATATTTCGTCCAGTTTCAGTTGAGGATGGGAAGGTACAGTGGAATGTTAGATTTCTTAAAACAAAGTTTGTCTCATTCTTTATGAAATATTTTAAAAGTTCGTCAGGAAGTTTACATTGGTAAATAGGAATTAACGTTTTGAAGATTAAAAAAAATATTAATATGATTTTTCAGTTGCCTGAAGATACTTCCTTTAAATAATCGAAATAAAATAATCAGGTTTGTTTTCATTAGATTGTACTATTTGTATCATATTTTGTAATTTAAGGTGCATACAAGATGTGTGAGAAAAGTAATTTGACTGGCATCACTGCGGGTGACCCGGCAACGTTGTGTCTACTGGCCTGTGCTAGACCGGTTTGTTTGTCCCTTCCACTTCCTGAGTCCGAGTTACAGTTCCATACAGCCAACACATTAATTTTGACAGCGCCATCAGTGAAGTTGCGTTTCTGTTGTGTTACAGAAACGGAGCTTCGGAACTTAGAGTAACGTTGTGCAATAACGTTTTGTGTTAAACTTGGTGAATACGCGAGTGTTACTTATGAAAAGTTGAAATAGGCCTATGGGGAACATTGCTTATCAAGAGAACAAGTTTCCACTGGCACAAATCATTTTTGGAAGGCCGGAAATACCTTGAAGATGAACCTCGCTCAGGGAGCCTTTCAACTTCAAACACTGACGAAAACGTTGAATGTGTGAGTGCTCTTGTGAGACCAGACCATCGTTTAACAATATATAAGGATGATGAGTGAACAGTTAAATTTAAATACTTTTTACCTTATATCAAATTTTGACAGACTATTTGAACATGTGATAGATTTGTGCTGAAATGTTGTCCAAAAACTTCACAACTGAACAGAAGGACAATCGAAAAAACGTGTGCGTTGATCTCCTTGAGAGACTTGCCAATGACCAATAATTCTTCAATTGTCAAATCACAGGTGATGAATCATGGATTTTTGAGTACGTTCCTGGAACTAAGCGGCAAAGCGAAGAGTGGCACACTCCGTCATCTCCTTGGCCGAAGAAATGTCGAATGAGCAAATCAAAGATCAAGACGATGCTGATTTTTTTTATAGTAAGGATATCGTGCACAAATAATTTCTTCCACCAGGACAAGCTGTCAACCAAGTGTTTTATAAAAGTGTCCTTGAAACGCTCAGGAAAAGAGTGATTCGTGTGAGACCAGACATTGCAGGAAAGTGGATTGTTCATCATGACAATCAGGGTTGGGTAATTACGCGTAAAAACGCGTAATTTACGTAAAATACGTAAAGTACGTAAAAAATTAGAAACAGGTCTACAAATTAAAAGAAAACGTTGTACGCGCTGAGCTTTAAAAAAATTCTTCCTAAAATTGTATGGAATCTAGCTGGATTTGGCAAAACTTAATCTGTAAGCATAAACTGGGAATTTTGTATTGGCTTTGTAAAGTAGCATTGTATAATACGGTTTGCACGCGTGACTGTTCAAAACCCATTTCATCTTGTTTCATATTTTAAACCCTCTGTAATCTAGAAAATTTTTATGCCAGAGAAGCCGTGGGAGAAACTATTGTGGAATACAACAGCAATGGTAAGCCTTCGTGGTCTCCATTTGTGACGACTTTCTGCAATGTCTGAGAAAAGCATCACGAAGAAGTAGAGGAGTTTCTGTTGGAAAACCTCGGCCCTTCAGGAATAACTAGCTACCAGCAATATCGGGGAAAATTTGAAGAACTTATGAAGAAGAGAATTACAACACCACGCACATTCTGGTATTTCCCTACTCGGCAACATAAGGAGTTGTCGGAATTTGCTATGAAGTTACTGAACACCCTAGCATCTTCAGCGCAAATTGAAAGACTTTTCTGAAATTGGTCCTTTGTCGATAACGTCACAAAGAACCGGCTCAGCTTCGAACGTTCGAAGAAACTACTTCAAATATACTACACCCTCAAATTACAAGACCACTCAAGTTATAAATATTAGTGTGATTAAGAGTATTGTGTTCGAATTGTACTTAACTATAATGGAAATGGCATGTAACATTTTTTTTTAGAATAATGGCTAAGTTTTAAATGCAATGATACACTCAGTGTTATTGGAACCAAGTGAAATATATTCAGTATCGAACTAGGAAGAAAGACAAATTGTTTCTTTCCAAAAACAACGAAGAAACAAGTATTTCAATATTTTGTTGGGTATTTTCTTCAGTTTTGTCTATTTATTATGAGCATGAAAAATTTCTACATTAAAAGTTCAAATGATAGTCAAGTGCTAAGGGAAGTAATATATTTAGTGTTGTTGTTGGACTTGGAAGAAAAGAGAAAAATAAATGAGTTCATTCCGAAAAATGTAGTATAATGTTATGTTGGGTGCTTTTATATTTTTTCAGTTGTGTGTGTTTAAAATGAGAATCTAATAACTTTTACATCGAAAATTCAATATGTACCAGTGCTAAGTGAAGTGATATATATAGTATCGTTGGGACGTGGAAGAAAAACAAATCAGTTTATTCTAAAATTTCATTATTTCAATATTCTGTTCAATATTTTTCGTGTCAGTTATGTATGTGTGTTAGTGTGTAATATGAAGGTGAAATGAGCCTAACAGTCAATCTCTTTTTCTTTTCTAATAGAAGTACTATGATTTGGCGGTGTAATGTTTAGAAGATAATAATGTTTTAATGCTTAAATAAGAAAACTAAGCTTAAAATATAACCGACTATTCAAAATGATCTTAGTTTTAATGAAAGAAATATAGTTTTCTACGTCTGCGTAAAAAACTGGTTTTCTACATGACGTATATTACTAGTAAATTACGCGTAATTTATGTAAAATACGTAACAAGTAAATTACCTTGCCAACCCTGATGACAATGCCCCGTGTCACACGACTCTTTCCGTCAGTGAATTTTTGACCTCAAAACGCACTTACTGTTGTTCCTGAACCCCCTATTCACATCATTTGAGTCCTTGTGACTTTTCCCTTTCCCGAAATTGAAACATGTCTTAAACGGACGTCATTTTGGAACTTTGGAGAACATTCAAAAGACTGTGAACGAACAGTTAAAAGTCATACCAGTGGAAGACTTCCAGCGCTGCTACCAAGAATGGGAACAACGAATTTTCCGGTGTATAGCTGTCCAAGGGAATTACTTTGAGGGGGATAACATTGTTGTTTGAAAGACATAAAGACTTTAGCTATTACAAAATCAGTCTCTACTTCTCTAACACACCTCGTATACTACCTTTTTCTACATACTATGGTATCCTACATTTTTCACGCATTGAAAATGAAGTTTCTTATGCATATGTAAATAAATATTATGAGATATGTTTAATAAAGTGAATGATATAAATAAGCATCATTTTTAATTACAGTATATACGAAAATGGAAGTACAGTATGGCCTTCATAATCCACAGTTTCTGATATATTCCTCAGCCTCTGTTCAACTGATTTGTACCAAATTTTGAGAGTATGTCTCTATGATTATCTAATCATGCCACCCGTAATTTGAAATGGACCGATTGAATAGTGGCTGAAACTGTTACATTATCGAGGTCATACTGTATATTAAAGGTAAATTATAACTTTGTAAAGCATTTTTAACTATAATACAATTAAATATGTATATACACAATAATTTATAGGAAAGATCAATTCATTATCCATCTGAAGGAAGTTGCAGAATGTAAATCAGATAAAAATTACAGAGACTATCGTCGATTGTTTGGAACTTGTCATTTTAAAACTTCACGACTATTATGATGATGCAAAAATGACGTCACTGCTCGAATTCCCCAAGGGTGCCAATTTGCCATCACTGAATTTTGAGAAGTTTTCGTACCCATCATTCAGAAAAATCAAAGAAAAAACTTGATACGCTAACTTCAGGTTCAGCTAATTTCAGGCTTTTGGCTGCCGGACTATAAGAAAGGTACTAGAATATCGCTAGGCGCGCCGCGACTCGACTTTATTGCCGGGCATCAGTTTACTCTCGAAAGCTTAACAGTATTGCTGTATGCTATTTTTAGTTTCTCGAGGGCGTAACTTAAACTTTTCTTTAGAAAAAAGCGACAGAAGGGCGTAACTGATTAAGGCACATATTTTCCCGCCTGTACATGCCTTTACCGACGATATTTGCCAATACCTGTGTATATTTCTAAACTCGAGGTGCGGATGAGGTAATTTTTAACGACCTAACTGAAAGAACGAGAGCTTAAAGAGAGGAGACAGAGAGCATAATTGTGTTAGAAAACGAAGGCTGAACAGCAAGCAGTAGTTGCTGTTATTGTCACGTGCAATACTTCCAAATATATGTATGGTTTCGAATTATGCATACTATATGTGAAACTTCCTCTGTTCAGAATTCCATAATAGTTTGTATTACTTTACGTATTTTCTGTTAAAATGGAAGATTCAGCCTTAAGCTTTTTGTCACAAAAACTTATAATAAATAACATTTAGAAAATACAACGAAATATTAGCTACGCTTAAGTATGCAAAGAAAGGTCAAATACGAGTGATCCGAACTTATATTGATGTTTTTCTATCTATTAACTAAGATTTGTCACAAATGTAAATAAGCTATCCTTGTAAATTCATAGGATTTACTAGTAAACAGAGGAAAACAGGGGTTATGGAATACCATTTACATATGTGAAAATAACTGTCCGAGGATACATGTTAAATAAATTGTTGGTATATAGGCTTGAATGATATTTAATGATGAATATAATATGACAACTGGAAGTTTCTAGTAGACACAGGAAGAATATAAAATAAAAATACTAAAAGTAGAAAAATGGTTGGGGATATGGAATAGATAGGGGAGTAGTAACGAAATACAATAGAAATTGACGTCTCTCTAGGAGAAGTACATATACGTCGTGCAGCTTTTCGAAACACTTATACTCTTCACGTTGTTATTTGCAAAAATCATATATGTAGATGTCCTTGTCGGGCCCAGAACACTCTTCGTGAGCCCTCTTTATGCAAATCACACACTTAATCCACACTTCTCCACGAACATTGTCTGAAAACTTACTGTCATAAAAGATGCACGTAACATCTCCATCTTCTGGAACACCGTGTGCGTGGGTTTTCTCGGGGTTCTCCCGTTTCCTCCCACTTTCTTCATTCCACCATTTCATTCATTACTCATTATCACCGTCTCCTTTAGCCTAACCGGCATAACCGTGGGACGTAAAACTCAAAATTTCATTTCATTTCATTTTTCCATCTTCTGGCAGGATGCACGGAGCGACGACCTCTCCATCACTGGAATCTTGAAGATGCACTTCATCAGATTCACTACTAGAGGCAGTAGATGAAGATAGTTCAATTAACTTCTGCGTTTCTTCGGAGGAGCACGCTTTTTAGACACTCATTTATCACCACGCCCGGATTCTCGGATCTCACGCGAACGTGCTAAGAGTTCTTTGTATGGCAACGAAATCAGAACATGCGCTGATCCCTTTGGACGGCCACGTGTAGATAGTTTGCGTTTCTGCGATGGTGGTGTTGAAATTCCATAGGAAGTATAGATGAACTTGTCGACAGTCCTGAAAATAAGAGAGCAACGCTTTCAAAAAAGTGTTACATTGTTGACAGAACTGTTCAGGAGCAGTGTTAATGACGAAGAGAATCCTACCTAGTATACCGCTTCCTATAGACTAGTCTATAATCTATTCTGTTCATCCAGAAATATGTAGACTAGCTACGTACTGTAGACTGCATATTTCAGTTGAAATCTCGGCTAAACTGTGAGCCCATTTCGTCCTTGACAATCACCAAAGTTTTGTGATGCTAAAATTTTGTTGCATGAAGGAAAACAACGTCTATACTGATCAATTACAGCTGTAAGTTTCTATGAAATGGCTAAAGGCGATCTATTTCTAGCCTACTATAGACCCCTATTCTAGGTCTAGTCTTTCTAAACTAGATCTAAACTACTCTACCTAATCTACTAATCTGGTATCGGTTCTGCTGCGTCAAGTTCGTTTTTCTTGTGCTCCGAAGTATTTTGCAGAGGAGACTTTCATCCAGCCGACGTGGATGTGACTTCGTGATCTGCAGAAATGAAATCAGTGGAACCTCTTTTCGTTTGAGAGTAAACTCTAATAAACATTGCACTGATTTAGCTGTAATAGATCTGATCGTATATATTAATAGATTTTTCATCATCTTAATTTATTTACAATATCGTGTGCGTGCGTTTTCTCGGGGTTCTCCCGTTTCCTCTCACTTTCTTCATTCCACCATTTCATTCATTTCTCACAATCACCGTCTCCTTTAGCCTAACCGGCATAACGATGGGACGTAAAACTCAAAGATTTCATTTCATTTTATTTTATTTACAATACCGTACTTGACTCACAAATCCATGCTAGAGGTCAGTCATTGCGCTGATCGTTTTCATACGACTGGGAGAGTGTCATGAAATACCAAAAATAGAAGTATTCCATAACCCCATCCCATGACAATTTTGCAAAACACTCACACCTCAAATAAATCGTGCACATAACGTGGTATTTGGTTATGTTCCCTAGAAAACAACGCGAGGCGCATACATTACTGTAGAGTTGGGCATTTAATTTTCAAAATCATTCTACGAAATAAGTAATGAAATCTTAACTGCAAAAGTATGACGGAGGCGCAAATTAATAATAACAAATGACGAACTGCAGCAAGTCATCCACGAGTGACAACTAGCGCAATATTGCCACATCATGAAGCTTCTTCGAGAACATAATTTCGCTTATTCCCACGAGGGTACAGCACACAACAGAGACAATAAGCCACGATTCCATAACCCCACCCCTATTCCATAACTCCCAGTTTTCCTCTACTCTAAATTTAGTCCGTAATACAACTTCTAATACTTCTAATACTTCTAATACTCTAAATTTAGTCCGCAATACACTCCATTCTAATACAACTTAAACCAACCATTGCAACTGTACTTCGAAATAGTGGAGAAAATATTACAATTTTCATAAAACAACTATATCATGTTACACGTGGTGTTTCTTTTCCTTGACGAGTATATGATACCTAACAAAAATTGAAGTTAAACAGCATATTTTTCTTCGGTAGTTGCAATCAAATATACGACAAGTCTAAAATAAAGTTTATTTCAATCCAATGAACAACTTATGCACATGAAAAGGATTAATTGCAATGCATAGAGAAATAATAATAAAGCTAATTAAGCATGTTTTCATAAACTATAACTGTAATAAATGTATATACTTACCAATCCAATGGGACACTGGTGCAGGACATTAACGAATGATAATCAGATGGGAGCTTACAACACCCATACAATAAGTGGTTTCTATACGACAAGCACGACAGGTACACACATGCATACGGTCATATGTGTGTCCGAGACACAGATAACTTTCTTCGTCATACTATCACCCTTTATTTGATTTTGTATTGCATAAAACTGAAAAAGGGGGCCGTTGCCATAGAAACCACCGTTTCCATAACAACGAATCCCGTCACGGCTCGTCAATCTAAAACTGATTGAGGGAAAAAGAATCTGCAACAAATGTGATGCACGGAATAAGTCGTGAGTGGGAACCCTTCACCCCTGGTGGGGATATTCATGAAGCTATCAGCTTATGTCTAATTATATTGGAATATAATATCCATTTCTTAATTTCGAACATACTAGGTTCGATCGAAACGAGAAAACTTTTTATCGGACTTCTAAAGAAAATAAAATAAAATAAATAAATACATGACCGTGTTTATTACATATAGAATTCCCAGTCACGACCCCCTTTTCAGTTTTATTAAAAAATAGAAGAAGAAGATGAAGAAAGGAAAAGGAAGATAGAAGAGGAAAGAGGTAAAGTAAGAAGGTGATAAAGAGGAAACTGTTACTGGATATTTTGAGAAATATGGTAAAGGGAAAGTGAATAATTATCAAATTGGGATCATTTCCAATAGCTATTGGGTGAATATTTGGTATTAAGGTAATCAAAGGTAGACACATGTTAACTCATACATCCCCGACCTAGATCCATTTAACCCCAACTACCGAATTATCCCAATCTAGCTCTGAGATAGATGAGAAAGTTCAATTTTACCGTTTATTCAATATTTCCAGAAGTTCTAGACTAATATCCAATATTTGAAAAATGAACGACGAAGTTGATGGCATGTTAGAAACGACCACAGAGGGAAAGAAAAAAAAAATCAGAGTATCACATATTTGTCGAAGATTTTGACTTTCGCAGTTCTCACATGATAATCATTCGTTCAGGCTACTTCGGTCCTTTTTACTTCCTTCATAGAGCCAACTTAAATTAAGTTAGTATTGACCTTCAATGACTTTAATTGCCAACTACCATTAATTATAATAAGTCACACATATATGTCAAAATAATTGGTGCACTTAATACTAAACCTACATTTCACTCACACACACATTCATACAGGACAATGTATACTTCGGGTTGTATTTAGTTGAATTAAACTAACCTAACTACATTTCTATAGACATTTATTACATTTCAATAAAAGAAAACTTAGTTTGACATAACAGGAAAAATTTAATACATGAAAAGAATGTTTCATAAGCATGCACAGAAATCTGCTACTTTCAACAAGATCAAATAACACATTTCTCTTTCTAGATATATTAAAAGTTGGATTACATGGAAAAAAATTCGACAAAAGACGAAAGACAAAAATAAAGAAAAAAAAAAGAAAATTCAAAGGTCAATATATTTAAGATTCAGTGCAATGAATACATATCATTGCGGGAAAAAGAAAGCAAAAAAAAAATATAATTGGTTAATCATTCTTTAAAAAAAAAAAAAACACTTTAGTAGCATTTTATTGAGTCTCTGTCCCAAGAGGAGACATTTCGACAATTTTATGAGTCTTTGTTCTCACGTCGATAATAACTCCTTTTTCAACTCTCTTTACGCACTGTGATTTGTGTCCATGAGAGTATTTAATCGTTTTTGTTTTGACTATAGACAAATAGTTGCTTCATATCACATATATATTTAAATTTCTCATTTCGTCACTTGACGCACTTGATATAAAATTTCAAAGTTTATCAAGATTTAAAATATCGAGTCCAGTCCCAAACATTGGGAACATATTTCCATATTCCTGTATTCACATTAAATTATTAACCAAATTTCAGTTCATTGAATTTAAGATCGCTATTTTTTTTTCTAGTATAGATCGTGTAGTCAAAAGATTCTAGTCTCTGTATAGTTAGGTTTCCGATCGTAGGGGAAGGATTTGTTTCATAGTTTACTGATAGAAGGATTCGTTGGAGGGGCACACTGTTTCGTAGCTTACTGATTTCACTATGATCTCGCAAAATAAATTTGGATAAGGATTAGGGTTATTTTTACTTATCTTACGACCTGCTACTTGTTTTATTTACATGCAGTATTTAACATGATATTCAACTTTAATAGTCACAAACATCAATAACAACTCAACAAAATGTAATTTATTACAATTTACGCGGTAATACTATATATCACAAAGAGTTGGTTAATATCGGATGTCAAAAATCTATGGCAACCTAACAAAACCAGGGTAAATACCGAGCCCTTCACATACATACTCGCATATATATATATATTCATATTACTCAATATAATAAATTTCATTTTAATATCCATCATAGTATTTCGTCGACATTTAAATTCTACATAACCTTTTTATATTCGATAAGTATTCATATTTTATTGGCTCAAAAACAAAACAAAAACCCTGACTATCAAAATTCACTTTTTTCCCTCATAAGGTTGCAACATTGTACTTTATATGTAAACCCGATAATCAATAATCATTCTCAATTTACTAAAGATCCGCGTATATAAAAAAAATAGTTGGTATTATTTAATAAGTTGACATAAGAGGTGGAAATACAACAAATAGAGCAGGCACGTAACTTTTAAAACTATGTAAGTACATATATAGATGTATATACAAAAAAATCAATGTTATTCGAAACTAGTGGGCCCAAACTATTAATACATACACACTATATGACCAATCAATAGAAAGAAAAACCAGAAATCAGTCGTCAATGGGTATAATTTGTACGATCAATGAATAACAAATGTTTCTAGGAATCTGAAAGCATAGTGTACCTTCTCGTCAGTTTCTCTCGTGGTGGATTAAATATCGCGAAAATGGTCCTGAGATGTGCTGCAATACCTCCACGAATTGCATCCCTCGATGTCTGTTAGTACATACGATCGAAATAAGTGATATGAATATTGTATGTTTTCATGAGTTTCAGAAACCGGGGGGGGAGGTTGAAAAATTTGAAAAAAAAAATCTCGAAGTAATGAAGACAGAGAGAGAGATAGAGAAGAAGGAAGACGAAGAATAGGGGCGCCGAAGACTTAAGTGGGAAATAACTAACGCTACAAAGATAAAAGTCGAACTTCGCTCTCAACAAAATCCATAGCCAAAATATTCTTAACATGCCAAAAGGGTGGTCTACTCAAATACGTAGACTCAAGGAGCGCCCTGCTGCCAAGGATGCAAGTTCTGTGTCCATCAGATCCCAATCCCACAAGAGTTTGGTTGTAAGATTGAAATCCGATCCCCGTATCCGGCCCAAACCAGCAGGGTCCCGAAAATCCTCCGGAAGGTTAGAGACGGCGTTAATTTAGAATTTCAAAAGAAAAAAAAATCATCCGACCTCTAAGAAACTAGGAGAGTCCAGAATAGTAATGAAATTAGAGTAATAGCTAAGATATCCCTAATTAGAGTTTGCCAAAATAAAAAAAAATTAAATAAACTGAATTTTGGATCGGTGATTTCTATTGCCAAACTTCACCGATGGCTACCCCGCGCAGACATGCCACAGTCTGGGACGTCGTTAATTTCCCTCATCTAATTAAACTAAGAAAAGACATGAAAATACTTAAGGGGACTAGGGGTCGACGTCCGGGTACGCTAATGACATGAATATTAATTTAGTAGCAGTTGATTTAATCGGATAGTCCGAACTGAGTTATATGAACACTGCACAATAAATAAATAAGGTAAGCAACAAAAAAAAATCTCGGAGAGGCAATGAATGTTAAAGGTACAAATGACCGAAACCTGTACTTTTCGATGATCACAGGATATAGCAGTTGGTTTTCTTAATTATCATTTCTGTCACCCTTTAGAAGTAATTCCCACATGATGCTACCCTATCTATTGAAAGGCTTAAGATCCGGGGCTGTTATTATGAGGTACTTAAATGCGAAGTAACACACAATTCCCAAACTACAATTTACTATCCAAGTAGCAAACTCGGTTGGATGAATGTACTGGTGTAGAAGTCAAAACGCGAGAGATTTTTTTTTCGTAAACGTATTCATATTTTCACTATATAACATACACTAGGCCTATCCATTTAAATATAGGGGTCATCATCTCATTCATATTTTATATCATATTATTAATATATCATTACATTCATTCATTGTCTACTAATTTTTGCGCGAAGTAATATTTTACAGACACCCTATTTCATACATTTTACACGCAGGCCATACACATATTTACATTACACAGTAATAAATATATATAATTATCACAATCTATCACGCTCAAACTACTACACGATAACATTCATCGAACCACGTACTCTTTGTTTCGAAGCACCCAAATTGTATTTACTTCGCAGTTTTAAAAAAAAATCATACGTGTATTCACTGAAAGTTAAATTGTCAACGATGATTTTATTTCTGATATGCTGATAAAACTAAAGCAACAATGGAATTTTCTACAGCCACGGGAAAAGAGAATTTAATACTACATTTTGAAACAAACAGTAACAGCATATGGGCTTTACTTCTATTAAGAAAATAGGTATTCTTTATTTCAGTAGATATTTCAGTTACTACTGGACCTAGCAAGCTGAAATTTTCAGTACAGTAAGATCTCATGCTATCTTATATGAATGTATACTCATCTGAACCGAAAACCATGTCCACGGGATGTAATTTAGAAATAAATGGCCAAAATCAAACAACTTAAATCACTAAATCATGCGATGTCGTAATGTCAACAAACAATTGATTAGCGAAACCGGACGCAATGGCGCTGTAGTGGAGGCATAATTTACCGTGTACTGAAATATATACTTGTACTCATTAATCAGAAATTTAATATTTACACTGGTTTAGTATACTTCGAGTTAGACAAATGGTACTAAATTAACGCATATTTATACACTGTCCTAACCGAAAATTCACACACTCACACAAAACTACTAACTACATACACCACTGTTAGTACTATACATAAAAACAACTAACCAAACCAAACATGCACCATTTAGTTACATGCATGTTGACGAAAAATACTCCCTTGTTGGTATATACAGTCGGCTCTATTAAACTTAAAGGGGGGCAAAATGAAAAAGGTAACCCTAGGTCCAATTGACCTGACCAATTGTTTACATAATGATTGCCAAAGATTGATGCCCTGGGGGCACCTTAACGAGGTTTATTGAGGGACCCTTCCCCTGAGAGGGGAAAAGGCCCTAAAACAAATAATAACTAACCCATCCCCCCGCTAGAATTGGTTCAATTTGGAAAAGGGGATAGGAGCCCTTTTAAGCTAACTTAAGCTGCCATTATGATTATTTACATTACAACTATCAAACCTACTACGTACATGCAATTACTAAATAAATAATAAAAAATCACATCTACCTAATACACGAACAACATGCACTAAACAGGTCGTAATTTCCCTAATCCCTAATTGAATTTGAAATAAAAAAAAAGTAAAGTCACTCTGTCACTCTGTCTATTCTAGATAGGCAGCAAACATGGCTTCCTAGTAAACAGAACTGGATGTTTCACTAACTTATTGTTTCTTTACGAAAAATGTAGATTTTTCCCTGTTTTTGGGGCTCCTACACAGCCTTCAATGTTCACCTATGAAATTAAATCAGATTTTTACCTGAATTCTATTAAAATCCTAGTCCTTTTACCGCAGATATGTAGGCGAAATTATAAGCTGCGCCTCGTAAGGTGTCTTCGATTATTCTGATAACATTGCGCCGAAAAAGCCAGAGGTAGGAGAATTCCTCCAATCAGAACGAAAACTTTAGCCGCGGAAATTACAAAGCACATAGAAATTTGGCAAATCCAGATATAACCGGATCTGAAAGTGACTATGGACTAGTGAGAGGGGGTGAGGGAAAAGATTAGGTACCTGACTAAATTCTACATTGGTCTGAAATTAAGAAAATTTATATCCAATGACGGAACTATGTTTCGGTATGACGTCAGAATGGTAAACCTTGTAACTATTCGACTTGTATATCCGAAAATGGGATTTACACTTAATCAAAATATAAATAAAATATATTATTCAGTGGGAATATGGTTACTAATGAAACCTTTCGATTCATTATATTTAATTCGAAGTAAAGAGAGTAAATAAATTGTGTAACTAAACCGAAATTGAATAAAAAAAAAATTACTAAGTACAGGGTGCGTAAAAAAAAGTTGCCATTACTCTCAACTGTAATGGTACATTACAGTTTTCCCCGGCCCATTAACAAAATTTTGTTAGAATAACAAAATTTTGCTAATTGGGAATACTAACTACTGATGCTTGTTAAATTAACACACTCATTCATCCCATTCAAACGTTACCAGTCTCACTAGGACAGTATATTATATCTACTTGGGGTATTGCGCGAGTAATTCACTACGTTTATCTTCTGTACAATTGAAAATCTTTAAATTTCGAAAATTGTGAGTTCCGATACTTTTTTTTTTTCAGTAGTGTTCATATAGCAATAGAACGGACAGAAGTTCTAACTGAGAGATCGACAGAGACAATTCGTAAGGCTTCAGCCGTCGACTAGTATATCTGATGACATTAGGCCGCAGTTTCCCGTCTATCACTGCCATTTAATATTGTTCTAGGCTCACCATTACCACGCACTTGCGAAGGGACTGAATTCTGGGGTCGATTTACATTATTGTTACTATTATTGTTATTATTATTGCCCTGACTATTACCGTTCTCCCTTCTTCCGTACGTCCTGTTAAAATTCCTCCTGGTGTTATCGCCCCTGTCCGGGTTCGATGCCATGTTGGTACGGTCATAGGGACGATAACTCCGGCGATTGTTGAACATGGGCCGATTCCTAAATAGTCGCCGGCCATTATTGTTGTTTTCTGAGCCGTACCCACTAGGATAACGAGATCCAGCTTGGGTATAACTCAGGAAATCTGTCTGGCAACTTGCCGTTACCTTCGTCTTCGTCGGTTTTAGAATCTTTGCCTGTCGGGCGAAGTATCGTTTTGGTGGACCACCAACTTCCTTGCCGCACAAGGCAGCTAAACGTGATGTGACTTCTCGCACCGTTTGGCACAAGTGGGACGCTATGGCCCGGGACTCATCGGGTGGAAGAGCGTTAACTATAATATCTACCAGTTCGGCCTGAGAGGGATGTTCAGCTATCTGATAATATAGTTCAATGATCTTCCAAGCATAGTCCAAGAGGGACCCATACTTGGAGCGATCATACCGGAGTGATTGTAAGTTTCTCTTTTGGAGCCGCTCGATGTGCTCATTACAATACTCTTCTTTGAAAAGGATCAAAAAATCACTGAACGTCCGGATTTGGTATTTAACAGAGGCAAACCATGCGCCCGAAGCGGCGATCAAACATTTTTCAACTATCTGTAGGCGTTCCCCATCAGTAAGTTTGTACATGTCTAGATATTGCTGCAGTCTCCGCAGGAAAACTCGAGGTAACCCGTTAGTAATGTTCCCATCGAAAGTGGGAAAACGTTCAATATCCCGGAGGGAAACTTTAGAGCTCATACTATACGGGGCAGGAAAAGAATCTATTATAATCAACGCGTTATCCTGAGCGGTTGGGGTTGTCACCGGATTTGCCACCGACGGAGTGGTCACTGAACTGAACGCTCCCATATGACCAAGAGAGGTTTTATAATTAGTGTTGACCATGTAAGGTTCGAACTTAGGACCCACCACGGCAGTAACCGACGGTCCGGCACATCTCCTTTCCCCTCCTGGCAGCACGCTGTAAGATTGTACCATTCCAAAGGTAGAGTGAGCATTTACGCTAGTGACTGTTGTAGTCACAACACTCGACTGCATCGGTACATCGAAATTACTCAACCATGATTTCGAGGTTGGCTGATGCGGGGGGCAATACATTGCTGTGTCCCGTGCATCAGGCAACACTTGACTCTTTCCCGGTTGGACGTTACTTGTTTCTGGGAAAATTTTCCCTGGAGAATCGCCATCAGGAAAAGGATAGGAGATATCAGACTTGACGATTTCCAATTTAGTAATATTCCCCTTAAGACTGTCTACTTCGGTTTGAATTTGACCAATCCTTTGATCAACCGACTCTAGTTTGGTTTCTATTGATAGGTTAGATATTACAACATTTAATTTACTTATTTCAGCCTGCTGCTGTTCAACCTTTTGTTCGATGTCACCAAATCTTTTGTTTGTACTCTCAAACCTTACATCTATTTCATTTAATTTTTTATTTGTTTCGTCTCTGAGCTGCTCGGTAGACTGTTGGGCCTGGTATCTAACCTGCTCTAGTTCAGTAAACGATTGCTCTTTCAATTTGCTAATCGAAGAAGCAAAGTCTAAACAGATCTGGTCAAATTTATTGTTTAGTACCTCGAATCGAGCATCGGTCTCTCGTTTCGAGGTATCAAACTTTTCATTTATATCACGTCTCATTTCTGCATTCTCACGCCTCAGATCTGCACTATTTTGATCTAACTTCTCATTTATCTCATTTATCTCACGCCTCATATCTGCACTATTCTGATCTATTTTCACTTCCATGTTAGTGAATTTTTCGTTCATCATTTCCATCATCTGGCGAATTAATGCAGACGTGTCAGACCCTCCAGATGACATTCCTTCCTTCGGGTTTGCCGTCTGATCCCGAGAATCACTGTGATTTCCATTCTTTTCCTCATCGTCGAGGTCAGATATCTCCGCTGGAGATATTTGGCCTCGGTCCTTTTCACAATCCTCACAGTATTTTATTATTTCGCCGGTTTGAACCTTTTCTGCATTTTCAGCAGTATCATCCAAATTGGAGCAAGCAAAATGGATCCATTTTAGTCCACAACCGGTGCATCTTATTAATCTCCGCGGGGCGCGAGATCTTTTCTCTTTTTCATCTAATGTGCATTGAGTGCACGTGACTTCACATTCGCCCTGTGACACAACAACCTTTTTTGTTGCCATAGCTTTGAGACACTTTACAAAAGACAAGATATATATCAAAAATACACATATACTATAAAATACTTATTCGCTATCCAGACAAGTATTATTCATGAATTAAAGGACTCCCATTCTCTTTCCTTCCTTGAAACCCTTCTAGCGTTTAGTTCTAATTTAGAAAAAAATTTGACACTCCTTCTCTTTTTCCCCCTTAGAAAAGGAAACAAAAATGACAAAGTAGCCAACGACTCTACTTGTTTCACTTGACTATAAAATTTCTCTTATTAATTTCAATGTTGTAATCAATTCAACATGCCTTCAACCTCACTCTTTGACATTCTTAAAAAAATTCAGATCTATCGGTCGCCATTTAAACTGAGATCCGTTGCCATGGGAACAAACGTTGCCATGACAACCATTCTTGTCGCGGTTCACCAATCAAAAACTGATTGGCATGATAACTGGTATTATTCAATAAGCATTTTCAGATCCGTTACCACAGCAAACATGCGTTACCATGGCAACAGTCTTGTCACGTGTCGCCACTCTAAAACTGAAAAAGAGGGGAAGGGCCATAGAAACCACCGTTTCCATAACAACGAATCCCGTCACGGCTCGTCAATCTAAAACTGATTGAGGGAAAAAGAATCTGCAACAAATGTGATGCACGGAATAAGTCGTGAGTGGGAACCCTTCACCCCTGGTGGGGATATTCATGAAGCTATCAGCTTATGTCTAATTATATTGGAATATAATATCCATTTCTTAATTTCGAACATACTAGGTTCGATCGAAACGAGAAAACTTTTTATCGGACTTCTAAAGAAAATAAAATAAAATAAATAAATACATGACCGTGTTTATTACATATAGAATTCCCAGTCACGACCCCCTTTTCAGTTTTATTAAAAAATAGAAGAAGAAGATGAAGAAAGGAAAAGGAAGATAGAAGAGGAAAGAGGTAAAGTAAGAAGGTGATAAAGAGGAAACTGTTACTGGATATTTTGAGAAATATGGTAAAGGGAAAGTGAATAATTATCAAATTGGGATCATTTCCAATAGCTATTGGGTGAATATTTGGTATTAAGGTAATCAAAGGTAGACACATGTTAACTCATACATCCCCGACCTAGATCCATTTAACCCCAACTACCGAATTATCCCAATCTAGCTCTGAGATAGATGAGAAAGTTCAATTTTACCGTTTATTCAATATTTCCAGAAGTTCTAGACTAATATCCAATATTTGAAAAATGAACGACGAAGTTGATGGCATGTTAGAAACGACCACAGAGGGAAAGAAAAAAAAATCAGAGTATCACATATTTGTCGAAGATTTTGACTTTCGCAGTTCTCACATGATAATCATTCGTTCAGGCTACTTCGGTCCTTTTTACTTCCTTCATAGAGCCAACTTAAATTAAGTTAGTATTGACCTTCAATGACTTTAATTGCCAACTACCATTAATTATAATAAGTCACACATATATGTCAAAATAATTGGTGCACTTAATACTAAACCTACATTTCACTCACACACACATTCATACAGGACAATGTATACTTCGGGTTGTATTTAGTTGAATTAAACTAACCTAACTACATTTCTATAGACATTTATTACATTTCAATAAAAGAAAACTTAGTTTGACATAACAGGAAAAATTTAATACATGAAAAGAATGTTTCATAAGCATGCACAGAAATCTGCTACTTTCAACAAGATCAAATAACACATTTCTCTTTCTAGATATATTAAAAGTTGGATTACATGGAAAAAAATTCGACAAAAGACGAAAGACAAAAATAAAGAAAAAAAAAGAAAATTCAAAGGTCAATATATTTAAGATTCAGTGCAATGAATACATATCATTGCGGGAAAAAGAAAGCAAAAAAAAATATAATTGGTTAATCATTCTTTAAAAAAAAAAACACTTTAGTAGCATTTTATTGAGTCTCTGTCCCAAGAGGAGACATTTCGACAATTTTATGAGTCTTTGTTCTCACGTCGATAATAACTCCTTTTTCAACTCTCTTTACGCACTGTGATTTGTGTCCATGAGAGTATTTAATCGTTTTTGTTTTGACTATAGACAAATAGTTGCTTCATATCACATATATATTTAAATTTCTCATTTCGTCACTTGACGCACTTGATATAAAATTTCAAAGTTTATCAAGATTTAAAATATCGAGTCCAGTCCCAAACATTGGGAACATATTTCCATATTCCTGTATTCACATTAAATTATTAACCAAATTTCAGTTCATTGAATTTAAGATCGCTATTTTTTTTTCTAGTATAGATCGTGTAGTCAAAAGATTCTAGTCTCTGTATAGTTAGGTTTCCGATCGTAGGGGAAGGATTTGTTTCATAGTTTACTGATAGAAGGATTCGTTGGAGGGGCACACTGTTTCGTAGCTTACTGATTTCACTATGATCTCGCAAAATAAATTTGGATAAGGATTAGGGTTATTTTTACTTATCTTACGACCTGCTACTTGTTTTATTTACATGCAGTATTTAACATGATATTCAACTTTAATAGTCACAAACATCAATAACAACTCAACAAAATGTAATTTATTACAATTTACGCGGTAATACTATATATCACAAAGAGTTGGTTAATATCGGATGTCAAAAATCTATGGCAACCTAACAAAACCAGGGTAAATACCGAGCCCTTCACATACATACTCGCATATATATATATATTCATATTACCCAATATAATAAATTTCATTTTAATATCCATCATAGTATTTCGTCGACATTTAAATTCTACATAACCTTTTTATATTCGATAAGTATTCATATTTTATTGGCTCAAAAACAAAACAAAAACCCTGACTATCAAAATTCACTTTTTTCCCTCATAAGGTTGCAACATTGTACTTTATATGTAAACCCGATAATCAATAATCATTCTCAATTTACTAAAGATCCGCGTATATAAAAAAAAATAGTTGGTATTATTTAATAAGTTGACATAAGAGGTGGAAATACAACAAATAGAGCAGGCACGTAACTTTTAAAACTATGTAAGTACATATATAGATGTATATACAAAAAAAATCAATGTTATTCGAAACTAGTGGGCCCAAACTATTAATACATACACACTATATGACCAATCAATAGAAAGAAAAACCAGAAATCAGTCGTCAATGGGTATAATTTGTACGATCAATGAATAACAAATGTTTCTAGGAATCTGAAAGCATAGTGTACCTTCTCGTCAGTTTCTCTCGTGGTGGATTAAATATCGCGAAAATGGTCCTGAGATGTGCTGCAATACCTCCACGAATTGCATCCCTCGATGTCTGTTAGTACATACGATCGAAATAAGTGATATGAATATTGTATGTTTTCATGAGTTTCAGAAACCGGGGGGGGAGGTTGAAAAATTTGAAAAAAAAAATCTCGAAGTAATGAAGACAGAGAGAGAGATAGAGAAGAAGGAAGACGAAGAATAGGGGCGCCGAAGACTTAAGTGGGAAATAACTAACGCTACAAAGATAAAAGTCGAACTTCGCTCTCAACAAAATCCATAGCCAAAATATTCTTAACATGCCAAAAGGGTGGTCTACTCAAATACGTAGACTCAAGGAGCGCCCTGCTGCCAAGGATGCAAGTTCTGTGTCCATCAGATCCCAATCCCACAAGAGTTTGGTTGTAAGATTGAAATCCGATCCCCGTATCCGGCCCAAACCAGCAGGGTCCCGAAAATCCTCCGGAAGGTTAGAGACGGCGTTAATTTAGAATTTCAAAAGAAAAAAAAATCATCCGACCTCTAAGAAACTAGGAGAGTCCAGAATAGTAATGAAATTAGAGTAATAGCTAAGATATCCCTAATTAGAGTTTGCCAAAATAAAAAAAAATAAATAAACTGAATTTTGGATCGGTGATTTCTATTGCCAAACTTCACCGATGGCTACCCCGCGCAGACATGCCACAGTCTGGGACGTCGTTAATTTCCCTCATCTAATTAAACTAAGAAAAGACATGAAAATACTTAAGGGGACTAGGGGTCGACGTCCGGGTACGCTAATGACATGAATATTAATTTAGTAGCAGTTGATTTAATCGGATAGTCCGAACTGAGTTATATGAACACTGCACAATAAATAAATAAGGTAAGCAACAAAAAAAAAAAATCTCAGAGAGGCAATGAATGTTAAAGGTACAAATGACCGAAACCTGTACTTTTCGATGATCACAGGATATAGCAGTTGGTTTTCTTAATTATCATTTCTGTCACCCTTTAGAAGTAATTCCCACATGATGCTACCCTATCTATTGAAAGGCTTAAGATCCGGGGCTGTTATTATGAGGTACTTAAATGCGAAGTAACACACAATTCCCAAACTACAATTTACTATCCAAGTAGCAAACTCGGTTGGATGAATGTACTGGTGTAGAAGTCAAAACGCGAGAGATTTTTTTTTTCGTAAACGTATTCATATTTTCACTATATAACATACACTAGGCCTATCCATTTAAATATAGGGGTCATCATCTCATTCATATTTTATATCATATTATTAATATATCATTACATTCATTCATTGTCTACTAATTTTTGCGCGAAGTAATATTTTACAGACACCCTATTTCATACATTTTACACGCAGGCCATACACATATTTACATTACACAGTAATAAATATATATAATTATCACAATCTATCACGCTCAAACTACTACACGATAACATTCATCGAACCACGTACTCTTTGTTTCGAAGCGCCCAAATTGTATTTACTTCGCAGTTTTAAAAAAAATCATACGTGTATTCACTGAAAGTTAAATTGTCAACGATGATTTTATTTCTGATATGCTGATAAAACTAAAGCAACAATGGAATTTTCTACAGCCACGGGAAAAGAGAATTTAATACTACATTTTGAAACAAACAGTAACAGCATATGGGCTTTACTTCTATTAAGAAAATAGGTATTCTTTATTTCAGTAGATATTTCAGTTACTACTGGACCTAGCAAGCTGAAATTTTCAGTACAGTAAGATCTCATGCTATCTTATATGAATGTATACTCATCTGAACCGAAAACCATGTCCACGGGATGTAATTTAGAAATAAATGGCCAAAATCAAACAACTTAAATCACTAAATCATGCGATGTCGTAATGTCAACAAACAATTGATTAGCGAAACCGGACGCAATGGCGCTGTAGTGGAGGCATAATTTACCGTGTACTGAAATATATACTTGTACTCATTAATCAGAAATTTAATATTTACACTGGTTTAGTATACTTCGAGTTAGACAAATGGTACTAAATTAACGCATATTTATACACTGTCCTAACCGAAAATTCACACACTCACACAAAACTACTAACTACATACACCACTGTTAGTACTATACATAAAAACAACTAACCAAACCAAACATGCACCATTTAGTTACATGCATGTTGACGAAAAATACTCCCTTGTTGGTATATACAGTCGGCTCTATTAAACTTAAAGGGGGGCAAAATGAAAAAGGTAACCCTAGGTCCAATTGACCTGACCAATTGTTTACATAATGATTGCCAAAGATTGATGCCCTGGGGGCACCTTAACGAGGTTTATTGAGGGACCCTTCCCCTGAGAGGGGAAAAGGCCCTAAAACAAATAATAACTAACCCATCCCCCCGCTAGAATTGGTTCAATTTGGAAAAGGGGATAGGAGCCCTTTTAAGCTAACTTAAGCTGCCATTATGATTATTTACATTACAACTATCAAACCTACTACGTACATGCAATTACTAAATAAATAATAAAAAATCACATCTACCTAATACACGAACAACATGCACTAAACAGGTCGTAATTTCCCTAATCCCTAATTGAATTTGAAATAAAAAAAAAGTAAAGTCACTCTGTCACTCTGTCTATTCTAGATAGGCAGCAAACATGGCTTCCTAGTAAACAGAACTGGATGTTTCACTAACTTATTGTTTCTTTACGAAAAATGTAGATTTTTTCCCTGTTTTTGGGGCTCCTACACAGCCTTCAATGTTCACCTATGAAATTAAATCAGATTTTTACCTGAATTCTATTAAAATCCTAGTCCTTTTACCGCAGATATGTAGGCGAAATTATAAGCTGCGCCTCGTAAGGTGTCTTCGATTATTCTGATAACATTGCGCCGAAAAAGCCAGAGGTAGGAGAATTCCTCCAATCAGAACGAAAACTTTAGCCGCGGAAATTACAAAGCAAATAGAAATTTGGCAAATCCAGATATAACCGGATCTGAAAGTGACTATGGACTAGTGAGAGGGGGTGAGGGAAAAGATTAGGTACCTGACTAAATTCTACATTGGTCTGAAATTAAGAAAATTTATATCCAATGACGGAACTATGTTTCGGTATGACGTCAGAATGGTAAACCTTGTAACTATTCGACTTGTATATCCGAAAATGGGATTTACACTTAATCAAAATATAAATAAAATATATTATTCAGTGGGAATATGGTTACTAATGAAACCTTTCGATTCATTATATTTAATTCGAAGTAAAGAGAGTAAATAAATTGTGTAACTAAACCGAAATTGAATAAAAAAAAATTACTAGGTACAGGGTGCGTAAAAAAAAGTTGCCATTACTCTCAACTGTAACGGTACATTACATGCAGCTGTTTTCAGCATTAGCAAAGACATTATCAACGAGAAGCTTGTGTCGAGACTTTTGACGAGAACGAACCTAGAACTACCTGTAATAATTTATTGTATCGTCTTCATGAGCTTACATGGGAACATACAGTGATTCTGATTACAATGGTAGTCGATATTTTGTTAGTTTATCCGTCAGAATGAACCTTTGTGCAGGCGCTTCTCACATCTTTGTCGTAACACTTGGTTGCACATCTGACGCAGGAGCCTTCGGATTCCCATCGATCTATGGCTGCCAGGTCACCAACTTTCATGAACATCAAATCTGCAAATTAACTGCTGTGTCACTTGCAGCCTAAATATACTGGAACACTTGAAGCCACGTAATTACACACAAACCCTTCGCTGGTAGTATTAATGGGGTCAAGTTATCAAACTCATTCCTGAATCGTAGCTTTTGGTCACTTGATCATTTTTATTGGCTGTTAGGGTCATATGAACTGTATGCGCGAAATTCAGATTTTGTATTGAAAATTCGAATTTTTCTGTTTGTCACAACCACATAACTTGACATCTTGGAGATGAAAATTTCAACCTTGTTTTCCTGGCTGGCTAAACAGGGGTCATATTTCCTTTCATTCGCTCCCTCTCATCGGTATAATTTTGGGAGGTTTTTGGTCTAATTTATATTATGAAATTTAATTACATCATTAGTGAGATCATTAGTAAGGTTGAAATTTAGTATTGATGAAATTTAATTACATCATTAGTATGGTTGGTTACGTGGGTCAACATGGAAGTTTTCAGAAACAGGTGGCTCGGTAGACGTCTATACACTGGACGAAAAATTTGGGAAATGTACCTAATTTTGGCTATTTTGTATTTCAAAAATTCCGTGTCGACAAGTTTCGCCTAACGATTGTTTTTCCTAATCAATTATCTGGCACTTTTATGACAGATACATGATAAGATTTTTGTCCGTAATTTTAGGAGGAGAAAGGACATTCCTTTGGCCTAATCCTCATTCCGTCTAAAATGTCTGACAATAGAAAAATCGTAGAAAATCTGGTAAGGGAAATTACAAGATAAAATTCCCTAACATATAAACAATTAAGAAATGCAAAATATAGGAGTCAGGTTTTCGAAAACTCCTTAAGGTTTTACCATATCCGGATATATATATTTCTATATATGGCCTGATTTCCTAATTTAAGGGGGTGCATCGGTGCACGTGCGCTCCCTTCGTTGTAAATATACGCTATCTAAAGTGAAAAGTTGGAAGTGAAAAAAGAATACTTCATGAAACTTTATTCTTTCATATTTCGGTTTGAGGCTTAAAATAAAATCAATAGTTTAAGTCAATATTCTGAAAGTTAAAGGGAAAGGATTCACCGAGAACAGACACTTAGCATTTCCAGGGATTTTTTTCATTCACGCCACAGATGCATAAAAGCATTTAAAAAATTCAAATTTAGTTCAAATGTATTGGTGCACTCTCCGTCTGAAAATAGTATATCCGAGCACCTAACCACGTGCATCTATTTTTTTTTTTTTTTACAAAAAGCACCAATACATATAAAATATTAACAATTACAAGAGAATAGCATTGAACCACATAAGAAAGAATATCCTACTTAAGTAAAAATAGTTAATAACGTGAACGCAAAAACGAAAATAATATACAAGAGAGGAAACAAAAAATAAGCCTATATAGAAGTACAATATGAAATAAAACTGACATGGATAAACCCATCGTGGAAAGACTACAAGGTGGTTGCATGCGCATGTCGTCTGGAGCGCAGTCGTGTCTGTGACGTCATCTGGGTTGCAAGACACAATGGGAAACGGCGCGGCTTTAAGTGACAAATGGAAATTCTTTGTTACTTTGTTCTTTTAATGATATCGAGAATACCTAACTGTGCAGTGTACGGCTATAGTAATTATTACATAAAAACTAAGGGAACTAATATAAAATACTTCAGATTTCTTCAAAAAGAGGGGGAATGTCTCCAGAAATGGATTTTAGATTGCAGGCGACAGGACAAAATAAACCTAAAATATGGTACATAAAAGTAATAAATAAATGCAATGCTGAATGAAATTATAAAAGAGCGATTTCATTATGTAGTTTATTTTTAGTATTAATAGTATGTAATAATAGTATATAGAGCTACAGTAGCTTGTGTTGATTCTGCATACAAAAATCCATAGTATGATTGAAAAAGACGAACTTTGGGGCAAGATCCGGATTCGAAATCATGAGGGAGGGGAACCGACAGAGGTGATCATTTCTATCATCATTTCCTTCTACGTAAGATATTGACATAAAATTTTCCCCACAGAGGCAGGCATGTAACTCGAGAAGGGAGGCACGAGGATCTAGGAGGCTTACCTCCCTAGAGTTACGCAAATGGAGAGCATTGAACGCGTTAAAGTAGTTCAGGTCCCATTTCATTCTGGAGGTCTGCATTCCTTGTAGCCTCGGTGCTAAAACGGGACGTTGCACTTCAAATTAACCAACGAATGGAAGGTTCGTAATAACGATTAACGGTTACAAAGATATATAACAATGTATTAGATCAAGAGAATAAAGTATCTACCTACCATGTCAGGGCGACATTGTCGGGACATTTTTACACTCAGATTTTGAAATTTTTGTTCATTTTATTCATAAATTTGGATACATATTTAGGGGTTCCCTCCAGAATTATAAAATTAAGAATGACTGCAGTAAATTTAAAAATATCGTAGATTCTCAACTAATCAAGGAAGCACGGTGGCTCAGTGGCAGAAGGCTCACCTCTGGTGCAAGGGGTACTGGTCCGCTTCTCGGTCAAGTGAGTTTCTGGTGGACAACATCGTGTCCGTGAGTTTCTCGGGGCACTCCTGCATTCTCATTCCACCAAATTCCACATAATCATTCATTTGCATTTATCTTTTGTCTTCTTTAGTCCACGGGACAGAAAAGAGAAAACTTATCAAGAAAATTAAGAAAATTATATAATTTTATGGTTTACATGTTTTCTTGTCTAGCTGTAATACCCCTACATCGTCTTCACCTACGTCTAGTACTTTGTTTCTTGCTTGAAATAGTCATGTTGCAATTTCTTTGCTTGAGGTGCTTTGTATATACATGTTTATTTCTATATATTTTTAGAACACAATAGTATATGTAACGTTTTATTTCGTACAAATGTTTAATAATATAGTTTGTTATGGGTAAATTTTGACACTAATATTCAGAGAACTGTCAGTTTCACCAAACCTTTTGTTCAAATACAAATTCTATAAATAAGAGATCAGTGATTTCAAATAAGATGATTTTTTTTATAAATCAAAAATAAAAACGATGTTTAAAATATTAAATATGTGCGTCCCTGCTCAATAAAGTTTTTAACCTCCCCTGAGATTCTGACGAAACTTACATGGGAGAAACCTCTTAAAAAAAGAAAAAAAACTGTCCAAGCATAAGGAAAATATACGTACGTACATTTCTGTTTTCAGACAATTGTCTGAAAACCCATGAATTGTCCCTTGAGATATTCTCAAAATTTGTATGGGGTCATCAGTAAAGAAAGAATTCTCTTTCAAGCAAAATAATAATAATAGTAAATCAAAACCGATCAATGTGTTACGAAAATATACTTGAGCATATATAAATATATAATAATGAAATGCATTAACGACACACAGTGTTATAGATTATTCAGGCCTATACATACTCGAGTGTATTACATCAGATGTTTAAAAAAGAAAAGAAAGAAAAAGCAGAAAACGTAGTGAGTAATATTGGCTTGTTCAAGCTTCAAAGTTGTATAATATGAACTGATATTGCTGTTTCTTTTGCTATTGTAAATATCTTCCTTTGAATTCACTTAGCTTAAGCATTGATTACATTACGTTTATATAATTATTGTTTGTACTAAAATTTTTACTAAAATTTAAAAGATCACTATAAATAGAAGAGAAGTTTGCGTGTAAGATACCAGCGGGCAAGCGCTTGTTAAAAGTTCATCTGACTCTCGCTGGCCACGTCTGAGACCAAGATGACGTCATGCGCCAGAGCGACAAGAATGTAGCACTGCATTGCATCCACCTTGTAGTCTTTCCACCATGGATAAACATAAATTAAATAATGCATATAGCGGTACTAGAAGTATTAATAAATAAGCTGTACAAATTAACATAGGTTACTAATTGATTCTGTGTTCATATATGGGTAATTAATAATCTGCTAAGACGCATATGCCTCATGTGCTACTAGTATCCTTATCTTTACTTAAGAGAAGGAAATTTACAGAATTTTTTAAGTTCTGGTGGCTAAGAAATTACACTATAAAATATTGCAAATTTGGTAATAAATAAATTGTCATCAGAAGACATTATTGTTAATTAAGTTTTATTCATTCATCCATTGCAACTTTCAGGGACCCCCTTTGCCTCGCCCACCCGAATATCGATATCGAAAATTTAGGATGTTGATGTATCGATGTCGATATATTTGCAATATCGAGTGTTGATATATGTCAATATCGATATCCACGATATCCATATATCGACATATCGCACTACCTTAGATCCAAGAAATGATGATTGAAATATACTGGAATAAACAATCAAAATCTAAATATGTTCTTCCGTTTCCGTATCCAAGATTGAGGGGGAAGGGGGTGAATCCGAACAATAATTTTAAGGCCAAAAATATTAAAATAAATGTAGTTATACTTCCACACACAGCCATGGATATAGTTTGGATATGCTATTTTCATTCCTTATAGTTTTTCTTCATCCCGGTATGAGGGTTATCCTTGGAATACTCTTCTCATCTACAGCAGGATATCCTGTAACTGTGTTGCTTAATGTTAGTTCGTGAAACGGAATATCTGAAAACGAACATAAAGGAGTCTTTTCGTAACAAGTTTCTGCATTATACAATTTAGCCAAAACAATTATCTTGTTAATAGAAAACTATTACTATAATTTACCTTTCACTTCTGTTTCTGATTCTCATCACAAATCAGTGACAGTGCACGTACTTTACATAGTATAGCAATAAACTCTATAATTTTTCACAACTAAGCAAACAGGTAGAAGAAATTCATGTGATATTAAATTGGAATGTTCTACAAAATAATCATAATTCATTGTCCTTATTTGTGTTAGTATTTTCGCTACAGACTTACATCTGCAAGACTAATAGAACTAGAAATTGGAGATTTCATTTATTTTTTTTTCTCTAACTAAAGCATTTTGCTCAGATTGTCATTTTTTTCTAAATGCTAGTCCCCTATCCCAGACTAATTCGAGCTACCGGGGTTTCGAGGTAATCGGTACCCGAAAGTGTAAAGATCGTCGACTCTCAAATATCGACAGTTTGTTAAAAGATATATCACATTTGTTGTTATTTTGTTATTTCTTCGTTGCAGAAACACTTCTGGTTGACTCTATTCATGGGGAATTACTGAACATATATATTTACAATCATTGAGATATGAATAATTATTATTAAACATAAAATGTCATTACAATTCAGTTGAATGCAATAGTAGATGCATAAAAATAGGAAGAGAATGAAAACATGTTTTATTTGTTGACACGTGCAAGCTAAATCTGAATAATAAATGTTTATTACGCGCCAGAGTTTGCAAACATGTGTCTCGTGTGATTTGTTATCCTGCTTTCTAGACATATTCATAGGCAATTTGGAGCTAGTTTTATTTGAAATTTGACTCGAATCGAATAATGTTCTCCAAGTGAAGTTGAATCCATTCGAACGGAAATAAATTATGTTCATAGTTTTAAGTTCTCTGGAGGAATGTGAGGTACAAGAGTACGAAGCATCTAGCAGAACCTTAATGTCCACTGTACTGCAATTACATTTATAATAATAATAATAATAATAATAATAATAATAATAATAATAATTACAGTTATAATCATCATTATAATAATAACAATAAAAATAATAAAATTGAAAATGTTTCCCTTTATTGAGTTTTTAAATTTTCGTTTCTGCCTCTTTGATCGTCCTGTCTTTCTTATTTTCTATTACGTATAACACCGTGTATAAACATGAAAAATGTGCTATTTTCCTTGTAATTCCTTGTGGTATTTTTTCCTTGAATACTAAAAAGTATGGTATCTGTTTACTGGTTGACTGCTGACCTCGGTGGTCGAGATGTCTAGGAGGCAAAGATATTATTTTGAGTTCTAAAGAAGCATGTATTCCTGCTTGAGACAAAAATGGTTACAAATTATCGTGCGCCAGCCAAACTCACTCAAAAGTGTCCGGCACGGATCGCATTTTGGCTTGGGCTGAAACATTTGACCGTGTACTTCTCTACCTTGATTATCCCTTTCCGGCACCTGGTTTTCTGGGTTATGTTTTAGGCTTTCAGTCAAGCAGCTACTGCATCGTCACTATTTATCCTAGGATCATGGGTCATACCTCATTCTCTTCAGAATGAAGCTGGCTTTCAAATGATACCATCTGCATGCTCATACCATATATCAGGAGCGGGGAAAATTGTGTCAAAGGGAAAATTTCCGAGGGAATTTTTTCTCGCACTTTGGGCCCCTCTGGAGCGGCCCTGTGTGAACGTAGCCATATAAAAAAATCTGATAAATATTAGTTGGTATAGTGAATGTGTGTGCCAAATTTCAAGTTTCTATCTTGAATACCAAGGGCGGGAGAAATTTTATCAGGAATTCCCCTCATGACCCAAATTACCTTAAAACAGCATGATCTCAGGTAAAAAATTTTCTGAGACATCCCTAATTACCCTAGGGTCATGTTTCGCCCATCATTTTCTTCAGCTTAGAACTGCCTTTCAGGCGGTATGACTCACGTGTCTTCATCATGTACCTAAGACGGGAAAATGAGGAAAACCGAGATTTTTTGGGTCTAAATATCTTTTTTCAACTTTTAGCCCCCCTGGCCCCCCTTGTTTTAACGCAGAGATTTGAAAAAAAATCTGGTAAGTACTACTCGGCCGGCTGAATGTTTATGCTCAATTCCAATTTTCCAGGTGCAAAAGTAAGCCCGCCAGAAAAAAATATACCGACAATGTCCCTTATTCCCGTATACAGAGGGAAATTTTTAAACATTCCCTGAGACATCCCTAATTACCCTAGGGTCATGTTTCTCCCATCATTCTCTTCAAAATGGAACTGCCTTTCAGGCAATACCATTCACTTGTAACCATCATGTATCTAAGGCGGGAAATCCCGTGAAAGTGATTTTTTGGTAAAAATTTCCCTTTTTCAAGATTTAACCCTTCTGTACCCCCCTGTTTTAACGCAGAAAACTGAAAAAATCTGGTAGATACTACTCGGTGGACTGAATGTTTGTGCACAATTTCAATCTTCTACGTGCAAAAATAGGCCCGCAAAAAAAATAATACCGAAAATGTCCAAAATTCCCCTATACAGAAGTATATTTTGGTAAAAATTCCCTGACACTTCCTTAATTACCCTAGGGTCATGTGTCGCATATCATTCCCTTCAGAATGGAACTGCCTTTCAGGCGGTACCATTCACTTGTCTCCATCATGTATCTAAGGCGGGAAAATGAGGAAAAACGGGATTTTCGGGTAAAAATATCCTTTTTTTTCAAATTTTTTACCCTCTGGATCCCCCCTGTTTTAACGCAGAAATGTGGAAGAAATCTGGTAAATACTACTCGATGGACTGCATGTTTGTGCAAAATTTCAATCTTCTACGAGCAAAAATAAGCCCGCCAAAAAATACTTTACATAAACCCCCCCAAAAGTATTACACGAAAATATAAATTTTAGATTCATGACGTCATCACCTCCTATGTCTCGACGCAGGAAGGTGTGAAACCATACGTAATGTCTTCTACAATGCCTCTGGACTTTAAAAACAAAACAAAAAAACGGACGAAAAAGCTCAAATAGGAGAGTTATAACGCAATGTACCATGAAACACCCCGTATGGTACAAATTGTACCATAAGATCCCCAAAGGGTTAAAAGTAAATATTGTTATTCATGCACACAAGACAAGATTTGGCGAGGCTGTATTGGAATAAAGAAATATTTCTGCTCTTGTTATCGAGAGAATATGAGATGCTAGTATTGTCCCCTCTCTTGATCAACATTAAAACTGTTCTCCATTACTGCTTTCAGTTCTCATAGCTTTCGTTTTATAAATAAGAACTAATCGATTACCGAATCCCCAAATTATGATTGACATAACTATGAAGAAAATTATAATGAAAGCATAATAAATTGATGATTTTCAGACAAAAGCGATCTGCATTGACGAGCTAAATACCAAACTCGATTTGACTCCAAATTTGACCTCAAAAACAATGAATTGGCTCGCAACTCTAATCGGGTAAATTACTTCTAACTCGGCTCGTGCTCATCCTTACTGCTTCTCATATGTTCTGACTTTGCAGTCTGCAAATGTTACCAGCTTTATTATACGTGGAGACAAGCATCACAGTTTAGAGAACTGAAGAGTATTTATATTTTGTATATAGCTGTGGTAGCTTGTAACTCACACAATAGAGAGGTAGGCAGCAACTCTTGATGGTTCTATCCGAAATGAGCTTAGAATAGCAATACAATCGGAATTACAAGAATCACATTTCCCCCTCATAACCCTTGTAATTCACTCAGTATCCACAGTATAGACACGAAGCGTCAAGAACATTTTTTACACAACGACTGTGGTAACCATAATTTAACTCGTGATATCAGTATATTTACGAATAGTTTACATTTTGTTGCTAATTAACATGAAGCATTACAAGGTTGTACAATTGATTTCAAAATTTCTGTTGCTTTATGCTTTATAAACATCTGGAGAATTAATAATTTACTTGCAATTACAAAAGGCTACTTTCTTTATTAAAGCAAGAAACAAAAAATGACTCGAGCGGGAATAAAACCATATTCCTTTTGACGTGAGGTGTAGATGCTCTTCAATCTGCCACGTCTTCACTTGATAACTCAACGCGTCGTATCATATATCAGGCACTTTTTCCAGTATTTTTGATTTTTGCGCACTCCAAATCTATAATGTTAAGACTTTAAATGTACTCTACTACCTCGCGAAAGACGGTTCCGAAGTTCATTTTCCAAAGTCAGCTTTCTCCTTGTCAGTAACTTGTGTATATTTCCTGCTCGGCTTTACATCTTTTACAGTTATTTCCAGTACCTCGAGTGACAGGGACACGAACACAGACACATCAAGAACATTTAAAATTCAAAATGTTCTCCTGCGGGGAATCGAACACATGACCTGGAACACCACAGTGGCAAGTGCTAGAAACTTTTTTTAACATGTATTCATTCATTGAACTGTAATGACAAGTACATTGCAAACACTAATGTTACATTGCGGCAGACGAGTATACTATGGAAGCTTACAGGATTCCTTTGAGAAAATTAACAAATACAGATGTTGCATTCAGGGTGGTCATAGGAAAAGTCTAATTACCAGCATATTTTAGGTACAAATAATGTTTCCGCACGGTACACTTCGGGCATACACGTATTATGCCCAATAAGTCAATTAACAGCATTGAGTTTTGTATAGGGTTACCACACATAGACCGGAAAGAAAAGCATACGGCGATCAAAATAATTACTCGGTTTGCGATAGATCACTGCAAGTAATCCGCATAAAGAGGTCCAAATGCTGGTAGTATCAGTATGTACTCACACATGATGTAAAAGAGTATCCAGTGGACGGCAGTACGCACAATTCGGAGAGTGAGAGCGACGAATATTATGAAGTCGTTCACTGGCAGTTTGCAAGTCATGAATAAAGCACAACCAAACGCTACGAATGTCCGATGATAAAATTTTGGTGTGCGCATTTCTCCAAATCACACGCCAGTCATAGGTGATAAACTTACTACAAATTTGGGTCACAGGCGGATACACAACACTGTTAATTGAGGCGGCTAGTATCAAAATCCGAAATACCCATTTCGCTTAGTTTCGAGTGATCTAAAATGTGCAGTGAATCTCCATATACACAAGTACAAAGTCCCATATTTTTATTAGTTTTGTAGCATGAAATATTAAGCTTTTAAACAAAATTCTGTTTCTATGTGATTCCTTTAGATCATTTAGCAAGCGATATATGACTCAATTTCGGTGACAAATGGATTTGGCGGCTTTTGATGCTAGGCAACTCAATCAAAGCAACATACGGCATTTTAGTGGACATGTTGCAAGCCTCAGATAACGGTGGGACATATGCCCATGCTGAAGTAACTTCTCGCACATATACAGCGCAATGACAAAAAATAGAAGATATGGCGGATTATTTTCAGTAAATGAAACAGTCCAGCACGTTATTCATTGCGATGTGTGTGAGATATGAACCAAAAAATTCATTAATTCATTTCATCAATTCAAAAAAATCATTTTTAATTCATTACCCGTAAAAAGAGGTTCGCATTTTTATCTCACATTAGTTACTTGTAATTCGCCCTTAAAATATGAGTAATAGGTAACATTTTGTGGGAGTCAAAACTTAAATCCAGTCAACAGAAACCAGCGAGAAAGTCAATCTTCCTCACATAACATTCAGGCAGAGGAAAGATTTGAGCTGCATACCACACTTTAGAAAGAATGTAAGTAATAACAAACCAGGTGCGTTAAATTCCAGTTTCGACATTTATTGGCTGCACTAAGTAGGCGTAATATCTGAAGAATAGTGTCCCAAATTTTATATCAGCTTGTTAATTCGAACTGTAAAGATAATACAAAGTATTTTGACGTGATTATCTATCAGGTAATGGTGGTCAATAGAAAAGGGCGAATGGACCATGAAAGCATTATATGACAATAACGGCGATTCACTCACATTGATTTTTTTTTCACCACTCACTTGTATGAAAGTCTGTAGACACTGTTCAATATGTGCAAACTGTTCATTTGTAATAAAGGGATGGTCACATCATCAACGAAAGCTTGAACGTTGATAGTTTGAAAATCATGATCCTCTGATAAAGGGGATGACATTATATGGTAGAACAGAGATTCAAGCGCTAAACTAAGTAAATACATAGATAGAGCACATCATTGTCTTACTCCACGACCTATCGAAAAAGGAACTCTCAGGTGGTCTTTTATTTGAACACGGGAAGTGGCTGAAGAGTAAAGCTCACGAATCAGGCCAATAAACGAATCAGGAAACTTGTAGGCTCCTAGAACATTGTAGATATAATTGTGGGATAAAAATGTAAATCATTTTGGAAGTCCACTGACAATAAACACGCAGGTATGCGCTTAAATTTAAAATATTCAGCGATATAACAGATCCTGCTAAGACCAGCAAAACACATTCTTGGTGGAATAAATCGCTGCCTGAAACCACTAATAATCTCGTGACAAACAAGTTTCAGGAGTTGTGCTAAAACTTTAGAGAAACGTTTCATGTCAGTATTGAGCAACGTGGTATGTCGTAATTCTGTATAGTCACCAGACAGTTCTCATTAGGTATGAGCACAATGATACCTTGATTATCAGTGAAATTGTGGTTTTTTAAGAGTTCGTTAAAAAGGTGACATAACTCCGCTCCAACAATACTAAAATTGACGACGTACAATTCATAAATTATCTTATCCGGACCGGAACTCTTGCGGTCCTTACATGTACGCAGTACTTCTCGTACTCCCGTCGGAGTAATGTCCGCCATTAATTGCTGGTGTACGTTAGGAGACAGCTTTGGCATTTGCTCCAGGAAGTATATATCTATTTCATTAGCATGGATTTGACCAGAATGATATAAAGAACAAAAATGTTCATAAACATGAGTCTTAAGATCATTAAGATTCGTAACTTCAACAACACCCTCCACTGTAATAACTATAATGTAGATCTGTTGGCGCCACTGCTGCGATTGAATACAGTGGTAAAAGCGAATTCGTTCAGTTTTACAAAATGATTCAGGCGTGGAGTCTTCTGATAGCGTTCAAGAGCCCTAAGTTCTATACTTGTAATCTGCGCTTTAACCCTTTGAATATAACTGAGATTTTGAGGGGCACTAGGTTGAGACCAGAGATCATTTAAGACAACTAAGTAATATTCTAAAGTCTGATGTGTCTCGCGCTTAATTTTCTATCCGCACAATTGGAAAAAAATATATTGGGTTTAATATAAGAAGTCCATCATTGATTTGGAGAATTGCCAACGTTGAAGAAAATCATTTTTAATCGTAGCTGGATGGAGAAGTTGAGCATTTAATTTCCTGTTATTTCTATCATGCATATGCAAGACAGCTGGAGGAATTTTAAGAACGCAATAAACTGCTGCATGGTTGCTAAATGAAATAGGACGGACGATCGTTTTAACTATATTTGAACACTGAGAAGACGTTATGTATCATCTATCTAGCCTGGATATCATATGACTATTCAGAAAAGTAAATGTAGGGACCGCCCAGTGTTGCCACCAGACATCTCTGAACCGGAACTCTTGGATAAGGCGGATAAAAGTAATACGAAGGTGTAAAATCTAGTAGTATCGAATTTTCGTTCAAGTACATTGAAGTCGCCACCCATAATAATAGTCTCACAATAACCTGGAAAAATCTCACAATTTCCTCGTTATAAAAATCGTCACGAGAACGACTGCTAACTGTTTCTGAAATACCATAAACGTTCACAATATTAAATCCATCACAAAATAAACTGCCAAGTCGCTTAATGCGTTCTACTACAATACCCTTTTTGATTAAGATAGCAGTGCCCCGGTTGTTGGGTCTGATATTCACATTGAATTGTACATAGGCAGAAATTCAAAACTTTCAAGTCGGACCTCTTGCAGAAGAATGATGTCGTAACCACTTTGCATGACAAATGTTTTCAAACAATTTTATTTCGCTGGATGGTGAATGCCAGCAATATTGATTGTACATAGACGGCATACGTTCGGTATAGTAGGGGGTTGAGAACCTGCCATCAAGTTAATAAATAAATAAAATGAGAAAACAAGATGAAAAACACCAAAAACTGGATAAAATGTGCAAGAATACACCACACTATAGAGAAGAGAGAGGAGGAATATTGCATCCACCTGGAACAAAATCTCCACCAAGTTTGAAACAAAAGAAAAATAAAAACAGAAAAAGAAACAGTCCTATAAACATCACGTGAGAACTACACTGCAGAAAAAGTATAAAAGAAAGCATATTGTACATGAAACCGAAGACACGGGAACGGTGCTGACAAGAAGTTAAACACAATAACTTACGAAGCTGTAGGTTCTTTATATCCATCCCAATCACGAGACACGACTGTACCAGAGAATTTGTTGCCACTAGACCACACAGACAAGTTATGAAGACAGCGCATTTTAATACTTCTACTAGAATATTCGAGGCGTAGGTATGTATTTGTAGTACATTGCGTGATTATTCGAGGGACGCAAAGTAGTTTACGTTTAATCTTTTTCCCTGTTGCGTTTCTTATTATTTTTACTGTTTATATTTTATGTACAATGATGAAAAACAAATATATTTTTCGCTACGATGTCGAGGACAGAGATAGCGTGGGTGAATGAAAACTTGACTCACCACCCATCGTGGCCCACGACCCACCGTTATCCACTCTGACCCACCAACACCATGAACAACTATGACCCTCTGTAATCCATGAAAGCTCATCTTCATCAATTCTGAACCATAATCCACGCTCTCCTCTAAACTGACTAAAGAGTTTATATTTGAATAAAACAAGGCTGCGAAATTATCACTAATCGGCCATTCCATTCTTACGGACGGGACATTTTAGCTCACGATTGTAACAAAAAAAACAAAATTCTAAAAAAATATACAGGATTGTTTATATATCTTAAGATTGGTAGCTAGGCCCTTTATATCTAACCTTATTTTTTAATAACAGAAATCGATTTTACCGTCTTCATGATGATCAGTAACTAAACTTACTGACGGGACATTTTTTGGACACACGTTGTTGTAGACGTCAACTTGAGCGTCATTATCTGCGAATTGCAAAATTTTAGCAAGCTTAGTTTTTTTCCTGTTGGGTTTAAACTATTTACCTACATGTTGCCTCATATTTCATCTGAGAAAATTTATATTTCACTCAATAAAAAAGAGTCAGTAATCTTACGGACGGGACAAAAAAATTGCTAAAAGGACTTCTTGGAATACTCTTTACTGTCTGAACTGAGTTATTACCCACAAAAGAACTAAATCTAGACATAATGTTTATAGATTCGAGAAACAGAAAGGAATTATGCACTTGAACTCTTTTAAAAATTAACACAGCTACATGTAACAAGTGCATAGCATATTACTCTTTTAAATTTGCAATATTACTAGAAAACTACAAATATTCCGTCTGGCCCACGATATTAAGACAAGAAGATTGGATGAGACTTGTAACTTCACAGATTTTTTCACTTGGATGTAAACAGTTGAATTCACATTTTAAAATATTTAGCACGTACAAAATTCAATAACATCATTCTTCTCAACACCACCTTAAGTGACAACAATTGTTTGTATGTGTGTTTAATTTCTTCGAACACTTTAACCAATTTCGCTACTTTTAATGTCACTCTGCTTAACGTATTGGGGGTTATCACATTATTATCCGGAATCCGATTAAATATCACTGAATTTCACTCGCGCTCCTTTCGGACGGTCTTCAATCTCTTAAGATTCTAGCTCAGCGTGCTTCCACACTTCGTAACAACTTGTCTCAGATTGAACAGTTCTTCCGGTTTCAATCTGACGCTCATCAACAGGGCGAAAATAATGTCAAGACTGAACTTGCGGCATAGAACAAACGCGGGTCCACCTTTTCTCGAGAATATCCCTGTGTTCACTCACAATTTCTTCACCAACGAAGAATAACTAAATTCCGTCACGTTTACAAAGCTCAGTGCAGCATTTGAAAAATTCCCTTGCTGTGGAAACCTCCATCTGTCGAGACTGAACCCTTTCCCACACCATTCTCTTGAATGTGCTCCCTACACCGTCCACGGCTCCTTTCCCGTGAGAAGTTGCAAAAACGTTCCACTCACCAGTCACCCCAAAGTCATTTTTTATCATACACATGTTTGCCAGGGTAAATTTATTTTTGAACTCCTTAGCAAAGCCATCTGAGAAAACATTCATATGTGTTGTGCCTTTAAGTCAGTAATTAAAGTTTTCAAGAAGACCCACACACAGGACTTGCCGTGGCTCGTATTGTTACTAATAATCGCATAGCACTGCCTTGAATTCTTCATCCAGGCCACACCAAAATAAATAGTGACTTGAGTTTGGTTCCAGTGTGCACTCTGTATTTCGTCTTGTGCCACACAGGAATAATTTTCTGCAAAATCTACTTGCAGAACAACTTCACCACATTTCAAGTTTTCTTTTTTCATTTGAAGGTAAGATTCTTGGGTCATCTTAACAAAGCAGTGAGTCTTAAATTTTAACAAGCTTTCTCGTATCACATTTACTGCATCTGCAACAGTCCCATGGACAGTACAACGAGTTGGGTATCCGTTCACATCAACCCACTGCTTCCAAAAAAAATTCTTCACTTAAGTCACAATCACTACCAACGAAAGCTGAAAGATCTGTTGTACAAAGCTGGCAGTTTCCAGTCATGCAATTTTCGTTGGTCGCATCACAACAAAAGCCTTTAAGATCTTTGGCGGTTTTAGGAAAACCATGTATTGCCTTGACCAGTTCACTCCCAATAAAATTGAAGTTCGCGTGAAGCTTACAGACACAAACATTATGTAGCTGAGTTGATTTTAGTTTACCGTCCCGTTGAGCAGCGAGGCTATATGAGACGTGGACCTACTGATTAACGTGGAATCCAAACCACATGAGCTCCCGCCGGGAATCGAACCCGGGTCTAACATTATGTAGCATATTAGAACTAAGCATAATGTGTGTTGGTCTCAATTCGTAGAACTTACTTTTCTTTACTTTAATTTCAGGATACTCTCTGTACGAAACAAAGCAAATGTTTATTTTACTGTCATTAAAAGGTGTCTCTTTTGTTTTTTAATTTTTCCATTATCAGTTTTAACGCTCTTGAAATCGCGCTTTCCACGAGCTTGCCTACTTATGTCGTCACGGCTGTAGAAACCTTGAACCTTTTGTATAGTTTCATTGCTGAGAATTGTAGCCCCCCTTTCAGTGATGACAACAAATAGTAACTGTATCGAGTACTTCTTACGGACGGGACACATTTTCTTAATTCGTTTATTTGTTAAATATGAATCACTGATTGATCACACTTTGAAATTAAATTGAAATTACATTTCTTCCTTTACATATGTGTTTTCAGAACGTTATTATTATTCTACAGAACATGAAAAGAACTGCATTACCTTTTTTCTTACGGACGGGACATCCGAAACACTTTTAAGTGCTGAGCTATTTCTAGGAGAATCAGAAGTGATAATCCACTGCCGAACACTGCATCATACACACAACAGACAATGAGTTTTTCCCTCCAAGCGTTGCTTTCACTAATTCAGTAACATGGATAAATAAATGTTGCCAACAAACGCCTGAAATATTTCCCGGCAATGCACAGACAGTTCAGTAAATTCAAACTGCCAAAATTGGACAAAATAAATTTTAATTGCGTTTATATATTTTCCACTCAATGATACACATCATTCGCTAACTTAAGGCATATTTTCAGTTAAATATCAACGACATGAAAATTTCACTACAAGGTTTACTTTTGCATGGAATGGCCGTAATCGGACTTTGAATTTCTATGGTTAATCGCTCAAGCACAGCTCTATTACAATAGGAGTGGATCTGATCATTACGATATAAAGGGTAACGTGTTTGTCGTTGGCCAAATTAAGATATATTTCAATAATTATTTCCTTGTTGAATTACACATATTTCTCAGTGCATAATAGGATAAAATTTTGGCCTCAAATCAAGGTAAAGTAGACCAATGCAATAGGGAAAAAGTGTAAAATTATTCATAATAAAGCATTCCGTACAAACTTAAAATTTCCATGTAATTAAGCGTGCAGTGCAAATTTTATTTGTGACAGTGAAATTTCTGTCATTTATCTCACAACTTTAAGGCTTGATTATCTTGTACTCCATACAATAAACACAAAATTCAGCAATTATTGTAATAGAAAGCAGCGGATATAATATGTGAAGCGCTGTAGATTTTACTTCTCAGTTAATATTTTTTTTTAACTAATATCGATCATTTTCGATTATATTTTTTGAAATCAGACCACTACCAACTTTCCATATAAAAGGTTCCCCTCCATAAAATAAAATTTTGAAAAGTGCTAGGACATGTTATGTTTATTTTTAAAAGAGTATACTGAATTTCCGCGATCTAAGTTCAACGACTCAAGAGATACTCATTTTATCGCAAAAAATCGGACCCCACTCCCCCTTAGGATATGTATTATAATGAAAGTGATATATCAATTGATAGTTGGAATTAAGGGCTAACTTTATACCAAAAGTCATTTAATTTAACTTTGCAATTTGGCCTGGTGATCACGCACACATAGTTACATACAACTTTATGTAATTATTCATATAGTACATCTAATTCAAAAGTATAATTTATCCGTAGTTAGCTCCTCTAAAAGAACCCAAAGGCTGTGTCCCGAAATCAAAGAAATAAGGCCGGTTGTTATTATTAGAATTACAAATATTAACATTTAAAATTCCTGAAGTTATCTTTACACTTATAAGGAGAAAGCAGACTTTGGTAAACGAACTTTGGGGCCATTTTTTGTAAGATAGTAGTGCGCATTTAAGGCGTTAATATTATGAACATTGAGTGCGTAATAGCGGAGAGAAAGCATCTTAAAATTTCCGATTCGCCTTATATATGATACGACGAGTTACGTTATCAAGTAACGGTGTGGCAGAGTGAGTAGCATCTCCACCACACGTGAGAAAGTTCTCGGGTTCGGTTCCCGGTTTTATATTTTGTTTTTCGCTTTAACCAATAAACTAACCATTTATAACTACAAGTAAAATATTAATTCACCATATGCTTATAATTGAAATGTTGAAATCAGTTGTAAAACCTTGCAATGTTTCACGTTAACTAGCAACAAAATTAAAACTATTCCTTAAATATTTTGATATCAGAAGCTATATTGTTTTTACCACAGTCGTTAAGAAAAAAATGTTACTGATACTTCATGGACAGTATGTGAATTACAAGATAGATGAGTAACAAAACAAGGAGTTGTCATTCCTAAAGGGAGCAGGCATGGCAGAAAGAGATAAGGAAATAAACATAAATCAAAACATGCCCTGAGCAAGTAGTCACATAAGAGTATGTTATGTTAAAACATTTCCATTGATTTTATCTTGTGCCTGGAGGCACTTACAAGGTCAATGCAAGTATTGTCTGTTATATGTAAATTGCATGAAGCAAAGTTGAACTAACTCAGTGCAGTGCGCGCTTCAAATCAAATAACAAACCTGTATATCAAAATAAGAAGTGGTTCCTTGATGTTAGCAAATAAAAACTATTATTTTATGACCTGTTGGAGCAACCAACTGCATATACTGATAGAAATTGTAGAGAATCAGATGCTTCAGCAAAAGTGAAAATATGCTACGTAGCAATTCATATCGACTACTATGAAAAATTACAGTAAATGACCGCAGCGAGATTCGAACATCGGCTCTCTCGATAGCAGTCCATGACTTTACCGTATGTGGTACCACTATTTGCTTCTTCTCACCCTGTATATTAATGAATTTAAGGCACCACTTTTGAACAAGAATGTGAACATTTAATTCCATGAACATTGAAGCAAAATTAGTAGAATGCTATGATTAACAATTTGAACTGCCCAATATTGCAAGACTTGTGGGGCAATATTTACACCATTACGGAAACCCTATTTCATATACAACCATTATCATATATTTTATTTTCATAAAATTGTAATTATAACAACAATACCAATTTCCTAATTAAATTCAATCTATAGGTAATTGTGTCTTTCATAGTAGCTGATCAACTAAACATTCGATGTAAATGAATGAGAAATCTAAGACATTACAGATTACTGAAATTGCGATTTGATACAATTTTAAGCAGAAATGCAGAATATGAATTACAGTAACCTTTTGAATGAAATAATACGAAATATTTAAGTTTTACGTCCCACGATTATACCGGTTACGCCATAGAAGTCGGTGATAAAGAGAAATGAATAAAAATGGTGGAATGGGGAAATTGGGGGAAACGGTAGAACGCCGAGAAAACCCGCGCACATGGTATTTGTATGCCACGAAGCAAAGTTGATACAAGCGGGGATTAAACTAAAGACTTCATGCACCAGATATGAACACTCTACCACTAAGCCACCGAGGTCTATGACAAATAAAATATTTATTTTCTCTTTCTATATATATATATATATATATATATATATATATTGTCAATGAACGTAGATTTTAAAGATTTTTTCCTATTTTCAAATTTATTTTTATTAAAAATATCAGAAATTAATATTAAAAACACTCTTTTGAATTGGTGTTGTATTTCAAAATTAAGAAACGCTGCAGACAGAATAATTTCTAAAGAGGATTTCATTATGTTTGTGTTTTGCTTTTGTTTACATAAGTGAAGTAATGATACAGACACGAGTCTGCACGTGTCGTCATTGTAACAACAAACATTGAGAAAATCTTAGTTGTAAAATTCTTGTAAAATTTTGTTAACACGAACACATTTCAGGAGTTTGTCAAAACTATTGAAATCGCAGACGTAGACTATTTGGAAATTTAATTCATTGAGAGACAATGGAGAAACCAATGGTTTCAGCAAAGAGATGAAACAACACGAAAATGAAGAAAGAGATGAGAACGCAACATCGTTGTCTGGACGACGAAATAAAAAGGCTATGTTGGAAAGAATCAGGATCAGTTGGATGTATCAGATTAGTTGGAGTAAGAGCAGTTGTTCAGAGTCCATGAGCAGCTCCAAGGAGTTCGTAGTCAGTGGAAGTTCTTTCCGCTGTTAGCTCAGCGAAGTCATGCAGTCCAGAGTCGAACCAGCATTCCAGATGGAAGACTATATAATACCATCAGTTCTCATATAAAGGTCAGCAGGTATGTGGTGTTTCATCTCTGTTGCTCACAATTGAGGAAATTGCCGAAAGAGTATATTAGTGTGATCTGATAATTATTCACAAACTAATTCACGCATACACTACATTACACATAATAAACCGAAACCTGACAATACATGATTTCTGACAATACAATATGTGTTTATGTTCTCATTTAACTGACAAACCTCTAGCAATAGCGTGTCAAATTCTGTAATTCCCGTCTATTTCAGATAGTAGACGGAAGCAACTTACTCGTATCATAACGCAACAACATCCCAAGTTAGGCACGACACGATTTAAGCTATATATATATATATATATATATATATATATATATATATATATATATATATATATATATATATATATATATATATATATATATATATATATATGTGTGTGTGTGTGTGTGTGTGTGTGATGTTTCAAATAAACCCGTCGACGTTTCGGAGGTGATTCCTGACACTAAAATAAGACATTGAGACACTTTGTCTACGGGCGTATAATTTGAAGCTATAAAAAATGTCGTGAAAGTACAGCAGGATTCTGAAACATGTATTTTTGGATAGCGCACACAACAGTTTCTAAATGAAGTCTTGACCCGACTACGGTAGTCCCACAATTTTGGAGCTATGGACCTTTAAACTTCATTCTTTTCATGTTTTCGACAGCGTGTAACTCCGAAACTAAACATTTGTGCACCCAGGTTGGTCTATATTTTTCATCTTATATTGGTGTCAGGAATCATCTCCCAAACGTTGTTGATGTTGTTTTGAAATACCTTGTATATATCATTCTGGGCATGCAGTTTCAAGTTGGTATTTAACTCAGAAATCTTTTCTTAATGAGTTGGTTAGTATTGACTTGAAGTTTAACGTCTCTTTCAGCAGCAATGCTATACGAGACAAGGATTTGCTGATTAAAGTAGAATCTGAACCATGTGAGGTCCCGCCAGGAATCGAAATCTGTTCTCATTATAAGAATGTTATTTTAACGTTTTCGTATATATTTGATGGACATTTCGAAAAATGTGACTGAGGTTTCAAACGTGACTGTTGACCTGATTTTTTTCAGGCACTTCAAAATAGAACTTTATTATAAAAAGAACATCTACACACTGAAAAAAAACATTGTTCCTTGCAAAAATACATTATTTTCTGTTCTACCAATTTCACGTCTTTGTGAGTGTTCCTAATGCCTGTTTACTGTGTCGAGTCATTTTCCCTCAAATTTCTCCCAGAATATTGTTAACATAATTATCTGTGAGATAAGAGTTTCATAACAATAACAGTTTTTTGCTTATAATTTACTTATTTCTCTTTATTTTATTTTGAAAATCATTATCATTACTACACTAATTTATTGAGGAAAGCACAAAGAAACAAAAATATATGAAGAAAACTGAGCTATTAATGAAAATGTGGAAGTTACAAAAAATGAGTAAAATATGCGAACTTTTATTTTTTATTTATTTATTTTTTAAAAATGAGGGTACAGCAAGCAAGAAGTTCAATATATACAGCAGGCAAGCAGTTCTCGAAATTCAACGTAACGATTTCTACGTAATTCCAAAATTATTTGCAGGATAATTTTATTTAAAACCTAATGTGTATTTTCATTGTTAAGAATATATGCATCTTATTTCTTAGAAAAAATAAAGAAAACGTTGAATGACATAACTTAAATTCGAATTAACCACGTGATCTCTGAGAGCTTGTTTTCTCTTTTTCTCAGGAAAACAAGAATTAGCAAACATGTATATTAAATTTTTCTTTTAATTACAGGATTCCTGTACGTTTATCACACAGCAGGAAGACTACAATTACAAATAAAATGAGATCACATCTATAGCATCAGCGGCAAACTACAGTCAAGTGTAATATTCCAAAGCCCACCAGAACAGAAAGCTTACAATTAGCGTTAGTAACACCTGCAATATCTCATTAATGTACTGGAAGTTTTCTTTTATTTGTTAAAATACATTTGTCTGTACGAAAAGTATCATTTATTTTATTAGGTCTTGTAAATTTGCTCCGAAAAAAGGAGGATATTTTCAAACTATAAAAAATAATGAAATTGCCAGTGAATACAATTCTTTTCCATCTGGAAAAGTATCAGTCAATGGATTTGGGAAAAAATCACACCAAAAGTTTCAAACTAATATCCAAAATCAATAATTTTAAAAATCAGAGTGCAAAACATTTTAAAATTAAACATTTTTTCACTGTTTTAAAAAATCTCCAAACGGAAAGAAACATTGAGTGCCAAACTTTTTAACGAACTTTCAAAGCAAAAATGTTAAAGAAATAAGGAAAATGTCAAAATTACAATCTTCAGTCTAAGAAAATATTTACTACAACAATTTTAAAATGTCGATTAGAAAGTTAGTTAATTCAAAATTTTCCATCCAAGAACTTTCAAACAAATTTTCAACCAGGGATTTGGAAACCATTTGTTTTCATTCAGTGCAATATTTTCACTTTATTTTTTTCTGTTTGCTCAAAATATTTGTAACATGTTTTCAATAAATGTGAAAATAATTCAAATTAAAAACTTTACAACAAAAATTTTCAAACAAAAATAATTTGCAAGTGTGAACATTTAAAATAACTGAAACGAAAAGACTTCAGCAAAACTTTTTGCATTATAATTTTGAAGAAAAAAAACAAACTAAAAAAACAGTGAATGGAAAATTAAAAAATCGAACTAAAATAATGATTTTAATTGCTTTCATACCAAAATTTTCAGACTTTTTAAAATCAAACTTTCTTCAAAGAATTCAATATTTACACTCCAACATTTTTAGTGAGTTGAAAAATTTTAAACTATATATGTTTATCAGTGACTAATAAGATCAAAGTTAACATTTTAAAACTAAAATTTCCAAACTAAAATAGCCTACTTGAGTGATTGTAAAAATATAAAAGTTAATTCAACCCGAAAGGTATTAAAGAAAAATATTTTATCTTATAATTTTAAAACAAAATTTTGAGACTAAAAGCAATAAATTGCGGTATTTTCTTTAAAAAAGTACATTGAAAATAAGATTTTTAAACGATCATTTTAAAGTAGAAATTTTTAATCTAAAATGCTGTTACTGGGCGTGCAAGTTTTCTCAAAGTATTTTTTTTAGTGAGTACTTTATACATTTTTACACTTTTTATACGTTTTCCAGATAATTTGAAATTTTATAAACTAAACTTTGTCACACATGTTTTAAACAAAAACTCAATGAAGTTGTCACGAAGATCAAGATTTATTTCATCCTGGAGTATGTGAAACCCACAGCAAGGATTCGAATAGCATGAACACATACCAGGCCTGTCATGATGATAGTATGTACATTAACCACGTTAGAGATCGGTCACTTAGGAAGGCGACTAAAGATAATCTAAGAATTCCATACGAAGCCTTCTACCAAAGACGAGACCTTGAAGCGGACTGAAAGAAATTTGGAAGTATGTATGAATTATTCTACCAACATATAATCGCGACAGTAGAGTGGTGATACTTCGGGGAGTTTCTTGACTTACTGAGCATGCGAAAACTGTTCCTGTTCCGATTCCTGCTCCCATCCCTGTTCCGACTCATGTCCCAGTTACTGTTCCGGTTCCTCTGGAGCAGACTACGCGCAACGAGTAGCCTTTTACGAGTATGAACACCACCGGACCACGTATGTGAAAAAGGTTACACACTACAGCAAGACTGAACGACCATGACACCGCCGTAGTATTTTTTCAAGCATTATAACATCAGGGGTGTACTCGTTCTCTTTCATGGACGCTTTTCTATTTATGGCAATACAGTAAAGCAGAAATAAAAAATAACAACAGCCTTTAACAATATAGCATAAGACTGGTTTGTCACACACACACACACACACACACACGTGATTTACGGAGAACTTAATCCCGCTCCAGTGACCAACAAACACACACACACACACTTCATTGGTCATGCGCAGTAAAATTAAATTTCTAATTTATTAGATATTACACGCATGCGCAGAAAAATTATAGTTCCCTCTACCACTTCCGGTTCCGATTAAGCACACCACCAGCAGCAACAGACCACAGAGTACAAAGGTTACGGCATATTACTATGAACACACATTCCAACTCCCATTGAATATAGTAGAGCAGTAGTTCGCTCCCCGTTTGCGTGTGTTTGCATGCACATAGTATTCACACTGTTCCAGTATTCAAACTTTTCCATTTTCAGTGCCAGTTCCGGTTCCGGAGCAGACTACGGAACGAGTATCCTTTTACGACTGTGACCTATTGTAGCGACTGTGCAAGCTGTTCTGCTTCCTGTTCCGACTCAAGTCCAATACCAGTGTCGGTTTCCGAGCAGACTATGCAATGAGTAGGCTGTTACGACCCCTTTTTGAACCGTTATAAAAGAGTGTGGCCAATTTTTCATTCCCTAAATAACATAGTACACACATTTGTTTACGCATGCGCAGTTCCAATTTAGTAGAAACTACAGTTCCAGACAACCACTTCCGGTTCCGATTGAACACAGCAACAGCAGCAACAGACCACAGACTACAAAAGCTACAACATACGACGGTGAGCAAATATTCCAACTGCTATTGAACATAGTAGAGCAGTGGTTCGCTACCGCTTGCGCGTGGTTTTCTTTCCAGCTTACACGCACACACACACACACACACACACACCTACACCTGGTTTACGGATCATTTTTTGGCGCATTAGCAAACTGTTCCGACTCAAGTTGGAGTACAAGTTCCGGTTCCGAATACACAACACAGGAATAGCTGCACCCGACTACGAACATAGCAGACTTTTTAAGATTACGCAAGAAAGGCTACGGCACAACAGCAACAGACTACGGAGCACATATTCTAGAAAGGCCATGACCACATGCAGAAATGAAGAAGCGGCTCCTGAATAACATACAAAGTCCATTCGCTTTACTCGTTCACTCTTCTACGACGAAAACTGTGAAGTCGAGGTTAAAACACACACACACAAACTCATGGTTCACGGAGCACTTGGTAGCGCATGCCCAATAAAATTACAGTTCCAATTTAATAGAAATAATTGGCATGCGCAAAAACAATACAGTTCCGATTCCATAGCACACAGGAGCAGCACGATTGGCAAAGGTGTTTTCGCAGCCTGTTGTTACTATGACGTATAGTGTAGATATAAGCTTATAGTTTATGGGGGTTGCGGCCTTTTATAACAATTATAACCGATTTGGATAAAACTCGGTAGACCCTTATATACAGCTTTCCGAAGTAAACCATTTGCATAAAATTCAATATATAGGGGTTTTTGAACATGCTGATTACGAATATCATATTTATTTTTACTTAGGTATTTTAGTTTATGTGGGATACACCCTTTCTATGACAATTTTAGATGATTTGGATGAAACTCGGAACTTCTATAACTGCCGGGACCAACCTAATAAACAATTGTCTTTTATCATCTGCAGTAAACTTTTGTAATTACAGCGAATTGTAAACGTGCGTCCATTCAAATACAATTCCTGTACATTTAAGTCCTGTTCCGGTTCCTCCGACGAGGTTCACCTTGCCAACGCTACCTGTAAGGCTAATTCTGACCCTGGGGTTGTCAATTGCAATTTTGAAATCCCATTTTGACCTCGAGCTGACCGCTTTTATAAATCATCTAAATATAGCAAATGGTTTACTACTTTGACCTCGATCTGACCACTTTTGTACATAATCTATAGTAGTAATCGCGTCACTTTGCCTAACTTTTTGGCCCCTGGGTCCCTGCCTCAGGACCCATGGTCCCTGGCCGGGGTCAATGACCTAGGGGTACATAGGACCACCCCCTCTAAATTTTGGCAGGGGTACCTTGGCCCACCCCCTAAATTTTGGCAGGGGTACATAGGACCACCCCCTTAAATTTTGGAAATTGCCAAATCTAAAAATTTGGTATGGTAGCCTAGGACCACAGTATGTACCTCTATCAGTATTGGGGGTCTATGTCGGTCCCTTTCATGGGTAAAAAATTGCCAAAAATTCACATTTCGGAGGTTTTTGACCTAATTTATCCCCTTGGATGAGGTGTTATTACCCTATATAGTTATACGGGCGTATACAGGGGTCCATTACCTTTCATAAGACATGGGTATATTAATGCACCCATTGAAAAATTTGGGAGGAGTACCTTGGCCCACCCCTTAAATTTTGGAAATTGCCCAATTTAAACATTTGGTATTATAGTATAGGACCCTAATATGTATTATGATAAATTTGGATGGTCCACCTCGTTCCCTTTTAGGGGTACCAAATTGCCAAAATATAAACGTAAGCAATACGTAGTACCACGTGTTTGGTTTTGACCTAATTTATCCCCTTGGATGAGGTCCTATTACCTTATATGTTTATATGAGCGTATAAAGGAGTCTATTACCTTTCATAAGACATGGGTATATTGGTGCACCCCGGGAGGGGTACCTTGGCCCACCCCTTCAATTTTAGAAATTGTCCAATTTAAACATTTGGTATAATAGTATAGAGCCCTAGTATGTATCACTATAAATTTGGGTGGTCCACCTCGTTCCCTTTCATGGGTACACAATTGCCAAATTTTAGTACAACCACGTGTTTGGTTTTTTGACCTAATTTATCACCTTTGATGAGGTGTTATTATCCTATATCGTTATATGGGCGTATACAGGGGTTCATTACCTTTCATAAGACATGGGTATATTAATGCACCCCCAGGAGGGGTACCTTGGACCACCCTTTAATTTTGGAAATTGCCCAATTTAAACATTTGGTATAATAGTATAGGACCCTAATATATATTACTGTAACTTCGTTCCCCTTTATAGGTACAAAATTGCCAAAATATAAACGTAAACAATACGTTGTACCACGTGTTTCGTTTTTTACCTAATCTATTCCATTGGATGAGGTCCTATTACCTTATACGTTACATGGTCACGTATGGGGATTCATTTCCTATCATAAGACATAGGTACATTTGTGCACCCGGGAGGGGTACTTTGACCCACCCCTTTAATTTTGGAAATTGCCCCTTTTATATGTTTGGTATTATAGTATAGGACCCTAATATAAATTACTATAAATTTTGGTGGTCCACCTTATTGTCTTTCATGGGTACACAATTGTCAAATTTTAGTACAACCACGTGTTTGGTTTTGGCTCAATTTATCCCCTTGGATGAGGTCATATTACCTTATATGGTTATATGGTCATGTATATATTGGTCCATTTCCTATTATAAGACATGGGTACATTGATGCACCCTTTAAATTTTTGGAAGGGGTACCATGGCCAACCCCTTAAATTTTGGAAATTTTCCAATTTGAGCATTCGGTATCATAGTACATGCCTCAACATGTATCATGATAAATTTGGGTGGTCCATCTTGTTCCCTTTCATGGGTAAAAATTGCTAAAATATAAATATAAGCAATATGTTGTACCATGTGTTTGGTTTTTGGCCCAATTTCTCCCCTTTGATGAGGTTCTATTACCTTATATGGTTATATGGTCATGTATATGGGTTCATTTCCTATCATAAGACATGGGTACATTGACGCACCCTTTAAAAATTTGGGAGGGGTATCTTGGCTCATCCACTCGGTTTTAGAAATTGTTTAATATAAGCATTTGGTATCATAGTACAGGACTTCAATATGTACCACTATAAATTTGGATGGTCCACATCGTTCCCTTTCATGGGTAAAGAACTACCAAAAAATCAAATTTTGGAGGTTATTGACACCTATTTAGCACGTTATATGGGTATGTACAGAGGTTTATTACCTTTATATGTTTATGTTCCCTTTTAAATTTGGGAATTATCAAATAACAAAATTCGGTAAACGTTTTCTAGGACCCATTGGTGTTCCTCTTATGACCAAATATTCAAAATTTAAAGGTTATTGACCGGCTTTATTATTGAATAAGTACAGGATTTATTACTTTTTCATAAGACACAGGTGTATTTGTGTACCAATCTTAAATTTTGGGAGGAGGTACATTTCTTATTGTCATATCAATAATTGGTAATTGGATAGTATCTCATTCATTGGGTAAATCAGTATGATCACGTGATCAGTTATTAACCTATGATGGGATTAGGAGTCCAGAACATTGGTACATTGAAACTTTGTAGGATAATTTGAGAATGCGTCATTGGTTTTGATTATTCCCGCCAAATATAAACGTAAGCAAGACGTTGTATCACGTGATTGTCCTTGATGAGGTAGTGTACAGGGATTCATTTCCTTTGTTGTGGTACTTCTTAAGTTTGAGTACGCACACTTTTAGAAAACTGTTGGTTCTACTAAGGTAAACAATTGACGGACATTATTGACCTTATTGAACATATAATGATATGATTAATTCTAAGACTTAGGTATATCAAGAGAAGTATTCTTTAAATTTGGGAATGGTGATAAACAGAATTTTAACATAAGGCGTGAAATTTGAAACAATACATTGAACTTTAGTCACAGCTCATAGTCTAAGATCATTGGTGGTGATTGATTTGAAATCTGATAGCTAACCTTATTGAATCTTATGACTCATAGACGAAAGGCAATACATGATACAACAGTTTGAAATTTAATCATAAGGTGATGTAATCTGACACTAGCAAAGTTATTGTTAATGCAATTTGATTGGCTGATCACTATCTTTCCTGCAATCTGATTGGTTGATCACTATCTTTCGTGCAATCTGATTGGTTGATGATTTTCAAATCTTTGCTGCATTCAGTTTTAAGTTTTGTTTAACATTTAAAAATCTTGGTTTCGTTCAACATTTTGCACTCACTGATAAATATGATCAAAACCGTTTATTTGTTAATCGAATAGTTAAAAACCGGATAAAGTTTGACGGTTAACCGTGAAACGTAAAATTTTTTGAAACTTTTTGTTTGAAAATTCTTGCTTTCAAATTTTTTGTTTGAATTTTTTGTTTCTGAATTTTGTTTGAAATTTTTTTTGACAACTTTTGTTTCAAAATTTTTTGCTTAAAAATTTTTCGTTTGAAATTTTAAAAAAAAATTTCGTTTCAAAACTTTTTGTTTAAAATTTTTTGTTTGAAATTTTTTCGTTTCCAAATTTTTTGTTTTAAAATTTTGTTTGAAATTTTTTTCGTTTCAAAATTTTGTTTGAATTTTTTCGTTTGAAATTTTTTTGTTTGAATTTTTTCGTTTCCAAGTTTTTTCGTTTCAAAAATTTTTTTCAAACTTTTGTTTCAAAGATTTTTGTTCGAAATTTTTGTTTGTAAACTTTTTTGTTTGAAATTATTGTTTGGAAAATTTTGGTTTGACATTTTTTAAGTTTGTGCACTCATTAGTAAAGAACCGGAACTGTTTAGAGCAAAAACCTCTGGCAACATTATGGTGCAATAGTACACGTCAGAACATGATAATGCAACGTCATCAGTTTTGCATCATATATAAGTATCGTTCGAGTTAGTATTCATGATAACGTCATCATGGCTACTTGTCTGCAGTTTCTAAACACACGTGACGTGATGAAATCATTTACCAAGATTAATGATTTACAACAGAATGTACCTTATAGAATCTTAGCTAGCGAAAAAATCCCTACAAAATTTGGATTAAGAATCGTAGTGAAGCTTGAAAATGATAAGAATATAATTTTACCAGCAAGATATTTACCCATGGAAGCATCAAAACAAGAAGAACTGCTGCGTTTCTTAAATACTGGATCTGTATCTTTATGTTACAAAGGATTCTTGGGTCGAAGTCATCAATTTGAATTTAGTACACAGCCAGATTCGTCAGCAATTGTGATGAAATCATGAATTCAAACGTCAGAACATTCCTTTGACGTCAGACATAGTTGTATGAATGTGGTTGGTCGGCATGACGTCAGCAACTGTGATGAAACCATGAATTAAAACGTCAGCACATTCCTTTCCAATGACGTCAGCCGTAGTTCTATAAATCAACCAATACACTGTCATCCCACGAAATCATTTGAGCAAGTGCTTTTCAGGAGGAAAGATGTGTACTTCTAACGATAAAGAGTTCATCTTCGCAAGCTATTATCCAATAAATATATTTCAAACAAAACATGTGATGATTGGTATCAGTGCTAGAACATTTGAACCAGTGATTCGATTGGGCAAAGCAGAACAATTTGGTGTACAACTGACCTGTGAAGAATGGCAAATATTATCTTCACGAATCGACCAAGTATGATCACGTGATCAGTTATTAACCTATGATGGGATTAGGAGTCCAGAACATTGGTACATTGAAACTTTGTAGGATAATTTGAGAATGCGTCATTGGTTTTGATTATTCCCGCCAAATATAAACGTAAGCAAGACGTTGTATCACGTGATTGTCCTTGATGAGGTAGTGTACAGGGATTCATTTCCTTTGTTGTGGTACTTCTTAAGTTTGAGTACACACACTTTTAGAAAACAGTTGGTTCTACTCAGGTAAACAATTGACGGACATTATTGACCTTATTGAACATATAATGATATGATTAATTCTAAGACTTAGGTATATCAAGAGAAGTATTCTTTAAATTTGGGAATGGTGATAAACAGAATTTTAACATAAGGCGTGAAATTTGAAACAATACATTGAACTTTAGTCACAGCTCATAGTCTAAGATCATTGGTGGTGATTGATTTGAAATCTGATAGCTAACCTTATTGAATCTTATGACTCATAGACGAAAGGCAATACATGCTACAACAGTTTGAAATTTAATCATAAGGTGATGTAATCTGACACTAGCAAAGTTATTGTTAATGCAATTTGATTGGCTGATCACTATCTTTCCTGCAATCTGATTGGTTGATCACTATCTTTCCTGCAATCTGATTGGTTGATCACTATCTTTCGTGCAATCTGATTGGTTGATGATTTTCAAATCTTTGCTGCATTCAGTTTTAAGTTTTCTTTAACATTTAAAAATCTTGGTTTCGTTTAACATTTTGCACTCACTGATAAATATGATCAAAACCGTTTATTTGTTAATCGAATAGTTAAAAACCGGATAAAGTTTGACGGTTAACCGTGAAACGTAAATTTTTTGAAACTTTTTGTTTGAAAATTCTTGCTTTCAAATTTTTTGTTTGAATTTTTTGTTTCTGAATTTTGTTTGAAATTTTTTTTGACAACTTTTGTTTCAAAATTTTTTGTTTAAAAATTTTTCGTTTGAAATTTTAAAAAAGTTTCGTTTCAAAAATTTTTGTTTAAAATTTTTTGTTTGAAATTTTTTCGTTTCCAAATTTTTTGTTTTAAAATTTTGTTTGAAATTTTTTCGTTTCAAAATTTTGTTTGAATTTTTTTCGTTTGAAATTTTTTTGTTTGAATTTTTTCTTTTCCAAGTTTTTTCGTTTCAAAAATTTTTTTTCAAACTTTTGTTTCAAAGATTTTTGTTCGAAATTTTTGTTTGTAAACTTTTTTGTTTGAAATTATTGTTTGGAAAATTTGGTTTGACATTTTTTAAGTTTGTGCACTCATTAATAAAGAACCTGAACTGTTTAGAACTAAAACCTCTGGCAACATTATGGTGCAATAATACAAGTCAGAACATGGGGTTTGTTCTTGAAATGAAAAAAACACAATTCATTGAAATGGATCATTTTATTACACTCCACATACATCCATACCTGATAGTGGTTCTGGATATTGTCGATACAATGTATTTTGAACTTCTTGCACTAGTTTGTCTTTAGCATATAATTTTAATTCCAATTGAAGTCTCTTAAGATCTATTGCAATATCAATTGGTGGAAACTCAATGTCCATTTGATCACAAATAAACTGTTTATCAATACAGGTATGCACCCACGAACGATGTTGACAACCATCACAATATCTAGATACATGTTGTACAATATGCATGACACATTTTTCAAAATAGTACTTTTTCAAGAATATACTTGTTTTGTTGCACACTTCTACTGCATGTTTCACACACTGAAATACGCTGATAAATTTGTTCCATTCCGTTTGCGTTAGATACACCATGTTGCGAGGGACATGGAATGTACTCTTTTTACGGAACAGCATCATCTTCTCTTCGAGGACTGTACGCATCACCACTTCACGATTTGAGCCTAATGATTTGACTATGGTCACATTTAGCTCATCATGAAAATAATCGTTCATTTGGTCGATTCGTGAAGATAATATTTGCCATTCTTCACAGGTCAGTTGTACACCAAATTGTTCTGCTTTGCCCAATCGAATCACTGGTTCAAATGTTCTAGCACTGATACCAATCATCACATGTTTTGTTTGAAATATATTTATTGGATAATAGCTTGCGAAGATGAACTCTTTATCGTTAGAAGTACACATCTTTCCTCCTGAAAAGCACTTGCTCAAATGATTTCGTGGGATGACAGTGTATTGGTTGATTTATAGAACTACGGCTGACGTCATTGGAAAGGAATGTGCTGACGTTTGAATTCATGGTTTCATCACAGTTGCTGACGTCATGCCGACCAACCACATTCATACAACTATGTCTGACGTCAAAGGAATGTTCTGACGTTTGAATTCATGATTTCATCACAATTGCTGACGAATCTGGCTGTGTACTAAATTCAAATTGATGACTTCGACCCAAGAATCCTTTGTAACATAAAGATACAGATCCAGTATTTAAGAAACGCAGCAGTTCTTCTTGTTTTGATGCTTCCATGGGTAAATATCTTGCTGGTAAAATTATATTCTTATCATTTTCAAGCTTCACTACGATTCTTAATCCAAATTTTGTAGGGATTTTTTCGCTAGCTAAGATTCTATAAGGTACATTCTGTTGTAAATCATTAATCTTGGTAAATGATTTCATCACGTCACGTGTGTTTAGAAACTGCAGACAAGTAGCCATGATGACGTTATCATGAATACTAACTCGAACGATACTTATATATGATGCAAAACTGATGACGTTGCATTATCATGTTCTGACGTGTACTATTGCACCATAATGTTGCCAGAGGTTTTTGCTCTAAACAGTTCCGGTTTATTACTAATGAGTGCACAAACTTAAAAAATGTCAAACCAAAATTTTCCAAACAATAATTTCAAACAAAAAAGTTTACAAACAAAAATTTCGAACAAAAATCTTTGAAACAAAAGTTTGAAAAAAAATTTTTGAAACGAAAAAACTTGGAAACGAAAAAATTCAAACAAAAAAATTTCAAACGAAAAAATTCAAACAAAATTTTGAAACGAAAAAAATTTCAAACAAAATTTTAAAACAAAAAATTTGGAAACGAAAAAATTTCAAACAAAAAATTTTAAACAAAAAGTTTTGAAACGAAATTTTTTTTTAAATTTCAAACGAAAAATTTTTAAGCAAAAAATTTTGAAACAAAAGTTGTCAAAAAAAATTTCAAACAAAATTCAGAAACAAAAAATTCAAACAAAAAATTTGAAAGCAAGAATTTTCAAACAAAAAGTTTCAAAAAATTTTACGTTTCACGGTTAACCGTCAAACTTTATCCGGTTTTTAACTATTCGATTAACAAATAAACGGTTTTGATCATATTTATCAGTGAGTGCAAAATGTTAAACGAAACCAAGATTTTTAAATGTTAAACAAAACTTAAAACTGAATGCAGCAAAGATTTGAAAATCATCAACCAATCAGATTGCACGAAAGATAGTGATCAACCAATCAGATTGCAGGAAAGATAGTGATCAGCCAATCAAATTGCGTTAACAATAACTTTGCTAGTGTCAGATTACATCACCTTATGATTAAATTTCAAACTGTTGTAGCATGTATTGCCTTTCGTCTATGAGTCATAAGATTCAATAAGGTTAGCTATCAGATTTCAAATCAATCACCACCAATGATCTTAGACTATGAGCTGTGACTAAAGTTCAATGTATTGTTTCAAATTTCACGCCTTATGTTAAAATTCTGTTTATCACCATTCCCAAATTTAAAGAATACTTCTCTTGATATACCTAAGTCTTAGAATTAATCATATCATTATATGTTCAATAAGGTCAATAATGTCCGTCAATTGTTTACCTGAGTAGAACCAACAGTTTTCTAAAAGTGTGTGTACTCAAACTTAAGAAGTACCACAACAAAGGAAATGAATCCCTGTACACTACCTCATCAAGGACAATCACGTGATACAACGTCTTGCTTACGTTTATATTTGGCGGGAATAATCAAAACCAATGACGCATTCTCAAATTATCCTACAAAGTTTCAATGTACCAATGTTCTGGACTCCTAATCCCATCATAGGTTAATAACTGATCACGTGATCATACTGATTTACCCAATGAATGAGATACTATCCAATTACCAATTATTGATATGACAATAAGAAATGTACCTCCTCCCAAAATTTAAGATTGGTACACAAATACACCTGTGTCTTATGAAAAAGTAATAAATCCTGTACTTATTCAATAATAAAGCCGGTCAATAACCTTTAAATTTTGAATATTTGGTCATAAGAGGAACACCAATGGGTCCTAGAAAACGTTTACCGAATTTTGTTATTTGATAATTCCCAAATTTAAAAGGGAACATAAACATATAAAGGTAATAAACCTCTGTACATACCCATATAACGTGCTAAATAGGTGTCAATAACCTCCAAAATTTGATTTTTTGGTAGTTCTTTACCCATGAAAGGGAACGATGTGGACCATCCAAATTTATAGTGGTACATATTGAAGTCCTGTACTATGATACCAAATGCTTATATTAAACAATTTCTAAAACCGAGTGGATGAGCCAAGATACCCCTCCCAAATTTTTAAAGGGTGCGTCAATGTACCCATGTCTTATGATAGGAAATGAACCCATATACATGACCATATAACCATATAAGGTAATAGAACCTCATCAAAGGGGAGAAATTGGGCCAAAAACCAAACACATGGTACAACATATTGCTTATATTTATATTTTAGCAATTTTTACCCATGAAAGGGAACAAGATGGACCACCCAAATTTATCATGATACATGTTGAGGCATGTACTATGATACCGAATGCTCAAATTGGAAAATTTCCAAAATTTAAGGGGTTGGCCATGGTACCCCTTCCAAAAATTTAAAGGGTGCATCAATGTACCCATGTCTTATAATAGGAAATGGACCAATATATACATGACCATATAACCATATAAGGTAATATGACCTCATCCAAGGGGATAAATTGAGCCAAAACCAAACACGTGGTTGTACTAAAATTTGACAATTGTGTACCCATGAAAGACAATAAGGTGGACCACCAAAATTTATAGTAATTTATATTAGGGTCCTATACTATAATACCAAACATATAAAAGGGGCAATTTCCAAAATTAAAGGGGTGGGTCAAAGTACCCCTCCCGGGTGCACAAATGTACCTATGTCTTATGATAGGAAATGAATCCCCATACGTGACCATGTAACGTATAAGGTAATAGGACCTCATCCAATGGAATAGATTAGGTAAAAAACGAAACACGTGGTACAACGTATTGTTTACGTTTATATTTTGGCAATTTTGTACCCCTAAAGGGGAACGAAGTTACAGTAATATATATTAGGGTCCTATACTATTATACCAAATGTTTAAATTGGGCAATTTCCAAAATTAAAGGGTGGTCCAAGGTACCCCTCCTGGGGGTGCATTAATATACCCATGTCTTATGAAAGGTAATGAACCCCTGTATACGCCCATATAACGATATAGGATAATAACACCTCATCAAAGGTGATAAATTAGGTCAAAAAACCAAACACGTGGTTGTACTAAAATTTGGCAATTGTGTACCCATGAAAGGGAACGAGGTGGACCACTCAAATTTATAGTGACACATGCTAGGGCTCTATACTATTATACCAAATGTTTAAATTGGGCAATTTCTAAAATTGAAGGGGTGGGCCAAGGTACCCCTCCCGGGGTGCACCAATATACCCATGTCTTATGAAAGGTAATAGACTCCTTTATACGCTCATATAAACATATAAGGTAATAGGACCTCATCCAAGGGGATAAATTAGGTCAAAACCAAACACGTGGTACTACGTATTGCTTACGTTTATATTTTGGCAATTTGGTACCCCTAAAAGGGAACGAGGTGGACCATCCAAATTTATCATAATACATATTAGGGTCCTATACTATAATACCAAATGTTTAAATTGGGCAATTTCCAAAATTTAAGGGGTGGGCCAAGGTACTCCTCCCAAATTTTTCAATGGGTGCATTAATATACCCATGTCTTATGAAAGGTAATGGACCCCTGTATACGCCCGTATAACTATATAGGGTAATAACACCTCATCCAAGGGGATAAATTAGGTCAAAAACCTCCGAAATGTGAATTTTTGGCAATTTTTTACCCATGAAAGGGACCGACATAGACCCCCAATACTGATAGAGGTACATACTGTGGTCCTAGGCTACCATACCAAATTTTTAGATTTGGCAATTTCCAAAATTTAAGGGGGTGGTCCTATGTACCCCTGCCAAAATTTAGGGGGTGGGCCAAGGTACCCCTGCCAAAATTTAGAGGGGGTGGTCCTATGTACCCCTAGGTCATTGACCCCGGCCAGGGACCATGAGTCCTGAGGCAGGGACCCAGGGGCCAAAAAGTTAGGCAAAGTGACGCGATTACTACTTCTATGTGCTGACCTAGTATTAAAATTAAAATTAAGTTTTAAATATGTGGAACGATTCACAAAATATACGGACCTCGAGTTATATTCAATCAAATATTTGACCTCAAGTTGACCACTTGGAACATCGATATGTCACCTAAGACATCAAAAATGGTTCCCATCAGCATCGACGTGCTTCGGTCAGCGTTCTGGAAGGCCATGAATACCATCGCGAAGAAAGTATTTGAACTGGCGTTTCCAAGGAATGGGGCAGGTGCAATGTCGGGGAGTATGGGAGATGCTATTTTGTTTCCACGTGTGGATTAGCTTTGCTCCGTAACGGGAGGACTGGCTCTAGAGTGTTGAATTAATGCTAGAAAATACGGTGATAGGAAAAACAGGGAGGGGTCAAAGGAAAGAGACTTTGAACCCGCCCTTGTACTTCGTCAGGGACGTTGCAGTAGTCCCAAATACGATATTTTTATGCGCATGCGTGTTATGTCTGATAAATTGGAAATTTAATTTTACTGCGCACGACCAATCGAGTGTGTGTGTGTGTGTTGGTCACTGGAGTGGGATTGGGTTCTCCGTAAATCATATGTGTGTGTGTGTGTAGATGTGTGTGTGTGTGACTAACCAGACATGTTATATTATTAAAGGCTGTTGTTAGTTTTTTTTATTTCTCCTCTACTTTTTTGCCATAAATAGAAAAGTGCTCCTGAAAGAGAACGAGTACACTGTTATAATGCTATAATGCTTGAAAAAAAGAACGATGTTATAATGCTTGAAAAAAATACTACCGGAGGTGTCACGGTCGTTCAGTTTTGCTGTAGTGTGTAATGTTTTGCGCATACGCGGTCTGTTGGTGTTCATACTCGTAAAAGGCTACTCGTTGCGCGTAGCCTGCTCCGGAGGAACCGGAACAGGAACTGGAACATGAGTCGGAACAGGGGTCGGAACATGAATCGGAACAGGAATCGGAACTGGAACAAGAACCGGAATAGTTTGCGCATGCGCAGTAAGTCAAAAAACTCACCACTCTATTCTTGACATTGACATTTGACATTCAGATCGTATACCATTCAAGGTGCATTTCGTAGGTGTTAAGGATATGAAAAAAATCCTTTCGTCAATATAATTAGCTATGGTGCTTTTACCAAATTTAAGTGAAAAAGTGGTCATAGTCGTATAAACCAAAAATGGTGACGGGTCATACACCGTGGCCCCAAGACCAGGGACCAACCAGCATAATGCATGTTCATCTCACAGATTAAAAATATTCCCTTAATAGCGTTATGTAACGAGACAGAACGGGCATAAATTTCAATTTCCCTTCCAGTATTTGAATACCGTGCCATCAAATCATGTCACCCCAACAAGCCAATCAGAAAAGACTATGTGATCAAAATCAGTCAACATTCAATCAGTCAGTCAAAATCAACAAATGTTGTCCACACTTAAATACAAAAGACAAGCTATCTTGATTAATTTCATCAAGTATTTTTTTAATGTTGTCACCAGTGTAACATTTAAGGAATATCACATTTTAATAACAACTTTTATACAGTAATTTGTGTATAATGGAGCATTAAGTTGATTCATGTAATACATGTTCTAGAACATTAGTAACGCAATATTGAAGTGATATTGAAGTTGCCAGAATGTAGATTAAGAAGTAGAATAGTAGTTGGCTATTTTAAAACAGGCTTGGTTAAAATGAGCTTCTCTTACATACGGGTTGTCTGTTGAATATTGAGCAGGTATTAAAAGTAAATTTAGTTCATAGATTGTGTTGTTGTGATTGAAAATAGTTAAAATTTAATTATATTAATTATTGTTCTCATATTGACGAATACTTAGGATCCCGAACGTATATTGTTTTTCTTTGGCGAAATCTAATGGTTGTGTTGTTCAGTAAGTTAGCAAATGTATATAACTTCATTACTCCTGCAACGCGTGGTTTCATTAACACGCAAAGCTGGAATGTCATGACCCATTAGTCCAAGAACATAAACCGAACTTTAATTACAAATCTCTTCATAACTCTTGAGTTTTATTGTGATGCTTTTACAATAAATCACCGACATTTATTACAAAGTGATAATATGGTTGCATTTTATTATTTCATTTCTCAAGCCATAAACTATCTAAAATTATATCCTGTTAGTTCCGTTTGCCGCACAAGACGCAGTCACATCATTTTTCTTTGTTGTTAATCTTAAAAGATTTGTTTCCCAATCAGAAATATCACACGTCTTTTCGGAGATTTCTGGGGTAAATTGTGTTTTAATTATCATGCAAGTATTAAAATTGATCTGTACGTTAATGAATGGAGAGCATTTCCTTGGGATGAGAATTGGTATGCAATATAAACACTTGGCTTAAAATATTATACTCAACAACATTATTCTGTTTTCTCCTTCACAAAGAAGATTAAATGTTAGTATTTTCTTATTACTTTCTTCCTCCTGTGCAATCTGTTTTATTTTTCTAAAATATAGTTTACGGATATAGGAAGTATAACTATAACAGAAAATGTAATATAACGTAACATTTGAGCTTGTAAACAACATGCACATAATCATGCACATATTCAATTACGAAACGGTTAGTGTGATTTCAACGCAAGTATAAGGTGTTAACAATGTTCATTACGCATTTACTTAACATATACGCGTATAAAATAATCATATATAAAATAATACAACAAATGAACCAAGTTAATTGTATAACCAATATAGACCCATGCACACTAATTCTTGTATGAATAACATAGTTCACGATTTTTCACATTTATTGCATTTTCCTTCCGTTTTTGGCTAAAGTTGGGTCGTTAGTAAATTGAAATGATAGAAAACATTCTATATACGAAACTGTCGTAAAATAATAATAATAATAATAATAATAATAATAATAATAATAATAATAATAATAATAATAATAATAATAATAATAAAATTATAAGTTAAAAATAATACAAAGTTCGATTGAGTATATCCTGGCAATTATTCTTATTAATAATTTTTATGGTAGTAAAAGACCTGGGTAGGGTCGGAAGGGAGTAAAATGTTGAATATGTTGATTAATACCTAATATCTAGATTGTCTACCAAGATTTCGTACTCAAATATCGAAACAAACAGAAATACTCTTCAATTGAGGATTGGACAATACAGTATGTCGAACAATATAGTCGGGTCCATTTGAACTGACTTCCTTCCCAATTTAATTCAGTTCACGTTCTGTGTCAATGTCTTTACTGGAATATTTTTTTTCTTGAAAGTCAAATCTGCCAATGATACATTATCCAGTTGCTGATGAATGCAAATTTATACTATTTCAGCGTCGTCATAATTCAACTCAACATCTATAGCAATACGACCAGCAGTTATGCTAATCAAAACGATACTTTCAGTGTCAAATGGGTTGTGAACTTGTAAGTAGTTCATTGTGATCATTGTAATCCTTTCTTATCCTTGATATTCCCATTGCAATACGCTGTTCCGATGTTTTGATGCTTACATCACAAAATTAGCACATTGCACTGTGCGCAGATGCACATTTGTGCAAATTCCAGATCCCTATAAGGTAATTATTTTCTTTCATTTCAGGACCCCTAGTTAATCCGCACTGGCTTTCGAGAACCTTAATCATGCATTGTTCAATGATTAAATCCGTCCAGAGTCAAGCCCACATTTAATTCGAGCGGCGAATTGTGTGAAAGCCATGATTTGCAATTTTTCCGTGAATCCATGGATGCGTTTCTTGCAGCTCTGTCATCATTTATAGATACAAACGAACACATTTAGAATGTTGATTGTACCCAGCAGTAACAAAGAGGTTCAGCATATGTTCCACAGCTGCGAGATAAAGGCTTCAATTTCCAGTTATCTCTGCACGAATGAACACCTTCACTACTTTTATGTACCCAAGGTACTTAATTCACAATTTTGCTCTTCGCAATATTGAAGATAAGTTTTCATTTATCTATATAGTAAATTTTATAGTTTGAGGAGTGCGGCACATTCACTGGCAGCATTCAGAGTATATTCATAAGATCCTAGTTTGTTGCACAGGTGTTTTTGATTGTTCAGGTCTTCATCTGAGATAGACGGATCTGTTTGCGGTACAAAGAACAGAGTCTCAGCATGCTCATTCGTACACTTCCAACTAAAACCGTTGACTCGTATATCTTCCCAATGTCAGTGTTAACTTTAGCTTTGTCTGGTATTAAAAGAGACTAATAATGTTTGAACTCATGATCTTTTGTTAGGAATTATACATTTTAACAATAAGTTCAATAAGTCTTTTTAAGATAACAAATAAATGTACTCATCCTTACTACCATATAGTATAATAAAAAGTCATGTTATTGACCGTTAAGACGCCACCTTCAAAATCTCAACTATTGGTTATTCAAATTCTAGGACAAAATTCAAAAATTCCCGCCAAGATATAAAATTCTACTTACGTGTAGTATTCTCATTTTCTGTTTATCGTAGAAGGATAGAAAGTAAACCAACCAAATATACAGAGTTATATATTCCAGTTCAAGAAAAAGTTTACATTCTTTTTGGCAATTCCCAAATCTGAGGGGTGATCCTCTGTACCCATTCCAAGATTTAATATTGCAACATCAATGTACCCATATCCTATGAAAGAAAATGGATATCAAATTCATAACCATAGAACGTGATAAAAATTTCATCGAAGAAGGTAAATTAGGTCAATAACCGACTAAGTGGTGAGCACCTGATAACATGTATATTTTCTACAGTTTTTTTTTTGTTTTTGCCATAGAAGGGAACAAGAATGAACAACCAAATTTTCAGAAGTGTATGTTCGAGTCGTAGAGAACATTTACTAAATTTTACTTTTTAACAATTCCAAAATTTAAAGGTGATCCAATGTGTCCTTCCCAAAACTTACGATGGGAGCACTAAAGTACTCATGTTTTATGAAAAGAAATAAACTTATTTACTCATCATATAAACATAAAAGATAATAAAGCCTCATCGAAGAGAATAAAATGGGTCAAAAACCTCCAAATTTTGAATTTTTAGTCGATCAGAGCCGAATAACCAATAATGGTCCCAGCACTATTACTCATTTCGTTCAATTGTTCCAGATTTCATATTTTCATTTAATTTTACCTAACACGTGTATGCTTAGTGTTTTTCTTCTCGCATATAGAATGTAGTGAAATAATACAGTATACACACAACAATTTAAACTATATTTGATATATGACACTCTTTGAACAACATGCTCCAAACAACATAGATTAATTTTTAAATGAATAAATTTATCGTACATCAACCGCACAGGAAAATCCTGTTTCTGTGCTTCACAGGCTTAACAACTTTCGTGTTCTGGTTGAAATATTACGTGTACTTGGGTTGCATCTATACAGTCGTTTGTGATACCAGCAAATGTGCTGGACCCAACCTAATGAAGCTATAGAAGTTAGGATGGGGTTACTTTGGTGTATACTGTACAGAGTAGATGTGTAATATTTGTTAATATAAAAAAATGTTTATTTGTTGTGTTTGATAATAAATATTCTAATCAACAAATGTTATTATATTTAAAAACGATAATGTAACGAAAATAGAAAGCAAGCTTATTATTTACTTTACCTGCAAAGTCTTGATTTAGTTTATGTATTTTTCAGTTTTGTACATCACAATTTAATGAGACCCTAAACTATACAATTCCTTGCAGGTTTTTAAACATATGCCTATGTTTAGCAATGTAAATGGTAGAACAGGAATACAAAGTACCTAATTTTCTAATTGATAGTTTTCGGAAGAAAATGGTTCTTCTCTACACTTGCTTTTTACCTTTACAAATTAGAAAATCTGGGACATTAACAAAGGCTTATCATTAAATGATCTTAGCCAGCTGCGGAAATGAACATGTGTGGCTCAATATCTAAAAATAGCATTACAATTTTAAAACTAAACATTTTTCATATTGTTATACATTGCTAAGTAAACTATTTCCATGGTTTTTAAATAAAAATCCTCAATATCAATTTACTTTCAGAATAATCTTTAGTGTCGAATGAGATTTAACAGAACAATTTAAATATAACGTAGAATTGATATAAACATCAACTATAAAGATGCATAGTCTGATTCGATAAAACTATTTGAGGCTGTCGGGATATAAGAAGTTACAGTTATGGTGTTTTAAATAGAATTGTGCAGCAAGCTAATTAAGAGGTTGTTATTTCAACAGATGATGAAGGTGTATCTTTTCCCTATTTGTGGAGTAACGAAAATTATTTTTAGCTCTAACTGCCAGACACAAGAGTCGCTTAGCTCAGTAATTCTTGTAGCGTGTGCACTGACACCGTGGAAATCTTTATGGGGTTTATTGTTAGGCTAACATTTGCAAACAAGTTGTGAATCATTAAAAAAAAATCGATGCACTGCATGTATGTTCAAACCATGCAATTCAAAGACCTATAACGATTATATTTTTCTGCTCGCACTAGACATGAGATTAAGGAGATCCAACTTAATGAATTAAATTCATATTTCCATTTATATTCGGTCATTAGGAAAGAAATGAAATTACAGAGTAGCCCAAAATAGGATTTACACAGTTTAGTTCTTTTTTTATCTTTCAGATTTGTTTATTCAACCAGATAATAATATAATTGTTTGTTTTACGTGTTCCTTGTTTGATTTAAAATACGATTATCCTGATTAAACATGTTTGAAATGAAACATACATTGCAGAAAAAATACGTTGCAAACTACAGAAGGGAACTATATGTTTGTTAAAGATGTTATACTACAGAAAACAACCCATAAGAAAGAGGAAGACCATATTTGGAATATAATCAGATTATTGATAATTTACTTGATAAGTTCAAGTATATAATACGTGTCTATAATCGACCAGAATAATATTAACCTCAGCCAGCTGAAAGTCTGAAGCCAAGGGTTTATTATAGGACAGCATTCTCTCTTAATTTATCGTTGTTGCTCCAAATGCTGAAAACAATACAAGTAATCCTTAAACACTGAATGAAAGAACATTTCTCAACCCATCTACACTCCAATAAAAACACAGGTAGAAATGGTGAAATAAGCTTTTAGTAGAGGAAAAATAGTATATTTTGTGGATTCTTGAATAAAGAGTTGAGCAAAAGACCAATAAAATGCTACGTTTGGAGTATTGTACTTTATGGCTCAGAAACATGGATATTACGCAAAAGCGATGGAGAAGGACCAGAAGACCTCAAAATGTGGACGAGTTGGTGAATGATGAGAATTTGCTGGGTCGAACGGAAAACGAGAGAGTGGCTGTTGGAAATAGTGGGGAGATGAGATCACAAATTTAGATGTGACTAAAAGGAGGAAAAGAAGTGGGTGGAACATTCGGAAGAAAATGTATTATGACGGACGTGCTAGAGGGAATAGTGACACTGTACCATGAGAGACATGCTAAAGTGAATGATGGAAAAAAAGATAGAAAGGGGACGAAGGAACTTACCGTTGATGGCCGGTATGAAAACAGAAAAACCATACGTTCAGACAAAATGTTAGATGAAAACCGTAGTGCATTGAATCAGTTACGTCGAGAGACCTGCGATTAATTGTATGATATTTATGATTATGAACTCCATAGTGGCTAAGCGCATTTCGCATAAGATACCTTGGTTCAAGACCCCATGCAATTCGGATCCTACATTAAACTGTAAGCTCATGTATCATATAGCCTAGCTGATGAAAGGGACGTTAAACTCAAATTTATATTAAGATGATTATGATAATGATTCTAAACTCCTCGCTCTTTTCTAATACGAGTTAAAGTTTCACTGAAGTTATTTGTTATAAATTGTGAGTGGAGTGTCTTATCACTACCATGTAACTTCTAAAATAAAGTGATAGTTTAAAACATGAACATTGATAAATGAACTCAGTGGTAGAGCACTTACCTCTGGTGCATGAGGTCCCTAATTTAATCCACGATCAAGTAAGTTTGTAGTGGACAACATTGTGTCCTAGTACTCCCGTTTCATCCCACATTGTCATTTCAGCAATACTTCCATAATCATTCACTTGCCTTAACCATCATCCTTTAGCCTAATAAGCATAGTCGTTGGACGTTAAACTAAAAGATTTCATTTCATTTCAAAGATGAGCATTGACAATACAAAAATTCAGTAACTTTTGTATTCTTGCTTGGCTATTTTTAAGCCCACAGAGGTGATTAAAATACATTAGTGGACAACCCATTCATAGCCGTTGTGAAGCAAGATGGAGTATGCATAAATTAAGAGTGAACCCTATAGCAGTAAAATTACCAGAAGTAATGAGTGTTTTACAAAAGACACAAAGCCATTGCAATTTGTATTATGATAGGATACTAGTAGTAATAGACTGATTAATTTTCTAACAAGTTTGAACCATTCATTCTCTTCAATGTTTGAAGAATATTTTAGACAACATAAATGTAAGGAGTCGGATTCTACACTCAAAACAACTCATTTGATAATGAAATGAGCAATGTTAAAGTTCTTGAGGTTACCATAGATAAGGACGTAAGAATTATAGGGTCTAAATACTTAAGGAGAGCTAAAGAAGAATATTATAACATCGGTATTGAGAAAGTTTTTTTAAAGAAGATGGGAAAGAAAACGAAGATTCCCTTCGATGATTCTGTTCATGGTAGCGGTAGATCATTTGAAACATTTTCACAAGAAAGTGAAGAAGAACAATTTAAAACTTTGTTTTTGATGTAATCGTACACAAGATCATTTCCCAGATGGATTGTCGTTGTGAAGGAATGAAAAACATTTTTGTAATTTCTGAAGCCATTCACAGAATAAACACTTTGGATGACTGTGCTGCAATCAAGGAGTCCATTACAACCTATTTTGATATTCTGAGGGACAATATTGTCTAATAAAAACAAATGTAATTTTGTTTGCAGCAACTTTTCCGGATCTGACCAAGTTAACAGAAAATTAAGGGGCTTCGTTTCTTCTTCTCAATGAAATTTATAAATTAAAGTAATAATGTGTGTTTCCTGAACTCTGCATTGCACTTGTCATTACCCTGCCAGTGACTGCTGTTTCAGATGGGAGAGAGTTTAGTAAATTATCATTACTTAGAAACTACTTCCGATCAAGGAATGCAATTTTCAAGACATTTTTCTTGTGATGCAATGGACAAATATGTTTAAAAGTAGTTCCATTGGGTTTGACGTCCTCAAGTAAGTAATACGCATAATGAAAAATGTATTCAAGCACTAACACTTTCTAATATTCTTATAAATGGTAGTCAAAGAGGCAGAAAATTGAGGTCATTTTTCTAGTAACCTCGTTAACGGATATGTTTCAGTACAGTTCCATTGGATTCATCGTCCTCAAATTAGCATGAAAAGTGCAATTAAAAATATTTCGAAGCTTTGAAAATGTTTAAGAATACAGCTATTAAAACGAATTTAAGTAAGCAAAAGAACTACATGAGATTAACTTTGAGCTTCCTAACATGTGTAATGTTCAATTGACACTTTCTAACTTTTTCCTACACTTGCGACAGCCCGAATTATTATCTATATATCGCTTAAAAGTATACAATAAAATCTAGTTCTTTGGTTTCATAATATAACGGAAAGATGTAACATTATATAACAAGAAATACAGTAATATTAAGAATTGTGTTAAAAGAGAAAGTGCAGTTACATCAATTTGTGAATCCATCGTGAAATTAGGAATGTTTTGAGTTCGTTTGTTTCGAGCACAATGTTATTTTTCAGCATGGATATTCAAGATAATAAGAGACAGCAAGTGAAGTGGAAGAAAACAAATTGACACGGGAATCTGCAAATTCGGGCCTGAGTGCTTTCTACAACGTGCTTCCAACCAATAGAATTATCGAATGAATCGCTTCAAAGACCATAACGCAAAGTGTTTCTTTCTGATTCGACAATATCCCACGAAAAGTGTACTTATTAAAATCAATAAAAGCTCGCAATGTAAGAGAGAATATTCTACCCACTCTAATCACCGAAATATAATATATTTTTTTAGTTCCTTTCCATGTTTATGTATATAAATTCTTATTAAATTAACAGAAACACCTATGATTTGTAACACGTAAGATATGTGAGCTGGTTGCAATGACATTATGCCTGCAGCGCCTGGTAAGGACAGGTGAAGCAATAGACAATCGTCCGTAGTACGTTAGGCGGAGTAGAACCGAGACGTGCATTGAAGCGGGTATAGATTGCTGATCCAAATTGGGAGTCACCTCTGAATTTCAAAGATGCCTAATTGTGAGAGCACACTTGTTCTTCCAAGAGTACCAGTGACAGATTTGTCACGAGAAAGACCATAAGATAGTGACGCCTTACAGAGCAATGACCAAACAACACCAGCCAGAGTAATAGCGAACGGAAGAGAAACTTCAATAATACAAATTGCCGAGCATTGAAGAGGATTGTCACAAGAGAACGTAGAGCAAGTGCAGCAAAATGACTTTTAAACCCTGTCAGCACATGGAACAATCACTATCTGACGCGAGTTGTATACCATGAATATTTGAGGACGGTGAGCACTTTTCAAACCATTGATCACAACCAGCAACGGTTTAAATCGAAGAAAACATACAACGTGAACCGTCAATGATTGCAAACGCGTAATATGATCCTACAAATCCTTTTAAATCTTATTTTAGACAACAGTCCATTACTATATGTAACGAGCTCCTAAAGGACTGTATGCTCAAAATGGCCTCTTCTTTATTGTGAGACATACGTTACATGGTCCAGATGTTATCTCCTAACAAAAATCCATTTTCAAATCCACACTGCTGCAGCTACTATGACCGTCGGAATGAACTACATTGCCCAATACAACATTACTGATCAAGTGTGGTTAATTTTGAAGCTCAGACAACGGAGCAGATACACTCCATCAACCTTATTGACGACCTTAGAGCTGTACTGTTGTAGGAGCAATGGTAATATTAGTCTGGAAACCATTTGTCTGAGGCTACATACACTTCCACTTTACGAAAAATTAGTGCCGTTCTGCAAGCTAACGGTGATCGAAAACTGAATTAATAGCGAAAGTCATATTTTATTCAATCGCATATACGTATATTTTTTTTTAAGAAAAAGTGTTTACGTAAGTATTATGTCTATTCTAATCACGCATATGGTTCTGAAAAGATGTAAGAATTACCATTCCTGTTTTGCCATTTACATCAATTTGATATCTCAAAAAGTTTTGCAGATACAAAGGATATGTAGAGATTGCTATACTCTTTAATATGACATATTTCGAGAAACTTATGTAATGCATGTTCCTTACTTTTGTTTTTATGATATTCCAGGAACATGGAATTACAATAAGTTCTTGCAGTTACATGAATTTCAGCAATTTAAACTAGCAACACAAACCACTGAAGAAAGCAACGTCTATTTAAAAATAATAAATGGGTAACAGTTTGGACACTAACTGAACATATTGGCTTCATCAGACATTGTAACAAACCTGAGAGAGTTGCGTATAAATAAAAGAGGTCCTAGAAACTAGTTGTGAACGCTGATTGGTTGGTCAGAACGGACTTAACCAATCATAATAGAAGTTGACAAAAGTGAAACCAAACACCATAAATCGCTTTTCCTCCCTGGTCCGACAAAAGAACTACAAATTAACTTTTTCCAAAACCTTACCCCACTGTTCGTCATTTTTAAGTCCTACATTCCAATCTATATCACAGTTTTGTACTTTCTTCAGTAAATCTGGATTCTTTCCACTTTCTTATTAATGTTCTCCAGGAAAATTCCGTTGTGGTACTCAACTTATAAGTCCAAGGCCGCTTCCTTCCTTCCCCAATTATTTCTTCCTTCCCTTTCCCCGGATAGTGTGCTCGCAGAGGGACGTCATCCATCATACGTGACGGGCTAAATAGCCAAGATACCGAAAGCTCAGAAATTTCAATCCTAAGTCCCTACATTCACTACACTTTACCTTGTATACTACTCCTATTATTTCCTTCACCTAGTCTCCGCTTTCATCTTTTTCTTCCTTCTTCTTTCTCCTCATGTGTAACACATCCAATAGTCTCTTACTGCTATTTCTGTACGTTGAAACGTTCTCTAGTTTCTTTAGAGCTCTCTTAACTATCTCAGTGTAGCTTATTTGTAGCTTAATTTTTGCTGTACCTGGGAGGGAAAGGGATTTCTAGTGTCTCGTTTCACTTTTGTCAACTTCCATTATGATTGGCTGAGTCCGTTCTGACCAGCCAATCAGCTTTCAGAACTAGTTTCTAGGATCCTTTTATATTTATACGCAACTCCTTTTTGTTTGTTACAGTGTCTGGTGAAGCCAATATGTTCGGTTAGTTGGCGAAACTATAACGCATTTATTATTTTCCAATAATTGTTGTTTTGTTCAGTGATTTGAATTTCTAGTTTAAGTCATTTAGGATAGCAAAGATAGTATGAACCACTTTCTTATTAGATTGAACCCGGTGATGACAATGAGAATTGGCAAATGAAAGGACAGGAGGAGAGTTGAAATATCTAAGAGACAACAAGTGTGGTTTCTGCGAAAGTGCCTAGTGAAGAAGTTTACTCCTAAAGGTTTGAGAATTGAGAAGAAAAATGTGAAGTGTGATACGAACAAGTTCAAGGACCTGGTTAGAATCATGGAGAAAAAACTCATACAAAATTAGATTTGTGTCAGGGAACTTTTCTAAAGAAGAATTAAAGAGTAACGGCTATGTTAAAAGACAGAATAGAAGACGGAGTGCTTATATTTACCAGACACATTATCATGCAGAGACTGTAGAGGTGGGAGATGTGTCTTCAGTTAAAAGTACTGAATCGATTTGAAAGAAGAGAAGTCCATAGAATGGCGCATGGTGGTCGAAAAGGATCTGGAGAAAAAAGTGGTATCGGTTGGTGATGTGTCAGTGTCAGAGAAAAGAAAGAAGTTATTCATCTTTGGACATAAATTCAAAATCAAGGAGGACACTTTGAATGTGGAAGAAGTGGTTTATTATATTGAACAGACTATTAGCCAGGTTGAAGATAAAGAGAAGACAATCAAAATTAGAAGCAAGACTGGGCAATAGTTAAGAAGAACATGGAAAAGAAAAGGGGAACCTTACGGGAGAGGAGAAGGCCACATTTAAAAAAAAATGGATAAGAGAAAGGATATAATAGTGCAACAAGCAAAGCAAGATGGTGCAATGGTTGATGGAAAAGTAAAGATACAATGCAAAACTAGATTATCTGCGTGATGGGACATACGAAATGATAAGGGAGGGGAAGATCTAAGAGGAGAAATAAAAGGAAAGGTGATTTGCTCTTTAAAGAAAGAATGTTAGCAAGCAGGTTCAAATAAGGAAGGAATAATTCCAGTAATAAAAGGAATTTCCAAGATACATAAGGAAGTGATAGAGCTGAGGTCTGTGCTTAACTGCAGAATGAATCTGTGTGAACCGCTGAAGAGGGTCAAGAACATAGCTGAAGTTTTAAGAGGAGAGCAGGAGAGTGATAGTTTTAAGAGTTCTAAGGACCTTATGGAGCTTATGAATAACATGGGGCGTATGAAGGGTAGGACGTTGTTGATTAGCATTGATGTGTAAGCAAAGTTCCCGACCTTCAAGAAAGAGTATATATTGAAATCAGTAACGGAGGAAATGGGAGGAAAGAAAATACATGGTTGGGATGCTGAGGAAGCTCAAAGAAGTCTTAAAGACCATATGGAGGAACAGTTTGTGTATTATAAGAAAGAAGTTAGTGAGGATTAAGGAGGATCTGATCACAGGATCGAGAATGAGATCGGTATTAGCAAAGATATTGATGAACTGAGGGGGGGGGGGAGCCGAAAGGAAAGGAGAGGACAATCTTATGTTTTCCAGCAGGTATGTAGATGATTGCTTCGGCATATGAAAGGGTACTCGGAGGCAATTACCAGATTTTTTTCAGGAAATAGAAGATCACGAGAAGTGTATGGAACTCGAATTCGAAATAAAAAACGAGGGAGACATTGTGTTTCTAGATATGAAATTAAGCAGACGAGGAGAGAATTTGGTCACAGGATGGTTCCAGAAGAAGTGTGCGTCAGGGAACATCTGTGATAAAAGGAGCGATGCTGATCAATCAACAAAGAGAAACTTCAAAGAAAATATGGAGGAGAGGATCATGTGGATTAGTAGTTACAGTAGAAATGCAAAGGAAAACATTGAGAAATTTCACAAGCAATTGGGGACGAACGGATATGAAAAAAGAAAGCTAAGGATTGAAAGGATGAGAAGAAAGGCCCAAATGGTAACAATAAGAATGAAGATAAGAAAGTATAAAATAGAGGGAAAGAAAATAAGACATAGTGGGGAGGAGAAGATATTGTGGAAAACACTGAGATAATTGAGAGAGCTCTAAAGAAATTAGGGAACATATCAAAGTATAGGAAAGGGAGTGAGACACTATTGGATATGTTACGTATGAGAAGGAAGAAAAAAAAGAGAACGAGGAAAGCCAAGAGGAGCTGACGGAAAGAAGAGGAGTAGTTTCCAAGATAAAGTGTAGTTAATGTAAAAGTTGTTATATTCTTGTAACGTGGAAAAGCTGAAAGAAAGGTAAAACACAAACATTAAGTAAGATTACAAAGAAAAAGAAATGTCATTTTTAAGCATATGAAGGACACGGTCCAGAATATTAATTGGTACAAGGTTGAAGTGTTAGCACGGGAATAAAAGAAGCTAATAAGAAAGTGGTAGGAGGCTAGATTTATTGAAAAGAACAAAGCTGTGCTATGAACTGGAATGCAAGACTTAAAATTGACAAACAGTGGAGCAAGTTTTTGGAAAAACTTAATTTGTGGCTTATTTTTGTCGGACCAGGGAGGAAAGGGGATTTATAGTGCTTAGTTTCACGTTTGAAAACTTCTAATATGATTGGTTGAGTCCGTTCTGAGCAGGCAATCAGCGTTCAGAACTAGTTTTTAGGATCCTTTTATAATTGAGGGGCTTAGTGGAAAAGGGGCGTATCCCACAAAATTTGGAAAATCGAGATATCTACATATTTGGATACATTGAACTATCCGGTTTATTGAGAAGATGTGTTATGACTTGACTCCGTATATTGTGGATCCCATAAGCGTAAGACGAAAATGAGGAAATATTTGTGTCAAAAATGTTAGTGGAAAAATGACGTATCCCTTTTCAGTTGCAACTCTTGAGTGGAGAAATGACGTATCCCGCTTCCAGCTATATTGTGAGTTTGTGGTGATATAACATTATCTATAATTGGTTGTGAGTCTAGAAATCAGCCAGTGTGACCGATGATACATGTTGCTGTGCAGGACGTTGTAAGTACTTCCAGTCTGGGAAATTCGCCTGTTAAAGCACGAAAAAGACAACTAAACGAAGACAAATGGAAGGATAATGAACGTAAGCGTAAGAGGAATGCAGGAAAGACTTACGTTGGACGCACAGGTAAGGAAGTACCGGATAAAATGCGAGGTGATGTGAGGTGTTGTGAAATCTATTGATGTAGATATATGAAGGATATCGATTCTGAAACCAAAGATAATATTTTCATTTCGTTTTACAGCATGCAAGATTTCAACACGCAAAATGCCTATCTATTTGGGCTAATCAGGAGGTCAGAATGTAAGCGTGTGTACACTAAAGACAGGAAAAATGTAAATGTCTCCAGGCGCGCCAATACTTTTCATTATGTTCTTCGTTCATCATCAGGAGTGGAAGTTAATGTATGCAAGCAAGCATTCTGCAATGCCCATGCTATCACTGAACGTAGACTGCGTACCGCCCATTGTGAATCGAGAACACATACGATTGATATGCCTGCTAAACCGTTGCATTCTCCCAAAGAGGACCGTCGAGATAAACATCACAACCACCCCCATGCTATTTCGGAAGAAAATCTAGATATTGTCAGAAATCACATTAGGTCGTTTCCAAGGTACCGTTCTCACTACAGCAGAGCTGCTAACCCTGAACATGCATATATAGTTTCGGTGCATTCTGTGCAACTAATTTACGATTTATATGTAGAACAATGTGGAGAAAGAGAAATCGGTCCAGTGAAATTACATACATATTTATATGTGTTCAATAATGAATTTAACATAGCATTTAAAATGCCAAGGACCGACACATGTAAAACTTGTAATTCGATGCTACATATAGAACCTAGACCATCTGAATATCATATACACATTCGTAAAGCCGAAGCAGCCTACCAATCTTTGAGAAATGCAAAATAGGAGTGCTAATACATTAACAGCAGCACTATAGTTGTTGCTATGGATCTGGAACAAGCACTTCCAACACCGATGATAAGCACGGAAACTGTTTTCTATTTGCAGCAGTTGTGGACACATTGTTTTGGGTTCCATTTCTGTCATGATGATTCTGCAGTTATGTGTGTCTGGCCAGAATCTGTCGCTTCTCGTGGTAGTGATGAAGTTGGAAGCTGTATTCTTCAAGTGATGATGCACCTACCAGAGGATATTCGCAACAGATGTAATTTAATAGTGTATAGTGATTCGTGCGTCGGGCAAAATAAAAATTCTGTCATTATGGGACTCTGGCTGTATTTGTTAGACGTCACCAACCTCCAGACAATAGAACATGGATTTTTAGTTCCTAGCCACACATTTCTCTCTTGCAATGCTGATTTCGGGATTATTTAGAGAGCGAAGAGGAAAACACAATTTGTGTACACCCCCGCTCAATTGGCAATTCTGATAAAGACAGAACGCAAAAGGAAACCATTCGAAGTCACCGAAATGACAACAGAAGAAATGAAGGTTGTATCAGCGTTGCGATCTGTTCTGACATTTCGCAAGAAAACAGAAGATGGAAAAGTCTTTAATATGAGAGCAACGAATAGCATGAAATTTCTGAAAGGCAGCCAACTAGTCCACGTAAAATATACATGCTCGACATGTGAGCCTTGGATTACTCTAAGTTTGCAGTGAGAAAGTGGACAACCGCGCTCTCTGCAAGATATTGGTTTGTTATCCAAGTATCCGGAAGGAAGACCTATTCAGAAACCTAAATATGATAATCTAATGAGCATGTTAAACTACATTTCACCCATACACCACGAATATTATAGATCTCTAAAATGGAACAATGACAACGCGAACTACGCAGGGGTAAGTGAAGTATCTCTTCAGATTATTGTGCACGCAGGGTTTATTGTGCAATATAATGTATTTAACTGAGTGGAGTACGTAAACATTATTGACTGAGACGAACATGATCTTACTTGTTGTGTTATTCTGTATGTTACATCAATATTCGCGTATTTTAACTTTCATTTTGATTCATTAATATAGAAAGTTCGTATTGATTTGGCAACCATGATCATGTGCATATCTTATGTTTATTTCTTCTTAAAGATAAGAAGTAAGATGCATGGTGATTTTTTCTGAAACATATCAGACCTTCTTCTAATATGTATTGTTATATTTATGTACCTTTCTTCCATAGAAAAACTTTTGTCAGTTGCAACGCAAAACCTTCTGTTTCTTGAAAACATTCAAATGTGGGATACGCCCCTTTTCCACTAAGCCCCTCAATTATACGCAGCTCTCTCTTGATTGTTACAATGCCTGATGAAGCCAATATGTTCAGTTGGCAAAACTGTTACACATTTATTATTTGTAAATAAAAGTTGCTTTGCTCAATGATTCGTTATTTAAGATAGCAAAGCTAGTATTAACTAGTTATGATTTTAAGCAATGTTGTATACTTTGCCAATGCTTATCATACCTTCGGAACGGTTTGGGATGTCAAACTGCTGTATATGATCTTTACAACCACTAAATCCTACATTCTACAAGTCCGAAAAATATTCTCCAGAAAAATGTCTAAGCAAAGTAAATTATTGCAAGCTCTTAAAAAGTATGTAATAGTATGTGTATACTTAAAAATTCTGTTTACGTATATACATATATTCTGTACTTGGCAAAAACAACGCAGTAATAGTGAGTTTGAAATTCGTTGAAGATATAATCTGTTTACTTTTATTTGAGTCATGAGTATACTTGATTTACCTTATGAGACTAATTATTCATTATGTAAAACGTCTTCACAGTTCTTATGAAGCAAAAATAACCAAGAGGGTAATAATTTCGCAAACTCTTAAGATACCATGAACAATCACTAATATAATATGTGCAAACTCAGATGCTAATAGGCGTTTTTTTTCAGTAAATGATAATTTGCGATAAATCCTATTACATCTATTAGAGTTGATTTTCATTGAATACTTGTGAAGACACATTTCATACAAATGGTGTTGAAAACAAACAATGTGGCGTCAGCAAAATTCTCCAGCATGAAATAAGTATGCTTCCTAAAATACTACGTACATTTTCATAAAATATAAGGGAAGAATGATTTTTAAATTTGTTTAAATGATTCATAACTATTGAGTCAATGCGAATGAAACTCCGATTTTACGTCTAGTGGGAAACAGTTCTGTGTAATGCAACCATTGTATGGGGTGAAGTTATACCTAGTATATCACAAACTCCATAGTCACGTAAAAGTGTATCATAGAAAATACAATATTGTTAGGGATATTATCCTTTAGAAGTTCAAACTGGGACATTCAGCACATGTATCCACAGGAAAACTCAAGAGTGATTTGGATCAGGAGTGGTGAACAAACGTATTATTAATTCTTTAAATGTTGTGTCGTTTACACAAAATTAACTACCAAGTCTACGGCCGCTAACGAGCAATATTTTCTGAAGAGCTCTTGAGGAACCTTGAAAAAGTATCTTTGAACTGTAGTCGGACGTCTTTCAGAGGATCTGCTCAACATATGGAGTAAAATGAAGTTAAACTCATGGTTGCAGGGGACACGAACAAACAAGGATCTTCGTTGGCCCTTGGAAGGAATTGTGAAATTGAAAGTTTTAAATGACTGAAAGAATTTCCTGTATTGTACTGCCACTTCTGTCGATAAATGGGTCTGATATGTCAATCGTAAATACTCTGGATAGTTTCTACATTGTGATCAACGTCCAGGATGGATTCCAAAACATTCCTTCAACCTCAAAAAGTTTTGTTGGTATTATCATAATCTATGGTAGCAGCACGTCCTTTTTTCATTTGAAGTCAAACAATCACTGCGTATAGCTACAATGTTGAACTCTGTGATTCTGCTGCAAGCCCGTCCGTAAGCAACCAGCAACGACTACTATACCATTCTAAGGTTCATTTCAATACGCGCCCTCAAAGAACGAAACAGTATCTCCTCCAGCGATTACCACATCGTTCGGCATCTCGATCACTTCTTGGACCGGACTGTGCAATATGTAGTTTACTACTTTTTTTCATCACAGATGAGAGTTTTTTTAGTCCGTTCGTTGGTTGAGACATGGCAAACAAGTGTAGGTTTAGCCTTTTACAACTAAGTATGCAGGGACTCTAGTTTTCAGTTTTCTTACTTTTGAAAGGACAAAGTTCAATTTGACAGTTTAGTCGCAGTAATAATACTTTAATAATGTGTCTGTGTAGCACTTTTTTGTTAGTTCCGCGAATTTAGTATAGCTCAAAACTTTTTTTTTACTCCGACGTGTTATTTACACCTTAACCCTGAATTAAAATACAATAGCTTTCATCTTCAGTCGAACTCGGAACCATGAACTTTAGACCTTGGCCAAAAAAGGCACCTAAGGTTTTTCATTTTGACTTGGTTAGGAATATTGTGAATAGACGTAAACTTCAAAAAATATATTTAAATAAAGAATGCGCAACTACACATATGTTGATAATCCGTAACTCAAGAAACTTAATGAGATCATGTTAATGTATGCTCATGTTAGCTAAGAAAGGTTTCTTACGCCTTTTCCTTAGTCTTTTAATATCAGTATTTCACTCTGCTGTCTATTTTAATGGTACGGTTTTGTTACATACGTATGCTATTCTTTCGAAGTATTTATATTTCGTGCACCGAAACTTATTGCATTTATTTATTTATTTATTTTAAATAAAAATTCTTCACTCCGCAGCCAAACTTGTGAGTAAAATCGTACTTCTTACTTAGTATACCTTGACAAAGAAAATATATTTTAACATACTGAAAAGTTTTAAAAGAATACTGTAATTTGCCATCAGCTGGTTTATAACGACAATATTTTCTATTTCATCCATGGAAGTAAAACTGCAAATGATCCTTTATTATGTGTTGTTTCTGCATATTAATTTCTCTCTTTCTCTGTTTATCTGACCTTGAAGTGAGTATATTTCCTATGCAATGAACGGATGGGAGGAACAAATATAGAAGAGTGATCACTGATAGTACTGTGGTTCTGAATAGATATTTAGACTAAAGTGAAACTAATCAAAATTTACTTTCTTTTATGTCATTTCAGTTCTTACGGACAAGAACATCTTACAGGTATTATATTATTCTAAAAGTATGCAAAAAGAAAAAGCAGAAAAAAAGAAAGGGAATGGATTTCAATCTGGTGTTAAAACGCTTTGCGAATTCGTAGTAGGCCTGTTTTGCTTTGCTCTTTCGTCCACAGTAATGTCATTGGAGGAGATTCCGACTTTTTACTATACATTTATATTTTCTAGTCGTAGTGCGTCCCTTCAAGCATCAAGAGAATAAGTTTTCCATTTGTTTATATATTAGAGTACGATGTTGATTATAAAATATAATATTTGTTTGGTAGATAATCTAGATACTACGTTTAAGCCAATGGATTAACAGTTTACTCCCTTTCCTTCCTCATATGCATCTACTACTCAGCTCGTTTGCTGGAAGTTAGTGAACTATCCATTGATATTGTAAAACTCAATTGAATGCACGATTGCCAGGGTAGACTTAATCAAGTTCAATTTGTTTGTGCTTATATTTTTATTGTGTTTTAACATTTTTGGTAACATTTTCGAACATGGAATACTTTTTATCATATCCACTTACTAATTGCTGAATTTTAAAGAAAGAGAGAAGGGGACGCAATAAATACAAAAAATCATGAAGTACGGTATACGCGAAAAGTTTAAGGCGCATGAATATACTTGCACTATTATGTTTTGTAAAGTACGCGATTGTGCTTTGTTGATAATTTATAATAGATAAGCATTTTTTTTTATCACTTTCGTAATGTTTTTACTTCACTTTTACAAGAAAAATACACATAAGATTAAGAGATTCACTTTGCTAGGGTGCAGATGCAAAACCCAATTGTTGCGTTGGTATTGAAGTAACGTTTGTAAGAACTATTGACAACCTGAAAACACAAATAATCAGGTGCCCAAGAAAGTAAGGGATGTTTTCTCCACCACCAGAAATTAGATACTGGAATTATGAACGATGAACATTCATCAATAGCTGAAAACCAACACATGAAAATTTCATACAAAGAATGTAGCTTGATCAATTGATTACCATTGAAGTGAACAAAACGCATTTTCAATAAATAGTGCATTGATTGATAGGTAATTATGATATTAACTATAAATGGTTTTATTGTAAGATTTTCTTAATATATCAGGCAGAACAATAGCTTGGCATTAAGATGAAGGTCCATGAGAGTCTCGATGCTGTCCAAAGTGCCTCCTCCTGAAGTCTCAATCGTAATTTTCCTTCCAACTAGGAGATGACGATTTTGTCCAGAGCAGGATCAAACAAATCCACTCACTCTACCTTATCGTTCCCATATTTGGTAAAAGATTGAGGTGTTCGGGAACACCTACAATCACGTTGTCCTGACATCAGCCAAAAGATCTACAAGGCACGTGACAAGGCTAGGGACTCAGATTTCAAAGGGGGGCCGCGGTGGCTCAGTGGTAAAGCGTTCACCTCTGGTGCTTGGGGTCCCGGGTTCGATCCCAGCCCCCCGCCAAGTCAACCTTGTGGTGGACAAACACCGTGTGCGTGGGTTTTCTCGGAGTTCTCCCGTTTCCTCCCACTTTCTTCATTCCACCATTTCATTTACTTCTCGTCATCACCGTCTCCTTTAGCCTAACCGGCATAAGCGTGGGAAGTAAAACTCAAAGATTTCATTTAATTTTTCAGATTTCAAAGGGGTTGACCAAAACGACATGACCTAAGGTGGAATCGTAAGACGTGGAATTTCCTTTTCTGCAGAGTTAAAGTAGAAAACTCAGCATGATCCAACATGAGGAAACTCTTAGGTAGAACATATAAGGACATAACTCATTCCTGGTGAAATCACAAACTGGCATTGTTTGTCAATAACGTAGGTATTCACTTGGCGATAGTTATTTCAAAGATATAGCAGATATGTAAGTAAATACAAAGAGACACACACAGCGTTAGGTGAAAAAAATAAGTAAGGATTGCGTGGTAAACAATTATATGGATGTAAGAAACTTAGCCTTTGAACTGAGTTTAACGATCAATAAAAAAGAATTCCTACATAATGTTTCAACAAAATGCAAGGCATTCCTAATATGTGTGTTTTCTTTTCTTTTTTTCTAAAAAAAAGATGTCGTGAGAAATAAAGACGATAACATCTATGCGGTCATAGTTGAGATCGAAGACAGAACCATTGCAGGTCTCGCCAAATATCATACGACACAAGCTAAATCTTGGTGGCCCCACTTATGTGTACCTTTTTTCCTCTACACAAAAGAAGGGAAAATTTTCTTATGTCTTTCTCTATTATTATATTGTATTGCACGTTCCAAAATATGAACTTAGTTTCACATCCGAATTTTCGGTACCGCACTAGTTTCATGTTTTCGAAATTTCGATGTATTATTAAGATTTTGATATTATACGATATATCAATCAAGCTTCGACATTTTGTCCATATTGATTTTCGATATCCAAATCCTATTATCTCAAAGATCTATCTGTGAATGCCGCATGTCCCGGACTAGGTAGTCATCTCAAGGCAGCTATGGATGTTGAGTGTGGTCATTTGAGTTATTTGCCTGCTCATTGTTGCCATTTTTATGTCAACTTTCCATGTTAGTAATTATTTCATTTTGATTCAGTTTTCAGTCAAATAACCTCTGTTATTTATTTTGCCTGGAGTGATGTCACTCAGTCAGTTCGCACTGGTTAGCCCAAACCGGTTGCTAAAAGTATAACTTTATCTTTAGATCCAGTATATGTGAGTAATAATAATAATTTTCTAGTATCATCTTTGAAAATCAATATATAAAATACCAATGTAGAGATATATGATTCAGTCTTCGTCACTAATCTAATAATAATACTAAGTATGTAATAATAATAATAATAATAATAATAATAATAATAATAATAATAATAATAATAATAATAATAATAATAATAATAATAATGCCAATTTACTATAGAGATCATAGAACTGGTTGAACAATAATTTGAATGGCATCATTGTTCACTAGCATCTACCAAATTTAATCTTTTCGTGATCACCTATTAATAGTATAATGGAAAATAAATTGATGATACAAAATTAATTCTTACCTGAAGTTTTCATTTGCATCTCAACCACATCACTGACGTTAGAATCATCAAAAGCAATTTTCGGATCAATACTTTTACCATTTGTTTGGGTTTCCAGTTTTTTCATAGCATTGCATATTTCATAATGATTTTTCATTCTTTGAGCTAAACCAATCATTTCTTACACGTTTTGCAATGAGCTTGTGTGGTCGTCTTCTTTTTTCTGATGAAGTTTGAGTTACTTTAATAAATTTTCTCCAAACGATGTACTTTTTTATTCCCGTAAAACTCATGTTAAACGATTCCAAGTTGTACAGAGCTTGAGAATCAACATGTACTGTATCAACGAATGCCTGCGATATTTTAATTTCAGAACCGCAATTTAGCCTTTCGTTTGCTTTCTGAATACAACACGGAAATTTGTTTCCATGATAGTTATTTTATTTAATTTTAATATCAGTTCTACAAGTAGTTCAACCGTCGACTACGACACTTTCTCCCAAATTAATTAAAAAGCGTCTAAACAATACAATAAAAGTTAAAAATAAGCGGGAAAAAGAGAGAAATTGTAAATCACCACACTGACCTGCTGTAGCCACGAGAAATCAAAACATTCACATGGGAAGAACATAGTCTTCTGAATGGGAAGCACTTTTTGATAATTTTCTTTATCGGACAAATTTTTTACAAAAAATAAAGTAAAATAAAAAAGCATATGTTTAAAACAAGTCTTAAAAATACAAGTGTTTGAAACAAAATGCTTAAAACATATACAAAATTTGTTTTAAACAAAATCAATTGTTTAAAACAAGTTTTAATAATTTATTTTAAACATTTTGTTTTAAACAAAACAACCCTAATTGATATATGCTGAATTTTGACAACTGCTAGGTGAAGGTTGACTAGTCAACATAGCTTAAAACATGGATACGAGATGTCGCTTACCGTACAATATTTACATTTCCTTCCTGTGTGAATATGTTCGAAAAATGTATCGCGCTCGTCACTCATAAGTAGCAGCAATATAAAGCATATGTACATAATCGGTTTCTTTGGTGGTTCTTTATCAATTCATTCATCTTTTCACCTTTTTTAGTTTCTCAAAATGCCATACTACAATCGAATGATCAACACGTAGTTTCTTTGCAACTTTTCGTGTTGTCGTTTTCCGCAGAACTGCTTCGGAAATCAGCTTCAATTCGTAGTGTCCAACAACCGAACGACGTTAGTGATCTTCCCTATTCTTCGAGAATACAACAGAATTTTTAGAACCAACCTTCTATTGTATGTTCGCTTACATTACCATAATTTATATCTCACTTTCATTAATGTTTCGATTTGTTTTGGGTTCTCTGCGACCGAATTTAAATAGTTACGCTGCATTAGAGTTTGGAAAATTGTATAATATTTTGGCTTCCTATCGTCTCAGGCATGAAAATAGATGAATACACATATATATTTCCTATGACATATATTTCTACAATCTGCTAAACATAAGCTTTCAGACGATATTAACAACGGATACAACCAGTGCATGCTATTAGGGATTAGGGATTAGATTTCTGAGCTGTCATCATCTATGGCCACTTTCCCCTTCATTATGAGGGGGACGTCCCTCGGCGAGCATACTATCCGGGGAAAGGGAAGGAAGGAAGGGGCCTGGGACCTGTATGTTAGGTTAGGTGCCATCCCGGCATTTCCCTAGTGGGAGTGAGGGAAATTCAGGAAAAACCTCACTCAAAATGGCTGATCTGAAAAAAGCTGTTACACTTTTTCGACCAAGTGTCCCCACCTGGAATCGAACTCGGGACCGCTCGCACCGAAGACGAGAGTGTTAGGGACTACGCCACGCGGGGCCCAAGCACATTTTACTATCACTGCTATGCGTCAAAATAACAGCTAATCCGAATTCCTACATTAATTTTGTGCAAACGAAGCGAATAGGACACGGGGATATCCTACAGCCCATCAAATTATTGTATCCAAATAGCTTGAAAGTGAATTGCTACTTCATGTTGCGCATAACATGCTGGGTTCAGAAACGAGCCGCAACTGGCTCTATTAATAAATTACTCCACAAAGAATACTGTTTCCGTTATTTCCAAAAGTCAAGTACAGTAGACTCTGCACTATCCGCCCTAGTTAACGGACAAAGAAAGAAAGAAAGAGAGAAAACTCCGTAATTAAATGAGAAATGTCTTGTAAATAGTCTACTAAACTTGTAACACTTTCACAAAAACGCGACTCTGTCAAGAAGGAATGGTCACCGATCAAGGACATTTTCTAAAACTAGATACTGTATATTTTGACTCTTTTATGCCTAGTTAATTTTGATGACGAGGCGCTAAGTGTGATCCGTACTACTTACGGCAGTACGCCAGTGCAAAATTTGAGAACTCCTGAGTTACATCTTTTTTTTTTATGTTTCCTGCAACTAAATTTCTGTACTAAGTATTCGTGTAATATTAATAAGACCTAATGTGACGTAAAAAGTGTGTTTTTAATTGTATGTGTGGAGCACCTAACCTAATAATCACAGTACTAATCATAGTACTCCAATGTACCTGGCATTTTTGTTATCCGGCTTATCCTTCTGCAACATTAGACCGGATAGTTGGTATTAAACTGTGTATATACATTTACGACAAACGAAATGAGGAATTTTCGAAGGGAGACGAAAAAGGCTTGTCTAGAATCGATTTAAGACGACAGAGAACAGTTTGAAAATCGACGCGAAACTTTTACAAAAATAAGACGAGACAATAAAATTTTTCTCTCGTCTCGTCTCGTTTCGTGAGTAACAGTAATATGACATGTAAGAAAATAATTGATATCCCTCTTCTGATACTGCCCCGTTGAATCTCCAAAAATTCTTTCATAGTGCTACCTACTGTATGTCTTGTCCAAATTTCTAGCTTAAGCTGTTTGCCCTGAAAGTTCATCAGTCAGACATTCACTCAAACATGACTTTTTCAAATATAGAGATATATGAATACAGGCCGCTACTAAAGGGGAAGGAACGTGCCATGGGCATGTGGTTGGAGGGGTGCCTAAAAGGGCAATAGATAGATAGATGTACATATGAATTAGGGGGTGCCTAATTTCATGTTTGCCTCGGGTGAAATAAACCCTGTATGAATAAGGAAAATATAATGTCCCTGAAGTTGACAAGCCAATTACGTCAGACCCCAATTTCGACTTTACACGTCACTAGTGCTACGTTAGTGTTCGATAGTGACGCAAATCATTAGTACTTCACAGATAGCGTGTGCTTTCTAAATAATGACTCTGGGTCTTCTAACTGCATGCCAACAGGCCCACGTCTAAGAATCATCTCAAAAATGAGGTTAGCCGTTAGAGCAATGTAAGTGCTCATTGGTGCCATTAATATTAACGTTAATGCCTCTATTCTACAGCTCTTGGAGTAATAATATGACTTTAATAACTTTATACATCAAACTCACCTTATTAAAATTAGCCAAACGAACATGCTCTTTGTTAGAGTCTCAAAGCGTCCCTATATTCTCGCGAACATAATGCACAATGTGGATGTGCTGCCTGACGTGCCCAAGTTAGTTTCTGTTTTTGTAACTATTGTTTATATGCTATTTATTGCTAGTCTGCAGAGTATTCCTTACATTAATATGCCGTTATCGTTGATAGTCATTGCGTATTTACAAGTAGTATGTGCATTACTGTAAGGAAGTATCAAAAAACAATAAATAGGCCTAAAATCTGCTACTTAACGGTTCATATTTTTCTTCTAAAGTACATAAACTAATAATAATAATAATAATAATAATAATAATAATAATAATAATAATAATCCAACATAAAAGTCATCAATAGCATCACATTGGCAACAAGCGACGCCTATTTTAACTTCATATTCGTTTCTCATGATTTTCTCGTAAACGACGCATGGTAACTTGTATTCGTTATGCTATTTTGTTTATCTCGGTGTGATATATATCTCTGGACAATATCACAGTATAACAAAAATTAAAGATTAGGAATACATCATACTTTTGGGCTACATCTCATTAACTATGGAAAGATTGAGTCCCTACTTTAGGATGTAAGTTTCAGCTTAACTTGCAGCATACATTCTTAGGATTACGAAAAGGAAATTTGCTCGTTTGCATTTGAACAAAACTCTTAGGGTTACAAAAAGGATAATATTTTTTTCTGAAATCCGGATTTTTTACGAAATCCTAATTTTTAGAAAATCCGGAATTTTTCCGAAATCCGGATTTTTTCCCCGAATTCCGGAAATTTTCCGATTTTACTTTCAGGATTCCGGAAAGTAAAAATTCGAGAATTGGCCATACCAACTGTTTCAGTTTCTAAGGAGATCATGTTCATATTATCATTCTACTCTGTTCAATATTTTGCAATGTTCATCTCAACAACATCGCTACTAGACTTATTTTCTATCATACTTATGTAGTTCTTTTCCTTTTTATGTTCTAGTGTCTCTAATACTTCGTTAGATTTCATGGTAGTGATGTACTCAATGAAAAGTTTTAAAAATTTTATTGCTCAAATATCCTATGCTAATTACTTATTTTTTATAGTGTTTTATTACAGTGGTGTAGTGGTTTTTAACCTTAAACATCAGCGAACATGAGACAAATCTGTAATGCAGAGTAGCCCAATGATTGTAAACATGTTTATGGATAGTTACCACTATTTTAGGCCTTAATAGAATAGTTATCATGATATTGACGACAGTATGCATGACTACTAGAATTGTCAAGTGTGAGTGCTACAGTTTCTACATTAACTACGAGGAGATGTCGTGAATCTCTTACTCTAATAATGTGTTAGTATTGCAAAATTTGAAGTAATGAATAATGACAGGATATCATATCAATCACTAATACTGTATATGCTGAACTGTCTTTTTATGTTACAGCCAGAAATCTAAGCGGCCGCAGCATGATGGACAAAATCAAATACCAAGCTATGGTTAAGTTCCTCCATGTTCAACAAAAGTCGGCAAAAAGCGAAAACATGGCAGTTTTGTATGGTGAAGAATATTTCTCTCATGGCACAGTGAAAACTGCGAGAAGTAATTCAAATGTGGACGCACAAGTATAGAAGATGATCCAAGAGATGGACGTTCTCAACGGTTACAAACCCAAACATAGTGGTGGAAGCTGAGCAGCCAGTGACTATTAATTGTTTAGTTAGGGAGGTGAACATTCGCCGACTATCCGTTCACACTATAGTGCACATGAACAAAATAGTAGCAAGGCGGATTGATTGCTGGTATATTCTGAAAAAGAAAAGAAAAACAAAACTGTCCTCCACCCTGTAAAAACGGAAGTCCAACATACTTCCATCAAGGTCATGTTGTCCGTATTTTGTATTATAATATTGGCTAATTACTTAGAAAAAGGGTCTACAATCACAGAAACATATTACAGAAACGGGCGCAAATGCCAACTTGATGCAATCAACGCAAAAAGATAGAATTTACTATAGAAAGGTGTGTTGCAGCTAGCTTGAAAAGCACCGACACACCGAGCAGCAAAAACACACATTTTGTGCACCAATGTTAGTATTAACCTTTGCACCACCTACCATATTCACCAGACTATATTCCTTCCCATTACTTCCTCTTCCGAAATATAAAGAAACGTTCACAAGATGATGAGCATGATGATAAGATATTTAGTGCAGCTAAAGCCTGTTTTACTTCCAACTCCGCAGACTTTATGCAGGTGGTATTTACAACTGATGTGAGAAAAGAAGGCAAGGACATATCTGTTGTCCCTATCTCATTTCTATGATGTTGAATGATAAAACTTTCTGGACTTCCCTCACATACATTTTGTGTTAGAAAATATATTTAAGCAATGATGGAGAATAAGTTCACAACGATATTTTACGTAATGGCCAAAAGAAAAACTTTCTTTAAAAAAAAGTACAGTATAAACATGTACTGAACCAAAACTAATTACTTAGTTGAGAACAATATTTTTAAAGATTTATTATTATTATTATTATTAACATTAATAATAATAATAATAATAAGAATACATCATTTAAATTAACTGGTTACTGTTTCCGCAAAAGAAAAGAAAAACTAACAGTAAAAATAGATACATATGTAGACTGCAAGGAGAATGGACATCTTAAGAAAGTATCTGGATAATATCATAGTATGTAATGTCTTGTCAGATATTGATTTACACAATCTAGACAAGTTTATTACAAAATAGAAAAGAAGGGAGAGTAACACTGTTGTTACTTTATGAGAAACATCACCTGCTAATACATCATCTACGGTTTACAACACTCTTACTTATATTTCAAATGTTATAATACCTATTCTTTTAGAATAGTTTGACTAAAAACAGCTCGAGGATTAATAAATCATATAATAATAATAATCATAATAATAATAATAATAATAATAATAATAATAATAATAATAATAATAATAATAAGAAGAAGAAGAAGAAGAAGAAGAAGAAGAAGTTTAATCAAACGCGAAACCCTGGTTTTAGTTTTCAATATAACTTTTCCATTTGATATGATAAGTTGTAAAAATTTATCGGGAAGCATTCCATAAACACTTAGCTCTCACACTGTATATCTCAATAGAAAATGTAACAATTGCAATATTGATTCTTACAAATAAAGGTAAAATTACAGTTTCCAAAAATCGTACATACGTAGGACACCATAATAAGTTCCTATGACTAACTCTATATATTTCTTACACAATCAAAAAATAGTGTGTACGTTGCTTGACATATAAATATTTCATTTCAACATGAAATCATTTCAAAGTAATAATTTGAAATAAGTTGTTTGTTGAAATAAAGTACATGGGTAAACATTAAACGGAATATGGTGGTACAAAATGTTATTTGAGAAATAAATCAAGCAAATTTATTGTAAAAAGGAGGGAAGGAAAATAAACACAAATCACGCAAGAGTTTTCTGTTAACTAATAATTCAGATTAAATTATTACAAAATTAGGTGCATATATCTTGGGAGTAAACCACAAATCTGTCCAGAAATAATGCTGATGCAACATCATAAGATCTTGATCTAAAACTCCCGATCAGTACACTGATAAGAAAAGTCTCAAATCTAGATAACATTTTCTTTATCTGAGCAATCCATATTAGCCATTTTCAAGCACAACAAGCCCTTTGTCCAGAGTTATCCCGATAATTAAAAAAATGAGTTGTAGAACATGGAAATAATATCATTCTTTGTTGGTGTCTTTCCCGGGGTTTCGACATCAAATGATCCTGACGAGACGACACTAGTGAAATATTTGTTTGGTGGCCTGACTCTACTTTTTCTTTGGATACAGTTTGTCTCCCTGGCTTCGTAGTAGTTTTACTGTTTGGCTGTACACATTATTTAATTATCTCCGTTTTAGTTGTTCTTACTTCCTATCAAATTTCTCCGTAAAGCAAGCTCGTCTTTGTACGAGAAAACTGTCATGAGCAGACGAAGTTGCTTTACGCCCTCCATTATTATACACTTTCCTATTTAACTTAGGTATTAAAACAGTTCAAATGAACACATTCTAAATGATTTTCTCTGTGATAGAAAGGAAGAAGCCGATGAATTTGAAGGTCTGTAGATATTGTCAAGTGAAGAGCATGGTTCTGTTGGCGTAGAAATTTCCTCTGAGACTCTCTGAGAAGCATTTAGGATAGATCTTCTGCCTGGGTTATTCGGATCATCCTCATGATGAGGAGCGCCGCCCTTTTTCGGTGAATCACGCTGTGAACTCAGACTTATGGACTTTCCCAAGGTAGTGTAACGTTGTTTTCTTGTGTGTGTGTGTATGGTTCGTCTAATAAATTTGGAACCAGTAAACAGGTATCTATTCATCGGATACATGCTTGTTGCTCGGAATCCGTTTATTTATTTATTTATTTATTATCTATCGCTTATAACAGAGCTTAAGCTCCAATTACAATAGGCATTATAACTATGTAATTAGTAATATACAGATTTACGAACATACAATATATCACAATATACATAGACTACAAGATTGTATAAATAATCAATATAATATAAATATTCGAAATTACATCATGATTCTTAACCATAGCACAATATTATAGCCACAGTACACTACGATGTAGAATATACCAATAACAAAAATAAGAACAAGAGACTGAAAGAATAAAATAACACATTAAAGCAAAGCAAAGCAAAAACATACATACATGAGAAAACACAAAAATTATCTCTTCAAGGCAATATAAATGCAATATTTCAATTTCAAATATTTTTAAATTTTGTAATTCTAGGCGCTATTCACAATTAGAAGTATTATTATTTCATTTATTTAAATTATCCCTTAAATTCGCCATTAATACTTTCATTGGCATTGCAAAATCGATTTCATGTTTTCTTTTAACAACATTATTATGTTTTCTCTAGAGTCTTGTAAGTGCTGAGTTTTGATGATACACTAAATTATATTTTTTACAGTAGAATGGTTGCCGATTCCCTACGCATTCATTTTAACATTGAAGTTCAATAGTTGTAAACACTCACCACATTTCATAAGACCATTTACAATTTTGTACAAAAATAAATGATATGTTATTTCTCTCCTTAATTCTAATGTATCACAAGTAAATTCATTAACTAAATTATTATAAGAAATATTTTCTTCATGTGAAGATCTTTTATATTTCTTGTAATACAAATGTCGCAAAAGTTCAATTTGTATTCTTTCAATTTCCTTAATATAACAGTAATAAAAGAATTCCATACCACGCTTGCGTACTCTAATCTGCTTCTTACATAGATATTAAATAGCTTGAATGCAGTTGGAATATTATTTAAATCTTTGTAATTTATTAGCAGAAAACAAAGTGCCTTATAAGATTCATTATCTATTTTTTCAATGTGTAATTCATATGTAAATTTGTTGTTTAGCCATACACTCATGTCTTTAGTAAAATTTACTCTGGTTAATGTTTCACGATGCATAACATATTCATGGGTGTATGGAGTACATTGCATTGAAAATGTACAGACTAAGCATTTCTTTATATTAAAATTAAGTTTATTTTGCAGCGACCATATGTAACAACTATCTATATCTTGTTGTAGCTCAATACAATCGAGTTGGTCAGTTATCTTCTTATAAATGTTAAGGTCGCCAGCAAATAAAAGACATTTTGAAAAGTTAACAACACGTGGTAAGTCATCTATAAATAATAGAAAAAAACAATGGTCTCAAATCGTATCCCTGTGGTATACCTGAATTCACATTGAACATAAAAGAGTATAATTGCTTATATACTACAAACTGCTTCCGGTTGCTTAAGTAAGAACAAATTAATTTTAGTAATCCATAAGAAAAAAAAACAAAATTCGACAACTTCTGAAGCAAAATGGTATGATCCAATTTATCAAATGCTTTAGCAAAATCAGTGTATATTGCATCCACAGAGTAACCATCATTGAAAGAATCAGATATAAATTGATTAAATGTGACCAAGTTTGTAACAGTACATCTTTTCGGATAAAAGCCATGTTGAAAAGTTGATATGTAAGATTTAACATGCTCAAGAATTTTCTGGTATAAAATTTGCTCAAATATTTTCGAAGGAACAGATATAAGTGAAATCAGCCGATAACCTTTTACTTCACATGGATTGCCCGAGTTGAAAATAGGTACAATTTTACTAACTAACTAACTAACTCTATGGCCTATGGAACCCGGAGGTTCAATGCCGCGTTCACAAAAGCTCTCCACTGACTTCTATCCTTAGCTAACTGCATCCAGTTTCTACTCTGTATTCCAATCTCTGCGAGATCCATCTTAATATTGTCCTCCCATCTGCGCCTAGGTCTTCCTAATGGTCGTTTTCCGATTGGTCTTCCAATCAAAACTTTGAAAGCGTCTCTACTTTCTTCCATTCTAACTACATGACCCGCCCATCTAAGCCTCCTAGACTTGACGACCCTAACAATGTTGGGTAAACCATATAAATTATGTAGTTCCTCGTTATGAAGTTTCCGCCATTCCCCATTCCCGTTCCTCTTGGGTCCGAATATTCGTCTCAGGATCTTGTTCTCAAATACTTTCAGTCTATGTTCTTCCCACAGAGTAAGTGACCATGTTTCGCAGCCATACAGAACAACAGGCATGATTATCGTTTTGTATATTTTAAGTTTCAAATTCCTCGACAGAATTCGCGACGACAAGAGATTTTGAACCGAATAGTAACACGAATTCCTTGCTTTTAGTCGACATTTAATTTCTCCGTGAATATGATTTTCCTCTGTTAATATTGATCCTAGATATTTGAAAGTATCCACTTTATCAAAAGTATTATTTAGTATTTTAACGCATCCATAATTTGCTGTATTCCGGTCCCGACGCACTTCCATGTATTTAGTTTTCTCTGCATTTACTTCTAAACCCATGTCTCTGCAAGCGTTTAATAAGATCTCTGCATTTCTTTCTATTGTTCTCCTATCATCTCCTATTAAATTTACATCATCAGCATATGCCATAACCTGGTGAATACCGTTCAACTGTAAGCCCTGGTTGCTATCTTTCCTTATAGCGTATTCCAAAACGAAGTTAAATAATAATGGCGACAACGCATCTCCTTGTTTCAGGCCATTTTCGACGTGAAAGCTCGTGGACAAAAAATTTCCTACCCGGACTTTACTTTGGGATTCATTTAAACATATCTTAATTAATCTAATTAGCTTTCTCGGTATTCCAAGTTCTGTAAGAACGTTGTATAATGTTTCTCTCCTAACCGAGTCGTACGCCTTTCTAAAATCAATAAATAGTTGATGTACCGGGGTATTGTATTCTCACTTTTTTTCGAGTATTTGGCGAATGGTAAATATTTGGTCGATAGTTGATCGATTTCGTCTAAATCCGCACTGATAATCTCCAATAATTTCATCTGCATATGGGGTCAGTCTTGCTAACAGAATATTTGAAAGGATTTTATAGGATGTTGACAGAAGAGAAATGCCTCGATAATTATTACAGTTAGTTTTGTCGCCTTTCTTGTGGATTGGAACAATGATTGATTCTTTCCACTCTTGTGGCAATTCTTCCTTGTTCCAGATAAGGAGAATGAGTTTGTGTATCTTGTTCCACAATTTTTCGCCTCCAGCTAAAATTAACTCAGCCGGAATTTCATCTACACCCGGAGATTTGTGTTTCTTTAATTTCTTTATAGCGGTTTCTACTTCTATTCGGTTGGGTTCTGGAATATACGGTTCTGCGGTGTGTATCTCCTTTTCTCCACGAACACTAGTTTTTGGTTGCGTGTTAAGCAAATCGTCAAAGAAATCTTTCCATCTATTTAAGATGCTATCCGTGTCAGTGAGAACTGTACCGTCAGATTTCTTTAATATATAAGCACGAGGTTGATAGTCTTTCTTAAATTCGTTGATTCCCTTATACATGTCCCGTATGTTTTTATTTTTACTATTATCTTCAAGTTCCTTAATTTTAGCTTTCAGAAAATTGCGTTTCTTTGTTCTAAAGGTTTTGGAAGTTTCCCGCCTGATATCTGCGAAATTTTGTATAGTCATTTCATTCGGATTTTGTAGCCACCGTAATTTTGCCTGTTTTCTCTTCTCTGCTAGTTTTATGCATTCCTGGTCGAACCATGGTTTGTTCCTACGTATTTCCGCGTGTCCCAATTTTTCTTTTGCTGAAATTTTAATGCTATCTCTAATTTCAATCCAGTTATCCTCAACACTAGTGCACTCCGAATCTTCTAAAGCCGAAAATCTATTCGAAACTTCAATCTGATATTCCTCTCTTACCTGGCTCTCTTCTAATTTCTTTAAATTGAATCTCTCCGTTTTCGGACAATGAATATTACCTTTATTCAACGATAACCTCTCTCGTATTATTGCTGCTACCAGGTAGTGGTCAGTGTCACAATCAGCCCCTCTAAATGACCGGACATCAATTATGCTAGATTGCCTTCTTCTATCTACTAAAACGTGATCAATTTGATTATGTGTTTTCCCGTCTGGTGATGTCCAAGTGTATTTATGAACGTCGCGATGTGGGAATTTTGTACTCTTCACGATTAGGTTTTTGGATGTTGCAAAGTTCACGAGTCTAACACCGTTGTCATTACTTTCCTTATGCACTAATTTTCCAAATATCTGGAAATATTTAAGATTTCAAGATGCTATTGTGTATATATGTAAAAGAGGAACACGAAGGACTTCTCCACATGCTTTAAATATATAAGTAGGTATTCCATCATAACCACTCACTTTACTTGATTTTAATTTTTTTACATATACCTCGTAATCTTTTACAGTGTTAGTAGAAATATGTAAACAGTGTGTTGTTTCATGATAACTCGGTGCAGAAATTACATAAGAAGAGCAATCCGAAGAATCAACACTCTTAAAATAATCTACAAAAGAATCCACAATTTCTTTACTAGAATTAAACCATTTACCTTCACAAGTCGTTTGATTTTGTTTCCTGTTATCCCTTTTCTTATTAATGAAACTCCAAAATATTTTTGGATTCTCAATTATATTATTCTCTACATTACTAATGTATAATTTGTAAGATCTACTTATCATATATTTCAACTTTTTGCGGAATTCAACAAATTTGAGGAAATTATAGCTAGAATGATTCCTTTTTCTTCTAAAATATTATTTCTGTTTTATAAGATTTATTATCTAGGCTGTAAACCAACATGGATAAGATCTTCTTTTATCTATTTTTCATTTAGTAACATTCTTATTAATTACAGCGTCAAGTTTCTTATAAAAATAATTTAGTGAGTCATTCGGATTATCATATTCATATATCTGACCCCAATCCATTTTATGTAGATCCTTATACAAATTGTAAAAGTCAGGTTTACAATAGTTAATTATAATAGTTGGACTAAACTTTATTTGTAAACATTTAGATGCTATAGTGAATTCAATTAATGAAGGAGAATGATGTAAGTCCTCAGCTACTAAAGGACAATTATTCCTCGTAATATGAATATTTTTTAAGTTTGTTAATATTAAATCTAATGTTCTTCCATTATTATTTCTTATATTATTGTACGATTGAAGATTAAACAAAGACAGAAAGTATGCAAACGCCACACAAATATGACCTCCAGTCATAAGATTAAAACTGGAATCAGTAATTGAGGGTATGTTAAAGTCACCTATGATAATAATATTATAGAACTGAAAATTTGTGACCTCCTCAAGTTTTCTAAAAAGTCATAATACGATTCAATTTTTGTGTTAGGTGGAAAATATACTAATACAATAATATAAGTACTACCTCCCGTTACAATCTTAATACAGACAATTTGTACATGTTCAATATTTATTCTAATTTTTGCACTTCAAACTTTTTAATACTGCTATAAGCGAACCTCCTCCTATTTTATTTGGTCTACCTTGTCAAAACACAATATATCTGTCATCAATGAATTCACTATCAAATACACTATTATTCAACCATTTTTATGTCAATACAATGAAATCATAGTTTTCTGTTAAAATACCAATGGGTCGTACTAAGTTAACCCGCCACTTTCATTAATGAAAATAGCGAAAAGTTAAAGTTATTGTACAAGGCTGAAATGTTGTCCTATATTAGCTTGTGATTCCAAGAAACAAGTGCATTATATAGTTCCATGAAATATCTCGTACGTCGCTGCGTATACGCACGTCTTTGTGCGCGTGTTTTGAAAATTGTAACAGAGGTCACCCCTTCATGATTGAATTAATTTCCAATGAAAAGACGGATAATAATTATGATGCATTTTGTCAATATTTTTGTGATTTCTTTTGAGCATTTAATTCAAATTTATGTAAAAAAAATGTTGTATGTTGTCAATAAAATATGAAAATCCATTGTTTTTAGAAAAAAGAGGAATTTAATAGTGAATTAGATTACTTACTGCAGTTAATATGGTTGCTTGTGGACCGATTGTATTTGTTTTACAGTAAAGCTTTGCAAACCAGTTAACTAAAACAGTTGATCATTATTTAATACGTAAAATCCCAACTTATATTAATTATATTTTTTGTGTGACCTCCCGTTACGACGTGACCGCTGTTACAATGCCTGTGACATCCTGTTACTTATCGTGGACCGCTGTTATAATGTTTGTGACATCCTGTTACTTACCTGTGACCGCTGCTACTTCGACAGTGGCATTGATACATATCCATGATTATCGTTACTTTATCAGGTAAGTAGGTCTGTTCACAAGAAGTATTTTATTACCTAATAAAATGTTGAACTGTACATGTTAAATATTTTCTGCATATATTTTTCTCATTAGTTACAATAGTGAAGTACTACAAATTAGTTTGTCTTCAAAATATTGCTCTCTAAATTTAGCGATGCACGAAGAGATTAAAATGAAAGGATACTTGCTTCTTAAATAAAATAAAGTAAGTTTAAACAGAATACAAAAACTTTGTTCTGAACACTTTCGCAGCTAACAAGGCAACTTCATCTTTTTACCGTCTTTTAGTCTAAATTACTCGTAGAAGAATTACAAAGCAGAATACATTTGGGAAATGCATAATGAATTATTCGTTTCTTTGGTATCATGACTTTCACTGGGGGATCTATTACAGCCTTCACATCGCTTAAGCAAAAAGGAAGTATGTCCTTTTTCTTAGGCCAACTGAACTGTCCGGGTCCTGAATAGTGCATTACATTTACATTATCACATTATAGCTGTCCAATTTAGTAATAGTCCCAGGGTACAATATTCCATCGAAGTTCACAATTACCCATTGTCCAATGACTAGCTCTTCGAAGCTGATGTCTTCCTGTCAATAAGTATCAGGAGTTGAATTTTGTAATTCATCAGTATGTAAGACCGGGTCACACACAAGATCTTGAATGCGAGTTAAGGAAATTGTGTATTATTTGCATAGATTTATTCACTTTAAAGATTTTTTTTACGTGCAACGTTTTGTGGAAATGGTGAGGTATTCAGAAAATTTAGAAAGAGAGAAAAGCAAAAGAGGGGAAAGAAAGAAAGACGTAAAAAGAAGTAGGCACATTCATTACCATCTTTTCAAAGAACTTTAAAGAAATGCTTTAAAACGCTAAGTTAAAGCTTAAAGTAATGATCAAAAAGGGTACTGAAGTCAAAGAAAACAGAGTTACTTTCAGAGTCATGATGAACACATGAGGCGTCGTATCTGCAGGTAAAGGAACTCAGATTTCTTAAAAATATATTATAGTCCTCAACTTGTAACGAAACTTGGTGTATGTTTGCGATGCCTTTTATAATAGATACAGCAAAGGAGATCAACTTCTTCACATCTTCCACTTCTTCATGTCTTATTTCTAAAAGATTTACCGACTTGCATCCTTTCTGCACTTCACTGATAAATCATTGACTTGACATTATATCATGGCCCATATCTACTATTGAGTCTGCAGTTCTTTTAACAACACTTCCCGCTGCGTCAGCTGCACCTTTTCCGTGTCCGCTTGCCGAAAAATTCCAAGTCAAATACTTTATGGTAGGAAAAATTTTCTTCATGTATGTTTTGAGGAAGACCATGTCAAATTTATTCTTGTATTATGATGTTGGCCCATCTGACCAAAAATGTATAGTGTCGATTTCGAATAGCCTCTTAAATAGATGGAAAGATTTCTTTGATGACTTGCTGAACACGCAGCCAAAAACAAATGTGCGTGGAGAGAAGGAGATACGCACCGCAGAACCGTATATTCCAAAACCCAACCGAATAGAAGTAGAAACCGCTATAAAGAAATTAAAGAAACACAAATCTCCGGGTGTAGATGAAGTTCCGGCTGAATTAATTATAGCTGGAAGCGAAAAATTGTGGAACAAGCTACACAAACTCATTGTCCTTATCTGGAACAAGGAAGAATTGCCACAAGAGCGGAAAGAATCAATCATTGTTCCAATTCACAAGAAAGGCGACAAAACTGACTGTAATAATTATCGAAGCATTTCTCTTCTGTCAACATCATATAAAATCCTTTCAAATATTCTATTAGCAAGATTGACCCCATACGCAGATGGAATTATTGGAGATTATCAGTGCGGATTTAGACGAAATCGATCAACTATCGGCCAAATATTTACCATTCGCCAAATGCTCGAAAAAAGTGGGAATACAATACCCCGGCACATCAATTATTTATTGATTTTAGAAAGGCGTACTACTCGGTTAGGAGCAAAATATTATACAACGTTCTTACAGAACTTGGAATACCGAGAAATCTAATTAGATTAATTAAGATATGCTTAAATGAATCCCAAAGTAAAGTCCGGGTAGGAAGATTTTCGTCCACGAGCTTTCACGTCGAAAATGCCCTGAAACAAGGAGATGCGTTGTCGCCATTATTATTTTACTTTGTGCTGGAATACGTCATAAGGAAAATCAAAGATAGCAAACAGCGCCTAGAGTTGAACGGTATTGACCAGGTTATGGCATATGCTGATGATGTAAATTAAATAGGAGATGGTAGAAGAAGAGTAGAAAGAAATGCAGAAATCTTATTAAACGGTTGCACGGATATGGGTTTAGAAGTAAATGCAGAGAAAACTAAATACATGGAAGTGCGTCGGGACCGTAATACGGCAAATTGTGGATGCGTTAAAATATTAAATAATACTTTTGATAAAGTGGATACTTTCAAATATTTAGGATCGATATTAACAGACGAAAATCATATTCACGAAGAAATTAAATGTCGATTAAAAGCAGGGAATTCGTGTTCCTATTCGGTTCAAAATCTCTTATCGTCGCGAATTCTGTCGAAGAATTTGAAGCTTAAAATATATAAAACGATAATCATGCCTGTTGTTCTGTATGGTGCGAAACATGGTCACTTACTCTGAGGGAAGAACATAGATTGAAAGTATTTGAGAACAAGATCCTGAGAAGAATATTCGGAAAGGAATGGGAATGGGGAATGGCGGAAACTTCATAACGAGGAACTACATAATTTATACGGTTTACCTAACATTGTTAGGGTCGTCAAGTTTAGGAGGCTTAGGTGGGCAGGTCATGTAGCTAGAATGGAAGAAAGTAGAAAAACTTTCAAAGTTTTGACTGGTAGACCCATCGGAAAACGACCATTAGGAAGACCTAAGCGCAGATGGGAGGTCAATATTAAGATGGATCTCGCAGAGATAGGAATACAAAGTAGAAACTGGATCCAATTAGCTAAGAACAGAAATTAGTGGAGAGCTTTTGTGAACGCGGCATTGAACCTCCTGGTTCCATAGGTTATAGAGTTAGTTAGTTAGTTAGTTTCCTATTAGGTCTTTCAGTAGCGGCGTTAAATGTGACCATACAGCGTGAGCTGCATGATCACTCGTTTCAGAGACTGTGCAATACGAAGTGAATTCTACTTTAGAGATACTTGGATTGTATTTGTACACAACTAGAGTATGTAAGGATAGGTATGTTTTTGCTACCCCGAAATGCATGCGTTGCACTTCATCTGGATATTTGTATTGATAGTTTCTCAAAAAAATCGACATGAATAATGGCTTTCTACGCTTTCTTTAGGCAGTCATAGACGAGACACTGCAACTAAATAACATCACTTTCTCAATGTAATTCTAACCTGAAACGCATCGTTTTTACAGCGGTGATTTTAGTAGACATTTGCTCCCATACATTATGAAATCTTACACGGTTGCCAATATACATTCTGAAAATTATATTAACACGCTATTTCTCGTACAAAGAGAAATGGCCTGAACTTTTTCTGTTAATATGCATATAAAATGGGCTATGTACTATTTAATTACCATATGAACTTGGAAAAATACCATTTTTTTTTTTTTTTGAAAAAAAGATGAGCAAAATACTCCCTCCAAGAAAGCTATATAACTCTAAGTGCCAAGTAAAAATCTAACAAAATAATATTTTATATTCATGTAGAGGGCCCCTACCTTGAGTTAAATTTCATATAAATGTGGGCTATGTAATATCTAATTACCATATGGACTTGGAAAAATACATTTTTTTTCGAAAAAGATGAGCAAAATACTCCCTTCAAAAATGCTATATAATTCTAACAAGGAAACTTTTTCTGGTGTCACACGAAATGTGGAACGAGACTATGGTCAATCGATTTGTCTTAGTGAACACGAAAATCCATAGGCGAGAAAAACCCTGGATCGCATCCGTTCGGTACTTATGGGGGAAGAGTAAGGGCACTGCCAACACAACGCGTTCTGGGTAATGAGACGAAATATGGCGCGAACTCGATGAAAATATGCATAGAAACACAATTAAATATATATTATAGGTGACATTACAGTCGACAATACTCTGACAAGTGAGGGCAGTGGCGTAGCACATAACGATAAAAGAAGGGGCGGATAAGCACAAGTAAAAATGATAATATAATTGAGGAAAACGAAGAAGCAAGACCTTAGGGGAATTGTACGGTAATAATACATGGTCAAACAATCAATCACAAACTATAGACAGCCTGTAGACGTCAATTTAAGGTAGAAATGGAAGAAAGAATGCTATGGAGGGGATTGACCGTAGAATCCCTTCTCCCTCTCCTCGTAACGTCCGATGTGTATAGACTGTTGTAGTAGTGAGGGCAGCACTTGGTCTCACTTTTGGCCCCTGGATCCCTTCCTAAGGACCCATGGTCCCTGGTCCACGGTCAATAACCTAGGGGTGCTTAGGACCAACAACTGTAGATTTTTGTAGGGGTACCTTGGCCCACCCCGTAAATTTCGGCAGGGTTACATATGACCACTCCTTCAAAACTTGGAAATTGCCAAATTTAAAAATTGGGTATGGTGGCCTAGCATAGATGGCCATTTTCCACTGGGCTCGCTCGGGCTCGCGCTCACCTGTCTCAACTGGGCTCGTGCTCACTCGCGCTCGCACTCACTAATCTTATCTGGGCTCGCACTCACTCGGGCTCGCGATCACTTCTCAAACTGTGCTCGCCCTCACTCGCGCTCGCACTCACTAATCTTATCTGGGCTCGCATTCACTCGGGCTCGTGCTCACTTCTGTCCACTGGGCTTGCACTCACTCGGGCTCGCGCTCACTTGTCTCAACTGGACTCGCGATCACCAGCGCTCGCGATCACTTCTCCCAACTGGGCTCGCGCTCACTCGCGCTCGCACTCACTGTTCTTATCTGGGCTCGCAACTCACTCGGGCTCGTGATCACTTCTGGCCACTGGGCTTGCACTCACCCGGGCTCGGGCTCGCGCTCACTTGTCTCAACTGAGCTCGCACTCACTCGGGCTCACGCTCCCTTCTCTCGACTTTGCTCGCGCTCGGGCTCATTTCGCTCAATTGGGCTCACGCTCATTCGTGCTGGGCTCAGTTCCCTCAATTGGGCTCGGGCTCACGTATTTCATTGGGGCTCGAGCTCAATTGCACTCGGGCTCACTTCTCTGAGTTGGGCTCGCACTGACTTGTTTCATTGAGGCTCGGGCTCAATTATTGAGCCCGAGCCCAGTTGAGCGCAAGAGCCAACTTACCGCGTGCTTGTACACCTTAATGGGCTGATTAATGGCTTATGCTCCATCCAATTTCAACCCTTGATGGACTTGTTACAATTAATCGGAGTTTTCTAACTTTTCTTATTTTTGCGGCAGCCCAAACTATTATCTAAATCGGTTTTGTGTTAAAATAATGTGAGTCACTTTTATATCGATTTTCATTGTTTCTGTTTGCAGAATCTATGTGGAGAGAGCTATCATTTAGTTACAAAATAATGTTTTTTTTTCTTATCTCATAGAAATACCTGATACGTTAATACTAAACTTCGTTAAAACAGGTGCTTTAACAAAATGAACTAGTCCTACAAGTCATAGGTTGTTTATGCAGCTGAAATTTGAAATACTGTTGATTGATTAATTGATTATCTTTCACCGTCCCCTTTCATCAGCGAGGCTATATGAGACATGGACCCCTGTCACCAAGGCATTCAAAGTGAAAATGTTAGTGCTCTGAAAAATGTTAACCCTTCCCCCGTCCCATCCCCATTGTTAAGAAACCAACTATCCAACACCGAGTCAGTGTAGCGGAAATCGACCTTGGCCAATGATAATTTTGTGCTCAGGAATTGCATGAATTAGTAAGTACAACAAAATTAGTAAAACCCAGATATGTTAAAAGCAGACCTTCACTTTCAAGTTTTATTGTATTGCCAAGCCTCGAGGCTCATTCATTGTCGTGATCTGTAGATAATAGCTATGTATCTGAGACCATGCTTCAAAACCATACACTGAGAAAAAAGTGTACGTGGCGTATGTAAAATCGTATGTTATTTTACATTTGTAAATCCTGTAGTTTTTGGACTGCAAACGTATAGCTGGAAATGCATGTTTTATAATACTTTCTGTAAGTATTCCATGTGTACGTACTTTCCGTATAAAACAATGTGGGCGGTCAGGATCTCATATACAAATGGACAAACAAGGGAACGTATAGCCTGTTGGCCTCTATCTAGAATTTGAGGGAGTGAATAGTTTGTATTAACAAACAAGCAATATTTTCTAAAGTTAATTCTGCAGTAGTTTCTTTATTTCTTTACGTTTCCAACTTCTGATGAAAAAATAGGCCTATTAAGTGATATGACACCTCCATGAATACCGGGATGATATAGTCTTAATGCGGTTTCTTTACATGTTTTTTTCTGAAACCTGGAACCCCACAATAGTGTTCCCATTCGGGCCTGCATCTTCTAAATCCATTAGATTACTTTTTGCCCTTACTTTGAAGAAGGAAAACTTTAATTTTTTAACTTTGTGACTTCCCTCAGGAGCAACCTCTACTTTTAATTATGTATTTGAAAGCATATTGTCCTGCTAAAATACATTAAATATGAATATTTACTAATTTAGGCTAAGTTTAAGAGTATTAAAACTTAAAATTTGAAAATATGTGTTGATTATAGCCTGTATTTTGTTAAAACACACCAATAAAAAAATTAGAAGTTAATGAAAGCTCAATAAGGATGTTTACGGATGAAATTTGCGTCATAATATCAGTTTGAAAATGAAATCTGTAAGTTTAACGTCCCACGGTTATGCCGGTTAGGCTAAAGGAGACGGTGATAATGAGAGATGAGTGAAATGGTGGAATGAAGAAAGTGGGAGGAAACGGGAGAACCCCGAGGAAACCCACGAGCACGGTGTTTGTCCACCACAAAGTCCACACGGCGCGAGCTGGGATCGAACCAGGGACCCCAAGCACCGGAGGTGAACGCTCTAAATATCAGTTTGAGTCGAGAAGTTATGAGTAATGCTTTCGAAAATGGTAAACATATTGTGATTCTAGTTTTCAATTCATCTTTACATTTCCTTATGTATATTAGAAGCCGGTACTTTAATAGCGTAACATAACGGAAAAATAGTACCTATATAAAATGAGGTAATATTAAGGACTGCGTTAAAAGAGGAAATGCAATTATGTCAATAAACGAAGCTATCGTGAAATTTAGAATGTTTTTTTGTTTGTTTGTTTGAGGTTAATATTCATTTTCATTAGTGAGGTTATATGAGATCTCGCTCGTCTGGAAGATGAGAATAGTTATTTACCACTTATTCACAGTGAATCAATATGAATAAGTGCCTGGCAACCCTTAGCTATTTCGTCAGGTATGCGCTAATCTTCACGGTAATAAGATTTGATAAACCCGCAATGAAAATATTGTGTCAAACAACATCAAAATCGAATTGTAACCAAGGGTAAAAATGGATCTGAAAAGGTTGGGGAACGCATGACGTTACGCCGTCCCCTGTGCCTATTTTTGCCCACTATATTTTTGAGGAAGTGGAGGGATGCCATACATATTTTTGGAAGTGGGGGATGACGTCCCTCGTGTTATCCCTCACTTTTAACACTGGTTGTAACAAACGACTCGCCATCGTTTCAGGGTAGCTTTCGAAAAAAGACTTTAATGAAACGAGGTGTGTGTGTGTTTGTCTTATTTTCTTGGATGTTGAATTGCTATCTTTATTTATTTTAATAGCCCATTGACTTATATGAGAAATTATTTTTCTTTTAAATAGACGAGATTTTAATCATTCAATTTTACTAATTTCTTTTCCTGGCCTATTTAAGAGTTCCTTGCCATAAAAATATTCAATGTAATATTTAGTTTTTATTTATATATATTAAAATTGCATAATACCGTAGTTAAATTTCGCTTAGAATACATTTAAAGACCTCAAGAAGAAGTAGTCAGTAAAATTAACGGGTCTAGGTCAAAACCCCCACAGCCAAAATCCCCACACTCAAGAAATGTCAAAACGCCCACACGATCGGTCATAACTCCCACACAAATGGACAAATCTCCCAAACGCACGAACGGGCAAAACACTCACAGACAAAACCCCCACACTCAAGAAATGTCAAAACGCCCACAAAATCGGTCAAAACTCCCACACAAATGGACAAAACAGCCACACATAGCAACGGCCACAATCCCCACATAAATGGACAAAAACCCCACACAAATAGACAAAACCCCCACATGCAGAAATTGTCACAACTGCCACACAAATGGACAAAAACCCCACACAATCGGACAAATCTCCCACACTCTGAAATTATCGTGATTGCACGTCTTTGTTGCTTCTCTTTAAGACGCCCACTTTAGTGTTTCTTTCATTACAAAACAGTGCAAGAAGAATAGTTGCAACATCAGTTTAAGTGGAATAAAAAATATTATTAAAAAGTACAAGGGCAAGAAATACAACCAGGATCATTTCAGAGTGTGGGAGATTTGACCGATTGTGTGGGGGTTTTGTCCATTTGTGTGGCAGTTGTGACAATTTCTGCATGTGGGAGTTTTGTCCATTTGTGTGGGGGTTTTGTCCATTTATGTGGGGATTGTGACCGTTGCTATGTGTGGCTGTTTTGTCCATCTGTGTGGGAGTTATGACCGTTGGAGGTTATGACCTATTACTAGTGTGGGGGTTTTGGCTGTGGGGGTTATGACCGTTCGTGTATTTGGGAGATTTGTCCATTTGTGTGTGGGTTCTGACCGATCGTGTGGGCGTTTTGACATTTCTTGAGTGTGGGGGATTTGGCTGTGGGGGTTATGACCGTTCGTGTGTTTGGGAGATTTGTCCATTTGTGTGGGGGTTATGACCGTTTGTGTGGGCGTTTTGACATTTCTTGAGTGTGGGTGTTTTGGCTGTGGGGGTTTTGACCGGTTCCCAAATTAACAGGCTAAAATTCTTTTATTTCAAAAAATTAAAACAATGTTTCCTCATATAAATTAATGGGACTCTTGTTTATTGACAATATTAAGAGCTTGACAATAAAATGACAGCTCGGACCTCAAGAGTGTGCTTTTACTTTTTGTAAAGTTATTTCAATTTTTCCTTTACAATTCTGCACATGGAATGAGGTTTTTTTTTTTTTTTTACTCTAAAGCAAATGAGTCCACGTGAGTGTTAAGTGAGCGCGGGCTCGCATTTAATTTAACTCGCACTCGCTCGGGCTCACGCTCACTTCTCTCAACTGAGCTTGCACTCGCTCGTGCTCACTTCCCTCAACTGGGCTCGCGCTCACTTGAGCTCGCGATCACTTCTCCCAACTGGGCTCGCGATCACTTCTCTGAACTGGGCTCGCGATCACTCGGGCTCACGCCCACTAATCTCAAATGGGCTCGCGCTCACTCGGACTCGCGCTCACTAATTTCATTGGGGCTCGGGCTCACTCGGACTCGCGCTCAATTATTTCATTGGGGCTCGGGCTCACTCGCGCTCGCGCTCAATTATTTAGCCCGAGCTCGGTTGAGTGTGAGTGCCGAGCTCACGAGCGTCGGGCTCGCGAGTTTGGACACCTATGTAGCCTAGGACCAGGGTATGTACCTCTATAAGCTTTGGGGTCTATCTCATTCCGCTTCATGGTTAAAAATTGCCAAAAATTTAAATTTCGGAGGTTTTCGACCCAATTTATCCCCTTTGATGTAGTCTTATTACGATATATGGTTGCATGGGCATGTACAGGGGTCTGTTCACTTTCATAAGACATAGGACATTGGTGCACCCCTTGAAAATTTAAAGTGTGGGCAGGGTACACCTGCCAAAATCTACAGAGGGTGGTCCTAAGTACCCCTGGGTCATTGACCCTAGGCCAGGGACCTTGCGTCCTGAGGCAGGGACCCAAGGGCAAAATGTGAGATCAAGTGCTGCCCTTACTACTACAATAGTCTATACACATCGGACGTTACGAGAAGAGGGGGGTCCGGACTCTACGTTCAATCCCCTCCATTGCTCTCTTACTTTCATTTCTGCCTTATGTTGTCGTCTACATGTTGTCTATAGTTTGTGATTGATTACCTGACCATGTATTATTACTGTACAATTCCACTGACGTCTTGTTTCTTCGTTTTCCTCAATTATATGACCGTTTTTACTTGTGCTTATCTGCTCCCTCTTTTATCGTTATGTGCTACGCCACTGTCCTCACTTGTCAGAGTATTGTCGAATGTAGTGTCACATTGCAGTATATGTTTAATTGTGTTTCTATGCATATTTTCATCGAATTCGAGCCATATTTCGTCTCATGATCCAGAGCGTGTTGTGTTGGCAGTGCCCCTGCTCTTCCCCCATAAGTACGGAACGGCTGCGATCGAGGGTATTTCCCGACAATGCATTTTCGTGTTCACTAACACAAATCGATTGACCATAGTCTCGTTCCACATTTCGAGTGACACCAGAAAAAGTTTCCTCGTAAGTGCCAAGTTAAAATCTAACAAAATAAGAATTTTATATTCATTTAGAGGGTCCCGACTCTCAGTTAAAATTCATATAAATGTGGGTCATGTAATACCTAATTACCATTCGGACTTGGAAAAATACCATTTCTCCCGAAAAAAAAATGAGGAAAATACTCCCTCGAAAAAGCTATATAACTCTAAGTGTGAAGTTAAAATCTAACAAAATAAGTATTTTGCATTCATCTGGATGGTCCCCACTTTAAGATAAAAAGCATAAAAAGGTGAAATATGTAATATCTACCTACATATGTACTTCATAATGAGGCTAAAATTTCAGAAAATGATCAAAAAAAATCACATTTTTCAATTCTTTATACCTTTTAGCGCCAAGTTAAAATCTAACAAAATGAGAATGTTATATTCATCTAGACTGTCACCACTTTAAGATTAAAAAACATACCAAAGTTGGGTATGCAATATCTAATTACCTATGTACGGCATGAGGAGACTAATTTTTCCGAAAATGATCAACAAAATAGCACCTTTTTCAAAGCTTTATAACTACTTTTAAACTCATGCTTAGCTACTGGCATATATAGAACAACGCCTTGAGGAAAAGGGGAGGAGTTCTCTTCCATTCCGAAACAGCCTGCTGCGAATTCCCTTTCTTCGTTTGCGAACTATAGATCACAGGAGTCTTCACACATCTGAATTCTCATGAAGGACATAAATAATGGAGATACAGTATATAGAGGTCACACGGGTACAACGTGAATTTAAGAGACAACATATAGAAAAAGTTAATGTTGCAAACCACTATTTACAAAATATGTTGATTTTGGTTCTGACATGTTCTAATCTATGATATGCTAGACTTTGAAATAGTCAATACAATAAGATTATACCGACTAATCGAGGAGGCTATGCTTGTTGTTGTGGTTTTGCTTTGCAACCAACATACATTTCTTTCGACTGTGCTAGCCGACTAGGGGACGCGGCAGAAGACCTTAACAGCATAAGACTAAATGGCATCTGCCACTTCCAGCTTTAGTAGAGATATAAGCGTGAAGATGGTGTATCTTCTAGAGAACTTTAATTGATTTCTGGAAAACGCTTGTCGTCATCTTTCACCTTTTATTTCTGGCTACTAATGTTGAAACCGGAAATGGTCGATTTCTTCCGCTTCCTATTTAAAAATAAGCTTTTCGAAGGAGGTGAAACCTGTTCTTGGTACGGCTGAATCGAATTCCGAAAACCGCTTCTTCATATATCTTACCGTTTTAGCTCTATGAAAATCAATATTGAAACTGGAAGTAGTTATGAACTTCTACCACTTCCGGTTTTCGTAAAGAGATAGAGATGGTGGTGATATATTGTCTTTAAACATTAAAGTGATTCCTAAAATGAGCTTTCCACAGCTGTTACCGGTTTTATTTTTAGCGGTGCATGTTGAAACCAGAGATTTAGATTTCTACCGCTTCCCGTTTGTCGGAGGAGATGAAATTTATTTTTGAGTTGCTGAATCGACTCCCGAAAACCAATAGTTGATAGCTTTCACCGTTTCTAATCTGATAGTTGTTGACAGATGGACGGACATAGGGGTTACATGCGTAGGATCGACACTGCGTAGCATCAACACTGCGTAGAATCCAAACTGAATACGATCGAAACTGCGTACGATCCAAACTGAAACCGGCGTAGGATCGAAAACAGACAAGGTCATATGATCGAACAATAAAAAAAACAAATATTTTATAATCACAGAATATTAAGTAATAGTATTTTTTTAAGTTATATAGGGAAAAACCGGAGTAGGATCAAAACTATATACGACCAAAACTGCGTAGCATCCACACTGCGTAGAATCCAAACTGCGTACGATCCACACTGCGTACGATCCAAACTGCGTAGAAACGAAACTGACTAATAAAATAGTGACAAATATAATTAAATAATCATACAGGGGTGTACCCAGGAAGTTTTTCTTGGGGGACTATGACTTGGGGGACTTATTCAGGAGGGCCGAAAAAGCTAAGTCTTGTCTCAGCAGGGAGAAAGGGGGAGAAAGGAGAAGAATCCACCCAAAAGCCACTACTTCTGATCAAGTTGGAAAATTCCTTGTTCAGAAAATTGCCGTTACGTTCAATTGACTTAGCTTAACATTTTCTTAGTTACTAGTTGCTGTGAATTGTCACTTCTTTTATAGACTTTGCAGGTGGCAGAATCGAAGATTCATGTAATTAGTTCATGTGTTTGCTAGTTTGGGCTTCTTCCCAAATTTACTAACTTCCAGGATTGTTTTGTTTAAAACAAAATATTTAAAACAAATGATTAAAACTTTTTTAAACAATTGATTTTGTTTAAAACAAATTTTGTTTGTGTTTTAAACATTTTGTTTTAAACACGTGTATTTTAAAGATTTATCTTAAACATATGTTTGTTTGCATTTTATTTTATGTTTGTAAAAAAAAAATTCCAGAGCAAGAGAACTGTCCAAAAGTGCTCCCCAATCAGAAGACTATTTTCTTCCCATGTGAATGGTTTGATTTCTCGTGGCTACAGCAGGTCAATGTGGTGATCTACAACTTATTTTGTCTCTTTTTCACCTTATTTTTAACGTATATTGTATTGTTTAAATGCTTCTCAGGTAACTTGCCAGAAAGTGTCGTAGTCGAAGGTTGGACTACTTATAGAACTGATATTAAAAAATAAATAAAATAATTATCACGGAAACAAATTGTTGTGTTGTATTCATTGCGACGTTGATGTTCTGAAATTAAAATATCGCAAACATTTGTTTGTACAGTACATGTAAGTTCTGTCTCCGTATAACATGGAATCGTTTAACATGGGTTATACGGGAAGAAAAGAAGGACATGATTTGGTACAAATTTATTAGAGTAACTAAAACTCAATTAGGTAAGTAAAAGATCAAACGAGTGTGTTGCAAAACGTGTAAGAAAGAAATGGGTGGTTTAGTTCCAAGAACGAAAATCATTATGAAATATGCAATGCTTGGTAAAAAATGGAAACTCAAACAAATGGTAAAAAAGTTGATCCGAAAATTGTTTCTGATGAATCTAACGTCAGTGGTATGGCTGAGATGCAACTGGAAACTTCAGGTAACAATTAATTTTGTATCAACAATATATTTTTCATTATATTATGAAAATTTTATTTCGTACCTCTTCCCCACCACAGTTCTAAATTTTCTTTGAAACTTTACAACTTGGCATAGCTTGTATGAAGAGACCAGGCGAGAAACGCAAGGTATGGCAGTCGCTCGTGTAACTAACCAAGTGTGATACTTATTATAACGTTAGTGCTGAACGTCAAGGTCTTGGACAATTTGATCTCAATTTGTTTGTTTGTATGTATATACCACGCTACAGGGTGCAATATTCAGTCTTTTAACATTAATTTTTGAGGATAGAGACACGAGACGTCGGAATTTGCTGTATAGATTTTGACTGCGATCCCACGTAAAATTTCAAAATTAGTGTGTCGGATCCCACTTTAAACAAAAAGCCCTGTCTCATATAGCCTTGCTACTGATGCAAGTTGTAATCAATCAAACTAAACAAACTAATTTTATATGTTTCGAACAAACTTGGGTTGCAGGATACATTTGGCTCCAATTCAACATTTAGAGCACAAGGGATCCAAGTTCATTTTCAGAAAGGTTCACTTTTGCTCAGCAAATGTAATATCTTCGTAGCATGGGGTATGAAATAAATGAAACAAAAACTACGGGAAAGCGTCTGGACTAGAGTTTCATAGGACAACCGCTAGACAAGGGCGTTGACGGAATGGGGAGGAGGGCTAATTTTCCCTTCCCCCTCCTTGCTCATACATTTAAGATATTAACATTATATTTGTATTGTGTATGTTGCAGCGTTGGAATGATTAACAAGTCAAGCTCCGAATGTCATAGTCAATGATGCATAATACATTACATAAATGCAGAATGTGTCCAAAAGAATACATCGACGTAAAATGTCATATTTTCACAACCACGAATCCGAGATGGAAGAAACAAAAATTACATAAAAAAAGGAATCTAGAATTTTGTATGATTGCCGCTAGATAGAAGCGTTCGTTTAGAAGTCATCCGTCTTCTACCCTGAATTTCAGATTTTTGGGGCAGTAATGCAGATGTAGAAACAATTTGCTTAGCAAAGTCCAACATTTAAAAATTGAAGTCCTTGCACCGAATAAATACGGATTTTGATCATTGGCCGTAAAGAGCTATTGGCCTATATTGCTTTCTTGTATATTTTTTTTTTACCCAAGGATTTCAAAGGTGGCTCTACTTTCGAGTTTCGGGCCTGCTTAATATTCAGGAAATTGGACCAAAGCAACTTCCCAGTTTTAATCATCTGTATGTTCTTCGTATTTATTAGGTGTAATTACCTCAAGCTTATTCTGTTGGACTTTGCTTATCAAAAGATTTCTAAAACTGTTTTACTGTCCCCAAAATCTGAATTATTCCGATTTTATTCCGATTTCAATTACGGTACCTAAAATATGAGATTTTATACATCCAAAAAGTCTATTTAAATTACACAGTTTTTTGTCTCTTTAAAGCTGCTAAAAATGGAAAATATTCACTTTTGGAAATTTTCTATATAGTCCCAGGAAGCTAAAAACTTTGCCAAATTTAATCGTTGTAGTTCTACTGGAAGTGCCTATACTGTAAAAAATCGTTGTATTATTTCGACGACATGCCCATGTGTTACCATGATTGTATTAAAATATAACACAAACAAGTGGTTAGAACAACTCACTCTCCGTTTGGAGTTGTGTGTCAAATGCCGCTAGTTGAAATGACACACAGCCTGTGTGTTACATTAACACAAGTGTGAATCTTCGGTGTTGTTTTCTGCATGGTTGCCAAATATGTTGGGCATCTAATTATAAAGGCTTATGAAATGAAACTACAGGCAAACACAGTAGAAAGAAATACTTAAACAAATCCAAGTATACGCAAAATTTCAAAATACAAACCACGCGATGTGTTTTCAATTGTTTTACAAAATGTTTCTGAAGAAACCCTAACAGCACAAGATATGCTAGACATGTGCCATTTAGATGTTCTAAATTCATCTCCCACATTTGATGCATTTATTGCTTCTTTTTCTAAGCGGTTGTGTACTAGAAGCAACAAATGCATCAACTTTATTAGATGGCAACTGGCGCCGATCGTTTGAAAGTGAATATGGAAGAAATATAAAATAAAGTACATAGACAGTCGTCATTTTGTTATAAAATTAGGTCTACATGGCGAGCAGCTTTTATCCCGTACGGTTATCGTGGAATATACGCGAGTTAAAGGAGCACTCTGATTAGCCAAATTCAAAAGACCTCAAGAATTTATCCCTCTAGAAGCGACGGTTTCTTCATCTCCTCCGTGGCCAAGTCGGAAGAGCACGAAACTAGTAATTGAAAGGTTGGTAGTTCCTGCCCCTCCCTTCTACAATTTTTCGGTGGTTTGGTTAATTCAGAAGAGGCCGGACATAGCTTAAAGATGAAGAGAGAGCTGGACATCCGGCAACAGCTGTGTCAGATAAAAACATTGCATATGTGGAACAAATGATTCGAGAAAATCCTCGAACAACTTTCAAGGATATTGAATCTACAGTGAACATTGGATCGCCAGCAGTAACAAAATTTCTTCATGATCATCTTCGGCTCAGGAAGGTTTCATCTCGTTGCATGCCTCACACTTTGACTGAACAGCAGGAACGCATGCGTATGGAATGGTGTGAAGAAATGCTTGCAAGATTTGGTGGAGGCAATTCTCGATCTAAGACTTGGATCTATCAATTTGACCCTGAAAATATACGCCAGTTTACAGTTTGGATATTTCCAGACGAAAATCCACCCACGAAAGTGAAGCGACCGCGAAGTGGGGGAAGAAGATGGTCGCAACTTTCTTCTCCAAATCTGGCCATGTTGCAACTGTTCCCCTTGAAGAACAAAGGACTGTTACTGTTCAGTGGCACACCACTGTTTGCCTAACAAAAGTGTTCCAGAAGCTTCGGGAACGGCGTCCAAGAACTGGATTGCGTGGGATCCTGCTTCATCATGACAACGCGTCAGCACACACGGCCAACATCACAATTCAGGTTTTAGAATCTACGGAGGTCAAACTTATGACTCATCCGCCGTATAGCTTTGACCTGGCCCCGTGTGATTTTTTTATATTGCCCAGGATCAAAGATCGCATGCGTGGGAAGAGATTTTGCAGTCCTGAAGAAGCTGTAGTGGCTTACGAGGGTGAACTTTCAACACTTGAAGAAAAAGACTGGCAACACTGCTTCCAAAAGTGGTTCTCGAGGATGCAAAAGTGTATACAGTGTAGTGGTGAATACTTTGAGAAAATGTAAGTGTTAAATTGATTTTGAGTATGTAAGTTATTTCACATCTCAAAACTTTCGTAGTGACCCTCATATATATGGGTGGGCCGAAAAAATATTTTTTTTTTTTTTCTTTGAAAAGTTATACTGCGGAAAACTTGCCCCTATGGTAGATAAATAAAATGCAAAAGAAATATGTCTTTTTGTTTACGTCTGGCGGTAGCGTAACGACCCTAAACCTTGAAAAAAATTTAAGATTTTCGTAACTTTTCCAATACATGGAGAAAATTCAGATAACTTCTATAACAAGTTCCTATAGTCATATTTCAATAGAGAAAATTATAGAAAAGATAAATAAATGTATAAGGAATACATTTTACAATTTATTAGCAGCGTATTACACTTATAAAAACACTTGAAAAAGACAAATTTCCATTGAAATAGACATTTTTCCTGATTGTGTAAAACTTAAGTTTGTAATGAAATACAGTCTTTTATTTGTCTTTAGTTTCTTTTGTTAGTTTGAAAAATGATTTGCTTGAAAACTTGGCATTAAATATCTTATAAAACCATCCCTGGAATTGTAACCGACGACTTTTTGTGACGCCTCAGTTACCAGCTTCACGCATCGTTCTAATGCTTTGGTGTGACACGGGAATTTGTCAAAGTTCCACTCAGCCGCAGTTTCACCTGATTGGACCTTAGACCAAATCTCGTGATCGGAAAAGTTATCAATGGAAACTGCAACCCTATTGTTACTGTTGAAAGTATTTGTTAAATTTGATTAAATGTATTAAATGCATATAGACCTTCGAAATAGATGTGAAGAAATTTATGAAGAAAATTATTCAAATCATTACGACATATATATCGTTGTTGTTTTCACGAACTGGCGAATTTTGTCTCTCCAAACTTTCAGGAATCGGTGATTGTGAAAAAAATGCATATTTTGAGTTTGTGCTACGAAAACTCGTAGATACATGTGTACTATTAGTGAGCGAAAACTTAGACCCGAAGTCTGCTTAGTGTTTGAGATATTAGCAATATTCTATTGGCGAATACTGAGAAAATGAAATCCACAATTTCAGGAACTGGCGAATGCAAACTCTTCTCTTCGTTAAACGTATAAAGAGCAATCGTGGTCGCATTTACGAAAGTAAATGAAGAAAACTGTAGTAAAAATAACTTTTCCTCATTTTTACTTTATTCTTCTTACTTGCAATCAAAAGATTTTGTTTCACTATGCTCGCCATGGCTTGTTACAAAATGAAAATGTTTCTTATCTTATGATGACATTTTGTTTCTCTGTACTTTATCGTTTTCAGAAACATAAAATATACCTATCCCCATATAGACCCATTCTTTCGTAAATTTAAGGTTGAGTATACGTTGGACTTAGAAAATTTTAGGCGGGTATACGCCGTGTGCTCCTGCAAACGCTCCATTGCATCCCTGGTTTCAGTCAATGTAGTTTTATTTATACAGAATTATGGGCATTACCGGCATCTACGGCCTTAAGCCCATCATGTGCAAGAAATGACGTAGCTAGGAACACATAATTCGGGAAGGAGGTGTCCTAGGATCTGTATTAGCTACCACCCCAGCATTTCCCTGTTGTGAGGAATTAAAACCCAGGAAATCTTGGGCTTTCCTGTCTCCTGTTACACCTTTTAGACCGAGTGGCCCCACCGAGAATCGAACCCGGAACCACTCGCACCAGAGCCGAAAGCGTTAGCAATTACGCAAGGCGGGTCCACTCAATGAATGTAAGTGAATATTGTTATCCTTATTTCCCTTGTAAATGTGCGTAATTATAAATTATTTTTCAATTTTAAGGATGTTTCACGAAACTTTAAATATTGGTGTGTATGCCACTTTCAATAAATGTGTCCAGTACTTTCATTTTCTGATGTTAACAACGCTACTGAAAACCTGCTTGTATATATTAATAGTGTACAGTAGTAGCGTAGGCACTTGAATTGAAGCAATTGTTGTCACTAGCGTGCGCAGGACATTGGGAGTGTGGGTGCCAGATCTAAAGTACACCACATGCAGACGCGAAATAACTTACGCGTAATCTCTTCTCAGTTTGTAATAATTCTACATAAAAAAAGTTTTTCTAATGGGGGTGCCAAGGCACCCATGGCACCCACGTTGCGCACGCCTATGATTGTTGTTGTACTGTTCGAAATTTACGTTATTAGTGTCCTACGAATTACGGAAAATACGAATTCGCTATTGTATATTATGAAAAGCTGCCAAACGATCAACTGGCAAATTTGTAAAAACAAATTTCACGAACCGACGAATAGATTAAAAGCAATAAATTTCAGCTTACAATCTCAAATATAAAGCAAATATGCTATGAACTGTATTTTAAGATGTCATTCATTGATCTCTAGTAATATTTTTTTCATTTATGAAAAGTTTTACATAGATACGCCAAGGAATGAAGTTATCAATCTTTTATCTTCGATTTTCTCAGATTCATATTTTTGCACATTTGCCAGTTCGTGAAAGTATGGAACCGCTCGCACCAGTTGGTGAAAACAACCACAATATATATATATATATATATATATATATATATATATATATATATATATATATATCATTGGCACCTACTTGCCAAAACTATTGGTGTTGCTCTGATCATTTAAATAAAGGAATGACCCCGTTCCTTTCTTTTAAATATTATGAATATATAGTAACAAATAAAACACAGTTCTGACCAGAGCAGAATGAAATATATTGAAAACTATACTTAGAATGTGTTACAGTTTCAAGGACCTAACGTCCTCTTCATCAGTCACAAACACTTAGAAAAGACAGGTGACAGCAGATCTTATAAACACGAGAAAGTGAAAGGCCACGCCCTTTCTTCTCTCTCTTTGGTCACCTGTTTTTTCTAAGTGTTTGTGTCTGACGAAGAGGACGTTAGGTCCTTGAAACTGTAACACATTCTAAGTATAGTTTTTAATGTATTTCATTCTGCTCTGGTCAGAACTGTGTTTTATTTGTCACTCTACTTATCCAGAGCCATCGGCTTTGTTCATTATGAATATATAGTAGCATATATAATTCTTGAATATTATTACTAATATTATTGAACAATTATAACCTTCATAAAATATTTAAAAATTGTAACGCAGACCAACGATGTTAATAAATTATAAGTTTCATGCTGTGTTACTTTTCTGTGCATTTTTAACGTTCAATAACTTATTTGTTATAATTTTTATGACCATTATTGCTTCTTTATCGTCATCTAACTAATTGCGTATATTTAAATATTGATAAATGTACATTATTGTGTTCACAAAATCACTTAATCAATTTATAGTTTAATAGAACTAATAACGTAAATATTATATTCCTCTGTGCGTCTTTTAGTAGTAACACATGCAAATTTTAACAGCGATAGAAAAACAGTAATAAAAACAGCAAAAAATAAGGAACCAGACATGGACAATTGTACGCACAGAACCCAACTTCTTTTATAAAGTTAAGTCCTTCGGGACCCCATGAACCACCCGATTCGACATCTATAGCGACAAAATGATATTTGTTGTGTAAATTGCTATACTTCCTATGCTTTTCTGTTTCCCGGCGACCAGCCACGTTGCCAGCTTGTGCTGAGGAAGAAAGCAGATTTGAGGGGGCGAAGGTGTTGGAACAAGTAAAATCCCATAGAAGTGCTTTTCCTTTCTTCCACGGTATTAGGATCATACCATCTGGCCTCTTGCCGTCTGCACGACTGCATCCCAACGGTTCACATATAGAAGGAACGCCTGCTGAAATTAGTGCCCTCATGATAATGTCGTTGACGCTGGAGTGGCGTGAATGTCTTCCCCCACTATTGGCACAGGAGAGTCCATGAAGGCCCTTCTTGTCTACGACACTTCTACAGGCAGGACATCTGTGTTGCTCGTAAACATCTGCTCCAAAACTCAGTGCACTGGCAATTCGAAAACTGTCATTGGGTAGATGTAATCCTAAAGAAGGTGACGGGATAGCATGGAGCCAAGCTCCTGCTTTTGGAGATGATGTAGCTAAAAGTCTGGCCTTATCTTCTGGGTTATCGGATGACTGAAGTAGAGCTGAAAAGTGATGATTTATAAGAGGATCGTCCCAAGAGGATTGTAGTCCTCTCTTATCAAGGTCATGGGGATCTGATTCCACTATAGATGACCACTTAGCAATGCTATCGTTGACATCCGAATCCGATACTAGGCTAAGATCTTGTTGGAGAATTGTATCGATCAATGGCTTAGCGCCATAGAATGAAGACAGAAAGGATGAAATAGCCAGATCCATGGCGCGACGAATGCCGAGACCTCCGTGGTTAACAGGAAGGGACGCCTGCAACCAAGAGTTATTGTTCAGTGAACAATTCAGGATAGATTCTAGACCGGTTTTTAAGGTGTTGTCATAGCATTCCAGTAGATCAGCATCCCGCCAAGAAGGAGCACAGCGAAGAAAATATAGCAGCCTTGGCATGGACAATGAGGCAGGTAGTAGGTAAAAGGCAGAGAAACTGTAACATTATTTCAACATCTAATGAAGGTTGCAATTGTTTAATAAAATTCTTGAATATGCTATACTTGAATATTCTACTATATATCTATATCTATATCTATCTCTCTCTTTCTCTCTCTCTCTCTCTCTCTCTCTCTCTCTCTCTATATATATATATATATATATATATATATATATATATAGTGAAACCTGTCTATGTTGGCCACCATCGGTTCCATTGAAAAGTAGCCAACTTAGACAGGTGGCCAACTTACAGAAAATAAGTGCGATGGTGTATTTTTAGAATAGGATTTCTAGTATTACTTGATTGTAAAATTATAATAAGCAATGCACGAAAGCTACTTTTAAATAATGTATATTGAGTAGTCATAACAATATGCAGTACTAGAAAAAAAAATAATATGTTTAATATGTGTACATACCTTTCTCTTCCTGAAAACTAGTCTGGTACACTGAATTATTCGCACTGAAAACACAACACAAACAACCACAAAATAGAAACACATGTACGCAGTTCATTGAAATTAATATTGTAGCACACTGAGTTATTCAGATTTAAAACAATAAAAACAAGTTTATAAATTGAACATTTTTATGCAGTTTATACGACCTTTTTTTCCTTTGCTACTGTTCTTGTCTATTACAAAATAGTCCCCTTTTTTGGTCTGTTTTCTTTTCATTTTTGAAAAAATCCAATGTGATTCAATTCTGTTGTACAGACGAAACATATCATCTGTAAACTGAGGTTCATAAGTGGATGTGTATGCAAGAAGTTGAGACGCACACTGCAAAGCTTCTGCATGACTCATTAGTGGAACCTATTCTTTTATCTCTTGCGACTCCTCTTCATCTTCACTATCTTCAGAAACTGACACCTTATGCTGCCTTTCTTTTACTATAGTTTCTAAGATATCTTCTGGTGTAGTTGGGATTTCTTCGTGAACAACTAAACCATCGTCGATTCAATTAATTTCATCCACTGCCACTAAATCTGCTTGAGTGTTTAACGGAAACGTGCGGATGACTTCATTTAGTCTTTCAACAATCTCAGCATCACCAGATTCACTACTTTACACTTCGCTGTAAAATCCTGCACGACCAAAACACTTCTTTATTGTTTCCTTTGAAACTTGGTCTCAGGCACTGACTAACCAACGGATAGCGTCCAACACTGTTATTGACTTTACAAAGTCTGCCTTATTGCTACTAGCTTCAGCTGCAGTTACAACATATTGTAGCATGTGCTGACGATACCGAGATTTCATGTTCTGAATTATTCCCTGGTCAAGAGGCTGAACTTCTGCTGTTACATTTGGAGGGAGAAATTTCACTTCGATATTGCTAAAACCATTTGTTTTGCGGTGGCTAATTGCGTTGTCAATAATCAACAAAATTTTGCGATTTTGCTTTTTCATTGAACTGTTTAAATTGTCAAGCCAGTTTTCAAAAATGTCCAATGTCATCCATGCCTTTTTGTTCGAGTACCAATGAACTGGCAAATTCTTAACGTCGATTCGCTTTTCTTTGAACACCCTGGGGCGTGCAGCACTACCGATCATTAATTGCTTCAACTTTTCACCAGTAGCACTAGAACACAAAAGGACACTTAATCTTTCTTTAGCAAGCTTTCCTCCTTTGCACTTCTCGCCTTTCTGTACCAACTTTTCCGTGGGAGTTGGCTGTAAAATAATCCCGTTTCATCGGCATTAAATATGTTTTCTAATGGGTAACCACTGATAACTTCATGCTATTTTGACTTCCAGTCATCGACTACTTTTGTGTCTATTCCTGCAGATTCACCGGAAAGGAAACGAAAATTAATGTTATGACGGGATCTAAACGATTCTAACCACCCATTACTAGCATGAAAGTTTTCAATTTGAAATCTTCGGGAAATTTCCTTTGCTTTTTCTTGCAGTATTGGCCCTGTAACAGGAATGTCCATCGCTCGACACTTATGAAAAAATTCAAGGGTTAACGAATTGACCACTTCCTGATCAGTTTTTCGTAATTTTCTTTTCCTGTTATTATTGCAGTTTTCTTCCCAGGCTTTAATAATTGAGTCCCTGTTTTTATTAATGTTCCCTACCGTAGATTTTGATACCCCAAATTGTACGGATATTGAGCGTTGACTCACACCTTTATCTATCAAATCTAACACTTCTTTTTTCTTCTTTACGCACAGTTCATTCAACTTCCTATGTTTTGAATCCATTATGAATTCATGAACTCAACACGTCCACGTCCCCTTCCACTGAACACACACACAGAAATCGGAAATCGTTTTTTTTTCTTTCTTTCTTCTTCTTGCTATCTGTAGAGTAAGAAAATTTTATCTGAACTGACTAAACAGTGACAAACGTTTTACGGTGGTTCATTCTAGACGTATTTCGTTTTTTTCTTTTTGGCACATATGCACAGGCTTATACAGTATAGTATCGTCTACCTCTTGTTAATGCGCTACAAGTGTTTTCCTCGCAGCAAAAGATGTTTTGGGAAAATCTTAAGGGAATTCAGAATTTCCGCTACCTTTCGATGAGCCGTCAGGTGCCAATAGTTGACAATTGAGATGGTTAGCTTTAACCTTGAGAATTTTTCGGAATTACTAAAGCTTCACACTGATAAAAGGAGCCGATATACCTAATGGTTTTACCAAAACAGACAGGGTAAACAAACACGTACAACCATTTCTTGAATTCCTGTACGTGCTTTTTCTTATTCACATCTTCTTTCACCAACCCTTTATCAGGGTAGTGTTCTGGCCATTGACCTCTAAGAACAAATCGTGGGAATCTATGCTTCTTGTCTCCAGTCACAAATACAGAACATCTGCCTCTCGTATGTAAGGACGGAAAAGTTTAGAAAAACAACAAAACGGTATTTTGCGTGGCCAAGATACGCAGGTAAATTTATCATTATCATCATAGGATAACATTGCTTCAATGCGCCAACTTCCAAGATAGACAGATGGCCAACTTATAGAGTAATAAGTAACAAATCTCTTATGGGAGAATGCAGGTTCAAGACGAACCAGGCCAAGATGAGCAGGTGGCCAACTTAGAGAGGTGGCCAACTTGACAGGTTATACTGTATATATATATATATATATATATATATATATATATATATATATATATATATATATATATATATATATATATAGATAGATAGATAGATAGATAGATAGATAGGTAGCTGCAATGGGTCTATTCCGGACGTTTTCGTTCAGTTTAGACCCCTTTTGCAATGCACGAAAATACACAAGGGGTCTATACGGGACGAATGGGTCTATTGAGGACCAAAAATGGGTCTAAGCCGGACGATAGGGGTTTAAATGGGACGGAGGGGTCTAAGTAGGACGATCAGTGCTACCAACATACTTTTCTTGAAGTTTACTGAAACTTTATAAATTATGCTCATCTGATAGTGATTTGAAGTTTAGAGTTTCTTTTCAGCAGTAAGGCTATTAGACACTTGAATCTAAAGTTTGAGATGGAATCCGAACTACATTTGTGCGTTCCAATTTCTGTTCATTTTCAACCGGGAATCAAACTCGGGACCCCACGTACCAAAGTCGTGAGTGCTAGCCACTATAGCAACGAGAATAGCAATAATCATGGCATAAGAGCTTGTAGTAGCATTATAGTATCAAACTACATCCATTATATTTCTTCCATCTCATTTGAGATTTTTTTTTAATTGAGAAATATTATACTAGTTTCCAACTCTACCATTATACCAAGATCACTAAAAATACAGTCATCCAAGTAAACAAAACACATCTTAATTCCAAGTAATTCGGAATACTTAATAAATAAAAAGATAAATACACAAAAACATTAAAATAGAAACGTAAAACATGAAACACTTGATGTAGCACTTACAATTTGGGACATCTTTTCGGTATAGTTTATAAATATCTTATTGATAAAGTGGTAGACCGCTTATGGTGGCGTTTCCTGGTTCGATGGTGGCTAGTGCCAAGTCAGATTTGGGATAGAAAAACACCGTGTGCATCGGTTTTCTCTGGATTCTCCCGTTTCATCTATTATCAAGTGTGGGAGGATTCAGTAGCCTCCGTAGAAAAAATCATTTTGGAAGTTTCACTATTTTCACGAAATGTGGTCAAAGTCCTTTTTCAAGTATGATGTTGCAAACTAAATGTGTTTCAACTTTCATAAAACTCAAACCGGTTACAAGTATGTGGGGGAAAGACTATGATGATTATTGAAGTTTAGCATCTCTTTTATGCACCAAGGCTATATAAGACGTAGATCTACAGTGAAATATGGAATGTGAACGACCATAATATTTTAAAATTTAGGTACTCTTTCATCACGAATCGAACCCATGATCTAATGAACCAAGGACGCGTGTTAATTACTAGATCAGCGAAAAGTTTGGGGAAAAATTAAAAATGTATATATGTATTACATCTTGAAAATTGATCTACCAGCTTTCACAAGAACTAAAAAAAAAAATTAAAAAGTCGGGATACACGGAAGCGTTTTAGATTAGTCTCAACTTGTGAAACAGTAAAGAGATACCTGTAGTATGCATTCAAAGTTCACTACTCTTACGCTTTTGGTAAGGAAAAAAATTAACTTGGGAAAAAGTATTTTAAATCCATCTAGTAGCAAACAGTTTCTAGTCACCGCGCTCCAATCACCGCAGGCTTCTTAGAGGTACACATAATGATTTATTTATACTTTGTCATTTACCCCACACTTCCCTGGCTACAACCCAATTAAGAATTTGATATTTGGAAGCTTCCAGTTGGATGGATGGTAAGTTACGCATAAAGCCTAAATGTATATCAAATAACGAAGGGGCACTATTATGTTTGGTTTAAGTTAAACATGAAAGATATATGTCATCTCATTGAACCCGTGCCCTTATATGTGGAAGCCATACCATGAATGCGCACTTACAAAAGGGGCCAACCTGTTCCAAAATGAGTGTTTCTTTAATTGACAATTTTGTAATACGAATTTTGATTACTCCCTCAGTAATCACCATAGCTAATAGGATCATTAATAACGACTAGCTTTTTATTTGTGTTAACATTCTCGGATTTACAGATTCTACAATTCAAAGAGAGAAGGATTACAATCATTAGATTGAATGAGTGGAGAATTGCAATATGAGTTATCAGTGACGTATTTAAGATTTCGTTTCGGGAGGGGCTTTGCTAAATTTCGGGGGGGGGGCTTTGCCTGTAAATGTGAAAATTTTGCAAGATATTTCATTTACTTTACTATAGTAAGTAAGATTTCCGAGGGCTTAAGCCCGGAAGACCCTTCTAAATACGCCACTGTGTGTTATTGTTTATATTATTAAAAAATATGATAATTCCAATTCAAGGTAAACATTTTTAATGCACTTAATTTTACAACTTTAAAAATTTCTAATGTTTCTTAATATGCCAGTATTTACTCTAATTTCTCATCTAAATTTATGTTTTGTGCAGTTTGTATTTTGAGTATATTCTTCTATAGTTATTTTGCGTTTTTTTAAATTCAATTATTGTCAAATTACTTTAAGTTTAAGGCCACACGAAAGTTCTATGAACAACAGGAATTGATATAGCATAATTAAATAAAAATATTGTTAAACCTACCCACGGATTAGTGACCGCATTGGCTTAGTGGTAGAGCGTGCTTGGTGCTTGGGGTTCCTGGTTCGATCCCAGCTCGCGCCAAATGAACTTTGTGGTGGACAAACACCGTGTACGTGGGTTTTCTCAGGATTTTCCTATTTCCTCCCAATTTCTTCATTTCACCATTTCATTCATTTCTCACCATCACCGTCTCGTTTAGCTTATCCGGCATAACCGTGGGACATAAAACTCAAGGATTTCATTTCATTTCCTACCCACGGATCAAGGCCGGATTAAGGATGGCTTAGGGGGCTGTAGCCATGAGCCTAAAGGCGGATGGGGCCCCCCAATTTGATCAAAGTCTCAACTGGCTGTCTAAAACGCTTACTTTCAGCTGGTGCATGCCGTGTGTCTAGTTACGAGGAGCAACTCAGGGATTATTCTGCACATGTACAAATTCATCTTTTCTTGAAGATGATACAATGAGAATTTACTGCGTTACTATTCTAAACTGCACCAACCGACAGCCTTGAAAATTCGAAGTTCCATTTCAAATTCATTTACAAATAACAGGGCCCTGAAAACCTTATATATTTGGGATATTACTCACTCGTTCATTCATCAAAGCTTATAGAATATTTGCTGTAAATATCGGAACTTAAAATCTGGCAAATATGTAGCTTTTGTGACACAAGTAAATAATAAAAATTCGAAAACTCAAAATTTCCCCTCAAAAAGAGTAAACTAGGGGCCATTTGTGAAATTACACATTGTCATTTCACTTGTGATATTTTTCTTCAAAATCCATAGGCAACTTCCTGTATATAACAACTAAACATATGCCTCATATGTATATGATTTATAGTACAGGTAAAGGGAGAAAACTCGAAACTTCCAATTTTCGCCCCTATAAGAGAAAATTAGGGAGAAAAATCCAAAAACACATATTGTGACATTATAATATTTATGACTTATTTCTTTCACAATTTAAGTTATTTTGACTATTACGGTGTCGATCTCGTGTTTTGAGACAATTGGAAAACGCTTGAATTATGAGTTATCAAATCTCTATTTCGAAAGAAATAAACGATAAATAGTATTGGAAGTCTACGTGTTGCCCACATATTATTGATCCAAAGTACTCCACTTGGTTTGCTGTAGCCATTTGTTAGTCTTAACCAGAGGTAGATAGATACGATAGATACGCTTATCCAATGGGTCTATTCGGATCGTTTCCGGCGCGTTTAGACCCATCTTGGAATGAACTAAAATATGCAAGGGGTCTAAAACGGACGACTAAATGAAACAACGTTTTCGACTATTTTTCTATACACTGTTATCACTCCCGTTTTAAAAGGCTGAGTTAGCTAGCTACCATGAGACAAAAATAGCCAAAACTTGTCACAAATATGGCTTTTGGCTCGCGCTGGTTATGAAGTGTAATCTACATTCTCGATATGCTTTACAGTATTTTCATTCTCTCTGTGAAGAAGAAAACATACTGCAATTATACAGTAAATAGACATGATTTATGGACACTACAGTGAGTCAATGCAAGTTTTCGCTTACTCTCAGCTAGTATGCCTTCTGTCTATTTACACGAAGCAACTCGGAGATTATTGTGTGTTTATAATTGACTAACTATGGAACATGGTAGGTATTAAATTTTGAAAATAAAAAAAGAAATATTACTGAAAATCATAACAAACACATCATTTCCGCTTACTTGTTATGGTATATCGTGTATAAGTTGAAACTACAAGTATAGTGAATTCCCAAGAGGAAAAGAATATTAGTGAGGTACTGACACGTGAAAACTAGAAGTGATTTATTGCTTTACAGCTCCTTTTGTCTGCCATTTCAACAGGCTATGCAAAGAATATGCCAATCAATGAAACGCGCTGGTGAGTACGGTCGATTTTTGCTTAGGTGGTAACAAGGAAGTATTCGTGGGTATATAGCGTCTTGTAGTGATAAAATTGGAAGTTTTCGATTATCTTATTAGGTGCAATCTGACGTTCTTGTTCATAAACGGTTACATGATATAATGTTTCTGTAAAGATATGGTCCGTTTTGTCTGTTCTTCATTCACGGCTTAGTATGCTACCGAGAATAGAAACTGGAACAAGTACTTTGACCATTATTCTACGTTGCGGCACTAAGCTATCTCACGTACTCACATCTTGACTTTTGAGATTGACTTTGTTTCTAAAATGAATTATAATGTATTATTGTCTAGTTGAATTCTCATAATATAGAGTTTTATCGTGACCCATTTACAATTCTTGAAAGGAGCAGATATAAAAATAATAGAATGGAACACAAGATAAGGAAATTCAAATTACACAGTTTACTTTCGAAACTATCTTCATTTCCATTGTTATTTCTACGGCCAAATTCTCTTGTTACTTAAGAGTTCCAAAGTGGAATTGGACTTAAAGAGAAGCGTAAAGCCATGTGTAATATTCCCTTAAGAATTCTTCTATCAGCGTATATTTACAAAAAAAAAAAAAAAAAAAATGTCCATTTTCGAGGGTCCATAGACCGTTCGATAATTATCGTAATATAATCACCTATTTATGCGTTACTCTCTTGAGAAAAGACAAATAATTTCAGAAAAACTGAAATTTCAAACAATTTGGACTATTTTGCAAGGGTTTCAATACTTCTCGGAGAACTGAAAACGCACATTCCGAAAATATAGTTACAACTACAAATTGATTTGCTAGTGTAGTCATGTGGGTCGTGTATTATACGTCATTATCCTCAGCACGGACATGCTTTCCGAACAAAACCATACACACATGTATTCTGAATTCCTAGTTCTGGTTATATTCGTGAATATTTAAGAATATCCTGCCAAAATAGTGATGTGTTTACTTTTACACAAAATGGTGCACAATCGCGGCCCCAGAGACCGGTTAAAGCACGAGAAATACCACGAATAGCCTTAGAAGACTGTCAGGTTACTACAAGTAGGAATGGGCACGAGACGAGTTTTCAGCCGAGGCAGAGAAATTTTCTGTATTCTAGTCACAGTTTTTAGGTCGATTTTCGAGTCGAATTTTCGAGTTTGATACTTCGTTCACTCGTGCGGCTCCTTTTAGCTCATTTAAAGATCATAGATTTCTTTGTTTCGAAAACGAAAGCTATGAAAAAGTAAGCAGTAATGTGGAATAATTTTAGTGTTGCTCCCGAGAAAGGGCAATTCTCACATCTCGTCACATCCCGAAAACGAGACGAGACTACATTACCCTGAGACAATCCCAAATATCGTCTCATGAACATCGCTGCATGTAGCAAAATCAAGCTAAAATTTTGTAAATAGGATTCTTTCCAGTAATTCGAGAAAATGCTAACACAGTGCTTACTAACCTGCGGATGAACTACGAAGAATAGTGTGAAAATCTATTACCGTAGAACCCTGATATTCCGCCGCAAGGAGCCCTGACCCGGACACCGACGAACCAAGCGTAGGTATAGGCCCTCATATTCCATGTTTCTACGCATGTGAGTTTCGTCCCCAAAGCTCCTCTCGGGGCTTCTCCCTCAGACTCCGAAGTAACTTTTTTAACTTCGAGAATTAGAAAACACTACTTTTTGTAACAGTTATCACTTAAAATTTTCAAGTTGACCTCAGAAACACTATGACAGGGTTCTTTGGAGCATTTTTACAGAATTGAAACTTTTGAAACTGTTACACTTTATTCTCATCCATTTCCATCACATGCATATAGTTATTTTTTTAAGGCTGGCCTTTTGATACAGGGGTTACTAATACGCTGCTGAAGTCGTCTGCTGTGAATTTTACTGGGCGCAGCCATATTGCTTACAAACAATCTGTTGTTAAGGTGGTTGCTAAGGCAGTTTCAATGGCGTTGTATGTGGCAGCTGTGAGTCTTGTGAAAGGAACTTAAAATTATGAAAAAAAAAAAAGGCTATATGTTCACCTATAGCAGTGAATATATTTACTTTATACATATAGGAAGGCTACATGTATCATAATATGAAATAAAATTACTCTACATTTTAATTCCTTCAATCCTCAATAACTTGCTGGACAACAAGTGAGTGAGAATCCCAAGCATGTACATGAGCGCCCCTTACTAATAATTTTAGATTGAGTTTAATCAAAATTATTGAAAATTGTTATGCTATATACTTCTGTCATATTGTTTGTTTAGCTTCAGTGAAAATGTTTAATATGGAAGAAACTTGATTTTTAAAAATTAGTGATCAGATATTCGGAACAAAGGAGTAGAGCGCTAGAATAACCAATGCATTTTAAAGCATACAATTACGAATATATAATCTCAGAAACTTAGCATCTTCGTGGGAATAATTTCCTAATTTATTCCTCATTCTTTTGTTAGCGGATGTCCATTCTTTGCTTGGCACTAGTAAAGTTGAAGTGCGTCACCAGAAATAGTTAAATAATTTAAAAGGCATAACACTCTAACTATCCTATATAATGTCCTACTGTTATATGAATTATTTTCTTTGCGTCTACCACAAACGACGTACAGATTTGTAACATGCCAGCATATACATGTATTAAAATTCATAAGGAGAACACGTACCAACTTACGCTGGGTGGTCACTTCACATAACATTACATCTATGATAATTAAGGGCAGCTTGAAGCTCGAGCGCATGTAAGGATGCATCTGTAGGGAGCAGGCGGATCAGTGAAGTTGGGTATGCGTGAAAGAAAGACAGGTACGAAAAGCGTACACTAGCCAGGGCTAGTAATCACTACAAGTGGATTTGCATTTCAATTTCTTAGTAACTATGGCACATTTTTAACGCTGTTTCTATGTTCTTCTTCTACATAAATAATTTTCTTGCACAGAAGCATTTTCGTAGATTAGACAAATTTAGACAAATTTTCAAATAGTGATCCCGTATTTTTCATGCGTACTTAGCGTACATCGATAGGATGGAGCAATTATATTTTATGTCGAACGGGGTGAGAGAAATTAACAAGTCCGGTTTAAACTTTACTATATTGCGCGTACCATACTCTTACCAAAATTCATATGCGGTAAGGTACGGTTAGGTTAGGTTGTGATTACTTAAATACGGTTGTCTTACATATATGTGTAATGCCGATTTACCAATTTCAAAATCAACCATTGCCTACAAATCTCAATTGTATCAAGAGTTTCAAATTTTTACACATATATGTAATCACAAAGGTAAATTGTTATCGAACTTACGCTGGTGAGGATCGAAAAGAGCGGAGGCAGACGAGTATCCCATTCCATTCTGGGGCAGGCACTGTTCGAAGATTATAGTATGCTTTTAAACGTGTGATTCAATTATCAGTTTACTAAGATACGATTTTTCAGTGTTCGGAGTATTAATATATATTAAACAGCGAAGTTTGCCTAGAAATGTCACAAACAAACAAGCAAACAACAAGGGAGCTTTGTTAAAAATATTTGTATTTTAATTTCTTTCTGGCAGAATATGCAAGGACAAAAAGCGTCCTTCAAAAACATTGCGATATATATGTTCGCCCAATTAATAATTAATCACTATATCGCTTGTTGTAGAGTGTGGCTTTGTTTTTGTTTCTCTTAAATATGTTATATAGTACAATATTTCTAATTTCATTCTTGAAAAAAAGAAAACATTGCATGTACCTCTTAAACTGTTATGGTTATATTTGAAAACGAAACAAATCATTTTTATAGGCGAGTACCATGTAAACTTCTTCATATAACCCGCTTAAAGTTGGTTTGTTTGTAACCAGCTAGCTGAACAGGAAGCGGAAATGACGTTTACTTTACCAGCGTATACGAGTACCTTGAGAGCACATCTTATATAGAATTTAAAACTAAGTTTGAAATTATATAAAACTTTTATTTTCATTCATTTTAAACCTAGTAGCACCAATTGAATGCACATGCACCCCAACTTCAATTTTTCGTTTACTGTTCCCGTTTTTTTGGTGGAGAAATTTACTTATTCAGAGCATTGTTTTCTGAACGCTACGTTTCTTTAAGAAAATATTCAGATCATTTCAACAAAGTGGACAAGGAATTTTTTTTTTCTGTTGCAGTGCAGCTGCACCCCTGCTTGCTGCTTAACATTCTGCAAAGATTCAATTTCTCAGGGATTTCCAACAATGTGTTAAAGGCTTTGTGAAAGATGTTTTCAATATTATTAAAAACATCTGAAGTATGATTACTTTCATGAACAACAAACGTCCATCTGCACACATTATCCCCTTATATACAGTATATTATATAGGATGTGAGTGTAAGGGAGGAGGAAGGGAGGGGTGTATATATATATATATATATATATATATATATATATATATATATATATATATATATATATATATATAATAAAACTTAATAACTTTTGAAACACCCGACCGATCTTGATCAAATTTTCAACATAGATGAGGTTCTGACTTGGGGTGTTTTTTCTATCAAATCACTCTGACGGTAGGAGGTGGGGATGGAAAATGTACAAAAATAAATAAAATTTAATAACTCTTGAACCACCCAACTGAACTTGATCTCATTTTCAACATAGATGAGGATCGGATCTGAGATGGTTTCTGTCATATCACTTTGACGGTGCAGTTTAAGGGAGGGTGAATGAAAGTTATTTAAAAATTATCGAAAATGACTCATATTAAAATGGAGTCTATAGTTTTTGCGGTTCCTGAGATAAACAGTGACAATTCCGATGCTATTTAAATCCTAGTTCAGCCCCGTAGCTTGGCGGAGGGAAGAGAACATATATAAAAATGATCGAAAATGACAAATATTATTGTCGAATCCATAGTTTTCCAATTCGCTGAGTTGATTACTGGCACTTTCGATACCGTTTACGACCAAATTCAGCATCCTAACTTGGGGAGAGGGAGATACATAATAATGATCAAAAATGACCAAATATTAGTGTCGAATCCAGTTTTCGGCGTCGCTAAGATGAACAGTGATACTTCCGATCCCGTTTAAATGCAAATTCAGCACCGCAACTTGAGGGAGGAACAACATATATAAAATTATCAAAAATTACCATTATCAATATCGAACTCATGGTTTTCGAGGTCATTGAGATGAACAATGACACTTCCGATGCCGTACCTCGCAACATGGGGGTGAAGGAGATATATAAGTTTATTGAAAATGACCTATATTAGTGCCGAATCGTTAGTTTTGGGGGTCTCTGAGACGAACAGCGACACTTTGATGCCGTTTAAATTCAAATTCAACCCCGGAACTTGGGGAGGAGAAGGAGAGAGAAATATAAAAAATAATAGCGCTTTACTAATAGTAAAAAGTGACTAACGAAATATATTATTATTATTATTATTATTATTATTATTATTATTATTATTATTATTATTATTATTGTTGTTGTTGTTGTTGTTGTTTAAGTTTAACCCAACGAAGTGGGTAAATGATGCTAGTAATCCATATTCACAAGTGAGACTTCAAATAACTTGGAGTTTGATGCCGTTATTTTGTATTTCAAATACAGGTCAAAAGTATTTATATAGATTGAATTTACACAAAAGGCATAAACAGTTGAATCGTTTTCAGTTTTGACTCAAATTATTCTACAATATTAAGAGGTTTGATTATAATAATTTTATTTTAATTTTTCCTCTCTTTTTTTTTAGTCAATATTGCTAAATATATCATGATCTTCACAATAGCTATTCTGCCATTATTGGCAGGTTACTTGTTGCAACTGAGAAGCTTCAATGTTCGGTGGTCCTCAACTAGTCTCTTCGTCTTGATGTAGCAATTTTCTGTTTTAATACCTTCCTTCAACTAGTCTCCTTCGCTCCCTCCCTCTCTTTCCTTCCACACTACCTTCCAGCACGTCCCTCATAATACAGTTTCTCCTCAGCAAATATCCTAACCAGTTCCTCTTCCTTCTCTTAACAATATCTAAAATTCTTCTTTTTTCCCTACTCCTAATTTTTTAACACCTTCTCATTCGTTGTCCGTTCAACATAGCTAATTCTCTGCTTTTTTCTCCATGCCCATGTATCGAAATCCTGCAATTTTTTCATCACTTTGCATAATGTCAATGTTTCTGACCCATAGAGTACATATTGGAATCAGTAAAACAAAATCTCAATATTTAATTGAAAGTTTGATTAATACAAAGATTAGCTAATCGTGGTTGAAAAAAAATCTGACGCCTTTAGAGTGTAAAAATAATTTTGTAATTGGTATTTCAATAATCTGTGCCGTTTTGATTTATCTTTCATGCGTTTCAGGGGTAGCCTCTCCAGTTTGGGAACCAGTGGAGTGTTGGATCTGTTAAAAATATAAACAGATTACGAAACGTTGTGATTTAGGCATATCTTACAAGTAGTGAAGCGTGGGCACCCATTAAAAAAGGAAAGGTCATCACCTATGTTGTACACTATCATGATACTTATACAAAGTTAAAATTATATTACATTTAGAAACATGCATTGTATTTCCGTTACTATTGGCGCATTGTAGAGTTTATTATCCCTTATATCCAGAGTAAAATTTACCTATGAAAAGCTTGAGATTTCTTAAATGCAAGACTTGCAAGACTCTTGCATGTAAGACCAAGACCAAGACCAAGACTGGATGTGCAAGACCAAGACCAAGACCAAGACCAAAGGTTGCAGTACAAGACCAAGACCAAGACTGGATGTGCAAGACCAAGACCAAGACCAAGACCACCCCGGTCTTGGTCTTGGTCTTGCATTTGCTCATCACTAAATACTATGATTGAATTAAAGTTTACAAAAAAAAAAAAAAAAAAATCCCCTTTCGGATATAATGGCTTAAAAGTCTGTTTGTGGCACTCATACCTGTGGGGGTGATGAGTGCTCAGTACTCGACTCCCGTCGCCGTTAATGCTGGCTTTCTCAACCGTAGTTCGCTATTACTTTCTTTCAAGTAGCTTCCTAATTGTCCTTATGACGCTGGATGCATGCCATAATGCCAATACTATCTAGTGGGTATGCATGGTCGGCAATCGTTTCTCGAGCAAGACCCGACACTCCTTAACTTCGCTGATCTCACTAGGGCATTGCCGATTTATTTAAACATTTACAACTTCGCTTTCCACTACATTAATTAGTTTTACAGCGTTATCTACGTAAAATAGAAATTTATTTTTCCATACATACAAGTGGTTGTAATAAAACAACAGGGAATTTTAAACGTATATTTCTGTGGATAATTCCTTAACTGTGTAACCAGGGACGGATCTAGGCTGACTATTGCTAGGTGAGCAATCGTTCGAGCTCAAAACAAGTAATAATATATTTAAAAAAAAATTATATATATATATATATATATATATATATATATATATATATATATATAAGGGAATGGACTCTTCTGTACAATTAACTTGTTTAAACATTGATATTGATGGATTACTACTACTACTACTTCTTCTACTACTACTACTACTACTACTACTAATAATAATAATAATAATAATAATAATAATAAGTAGTAGTAGTAGTAGTAGTAGTAGAAGAAGAAGAAGAAGAAAAATAATGCGATGCCAGAACCTTAGGTCTATTAACTTTCTGCACTATCAAACTTGAATTTCTAAAACTGCAATATTGACAAACACTTGCGAACAGATAGCGTTTAAAGCTTATTGTCCACCAATTGTTTAAGAAAAGCAGAAAACGGTTTTCAGAACGGTGCTGATTGTCGTTGCTGCTGACTACCACAGCCAATTATTGGTGCTGATTGCCACGACTGGCACTGATTGTCAATATCAAGGTGCTGATTATCACGATGGCGTACTGACTGCCACGAGCCTGAGAGGAAGTTGCTAGACGTAACATTACCGGACGTCAAGAAGCATGAAAGAAACGTGATGAACCTTAGGATCATGTTGTTCAGACCAACTTCTAACAAACGTAAACAGGTCTGTGTATGTACTTTCAGTTTTGTCAGGGAGCGGTACGTACAATATTGGTACGATTTATGTGTTCTCACTTGAACTCCCTATGTCAGCATGAACTGTGTACAGCTGTGCAAATTGTTTGGAGCAGCTCTTGAAAATTACATTAAAAAAAAAAAAAAAACTGCTGGCTGTCCCTCAGAAGGAAAGTTCGGGAGAAAGCAGTCGCCTGCAGAGAAACTAAGCATGTCATTTGAAGCCCTAATTCATGCTGATTATAACAAGCTAATAAATTTCCTGTGTGGTTGAGAACGGTTCGAGATATTCAACTTGGCATTATATGAGAAAATGAGGATATGCACATTTAAACGCGTTAAGTGCAACATAATTAGCAATGAATATTGACATACGAATTGAAAGCTATCGGAAGTAATAGAAAAAAAAACTGTTTTGCAATAACTAACGGGTTTGTTAGGTACAATTAGTCTTTATATTGTTCACAATAATGATAGGTTAGAGATGAAAATTGATCACTGTTGTTCTTCTGTTTTATGAAGAAATGACACAGGCAAAAGACTTCCTTGCACCATGAACATTTTATATGTGCCATTGCGTTGCATCCGTCAAGGGAACAGTTTGCAGAACCAAAGCAGAAAGCAAATTTGACAAGTGATTCAAAAGGTATAGGCTTATAATTTGTTCGTAACCTGCCTTGTGAAACGCAAAATGAAACAATCCAATGTATTGTGGTGATCGGAACTGATTCGTATGGACACGAACTGTATTTGATTATTTCGTTGGTACATCATAACGTCCTGATGAAGTTGTTTCATACTCTGTACAAATCTTCTGCCATAATCTTTGATTGGTAGGAATCCAAACACATCAAATGGTTGTATCCCCGTATGCAGCAGTTCTTTGGTATCTTCTCAACCATTACGTCTTTTGTCATCCGTCATGCAACTTGTAATTAACAATTTGTCTGTGAATGGACCCAGTGATCAAACAGTAGCAAGTTCAAAACATCAGGCTTCGCTATGGAAGAAAATACTTAACGCGTTTAAATATGCATCCACTCATTTTTTCATATAAACTTCCAATCTGAATATCTCGAACAGTTCTCAACTGTACAGGAATATTATTACCTGTTGAAATCAGCATGAATTGGTCCTTCAAATGGTATGCTTAGTTTCTCTGCAGGCGAGTGCTTTGTCCCGAACTTCCCTTGTCAGCACTGACTTCAGACCATCATATCCAAAACACAAAATCCGTTTATCTTGTTCCAATCTATCGTATTGCAGAAAGGAAACTCCATCTTCGAAGCGAAGATGATCATCCGGAAAATCTAGTTCTTTAGACGTGGAATTATTATTATTATTATTATTATTATTATTATTATTATTAATGCCAAGAACTGTCCTTCTAGCATTGTTTAAATAGCCCTTTCTTTGACTCTAAAAACATTATTTGGGTGAATAAATAATGTTACTTTATAACACTAATTTTACTTTATAATACTTATGCATTAAATAATACAATAAAACAATTAATTTAAACAACGAAATGTGCAAATTGTACATATAACAGAAAAGACAATCCCCTTTATAAACATCCAAGCGTATATCGTTACACTTAGTGAGCAACTTTGTAACTTACAGGATGCCACATAAATTTGCTGTGATGCATATTAATTTAGTATGATGATTAGTAAATTTAGTATGACGGATTAATTCCCCTCTTTCCAAATAGTTTCTCTCAGGCTCGTGGCAATCAGCACCTTGATATTTGCAATCAGCGCTAGTCGAGGCAATCAGCACCAATAATTGGCTGTGGCAGTCTGCACACGTGGCAATCAGCACCAAACCTTCAGAACGAAGCGATAGCACAAAATATCACATCTTAAAAAAAAGAACAAGAAATGGCTACCTGCATTTTCGAAGGTCGACATTTTCTGAGCAAGAACGCCAATGCAAGTAATTTCTTGCGATGTATTGCTTCATTAAACTTCTACAACGTAAAAAAAAAAAAAAAAAAAAAAAATCATATGGATTTACCGCTATGTGTAACAAAATAATATTAGAAGGTAGAAATCTTATGTGCTTGTTTTACAAAATTAGGTTTCGGAATTTGTTGAAAACATGCTCTTTGACTAAAAATGACTTCAAAGGGAATAGATCTACAGTATATTGAGTCACAACTCAAAATTTGAGTTGTTTTAAACACTTTCGATATACCTTGTGATCAGAGATGGAATTCCTCTTTCTCCCGTGTATACCCCTCTGAACACGGTCACCCAAGGGTAATTGTTTACTATCAGAAATGTAACTTAACAATGCGTGCATTTTGAGTAAAGACAATGGTATATATATGTATTTTTTGTCGATATTCGAAACGAGAGATCGAGACTTTCGAGAGTGAGCTTGATTTTTTTTTTTTTTTTTTTTTTTTTTACGAGCTAGTTTCAGGAAGTTACTCCCTCAGAAAGTTAATCCCCAGTATTTTCAGGTGGCGTGTTGTTTGTCACGACTCGATTTTCGTGTTGATTGCCACCATTTTGCCACGATATGCATTCCGATCTTACCATATCTCATTATCGCGGAAATTCACACACACCTGGAGTAAAAGAAAGGGTTGTAAGGCACCTCTCTTTTTGATTCTCTGGAACAAGTGGTAAATGTTCTCGCCTTTGAACACAAAACATCGTTAATATCACAATAGCTTACTAAATTGATATAATTGCATTTTCTCTTTTAACTGAGTTTTTAATATGGGCTGTTACAAAATGTTACTTTTTCCGTTATGCTACGCGACTTAAGAACTGGGTTTTATATACTTTAGAAAAATGAAATGAAATATTTCAGTTTTACTTCCCATGGTTATGACGTGTAAGCTAAATGATATGGTAATGATCAGAATGAATGAAAAATAGTGTAATGAAGAAAGTGGTAGGAAACAGAAGAACCCACTGCATCACTGTCATCTAAAGTGTTTACTCTGAGACTTGTTTGAAAAATTAAGCAAATATTTTTCATTTCTGCACCCCGAGAATCCATCTGATATACGATCTTGTGTACGATTACACCACAAAAACAATATTTTAAATTGTTCTTTTTTTCTGGGGGTGGTTCAGTATCGAATGATTTATCTTTCGATTGCGGAATTCAACTTCTTACACTTATATGGTCTAAATTTACCTTCAAACCTCCGAGAGAATTAAGGTTCCTGTGAACTCCCCCTTGTCCGAGCACTTCGCCTTTTCGCCACCAGATGCTCACTTTTTCATTTAGCAATCACTGCTGGTACCTCTACTGGGAAGAACTGAAAGATCGTACCGCTCAGTTTGAATGTGTCCAGGATATCCACACTTGAAGTGGGCGGGGAGAGGAATCCAACAGTTTTTTTTTTTTTTCGTGCACCTGCAGTCAGTCAGAGTCTATTTATACAAGCCGTGTTGTTCAGCCGCAGGGCAAAACCTCAACCAAATCTTTTCCTTTTGCAGGTAGGAATAGAGTTTTTGTACGAAAAACGGGAATTAAGTTGCAGCGAACGTCATTCGCATAGCGTTGACAAATTATCTTTCGTCCGTTTATCACATGAAACTTTTCTTTCTTTCTTTTCTTTTTTTATTATTACCAGAATATGAGATAAAAAAATCTAAATGGTTCTTTGTATACAGAAAACAAACAAACAATACTAATATTTTCTTACATATCAGTATTATATGATTTTTTTTTCTGAAGTGTATGATGCATGAAAAATGGACAAAATGAATTTTGACTTTTCTATTTGTCCCTATCCTTCTGAGTAGAGAGAATGATGTGGCGCAATTAAGGGCCTGCAGGGCCCGCGACATTGAGAGGCCCAGAACAGAAAGAGGCCCATTTCAGTTTCGAAGTTAAACTTTATAATGTTAAGATGTTAAAAATTATGTGATGTTCCAACTATCCAACTATATCTCATTTTTACCTATGAAGACGGTAACACCTGAGCGATTATTTAGTAAATTAAATGCCAACAAAAATTTTACTGACCAGCGAAAGCATTATGACCACTCGCTACTTTTTGAACGAAATCATCGGGCTGAGATAAGAGCTACAAGACATAACACAGCCGCGCGCCAAACACGACAAGTATCTCACTCAATTAGTCAGTGTGATGCTTGTGCCTTGAATGGGGAAGGACAACGATATATCAGGGTGACTAAATGGCTGGGAGCTTCATTTCGGAAACAACGCGATTTGTCGAGTTTTCGCGATCTGCCGTGCTTATGTATTTCAAAGATGGGAAAAGAACAGTGAAACCAGCATCGAACCAAACAACAAAAAGTGGGACGACCACACCTCATTAAAAATGTCGGATGTCGTAGACTCTCGAATTTGGTATAGCAGAATAGACGAAAACTATAGCACAATATAATAATAATAATAATAATAATAATAATAATAATAATAATAATAATAATAATAATAATAATAATAATAATAATAATAATGTGCATTTTTTGCATATGAGCAAGTTGTGACTCACTAGATAGAACATAGAAAGTCAAAACTGTTCTCTGTAAATTTTACGTGACTCATGAATGTGGAAAGAGGGGGTCCGTTTAACATTTTTGCGGGGAGGCCCATTCGTCCTTATGCTACTGAGAGAATGTGAGTTAAAATATTTGGTCTAGGAATTAATTCGTGCGGGTGGACAAGAGATGGCGCAACGAACGGAGCGTCCCACAGTTCCGTGTATCCACACATGTGTTGCAAACCCCTGTCATCGCGTATCGTTCGTAGTATAGGGCAGTGGATTAAAGTGTCAACAACACCAGTTTGTAGTTAAGTGAACATGGCGCAATTTGTGCCTGATAAAGTGTTTTTGCGGGGTGTCCTGCTGCATTACTTTAACATGCAGAAAAGTGCGACTGAAAGTCATCGTATTTTGGTGGAAGTGTATGGTGATCATGCTCTAGCTGAGCGAACGTGTCAGAAGTGGTTTGCACGGTTTAGAAGTAGTGATTTCGGCTTGGCAGACCAAGAGCGAGCTGGACAGCCAAAAAAATTTCAAGACGAAGAATTGACAGCATTGCTCGAGCAGGATTCGTGTCAAACGCAGGAACAACTTGCAGCAGCATTAGGCGTTGATCAAACAACAGTCTCCAAACGCTTGAAAGCCATGGGAATGATTCAAAAGATGTCACATTGGGTTCCACATCAATTGAAAGACAGAGACGTTGAAAGACGAAAAACCATTTGCGAATTGCTGCTTCAACGACAGAGCAGAAAGGGGTTTCTGCATCGAATTATTACGGGTGATGAGAAGTGGATCCATTACGAGAACCCTAAACGAAAAAAGGCCTGGGTGAAACCAGGTGAACCAGGTCCATCACAACCAAAACGAGATATTCACTGTGCAAAGGTTATGCTGTGCATATGGTGGGATATGAAAGGTGTGATGTACTATGAGCTGCTGCAACCGGGTGAAACTATGAATGGAGAACGTTATCGACGACAATTAATGCGTTTGAAGCAAGCTCTGGCCAGAACACGACCAGAATGGGAGAACAGACATGATAAACTTATTGTTCAACATGATAACGCTCGCCCACATGTCGCAAAACCGGTCAAAACCTATTTAGAAAATGTCGGATGGGAAGTTTTACCCCACCCGCCGTATTCACCAGACGTTTCTCCTTCGGACTACTACTTGTTCGATTGCATGAACAACGATTTGATTGGACAGCGGTTTACTTCTTCAGAAGATATCGAAACATGGGTCTCTGACTGGATCGCTTCCAAGGATGAGGACTTCTTTCGCCACGGAATCCGTACATTGCCTGACAGATGGGCGAAAGTGGTGGCTAGCGATGGACAATATTTTTCTTAAGGTATTTATGTATTTTGTGTTTGTACTACAGCTTCAATGTGTGCGTACCAACCGCACGAATTAATTCCTAGACCAAATAATAACACCAATATATATATATATATATATATATATATATATATATATATATATATATATATATATAATCCTGGCGCAACAGTCTCTTGTGATCTGAGCCTGCAGCGGGCTTATGTTAGTAGTAAGCACAACCACACCCAACGTCGCCAGCTGTCTAGATTGAAGTCCGCTATCTTTTAGTTTCCCAACTTTTCTCTCGATATTTGGTCAACACAGAAATGTTTGAGTGCCACACCGGGAATTAATCCCTGGACGATGCACACCGTATCATTTTCGCTAATCATTTGGTAAAATTCAGGTTAGGGTGGTACTGAATTAATTTTGGAATATGCCATTTCTTATAAGGTAAAGTTCAAAAGTATTGTGACATAATTAAAAAGCTCATTATCAACCACGTATTCTTGCCTCTAATATCTCTAAAAGTTTTCGAGTTATGTGTCAAAAATGGTTGAAACACTTGAAGTTAGTTTAGTAACTTGAAGAAGATAGTGGACTTATACATACATGATTAGAATTGCTCCAATTTTTATTTTTATTCTTCTTTCTCGTAAAGAAATACAAAATCATAATTTCAACCATTTTGGTACATTTTTCATAATTTGAAGCGCGAACAGCCGGTTTCTTTCCTTACGTTTTGAACTTGGGATTTATATTCTCCTTGTCACTTATCGTGAAAGTCATATAATAACATGGGTCCCAAAGCTAGAATATCTTATGCGACAGAGGTAATGACAATTTTTGTCATTTCATCTCTCAAGATCTGTTAAATTTGACATTTATTGAATGATATCGGTTTTATAATACGAATAAATTTTTGCAATAAGGTGCATATAGTGGTCGTAAGAAATGACAAAAGCTACCACTGACCTTTATAGTTTGACTCATGCTTTTTCGATCATGGTATTCCCCTTAAATTTTGTAAAGGACAGTATCATTTTAATTATCTTAACCTAATTTCCTAAAGCATTTCATTCGTACGCTAAAAGAAAGATTTCTATTTTTTATGTATAAGAATTCAGGGATGCAAATTTATTCAAAATTCCTTTACAATTAAAGTCGTCTAAACAGATATTCCTTCGATATTTCTGTATTTTGAAAACAATTCACGATTTCAGTTCTTTGTATTTACTTGTTTCCATGTTTTTTATATCAATGCTGTATGATCAGTTCCCAGAATTATATTAGTTCCCCGGTAAATCCATTTATAACAAGCTCCAAATACTGCTACAATTTTAATGTGGTTTCAGGAGAATCTGCATATCTCATCCTTTTGTTACTCTCTATATATTCATCTACTACGTAAACAAACAACAGTGAAAGAAAGAGGCTGAGAGGTAACATGTGCTCCGTGAGGAACGTTGTCATACCTTGCACTGATATATCTAGAGAGTCTAGTGTTGCCACGAGACGAAACGAGACAAGACGAGACTTCTGGCTGTGTCGTCTCGTCTAGAAAAGATATACCCGTCTCGTCTCGTATCGAATGGTTCTGTCTCGTCTCGTGGCAACACCAGAAAGGCTGAGGCCCACAAAGAGCTGTTAAACCAAGTGGTTAAAATTATAACTTTTAACCAAGTTTGGTTAACAGAGCACAACACACAACACGACTGCAATCTTCCAGCAACGACTGCTTAATTTCGACTGAACCCGTAATTACTTCGATAGGAACATTTGTCAATACCGTCAGTACAGACGAAAGGCAAGATTTCCCCATTTATTCTGTTATCTTTTTTTCAGAACCCCTGGCGCCACTTCAACAAATAAGGAGGCCTATGTAACTTTCCCATTTAAAAAATGGTTTATCTTCGAATAACATCATAAAAGGATATAAAAGATAAATTTTATTGTCAAATCAGAATCTTTTCAAAACTCAGTATCGAGAAAGGCTGACACGTTTCTGTCTTGGTTCGGAACTAGAAAGACCATGAAACAATAGTTAGTTACTGATAAAATTGCCACTTCTACGCGTACTTGTACTTCTATTAAAGGATTTTTATACGTAGATATCTCCACCAGCCTCCGGAATAAAATCTTCTGAAACACTGATCTCAATGAACGCTTTACATTGTATTTGAATCTGGAGCACTATCACAAAATAATTAAACTTGAATCGATTGAAAAATGGAAGTGAAAGCTGTTTGTAAGAATCATTTTTAAAAAGTGCTTTAGGTATTCCCTGTTCTTTGTAGGATTTGAAACATTGAATCATTTGGATCATTTGAAATAATAAAAGATGGTATACATTTCGAAGGCAAATAATTTATTCCCAGTTAATAAATTTTTAAGCAAATTCAGAAACTGTGTTTGTATTTTTCGAGACACGAGACGAGACGTTTCACGAAACGTTTCGTATTGTATCGTGTCTCGCTTCACAGAGTCCTGTCTCGTCTCGTTGCAACACTAAGAGAGTCTTACGCATTCTCTTTCCAAGAAAATGAGCTAGAAACTTGAAAAGCACATTCAGTCAATTGTTATAGAATATACTATGGGCATAGCCACTGATGTGTAGAAGGTGACACAGGCGGAATTTGTTTTTGGCGAGTTGGAGCCGTGGGGCTCTGGATTAGAAACATTGGTTCAAAAATATTTTACATTTAGCATACATACATAAACACATATCATACGTACACACACACACACACACACACGTACACACGTACACACACACACACACACACACACATATCATACGTACAAGTGTGTTACATATACTTTAATTAATGTGTGGACCTAAGGACAAGGTCCGGTTTGCCCACCCAAAAACCGCCTCTGGGAGGTGGATTGGAAACGCACCCCTGAAACATAGAATTATGCTAATCGTAATCTTCTGAGATAGACTGCCCCCCGAGGAATAAGTAAGTAAATAAATAAATAAAAATAGTTTCTTAATGTTTATCTTCCGTATACGAGTAATTGAAAAAATTTTAGTGTCTCAACAATGAGAGCCGTATACAGGTGATCCTACGTTCCTGGCGGAACTTCCCTAGTTGCGGACAAAATTTCACACTATAAACTCTTTCGGCTCTCTCCCCCACGGTATTTTTTTTTATCTATTATCTACTCCCGTGGAGTAACTGTTGCTCTGTATTTTCACGGGCTTGCAACCGTCAGAATGAATATCTTGGCTGCCTTCCCAGCTACCCATTCAACATGAAATAGATATTTAAATACATGCAATAACAATCAAATCCCACACAAACTACTCTACCCATCAAATATTTTAACATGGAAAGTTCTTTTACGCAACGTATTTCGTTTGTTTAAAATGGAATAGACCTAAATACAACTTTTTTTTTAAATGTTCTTCTGGAGATTCGATAGCGAGACCGCTCACATCAAAAAATGAGAGAATTAGTGCTCTGACAATCTGGTAGAAATACAACATGCCATATGTACATTAATGTGATTACATTGCTATTTATTCAATGATTATTTTGCTTAGAGTTTTCTTACTCTCCAGGGTACTCTTCAAGGGTATACAATTACTCTTCACTTATGTCGCGAAAAAATATTCAGCTTGCAAATTTATTTCGAGAACTTCTCATTCCCTAATACATGTTTATTCTCTCAATTTGTATGTACAACCGACAAACTTACACAGAATCTCAACAGAGTTCAAATGTGAGGTGTCTGCTGTGAAACACAGGTCAGTTATATGGGAGGGGCTTTTAGAGTGCAGTTCTAGGAACACTGTGGGCTTTTAGAGTGTAATTCTAGGAACGCTGTAGGGGGCCATCCCGCTCCACCTGAGACAAAAAAAAAAAAAAAAAAAAAAAGAATGAAAAGAAATCTGGCGGCACACAACTAATTCACACTGGTTACAAAGCAGGCACAACAAAGTTCTGAGTGAAATATGTTTATTTTTCTGCACTATACCATTTTCCGAACAATAACATTTACCGATGACTTAGCCCCTCCACCACAGCCACCATGAAAACAAATACAATCGGTATTTGGCCAGCTCGTTTGATCACGAATAATTATCGTTTGATCCCAACGCATAATGAAGTATTACACACAATTTGGCTAGGGCTTGTTAGCCCTTGATAATCGACATGTACCATTCCATAGACATTTCAATCGTAAAAAGGTAAGCAAAGTTTCGTTAGTTTCTGGTAGAAAGTATGACAGATAAAGTTGATTGTTTATTTAACAATGGTGGCCTTCAACAATGAAACTAATAACAACAACTGAAATCGACAAGTACCATTTCATAGATATCTCAGTGGTAATCCGATGGGTGTGCCCAAGTTTGGTCAGTTTCTGGTACAAAATATAGCAAAGTTGATTCTTTGTTTAACGATGGTGGCCTTCAACAATGAAACTAACAACAATATGTGGAATCAACACGTACTATTTCCTAGATATTTCAATCTTAAATGGGTGTGCAAAGTTTGGTTAGTTTGTGGTAGAGAGTATGTAAGATAAAGTTGATTGTTTATTTAACAAAGAAGAAATCCAATGACTGTTTATTTAACAATGGTGATCTTCAACAATGAAACAAAAACAATATGTGAAATCGACACATACCATTCCATAGATATTTCAATCTTAAATGGGTATGCAAAGTTTGGCCAGTTTCTGGTAAAAAGTATGACTGATAAAGATGATTGTTTATTTAATAATGGTTTCCTCTAACAAGAAAACTAACATCTACTATGCTTGCAGGTGGTGCGAGGGATATACTCGTGTTACAAGCCGAAAACAATAATAGTAATAACACAACAATAGCTTCGTGTAGTTTCTTTAGATTGAAAATAAAAGCAAAGCTCAAAATAAAATGTCGGTTCCTTTATATGTTTTGTTTCCCTTTTTAAAGCTAGCTTTTGAAAGGCAAAGCTGAAAAGGAAATTCTAGCTTCAAGAATTTCTAATAAAGCCGCCGCCAATACAATAGAAATCTTTCATTCGAAACGTTATTTAATCACTAATATGACTACGGTCGGAAAATTTACTTATTTCCTTCTCTACGTGAAATTAATAGCACACTCTACAGCAGCAGTTGTTAGAAATGCTTTCCAGAAGTAAGATGATTGTTGCGTTAGCTAAAAAACGCAAAATGGAAGACTCTCTTGATGACATTCAGCAATCAGATAACTTAAGGCAAATAATTGACTGTTCTGATGATAGCGATAAAGATCCTCTTTTTAACCCAAACGACTATTCAGAAACACTTTCGGATTTAGATGAAAACGTGGATGATAGGAAGGTAATAACGAGAGAAAAGAAAAGTGGTGGAATAAAAAGACGAAGGAAGGTTAAACGTCAGGTTGCTAAAAACATCGAAATAGACGACAATAGTACAGTTATGGTGAGAGGTAAAAAAATACACTATAAGGAATCCTTTAAGATTTTTGGAGAACCACACGAACATCTACCCAGTACTTCTAATCAAGATGTAACACGTGATCAAGATCTTTTCAGCCAACGTCAAGATATTAGTATTGAGAAAGAAACAAACGAATCAGTTCATGAAGGGATAGAAAAGAGAGGAAGCAAAGGTGATACAAGAGAAGTACGGCAACAAAGAAAAGAAGCCCGAAACACAGGAAAACAATACACAACAAAATCAGGAAAAGTAGTGAAGGAAAAAGTTATGCAACCGCTAGGAACATGCAGAATGAATGTGTAGTGAAAGAATAAAAGACGAATACAGAGTAGAACTACACAAAGACTATTGGAATATGGGAAGCTTCGACAAACGGGTTCTGTACATTTCCAGTTTGATCGATATTCAAGATAAGGCCAATACAAGAATACGGACAAATGATCCTAATAAACACCGATTTAGACAGATAACTGTAAAATACAATTTAAGTATAAATGGAAAACTTGAGGGAATTTGTAAATCATGTTTTATAAAAACATTCGGTGAAACAAAGGCTTTCATTGAAACGGTTATTCAAAAGAAACGGTCACAATTATCTGGAATTCCAGACCAGGACATGAGAGGGAAACATCCAGCAGTTTCTAAATTGCCAGATCAGACAACAGAGGCAGTTAGAAGACATATTCTCTCTATACCAACTTACGAGAGTCACTATACTCGTAAAAAATCTGACAAAACGTATTTACCAAGTCACTTTACTTTGTCAGATCTATACAGGGAATACACAAAACAATGTCCAGAGAACCCCGTGAGTCGTAGAATTTACGAGTCTATTTTTCATGAATTTAACATAGCTATTAAGAAAAATAAAACTGATACGTGCCATGTATGTGACAAATTTCAAATGAGAATGAAACTGTCCGAAGGTAACGATAGATTACTGATGAAAGAAGAATGGGAAAAACACACTGAAAAGGCAGATTTGGCATATGAAGAAAAAAGAAGAGATAAGGAAATATCAAGGAACAATCGAGATACTCTTACCCTCACTTTCGATCTTCAACAGTGTCTTCCGACACCAGTTGTTACTAACTCTATTGCATTCTATAAGAGGCAGCTTTGGGCTTACAACCTAACGGTTCATAACTGTAAAACGCAACAAGCGCATTGTTTCATGTGGCATGAAGGGCAGGCTGCAAGAGGAGCCAACGAAATTGCTTCCTGTATCTACAAGTATTTAATGGGACTAGAACCTAATGTACGTCATGTAATAATGTACTCTGATTCTTGCCAAGGACAAAACAAAAATAGCCATATGGCTGTGATGTGCATGGTCGCTATCCAAAACAATCCAAATATATTATCCATCGACCATAAATTTTTAATCCCTGGTCACACTCATATGGAAAGTGATGGAGACCACAGCTTAATTGAAAAAAAGAAGAAGAAGTATGGACTTCCAATACATCATCCACATGATTGGGCCCAATTAGTTCGTGTTACAGGCAGGAAAACACCATTCCTTGTTACAGAAATGTCAACTGCAGACTTCCTTGACTTCTCATCACTATTGAAACAGGATTTAATTTTACGAAAAACTGACATGGAAGGAGAACGGATCTTTTGGAGAGACATTCAGTGGCTTCGTTACGATCAGCAGAATCCTGGCAGCTTTTCTTTTAAAACACATCTGGACAAGGACGGAATTTTCAGAAAGGTCAGCTTCAGGAGGAGAGGGGGACAGACAAGAAAGCTTGTACCAAAGGTTTGCTACAATGGACCAAATCCTATATCGGTGGAAAAGAAGAGGGATCTACTTGATCTTTTGCCATTCATCTCCGAGACTTTTTGGGAATTCTATAGGAACCTGAAAACAAGCACAGATGTCCGCAACACTTTGCCTGATGCGGTTGAAGGTGAAAACATGGAAGACTATATTCCCTAAGCCAAGTGTCAGTGTGGTGATATTGTGTTGTGCTGTGAAATGTGGTTGATCTTTTATCCAAATAGTGTGTGTTCATTTTACTCTTTTTATTTATATTAGTTTTCATTACGCATTGTGTGTTGCAGAAGTGATTGTGTATTTTGTAGTTGTGCATTATGCCCCCAAGTTTCTGTGCTATATGTAGCAGAAAGTGCCTATTTTGCAAATGCTAGAGCTATACAGTGAGACAAAAAGTGTAAAAAATTTAGTATATTTTTCATATTAGAAGACTAGGAGCCTACAAGTGTCATTTTAGTAATATTGTGATAAGTCTTAAACATGATGTGCAGCTTTTTCGTAAAGCATAGTGTTTGTTGATATTATTCATGTGTTCAGTGATGATAAAGCTTCAGTGCATTATTTTTTTCAAGTTTGTGTTATATTACCAAAGAAGTTCCGAGTTTTTCAAGGAATAGAGGAATGCAGAATGGTAATTTAATCATTTAAGAACATATTTTACAGATGTCAAAATAGAAGCAAGTTTGCAGCAACATATAGATAGACAATTCATATTTTAAAAGATGAACCCATAATAAAACTGATTGCAAAGAATTCAGTCAGTCAAGTATTGTAAAGTGTTTTTATTTGTTTTTTGTTTTAGTATTCTTTTGAGTGTTGTTTGAAGTAAATTTGTATGAAACACATACAGCTATGTCCTTAATGTCATTGAAATATACTTAAGTAAAGCGATAAAAACAAACAAAATCATAAATTATATTCCGTAAAGCTTGCCTCAAGTCTTGTGTAAAGTACGACAAGTCATATTATTTTTCGTGTAAAGTCGGACAAGTCCAAGCTTGAACTGAAGTATATTTTTTAAGTATTGTCTAAAATCCAAAATAACTTTCAAATTACTGAGATGTACGTGTAAAATCGTTATTCTTGTATTAAAATAACAATAAAAATAAATAAAATTACTATGGCATCATTTAGGGATTTACAGCGATTTTTCAAACTTTTAAATTTATTTTTCTCAATTAGTGTTTTTCTGACTTATCTGACTTTACACACGCACGCCATTTAACAATGGTGGCCTCTAACAATGAAACTAACAAAAATAAGTGAAATCGACACGTACCGTTCCATAGATATCCCAATCGTAAATGAGTGCGCCAAATTTGATTAGTTTGTGGTAGAAAGAGTGTAAGATAAAGTTGATTGTTTATGTAACAATTTAGAAATCCAACGATTGTTTATTTAACAATGGTGGCCTTCAACAATGAAAGAACAACAATATGTGAAATCGACACATACCATTCAATAGATATCTCAATCGTAAATGAGTGCGCCAAATTTGATTAGTTTGTGGTAGAAAGAGTGTAAGATAAAGTTGATTGTTTATGTAACAATTTAGAAATCCAACGATTGTTTATTTAACAATGGTGGCCTTCAACAATGAAAGAACAACAATATGTGAAATCGACACATACCATTCCATAGATATCTCAATCGTTCATGAGTGTGCAAAGTTTGCTTAGTTTGTGGTAGAAAGTATGGCAGATAAAGTTAATCGTTTATTTAACAATGGAGAAATCCAACGATTGTTTATTTAACAATGGTGGCCTCGAACAATGAAACTAACAACAATATGTGAAATCGACTGGTACCATTCAGTAGATATCTCTGTGCTAATCCGATGGGTGTGCTAAGTTTGGTCAGTTTGTGGTAGAAAGTGTGGCAGATAGAGTTGATTGTTTATTTAACAATGGTGGCCTCTAACAATGAAACTAACAACAATATGTGGAATCCACACGTACCATTCCCTAGATATTTCAATCTTAAATGGGTGTGCAAAATTTGGTCAGTTTCTGGTAGAAAGTACGGCAGATAAAGTTGATTGTTTACTTAACAATGGTGGCCTCTAACAATGAAACTAATAACAATATGTGAAATCGACACGTACCATTCCCTAGATTTTGTAACGTCCATTAACCAGATTATATCCGTTTTTGCTTAATTTTTGAATTGTTTATTTTATTTTTGATTGTTTTAATTTTATTAGTTGTATATGTTAACATTGGTGACGGTGGCGCCATCTATCGTTTTAGACACAAACTGTTTGGACGTTATGAATAACCTTAATGGTTCAAACTTAGAGAAATGTAATCTGCTAGTTTACTTCTGCCATAAGTTTTATTGTACCAAATCGTACACAGTGCTCCCTTGTGGTTATGTGGATAGCCACGCGCCTTTGGGGTAGGAGACCTGGGTTAGATTACCGGCGAAAACTTATTTGGATCGGATTCCATGTTAAGATGTAGGTTCATGTCTCAGTCTGCTGCTGAATGAGATGTTTAACTCAAATCTACTCCAATTCATGCACATTCCATCTTGTTTCAAAAAAGCTATGAAGGGATTGCCGACCCCACATTCCATCTTGTTTCAAAAAAGCTATGAAGGAATTGCCGACCCATGTATTTTAATAATCTCTGTTGAATTGATTTGATTTAATTTTTAGTGGCCCGCTCAGCATCGAGGCTATATGAGATGTGGACCTACAGTTTAACGTGTAATCCGATCCATATGAGCTCCCGCTGGAATCGAACCCGGGTCTTCCACGTCAAAGGCGCGTACACTAACCGCTTAGCAACAAAGGAGCTCTCTGAGTGGGCTTGAGATTAGCCAACTAACAATACAAAAGTCACTAAATTTTTGTATTACCAATAGAAGTTTCCTTCCTCTCACCAAAGATGTTTAAAAGATTGCTCAATCCATATATTTAAATCTAATTTTGTTTAATTTAATCTCTAGGAAAGCTATGAAAGATTAAAAGAAAAAAAAAAACATGCCCCTCCTGAAGGTCCGAGTTCTCATTTTTCGGGGTGGTTACCTCCTACTTATGGGTGGTCCTGATGAAATGCCTACATTCAACATTGGCTACACATTCGAACACACACAAATTGTACGTCATATAAATTTTGAAAATGCATTTAGGAGATTTTAAGCACACAAATGATTACATCGAAAGCTTGAACTCAACTTGAATAAATTTAACAGCGGCGTTAGCAGCTGATAGCATAGTAACCGAATAACGTGCTTGGGACAGTTTATATTGTATGTACTATGTTTATAAATATAATAGATTTGATTTTTATGATATGGTCATCTGGCAACCCTCAGCTTATGAGTCGATTATGTATAAATCTTCACGATTGTGATACAAGATAAGCCAGATATAATACCGTGGCAAACAACGCCAAAATGAAGTCGTGGTAAACAACACGTAAACTATTTCCAGCCCTTTATCTTTAAAAAAAGAAAAATAAAAAACTCCTGAAGTTTGGAACTTCACTCCTAAGTCCTCGCAAACAATTCCTAAACGATTGATATTCACGAAAAGTTTGACTAATGGGAAACTCCACTATTTTGTTGCACTGTATATCCAGAACTTTTAACTCATAAACTTAACAATTTCACCTCTAAAACCTTCGAAACAAATCCAAAATAATTAACGTAGGTTTCATTATTCGTGGCGAATGGGGGCCCTCCTTTATTTTACTGGCTGTATCTTGAGAAGTGTAAACTTCTAAACTTTAGGATTTCAGTCTTAAATCCTCTCAAAAAAAAATTTAAATTCTGTGACCCCACTAGGGCGACTTTGAAACGAAAATATAAAATAGGGTGAGCGCTGCGCTCAGCTGTCGACCGTTCCCGGGTTAAACAAAATAAAGCATCACAATAATAATAATAATAATAATAATAATAATAATAATAATAATAATAATAATAATAATAATAATAATAATAATAATAATAATCTCTATTCGCATTTCTCTTTCAAAGCAGTTTTTCGCGCAAAAACTTCAGTAAAGAGACTTTTTATAAAATGTTTAACTTTACAAGAAAAATCAATAGGAGATCCGCAGCAACACGAACTAATTGTTATATGAATAATTTGCGGTCACTAGCATCCATATGCAGTAATATTTTTCAAGAGGTGGCCCAAGGTATTGCTCCCGGAACTACGAAATTTCCCCCAGGGCATACTTCATATCGAGCTCGATGGGGATTCCCAGTATTTTGCAATAGTACTTTTCACGTCCAATGTATTGAAATCCATCAGTAACAAATCTGAAATCATTACTGCCCATATGAGATATCGCCAAAGGATCGACTTTAATCCCCAAAGTAACGACATATACGAAGTGTTTCTAAAGAACAAGTAACAACTCCGTGAACATATAGTACTCACAAGGGAACATTCCGATTTGGTGAATTAAATTGCTGAAACTGATTACTAGCACTGGATTCAGCACCAAAATAAACAGAGAAAAAGAGAGTGTTTAATGGCAGACCGTATACTGGGTGGGAGATAAGTGAGGGCAAAGTGCGAAGATAGAATGTAGATAGAATGTCTAGAAATGCCACGTTAATTTTGAAACAAGTACAGGGATTGAAACGAGTTCATGCAGACATGCTTAATTTTACACACCTTCTTTTTTGTTAAGGTTACTGATCAGAACTAAATAATTATTCTACCATCCAGTAAAATGTTTTCTTTGTTTTGAGCTTTCTTTTATGATCAATATTCCAGGTAAATTATGTCAGTTGTCTTTTTTCATTCCTATTTTCTTTCATTTTTTTTCATCGCTTACTTGTCGCACTCTCCCATGTTTGAAATGAGCGAGTGGATTTAAAGCAGATAAAATTTCTGCTTTCATTGTTTCCGCTTATCTTTCCTTTTGTTTGGCACATAGAAATAAACTTCACAAAACATGCTACTATTTCTTATCATTCACGGCATCAGCCATCCAAAATTTTACACATAGTTATATTTGTCACCGCCTATGTGAACAGTTCCAGTGGTGATTTCTTGATTATTCTCAGGACCTGTGTGAATAGTTCCCTAATAATGTTGGTAAATTGGTATAAAGTTCATCATCAAAAAATCATGAACATTTTCTAAACTATGTTACAAATGGTTGTTGAGCCTATAATTATTTCAACTTCTTTTAGAGAATCGTCCAATTTAGAGGAGTTCGGGTTAGGGGTGGTATAGAGACGAGACCGCAGTGTAGGGCTTGTCTCGTTTGACAAATAATGGCCTCGATCCTGATCTCGTCTCGATAAACACACTGTACGCTTGTCTCGATCTAGAATGTCAAGTCTCGATTTCGTCTCGGAAAAAGTAGTGTGAAATAAAAAATGTGAAAGTAGTATCATCTTACAGACTGTTGTTTCATCTTTCTTATTTTTAGCCTTCATTCTTGAATTAGAATTATTGAATGGCGTGTCCATTCGTAGCTAAGTTGCAATACTCGTGCTTCGAATGCGTGTTTGCGGATTCAATCATTAGTACGTATATCAAGCCTTGGATAAAACTCGAATAGTGATCCACATTTCACTTTAAACAACATATCTTGTCTCATATAACCTCAATATTTGTTATATAGTGAAACTCTAGTCAATCAACTCTAGTCAATACTATAGCTTATTTTCTTCCTGCTGAATCAGGGTTATTCAACATTTCTACTAGATAATGCCGTCGATAGTAGCAAGAATGTATTTAAACGATAGGAAATTTAAATTTTACAATTTCGTATTTATTATCCATTAATTCTTCTTTGACTGCCATGTTAAACAAAGAAAATCACGTTCATTATCTTAACAAATAGATATTTTACTAATACAATATTTGTTTCAAATGGATGAAATCCTTAATTACCTTTCACAACACCAACTTTAATTGACACTTTATAACACGAGCTTATTGCAACCTTACGATGCGGTTATTCTCCATAATATTATAGTTACACATTAAGCTGTAGGTCCGCGTCTCATATAGCCTTGGTGCAGAACGGGATACTAAACTCATATCCAACAATCATCTTTTATTATCTATGGTCTCGGGTTGTGTCACCAAACAAGAGATTCAAACTCAGATATCTCTCCTAGTTCAGATTTCACTTTCTGTTTCTTATACAAGCTCGTAAGACTGTGATGTATTATATAGGTATACAACCTTTTTTTTTTCACCTAACAGTATGAATAGTTCCAAATTATCGTACATTTCCGTGTTTGTAGTCGAGCAAATTGAAACTGCTAGAATGTTTTATATCTATGTAATAACGAGAAAAAAAAACATAATTATGCAAAATGGAAAAAGAAAAATAATAAATCTCAGAATACTACCTACCATCACTGAATTAAACTTTAAAAAAAAACACTGGCATAACAGCCTTTAGCGGACCATGGCTTAAAAGCTGGTTTACGGCACTTATGCCTTTGGAGTGATGTGTGGTCAGCACATCGCTCCCCTCGCCGTTAATGCTGGATTACTAGACGGGAGTTCACCGGGCTTCAAGTTTCGCCTAATACCTCCTAGCTATGCAAACGTCAATCAAAGCGATGACACAGTTAATTTTCTTACTAGGCGAAAGTTGATTTTTTAAAGCACTTCGTTTAGCTCGCATACGTTGGTAGTCCTGCACCTTATTAATAGTTATCATTTTTTCTTGAAAGTATTTCTTATTAAATAGTCCAGTATGTAGCGGAAAATTTTGACAAACCCAGCGCAAATTGGTAGCCTAACGAAACTTGCAGGATAGTTTCTTTTTATCAAGTATAGTAATATCCTGAAAGTCCCCGAACATTCCTCTTGAGCTACATTCAATGTGGCTGCCATATTCAATTTGGCCGACACTGTGTATAGAAAAATAATGGTGTCCTTGATTTCTTAGCTTAGGTTCAATTATACGGTCTTGGTACTTGTAACAAAATATTTTTGTGTATAAAATTTAGTTTCGTTTCGTATATTCATCTCTGTAGGTCAGGTAGATATAAATCTAGAAATGAAGGAGTAGGCTTGTATCGCTTAATGTTATACCTGTGTTTCTGTCAAGCGTATTTTTCTGATTTCTTTGTTTGTTTATACAAATAATATTTATATAAGTAAAAAAATTAGAGAAAAAATATGTGAACATGCTAGAATTACACTTGACATAAACAAAATATGATGCATTTGAGAACAATATGTAATTATACGGAAGTTTCTGTAATCTTATTTAGCAAAATAATCTATAGAGAAAACGTTATTTAAGCAAAATTCAGTTTTTTATAAGCGATAGAAATAATTTATGGTTCATAAAAGACAAAAAAAGTCCATCCCTGGCACGGTACACTGTTGGGACATAAACGATACGGTTGGGTGTAAATAAAGGCCCCGCAGACCCCGCATTGCGGGGGGGGGAGGCAAAGCCATCACGGGGCCCCAAATCGTGATGTAGGACGTAGAGAAGAAGCCCCATTCCACGTTGTCTGCTGGGTGGCCCCCAAGCCCTTAGTTACGCCACTGCATGTCTGAGTGAAACAATCTCGAACATAAACAATAGGCCCAAGTACGTGAGAGTTTTACATTTGCAATACACGAGCTTTAAAAAAAAAAAAAAATGGTGCTGCTATGTCCAAACAACGAACTAGGTAGCGTTCTCCATTTTCTCTTCCGATCCCCAATACTTGAATATGTTGCTTCCCCATATCAATTACTTGAGTATGTTGCTCCAGCAAAGTTAGCTCCTCAGGGTACACTTTCTATACGTGCCGTCTGCTCACATTTGCTCTTAAGAGTAAAACTGAGAGGCAAGTGACTGATGTGAAATAAGTCTTCTGTATGTGAAATATCGACAGAAAGCCAGTGCGTCACCCCATGGGATGCATAAAAGTATAATTGGAAACGTTATCCCACTTTTACTAGTTCTTCAGGTTTTGTGGTAGAATTATTGAATATACTCACAACCTATTACAATTAACTGTCTATCTCTTAAGTAGTTTCAAAGGTTTTCTTCCCTTTTTGGAACAGAGACAAAGCCATGTTACTTCCTGAAAATTCATGTAAAAATATCATCACATCATCCATGTTTCCTCCTGTATTTTCATGTATTTAAACATTTTGACTGATTGATGAAATCTGCTTTCTTCATGAAAAATTAGAAAAATACGCTTGAAAAAAAAAACATACAAGATTAAACGACACAACCCTCTCCTTCATTTGTAACTTTATATCTACCTAACCTACAGAGATTGTACTTTATATCAAACGAGAATAAATTTGTTTACAAAATATTTTGTTATAATTTTCATAATCGTATAATTGAACGAAAGGTAAGAAATCAAGGAAACATGGATATTCTATAGACTGCGGCGATTACATGAGATATGGCAGCCATATTGGGTGAAGCTTAAGTGAATATCTGGTCACTTTTAGGATATGCCTATATTTGATGGGAAGAAGCTGTCCCATAAGTTTTATTGTTACTATTCTTTTTTCTTTTCGGTTCAGACCCCTGCATACTCACTAGTGGATCTAGAAGGATCGTTTGGGAGGGGCGGTCCGCTTCCTGGAAGATGAGTGTAGCTTCAAGGTGATCAGAATTTTAATTTGCAAGAATGGAACGCATATTAATCCGGGACTGAAGCGGAGCGGGTGTAAACCTGATTCCACTTTAGGACCCAAATTTGTAACTTTTTTTTTTTTTTTAATGGAAGTACATTCTTTCTGTACATTTAAATTAAATACGTACTTCCGTTTCGGAGGTGGCGGTGTCATGACTCACTTCACACACAACCACAGCAACATATCAGATGCACTGTCGTTGACAGTACCGGTATTTGCACAAAAGAAAATACTGTATTGACGATAATATTAATTTTAACGAAAGAGTGTACAATTTGCTCTAATCATTTATATTTTGAATAACAATTGCGGGACAATAGTTAGAACCTGCCGTTCTTTCAGAAAAAGTGTTCCGGGCGGGCACACGTAGTATTCCGGGGGGCACTGCTGGTACTATTTTATTTATTATTATATTATACACGTATAATTTTGGTCTCGTCCGGGGGGCACTGTCCGAGGTCCGGGGTGCAGTGCCCCCAAAAAAACATGTCTGGAAGAAACACTGGAGGCTCGAGCTACACTGAGAGAAATGCATACTCCAGTCGGCATGTAAATGCTGTTTTTACCAGGTTACGCGCGTCACCTCATTAAATAATGTTGTTTCATCCGTAGTACTGTCTACACCACCGTCCAGCGAAAATTTTGTATTGTAGGACCACCATTTCAAATCTAGAATTAACGCCATACCCATTCCGACGGTGGTAACTTACGTATATAATGTTGTTACCACCTTCCTACGATTGTTCCCTCCTGCTTCTTTCTAAATCTTTGACTCCCTACCTTACGAGAGTAATAGTTTTTAACACGAAACCAATCATGTGAATAAAATTATCCAATCATAGCGAGTCTAGTTCGACGCCGAACTCCAGACTTGGCATGGTGTTCCCACCTGCTGTACTTTTATACATGAAATTACATTACTTAAGGAGCGCACCCGCGTAAATACGATGTATCCAAACGGAAATCCTAGTCCTTTTTTTCTCAGTGTACGCAAAAATAGATAACAAAAGTATATGTGTATAAAGGATAATACAAAATCTCTATATTTGTGTGCGGTCCACGAAACATAGTATAATTATAGCTATGCTTACAACAACAATAAAATTATATCATGCTAGCCTTAGTCTAGGTAGGGCTTCGTTCCAGATCCCCAATTTGCTCGGCATACGGCCTTGCACAATATAGCAAATGCTCTTACATGCTACTGGGGCACAATATTTCGCGTTCCTCCTTCTGTCTTTCATATAGAATTGGATTGGGCTAAAACTCTGTCACGAAATTCAAACATCTCGTAAGGTACTTTAATGAACCACCCCCATATCTTTTCCTTCTTTTCTACGTTAAGTGAAAGAAAACCGCTCAGATAGAAAAATCAAACTACTAACTTTCATGTTTCTAATCGCAAGGGATCCCGAGATATGGGCATGTTATAATAATAATAATAATAATAATAATAATAATAATAATAATAATAATAATAATAATAATAATAATAATAATAATAATAATAATAATATACTCCACCCCTTTTCTTCCTTCTAAGTAAAATATCAAATACGCTGGAACAAGTATTGAATTATTTTAACTGAAAAGTCCATATACTAAATTCCATGTTTCTAACCTTTAACGATTCTTAGATATTGATATCTTATTATAATGTTTGCAATTCCCGCCCCTTTTTCTTTCCATCTCTTTTCTCCGTTTTACTAAAATATCAAAAAACGTTGAAAAGCGTGTCAAATTATTTTAAATGAGAAATTCAAATGCCAAATTTCAAGTCTCTCGTCTTAACTGATTCGAAGAGATGGCCATCTTATTAAAATAATTTCCACCCAATTCTCCCTTCCTTTCTTCGAATTTCCAAAAATTCTTCCTTAGTGATACCCTACGTAACAAATCTTACCTAGTTTCCGAATTTAAAGTTTCTAGCTTAAGCGGTTTGACCTGTGCGAAGTTTTTCACTCAGGATTTCGTCTTTTATATATGAATTACAATAACAGCTTGTGTTATTTCTCAATAAAAGATGAAATGCCATTAGAAGTCACAATGAATGCCTGGTCCTTCCTAATGTTTCCATGTTGAACCCCAAAAGTCACGGGTCTCTTTATTGGTCTAGTAGCTAGCGAACGTACTTTTGATCTTTGATGCATGAGGTCCTGTGGTTTGATTCCCGGTGAGCGAGCATGGAACGCACTACGGTGGTTCAGATCCAAATTTAAACTCTAGTTCTCGTTCTGTAAAGCATCGATTTTGACAAACGACGTAAGTACACTCATGTCTAAAATGATTGTCGCATATCTATAACTGTCTTCTTTTAAGAATATAATTTGATAATAACTTTGCAGGATACTTTTAATACTGATACTATGGGTATAATCAGGAAATGTATATTTGTGGTAAATTTCACAGGAAAAGAATTATAAATACGAAAATTAGAATGAGTAAAACAAAATGTTGCTAAATGAACAAGAAAGTTTTATTTTCGTTTTATTGTTCTTATTTACTGCTCTTTTGACATGAAATTTGCCACATACACGTCTTCGCCGATTATACACATACTAACATTATAAGAAATACCGGGCGAATTCGTTATCAAATCATATTCCTACAATAACATATTTATAAATATGCGACAATAATTTTGGACATGAGTGTACATATTAATCAATCAACCAACAGAAAATTTTCCTTGCAGATTCAGAGAGCTATTCGGTAAGAAGCGCTGTCGATTCTATATTTCTCTTTATTCAAGGTCGCAAAGGTAATTGAGGTTATAATCCGGAATTCCGAAATCCATTTCATATCCTTTTTCTACGACACAATAACACATTTTTAGTTCAAAGAGTGAGTCGTCTTACCCCCTTCCTACAGTTGTTCGTCCAATGAATCAATTCACGCTCCTTTGGAGCTTATGATGACCGTCCAAAAGAACTAGGGAGAGAAGTATTCATAATTCAAATATATCTGTATTAAGTACAATTAAGTACCACACATTTTGATTAGACTCTGCTAGGCTTGTCACAAGATTGGATCGGTCGGGAAAAGACTATATTAGTATTTCCCAATAATAAATGCTGAAAGTTCAAGAAACTCTTTGGAGGGGGCAGTCGCCCCCTTCGCCCTCCCCGTGGATCCGTCAGTGTGCATACTGCACTAAAACAGTTTGCACTTAATTAAAAATTTACACTTTTAATGGCGATGCTCGATGTCAAGTGTATACTATCTATACCGTAATTGTGCTTATACTGATCTTTGGTGCTTTGTTTAATTTTATTTTATGAATTATGCAAACTCTCGTCAAATTTGTGACTTCATTTTATATTTTCTGTAATGCATCTTGTAACTTCGCGTAATATTTTCATATCTTGGTGTCAAACATATAATATCTAGTCATATAGCGTAATTGCGCTTATACTGTTTTGATGTGTACTTTTTATTTATTTATTTATTTTTTTTTAAATTTAGAAACTACAAATTTCTTAAATTTTGTCCTTTCTTGTCAGTACTACCAACATAATTTCACATTAGGCAATCTTGAATTCAAGATTCGCTTACACTTTCTCTTGAGTTAACATCTGCAAATTTCATTGCCTGAGGTTATTAGACGAATCTTGAATAGCCGAAAGTTGAAGTCACCGAGTTCAATACTTTCTTTCAAGTAGTTCCCCAATTGTCCTCACGACGCTGGGTGGATACCGAAATGAGTACGCATGGTCAACCGGTACTATTTAACTTTGCTGATCTCATTAGAACATTGCCGACTAAATTAAACATTAACAACTTTGCTTTCCAGTTAACATTAATTAGCTTTACATTGGTATCTACGTAAAATAGAAATTTCGTTTTATTCCACGCATGCAAGCGCTTGTAATAAACAACAAAAAATTTTAAATGAATCTTTCTGTGGATAATTCCTTAATTGTGTAACTAGAGGCGGATCCAAGTTGAATATTGGGCGGGGGGGGGGGCAGTCGTTCGAGCTCAAAACAAGGTAATAATATATTGCAAAAAAGAAAGAAGAAAGAAAAAACGAAAAGTCAAACAATTTTAGAAAAGGGAATGGACTCTTCTGTAGAATTAATATGAACAAAAACACCAGAGGTACAAAAAGTGCAGCCAAGTTCGTCAGCCTCAAAAAGTGTTGAGATGAGGATGGATGAGCCAAGCTCCTTACCACTGCATCCAGGGACGGCATTAAGGGTGGGCGGGGGTGGGCGACCGCCCACCCGATGGATGGTCTCGCCCACCCATCTGCCCACCCCAACAGAAGTAAAATAATGAAGATGACCTCCTGTACTTCAAAAGCAATAGGTATTACTTTCGATGTAATGTAATGTAATAGGTTTTAGAACCCTGTTTAACTCTGCAATGAACAATGATTTTAAGTGGGATAAGCAGTCTTCACCCTAAAAGTGAACACTTCCTCTCATTTGAGAAAATTGAACCACATGCACGTCATTATGGATGTGATTTCGATAGTGTAGAGGCGGAACTGAAACTTCTCCCGAAAGTTTGGAAACGTTATGAGGAGGAAAGGCAATGCAAAATTACCTCAGTTTCTCAGTTTACTGAAGTGATGGATCTTTTCAAAATTGCTTTTCATGAAATTCACAAATTAGCCGTAATTGCTGTCACTATTCCTGTACGATGCTGGACATAAAAATCGACGCATTGCACCTTATTAAAGACCAGGTCTGAAAGTTTATTGTAAGCTTGTTCGTACCATGTGATCAGCCCTTCATAGTTTAAAATACATTGTTTCTCTGTGGATCATGAATTCATGATGAAGTTTTGTTAGTTGCTATTTATTTCTTTATCCTATTTATATTTTTTTTTTCTAACTTGAGTTTCAATTTTAAAGATATCTGTGTAAACTATGATCAAACAATCATGCTTTCGAATTTTCCTATTCTTATAGTAACATAGGTCTTTATTGTTGCATATAGAGATCACGTCAGAAAACCTAATGTGCACAAATTAAGAATATATGAGTGAAAATATAAACGATTTATTTTATTTTATTTATTTATTTATTTATTTTGTCTCTTCCTTTCTTGTAATAAATCCTTCAAAGATAAAAATGTTTGCAGTAGCCTATTTTATCCTTGTTTTACTTTACGTACTTGTTGTATATTTTATGTTATTAACGAAAGGTAGAGTATTATCTGTTAGTCTGTGTTGCTTGGACCTTCTTTTATTTCTATGCATTCATGTGCATTCTTGGAGGGAAAGGAGGTAAAGTTGTCTTGAACTTCATCGACTATAGAGTACACTATAGAGAAAATAAAAATTGGAAATATTCCCGGGTCTTTTTCCCTGGCATATAAATTCCCGGGAAGGAATTTATTTCCATTTCTTTATTTCATTTTCCATATTATCAGAAAAAATACTTATTACTTTATTTTCATTTATTATGATTTATTTTTTAGGTTTTATATAATTTGGAGGTTTTAAAAAAATAGATTCGTTTACTTTAGTTTATATAACTAATTAATAATATGATTTTTAAAATTTCCATTTCCATTTGCACTACAAAGTTGCAAATTCCAATTTATAAATGATGAAAACGAACATGTTTGTAAAGTAATCTAGAAATTCTGTAAAATTAGAGGGGAGGTGAATACATCCCGAAAAACCTTTAGTAATAGATATTGGTCTGTTTGTTGTCTCTTACTCGAATTTCGTTCTCTGAGGAAGAATCAGGTATTGAATAAAGGAATCTCTGTAGCTGTAAATACATATACATTTAAAATATAATGTTATCAATATTAGGGTTGCTTCTCAGGATGTTTCATTAGTACCGGTGTTTCCGGACCTGTGTTAATTACAATGTGTTTACTTATTTTTTACGTGTCTATTCATGTGCCAAGCGTTGTTGGAGAATTTTTGCAACACCGTAAATATTGTTCGAAATAGCCTATTTTCTTAAATTAGAGATTTAATAGTACACAGTAACAAAGCACAGTGTACCTCAATCGACATTCTGTATATATGACAATTCTTATACTGGCAACCTTACGGATTTTTCGAAAGACTACGTATGTTTTCTAGCAGTTACCTAACCTATCAGTACTAGGGTCAAGTTTAGAAAATTCACTAATATGTAAATTTAAACTGCTTAGAGGTGTAAAAGTATGTGGGCTTTCTATACCAAATGTTTTTTCCAACAGAATACTCGCATAAGACATATTGTAAGTAATACATTTAAGATATGCGTACCCTCTATATAAATATAATAAAATAACATAATACCGTTCAAAATATACGTTTTAAAGAATCTTCTGGAGACAATAGTAATAAATATACTCTGGTAAAAAAAAAAAAAAAAAAGAATTTTATTTTGAAATCATAATATAGTAATAGAATACAATTTTCTTTGTGTTTGCACATAAATTCCCGGAATATTCCCATTTTTGGGAATCTTCCCGGGGAAACTCCCAAGGAATATTCCAGAAAAATATATCCCCGGGAATCTGCCCATCACTAAGTATACCGATATACAGTATGTCTAGCACGCGAAATTCGGTAGGTCGAGTATATAGCCACGAACTCCCGCAGACCATCCTAAGTCCTGCTTTTCTTCAGTCCCACCAAACAAATGCTGGAATCGTACTTCTATAAGGCCAAGACAGCTGTTTTCCACATCCTTGTTCCTTCCCTATTTCGGTCTGAGCCTTAGCTAACTAAAGAGTATAAAAATTGAAACTTAATTATTGTCAAAAAATTGTCTACATTGCCCAGTTCTCATTTTCATTGTCCGCCCACCCGCAACTAGTTCCGCCTCTTTCCGCCCACCCCATCAAAGGTTTCTCGCGCCGTTCCTGACTGCATCTGCAATATGTCTAACATATTCGAATACATTAAGATGTCTGTTTCTAGTTTCACGGCGGGACATTTCAGCCATAAGGCTAATGGTGACCCCCACATCCACCACGCTCACAAACACCATCCCTAATGCTCGTTAACATCATTTACCGTGACACTTCGTGAAGGAATATAAGTTTTCCCTATCTGGGTTTCGAAACACCAATCTTACTGCAGTATACTGTATATGTGCCTTAGCGCCTTAGCGGAGTTGATATTCCTAAGGTTGGTGGTGGTTCCAAACCCACCACGCCCACCACCACTATCCCGCTCCAAATTCCAATGTTCGTTTCAGATGCAGGGCCAAGGAACTTGGTTCATCCATTCTCATCTCAACACTTTTTGAGGCTGACGAACTTGGCTGCACTTTTTGTACCTCTGGTATTTTTGTTCATATTTCACTTCTTTTTGTAGTTCACCATGTCAATATCGTATATCTTAATTGTAGCATATTGGATCATTGGGGAGTACCTTATCAATTTGATGAGTGAAACGATTTCTTGTTTAACTAAGGACAGTTTTTTGCCCATGAAAAATTTCCCATAGCACATTCATCAGATTTTGGACTTTTTCTATACTCAGGTCATTATAAAGTACCTTTGTGCTAAGTTTCACGTCTCTGTCTCATTGGGAAGTACCTAATTAATTTGATGAGTGAGTCAGTGAGTCAATGAGCCTGAAAACTGCATATTTTAGGGGTCCAGTACTCGAAGGTTGAAGGTAGGAATGTGAGAATTGGTATATGAGCACATCTCTCGGATATCTCCTTAAATTCTATATTTCATGTTTCTTCCCGTCACTAGAATCGGTTTTACAGAGCCTCGAAATCGGTGATTTTACCCAAAACTCTTGTTCGTGTATAATATGCTTACGGCAGGTGCAGGCCAGTTTTCATTTTCTTCGCGGAACTTGGCTGCCATGCACTGCCGTACATGTTGACTTGTTTAAACGTTGATACTGATGGATTACTACTACTACTACTACTACTACTACTACTACTACTACTACTACTACTAACAATAATAATAATAATAATAATAATAATAATAATAATAATAAGAATAATAATAAGAATAATAATAAGAATACGAATTCTTCTTGAATCATTAACTTTAATTTCTATTCATACGCTAGTTATATTGCTTCCTTCTTTGTATTTTCAATTGCACTTGCATGTAAAATGCCAGAACCATTACGTTTATTGACTTTCTGTACTGTCAAACTGGACTTTCTAAAACAGGAATATTGGCAAACAATTGCGGACAAATGGGTTTATAGCTTACTATTTACTAATTGTTAACAAGAAGCAGAAATCAGTTTTGAGAAGGAACGGATAGCTCAAAATATTGCATCTTGAAAAGAAAGAGGAGAAGCGGCCACCTACATTTTCGAAAGTGGGCATTTTCTGAGCAAGAACTCCAATGCAAGTAATTTATTGAGATGTATTGATTCATTTAACTCCTGCAATTGAAGACTTACTTATTTTAGGTTTTATTCTACAATTATAATACAAAGTTTTTAAAAAAATAAAGAGCTACAACTTTGTCGTGGGTTTTATTTTTTTTAAATCCTATTCTTCCCCCGATCGCTATCCTGGATTCACCCCTGTGTTTGTTTTACAAAATTAGATTTCGAGATTTTTAGGGAACATGCTGTTTGAGTACTAAAAATGACTTAAAAGGAATAAAGTATAATATTTGGAATACATATTTGTGATGAGAGGGGAGCTAACTTCAGGAAGTTACAATTAATAGGGATCAGGTCCCTGTATTTCACCCCCTACAGTCCCCGCTCTGTTCTAGTGGTTAGCGAGCGTGATGTAAGAGGCTCCGAGTTCGATTCTTGATCAGCTTTAAAATTTGAACTCATTAGCGTAGATCTGATTCGATCTTAAGGTATGGATTCACTTATACGAAAACCTCGGTGGCTCAGTGATAGAGCACCAACCTACTTCTTAGGATATGTGGCCCCAGCTTCGGTCCTGGTTCTCGCCAAGCCGGTTTCATTGAGAATGAAAACTATGTGCACGGGTTTTCTCGAAGATCTTTCATTACCACCCGCTTTTTATATCGCCAAGATTTTACCATCATTTGTTTGTTTCATTCGCTACCATATCCTTCAGCCTTGGAGCATAATTTTGTGGCACTAAACTCAGAGATTTCATTTTTAAGCAGTGATTATTTCAGAGAGTGACAGGGAGCCCCTTGGAGCTATTGAATTCCTCCTGGGCATGTTAAATGTGGATTTCCTACCATTTCAACAATATTACTTTTCACACCTAGTGTATTAAAATCCTCACCCCTGAGGGAAAATCTAAAACCATTACTGTTTTCAAGCAACGTATAGCTTCGGTACTAGAAAGAGGTCATATATAAACTCATTTATTCATTGGTAAATCCTTTGGTAAAGATGATGCTGAAATTATAACAAAGCAAAGTTTTTATAAAATGCATTGCAAAGAAGAAACTATTTTTGAGAAGGTAAAATGAAGAAATTAAAAACATTGAGTGCGGTTTTCTCGAATATCAGGGAAGTAGTTTAGTTTATAAAAACATTTAATCTCGCAAATGCTTTTAGTGTTAATTTCTTTTCTTCAATTTACCACCACAAAAACTATTTTCTCCCTAAATTATTGTTTTCAAAATTTCTTGATGTTATTAACTATATTATTTGAATACCACTCATTCTAGCTTTCGAACTTCTTGTATAAATTAAAAGAGACATTCTGGCCAAAGCATATATTGACTAATAAATAATAGCGTTACAGTTTCGGAAAACTAATTTGCCGAAACTGTAATACTATTATTTATTAGTTAATATATGCTTTGGTCAGAATTTGTCTTTTAATTTAAACATTATTATTATTATTATTATTATTATTATGAGTATCTACATACCTAAGCGATTAGCGTACGCGTCTTTGGCGTGGGATACCTGGGTTCAGGGCCGTGCTGGGATACTAATGAGGGCGGTGGACAAGTCTACTGAAAGGGCGCCCATACAAACGGGAAAATATATATATATATATATATATATATATATATATATATATATATATATATATATAGATATATATGTATGTATGTATATATAGACAGAGAGAGAGAGAGAGAGATTTTGAAAGAAAGTATGCCATTTTATATCAATATCACCACCAAATTTGTTTCAGTATTAACGTACATAGCTAACCTCTAATCGAAATCGTCTTTACTACAGAAAAACTTTTTAGTTCCTGTAATGACATTTCTGTCAAATAAAAAGAAGCTAAATATATCAAGAACTTAATATAGCATGCCTCGCAGGAGGCTCACTCTCGCGTTTACAAAGCTCTCCATTGATTTCTGTTCTTAGAAAACTCAACCCAGTTTCTACTTTATATTCCAATCTCTACGAGAACCATTTTAATATTTTCCTCCCATCTGCGCCTCGGTGTTCCTAACGGTCATTTTCCTATTTGGATTTCCAGCTACAACTTCGAAAGCGTTTCTAACTTCTTCCATTCTGGCTACATAACCTGGCCATTTGTGTCTCCTAGACTTGATGACCCTAACAACGTTTGGTAAATGGTATAAAATTATGCAGTTCCTCCTTATGAAGTTTCCGCCTTCCCCCATTCCCGTTCCTTTTGGAGTTCGAATATTGGTTTAAGAATCTTGTTTTCAAATACCTTCAGTCTGCGATTTTCCCTCAGAGTCAGTGACCATGTTTCGCAACCATACAGCACAATAGGCATGATTATCGTTTTATATTTTGAGCTACAAACTAGTCAACTGAATTAGCGACAAGAAAAGATTTTTAACTGAATAATAGCACGAAATCCCTCCTTTCAGTTGACATCAATTTTTTTTAGTGATTATGGTTTTGGTCTGTTAATAATGATCTTAGATATTTGAAAGTACCCACTTTGTCGAAAGAAAATATTATTTGGTATTTTAACGCATCCATAAAATGCAGCATTACGATCCCGACAAACTTCCATTTATTTAGTTTTCTCTGCGTTTACTTTTAAGCCTATATCCCTGCAAGCGTTAATTAAGATGTCAGCATTCCTTTCTATTATTCTATCATTGCCTATTAAATTTACATCATCAGGATACGCCATGACCTGGCAAATACAATTCAGCTCTAGGACCTGATTGCTGTCTTTGATTTTCCTTATCGTTTTCTCCAGAACAAAGTTAGATAATAATGACGACAACGCATCTCCTTGTTTCAGGCCATTCTCAACGTGAAAGCTCGTGAACAAGAATTTATCTACTCGAACCTTATTTTGGGATTCATTTAAGCATATCTTAATTAATCGACCTTTTTCAGTATTGCAAATTCTGTAAGCATGTACAATGTTTACCTCCTACCAGAGTCTAAAGTCAACAATTGATGTGTCAGGATGTTGTATTCTCTCATTTCTTTTCAAGTATTAGTCGAATGGTAAATATCTGGTCGATAGTCGATCGATTTTACCTACATCCGCTCTGATAATCTCCAATAATTTCATCTGCGTATAGAGTCAATCTTAATGCAATACAATGTTTAAGGGGGTTTATTGGATGTTGACAGAAGAGAAATGCCTCGATAATTATTAAATCAGTTTTGTTGCTTTTCTTCTGAACTGGAACAATGATTGATTCTCTTCACTCTTGTGGTAATTCCTCCTTGTTCCAGATAATGAGAACGAGTTTGTGTATCTTGCTCTTAATTTTTCCCCTCCAGCTAAAATTAAGTCAACCAGGATTTCGTCTAAATCCGGAGATGTGTGTGTAATTTTTTTAAAATAGCGATTTCTATTTCTGTCTGGTTAGGTTCTGGAATATACAGTTATGCTCTATGCATTTCACTTTCTCCACGCGCATTAGTTTTTGGCTATGTGTTAAGCAACTCGTCAAAGAAATATTTCTATCTATTTAAGATGCTATCTGCATCAGTGAGAATTGTTCCTTTAGGTTTCTTTAATATATAAGCACGAAGTTGATAGCCTTTCTTAAGTTCGTTGATGCATTTATACATGTCCCGAATGTTTTTGTTTTCACTATTATCTTCAAGTTAATTAATTTTAACTTTCAAAAGTCGCGTTTCTTTGTTCTAAAAGTTTTAGAAATTTTCTGCCAGATGACAATGAAATTTTATGTAGTTATTTCGTTAGGATTTTGTAGCCAACGCAGTTTCTTCTGTTTTCTCTTCTCTGCTACTTTAGTACATTCCTGGTTGAACCATGGTTTGTTCCTACGTATTTATGTGTGCTCCAATATTTCTTTTGCTGAAATTTTAATGTTATCTCTAATTTCAACCAAGTATCTTGAACACTAGTGCACTCCGAACCTTCTAAAACAGAGAATTTATTCGACACTTCAATCTGGCTAACCTCTCACCTAACTCTCCTCTATTATAAAATAAATAAATAAATAAATAAATAAATAAATAAATAAATAAATAAAAGTTAATATTTTCAGATATTGAATATTTCCTTTATTCAACGATAGTCTCTCGCTTACTATCACAATCAACCCCTCTGAACGACCGAACATCAGTTGCGCTAAACTGTTCTTTTCTGTCTACTAAAACATGATCAGTTTGAATATGTGTTTTTCCATCTGATGAAGTCCAAGTTTATTTATGAATGTCGCGATGTTGGAATTTTGTAATCTTCACGATAAGGTTTCTGAATATTGCACAGTTCAGGAGTCTAACGCCGTTGTCACAACCTTCCTTATGCAAACATTTATTCCCTATAATCGTTTTGAAAATACCCTCCGGTCCTACCTTCGCATTGAAACCGCCTAACAGAATTTTCATATGGTCTTTTAGGAGATGATCAAATACCCCTTCTATTCTTTCGTAAAAAAGCCATCATTAAAAACGCCATCTTTTTAAATCGCCACCCTTATTTTCTGTTGGGGCATGTGCATTTAAAATAATAATATTACACCACTGACCCTTAAGAGAAATCAAAGAAAATCTATCATTAACAAATTCAACCTATGTAGTTGCTGATATTACGTATTCGTATATGAACGGAAAGCCCTGTTTCTAGTTGGTAATTTTTAATTTGGTCCCCGTAAAGAAACGTAAAATTTCCCCACTTGACTCCTCCATTTTCTTCTCATCTAACTTTCTGATATCCCACTAGGTCCATCTTCTATTTCTAAACTCATTCGTTACACATTTTAACGCGCTTGCCCTATAGAGACTTCTTATATTCCATGTTCCAAATCTCATGTCGATTTTACTTTGCGTAGTTTGTGCCAAGTTATCAATTCTGATCCGAGGATTCTGCGATCTTATCTGAACAATCCTTTTTATATAGGATGAGGTTGTTAGCCTCACACCAAATTCTCAAGCTGGAGGATCACCCCTTGTCTGTCCGCGACTGCTTACTCAGTATATTCGCAGCTAACCTCTATATCCCAGAGGCCTTCTCCTCGATCCACAACCTGAGGACGCGCCGTGCCGTGATGACAGGAAGACCACATTTTATGAAAGTTAATACAGCTATATTTCAGAAATATAACAAGTACCGATTATCCGAACACTGCTTTAAAACACACAAGAACAATCAATATGCTCGGATATATGGATGCATATTAAGACTGTGAAAGCTTCGATGCCGTAAAAATCGTGAATTAGAGACTAGTGTCAGTGTAGTATTACATAAATGCATCGTACGTTTGATATCCGAACTATTCTTGATGTATCACATTGTTTCGTTTTATAGCTATATAACTTTATAATATTTTTGTGAGTGATTATACTCTTTACCTGTTTTCTGCCAATAGCAACGGTATGAATTTATAATACAAAACTGAAATACAGAAGAATAAAATTAAAAAAATAATGTGATATTTCGCAGGGCATCTTATGTAAAGGGCGCCTTGTATTCTTCACAGATTCTGTACTACCAGTCAGTATTTGAATTTATTAAACAAAGCTGGTATACAGGATAACTAAAACCACTTATCTATAATGTGATGTTTCGTAGGGCGCCTTATGTAAAGGGCGCACTGTACCTTTCACGGGTTCTTCGTCAACAGTAACTGTGTGTATTTATTGCACAGAACCGTGCTATACAGAAGAGTAAATAAAATCTTTCATCTTTGATGTGGTTTCGGAAGGGCGCCTAATGTAAATGGCGCACTGCAAATTTCACGGGTTCTTTACCAATAAAACAGTATGAATTTATTACTAAAAAATTGTACCTTTATTTGTACTGTGATATTTCGAAGGGCGCACCGGGACACGTCCCGGTGTCCCGGTGGGCCAGCACGGGCCTGCCTGGGTTCGATTCCCAGTAGGAGCTCATGTGTTTCGGATTCTACGTTAATCAGTACGTCCACTTCTCATACAGCTTAGTTGCTGAAACGGACGTAAAACTCAAAATCAACTCAACTCACAAATAATGTAATAATAATAATAATAATAATAATAATAATAATAATAATAATAATAATAATAATAATAATAATAATAATAATAATAATAATAATAATAATAATAATAATAATAATAATGATAATAATGATAAACGACACAATGTAAGGAGTGAAAGTCAGGAAACCATATAAAAAACTGCATGCGATCAGATGAAGTCGGAACCTCTCCTTTCAGTGTAATTACCAGTGAGACACTAAACCATAAATAAAACAGTAATATAACGGTCTTATTGATGGTGTTCCTGAAAATATGGGATATATTGTAGAGTGGTGTTACATTGGATTATTTAATTATCATTGAGTAACATGTATTTCTTATTCTATATACATGTATTGTAGTTATATATTATAATATTTCAAATGGTGTGTGTCTTTTAGTCTAGGGCTTCTACATATTTTCTCAGCTTTAAATATGTTTGTGTAGAGCACAGCCTATACAATTGTTATTGAAATCTGTAACCAGTCTTTCTTGTTCGCTTTACTGCTTTATAACCAGCGGAAGAAAACAGCTATAAAGGAACTTCAGGTGTCAATCAACTATTGAGCTGCCCTGCGTGGCGCACGTGGGGAGGCCTCCTCCTCTACATACTTCCCCCTTCTCAATAGCGTTCGTTATGAGCGAACGGTGATGCGACTTTCTCCGAAGCAATTGTGTATGGAGATGATGTTCTATCTGAAATGTTGGTAGACACTGTTTTTGTCAATTTTCCATCCTAATTTCTGTGAACTGTTTAAACAGAATAGTTTATGGAATGAAAAATGCTTGAGAAGAGACGTTTTAAAGAATACGCTCACAGTTGCCGACATTTTCTTACACATTCTGTTGAGAGTTGGATACCTGGAAATAACCAAAAATCGTCCCGAAAAAACCCCTTGACCATAAAAAATATCGTCATATCGATCAACGTTATTTCTATCTAATTACTGACACATCTCGGGAAAACGTTTCTTATGCTACTTAGATTGAATTATGTCAGATTCATTGCAATAAGATGTAAAATATTGGTGTTATTTTTAAAAAATTCAAATTATTGGAAACATTTCGTCCCGTTTAAACCCCTCAAAATTATAGATATGTATAAATATGTTATTTATTAAAATTAATTAACGAAACTTTCTATAACGATGTTTCTCACAGTCCTTTGCCACTCTCAACAAAATTTATTGGAAAATATAAACTTTTTTGTCCTTCGACTTTTTCGCCTCACAGAAAGATGCCTTGGTGGTATGTAATGAACAAAATACATTTTGTTTCTTAAAAAACAACAAAATATTTATTTGTGAATAGATAATAAGGTCGATAAAGCTTTTTATACTTATTTCTTTGTAAAACGGTGACATCAAAAGTCATTTCTGTAAAAATAGTGATATTTTAGGAAAAATATCATGACATTCCGAAAACTAAATTAGAACAAAACGTGTTGATGGCAATAGCATATTCATAGTTTTATTGTTTCACGCATTTCTTCAGATCAAGATTTAGTCAATATAGTATAGAGAAGAGCAAATAAATCAAAGTTAGAAAATTTCGAATATATCTATTGTTTCGTCCTTTTTAGACCCCTAGCAGCTAAAGATAGATAGATAGATAGATAGATAGATATAGATAGATATATAAGCATATTCAAAGGGGGGGTTGTTAGAGGTTGTAGTCCCTCCCATTGAGCTTTTCATGTACTATTACAATGGAAAAGATATCAGCTTCCTTAAATCTTGGAACTGCAAATCTCTGTTTGTGAAGGAGGTTTAGTGTCAAGTATGACGAATCATCCCAGAGGTACAGTAGAGTACATACTTATCCAGAGGGGGCAATGAGACGAAGGAATATTTTACTTAAATGAAAGATAGCCGTATGTCATTTCTAGTGATTAGAGTGTCAATCTAATCGTGCAGAGCGAACGAAGCTGAAAGAAAATGAAGCACCACACAAAAATTGCATTAGATGAGAGACCCAAGTGAGATGTACGATTGAAAATCTACATTTCCAGGATTTACCAGAAAGATTATGTTGCTCACTGTGCTTCATGATCTTTTAGGTAGGGAAGGGCATAACTTCAAACACAATTATCTCATGTGAAAAAGGCAAACTATAACAACTGACGCAATCCAGAGAAATTTACAGATAACGGGGAGACGGAAGGGATCTTGAATTTGAAGCCTGAAGGTGCAAGAGAAGAGGTATATATGTTGTTTCAGAGCCACAATGACAGAGAAAGAAGTAAACATGTATTCTACTTAACACAAAAGAAACAAGTTGATATTATTAAAATTAATATGGAAATATATCCTCTCCTATTCAATATTTCTGGCTACGTCTATGTATATTATTATTATTATTATTATTATTATTATTATTATTATTATTATTATTATTATTATTATTATTATTATTATTATTATTATTATTATTATTTATCTCTACCGAAAATTATTCAAGACCAGGAGCGCCAGGTTTTGAAAATCAGCGAGGGCGTTCTAATTCAGAGTGCACAACCGGGAAGTTTGGGGGTCCTTCCTCGGAAATTTTTTGGAAATTGTCTCTCTTGAAAATGCTGTTTTAGGAAGTTTTAAATGAAAATGCCGTTTCCTTTCTTTTTTCCACATGGGAAAATATTCTTGAATGAAAGTATCCCGGCATATCTAGTGAGGTTCTAGGGTACGAGCCCACTATTATAGTTTTTGTTGCAACATTCTGAACACTAATCTTTGGATTTACTGATTTTGAAAAGAAGGAAATAAATAAAATGAAGTTAGTTAAATAGTACAAAATTAAAGCGCAAATTATTGTATAATGATAATTGTACAATACAAGCAAATTGAAATGAAAGGCTTGTATTTAGTTCAAACTGCGATAAAAAAATAATAACTTGACAATGAATTTACAAAACTAGGTAAAAGTTAGCGTCAATCCTTTAGTGTGGCGCGACACACCGGTTGCGGAAAATTGGATGAGAGGAAGACATTTAGAGGATAATTAAATATCGTACAGATCAATATTACCCGAAATTTGGTTGACGATCTCGAATGGTTCAAACTTGACTAAACAACATACTGGTATAATCAGGAACGGATTTACCACTAGGCCCACTAGCCTCGGGCCTAGGGGCGCACGTTGTACCTAAGTTTAATAAACAGGCGAAAAAATGCAAAAGTTGGAAAATAATAATAATAAATGACTAATGTTACAGTAATTCCTAGTAATACTTTATTTAGCAAGATTATTGGCTTCAGTAATGGGTAGTTGAAGTAAGAGATATTGCACAGATACAGGAATTACACATTGTACTTGCACAGATATATGCGTAGAGATAGGTGCATAATGCTGTTGTGCTGCTGTGGGCTTTCCTTTGCCTAGCCCTCATGCGCATGCGTTCCTCACAACCTGTAACTATACCAATCTCTAGAAAAGTAAAAATGAAATGAAATCTTTAAGTTTTACATCTCACTGTTACACCGGTTAGCCTAAAGGAGACGGTAATGATGAGAACTGAATGAAATGGTGGAATGAAGAAAGTGGGAGGAAACGGTAGAACCCCGAGAATACCCACGAGCGCGGTGTTTGTCCACCACAAAGTTCACACGGCGCGAGCTGGGATCGAACTCTAGAAAAGTAAGTTTGAACGAAAAAAAAATTTAAAAAATTGTTTAAATGATGTTCTTATTGTTTGAATATCAGTATTACGTACGAAAATTGATTTTTTAAAATTATTACACCAATGATTATTTTAAAAATAAAATGAATCATTCTCTGTAACTTCATTATTATTTTAGAAACAAAGCCGTAAATTTGGAACAAATTAAATGTTTTTTTTTTTAAAAGAAGATTCAAAATTAAAATTTGTTAAAATTTATACAAAAAAAAAAACATTGAAACGAAGGTAGACCTTATGTATAAAATAAGTTTATTTTTTAAAACTTTTCTATTGAATTAGCATTTTGTTCTTCAAAATAAGGGGGAAAAACCTTTTTGGGCCTAGGGGCGTCAGAATATTAAATCAGGCCCTGGGTATAATTGTCATATAACTTCATAATTGACAGTCTTTTAAGTGAAAGTATTAATAATTAATAACAAACTTAGCATATAGTAATAAGTTATGTGCTTTGCTATCTCCGAGTCGGTCCTCTAAAAGCTGAAGATGTAGCGGTCTTAAGTCCCCTGAAGTTGATGGTATAAATATAACATTTCAAATGCGTATTTAAAGTTAAATTCATGTAGCACATTTCAAAGTAAACTTTATAATACAAGAGAAATAATATGTTAAGCAAATTTATTGCGAGGCCCTATTCCGACACCGTTAATATTGAGGGGCCTCTTTCCCCACATTATTAACATTGGGGCGCTCCGGCCCCCGGAAGCCCCATTGAGTCGGCGCCTTTGCTATAGTAATGTAATGTTGTTTTAATTTTTAATGGCATCAGTACATCTGTTTGAATTTAAATCTCTTCTACTTATTGTTTGGAACTTCCAGTTGTTTTGTCTTATATGCAGTTTTATAGAAATACATTACATTGGTGTTCTGCATGAACAACCTCCGCCCGCCCGACTGACTGATCCTCGTACAGGCCAAGTCGCTTGAGGCAGGAACTTGAAATGTGCACAGTATTATAATTTTTTACGTAGGGTACCACTAAGGAAGGGTTTTTGGAAATTCGATGGATCGAGGGGGAGGAAGTGGGGTTCTAAGAATTTCAAAAAATTGATCTCCAAATCACTTATCATGCCAACAGACGTATAGTCAGGCATAACCAGATTGTTCAAATTATTGAAAGACATTGCTCGTTAAGACGCTATCAGACGGGTAATGAGCTAGAGTTTGATATTGAGAATGTACAATTGAAACAAGACCTAATTGTTGAGAATAACTGTGTTAGTATGTAATTGACATTATCATTACGTTTGAAGGAAATGACATGGATGTAAGGGCGAAAGAAGAGAAAATAACTAAGTGTGAAAGACTTAAACATCAGGTACATGATAACAAGCGATTTCAGGTTCTCCCCTTGGTCATAGGATCCAGGTGAGCTAAAACACATGTTGCAAGAAACGTGTTTACAAAAGTTGGGGTGCCTAAATTCACCCAAAAGAATATTGCTTTTGCTGCTTTCAAGTCTACGATTGAAATGTTAAATTGCCATCTTCATTATGTTAGTGAATGTATATTTTATGTGGATTTTTAAAAATTTTAAGGGACATTTCAATTTATTTTACCTAAATACGTATTTGAATTATGAGTAGGGATACGCACGAGACAAGATTTGTGGCTGTCTCGTCTCGAATCTGTGCTGTAAAAGTGATGTCTCGACTCGAAAAATGTATATTTCTCTATTAGAAGAGCCGTGTCTTGACTCGAATATTGTCAGGAAAATCCTGTCTCGACTCGTCTCGTGCGCATGCCTAATTATGAGCAATGATGCGAATGTAATTGGCTATGGTAAATATTCTAAATATGTTTTTTACACTGCAAATATGGTTAATTATATTGTAAATTTTGTTATTTTTTTAATTGACTGGTTTCGTGAACAATATTTTATTAATATAGTAAATGTAATGCTTTTTTAAATTAAGAAAAGGAAATATGAATTGCACATCTTTTATGTGGAATTTGTGTGTGAGAGGAATATTTTGTACATTTTGAAAATTATTGACAGGGTTTTGAACATTACATTTTGATCGGGAAGAAAATGTCATTTTCAAAATTTCTCGCAACTAGGACTACGTTATTTTGGAAATATTGGTAACTTCAACAATAATTATTATACCTCCAGAACGGTTTGAAACATCAAATTGCCGTAAACAGTATTATGATCTTCATAACCTTTAAAAAAAATCTACGTAATTAGACATGGTACGTATTTAAGCACTATTTTTTTTTGAAATAGTCCTTGGAAATGCAATTTTTAATTCCTTGCAACTGTTCCGTCCGTCTTACTTTAGTTATTAGTATTGTAGAGGCCTCCAAAATTTTCATGTTCGTGAATATTGGTGATGCTGTAGCGTCCTCGGTTTGCAACAATGAACAACAAGTTTGGTTTGGTTTGTTTTTGCTTTGAGTGGAGATTTGAAATTTATAATAACCTGACGTAGTGCCATTAAAAAAAATATAACTTTGTGATGGGTTGGCAACAATGTTAATTTGGTGGTATTGAAGAGTATGTCAGAAAATGTCACCCTGCCGATATTTGTATGTTCAAAATCCCAGCGTTATATATCTATTCGCTTAAAAGTTATAAAGGCGTATCAAGATGAATAGTTCACCCTATATCCGAACACGAAGATGCCGCTTGTCGAAAAACACAGACTTTTACATGCGAATGGCTGACCCCACGGTTTTTGTGTCCAATAATTTATATAACCTACATGGTTTCATTTAGATTCTTCCGTCCGAGTCCAGATACATCCCTTGTTAGTAAAATTAATTTTCCAAGTTTATAAGAGTAAATGGTACTTAAGATGCATTAAAGTGCTTTTTTCGTGATGCAACGATGTGGATAAATATTTTTTTTCGATGCCCTTATGTGCCATCTTTACATTTGTCATGTCGGTGTCACTATATTGGACTTTTTTTTCAAATAAATTGAAGAGTTGGTATTTTGAGATATTCAAGGTCAAAGGTTAAGGCGTTGATGAAACTTGATATATAAGCTCCTTTCTAGTAACTTTATTAAAGATATCGTAGTCTGGAAGGGAACGTAGACTATTTAGAATATTTGGTGCGCATCTTGCGGGGAGGGGAGAAAGAGGGGAAGGAAAAGGTTAAAAACGGAAAACGGGGTAAGAAGTAAAGCAAAATTATAATATTTTACGAGGTGAGGTGATATATAGAATACTGTCTCTTTCAGCAGCGACTCTATGTAAGACGTGGCTCTACCCCACCGGAGATCGAACTCGGGAGAATATCTGTCGAGACACTTATGTTAGGAAGATTAAACTTAATATATAAGTTCCTTCTAGGTAAATTCATCAAGGATATAATAGTCTGGAAAAGACTGTAGTAGGCCTATATTTAATTCTTTTGGGTGCGGATCCTAGGGCGGGGTTCAATGGGGAGTGGTTTCAACTTTATGTCAAAAATAAAATATTTCAGGAAGGAGAAATTAAGTTCAAGTATACCTTGAGACACTTCCTATAACTATATTTACCTGTGCACACCGGGCATGTCAGCTAGTATTTCATAAATGAATGTCAATGCTCACATGTATAGGTTTAAATATTACCATTCGATATTGGTGCTGACTTTCTGTTTTCTGGTTCCATCCCGTGTACAGGCCTGCCGAATAAAGTTGCATTCCATTTTGTTATGTCTCATGATGGAGACATATTTCTGAGCCTACATTTACTTACCTAATAATGACCTAACCACAATTTGTAAATTGAAAATACACTAAAGAGAGTTTGCGAAAAGATATTTTCTATTACTCAACACATCCCGTTTGAATATGTCATATACCTAGGCAGTGGCGTACCCCTCCCATTGAGTTTTTCATATACTACAGAAGGTCAGTTCACCTAAGGTGGTTTACAGAGCTGATAACAAGCACAATGTCGGAGAAGGAACCAGAAGCCAGTAGCCCGTAAATCCAGTAGTGAGTCACGTACATCGCTGTGGAAGTTGTTGTGGTGAACAGCTAGTATTTCTGTTAAGGTGACACCTTATTTCAAAGGTCACATATGTGCACTTCCCGATGCAAAATGCAATGAGTCAGTGATTGTGAAAATGTGTGCGGGAAGCAGCAACAATATCATCAGGCGTGCAGTAGGAAGGGTAATAGCGCTGTAAAAGCACCGGTCCTAAATGTCAAGATCAAGTCGTGAGAGTGAAGAAGAAACGGGCATGTCCAGCCAGGAAACCACGCGTTGTGAAAAACATCAGGGCAGCAGTTGTGAAGAAGAACCCACCCACCCAAAGCAAACTTGCCATCTCATGCAGAAAGTCACAGAGCACAATGTGTTGATTCATAAAGGACAATTTGCAAATAAAAAAAACGACATAAGGCGATGGGTCATAAGTTATCACCAAGGTGCATTCAAGAGAGATTCAAGAAAGTTGTATGAACAGTACCTCTCAGAGATAAATGGTAGTGGATTGTCACTCTGGATGAAGCCTGGACCTACCTTGATGACACCAATAAGCTCAGGGCCAGTTTTTATTCAACACATGATGCGAAGAGCCGCGGCGAGTCCGTCCGAGAATGTCGCGAGAAGTTTTCGAATTGCTTCATGATGGTGGCAGGTTTCTGCGCCAGTGGGAAGTTACCAATGCATCGTGTGAATTTCGAGGTCAAGGTAAATGCAGACTACTTTCAAACGAACATCATGGAACCCTTATACAGAACGCACATCCCACAGTTGCATGGCAGGGACACCCAGAAGGTGTCGATCCACATGGTCAAAGCATCCAGTCATAATGTTCGCAGTTCTGTCGCGTATTATTGGCGTATGGCCACGGAGACTGATGTGTCTGTTATACCCTTCTCGTTCAAACCTGTGGAGTCAGCAGATGCGTAGCCAATGGATTTTTGCGCCTTTGGCCTTGTGAAACAAGGACTCACACAAAGGCGTCCCACTACCATAGAGGGCTTTGGAAAGCTTGTCAAGCGGTGTGGTCTACAAGTCCCTTCACACACGTTCTACGCGCAATGCTTCAGTGGCAATTGCATTGCAGGGCGATAGTCCAGACTCGTGGCCGCCACATCGAGCACAACCGTTGGCGGAGGAAGGAATTGTCTGAGCAGGCGAGCGCACAAAGTTTGGACATCTTAGGTGAATTGAATTCAGTATGGAAATGGAAAACATTTCAGTTTTATTTAAATCTTGGAAAAGAAACATTCTCTGTGTGCAAGAGGTTAATCTATACATATGACGATACACCACACCAAATGTTTAGAAAATATTAACTGGCAGAGTGTATAGTTATCCTGGGGGCAAGAAAACAAAGGTATTTTTACTGAAATTAAAAATCGTAGTATGGTGGTACGTACCGTACGCATGACTCTAGAAACTTATTAAAATACTATATGCTAAGTTTGTTATTAATTATTAATACTTTCACTTAAAAGACTGTTAATTATGAAGTTATATGACAATTATACCCAGGGCCTGATTTAATATTCTGACGCCCCTAGGCCCAAAAATGTTTATCCCCCTCATTCTGAAGTACAAAATGCTAATTCAATAGAAAAGTTTTTTAAAAAAATAAACTTATTTTATACCTAGGGTCTACCTTCGTTTTAATGTTTTTCTTTTTTTTTGTATAAATTTTAACAAATTTTAATTTTGAATCTTCTTTTAAAAAAAAAACATTTAATTTGTTCCAAATTTACGGCTTTGTTTCTAAAATAATAATGAAGTTACAGAGAATGATTCATTTTATTTTTAAAATAATCATTGGTGTAATAATTTTAAAAAATCAATTTTCGTACGTAATACTGATATTCAAACAATAAGAACATCATTTAAACATTTTTTTTCGTTCAAACTTACCTTTCTAGAGTTCGATCCCAGCTCGCGCCGTGTGAACTTCGTGGTGGATAAACACCGCGCTCGTGGGTATTCTCGGGGTTCTACCGTTTCCTCCCACTTTCTTCATTCCACCATTTCATTCAGTTCTCATCATTACCGTCTCCTTTAGGCTAACCGGTGTAACAGTGAGATGTAAAACTTAAAGATTTCATTTCATTTTTACTTTTCTAGAGATTGGTATAGTTACAGGTTGTGAGGAACGCATGCGCATGAGGGCTACTGAAAGAAAAGCCCACAGAAGCACAACAGCATTATGCACCTATCTCTACGCATATATCTGTGCAAGTACAATGTGAAATTCCTGTATCTGTGCAATATGTCTTTTTTGCAATATCTCTTTTGATAATAGTGTTTGAAGTTATGCCCTTTCCCTACCTAAAAGATCATGAAGCACAGTGAGCAACATAATATCTCTTTCTGGTAAACCCTGGAAATGTAGATTTTCAATCGTACATCTCACTTGGGTCTCTCATCTAATGCAGTTTTGGTGTGGTGCTTCATGAAAAGCTCGTATTTGTACATGAAAAGCTCATTGGGAGGGACTACAACCTCTAACAACCTCCCTTTGAATATGCTTATATATATATATATATATATATATATATATATATATATATATATATATATATATATATATATATAGATATAGATATAGATATAGATATAGATATAGATATAGATATAGATATAGATATAAAGTAGAATATTCAAGTATAGCATATTCAAGAATTATACACTGAGAAAAAAAATGTAGGTGGCATACTTAAAAACGTAGGTTACATTCGTAATTCCTGTAGTTTCCGGACTTAACGTACAACCTTATATAACATCCTGCAGCAAACGTATAGCTGAAAAAGTATGTATTATACATACTGTCTGCATAAGTGCAATGACGTCATTCGTGTGACGTCATCTGCAGTAACAAGTATATACGGAGGTAATATCTAGCTTTGTGACTTCTCGATCGTATGTAGCATGTGGGTTAATAATGACGACACTCACTGACTATCAGGACGGAGCATAATTTCAAGAAGTATGCAATATACGTTCTGTACGTGTGTTTCTTGCGGTCAACCCCGAGGCAGCATCTATATTGTACTTGTGCCCCGTACGTACGACTAGATACAGTATGCGTCATGTACGTATGTATTATACAGATTTTCCTTATGTCGCACACAGCTTGTCCCGATAGAGCATGCAGAATATCCGTATGCACCATACAGAGTGCACATATGCAGCTTACAGACTGTGTGCATGCAGCATATAGATTATACGTATGTCGCGTACAGGCTGGCCATATGTAATGTATGGATTGGATGTATGTAGCTTATAGATTGTCCGTATGAAATATACGGATTTTACCTGTATCGCATACGTATTGCCTTGTTGTAATATATGGATTGGACATATTCAGGATCTAGATTGTACGTATAGTGCACCGTTATTGAAGTGCTGCAACATACTGAGAAATGCATGATACATTCTTACTGTAATGTTGTCACATATTGTTTTTCTCTGTATGGAAACAAAAATAGCTTAAAATATGGTTGATCTCCTTTGTGCCAATAATAATAAAATTAAAAATACTACACTTTTCAATCTTAGTTTGGAGCCGTGAAATGTCCAGAGAAATGTATTTACCTGCAGGGTGTAAGTTTGGACTTCCTGCTAATTCTTTGGAAAGCTACTGCAAAGCCAAGGTTGAAAAGTGGCACAAGCGTTAATTTTAAAATTATTGACACAAAGGAGGTTAACCATATGTTAAACTATTTTAATTTTCATACAGAGTAAATCAATATGTGACAATATTACTGTAAGAATTTATCATACCTTTTGCAATAACTTAGTTGCAGCACTTCAAATAATGCAAAATGCACAGCTATGTACAATCCTATGTTCAAACTCAAACAAACTTACGTACAGTCATTTATTAAGCCGTTATCATCCATTGCTTGTACAGTCACGAAATTAAATATTCTTCAGTTGACAAAATTTGTTTTCCTAAAAACTCAACAATAAATTAACCTATTAGAGTACCGACTTTGGCAGGTTGTCAAGTTATAACTATTCGAAGAATAACAACAAAAAGATCCAAATAAATTCATTTGTTCCCGAGCTATTGGCAAAAGAAAATTTGTCAACTGTCAAATACTTTCTTTTCCGTGTGTACTATATAAAGAAGACTTTACCTCATTCTTTTCCTTAATAATATCCTCTTCCAAAATGCAGAAGTTGTTACCACAAGAGGCGTGAATAGGATTTTCCAGAAATAACTTCTCTGCACATTTTAATTAACAGATAAGTTATTTTTTAAATGACGCTATAATTAAAAACATGGTGTCAGCTGAAAACGTGTTCCCTCACAAGATGATTCCTACACAGTACTTGCCATTAAAAATGCAACTTCAGGGAGACAGGGTAGCTACGCCAAAGTTCCCAAGCCGATATCTAATAGTAAGTGTCGAATATGCTTAACCCTTAACATACCAAGCGGGGTACTCTAGGGACCCCAGATAGTGATATTTAGTGATACTGCCGCAATCATAAGAATCAATTTATTCTCAATTTTTATATGTATCCTGCAACCTTTGAGATATTAATTACATGATTAGATCAACGACTCGTTTCTTTAAAAAATACAAAAAATAAAAACACACTTGAAAATGTAAAAACTCCATTGTTAAACCTGTGTTTCAGATTTACGAACACAAAAATATAAAATTGTATGAAGAACTGAATAGTGCTCAAATATACATAATATTTGATGTCAACAATGTTCATTTAACTTAAGTATGCTTCTAGACATCCAAAAAATAATAGTTGGAGTAACCCTCTGCAATACTATGTTGAGAAATTAAAATAATACTTGGGGTCTTCAGAAGACTCCAGCTTGGTAAACAACTTTGACGACTTAGACTTGGTACGTTAAGGGTTAAACTTACCGCAGTTTTCGCTGTGTGACAACGTGGTGACAAAGGAGCAGAACTGACCCAACATTGACAACCAGAACGACTGTAACACAGCGAGACATCGAGAGGATGTTCTCTTCTGGTATGGTAAGCCATGCGTCTTACGATCCAATGCCACAGCTCATCAACTGTAGCTGGCGGAGTTCACAGGTATGAGAAGCTGTGCAGCCATCGACCAAACATATTTATCCTTCCCTGCTCTATACATTCTGCAAATTTGGACTTACCTGGATGTATCCTTCTTAGTTCAACATTTTAAGTAACGAGCAGTGTAATAGTCTCATACATTACTTAAAGAAAGAGCGATGATTCTCAGAACTACTCGGAAGGTTCTAGTTTACAATTTTATATGATATATATATATATATATATATATATATATATATATATATATATATATATAGATAGATAGATAGATAGATAGATATACAATAATTTAAAACGGTTATATCAAAGTTTGCAATTCAGAGTACAAAAAGAAGTATAGCTCTCGGAACACTGATTATAGCCAGATAATACCACTAGTAAACTCAACCACACTCAGTACCGTTAGTTGCTTGGTATTGTCTATGAGGCAAAGATCATCGTATCTCATTGCGTGTAGATTTTTGTATTTGTTTAACGCTAAAAATTGTTTGTCGCTAATCGAACCCAGTAACATATATATACCGACAGGACGTACGTTAGTCACAAGGTTACATGAGTGAAACACTAAATTATTCGATTGACACTTGCGGCCTTGTCAACACTAGAGAAAGGTACAAAGTGATTAAATAAATACGAAACATAATTCATACAAAATATAGCGATGTATGAAGTCTCCTTTTCATACGATTTGGATAAAGGATACATCTGTAGAGAGCAACATAAATGATTTCTCTGGATAATTTGGATTAGTCCAGAATTCGAACAAAAATAATTTTGAAATTCGTTGTTAAGTCCAACATTTTTTCTTTCTTTCTTCGGATTCTCAATAAAGTTGACTACTGAAAAGCTGAGTTACAGATTTTATGTTAAAACATGTTCACTATACCATTGCCTTATTCACAGAACAATACATTAGTTATTAATGTATGTCTGAAATAATAGTGCTTCGTGCAGATTTATTTTATCCAATCGGAATTGCACAATGATAAAAAAAATGTTGCAAGGTATAATGTTCTTATTTACAGAGAAAAAGAGTTGAAAGGACTTAACGCTAACAAACATTTTCTTTAAACAGACATACATTTATTCTAATTTATGGAAGAAAGAAATAATTTGTGGAGCAGTATATTTATTAAGGTTACATATTCGTACAAAAGAATGTAAATATAATCGGGTCTGTCTTCAGAAAGGACGTGCTTTTAGCCACAAATTACACTGCTTCTTTTCGCTGTCTTTCATGCAGAATCCTGGTTTTGTTTTGATGCATGAAATACCTGAAACAAAAATCAAAAAATATTTAAAATGTTACATTTTAAAATATTTAACATTTTTTAAAATTAAATGGACAAAATCTGTTCAGTCAGTTATGGACTTTTGGGTTTCTGGTAGAAAAACGATTAATTAAAAAAGTGTTTATTGATGCTGAACAACTCGAAATGTATTACTATGCAAAAGTAAGTGGGTACCCAATGGCGTTCGAGGTACTATGGGGTACCTAATGTCTGCATATTTAGATATGTGGAAATATATGTCTCTAAAATGTAAAGAACTGATATCTGTTTAGTACAGAAAACCGCAACTCGGTAAGCCTTATGGATACCGAGGTATGGGAAAATAAAGAACACCACCATAGAAGTTTGAGGTTTGCGTACCAGATTGTGCAGTTTCGAAAACGTAATTACTGAGAGCTAACAACAACCTCAAAAGTAGTTTCAATTCAATACACTACACACACGTCCTTATGGGGGTTTTCGGGTACTATGGCATTCACAGACCTCCCATTTCTAAACATTCTAAAATATATCTTAATAAACTTATAAAGAACGTTACAGGTGTGTGTTTACCGAAACCACAAGTCGGTACGTTTAACAGTTACCGAAATATGGTGAAATAAATAGGAACACCATAGGTATGTGGGGCTTCCATACTTGACAGTACAGTTTAGAAAATTAATGAAAATATGACTAATGGCTATCAAGATATTGTCAAATAAAGGGAGGACCCACACAGTTATGGGGTTTTGGTGTTAGGTGGTAAAATTTCCGAAACCGGTCATGAAATCTGAATAAGCACCAGTAGCAATTTCATCCTAAAGTAACTGGGTATTCCCATGGGGTTTTAGAACATTATGGGTCTAAAAAGATTAAGTTTGAAAAGCTTTGGAAAATATAATTTGACATTTGTAAAGAGTATTAGAAAAGAGAATAGAGTTACCCAATACTTCCAGCCAGTACATCTTACAGCTAGAGAGACACCGTGAAATAAAAGAGTATTAGATCTTGAAATTTCATAAAACAACTTTTGATCTTAATAAAAGTTAAATAAGATGGTACTTATATGGGTGAAGTGAGTACCTCACACTCGTCAGGGCAATTCCGATCCAAAGATTAATTCAGCTCGAAGTTTTCTTCGGGTAAATCCAAGCGTGATAATTCCTAGCGTACAAAAAGAATGAAAATTCTTTGTCAATATCTAATATAGCAACCGAGATATAAGTAATTATGTATTTTATGACGTCGTAAAAATGGAGACCCACATGGATTTGTACTGTTGAGTCTTTGCTGTAAGAAGAAGAAATTTCAGAAAACTACCGTATATACCTTAATAGACAATTAAATGGGTGCAGGCACGGTGGCTTAGTGGTAGAGTGCGTACCTTTGGTGTATTGGGTCCCTGGTTCGATCAGCGGCCAAGTCAGTTTGTAGTCGACATCGTATTCGTGGGTATTCTCGGGGTACTCCCGTTTCCTCCCACCTTTGCACTCCATCAATTCTATCATCAACATTCATTTGCCTTAATTTCATTTTAAAATTAAATGGGCAGTTAAGTGTGATCGTATCTCTGTGCATTAAGAGAATACTCCAGTGTAGTTTCTGCAAAACATACTAGGTAAACACCCCACCACGAAGTTACTGTGTCCTCACTGATTTAATTGTCTATTAAGGTATATACAGTAGGTTTTTGAATTTCTTTCTTATAGCAAAGACCCAGAAGTACAAATCCTAAAAGATCTCTATTTTTACGTCATAAAACATATGACTCGTTATATTTTGGTTACTATATTAGATATTCACAGGGAATTTTCACTCTCTTACACAGCTCGATGAACCTTTGGAACTGCCTGAAGAAAACCTAGAACTAATCTTTCCATCGAAATTGTAATGAGGTACTCACTTAACCCATAGAAGTACCATCTTATTTAATTTTGTTGGGACCAATAATTTTTCCGAAGTTTCAACATCTCATACTCTTTTATTTTACGGTGTTTCTCTATATGTTAGATGTACTGGTTGGAAGTTTTAGGTAAACATATTTATACTTACATATTTCTAATACTCTTTACAAATGTCAAGTTATATTTTCAAAAGCTTTTAAAATTTAATCTTAGTAGACTGTAAGATGTTCTAACACGCCATGGAAATATCTAATTACTTGAAGATGGAATTGCTACTGGTGCTTATTAACTTTCCATGACCGGTTTCGGAAATTTTATCATCTAACACGAAAATCCCATACTTGTATTGGTCCTCCCTTTATTTGACAATATCTTGAAAGCCTTAGTCATATTTTAATCCATTTTCCAAATTGTACCTTCAAGTATGCAAGCCCCAAGCCCCACATACATATCGTGTCGCTCTTTATTTTCCCATATCTCGGTATCCGTAAGGCTTACCGAGTTGCAGTTTTCAGTAAACAAATATCAGTTCTTTACATTTTAGACACATGCATTTCCATATATCTAAAATGCAGAAATTAGGTACCGCATTGGAACCCCATTGGAGTACCCACTTACTTTTGCATAGCAGGGTAAAAACGCCAGTGGTTCTCACTTTAAGGTTGAAAACATACTATTTTGTCTCTTCTCTGAGCATCGTGAATCTGTCGGAGCTGTACCATAGTTGGAAAGACTCACTGATCCTTCCTATAATGACCATGTAGTCAGAATTCAAAAAGGAGTAGCCGTTGAAGGAAAAACAATATTTTAAAATCCTTGCACCAGTAGTCGTCAGCTTAAAATCAAAATGTTCCAGTAGTAGTCAGAATTTTCTACCAGTGTTCGTCACTCAAATAACTTGACATAATTTATTCAGAAACGCACTGTTTATCAGTTTAAAATTAAGAATAGAGTATAAAGTACTAATGTTAATAACTGTGCATCACTTTTGGCACTCAAGAAAGAAAATAAAAACGTTTTTACATACTTTTTTAAAGCAATTTCAGTAAGAAAAATGTTAACTGAATTCAAAAGTTAACTGTACATTATTTTAACGTTAAGAATACAATATTAAATACTATGTTTAATAACTATAGTGACTTTAAGCACTCAAGAATGAAAATAAACATGTTTGTACATACATTTTTAAAACAATTTGAGAAACAAAATCAGTTAACCGAATTCAAAACTTAATTATACATCACCTTAAGATTAAGAAGGGACTATAAAATACTGAGGTTAATAATAATGCATTACTGAAGAATGAAAACAAAAATGTTTTTAACTACCTATATTGTATTTACATGTTGTTATTTCTCATTAACATGCTTTTTGATAACGCACGATATGGGCTAGGGGTGCGCACGAGAAATGATTTGAGACTGTCACCTCTCGCAAAGATGTCGCGAAAGTTGTCTCCTCTCGAAATCTGTATCTGTTTCTATTGGAAAAGCTATGTCTCGTCTCGAATTTCGTAACAAAAATTCTGTCTAGTCTCGTGCCGTGCGCAACCCTAATCAGACCATAGACAAAAACTTCATTTCGGAGGGGTTTCGATAGGGCTTTGTGATTTCCAAATTTTGAAATAGATAATCGATATTGAAATACTATTGAAACTTGTTCGAAATATCAAAAAATACAGCAATATCAAAATATAAGCAATATCAAAAATCGAAAATATAGAAATTGATAAAGATCAAAAACATCGATATATCGGTCAAAAATTTCGATATCGATAGTTTGATATTTGAAAATATTAATCGTTCGATCGAAATATCGCACATCCCTTGGCTCCAACTGTTACCACCTTAAAAAAGAATGTGAAAATTGCTAACTACCTAGGTAATCTGTAAGTACCTTAAGACGGGGTTACTTTGCACTTCAGGGTTAACTTCGCACAAAATACGAAAAAAGTTACACAATCTTCCGTCGGTAAACCCATGAACTGTAAAGAGAAAGTTTCAATTGCCACCGTAAGATAGAACATCTAACTGGATTTTGGCTATAATGTTGGCGGTTAACATCAGTTCTAATCACCTGAAGGGTTTGTTGTTGTAGAGGTATGGAAAGCACTCACTGTAAATGCAGACAAAATTTGGAAGATATCACCTACAAGAATTTCCGTCAAAGTTAAGTCGGTTTCGTGGAATTCTACTGTGTATGATGGGACTTCCAAGCAATAGTTGAAACTGAAGGGTGAAACATTGTAAAGTCATAGAAAAAATAAAACTGGGAGAAGGCTGTTTTGAGCCTCAAATCGTGGTTACTTTGCACCGGGTCAACGTAACCCCTTAAATGGGAAATTCTTACTACTGACACCTCCTCCCGTCTAACTTTAGGAAAATTTCCTCTTTAGGTAGATGTCGAAATGGATTTCTTGTTGGAAAATAAATTACGAACAGCGGCGGATTCAGAAGAATAGTTTGAGAGGGACTTCACACAGAAATACTTCGTTTATTTAGAAATCACTAGACTTTTTGAAGGGCTTGACGGGCATACGCATAGGAATGACTAAATTAGATTTTTTTTAAAAAGAAATCCTGCAATTTGGGTGGGCTTCAGCCTGAAAGCCCCAAATCCCGTAAATCTTCCACTGATTACGGTTGAGATGATATTCTTGGATATAAAGAGCAACCAAGGCAAATCTGTTCACGGAGATTTTTTCTGTTTTTCAGTTGCCATTTTTGTGGGTCATGCTAAACTATCAGAATGTGGCTCCTATTTCGGTACCAGAAAATACACAATTTTCTTTACACATATCGATAATTCATACTAAGTACTGATACCGGTACCATAATTCCAACATCAATATTTGTAGACTGCATGCAGTTTTGTGTAAAAAGTGAAATGTATAAATACAGGAGAGAAAACATTGCAGACAAACATTATGTTAGTATGTTGAACATACTTTTTTGTATGTGGTGCAAAATATCTTCATCTGTGGGGTTACTTTGCACCAAAGTTTATATGAAATGAAATCTTTGAGTTTTACGTTCCACGATTTTGCCGGGTATGCTAAAGGAGACGGTGATGATGAGTAATGAATGAAATGGTGGAATGAAGAAAGTGGGAGGAAACGGGACAACCTCGAGAACACACGGTGTTTGTCCACCACAAAGTTCACTTGGCGGGGACTGGGATCGAACCCGGGACCCCAAGCACCAGAGGTGAACGCTCTACCACTGAGCCACCGCGGCCCCTCATATAGAGTACAAGTAACAATATGTTGTAAAAAAAATGGCCCGTCTGGAGGTCATGTAAGCTAAACACCAATACAATTGTTACAGATTTATTTACTAGCACTGTTTAATTATCTACGGTGCTGAACATCGCAACACCAATATCATTATGTCACGTCCTTTCAAAACTATGCTAACTGCAAAGTAGACCTGCTTTGCTTCGTAATGTCCAAATAGTTTATTACTGTGCTCGAATGCAGGCAAGTAGCATACAAATTTATGATGTTGAAGGCGTTATTTTTCACAGCTATGAAGAAAAGACATGAAAACGAAAAATAAAAATAAATCTTTGTTTTACGTCCTACGGTTATACTGTGTATGCTGACAGTCACAAATGAGTATTGAAAATTGATGATCTTGGAATACGATTTGGTGGAATAATGAGGGGGAAAAATAGACATTGATTAAATATAAAATTGAAAAGAAATAAGGGCCTGACGCTCAAATATTTATCTATCTGGCAGCCATCTTGATCCCTCTAAAATATCATGAAGTTCTTGATTGATTCTAAACCCAATAATAGTAATAGTAATTATAACAATAAACACAGAATATACCTAGATATAATTTACGCACCTTGAAGTCTAGAAATTAATAATTGCAATCCTCAGCATTCCAATAGAACTTTGGTTTCTCCAAATGAAGATTCGGACATCGGTTTTCTTCTCAAGCAATAATGGGGTACAATAATCAGTTGCAGTCCAAAGCCAAGTCATTAAGCATGAATATAAAAGATTTTGTGTTAAATATTTCAATGTAAATTTCATGAAATACAATTCATTATTTAGTTACATACAAACTCTTACGCATGTAAGTCAGAATCTACTTGTAATAACTTGTAAATTTAAACAAAATTATACTACAGTTATAGGGACATCAAACATATATTCCATAAGATATATAGGGTGTCTCAAAAGTTCCCTGACATAAAGTAACTCGGTTATTATCAGAGTTACAACAAAATGTAATTGGGAAATAGTCTCCAAATATGATGTTTCCAATGTAAGTTGAAGGAATTTTCGAAATCGGATGAGTCGTTTGGCTGTACACTCTTTATGCGTCCAATGTTAAATGAAAATGCAACGTTGCCATTTACCTGGACCCACAACCAGGGCCGTGCTGGGATACTAATGAGGGCGGTGGACAAGTCTACTAACAGGGCGCTCATACAAAAGGGAATATATATATATATATATATATATATATATATATATATATATATATATATATATATATATATATATATATATATATATATATATATATATATATATATGTGTGTGTGTGTGTGTGTGTATATATATATATATATACTTTGAAAGAAAGTATGGAAATAGCTACTTTGTGGAAACCTTGAATCGAAATCCTCTTTACTAGAGAAAAACTTTTTAGTTTCTCTAATAATATTTCTGTCACATAAAAAGAAGCTAAATGTATCAACAACTTAATATAGCTCTATGGCCTATGGACACAGGAGGTTCAGTGGTGCGTTTACAAAAGCTCTCCATTGATTTCTATTCTTAGCCTACTGCACCCAGTTTATACTTTGTATTTCAATTTCTGCGAGAACCATTTTAATATTGTCCACCCATCTGCGCCTCGGTCTTCCTAATTTTCGTTTTCCTATTTGGATTTCCAGTTAGAACTTTGAAAGCGTTTCAAATTTCTTTCATTCTGGCTACATAACCTGCCCATTTGAGCCTCCTAGACTTGATGACCCTAACAATGTTTTTGTAAACGGTATAAAATTATGCAGTTTCTCGTTATGAAGTTTCCATCATTCCCCATTCCCGTTCCTCTTGGAGTTCGAATATTGGTTTAAGAATCTTGTTTTCAAAAACTTTCAGTCTGCGATTTTCCTTCAGAGTGAGTGATCATGTTTCGCAACCATACAGCACAACAGACATGATTATCGTTTTATATTTTAAGCTACAAATTCCTCAACAGAATTAGCGACAGCAAAAGATTTTTAACTGAATAATAACACGAAATACCTGCTTTCAGTTGACATCATTTTTTTTAAAATAGTAATTATGGTTTTGGTCTGTTAATAATGATTCTAGATATTTGAAAGTATCCACTTTGTCGAAAGAAAATATTATTTGGTATTTAACGCATCCATAAAATGCAGTATTACAATCCCGACAAACTTCCATTTATTTAGTTCTCTCTGCATTTACTTTTAAGCCTATATCTCTGCAAGCGTTAAGTAAGATTTCTTCATTCCTTTCTATTTTTCTATCATCCCCTATTAAACTTACATCATAACCATACTCCATAACCTGCTAAATGCAATTCAGCTCTAGAACCTGATTCCTGTTTTGGTTTTCCTTATAGTGTTCTCCACAAAAAAAGTTAAATAATAATGGTGACAACGAATCTCCTTGTTTCATGCCATTCTCAACGTGAAAAATCGTGAACAGGAATTTTTCTACTCGATTCTTACTGCCTTAATTAATCTACCTTTTTCGGTATTGCAAATTCTGTAAGCATTTTGTACAATGTTTCCCCCTTACCCTAGTCTAAAATCAGTAATTGATGTGCCAGAATATTTTATTCCCATTTCTTTTTAAGTATTAGTTGAATAGTAAATATCTGGTAGATAGTTGATCGATTTTACCTACATCCGCTATGATAATCTCCAATAATTTTATCTGTGTATGGAGTCAATCTTGCTAATAGAATATTTAAGAGAATTTATTAGATGTTGACAAAAGAGAAATGCCTCAATAATTATTAAATCAGTTTTGTTGCTTTTCTTCTGAACTGGAACAGTGATTGACTTTTTTCACTCTTGTGGTAATTCCTCCTTGTTCCAGATAAGGAGAATGAGTTTGTATATCTTGTTTCACAATTTTTCCTCTCCAGCTAAAATTAAGTCAACCAGAATTTCGTCTACACCCGGAGATGTGTGTTTCTTTAATTTTTTAATAGCGATTTCTATTTCTGTGTGGTTAGGTTCTGGAATATACGGTTATGCTGTGTGCATTTCACATTCTCCACGCACATTAGTTTTTGGCTATGTGTTAAACAAATCGTCTAAGAAATCTTTCCATCTATTTAAGATGCTATCCTGATTAGTGAGAACTGTTCCTTTAGTTTTATTTAATATATAAGCACGAAATTGATAGCCTTTCTTAAGTCCGTTAATGCATTTATACATGTCCTGAATGTTTTATTTTTACTATTATCTTCAAGTTAATTAATTTTAGTTTTCAAAAATCGCGTTTCTTTGTTCTAAAAGTTTTGGAAGTTTTCCGCCAGATGACAGTGAAATTTTATGTAGTTATTTCGTTCGGATTTTGTAGCCAACGCTGTTTCTTCTATTTTCCCTTCTCTGCTAATTTAGTGCATTCCTGGTTGAACCATGCTTTGTTCCTACGTGTTTGTGTGTGTCCCAATATTTCTTTTGTTGAAATCTTAATGTTATCTCTAATTTCAACCAAGTATCCTGAACACTAGTGTACTCCCAACCTTCTAAAACAGAGAATATATTCGACAGTTCAATCTGGCTCCTCTCTCACCTGACTCTCCTCTAATTTCTTTAAATTAAACCGCTTCGTTTTCAGATATTGAATATTTCCTTTATTGAACGATAGTCTCTCTCTTATTATCATTATCAACTCCTCTGAACGACCGAACATCAGTTGTGCTAGACTGTTTCTTTCCATCTACTAAAAACGTGATCGATTAGATTATGTGTTTTTCCGTCTGGTGAGGTGCAAGTATGTTTATGAACGTCGCGATATGGGAATTTTGAAATCATCACGATACGGTTTCTGGATTTGCAAAGTTCGCGAGTCTAACGCCGTTGTCACAACCGTCTTTATGTAGACATTTATTCCCTATAATCGGTTTGAAAATACCCTCTCGTCCTACCTTCGCATTGAAACCGCCTAACAGAATTTTCATATGGTATTGCAGGAGATGATCAAATGCCCGTTCTAGTCTTTCGTAAAAACTTTGTTTATTGTCATCCTTATATTCTGTTGGGATATACACATTTAAAACAATAATATTGCACCACCGACCCTTAAGAGAAGTAAAAGAAAATCTATCATTATGAAATTCAACCCATGTAATTGCTGATATTACTTATTCGTTTGAGAACGAAAAGTCCTGTAGTTGGTAATTTTTAATTCGTTCCCCGTAAAAGAACGTAAAATTTCCCGACTTAACTCCTCCATTTCCTTCTAATCTAACTTCCTGATATCCCACTAGGTCCATCTTCTTTTCTAAACTCATTTGTTACACATTTTAACGCGCCTGCCCTATAGAGACTTCTTATCTTCCATGTTCCAATTCTCATGTCGATTTTACTTTGCTGAGTTCGTGCCAAGTTATCAGTTCTGATCCGAGGAATCTGAGAATATATCTGATTTTTTTTTAAATACAAGATGAGTTGTTAGCCCCACACCAAATCCTCAAGCTGGAGGATCACCCCTTGTCTGTTCGCGACTGCTTATTCAGTATATTCGCAGCTAACCTCTATATCCCAGAGGCCATATCCTCGATCCACAACCTGAGGACGTGCCGTGCCGTGGTGACAGGAAGACCACATTTTACGGAAATTAATAGAGCTATATTTTAGAATTACAATAGATACTGATTATCCGAACACTGATTTAAAAACACACAGGAACAATCAATATGCTCAGATAATGGATGCATATTAAGACTGTGAAAGCTTCGTTGCCGTAAAAATCGTAAATTAGAGACTAGTGTCATTGTAGTATTTCATGAATGCATCGTACGTTTGACTATCCGAACTATTCTTGATGTATTACATTGTTTCGTTTTATAGCTACACAACTTTATAATATTTTGGTAATGTTTTGGTATAATGATCTGCCAATTTTTTTTTATTATTTTTTTTATGTGATATTTGGCAGGACATCTCATGAAAGGGCGCCTCGTATTCTTCACAGCTTCTTTATTAACAATCACTATTCGAATTTATTATACAAAGCTTGCACACAGGATAAATAAAACCACTTATCTATAATGTGATGTTTCGTAGGGCGCCTTATGTAAAAGGCACACTGTACCTTTCACGTGTTCTTTACCAATAGTAATTGTATGTGTTTATTGTACAGAACTGTGGTATACAGAAGAGTAAATAAATTCGTTCATCTTTGATGTGGACTCGCAAGGGCGCCTAATGTAAAGGGCGCACTGCACCTTTCACGTGTTCTTTACCAATAAAACTGTAAGAATTTATTACTAAATCTTGTACCTTTATTTATACTGTGATGTTTCAGAGGGCGCACCGGGACACGTCCCGGTGTCCCGGTGGGCCAGCACGGGCCTGCCCACAACATAAGTGAATGAAGTTACTGTCTTTTACGTTAACATGTCGATGGCCCATTTCAAACAGTAACTTCATTCACATATGTTGTGGGTCCAGGTAAATGGTAACATTGCATTTTCATTCCACATTGGGCGCATAAAGAGTACAGCCCAAACGGCTCCTCCGATTTAAAAAGTGTTCACTTTAGATTGAAAACAACATATTTAGAAATGGTTTTTCCTCTTACATGTTGTTGTAACTCTGATAACAGAGTTACTCTGTGTCAGGGGACTTTCGAAACACCCTGTATACATCATACGAAGTTCTTTTCTAAATTCTACACGGGTGTAGTTTAATTGAATGTGAGATGGATGATACATCAGACCGTTTGGGAATACTCACACAGATGGCCGCCAGTTTGGATTAAATTTGTTTGTTATAAATTGGTGGGTAATGTGATACATATATATGGCCACGGGCTAGAATTTTCTCAGTATGTCAAATATGCAATCAGATTCCATGGAGCTTAATTTGGTGAAAAGTTATTGTCAATTGAACGTTTTATTTACCTCTTTCTTCTAGATGTAGAACCATACCGTTAGAACATGAGGAATGTATCGAAATATTCAAACTGTGGGGCGGGAGGAGTGCCTGTGCAGTGGTTACCGATTGCAAACAGAATCATCCACAATGTGACTGTGTTACATGTTGCAGTGTCACAGTAATTAACTAAATTTGAGGAGACGGGCACATTCGTGGACATACGTCGTAGCGGACGTTCGTAGACAGCTACAGATGAAGCAACGCCTACGGCAGTGCTGACTTCCTTCTCGATGTGGCCCCAAAGGAGCACACGTCATTTATTAATGCAATGTGGGTTGAGTCATAGGGTCTGCGCGTGTATAAGTGCATCCGTACAAGGTGCAAATGAAGCAACATCTCCACGAGAACGATCTTGGTCGCCAAGTGCAGTTTTGTGACCGAGTTATCGAGTAATTATGGTTAAACTCTAAAATTTTTATGCAAATACTCTTTTCAGATGAAGCTGACCTCTACGTAAATAGGAAGGTTAATAGGCAGAACATGCACAATTGGTCACCTGACAATCCCGCGTGCAAGACCCCTCCAACATGACCAGCGCAAAGAAAATTAATTATGGTGTTGGCAGATAAATGAGGAATACGTCTAATCAGTCACTTTTTCATTCCATAAAATTAACTGCGGAATAATACCTCACGCTCGTACAGGGATAGATATTGCGAGCTGCGATGCCCGAGGATGGTACATTCTCGCAGTTTTTTCAACACCATGGCGCTTTCTTCATTATGGATTCGTGGTGCGTCACTACTTGAACAATTCCCAAAAACATGGGTTGATCGACGAGAGGCAGTTGAATGGCTGCCCGATCACCGGACCTAACGCTGTTCAATTTCTAGCTTTGTGGACATGTTAAGCCTATGGTTTGTGCAGTAAATATTCATATTTTTTAACATCTAGAACAAAGTATCGCCATCGTCTGTGCACGAATTTGACCCTATATCCTACTTTGTGTCCACATTAATTGGAAGAAGCTTCTGCAAATGTTTATTGCTCAGTAGGAACATGTGGAACATATACTATAACCAGGGGTAAAAGTGGACCTGAAAAGGTGGGGGGACGGTAGGTAGCGGCATCACTCCACGCCGTTCCTCCTGCCTATCTTTGCCCATTGTACCATTTTACGGTCTGGGAGACGCCGTACATGTTTTTCGAGGTGAGGAACTGTGTCCCCCGCGTTCCCCCTCGCTTTTACCCCTGACTATAACAGGGAAATGTGTTCGAAGTGGGAACAATCAGAGGCGGTGCGTTTTATTACGATTTTGACTCGACATATCGGCTATCTAAATGTTCAAATGCAGTGAAGTGTGAAACATACAAGATTGCATTTCTATTTACATAATGTCTGAAAACCACTGAAAAGCCTCTTTAGTTACGGAGAAAAAATGGAGAGACTGATCCATCCATCGTGAACAACTTTCTGAAAAAAAAATAAATAAAAATAGCCCCTTACCTTGTATCAGAGAATTATACACGAAAGTGCTCAAAAACCGACTTTTAATATTAACAATTTCCAGCGGGAAAACTCCTGGACCACACACTCGAATGAGGGGTATTTCAAACTCCTGTAAGATTCGCCCCCACTGCAATCCCCTAAATCCGCCCACGCTCAAACCACGACGCTTATAAGACTTCAGACAAGACGACATACCAACATACGAAAGAAACAATTCAATATGGCACATCAAAATATAAACTAATGAACTTCTTTGAAAACACCTCATTTTACAAACAAAAGGTAGAAAAAGGTAAAAAAAATGTCAGTATTGTCAACTTAGAAGTTACTTCTACATGAGAAATAAAATCTTTGTCAATATATAAAAATGGATTTATTAAAGGTATTTAGCATGTATTCTTCCCTGAAGGTATATCTTGATCACTAAAAAACCAGAAACGGTATGTCTCTATCACTGAAAAAAAAAACAGAAGGGTATGACATACCAATACATATAGTCTCACTTGGTTCACTGCCAATAACATTTCACCAGAATAAGTTAAATGATATCTGATTGCACATTTGACATCCTCAGAACATTTTAGTGCATGGCCATATATCACACTACCCACTTATCATCCGTATTACAATTTCGAATCTAAGATGGCGACCGTCCGCGTGATGTAATCCGAAAGTATCCCTCTGGGCCTAATGTGTATCTCTTATCTCGCATTCAATGAAACTACATCCCTGTAGTTTTCAGAAAGGATGACAAGGGACTTCTGATGCATCCTGTATATAATAGTTGTATCAATAATGAAGTTGGAAGTGTGTGATCTAGATCGTTGTTTCCAATTTAACCTAATGTCTTGCTGAAAAGGGAATAGTTGTTGAAATCTGAGTTTTACGTGCGACGGGTATACCGGCTAGGCTAAAGGAGACGCTGATGATGATATAATGAATGAAATGGTGGAATGAAGAAAGTGGGAGGAAACGGGAGAACCCCGAGAAAACCCACTCACACGGGGTTTGTCCACCACAAAGTTTACTTGGCGCGAGCTGGGATCAAATCAAAGACCCCAAACACCAGAGGTGAACGCTCTACCACTGAGCCATCGAGGCCCGATAGGAATATTTGTTGAAGTCCACTGTCTTCTTCACTACCAAGGTTACACAAAAATGAGCCTATGGTTTGATGGAATTCGAACCAACATTATATGTATACTCTCTAAGCGAGAATCAAAGCTGGCACCAAGTTTACATATGCGCGCGCATTGTATGTTACTTATATAGCTCACAGAGCTATGGGCGAGCAAGCAAGGCACGTGCCCCGGGCGCGTGGTTGGAGGGGCTACTAAAAGAGAGGTTATATATTAGTACTTTTCCGTTTTGGTGTTTAATACTTTTCATCAGAGTGCGAAATCATGAAATCAAAGTGGGGGAGACTGAAGGACTGAAGAGAGCGAGAGAGAGGAAAAACAAACAAACAAACAAACAAAAAAAAAAGCTGTGCAGTTTTACACTTCAAAGAATTGTAGTGAAATGAGAAGGTCAGAATTCAAGATGACATTCGGATGCTTGGCACGAAGAAAAACATTGCAAGCAATTAAAAAAAAAAAACTTAAATAATGCGATATATTTTGTAGGCTTTGGATATGTATGTTTTAGTTGGCATCAACAATTATTGGTGTGTTTTGTCACAATTGACAGTTTAGCGAGAGACTAGGCTAACTGACAATTTTAACTTTCTGAAAGAAAAGGAAACAAATGAAAACAGCACGTTACAAAGGATACGTCTGATATTCATAGTTTGGCTTAGTATACAACAGGAGTGGATCCAGGATGGACTACTGGGGGGCGGTGGGTTGTAATGCCACTACTTACAAGCTATCGCTACTTTTAAGAGATTCAACTCTGGGTGGATTTTATTTTATATTAAAATACACAAAGTTTCGTCTTCTTGGGGGCGATAGACCCTCCCTGGATCCGCCCCTAACTCAGGACAAGCTACACCGACAAGTGGTTGAGGCAAAGGTCAATTAATGACATTGGTATGCTGTTCCGTCAAAATCTCAATCTTGACCTGGATGTAGGTTAGCCTGGTCCTCACTGAACCCCTCAATTGAATGTTTAATATGTAAATTAGGCACTCCTACATAACAAACAGTAAATATAACCTACCTTATTCTACGTTTTTAAATGCATTTCTACAACTGATTGTAACTTTAAAGGTTCTCGTGAAGATTAGCTGGCGGAGGTTACCTAACATAACCATGAGTTATCAAATTAACAGTTGTGCATCGTGGGCGATAATAATGATCCTGAGGTTAGATGTTAAATTGAACTCGAGAGCGGAACAAGGGCTGATGTTATTCGTGTCTCAGACAGCATCAACAATTATTGGTGTGTTTTGTCACAATTGACAGTTTAGCGAGAGACTAGGCTAATTGACAATTTTAACTTTCTGAAAGAAAATGAAACAAATGAAAACAGCACGTTACAAAGGATACGTCTGATATTCATAGTTTGGCTTAGTATACAACAGGAGTGGATCCAGGATGGACTACTGGGGGGCGGTGGGTTGTAATGCCACTACTTACAAGCTATCGCTACTTTTAAGAGATTCAACTCTGGGTGGATTTTATTTTATATTAAAATACACAAAGTTTCGTCTTCTTGGGGGCGATAGACCCTCCCTGGATCCGCCCCTAACTCAGGACAAGCTACACCGACAAGTGGTTGAGGCAAAGGTCAATTAATGACATTGGTATGCTGTTCCGTCAAAATCTCAATCTTGACCTGGATGTAGGTTAGCCTGGTCCTCACTGAACCCCTCAATTGAATGTTTAATATGTAAATTAGGCACTCCTACATAACAAACAGTAAATATAACCTACCTTATTCTACGTTTTTAAATGCATTTCTACAACTGATTGTAACTTTAAAGGTTCTCGTGAAGATTAGCTGGCGGAGGTTACCTAACATAACCATGAGTTATCAAATTAACAGTTGTGCATCGTGGGTGATAATAATGATCCTGAGGTTAGATGTTAAATTGAACTCGAGAGCGGAACAAGGGCTGATGTTATTCGTGTCTCAGACAGGGCATGGAATGGAACGAATATGAAAATAAGGTTCCTGTAATAGTTTTCCACAGGGTTTGTAAGATTTTCGAAACACTTGGCATTTTTTTTTTATCAAGACTTGACATTTTTTAAAGAAAGAAACCAAGACTTGGCAATTTCAAGTTTCATCCCCCTCAAAATCTTGTAATGCTCGCTACGCCGCTGTAAGCAATACATATTTTCGACAATATTCGTTGTTCATCCATTTCCGCTGGGTTACAACGTGGTAAGCTGCATATGGGACTTTTAATAGTGTTATTATAATGAGAAAGAATTGCAAATTATGTTGATGTTCCTAAAAGAGGGAAATTGAAAGAGAAATTAAAAATAAATAAGGGAGAGAAAAGTAATTGCTTGAAAATAAAAATAAAGTCCTTGAGTTTAATGTCCCACGATTATGCTGTTAGGCTAAGGGAGACGGTGATTAAAGCAAGTTAATGGTTATAGAATATTTGGTGGAATGAGAAAGTCGGAGGAAACCAAGTCCCCGAGAAAACCTACAAGCACGTATATGAAAATGAAGTAAAACATACACTGGACTATGCTTTTTTTGTCTAGCAGAGTCATAGTTTGGAATCGAAAATGTGTTTTGAATCCTTGTATTTAGAGATTGAGAGTGTAAGTAACGAAATCACTTAATACATCCATTAAGATTTCGGAAAGCGAAATCTAAATTTAGGTAAGCTAAGTCCATGTACTAACTGCTTGCATCCGCTTCGTACATTGTTCGAAGGGTCACGAAGCAAATCACCTCATTTAGTCTACACATACCTAGTACTAGTGTTAATTACCTGCTTCGTTTGGGTTCGATCCTTCTAAACTATTTTACTGGTAGCATATATTCGTTCGTTTAGCCAGGATTTCGTAATGGAAGGGGGTATGTGACTTGAAATACTGTGGTTACAACACCACAGGGGATCGATCAATCTAAACTATTTTACTGACAACATATCAATATTGATTTGTTAGGACAATAAAATGAGGATATGTTAGTAAGTATTTTAATTAAAGAATTATGAAGAAATCTTGCGTAAAAGAATAGAAAAAAGTATTAACAAAGACATAGTCTTCCGAGGTCATTCGAACTCGGTTCTTCTCGTCTTCTTTCTATTTCTCTTATCTTAGTTTAATGCCGTCAAGGATAGCAACGAGATCTCTTTCGGGAGTAAAGACATCCTATAAAATGGATTAGTGTTGCCGCGAAATTCAAAATGGTTCATATTATTGGTAATTCTGGGCATTGCTTAAGTTCTAACTGACAGGCTATCTGAAAGAACCGGTTTATCGATCGTCATTTTAGTCCATAGGGTTACCGGCGCAAATCCCGGGGGGATGAGGACATGTCCCCTCCAATCTTAGAACTGGGGGGGGACTTTCCCCTCAATAATCCGATTTGAAATGCGTTTTTGGGGGAGAAATGTGATGATTTGTGTCCGATTGCCACAAAGGAAAGTAAGATGAAATGATGTCCCCACCCCAGAATAAGCCTTCAATCTGCCCGCCTCACAATTTTGAAGACAACTCTGCTCCCCTGATCCTCCGCAGCATTGTTTTTCAACTTCATAAATATTTTAAACATCTTTAAAAAAAATATGAGAACTGTCTTACGCGTCCCTCTCAATGTTGAAGACAGATTTGCGCCGCTGCATAGGGTTAACATGGAGCTAGATGGAATTCGGAATGTTCCGTTACAATAATATCCAATTTCAACGTGATCCCCCCCCCCGTTTCCTCCACACAAAGCTCCTCGTAAGAAAGAGTAACCAAACGCTTCTTGTAGCTTTATATTTTTGAGGCTGATTCATCTGTTTCATCTTTCCTTAATATTTTTCATTTCTGGATCCAAAGGGGGGGTCTGGACCCACCCCTCGGCTACGTGCCTGCTTCCCGTAAAAAGCTTCATTCGAACCCTGAATCAAACAACTCCATCTGTAAAGCAGTGCTGAGTTGATTTTAATATCCTTTCCTGCAACGAGGCTGTATGAGACGTGGACTTACTGATTAACATGGACTCCGAACCACTCCCGCCGGGAATCGAACGCGGGTCTCCCACACCAAAGGCGCGTACGCTAACTACTTAGCCATGAAGGAGCTCATCTCTAAAGCAGTGTAAGCAACAACAACAACAAAAAAGAAACAAACACACACACACACACACATACATACATACATATATATATACATACATACATACATACATACATACATATACTAGAAGTTTGCGCAATTGGGGATCAAAACATTCTCAATGAAGTATGAGAAATAGTAAACGTCAATCAAAGTGGGCTTCTGCTTATTCTTTACTTCGTTAATACTTAATTCCTTCTAGAAATAGTGAAACAATACTATGAAGTCACAGTACTTAAACATAATCGAAAGAATAAGACAAGGAAACAGAGTAATTTCCGACTGATTAAACTAGTCATATATACTATACCTAACTGTTACATTGTATTTCTTACCATATTACGAAAGCGATATAACTTTTTTACCAGCGATAGAAGCTGGACGCAATCCAATACTGCAATTTAGACGCTGTAACGAAAGCTGCAAGTCAAACGCCTGACACTCCTAACTCTTCAAGCTGTGTAGTAGCTGTTTCAAGCGGTCTGCAACTTATGACCTTGAAACTAAGTGCTAGTAACCAAATTAATGCCAAGGTACGATACAAACACCCCAACTTGCCACAATGACGTCAACACAAGGAAAAAAGAAAAACATCTAATTTTTGGTTCCAAAATTATGAAACAATAATAATAATGTTTTAATTCTCAGTAACTCAAATATTAGTTAACTAGAGAACATAACAAGCAAAACAAAACAAAACAAAAAGAACTGACTGCTGTTTTTAAATTTCAGTGAGGCTGTAAAATATGTTTTGTTTTATTGTTAAAAAACAAAAAGAAAAAGAAAAAGAAACAAAGAAATGAAATAAATTTTGTTGCAAATATCCTAGTAAAAATAAATTTTCTAGACACAAGTGGCTCCGCGTAGCGTAGTTGCTAACGCTCTCGCCTTCGGTACGAGCGGACCCAGGTTCGATTCCGGTAGGGGCACTCAGTCGAAAAAGTATCAAAAGCTTTAAAGTCCATCCTGAATGAGGCTTTCTTGGGTTTTCCTCATTTCACCAGGCAAATGCCGGGTGGTACCCAACATATAGGTCCCAGGCCGTTTGCTTCCTTCCCTTTCCCCGGATAGTGTGCTCACCGAGGGACGTCATAACTCACATGTGACGGGCTAACAAGGTCATTGATGCCGAAAGCCCAGAAATCTAAATCCTAAATCTTCATTCACTACACAAGAAAATGTTCGCGCTGAAAACGGTTTCTTAGCAATTATGTTAAGCAGTCCTGTAGTAAATCTCCATCAAGTAATAAACCGTCACATATAAAAAGGAATGAATAAACACATAACATTCATTTTGAGTACATTGAAATGTAAAAAGTTACAAAACATTAATATTCAAAGATTTCTCAAAATTCAGATTAACCCATTCCTTTCTCCTCAACCATTAACGAGTTACAATAGTAAGAATTGTAGTCATAAATCACATTACTTGTTTAGTACTATATTAAAGCAAGTTATACTAAAGAAATATATAATTAATGGAATATTTAACTAAAGTGATAGTTCACTATTGCACTTACCCAGGCTTTTGTTTCCTTCCACTCTTCTTTTCCGTTTGTAAACAACCTCGTTTATAAACCAACTCGCAAGCAAACGACCGTTGTTTCATGACGTCATCTATGGTGCAAGAAAGAGGTGTCTATAGGAGGTCAGGACCTCACACACAGATGGACGTATATAACATATAGCTGAAGTATTTAACATACGTATACGTATGTAAAATACAGAAGATTGTTAGATGTCAGACATCCTGCAGCGACATGATGTAATATCTAAGCGGGTAAAAGGCAATACCTGTGTAGCATATGGATAAAGTACGCTCCGTACAGATTTCCTTAGTAAACATAACGAATCCTTGTATTTGTACATTATACCGCTGTCCGGATAATGGATTTTTCTCAGTGTATATGCTACTATATATTCATAATATTGAAAAGAAAGGAACGGGGTCATTCCTTTATTTAAATGATCAGAGTACCACCAATAATTTTGGCAAGTCGGTGCCAATGATATATATATTGTGGTTGTTTTCACGAACTGGTGCGAGCGGTTCCATACTTTCACGAACTGGCGAATGTGCAAAAATATGGATCTGAGAAAATCGAAGTTAAAAGATTGATAACTTCATTCCTTGGCGTATCTATGTAAAACTTTTCATAAATGAAAAAATATTACTAGAGATCAATGAATGACATCTTAAAATACAGTTCATAGCATATTTGCTTTATATTTGAGATTGTAAGCTGAAATTTATTGCTTTTAATCTATTCGTCGGTTCGTGAAATTTGTATTTACAAATTTGCCAGTTGATCGTTTGGCAGCTTTTCATAATATACAATAGCGAATTCGTATTTTCCGTAATTCGTAGGACACTAATAACGTAAGTTTCGAACAGTACAACAACAATCATAGGCGTGCGCAACGTGGGTGCCATGGGTGCCTTGGCACCCCCATTAGAAAAACTTTTTTTATGTAGAATTATTACAAACTGAGAAGAGATTACGCGTAAGTTATTTCGCGTCTGCATGTGTGCCGTTCGTCGCCGACGCAGCGTCGGGTGCAATGACGCTATATTTTCTTAGGGTAAAGGGGGGAGGACGACATTCCATATGGTGGTACTTTAGATCTGGCACCCACACTCCCAATGTCCTGCGCACGCTAGTGACAACAATTGCTTCAATTCAAGTGCCTACGCTACTACTGTACACTATTAATATATACAAGCAGGTTTTCAGTAGCGTTATTAACATCAGAAAATGTAAGTACTGGACGCATTTATTGAAAGTGGCATACACACCAATATTTAAAGTTTCGTGAAACATCCTTAAAATTGAAAACTAATTTATAATTACACACATTTACAAGGGAAATAAGGATAACAATATTCACTTACATTCATTGAGTGGACCCGCCTTGAGTAATTGCTAACGCTTTCGGCTCTGGTGCGAGTGGTTCCGGGTTCGATTCTCGGTGGGGCCACTCGGTCTAAAAGGTGTAACAGGAGAGAGGAATGCCCAAGATTTCCTGGGTTTTAATTCCTCACAACAGGGAAATGCTGAGGTGGTAGCTAATACAGATCCTAGGACACCTCCTTCCCGAATTATGTGTTCCTAGCTACGTCATTTCTTGCACATGATGGGCTTAAGGCCGTAGATGCCGGTAATGCCCATAATTCTGTATAAATAAAACTACATTGACTGAAACCAGGGTTGCAATGGAGCGTTTACTGGAGCACACGGCGTATACCCGCCTAAAATTTTCTAAGTCCAACGTATACTCAACCTTAAATTTACGAAAGAATGGGTCTATATGGGGATAGGTATATTTTATGTTTCTGAAAATGGTAAAGTACAGAGAAACAAAATGTCATCATAAGATAAGAAACATTTTCATTTTGTAACAAGCCATGGCGAGCATAGTGAAACAAAATCTTTTGATTGCAAGTAAGAAGAATAAAGTAAAAATGAGGAAAAGTTATTTTACTACAGTTTTCTTCATTTACTTTCGTAAATGCGACCACGATTGCTCTTTATACGTTTAACGAAGAGAAGAGTTTGCATTCGCCAGTTCCTGAAATTGTGGATTTCATTTTCTCAGTATTCGCCAATAGAATATTGCTAATATCTCAAACACTAAGCAGACTTCGGGTCTAAGTTTTCGCTCACTAATAGTACACATGTATCTACGAGTTTTCGTAGCACAAACTCAAAATATGCATTTTTTTCACAATCACCGATTCCTGAAAGTTTGGAGAGACAAAATTCGCCAGTTCGTGAAAACAACAACGATATATATGTCGTAATGATTTGAATAATTTTCTTCATAAATTTCTTCACATCTATTTCGAAGGTCTATATGCATTTAATACATTTAATCAAATTTAACAAATACTTTCAACAGTAACAATAGGGTTGCAGTTTCCATTGATAACTTTTCCGATCACGAGATTTGGTCTAAGGTCCAATCAGGTGAAACTGCGGCTGAGTGGAACTTTGACAAATTCCCGTGTCACACCAAAGCATTAGAACGATGCGTGAAGCTGGTAACTGAGGCGTCACAAAAAGTCGTCGGTTACAATTCCAGGGATGGTTTTATAAGATATTTAATGCTAAGTTTTCAAGCAAATCATTTTTCAAACTAACAAAATAAACTAAAGACAAGTAAAAGACTGTATTTCATTACAAACTTAAGTTTTACACAATCAGGAAAAATGTCTATTTCAATGGAAATTTGTCTTTTTTAAGTGTTTTTATAAGTGTAATACGCTGCTAATAAATTGTAAAATGTATTCCTTATACATTTATTTATCTTTTCTATAATTTTCTCTATTGAAATATGACTATAGGAACTTGTTATAGAAGTTATCTGAATTTTCTCCATGTATTGGAAAAGTTACGAAAATAGTAAATTTTTTTCAAAGTTTAGGGTCGTTACGCTACCGCCAGACGTAAACAAAAAGACATATTTCTTTTGCATTTTATTTATCTACCATAGGGGCAAGTTTTCCGCAGTACAACTTTTCAAACAAAGAAAAAAATAAATTTTCGGCCCACACTAATGTATGAGGGTCACTACGAAAGTTTTGAGATATGAAATAACTTACATACTTAAAATCAATTTAACACTTATATTTTCTCATAGTATTAACCATTACACTGTATACACTTTTGTATCCTCGAGAACCACTTTTGGAAGCAGTGTTGCCAGTCTTTTTCTTCAAGTGTTGAAAGTTCATTCTCGTAAGCCACTACAGCTTCTTCAGGGCTGCAAAATCTCTTCCCACGCATGCGATCTTTGATCCTGGGGAACATAAAAAAATCACACGGGGCCAGGTCAAAGCTATACGGCGGATGAGTCATAAGTTTGACCTCCGTAGATTCTAAAAACTGAATTGTGATGTTGGCCGTGTGTGCGGACGCGTTGTCGTGATGAAGCAGGATCCCACGCAATCCAGTTCTTGGCGCCGTTCCCGAAGCTTCTGGAACACTTTTGTTAGGCAAACAGTGAAACAGTGATGTGCCACTGAACAGTAACAGTCCTTTGTTCTTCAAGGGGAACAGTTTCAACATGGCCAGATTTGGAGAAGAAAGTTGCGACCATCTTCTTCCCCCACTTCGCGGTCGCTTCACTTTCGTGGGCGGAATTTCGTCTGGAAATATCCAAACTGAAAACTGGCGTATATTTTCAGGGTCAAATTGATAGATCCAAGTCTTAGATCGAGAATTGCCTCCACCAAATCTTGCAAGCATTTCTTCACACCATTCCATACGCATGCGTTCCTGCTGTTCAGTCAAAGTGTGAGGCATGCAACGAGATGAAACCTTCCTGAGCCGAAGATGATCATGAAGAAATTTTGTTACTGCTGGCGATCCAATGTTCACTGTAGATTCAATATCCTTGAAAGTTGTTCGAGGATTTTCTCGAATCATTTGTTCTACATATGCAATGTTTTTATCTGACACAGCTGTTGCCGGATGTCCAGCTCTCTCTTCATCTTTAAGCTATGTCCGGCCTCTTCTGAATTAACCAAACCACCGAAAAATTGTAGAAGGGAGGGGCAGGAACTACCAACCTTTCAATTACTAGTTTCGTGCTCTTCCGACTTGGCCACGGAGGAGATGAAGAAACCGTCGCTTCTAGAGGGATAAATTCTTGAGGTCTTTTGAATTTGGCTAATCAGAGTGCTCCTTTAACTCGCGTATATTCCACGATAACCGTTCGGGATAAAATCTGCTCGCCATGTAGACCTAATTTTATAACAAAATGACGACTGTCTATGTACTTTATTTTATATTTCTTCCATATTCACTTTCAAATGATCGGCGCCAGTTGCCATCTAATAAAGTTGATGCGTTTGTCGCTTCTAGTACACAACCGCTTAGAAAAAGAAGCAATAAATGCATCAAATGTGGGAGATGAATTTAGATCACCTAAATGGCACATGCCTAGCACATCTTGTGCTGTTAGGGTTTCTTCAGAAACATTTTGTAAAACAATTGAAAACACATCTAACGTGGGTTCCTGTCACCACGGCATGGCGCGTCCTCAGGTTGCGGATCGAGGAGAAGGCCTCTAGATATAGAGGTTAGCTGCGAATATACTGAATAAGCAGTCGCGGACAGACGACTAGGAGTGGTCCTCCAGCTTGGGGGTTTGGGTAAGGCTAACACCCTCATCCTGTAAAAAAAGGTACTTGTTCAGAAACATTCACAAAAGCCTCGGACAAGGACTGATAACTTGGCACGACATCAGCAAAAGAAATTGGACATGAGATTTGGAACATGGAATATTAGAAGTCTTTATAGGGCAGGCGCGTTAAAATCTGTAACGAGTGAGTTAGAGAAATACAGGATGGACTTAGTAGGAGTTCAGGAAGTTAGGTGGGAAGGAAATGGATCTGAGAATTCCGGAAATTTCACGTTCTTTTACGGGGAAGGAAATAAAAATCACCAGTTAGGAACAGGGTTTTTCGTTCACAAACGAATATTACCAGCAATTAAACGGGTTGAATTTGTTACTGACAGACTTTCTTTTATTACTCTTAAGGGACGGTGGTGTGATATTATTGTTTTAAATGTACATGCTCCAACTGAAGATAAGGGTGACGATATAAAAGATAGTTTTTACGAAGAAGTGGAACGGATATTTGACCAACTCCCGCGATACCATATGAAGATTCTATTAGGGGATTTCAATGCGAAGGTAGGACGAGAGGATATTTTCAAACCGATTATAGGGAACGAAAGTTTGCATAAGGAAAGTAATGACAACGGTGTTAGACTCGTGAACTTTGCAACATCCAAAAACCTAATCGTGAAGAGTACAAAATTCCCACATCGCGACGTTCATAAATACACTTGGACATCACCAGACGGAAAAACACATAATCAAATTGATCACGTTTTAGTAGATAGAAGAAGACAATCTAGCATAATTGACGTCCGGTCGTTTAGAGGGGCTGATTGTGACACTGATCACTACCTGGTAGCAGCGATAATACGGGAGAGATTATCGTTGAATAAAGGTAACACTCAATGTCCGAAAACGGAGAGATTTAATTTAAAGAAATTAGAAGAGAGCCAGGTAAGAGAGGAATACCAGATTGAAGTTTCGAATAGATTCTCGGTTTTAGAAGACTCGGAGTGCACTAGTGTTGAGGATACTTGGATTGAAATTAGAGATAGCATTAAAAGTTCAGCAGTAGAAAAATTGGGACACGCGGAAATACGTAGGAACAAACCATGGTTCGACCAAGAATGCATTAAACTAGTAGAGAAGAGAAAACAGGCAAAATTACGGTGGCTACAAAATCCGAATGAAATAACTACACAAAATTTCGTAGATATCAGGCGGGAAACTACCAAAACTTTTAGAACAAAGAAACGGGATTTTTTGAAAGCTAAAATTAAGGAACTTGAAGATAATAGTAAAAATAAAAATATTCGGGACATGTATAAGGGGATCAGCGAATTTAAGAAAGGCTATCAACCTCGTGCTTATATATTAAAGAAATCTGACGGAACAGTTCTCACTGATACGGATAGCCTCTTAAATAGATGGAAAGATTTCTTTGACGATTTGCTGAACACGCAGCCAAAAACTAATGTGCGTGGAGAAAAGGAGATACACACCGCAGAACCGTATATTGCAGAACCCAATCGAATAGAAGTGGAAGCCGCTATAAAGAAATTAAAGAAACACAAATCTCCGGGTGTAGATGAAATTCCGGCTGAGTTAATTTTAGCTGGAGGCGAAAAATTGTGGAACAAGATACACAAACTCATTCTCCTTATCTGGAACAAGGAAGAATTGCCACAAGAGTGGAAAGAGTCAATCATTGTTCCAATTCACAAGAAAGGCGACAAAACTGACTGTAATAATTATCGAGGCATTTCTCTTCTGTCAACATCCTATAAAATCCTTTCAAATATTCTGTTAGCAAGATTGACCCCATACGCAGATGAAATTATTGGAGATTATCAGTGCGGATTTAGACGAAATCGATCAACTATCGACCAAATATTTACCATTCGCCAAATACTCGAAAAGAAGTGGGAATACAATACCCCGGTACATCAACTATTTATTGATTTTAGAAAGGCTTACGACTCGGTTAGAAGAGAAACATTATACAACGTTCTTACAGAGCTTGGAATACCGAGAAAGCTAATTAGATTAATTAAGACATGTTTAAGTGAATCCCAAAGTAAAGTCCGGGTAGGAAAATTTTTGTCCACGAGCTTCCACGTCGAAAATGGCCTGAAACAAGGAGATGCGTTGTCGCCATTATTATTTAACTTTGTGCTGGAATACGCCATAAGGAAAATCAAAGATAGCAACCAGGGCCTAGAGTTGAACGGCATTCACCAGGTTATGGCATATGCTGATGATGTAAATTTAATAGGGGATGATAGGAGAACAGTAGAAATAAATGCAGAGATATTATTAAACGCTTGCAGGGACATGGGTTTAGAAGTAAATGCAGAGAAAACTAAATACATGGAAGTGCGTCGGGACCGTAATACGGCAAATTCTGGAGGCGTTAAAATATTAAATAATACTTTTGATAAAGTGGATACTTTCAAATATTTAGGATCAATATTAACAGACGAAAATCATATTCACGAAGAAATTAAATGTCGACTAAAAGCAGGGAATTCGTGTTACTATTCGGTTCAAAATCTCTTGTCGTCGCGAATTCTGTCGAGGAATTTGAAACTTAAAATATATAAAACGATAATCATGCCTGTTGTTCTGTATGGTTGCGAAACATGGTCGCTTACTCTGAGGGAAGAACATAGACTGAAAGTATTTGAGAACAGGATCCTGAGAAGAATATTCGGACCCAAGAGGAACGAGAATGGGGAATGGCGGAAGCTTCATAACGAGGAACTACATAGTTTATACGGTTTACCCAACATTGTTAGGGTCGTCAAGTCTAGGAGGCTTAGGTGGGCAGGTCATGTAGCTAGAATGGAAGAAAGTAGAAACGCTGTCAATGTCTTGACTGGTAGACCCATAGGAAAACGACCATTAGGAAGACCTAGGCGCAGATGGGAGGATAATATTAAGATGGATCTCGCAGAGATAGGAATACAAAGTAGAAACTGGATCCAATTAGCTAAGGATAGAAGTCAGTGGAGAGCTTTTGTGAACGCGGCACTGAACCTCCGGGTTCCATAGGCCATAGAGTTAGTTAGTTAGTTAGTTAGTTATTGAAAACACATCGCGCGGTTTGTATTTTGAAATTTTGCGAATACTTGGATTTGTTTAAGTATTTGTTTCTACTGTGTTTACCTGTAGCTTCAGTTCATAAGCCTTTATAATTAGATGCCCAACATATTTGGCAATCACGCAGAAAACAACACCGAAGGTTCTACACTTGTGTTAATGTAACACACAGGCTGTGTGTCATTTCAACTAGCGGCATTTGACACACAACTCCAAACGGAGTGTGAGTTGTTCTAACCACTTGTTTGTGTTACATTTTAACACAATCATGTTAACACATAGGCATGTCGTTGAAATAATACAACGATTTTTTACAGTATAGGCACTTCCAGTAGAACTACAACGATTAAATTTGGCAAAGTCTTTAGCCTCCTTGGACTATATGGAAAATTTCCAAAAGTGAATATTTTCCATTTTTAGCAGCTTTAAAGAGACAAAAAACTGTGTAATTTAAATAGACTTTTTGGATGTATAAAATCTCATATTTTAGGTACCGTAATTGAAATCGGAATAAAAACGAGGAAGTTTGGTATGTTAGTAGGTTTATGAGGCGCGAAGCCGTAGGATGAGAAATTTTGTATCTGGCGACAAATTCCCGCCTACTTAAAACTAGACTAATTATATAAACATTCAATTGTGCCAATTGCCAAGTTCATAAAGAAATTGAAAATCACAGCAACTGGGTAAGTAAGAAAATGCTAATCCAAATGTCAATTGAAAGTAACGTCAGTCTTTTAAGTAAATATTGGTAATAACGCATTCTAATTTTCCAACTTGGTCAGAAGTTAGCAGGGTTGGAAAAAATAGTTTTAAAAAAATAACAAAACGCGTGTTTAAAACATTAAAAAAGCGTTTAAAATGTTTTAAAACACACACGAAAAAATACATGTTTTAAACATTTTGAACGGTTTAAAACATGATTTTAAACATATTTCAAAATCGTGTAATCACGTATTTATTAAGACTTTTTGCTTTTGCAACCGATCTTTTCATTTATTTTATTCTCTTTAAGACTACACAGTGTTGGGTACAAAATATTTCAGTATAGATTAGTAATTCTTAACTTATTTCATATAGCGACCCCTTTTATTACACCCTCTTGCCAGTGACTCTCATAAGTATTTTCTTGGATATTGTAAGCTTTTAAGGAAGATTTCAAAATTTACCAACTATAGAAGTTTCACACAACCTATCAATATACTTGGCAAAACAAAAGTCCTCACCATCCTTGTGCGTTCAGAACGGGTTGAGAGAGAATGATGAAACTTGGAAGTGGTCTGACACATCATGCATCAAGCATCATGCTATCAAGCGTGCTATCAAGCATCATGGCGAACATCTTTGCTTAGTATTCGAAATTTCAAATACAAATGGTGTCATGTTACATGAGGGCTAGAATTTTACCAGAAATGCTGTTGTGCGGTTATTTTAACCATAAAGAAAATCATTTCGAGTTACCGCTTCTAAAAGTTTTGTAATTATGCCTTTAGGGGCTAAGCTAGCGTTTCGTGGAGGCGGGTGAGATTTTTGTTGCAAAATTTGATTACTATTTCATAACACTGATGCTAATAAAATTATTTTATAATAATATGGCTACGTTTTCGAAAAGTAATATTTGAAGCACACTTCATATTGTGCTAACTTTATATTTTCTGCAAGTCTGTAATTGGTTGTTTTTTGAGTAAAAAATTTATTGAAGAAAGGTAATATTTGGGGCGTTCAGAGCACAATAGATCGAAATCCATTTTGAATAAATTTCAGTTTTCCTCAGCAAATGAATTCTATTTCAAAAAATAATACTTCGCAGTCAAGAATCCAAAAAAATGTAACTAAAACCATGCGAAAAGGCGTGGGATAGTTTCATATAACAGCCGCTAGTAGGGGCGTCAGTGGAACAGGAGGGCAACCGCCCTCATCCACACCCTGCATTTCAGATTTTGGGGACAGTAAGACAGTTTTAGAAATCTTTTGATAAGCAAAGTCCAACAGAATAAGCTTGAGGTAATTACACCGAATAAATACGAAGAACATACAGATGATTAAAACTGAGAAGTTGCTTTGGTCAAATTTCCTGAATATTAAGCAGGCCCGAAACTCGAAAGTAGAGCCATCTTTGAAATCCTTGGGTAAAAAAAAAATATACAAGAAAGCAATATAGGCCTATAACTCCTTACGGCCAATGATCAAAATCCGTATTTATTCGGTGCAAGGACTTCAATTTTTAAATGTTGGACTTTGCTAAGCAAAATGTTTCTAAATCTGCATTACTGCCCCAAAAATCTGAAATTCAGGGTAGAAGACGGATGACTTCTAAACGAACGCCCCTATCCAGCGGCAATCATACAAAATTCTAGATTCCTTTTTTTCATGTAGTTTTTTCTTTCTTTCATCTCGGATTCGTGGTTGTGAAAATATGATATTTTACGTCGATGTATTCTTTTGGGCACATTCTGCATTTATGTAACGTAATTATAAATCATTGACTATGACATTCGGAGCTTGACTTGTTAATCATTCCAACGCTGCAACATACACAATACAAATATAATGTTAATATCTTAAATGTATGAGCAAGGAGGGGGAAGGGAAAATTAGCCCTCCTCCCCATTCCGTCAACGCCCTTGTCTAGCGGTTGTCCTATGAAACTCTAGTCCAGACGCTTTCCCGTAGTTTTTGTTTCATTTATTTCATACCCCATGCTACGAAGATATTACATTTGCTGAGCAAAAGTGAACCTTTCTGAAAATGAACTTGGATCCCTTGTGCTCTAAATGTTGAATTGGAGCCAAATGTATCCTGCAACCCAAGTTTGTTCGAAACATATAAAATTAGTTTGTTTAGTTTGATTGATTACAACTTGCATCAGTAGCAAGGCTATATGAGACAGGGCTTTTTGTTTAAAGTGGGATCCGACACACTAATTTTGAAATTTTACGTGGGATCGCAGTCAAAATCTATACAGCAAATTCCGACGTCTCGTGTCTCTATCCTCAAAAATTAATGTTAAAAGACTGAATATTGCACCCTGTAGCGTGGTATATACATACAAACAAACAAATTGAGATCAAATTTTCCAAGACCTTGACGTTCAGCACTAACGTTATAATAAGTATCTCACTTGGTTATTTACATGAACGACTGCCATACCTTGCGTTTCTCGCCTCGCCTCTCATACAAGCTATGCCAAGTTGTAAAGTTTCAAAAAAAAAAATTAGAACTGTGGTGGGGAAGAGGTACGAATAAAAATTTTCATAATATAATGAAAAATATATTGTTGATACAAAATTAATTGTTACCTGAAGTTTCCAGTTGAATATCAGCCACACCACTGACGTTAGATTCATCAGAAGCAATTTTCGGATCAACATTTTTACCATTTGTTTGGGTTTCCATTTTTCTACGAAGCATTGCACATTTCATAATGATTTTCGTTCTTGGAACTAAACCACCCATTTCTTTCTTACACGTTTTGCAACACACTCGTTTGATCGTTTACTTACCTGATTGAGTTTGAGTTACTCTAATAAATTTGTACCAAATTTTCGGATCAACAATTTTACCATTTGTTTGGGTTTCCATTTTTTTTTTTTTTAATAATGATTTTCGTTCTTGGAACTAAACCACCCATTTCTTTCTTACACGTTTTGCAACAAACTCGTTTGATCTTTTACTTACCTGATTGAGTTTGAGTTACTCTAATAAATTTGTACCAAATCATGTCCTTCTTTTCTTCCCGTATAACCCATGTTAAACGATTCCATGTTGTACGGAGACAGAACTAGCATGTACTGTACAAACGAATGCTTGCAATATTTTAATTTCAGAACATCAGCGTCGTAATGAATACAACACAACAACTTGTTTCGGTGGTAATTATTTTATTTATTTTTTAATATCAGTTCTATAAGTAGTCCAAGCTTCGACTACGACACTTTCTGGCAAGTTAACTGAGAAGCATTTAAATAATACGATATACGTTAAAAATAAGGTGGAAAAGAGACAAAATAAGTTGTAGATCACCACATTGACCTGCTGTAGCCACGAGAAATCAAACCATTCACATGGGAAGAAAAAAGTCTTCTGATTGGGGAGCACTTTTGGACAGTTCTCTTGCTCTGGAAGATTTTTTTTTTACAAACATAAAATAAAATGCAAATAAACATATGTTTAAGATAAGTCTTTAAAATACACGTGTTTAAAACAAAATTGTTAAAACATAAACAAAATTTGTTTTAAACAAAATCAATTGTTTAAAAAAGTTTTAATCATTTGTTTTTAATATTTTGTTTTAAACAAAACAATCCTGAAAGTTAGTAAATTTGGGACGAAGCCCAAACTAGCAAAAACTTGAACTAATTACATGAACCTTCGATTGTGCCACCTGCAAAGTCTATAAAAGAAGTGACAATTCACAGCAACTTGGTAACTAAGAAAATGTTAAGCTAAGTCAATTGAACGTAACGGTAATCTTCTGAACAAGGAATTTTCCAACTTGATCAGAAGTAGTGGCTTTTGGGTGGATTCTTCTCCTTTCTCCCCCTTTCTCCCTGCTGAGACAAGACTTAGCTTTTTCGGCCCTCCTGAATAAGTCCCCCAAGTCATAGTCCCCCAAGAAAAACTTCCTGGGTACACCCCTGTATGAATATTAATTATATTTGTCACTATTTTATTATTCAGTTTCGTTTCTATGCAATTTGGATCGTACGCAGTGTGGATCCTACGCAGTGTGGATCGTACGCAGTTTCGATCGTACGCAGTTTGGATTCTACGCAGTTTCGATCCTACGCAGTTTAGATCGTACGCAGTTTCGATCTACGCAGTTTGGATTCTGCGCCGTGTGGACTCTTCCCAGTGTCGATGCTACGCAGTTTAGGTCGTGTGGAGTCCATGAATATAACCCTAATTGATAGCTGCACAGGTTAAGAAATTAAAGAGAGAGAGAAAATATATATATATATATATATATATATATATTTTTTGAGCGCATAATTAAAACTTGAATTATTTCAGGGCAACTGCGTAGGACCAAAGCTGCGGAGGATCCAAACTGCGTAGAATCAACACTGCGTAGGGTCAGCACTGCGTACGATCGAAACTGCGTAAGATCCAAACAGGCTTTAAGCTGATTTTTTTGATCCTACGCAGTTTCGATCGTAAGCAGTGTTGATCCTACGCCGCATTCCCCGGACATAGATGTCCTAGAACACCTCAGATACTTATGTATAGCATAGTTTGGAAGTCTAATAATTTCTATTATGTTTTGTTCTCAACACTCCTACATTTTGTCGTACACGAAACGATGTTGAAAATGCAATCTGGGTTACATGGATTGGAATATTAGGAAAAGCGCCATTAAAATATGTCAAACTTAAGGTTCATGAAACCTCTTCTTTTTTTTCTTTTTTTGTCATATACTGTATTTTAAGGTAGGCTATATAAAAATGAATAAATTACATTTCGTTTTGTTTTATTATTGTTATTAAGTATTCTGACTGTCGACAGGTCCTGGGACTAATAATAATTATGTGTTTCTCTGCGCGTGTTTCTGGATGTGTTTGTGTGTTTCCTCAGGTTCGGGTCCCGAAATGTTTTCTCCACCTTTCTTGAACTTCAGCTTTCTATTTCAACTCCCAATACTTTCTTACGTTTCTCAAATCACCGACCAGTTGCAATCTTCTTTCTCCTACTCCTTTCATTCCTTCCATCTTTCCTTCTATGGTGTTATGAAGGAGATAGTTTCTTCGGAAGATGTGCCCAATCTAATTAGTCTTCCTACGAAGGATGCAGTTTAAAAGGGTCCTGTTCATAACTATTTCATATCGAGTTTTTCTTTGTTCATCTGATACCCACATAAATAAAAGGCTTTTTATATCTTTTAAAAATATAAAAAAAAATGTACAAAACGCTCAAATGAAACTAAAAATTAATGACAATCGAGACTGTTAAAGTAGGGATATGGAAACAGTTTTAATATGGGAAAATTGAGACTTTAGATTTCAGCTATTTACTTAAACACGTCCAAGAATCAGATTCATCGCTTATTAGGATTAACAATCACATATACAGGTAATATCATTCTTTAATACATATATGTGTACTTCTTTACTTTTCTTAGTATTGCAAATCCTAACGATAGTGCTTCATTTCTACACTTGAAATTGAGGGGTGTTGAAAGACAAGGTTAACCGACAATGTCAAATTTTCGAGGGAAAAGAAGAAAATGAGAATTAACCTATAAGAGAAGAAATCCAAACATATTTATTATTATTATTATTATTATTATTATTATTATTATTATTATTATTATTATTATTATTATTATTATTATAGTGGCCAAGAATTCTGTTCTAGAAAATGCTACTCCTATCAGCACAAAATATCCAAACTCATTATTAATGTATTATACACTCCAATGACACTGCAAAATGTATTACGTACCAGCGTTAGTGCTATCCAAGGATCTTATAATATACAGAATAGTATACAGAACTTACCTATCTTTGTCCCCGTAACTCAATGAGGCCAAAAAACATCTGAGATTCGCTACTTGGTTCCTCTTACTTCGCTTAAAAGTTGGCCAGGACATTTGGAATGTTAATAACATCATTACTTACCTAACAATAACGTTCTTATTCGAGCAGTTATTTGCAGGAAAGTAACTGCAAAGATTCATTAGTTAGATTGTCAAATTTAGCAATTTTGCCTCTATATCTCGGCTCACTTAAAGTTCATACATGGTAATACAAATAAGAATAATGGCGTTATTAACCTGGCAATAGAGTTCAAATTTGAGTAGTTTTCAGCAGAACGGTAGGCAAACTTATATTATTCAAATTTGTGATTTTTAAGATTATGTTCCTGTTAACTTGACATCAAGTTGACAGGGAAATTTGAAACATGAATAACAGCGTTATTTGCCTACAGTAACGTTCAAATTCGAGCAGTTATCAACAGGAAAATAGAAGTAAATATTCATGTAGTCATATTATCAAATTTAGTCAATTTGCTATTCCATCTCAGCTCACTCTACACAAATACTAATTATAGACACTCCAATAACAGCGTTGTTTACCTAGCAGTAACGTCTAAATTCGAGCAGTTTCTATAGAGATCAAAACAAATACGATTTGCAAAGTCAAATTGACAAACTTAGTAATTTTGCTTCTATATCCCAGTTCACTTAAATTTAATACGTTATAATAGAAACTCCAATAACGGCGCTATTTATCTAAATGATTGCCTTCATTCAGAGACCTTCTCCAATTCTCCTCATTCCAACATCTTTTTCTTTCTGGAGGAGAGAAGATCTTTCTTGTCACACTGAGTATGTATTGAAACTGAAATTGAAACATTTAAAAAAGATTCAACCTTGCAGGGATTCGAACATGGGTCCGCCGAACAGAAGTTCAATATGCTAACCACTTACCTACCGCGCCACTTCATCTTCTATCTAAACTTTTAGCTAGTGAAAATCGTTGCATGTAAGACAATTCAAAATACTAATGTTCGTATAAGAAGACGTTCCTTATGAGTGTCACAATGACTTACTCGAGGTTTCCTTCTTCAACTCAAAAACAAGTTATATAGACCTTCGTCAATGAGGAAAATATCACGAAACGTTCTTCAAGTTGAGACTACCTAATCGCTTTTAACTGTTCCCGATTTACATTACAACTATTCTTCATCATCGTAACTTCTAATTTCCAAAGAAGAAGAGCCGGTAGAATTTACGCCGATCGCAAGAATTTCAATATTCGCGCGCTACCCTAGCCAACTGTTTGAAGTTGGTCATGTAAAATGTACAGAAAAAAATCGGAAAGAGAACAAGTCCTAACCAACCCCTACGGGGCTTCTAACCCATTCCTACTACTACTAGTACTACTACTACTGCTGTTATTATTATTATTATTATTATCATTATTATTATTATTATTATTATTATTATTACTGTGGATCCGTATAGTAAAACTGCAAGCTTATTTTAATGAAAAAAAGTATTATGAAAATTTTAAAAATCCTTGGGAAGGGTTCGAACCCACGCAAGAAACTATCTTCATTACTAGACTGTTGCCTTAGTACGCTCGGCCACGATGGTCGACAAGTTGGCTTTAACTTCCGATATATGTACGTCATGACTCTTGATGTCCTATCTGTATCGGCCAATACGATCAGAGGATATCTGAAATTCTTGGAATCTGTTAAAATGCAAGCCGGCAAACAGGCACGTAGCCAGGATTCCGTAATAGCGGGTGTCCGTGACGAAATATTTAGGTTATCACACCAGGGGCTGGGTTATTCTGAACTATTTTACTGGTAAAATATTTTGGTTCTTTTAGCCAGGATTTAGTAGTGGGTGTGTGTGACATGAAATATTGTGGTTACCCACAAAAGGCTCGTTCAATCTAAACTATTTTACTGACAACGTACACATATTGATTGTCAGGGCAATAAAATGAGGATATGTTAGTGAGTATTTCAGTAACAAACTATGAAGAAATCTCGAGTAAAAGGATATAAAAATATTGATAAATACATAGTCTTCCAAGGTCTTTCGAACTCGGTTCTTTTTGCATATTCTTCTTCTTTTTCTTGTCTTCGTTTAATGCCGTTAAGGATAGCAACGAGATCTATTTCGGCAGTGAAAACATCATCCCGCGAAATGGATTACTGTTGCCGCAAAATTGAAAATTTCTTTAACAAGTGTCACTGCAATCTATGTGGCCAGGCTCATATTGTTCGGGATTATTGGTATTTCTTAAGTTCTACCTGGGGGTCTATCTGATCGTCATTTGTAGTTCATAGGATTAGCATGAAGCTAGATCGAATTCATAATGCTCCGTTACAGTAACATCCATTTTTAACTTGACTTACCCCCCTCCCCTGTTTTCCTCGAACAAAGCTCCTCATAAAAAAAGGGTAACCAAACGTTTGCTGTAGCTTTATATTTCTAACGCTAATACTTCTTTTTCTCGTTTCTTTTTGTTTCATCTTTCGTTATTTTTTATTTCTGGTCTCGAAAAGTGGCTTCGGACCCCCGGACCCCACCACTTGCTTACGTGCCTGCGGCAGAGATTATTTTCGTGTTCTTTGAATTCCATCAACACGTGTAAAAAAATAAAGTTGTCTTTTTATATTCCGTAACTACTAGTTCATTGTTTTATCTTTGTATGAGTAATCTGTGATAGATTGGCAAATTATGAAACTCGTATTGCAGAGACACGGAGTTCGAATTCCGTCGTGGTAGCGCCGTAACTCAGATTTTTTCTGGGGAGGGGGCAGGTGTGCTCTTATTTGTGCCCCCTAGAAAAAGTAGTTTTCCTAATTCTCGTGCACCCTCTTTCCACCCTTCTATTACTCTTTATGGACCCCCTGAGCTTGTGGGCCATCCCACACAGCAACGTATGCGGGGTCGTTAGTTATGCCTTTCCATACAGACAAATTAATTAAGGGGACAATATTGACAAATCTGACCATAATATACGAATATATATTATTTCTCGGGTTCCTAATACTACATATTTTTTTTTTACTGAAATTGACCCACACTCACTTTTGTTTTATTTACCTCTTGTGTGCTGTACTGTTTATATAATTTAGTGAACCTGTTTGATGCTTCACTTATAATTTCATGTTTGTATCGTATATGGAGTAAGAAAATTTTGTCTTAAAATGGGCCCCCCCGGTACGGCGGGGAGTTTGCCTGAGGGCAGTGCCCCCCCTGCCCCGCACAAGTTGCGACACTGCGTCGTTGCAATCATTTTTTTCTTAATTGGAATGTATTGTTTACGTAATTGATTTTCTAAGTCTATTATTTCTTTATTATTATTATTATTATTATTATTATTATTATTATTATTATTATTATTATTATTATTATTATTATTATCATTATTATTATTAATATCGAGACTTGGCTACATATTTTATATTTTATGAATTTTCTGAATGGATTTCAAGTCTTTCTGTTGAATAATCAACACACTCCACTTTAGAATGTTTGGGGGAGGGAAATATTATCCTGTTGCATTTCGTTTGTTTACTTGTACGCTACACCAAGCGTGGATACTACATTTCACCTTTCTATATCTAAGGGAAGTACCCTAAATGTTTTGATGTTCATAAGAGAGTAAAGGAATATCAGGTTGTCGGAAAAGTCATGACGTATTTCGGTAAAATATGACAAATGATGATTTGTGGATACACTAGAGTTATTCGGATCATACAATAGTTATGTCATGAACAGCTAAGATGTTGAGCGTTTTGTGTATTAATACTACTCTTTGTTTGGTTTGGTTTTACAGATTTGATCAGAGACAGCGTGGGTCAATGAAAACTTGCCCCACGACTCAATTACCCACCACGCACCGTGACCCACTGTGACCCATGATCCACCATCCACCGTGGCCCGCTCTGACCCATTACCCACCATGTCCCACTCCGACCCACCACCCACTATGAAACACTGACCCACCAAAACACATCGTAATCAACTCTGACACATGATCCATGGCCTCTTCTTTAGCGACTAAAGAGTTTATAATTGTAGTAAAACCAGGTTGTCAAATTCTAACTAATAAGAGCTTGAATTTCTACGGTAAATCGCTCAAGTACCACTCTGTTACAATAACGATGAATTTGACCTTTACGATATAAAATGGTAAAGTGTTTGTCATGGGCAAAATTATGATGAATTTAAATTAAATTATCATGGTCTAATTATTTCCTTCTTGAATTTTCAATACTTATCAGTGGAAAAAAGGATGATTTTTTTTAAAGCTCCAAATCAAGGTAAGTAGACCAACATACAGAAGCTTACAGTACAAATTTTATGTATATTTTTCTCACAACTTTATGGGTTGATTGTCCTGTGCTCTAAGCGCTCCATACAATAAACAAGCTTTAGCAATTATTATAAAGCGCATGGTAAGCATATATGGATATATGATGCGAAGTACTGTATTTCTTGTTGAGTTGAGTTTAGTTGATTTTGAGATTAACTTCCGTTTCAAGAGCGAGGCTATATAAGACGTGGACCTACCTCATGCCGTAAACGTCGCCAACAAGTAGTGGCACACTTACGGGTAAACATAGATCGTCAATATAGCGACGAGTCGTAGGATTGCCACCAGTGTCCCACTGCCGGTAGGGTTTCGTCGAGTTGGAACAGATATCTCGAGTCGAGGTGTTGAAATTATCACCGCGAAGCAGCGAGGAATTCGTTTTGGACCGCGTTCCTTTGAATCGTCGCGGAGAATTGCTAAGGGACGAACACGAACTATAGCCAGTCATGTGCATGCGGTTATTATTATATATAATTCTTTTCCTGACGAATTGTTCCTAAAGTGAGCTCCGGGGGTCAAGAATAAGATCTGCCTCCACAACATGAAGTGAAAAATCTTGAGATAATTGCGATAATTCCATTAATTTAGATGGCAAATGTCGTCGATCATTGAAAAGGGCGAAGAAAGAAGAAAAAAAGAAAAAAAAGAAATCTCTGTAACAAAAGAAGGTTGCGAAACACTTATTGCGCAAATGAGAGGCATGGGATAAGTCGTGATTGGGAACCCTTCACCCCTGGTGGGGGAATGCTCATGAAGCTATCAGCTTATATCTAATTATATATATATATATATATATATATATATATATATATATATATATATATATATATATATATATATAATTCATTTCTTTCGAAACCTACAAGGTTCAACCAAACTGAAAAAAAAATTATATCGGACTTCCGAAGAAAAGTAAAATAAATACATGACCGTGTTTATTATATATGGAATTCCCAGTTACGACCCCCTTTTCAGTTTTATTAAAAAAATAGAAGAAGATGAAGAAAGGAAAAGGAAGATAGGACAGAAGAGAAAAGAGGGAAATTAAGAGGGTGAGAAAGAGGGAAACTGTTACTGGATATTTTGAGAAATATGGTAAAGGAAAGTGAATAATTATCGAATTGGGATCATTTCCAATAGCTATTGGTTGAATATTTGGTATTAAGGTGATCAAAGGTAGACACATGTTAACCCATACCTCCCAGACCTAGATCCATGCAACCCCAACTACCGAATTATCCCAATCTAGCTCTGAGATAGATGAGAAAGTTTAATTTAACAGTTTATTAAATATTTCCAAAATTCTTGACGAGTATCCAGTACTTGAAGTATAAACGATGAAGTGGACGGCATGCTAGAATCGACCACAGGAAAAAATCAGAGTAACATATATTTGTCGAAGATTTTGACTTTCACAGTTCTCCCATGATGATCATTCGTTCAGGCTACTTCGGTCCTTTTTGCTTCCTTTATAGAACCAACTTAAGTTAGTATTGACTTTCAACGACTTTAATTGCCAACTACCATTAATTATAGTAAGTCACACATATATGTCAAAAGAATTGGTGCACTTAATACTAAACCTACATTTCACTCACACTCACATTAATACAGGACAATGTATACTTCAGGTTGCATTTAGTTGAATTAAACTAACCTAACTACATTTCTATAGACATTTATTACATTTCAAGGAAAGAAATCTTAGTTTGACATAACAGAAAAAGTTTGATACATGAAAAAAAGAAAATAATTAAAATATTATGGTTTTTAGACATGCACAGAAATCTGTTATTTTCAACAATATAGAATAATACATTTCTCTTTGTAGATGCATTAAAAAAATTGGATTACGTTAAAAAAATCGACAAAACGAAAGAAGGAGAGAGAAAGAAAAACAAGGGTTAACATTGAACATATTTGATATTCAGTACAAAACGAGTACATATCAATGAGAAAGAAGAATAAATTGGTTACTTATTTAAAAAAAAAAACTTTGGTAGCACTTTTTTTGATTCTCTATCCCAAGAGTTGAAATTTTGACAATTTTATGAGTCCTTTTTCTCACGTCGATAGTAACTCCTTTATCAACTCTCTTTATGCACTATGATTGGTGTCCATGAGAGTATTTAATCGTTTGTCTTAACTACAGACAAAAAAAAAATAGTTTCTTCATATTATATATAATTTTCATTTCGTCACTTGACGCACTTGGTAGAAAATTTCAAAATTTATTATAATTAAAAAAAAAAATATTGAATCCAGTCCCAGACATTGGGAACATATTTCCATAATACTATATGATATCTCAATGGAGTTAGGTTTTTGGACCTGTCTAGGTCCTGTATTCGCATTACGAAATTATTAATCACTTTTAGTTCAAATTAAGATCCCTAAAATTTGATTTTTGGTCTAAATCGTGGAGTCAAAAGATTTTAGTCACTGAACTGACGAATGACAAATAGTTAAGTTTCCGATCGTAGGAGAAGGATTTGCGGCGCACTGTTTCATAGTTTACTGATTTCACTATGATTTCGCAAAATAACTTTAAATACGGATTAGGGTTATTTTTACGACATGTTACTTGTTCTATTTACATGCAATATTTAACATAGTATTAAAAAATTTAATAGTTACGGACATTACTACGAAATCAATAAGGTGTCATGTTCGCAAATGTGTTATCACAAATTGCGTGGCAATATTTTAGAAACACAAATAGTTGGTCAAATATCAGGTGTCAAAATCTATGGCAACCTAAAACAACCAGGGAAACTACCGAGCCCTTGACATAAATACTCGCATATATATATATATATATATATATATATATATATATATATAATAAATTTAACTCTAATATCAATCTTAGTATTTCGTCGGCATTTAAATTCTACATAACCTTTTCATATTCAACAAGTATTCATATTTTCTTGGCTCAAAGCAAAACAAAAACCTTGACTAACAAAATTCTTTTTCTTTTCATAAGGTTGCAACATTGACATGTATATATAAACTCGATAATCATTTACTAAAATCTGCGTATAAAGAAATAGTTGATGTTATTTAATAAGTTGACACAAGAGGTGGAAATACACCAAATAGAGCAGGCACGTAACTTTTCAAACTATGTAAGTACATATATATATATATATATATATATATATATATATATATATATATATATATATATATATATATATATATACAGAGAAAGAAAAAAATCAATGTTATTCGAAACTAGTGGGCCCAAACTACTAATACATACACCATATAACCAATCAATAGAAAGAAAAAACAGAAATCAGTAATCAGCGGGTATAAGTTGTACGATCAATGAATAGCAATTAAGTTTCTGGGAATCTGAAAGCATAGTGTACATTCTCGCCAGTTTCTCCCGTGGTGGATTGAATATCGCGAAAATGGTCCTGAGTTGTGCTGAAATACCTCCACGAATTGCATCCTTCGATGTCTCAGTTAGTACATACGATCGAAATAAGTGATATGAAAATTGTATGTTTTCATGAGTTTCAAAACCGGGGGGGGAGGTTGAAATTTAAAAAAAAAACTTTAGAGAAGAAGTAGAAGAAGTATAGGAAAAAAAAGAGGAGACAAAACACTACAACTACGAAAGATAAGTGGTCGAATTTACGTATACAACATACTATAACCAAATATTCTCTTTTATACCAAAAGGGGTTCGGCTTACCAAATAAATAGCCGAAAAACAAATGTCTGCAACGACGAGACGAGTCTGCGCCCTCGATGGAATTTTCGGAAAGACAAAGGCTTTAGGGAAATCCCACCACTCACCGTATCCGGTCAACGCCATTGACGACCCCGGAATCCACCGGAAGGTTAGATAAGGCTCTAATTTAGAATTTCAAAAAGGAAAAAAATCATCCGACCTCTTAGAAACTAATAAAGTCCAGAATAGTAATGAAACTAGAGTAACAGCTAAGATATCCCTAACGATAATTTGCCAAAATAAAAAAAATAAATAAACTGGATTTTGAATAGGTGATTTCAGTGACCAAACATCACCGATGGCTACCCTGCGCAGACATGCCAAGGTCTGGGATGTCGTTAATTTCCATCATCTAATTAAACTAAGAAAAGAAACGAAAAATACTTAAGAGGGTCAGGGGTCGACATCCGGGTACGCAATGGACATAAATATTAGTTTAGTAGCGGTTGATTTAATCGGATAGCCCGATCTGAGCTGTTAGCTATATGAACACTGCACGGTAAATAAGGTAAGCAACGAAGAAAAAAGTCTCGGAAAGTCAATGAACGTTAAAGGTACAAATGACCAAACCTGTACTTTCCGATGATTCCAGGATATAGCAGTTATTTTTCTCAATTATCATTTCTGTCAAAATTTAAAAGTAATGCCCACATGATGCTACCCTATCTGATGAAAGGCTTAAGATCCGGGGCTGTTAGTATGAGGTACTTAAATACGAAGTAAAATATAATTCCAGACTACACTTTGCTATCCGATAACAAACCCAGTTGAATGAATGCATTGGTGTAGGGGCCTAAGCGCAAGAGATGTATCATCAAGCATATTCGTATTTTCGATATATATATATATATATATATATATATATATATATATATATATATATATATATATATAAGGTACACTGGGCCTATTCATTTGTTTACAGGTGTCCTATCGTCTTATTCATTTTATATTATACTCATATAATCACTATATTTTTACATCTATTAAGTTGTTTACTCATTTCCATACACGAAGCAATACTTCAGAGACACCCTGTTATGTGTATTTATGCCCAGGCCATACACTCATTATATTATACAATAACAAATCTATAATTATCATGATATGTCACGCTTAGGCCGATACACGACAACATTTATCGAACTACAGACTCTTATTACGAAACACCAAATTATATATACTTCGTAGTTTTGTTAAAAAAAAGTCATACGTGCACACACTGAAAGTTAAATTGTCAACGATGATTTTATTTCTGATTTGCTGATAAAACTAAAGCAACAATGGTATTTTTCTACAGCCACGGGAAGAGAGAATTTAATATTACATTTTGAACAAACAGTAACATCATGTGGGCGTATTTATATTAAGTAAAAAGTTGTTCTTGATTTCAGTGGATATTTCGATTGCTAATTGACATAGCAAGCTCTAATTTTCAGAACAGTAAGGTCTCATGCTATTTTATATGAATGTAGACTCATATGAACCGAAAACCATGTCCACGGGATGTAATTTAAGAAGAAGGGGCCAAAATCAAACAATCTAGATCACTAACTAATGCGATGTCGTAATGTCAACAAACAATTGACTACCGAAAACGGACACGATGGCGCTGTAGTAGAGAAATAATTCGCCGTGTACTAAAATATAGCCTCACACTTGCTAATCAAATCTATAATATTTATTCTGGTTTAGTTACTTTTAGTTAGAAAAATGGTAATGAGTTTACATACGTAACTACACTGTCCTCGCACAGTAACGTCACACATTCACAGAAAACTACTATCTACACATAACAATATATATACTAAACTACTAAACCAAACAAGCACCATTTAATCACATGCATGTTGAAGACAAGTACCTTCAAATACATTACTCCTTGTCGGTATATGAAATTGGCTATATTAAATTTTAGGGGGACAAAATGAGAAGAGTAAACCCTAGGTCCAACTGACCTGACCAATCGTTTAAAGCATGTTTACTAGAATTTGATGCCCTGAGGACACCTTAACAAGGTTTATTGAGGGACCTTTCCCCTGAGAGGGGAAAAGGCCCTAAAACAAACAATAACTAACCCATCCCTCGCTAGAAATGGTTCAATTCCGAAAAGGAGTAGGAGCCCCTTTTTGTTAGCTTAAGCTGCCATTCTGCTGATTAGTGTTTCAATATTAGTACATTCAATTACTACAAAAAATCACATTCACAATATACACTATAGAATGTACGAAACCAGGTCGTATTTCCCTAATCCCTAACTGAATTTGAAAAGATCAGAAAATCACTCTCCTATATTGTCTATCCTATTTGGGCAGCAACATGGCGTCCTAATAAACTGAAATCCGGAATTTCACAAATTGTCCACTGTTTCTTTAATGAAAATGCATATTTTGGTGCTCCTAAACAGTTGTCAATCTTCTTAACTATTAAATTAACTTAGATTTTACCTTGATGTAATTAAACTGTAGGTTCTTTGTGGCAGAAATTGAGCAGTTGATGAGCAGTGGTACTCCTTGACGCGTCCTTGCTTAGAATGATAATATTGCGCCGAAAACGGCAAGGGTTGAAGGATTCCTCCAACCAGAGCGAAATCTTTAAGCCGCGGAAATTACAAAGCGAATAGAAATTTGAGGAAATCCAGATATAACCGGATCTGGAAGTGACTATGGACTAGTGAGAGGGGGTGAGGGAAAGTTTGGGTACCTGGCCAAAATCTACATTGGTCTGAAATTAAGAAAATTTATATCCAATGGCGGAACTATATTTCGGTATGGCGTCATAATGGTAAACCTTGTAACTATTCAACTTGTATATGCGAAAATGGGATTTACAATTAATCAAAATATAAATAAATATATTATTCAGTTAAAATATGATTACTAATAAGACCTTTCGATTCATTACATTTAATTTGAAGTAAAGAGAATAAATAAATTGTGTAATTGAACCGAAATCGAATTTAAAAAAAAAATCACTAGGTACGGGGTGAGTAAAAAAAGTTGCCATTACTTTCAACTGTAATGGTACATTACATCATTAGAAAGAGAGTATGGGAGAACTATGAAATAAAGTAAATAGACACGCGTCATTTTGTTATAAAATTACATGGCGAACGCATTTTATCTTATCCCAAACAGTCATCGTCTTATATACTCGGTTAAAGGAGCACTCGTGTAGACCAAATTGAAAACCTCTCAACCATTTATTTCTTTACAAGCGACGTTTTTCTTCATCGCCTCCGTGGGGAAGTCGGAAAAAACACCCGCCTAGTAATCATAAGGTTAGTGGTTCCAGCCCTCTCCGGAGTACTTTCTCGGTACTTTTTTAGTGTTATATACACCTCAATGTAAACAAATCGCACATATATGTGATTTAACATATTTTGGGAGAGTAATTTTGTGATGCATTGGCGTTTTATCGCGTCTCTCCCACTGGTAAGACGCTGGTGGTATAATTTTCAAAACAGAAGAGGGGGCACTGCGGATCGACGCTGCGGGGCCGCCAATTTTTGGCGAGATGTCGCTAGTTGCCCATCGGTGGTCCACCGACATTTACGGCATGGGGTACGGATTAACATGAATCCGAACCACAAGAGCTTCCGACGGGAATCGAACCCGGCTGTATTTATTCTTTTTCAACTTGTTTCTCAAATAATATCGATCGTTTTCGATTATTTTACAAACTAACCCACTATCTGTTTACCATATATAGAAAGTGCACTCCTCCTCATAAAGGAGAATATTTTAAAAAATGCTAGGAGTCGTTCTGTACATTTCCAATAAAGAGTTAAATACGGAATTTGAGCTCCGTAATTTTAACAGCTTGTGAGATACTGAATTTTTTTGCAAATATTCGGATCCCCACTATCCCTTAGAGTATTATAATAATAGCCTCAATATGATAACATCACACTTTGTATTAAGTCCTAACTATATACCTAAAGTCATTTTATTTGACTGCAATTTTCCAATGATGATTAGGCACATATAGTAATATTCATTTTTATATACTAATTTATATATTACAGTGATTCAAAATGCATTGTTTCCAGTAGTGAGCTCCTCTAAAACTAACTGGCTGTATGTCTCGAAAGCCAAGTAGTAGTATACGTCCTATTGCTATTATTACAATTGCAAATATCAATATCCAGAAATGAATCAAGTTCTTTTTTCACTTACGAGGAAGGTCCATAAACCGTGAGAGTTGAATTTTGATGAAAATTTGTGACAAGATTCAGTTCGAGTTGCTAAGTAACGTAGTAATAGTCACTCGATGCGCAAATGCTTCGTTGAGCTGCTACACCGACGCCATCTTGAAATCCTGTAGGCAATGTCCAAGAATACCCTTTTAGCACAAAAATGAAAAAGCTTTTGATATATCTGACTCCAGTATTGTAAACCAAGGTAAATCATCTATATGTGAGAGTACTTCCAGTGCATGACCGCCATCTTGAAAGGCGCCATATTGAATCGTCGTCAAATATTATAAATGGCAAGGGGGTCAGGTGGGGTATCAAATAGAACTGGAATTTACTCCTGAATTCAGTTCCGTAACCAAAGTTTAGATATCTGTTTTCACTTCAGAGTTAAGAGCTCTCTCGCTCACAGGAACATACAAAAACTGAGCAAGTAAAATTTGTGATATGAAATGCGGTCGTGCAAACATTTGCTTAATTTAGCTAATGCAATAGTAGTCACTTGATGTACAATAGCCACTATACCAATCAGATCTTGAGACTAGTGAGAGATATCGTTAATTAAATTGAAATGCCTGTAGTGAAAAATGGAATAGCAGCACTGTAACTAATTATACATATTTCAAAATCGCTATACATATGAGTCTGTGTGTTGCGATTATGCATAGCATTTAAATGCTGTAATATAAGTTAGTGCAACGGCACATATGACTTTACAAGAATATGTCTTGAAGTTATTAGAAAATTACTAGAAAAATAATAGAAAAATAATATAAACTGGTGCACATAGGCAAATATTATCCTACTAATCTTTTGCTCTTCAGTTGTGATGATGGAGATCTAAAACGTAGTGATTAGCACACAGCATCATGGAGCAGTGCAAACACTTAACAAATGCACTTTCGTCGCAATCTTCATGGCCACAGACACTATTTTCTACTAGTCTTCAGAACATTTGTAAATGAACCAACTATTGCTCCTGTTACGTACTCACATTTCTGCCATTCATATGAAGCATGTCCTTTAGGTCTGGCGCACAAAATTGATGATACACAACAGAATGCATTTTCTTTATGAAAATTCTACCATATAACTTGTACACCGAACAAATGAATACCTGCTACAATAAGTTATTTATCACATTTTTGATATGAAAACTAGTCTTGCCCTTATTATAAGCAAGTGTTTTATCGTTAAAGGTGGAAAGATGCAGATTTTTAATTATTTTATATTGAAGGGAAAAGGAAGAAAGAGGCTTGCTTTATGGATTGCAACTTGGAATTGAATCTCGTAATAATCATTACTGCCACATATTCTTAGCAGTTGTGCATGCATTCTCTTATCACTAATAGCAGAACAGACACAAGAAAAGTGAATTCTAAGTTTCCAGTTGTATCTTCTAAGAATTGGCTGTGAACTGATAATTTAAATCTCCTTCATTGTTCAATGTGGCAGCAATAAATCGATTGTATTTAGAGAGACTATCAATAAATATATTAAAGTATTTTAACTTCGTAATATGCACGGTAAATTATAGGTCGTCAAATATGAGTATTGGAAAGGAACGCAATATTCTGTAACAATGATGGTCTTTGCGTAAGGTTTCTAGATTGGAGAATAAAACTTAACACACTATAATGGAACACGTAAAATTGCCTAAAAGAGATTTTTAGTTTGATACAATTCAACATCCCACACGCCTGCTACGCTAAAGGAGACGTGGACCTACTGATTATAGTGGAACCCGAACCATTTTGGTCGTTCAACTAATGCGTACCAGTTTATATAATTTTTCTAATACATATCCGAACAATCCCTTTGGTATTCTCTGCTTGTCAGTACTATTAGGCATGTGTTTCATCGACCAACAGTCTATTCCATCGCACTTTGAAATAGGTATAACTTGTAGCATGCTGATATTCCATTTATCACTACAGAAATTTCAATTTAATTAACGATTTCTCTTACTAGTCTCAAGATCTGATTGGTATAGTCGCTATTGTACTGCATTAACTACTACATTAGTTAAAATCATGCAAGTGCTCGCACTATCGTGTTTCATGACACAAGTTTAACTCACACAGTTTTTATATGTTCCTCTGGGTAAGAGACCTCTGAATTCTGAAGTGAAAACATATATCTAAATTTTGGTTACGGAAATAAATTCAGGAGTAAATTCCAGTGCTACTTGATACCCCACATGACCCCCTTGCCATTTATCATATTTGACGACGATTCAATATGGCACCTTTCAAGATGGCGGTCATGCACTGGAAGTACTCTCGCGTATAGATGATCTACCTTGGTTTACAATGCTGAAGTCAGATATATCAAAAGCTTTTTTCATTTTTGTGCTAAAAGGGTATTCTTGGATATTGCCTACAGTATTTCAAGATGGCGTCGGTGTAGCACTTCAACGAAGCATTTGCGCATCGAGTGACTATTACTACGTTACTTAGCAACTCGAACTGAATCTTGTCACAAATTTTCATCAAAATTCAACTCTCACGGTTTATGGACCTTCCTCGTTAGACATACTCATCTCAGGTAAATAAACAGAAACAATTGAAAAAGGAAAGAGAAGGTCTTAAAGTAAAACGTAGATAAATTGACCAGTGTTCAGAAGCATATTTTTAAATCACGCTCGACCTTACTAACCCTTTCGGGATCCGGGGTTTTTGGAGTATTTTTTTAGACTTTTAGTCAAGCAGCTACTGCATCGTCACTATTTATTCTAGGATCATCGTTCATACCTCATTCTCTTCAGAATAGAGCTGGCTTTCAAATGGTACCACTTGCATGCTCATATCATATACCACGAAAGGGAAAAGTGATGTCAAATGGAAAAGTTTTTTCCCCATATTTTGGGCCCCTCTGGAACGGCTCTGTGTGAACGTAGAGATCTCGAAAACATCCGATAAATAGTACTTGGTATACTGAATGTGTGTGCCAAATTTAGGGTTTCTATCTTGAATACTACGGGCGGGAGAAATTTTATCAAGAATCACCACAATGCCCCAAATTACCACAAAACACCACGATCTCAGGTAAAAAAATTCCTGAGACATCTCTATTTACCCTAGGACTATAATCCGCCAATCAATCTCTTCAGAAAAGAACTGCCTTTCAGGCGGTACAATTCACGCGTCTCTATCGTGTATCTAAAGCGGGAAAATCCCGCAAAAATGGATTTTTTTCGGTCTAAATATCCCTTTTTTCAAATTTTAGCCTACCTGGACCCCCTGTTTTAACTCAGAGATCTGAAAAAAATCTGATAAATACTACTATGTGAGCTGAATGTTTATGCACAATTCCAATTTTCCAGGTGCAAAAGTAAGCCCGCCAAAAAAATATATATACTGACAATGTTCCATATTCCCGTATACAGAGGGATATTTTTAAACATTCCCTGAGACATCTTTAATTACCCTAGGATCATGGTTTGCATATCATTTTCTTCAGAATAGAACTGCATTTCAGGCGTTACCACTCGCATGTCTCCATCATGCATATAAAGCGATAAAATCCCATGAAAGAGATTTTTTGGTAAAAATATATCTTTTTTCAACTTTTAGCCCCTCTGTATCCCCCTGTTTTAAAACAAAAATATGAAAAAATCTGTTAAATACTACTCGGTGGACTGAGAGTTTGTGCAAAATTTCAATCTTCTAGGTGCAAAAATAAACCCGGAAAAAAATACCGAAAATGTCCAAAGTTCCCCTATACAAAAATATATTTTGATAAAAATTCCGTGACACTTCCCTAATTACCCTAGGGTCATGTTTCGCCTACCATTCTCTTCAGAATAGAAGTGCCTCTCAGGCGGTACCATTCACATGTCTCCATCATGTATCTAGTGCGGGAAAATCCCGAAGAAAGGGATTTTTGGTAAAAATATCCTTTTTTTCAAATTTTTGCCCCTCTGGATCCCCCACTGTTTTAACGCAGAAATCTGAAAAAAATCTGGTAAATATTACTCAGTGGATTGAATGTTTGTGCAAAATTTCAATCTTCTATGTGCAAAAATAAGCACTCCAAAAAATAATGAACATAAACGAAAAGAAAACGCATAAAAGAAAATATATATTATAGAATTATGACGTTATCACCTCCTATGTCTCGACGCAGGAAGGTGTGAAACTATATGTAGGGTCTTCTACAATGCCTCTGGACTTGAAAACAAACAAAAAAAACGGACGAAAAAGCTCAAATAGGAGAGTTATAACGGAATGTATCATGAAACACCCTTATGGTACAAATTGTACCATAAGTACCCCAAAGGGCTAAGAGGATCTAAACACGCGGTTCTTGTAAGTTTCTCGCCATCTAGCACAAATATAGCAAAATAAAGTGTTCATTACTGGATGTCTTCGTGGCCGAAAGTACTAGCGCTATGAGCCACTAATTATGATTAATTTGGTGTGGGTTCAAACCCGGACCAAGGATTTTTTAATATTTTATTTTTAAAATTTTTGAAACATTTGTTTCCTTAAAATAAGATGAAAATAATACTCAAAAAAGTGATTACGTTACGTCTGCACTTTTGAGTTGAGTTGATTTTGAGTTTAACGTCCCGTTCAGCGACGAGGCTATATGAGACGTGGACCTACTGATTAACGTGGAATCCGAACCACATGAGCTCCCGCCGGGAATCGATCCCGGGACTTCCACGCCAAAGGCGCGTACGCTAACCGCTTAGCCACGGAGGAGCTCCGTCTGCACTTTTGTTATACGAATCCACAGTATAAGTAATAGTAGTAGTAGTAACAAGAGTAGGAGCGTATTAGAAGCACGGCAGGGCTCGTTTTGTGTCACCTTGACTGCCATGATATAAATTTAACCTCATGTTCTTCAATTTTCTTCTTCAATTCCAACAAAGTGACAATTTACATTTATTTCTACTATAATACACAATACATACACCAGAAGGTTTGGACAACAACATGCTGGAACCAATCAGAAACGTGCTTTTAGTGTCTATGGCTAGGGTCGCGGGTGAAAAAAATATATACTGCTCAGAAGATGCTGTCTACTATCCAGTGAGCAGAGTGGGTCGGTGGGTCAGAATGTGTCATAGTGAGTGGTGGGTCACGAAGGATGATGTGTCGCAGTGGGTCACATGTTGTTGACCAACAGCCCACTGACGAACTCAGAAAACTCGATCCATTTGACCCACTGACCCACTCTAACTCTGGATTTGACACCACATAGAAGATGGAATACCAAAAATTGCACGTTCACCATATTTTATTGTTTTACTTCTGGCAAGGGAACAACGCTCAAATAGTGTTTGTGTTTTTTACTGTCCTCCATGTTTCTGTGTTTTTGTCCCTGTTCTTAGAGTGTTAGTGGAAAAACTATAAACGTGGATAAATAGCAAAGAAGGTACTGAGGAAGTTTCGCTAAATAGTTAACTTTAAAAGAAACAATCCAGTGCCCTGAAACACCAGATTTCAATCAATATAAGTGTCTTTCCAATGTCGTGCCGTGAAAAGTCAGGGTCAGAGGCGAGAGCATACAGCACCGCCTCTATACATATGATTTGTCAATTTAAAGTTGACTTCTCTGGACTATTATTTCTGCATAATACTTTACGATTTTATCATGACTGAAATCAGAAAGTTTCAGCATTATTACAATGGAATCGTAAAAGTGTGCAATTACAGAATTCACTGCAACTCCATATTTTCTTCTCCCAGAACAATGATGTCTTAGAGTAGTGGCTTAAACGTTAGTTTCATAATGTTGGGGTCGCGTGTTCGATTTCCGCTGTGGCAATTCAGTAATTTTTATATCTACAAAACTGATACTTCTGATGTATACTAACATGAAAAAAATTCAATTTCTCTGGGTCTAAGAGTTGAGACGACTTCCTTTACAGGTGAAAGGCCAACAACAAAAAATTACCTCTTCCGTATCAACTTTTGTTCGTAACTGTAATATAAGTAATGTGTTTGGACAAGAATTGATGAACACATAAGGGTTAAACACGTCCTTACTGCTATAGTATGGGACAAATATGAGTTCCAAGGAATTGCTCCTAGCTGTGCACAAATTGCAAATATTGATCGAACTTACAATAGGGATCGCTAGTCACGAGAATGATCCTATTTAAGACGTCACCTCGCCTTTCTACTTAGAAGAAAGGCGAAACAAAATGCCTATGAGCTAACAAATATTTATATTCAATTTCTTGTTCTTATAAAATGATAACTCTATCTGTAAATCCATAAACGTAATAACATTAGTGCGTTCAAGTGTAAACCTAACAAACATTTGACATACTGTATATCTTTTCTGTTCCTCTGAATACCTTCGACTATGTTACTTTTTCTTTACATTGTGATAATAATAATAATAATAATAATAATAATAATAATAATAATAATAATAATAATAATAATAATAATAGAATAGCAATTACAATTACAATTACATAAACATTATCTTCTCATTCAGAAAAAAATAATAATTGCTACGACTTGATTTGAACCCAAGTAGCTGCAATGTGAGTTTCCTGGTTTCACAATTTTTTTAAACAAATCTCCCCAACCGGAGTATTGTTCGCCACTGGCAGCTCATGTTCTTTCGACGTATTCCAAACACTACAGGAACACGAACAAAGAAATACTGAGGACAGTTAAAATTCCGACCTTGCTCTTAAGAGGAATTCGAAACCCGTAGTGGATTGCCCCTCTTGATCAGAAGCCGAACGCCTGAGATCACTCGGCTAGTGCCACCGGCTCAATTTACCACAAATTCCTCATATGAATATAAGAAAATAAACTAGTAGTTATGGAACATAAACATAGAACTATTTATAAACGTGTTGATACAATTCAACGAATGTGAAAATAATTTCTGTCGTCTTTCCTTCTTTGGAAATTAGAAGTTATGGTAAAAACGAAGTGTAATGTAAATCGGGACCATTCCTGAAACCGATGACACCAGGGCCGTAACTTATATTTTTTTGTGGGGGCAAGCATTAAAAACCTTTTTTGGGCACCCTAGAAAAGTTGTTTTTTCTAATTCTTGGGCCCCCTCTTTCCAACATTCTCTTAATCCTTATGGTCCCTCTGAGCCTGTATGCCCTTCCGCACGACAAGGTCTACGATTCCATTAGTTACTCGCTGGGCAAATTCCATATATGACAAAATTATTAAGGTGACTATATAGATAATTCTCAAAGCCATATGAATAATCATTATTTCCAGAGCATCTAATAGTAGACATTTTTTACTGAAATGTGTCCAGGACTCATCTTTGTTCTATTTTCGTTTTGTATGCTGTTTTGTTTATGTAATGTAGGGGCCCATTTTGAGACAAAATTTTCTTTCTTCATATACGATACGAACATGAAATTAAAAATGAAGCATCTTTCTTATCTCATGATTTATCGTATATGGAGTAAGAAAATTTTGTCTCAAATTGGGCCCCCTCGAACGGCTGGAGGATTCTCTGGGGGCAGTTGATCCCCACAAGTTACGGCTCTGCCGATGACGTAGTCTCAACTTGAAGAATGTTTCATGATATTTTCCTCATAGAGGAACGTCTATGTAACTTGCTTACAGTTGAACAAGGAAATCTCGAGTAAGTTATTAAGACACTCACACAAGTTGCTTATATTTTCTTATTTATATTTTTATTTATATTTTGTTTAGATTTGTTTGCTATTGTTATATTTCAGTATCTTGTTATATTTTCCCATGAAACGATTTTAACTAAGTATTAGTTTGAGTGGAAAGTTAAGTGTCGCGGTTGGTGAGTGGTTAGCGCATGGAACTTGTATTCGGCATATCCGGGTCGAATCCCGGCCAGGGTGAAACTTTTTCAAGTGTTCCTGGTTCAATTTCAATTTCAATGCATACTCACTGTGATAAGTAAGATCTTCTCTTCCCTAGGAAGAAAAGGATGTTGCAATAAGGAAAATTAGAGAAGGTCTGTTAATGGAGACAGTCATTTACATACTTATTTTCAGCAGTTGTTCTAGATTTGATATTTTCGTCAACTTTCAAGCATTTTCTCGTTCATGTGTGATCGGTGTTTTTATTTCTTTGAATATACAGTATATAATGAAATAATACATTACATACACAGCAATATTGAGATTAACATATGATGTTCATTGGGGTACACGTTTTGAAACAGAGAGATTGATCTCAGAATGGTGAAATGTTTCGTGCGCCATCTACTCACAATTTTACTTGCATAAAGACTTGACTCAGTGCTACCAACCGCTGTCGGTGCCCTTAAAATTTACGTGTAAGTTGGGTTGCATACGTCTAGGTGTTCCCACAACTGCAAATGACCTGGACCACAAGTAATGGAATTAGAGCGCTTAGGGGGAAGATACTTTTGTGAGTGGCTGTACATTTTCCAACAAAATTTTCTGGGTGCACGTCTGATTTAGTTATATTGTATTTGGAATTGTACTTGCATGAGGCAAAGAAAACTTGTTTAGTGTGTGTCGTTGCATTGCATTGCATGACGATGTTAAATTTTCTTATCCACTTTACTCGAATGGTAGAAAATAACCTTTGCCATTGTCTTTAAGATCATTTAAGTTGCACAGAATAAAGTTATGCAAAGTAACTAATCAAAGAGAAAAGAAATATAGATTAGGAACATTCATTCCATTTTTAATACCTTGCCATAAAATCACCTTTAAGTCAAACAAGAATGATTTTTTTACAGTCTACTAAACTAATAAATGTTAAATTACTACTGATTTCACAAACCTTAGTATAATAAGAATAGAATCAAGAGTCAACAGTGTAAGCTGTATGACTGTGCTGTACATTGAATTTTCCTCTTTAAGCAGCACTAGAGCAGCAGAAGTGCCGAGCTTGTTTCTCTGGCAATTCGTTTTGTGGAGAAGAAAACAGTAATAATTCACGTCAAAAATTTAGTGTATTCGAGGAACTTTATAACTTCTAGAATCGTAGACCAACTTGGGAAATAATCTCATTAAAATTTCCTTGTGGATAAAGACGTTAATATATATAAATTAAATCTTCGTCAGCTTTGCTCGAATGCGGAAGTATCAACAATGCAGATATACAGAATGAAGCCATGCATATGAAAACTCATTTGAAAAATTTGATTTAGTTTGAAAGTCAGTGTACCGTTTCTCAAATTCACGAACACATATAAAAAACATACGGTTTAGCCTTCCTACACAATTGTGTTGGTATGAACAAGGAACTTGCTCAGGTGATATTAACAGTGAAGTCATTTGCTGAAACAGCTTGACACCATCAGTGGTCAACCTTGTCAGCGTCTTTTGACCTCTTCTAGAAGACTTGTTGTTTCTTGTATTCTTGACAATTATTACTGTTCTTATGGTTCAATGTTTATTCTTTGAGGAATATTGCAACAACGCTACATAGAGGGAAAGGAGTACAGTATATTAACAACATTCATGGAATCTGTGGGAAAGTCTTCATCGTTGGTTCCGTATAAATTCTACTCAACAAATAGTCATCTCTAGCAGAAAGTTTTAGGTGAAAGAGCGGTATACACCATGTATCATTTTTGTGTGTGTGTGAGAGAGGATTCCGGAAATCGTTAACTTCTTTTGTCTTTGCTTCCATAGTCACGTTGAACGATCACCAAAGCTGCACTTTGAATTTAACCAAATTATTGCGTGTGTGTGTGTGTGTTGTTAATGAGCCAATCACAGAGAAGACAATCTAAGAGTAAATTAAGGGAAGCACAGTCTTAAACTGATAGAAATACCGGTGATCACAAATGATTCATCAAGCCGCTCGGATTCGAATTCCCACTGGTCAAAATTTTTTACTATGCTTCAATTTCAATAACATAATAGGACCAGGGCTCTTTTTTTTAAATTAATTTCTTCCTTTCCCATCTCACCTAGGAACGTCAGCCCTCATGCATGACCAGCTAAAATGGCTATAGATTTCAAAATCCTACAAATATTATTCCAGTTCCACAATTCTGCTTCACATAAAATTTTGGTGTTCAAATACAATGTCATATTGCTTATTGCAGTATGTATATATTCGAGATTTTAATACATGGTCAGGGGAAAAATCAACCTAAATTCCCATGTTCCTACTTTTGAATTGATTTACAAAACAATATAAAATGTGTAAAGATAATGTTTGTTAAATTTATAAAACTAAATTTTCAAAAGGCATCATAAAAATAAAATACATTTATTTAGTTGAAATAATATACTCGTGATTTTAAAACGAGCTATTTTAAGTGCCTATATTGTCCGCAAACTTTGTTTCTTAAAAAAAATGCAATTATTCATTTATACTTTCAATGTATGAGAAAATAAATAAATACATAACATTATATATATTATAGATCATTTATCTTGATACCACATTGCAACTTTTAAACTAATAAAAAAAAATACTAAAATTTCGTACCATGCAAATCGGAACATTGTTCGGCATACTTTGTGATATCGCGAGAAAAACCGTGTTGACAACCCAACATAAAATTGTATTTATTTCAAATGGCACTACACCAATATATTCCTTATTTAAAATCTACATGTACGAGTAAAAGAAAAAAACACTCAATACTTCATTTGTCGTACAGTGTTGCAAACTAAGGACGCTACAATATTACAAATATCCAAATTTTGGTGTCTTTTACAGCAATAATTACCCAAATAAGATAGACTGGGCTATGCACATCAAAAGTGCTTTAGTGTCTAATACTATGATCATGTTATGGCAAATTTGAAATGAATAAGAACAAACAAATAATTCGATATCTGACTTTTCCAAAATCATTTATTGGAGAAACTCTTAGATAAGTGCCTCATTCAATTGTTGTTTCCAACACATGTGAGAATTACAGTGCCCTTTACATCAATTTGATATCCAAAACCATTCTGGAGATTGGGTATTTTTTTTTAGTTTCAAACACTTTTAAATTGTTAAAAATTATGTCATTCCGAAAATTTATTGTAATTACAGATATAAAAAGAAATATTGTTGTATTGTCGTAGATGCAAAGTAAATCAAACATTATTTTAGAAAGTTCCCGTAAATACGTCATTTTGAGAAACAGACCAAATTTTAACAATTTTGCTTATTTCCCGAATAGCATTAGATGTCAAATTTCTGTAAACTGCATTGTCCTTCATGCCCATTGGAAACCATGTACACTTTTGTTCACAGAAACCTAGAATCCCTTGCTGAGACTAAGTCTAATAAAGTGATCCATCACAATTACGACAGATCTGTAAAGAGGAAATTGCATTACGTGTTAAGGATCGTCAGCAGCACGGTCTCTCGTACTCGGAAAAACGCATGTTGTGATGTTTTCCTTTCACTCTTATAAGTGAACAAAACGTGAAATATACCGTGACGAAAATACATTTCATCTCAAGTTATCCCGAACAAAAAAAAATAAAAAAAATGGAGTTGCCAGTTCATAACACTTCCGACTTCCCTCCGAAGCACTGGATATCCATTGTTGTGAAGGCTTACCTCCTGCCTACTTTGTACCCTTCTAGAAATCAGGGTATATCTGAAAACATTATTAAGAGCATATCTGAGAATTACACCCTGTAGGGAGTACCCTCTACATCTATTGACAATTGATGGAATATACATTTTGGATTGTGTATAAGTGACTTCCTTCACGCTGATAACCACCATCCACAGTTTCTGGAGTTAGAAATAGGCCCTATTGAAATTTAGCTTTTTCGTGATTTTGGACAGCCCTAGCTCTGAAACTGTGCACTTTTCGCAATAGGTCCATATGAAATTTTTCTTTTATTTTGATGTGAGGAATCACCTCTTAAAGTTTGACGGTATAGTTCATTAACACCCTGCATATATAAGGAGCATTCAAATGAAACCCGGTCACTAGTGTAATGTAACAGTAACTATTGTATTCACTCAAAAATGTAGTTATACACAGTGCACATACTCAAAAATAGTCGCCAAAACTGTTGGCACATTTATCCCATTGCAACACTAGCCGGTCGATTCCATCCTTGAAGAAGGTAGTAGGCTGCTGTTGGATCTAGGCCTGGACCCAGTCACACACTTCGTCGTCCGTTGCGAATCGATGTAAGCGAATAGTTTGTTTTAGAGGTCCAAACACATGAAAATCACACGGTGAAAGGTCGCGACTGTACAGTGGATTTTCCAGCGTTTCCCACCGAAACTTCTGCAATGTCGTCTTCACCGCATTGGCCGTGTGTGGGCGGGCGTTATCATGCAGGAAAATAACGCTATTAGACAACATGCCTGTGCATTTCGACATGATGGCTCGTCTAAGGTTCTGTAAAGTGGCTTGATAACGTTGGGCATTGATGTTGGTACCCCGTTCCAGGAACTCGACAAGCAGTGGGCCCTTGCTGTATGAAAAGAAGGACATTATGAACTTACCAGAACTGGTGTGCACGGTCTTTGATTTTCTTGCAGGTGGTGAAGTCGCATGTTTCCACTGCTTGCTCTGACGCTTGCTTTCAGGTTCAAAATGGTGACACCATATTTCGTCCCCTGTGACAATACACGACAAAAATCCGCACTCTTATTCTTCCTCATGATAACGTTGCGCATGACTCAAAGACAGCGATATTCTAGTATTGCGCTGTTCGGTGGTCAGTTGGTGGAGAGCCCACTGCGCACAAATTTTTCGAAATTTCAAGTGTTGATGCAGTATGGTGTGGGCGGCTCCCACGCTAATACCCAGTCACCGATGGATCTCGCCCACGGTGGTTCTGCGGTTATCCAACACTAAGGCATTCACTTCTGCAATCATTTCAGATGTGATGACACTATAAGCCTGTCCAGAACGAGCATCGTCTTCCAGTGATTCGAACCCCTCAAGGAATATTATTGCGCCGTTCAACAACACTTGCACGACTCAGACTGTACTCACCGTACACAGGCTTCATCCGTCGATACGTTTAACGGCCTCCAACTCCCTCCGCCGCCAAAAATCGAATCACTACTCGTTGTTGGTGCTTACTCGCCTGCATGTTTGGTAGTGGACGATAACTTGTCTCACCACCTTCTCCTCAGCGTGAAACCACACTGGCTTTGTGCAACGACAAACGGTGCACACGCGTCAGAATCTCTACCAATCGATGGCACCACCATACCCCCAGTTACGTGGTGGTACCTTACATATAAGGTAAAGTTACACGCACTGACCGGGTTTCATTTGAATGTTCCTCATATATATATATATATATATATATATATATATATATATATATATGTGTGTGTGTGTGTGTGTGAGTGTGTGTGTGTGTGTGTTAAAAATTTACTGCGTCATTACTATTTGGCCTAGAGTCATGGTTCAAACGTTATATTCTTTACTATGACACACTATAATTTTAAATGCAAGTGTATAAAGCTGTGATATTAAAACTATTGTCCGTGGACCATAGGTAGTTCTTGAAATCTAACCTTCTGGTCCTCTTAAACAATAGTCCGAAAAGAACAAATAAGATTCATGTGAACTGTGTATCACATACTATACTAAAATTCTCAAACAGTTATTGATAGTACTGTAGCATTATAAAATATTCTTCGTTGTCTTCAAAATCGTTCACTTCTGCTGCGTAATGGGTCCATGGTTTGATATTAGGCTATCAAGCGTTTATTATGGTTGACACACAGCATGTAAGCAAGTTTCCTCAGGATTCTCAAGTTTCCGTAATGAGAAATCAATCCACCTCAAGTCAGGGGCGGATCCAGGACGGATTTCTAGGGGGCGGTGGGTTGTAATACTGCTACTTAGAGCTGCTTTTAAGAGCTTCAAACTGTGGGATGGGTGTTATTTATATATAAAATAAAAAACATTTCTTTACTGGGGAGGCGATCGCCCGATCGTCCCCTGGATCCGCCACTGCCTCAAGTAATATTTTTTTATTGTTTCCAAAGAAATCGCAAACTAAACTAAAATTTCAATATGCATTATTTAATGATAATTATAAAATATGATCATAGCCTCGTGATGATTCTGTTGCAAGCGAGAAAGAAAGATCTAATTAAAGATGTTTCATATACAACTAAAACTAATTCAATATTTTGAAAGAATGAATATAGCTGTTCCAAAGATTGAATTTTATTTCGACAGTCACATCTTACCAAAGCTTGCAGGAACATGAGTTTACTAATAAGTACATGAAAGTTCATCAAATCGTAAGGCTAGAATTATAAATGCTTTAAAATACCAAATAATACTTTCGACATTGTGAATGCTCTTAAATATCTAGCATAAGTATTAACAGAGCGAAATAACATTGACGGAAAAAAATAAATGTCGACTATAATCAGGGAATTCGTGTTATTATTTAATTCAAAATCTTTTGTCGTTTAAATTCTATCGAGGAAGTTACGGTTTAAATATATACAACCATAATCATGCCTGTTATACTGTATAACTATGAAACATGGAAGCTCTGTTACTCTGAAGGAAGTCCTTTAGGTTAAGGGAGACGCTAATTAAGCCATTGAATGAATGTGGTATGAAATGGGAGAACCCGGAGAAAAAGGGATAATGTCCACCAAAAAGTTTACTTAGTTTTGAATCATGAACATGAAAAATTGTTGTTCTACCACTGAGTCACCGTGTTCTCCTGCTCTCCCACATACTACATCATTCGGCTATAAGCATAATTTTTTCCCATATCCGATTATACCACACTGTGGGTCTACAAGTTTTAATATGTTTCCATAAAATAGTTATTCCCAAAACCAAAAAAGCGTCTGCGTTGTGTCTCAATCTGTTATACTTACGTTTTCCAGTGATTGCCTAACAAAAGGGTTGTGTTTGATTTTCAAGTCCAAGGTAATTATTCACAACAGTACAAACTTGTCCTTTTACTATATAAAACGGAATAAGTATTTCACGTTATCATTTTCATAAGAAGAAATGTTTTCTGCTGTATAATCCTATCCATTTCATAAGTGTTTTATCCTTTGGCTAAAAGTATTGAGCTCTCCAAGCTTCATTCTTTATAAAAAGCATATACCAAGTAAGTGTCTCCACACCTTGAAATAATTTGAAGGGGGATCCAGCACTAACAGTCAGTGTGTTAAAGCATTATTGAAGTAGCATTATTCTACTTTCAATAAAACGATAAGTAATTTTAAAGTAATGTCATCTATATTCTCAACAAAATAGCACACTAACTTTTTTATATAAGAAAAGAAAGACTACAAGGGTAGTGTGTCATAAACCTTTGTACAGTATATCACGGATTTCGCTCCTACAACAACCAAAATTTTCTTAAGAAAGTGGTGAAATATTCGTTGGGTTATAAAGTTTTAAATGTTTCAGGGTCCAATTGATCCTTCTCTTGGGTGCGCCCTTGAATCAGTTTATTCTCCATACAAGATTATATGTTGTGTATCATTTAAAGTAACTGAGTAAACAAGAGTTGTAAAGTCTTCATATTGTAACCTAAAGACAATGTATCAACCTCAGTGAGTCCCGCTCAATGGACAAACAGTTCATCATTCACTTACGTTGGTAATGTCTGTAGAAAATCTAAAATAAAGTATTAGATATTTTCAGTTTCCTACCATATTCTTTGAACACAAGTATTTTCTCTTCTAATGCATTGCTTCTTAAAATAAATTCCAGTTCCTTCATTAGCATACAAGCAACTAGATTATATTTGTAATATCAATTTATTTCTTTTTAAAGAGAACAATATGTAACTCTCACTGACAATTAAGTTGCCACTAATCCAGTATTTAACTCTAACTATTATTTACATGTGTTAGTTCAAATGTCTGTAACCTATTGAATTCTTAATGTTACAATATTATGGATTAATCCGTTTATAAAATCATATTTACAGTTGGAAGTTCAATTCCCTGTAACCGTTTGTAATTTCACAACTTACATCAGTGTATTTAGCCCTAATATATGAGGACAAAATATGCTATTCTATTCATACACAATTGAATGCATTTGCTACAATGTCTCAGTGTTCAATTACAACATTAACTAATTGTTTATCTCTCTCCAGAAACATTTCTACTAATTCTTTGATATAACATTCACACTCTGTAATGTACTCATATACCAGATTATTTTTTTCTCTAGAGAATAAGTGTTCTTAATGTTACAACCTTTAAAATACTTCTTTAAATAAAGTTTAAAGATTTACTCTCTCGTTTCACGTTTGATTACGATCGTACACACCTTTTCTAATAATTCGTGATCATACTGCAGCAAACAGTTGTCTTCTTTTTCATTTTCGTTATGTTCAGAACATGCTTTACATAATAATACTGAATTTGGTGTGTACTCTTTAAATAATTGCATAATACAGGTATCACTAATACTTTTTCTAGTGCACTCGCACTCATTAAATTCCACTTCAAAACAGTTAATATTTGAAACACTGTCATCATAAATTTCCGGGAGTATTTCATCTATATATCTATTATAGCGTCTAAAATAATACATTTCTTCTATTTCTTGTGATGGATATATGACTCTCAATTTATCACGTAATTCATCTGGCAAATCGGGGTCAGAGGATGAATTAACACTATATAATTTTCGTTTTCACGTTGAATTTCTGTTTCTCTAGGTGAAACATAAGAAATCTCCCTGCTAGTAATTTTTCTGCTCTTCAACAAAAACAAAAAAAACATCAATTTTTCACGTGTGATACATTTATTTATATACCACCATAGATGCTTCGGGGCATGTCTAAAACATTTTCTCCCTTATGTTTAATAAAGTGTTTTATGCATTCCCCGTCTTATCTTACAATCAAATATTTTATTTGAATTTACTGTTTAATAATATGTTTCAAGGCGGTACAAAATAAACTTTTCCCAAGAAAACAATTGGTTAATATGATATCACAACGTATGTTTTATTATTTCCAAATATACGCCATGAATTTATATTCCATTATAATAAAATACTTAAATGTATAATAGTAAAATACAAAATTATATATTTGTCTTGTTATTGGAAATGTCTTCTACACATAATGAACAAACTCTAATTCAAGACAAAAATCTTTTACTCACAATAAGGTTACTTTTAACGTACTTTCGTACATTCTTCTTGTGCATTTTACACCATGTCAGTATATTTCCCAAAGTATTTTTATAGTATCATTTTAACTAGCGTCAGCCTACATTCAGTCCCACACAAGGTCTCGGAAACGTTTAATAAAGTTTCATATAGTCACAAACAGATGTCCATGCTTTTTTCTATAAATTGATAATAATTCTTTACGAACCTCAACTTTTGTTACATCTATAGATTTTCGGTCAAGCGATTCCGTATCCAACATGAAACAATCGTGTTTTAACTGTCCACCTTCCATAAAACTGCACCCAATACAAATACATACATCGTTTGGTTTCCAGTATATTATACACTCTTTTATACAATCCAATGATGTTCGTTCTAAAATACACTCACATGGTAACTTCAAAAATTCTTCCAACTCCCAATTCTGTACCGGGGAATTACTCACTGTTGGTGAAGGTGTAGGGCGATATTCTTCTTTTTCATGATCGACATCAAGTGACGGAGTAACTTCTGTTTCCAGTGGCGGATGTTGCGGGCTCACCACCGGTTGGGATAAACACACTGCCCCCTGCAAAAATAACGACTCCGTAAAATCATTTTCACCTCTTGTACTAAGATCCAAATGTTTCAGTGAATCCATGTTTTAAAACCAATATATAACTCCTTTACCCTAAATAAATCCGCTATATTACGACTTTTCAAATTACAAACACGTAAAATATAATATTCAAAGTAGCACCAACGTTCCCAACAATATTAGGTTTGAATGTGAGAAACATAAATTCGATTCCCGGTGCGCATTCTGCTGACTTCCTGTAAGTTTGTTCTTACACAGTAAAATCTATAACATATATAACTAAAAATTCGCACTGCAAGCAAAATGTTTAGCTTACGGTTCTCCATGTAAAACATCCATACATCGTTTCCCGCTAGTGTCATGGCCCCCTGTCCAATATAACTTCCATCTTAACATATACTTTATAAATACCACTTATACGTCTTACACAATTCCTAGCTACATATAAGTAGCAACAATTGCTAAGCAAAAGGTTTATCGTACGTTTTTCAAGTGGGAAAATCCTAACTCGACTCCCGGTGCAATAAACAATCTTGATCCCCTGTAGTCTTCATATTACATTACACTATACCTTAGTCAAGTTATGATTACATATAAGTACATCGAGTCATATTGTTTTCAATGCCAGAAATCCACAATCAATTCCCGATAAAGGACAAACACTTCCGTCCCCTTATACTCCCGAAAATTACAATATGTTTTACATGTATTTCATTTCCAATGTCACTTACCATATAAAAATGAACAAGTTTAAAACAAGAAAAGTACAAAGTTAGTACTTACCAATCTTCCAGTCTCTCATAGTAGTAAAATATCTTCTTCGCAAACTTAACACTTGTTCTTTATATGTTCTTCTACGTAAGTGTACACATCATGCAAATGAATCGGTATTTATATAACTCTAATACCCTTGACACCAAACTCGAAACTTCCAGAATATTCTTTCCCCTATTCCAACGAGTATGACCTTGAGAGCAAACCTGGAAACTTCCTTGAATTTTCCTTCCCCCATTGCAACGACCAAAATTCCAGAATATTCTTTCCCCTTCCAACGACCAACATCCGCTGCCGTGTTACATGTCATGCATATAAATCAAACAACAATATATTAATTTGTTATATGTGTAGGAACTGCATATTTCATTTCTAAATTCCTTGTTTATATCTTGCTTATCAAATTAGCATTTCTTCAAGCGGAAAACATTTATTATACGTGACATTCTCTTCCCATACACAACATCCGTACGCTTAGAAATCCATAGCTGCATATATTATTGCATTTCTTCTGTGTCATTTACAAGATCATTAATATGCGGAGGAAGGTGTATCAATTATTCAAACTGTCATACTATAAAAAAACGCCCGTGTAAACAATTTTTATGTATCATTAACAACTGCCAAATGTAGAGAATCTCCATGGAATATGTAATTCAAAGCTATTAATCACTGTGGAGAAGTTATATACTCATGAATATTCATGAGTGAGAAGAATTGTCTAACGAACTACTCTCTTGATCGTGTGACAGAACAACCTTCGACAAGCGCTAGAGCATTAGCACATAAAGTGGGAGTTGATCACTGTACAGTTTGATCAGTACTCCATGAGCAACAACTACACCCGTATCATCCTCAGAAAGTTCAAGACTTTGCATCCCGTGTGGTGTTTAGTGAGTGGAAAGTGCAGTGCTGTTTGCACGACCGCAGTTTCTTGCCGCGATACTCTTCATATATGAAGCCTGTTTTACGAGATAGGGTGTATTCAATAGTCGGAATAGTCATGTGTGGGCCGACGAAAATTCCCATGGTACTAATGTACGTAGACGTCAACAGAGATTTGGGGTAAATATCTCGGCAGGCAAGCTTATAGGCCATATCTCTTTCCACCCCGCTTAACTGCACCAAAGTACGTATCGTTCATGTAAGAAACACTTCCTGAGTTATTAGAAGATGTACCTCTTGATGTTCGTCAGCGTGCGTGGGTTCAGCATGACGGGAAACCAGCACACTTTGGAGTATCTGCTCGTCAGTGCCTAGACTATTACTTCCCGCATAGGTGGATCGCATGGGGAAGTAGTATTTCTTGGCCGGCAGGATCCGATGATCTGAAACCAATTGATTTGTTCTTGTGGGTTTATGTAACATCTTTTATCTACGACACACTTGTACAGAACGAAGTAATCCTCCTTGCACAAACCCTCGCTGCCTGTCATATCATTAGCACGAAACCAGACATCTTCGATAGGATAAGACAAAACTTTTTACATCGAAACCATCGAAACCAGAGGACGCCATTTTGAGCAAATGTTGTGAATGTAAGTATATTTGCTATTCCTACCAGTATAATTTTCAGTCTTGTCTAGCCTTAGTATGTGTAGTCCACCATGAGCATATACACACTGAACGATTGTTGCACCAGACCTCTAATGTCACTCCGTTGTCATTTATGCGGTAGTATTTCTTCCTTTAAGAATCCTGCTTCCTAGCATCGATCTCAATCTTCGGTGCTATCCTCACTGAGAAAAATTTACGGGTAAAAAGTACGTAAATTCAAGTGATTTTTTAGGACCTTTCGTAAGAATGACTTTCCAACATTACTGAGAATGTTAATTGTTCTTGTCCGTTCTACGTATGTTTTCTCCTTACTTTTCCAGATAAAAATGATGACGTCAGAACTTATGAAAGATATGACGTCATAGTTAATAACAGTAATAATGGAGCGACATCATTACCGGTCATGTTAAAACTCAAGTGGAATGGAAAAATCACAAAACAGGAATGTTATATTTCTAGCTGTTGCTAGACATTTTCCGAGGCAAACATGGAAAAATCACATGAAGGAATGGTAGAAACTCCGTCTTTGACTGCATTTAAATCTGTATGTGGAGACTTACGCACTGTATGTTCCAGTTAAATCTGCATGCACTACTGTGAAAATGCCTTGACGAAAGGATATGAATACATGCATATACTTTCTTACCACGGTATAATGAAATGCTTGTAACAGTCAGGGAGGAAATTAACTTAATCGAGCAATGTGTTTTCCGCAAACATCGAAATAAAGCTTGCAGTAAATAGTGCACGCAAACACTAATAGAATGTAGACTCCACTACATAGGATCGCAACACGCTCCTTCGGAATATACAAATAATAAGCACCCACTTTTTTTTGTCCCAATGCTGGCGATTAGCCAGCAACCGTGAGAAGGTTGCGCCTTCTGTGCGGTACTAGATTTAAACGTATTATTGGAGGTCTATATTTTCGATGGGCTAAGGGATGTTCGGAGAGCTGGAGTAGAAGTGTCTAGTTTGATTGCATTAATAGGGATTTCGGCTGTATAGTATTGGTTTACTGTTGCATTAGTATCCTTTATCTGTAACTGGAGAGAGGAGAATGAAGAATGAAAATGGAAGTGCAGTGTAACGACATAACACATAGGTAATGATTAGTGTGACAAGTGAGATCTATCTTCTGTCCAGAGGCGACTCTGGACGTAATGAAGACAAAATGGATTTCCTGTTAAGACATGAGGTTCTTACTGTGCAGTAAATGATGGTGCTATGTATGGAGGAACTATGAATGTTGAAAATGCTGCAACTGCGTCCAAATCCGGATGATCAGGAGGGAGTGTATATCGGTAAAGTGCAAACAGAAGGGATAAAGGCGTTTCCAATAGCTTGCGAGGTGGATTGTATGGAATGTCTGCTTGCATGGTTGCGAGAAGTAATGGATGTCGGGACTCAAATCTGCTAGTAATATACTTCGATCGCAAAGCTTCAATATGAAATAGAAGGTGTGGAAAAGGCAGGACTTCTTAAAGCTCTTGAGTAGGACTCGGGAGCTTTATTCTATAGGCTAGTCGTATGGCATGGCGTTCAAGTATCTTCAGTTTTTCATAATGGGGTTGGAGGGCGGATATCCATGCTGTGAAGCCATATGTCAGGACTGGTCGTAGGAATACTTTGTAGGTATTAAGAACAGTATTAGCTCGTAGTCCCCATGTAGTACCTGTGAGACGTTTGAGAAGATTAAGCCTATTATATGCTTTCTGTATTACATTCTGAAGGTGAGGACGCCAAGTGAGGTGTTGATCAAAAATAATTATCAGATATATGACATGTTTAGTTGGATGAACCCGCGTGTTATGTACTTGGATGTTAAGTAGCGAAGGATTTCGATGTACACGAGATCGGCGTTTTGGCGGGAGAAAGACTATAGCTTGGGTTTTATCTGGGTTGAGTTTCAAACGCCATTTCGTACATCAGGTGAGAAAGCTTTGAATTGCTGCATTAATTTCAGTACTGATGCGATGGATTGTTCGGCCCAATGTAAGAAATGCAGTATCATCTGCATATTGAAAAATGTGTGTGTTAAGTGGCAACGGCGGCATATCGGCTACATATAGAAGATAAAGCAAAGGTGATAAGGCAGACCCTTGTGGTACTCCAGAGAAAATAAATATGGGGGTGTGAGAGAGTGTCATTAAGAGCGACATATGCAATACGGTTGTGAAGAAAATTATAGATAAATCTGATGTATGATATGGGAAGTGTCAGACGGATAAGTTTATATATGAGAGCTGCATGCCATACCTTATCGAATGCCTTTTCCAGGTCGAAGAGTACTAGACAAGATGGAAACTGTGTATTAAACTGGTTGGTAATAATATTAGACAGACGAAGTAACTGATCATTGATACTAAAACCGGGGCGGAATAAGCACCCACGGTCACGGTCACGGTCACGGTAATTTTCAAGTTTTGAGTAGATTATCGGGACGAAGCCCCTGACTCCATGAGTTAGATGGTATAAAAGATATATGCAACATGTGCAGGTGGTTTGTTGGGTAGTACTATTGTTTTGTTAGGCGTGGTAGACTACATCGGCAACTGTCGCAGAGTAGCAGATGATGATATCAGTGCGATCGCTGGAAAGATTAAATGCGTGGCGTGCGATAGACATTTCGTAGAGCGAATTCGGTGCCGATGTTAGCTATTGCTGGATTAATGTGTCTGGGTAAAGTACGCCAGAACTTACTGTGAAGATGTCTCTGTAGTTCTCTAACAGTAGGAAGTTCCAAATCTTCCAGAATTTGTCTGTTTCGGGTATATCTGTCGTGACCAGTGATTATACGACCAGCTCTAGTTTGCACACTTTCAAGTGTTCGAAGGAGACTGTATGAAGCGTGTTTCCAAGCAGGGCATGCATATGTGAGGGTGGACAGAACTATCATCTTAAGTATGTGAACGCGGACCTCATGAGAAATGGAACTGCAGCGGAAGATGGGATATAACGCTGAGATTTTTCGTAAAGCTCTTTGCTTGATGTTGCTGATATGTGCGGCGAAAGTTAGCCCACGGTCTAAGGTCACTCCCAGGTATTTGGCGTGGGTGGCGTGAGGAATATGTGCGTTCTCATAGATAAGGTATCGAGGGACGCGGATGCGTCGTCGGCTGTGGATGACAGCACAACTTTTGTCTGTATTTACTTTAATCCTCCAACGTCTTGCCCATTCCTGAAAACTTGTTAGTTGTCTTTGCATATAGCTGTAGCATTGTGCAAGAGAGCTACTGGTTGTAAAAAAGGCAGTATCATCGGCATACGTTGCGAGAAAGCAATGTGGTAGGGTCGGAAGATCTGCTGTATACAGAGTATATAAAAGAGGTGAAAGTACAGCGCCCTGTGGAACACCTGCTTTGATAGTCCTAGAGGAGGATTTGACACCGTCAACAGACACATGAAATTCTCTGCCAATCAGGTAAGAACGAAGTAAATGCAGAAGACGATCTGGAAGACCCTGGGTGTATAGTTTATATAATAGCCCTGCTAACCAGACTTTATCAAATGCTTTGGAGACATCCAGATATACTCCAAGGGTGTGTTGTTTTCTGTTGAAAGCCACTGTTAAGTGATCTACTACGCGTACGAGTTGCGTAGTAGTACTATGTTGTGCACGAAACCCAAACTGATGGGATGGTATGAGATCGTTATTGACTACATGCTGTCTTAGCCTCCAGAGTAACACACGCTCAAATAATTTACTTAAGTGTGACAAAAGACTGATTGGCCTATAGTTTTCCGGGAGCAGCGGATTTTTTCCAGGTTTGGGTATGGTAATGATTCGAGCTTCATTCCAGGTCTTTGGGAAGTAGCATAGTTGAAGGATGGCATTAAATAAATAAGTTAAGAAGACCAGTAATTTCCTTGTTGGGTGTTTCAGTATCTCAGTTCGAATCCCATCAGGCCCAGATGCTGTCCTTGCCGGCAGACGTTTGATATGTCTTTCTATTTCCCGAGGTGTTACTAAAGTGATATCATCTGTGGGGTTTTGTTTACTTATGGCATATAAGGTGGTTCGAATGTGCTGTTGGAAATAAGGATCGAGAATAGCTCTGTTGGGCTGGAACTGCTTTTCCAAAGAGTCGGCGAAAATATCCGCTTGCGACTGAGGGTCTTGAGTCAGTCCTTGAGGTCCGTGAATTACTCTAGCTTTTGAAGCGTTTGTAGTACGTTGGAATGCTTTGGAGTACGTCCAGATTTTGCGATCATTTACTGTAACATTTCGAAAAGTGTCTTCCCAGTATTGTTGGTTTCGTCGCATAGTCAGTATCTTAAGCTTTGCACGCAGTTTGTTCCAGAGTGTCTTATATGCTGGATGTAGTGTGTGCTGCCATCGACGCCGAGCCCAGCGTTTTAGATGGATATACAGTTGTAGATGAAAGCTGTCGCATTGACCGATTTGGGTGGAAGAGATTTTGATGGTGGTGCTCGCTGCCTCTGCAGTACGAAGTGCGAAGGTGACGTGAGAAACTGCTTGTTCGATGTCCTCAATAGTGGCTGGTCTATCTCGTAGATCGATCATATTGTTTAATTCCTGTTTAAATACATCCCAATCAGTTTCTGTTGTTTTGATGAGAGGGCTGGTATGTGCGAGGCTGCGGTGTGAAACGTGGAAAATGACAGGATCATGATCAGAATCTAAATCCGAGATGACATAGGGATGTACAGTAAAGGATACATCTTTGCAAATAGCGACATCAAGAACATCGGGTTGACCACCGAATTTTGGATGATAAGTCGGGTCTCGTGGAGCACTTATAATGAAATTAGACGTTAGGATATATTGGTGTAAGGCGTCCCCTGCGTTGTTAGGTTTAATTGAGTGCCATTCGCCATGCTTAGCATTAAGATCTCCAGCCAAGATGACTTTTGGTCCTAAGCTAGCTATGATATCAAAGTCTGTGGGCTCTAGTTGCGTGGCTGGGGACCTGTACCCAGTGACCAACATTAGTTGAATGCCTGGAGTTATTAGCTCAATAGCAAGGGCCTCCAAAGTTAGTAGGGGTGGTACTGTAATCAACCTCACTGGGAATGACTTTTTGATGATAAGTAACAACCTCCTTTCTGTCTACCCACTCTATCCTGTCTGTACACAATGTAGTTAGGTAAGCGCCAGCTAGTGATTCGAGCAGTAAAATGCGTTTCTTGTACAAACATAATATCAACTTTATGTTGGATGAGAAATCTAATAAGTAGGTGTTTCTGCCCTTCAAGACCATCTGCATTCCACGTAGCAAGAATAAGGGAGTGATGGAGAACCTTGGATTTAGAAGCAGCCATCGTCAACCATTTCCGCTATAGTTTCTATTACAACTGCAGCCTTAGAAGCTGAATCGACTGCTTGTCGGAATCGTGTAATCCCACGTTTAATATGAGTTATTATTTTACGGAAAGGTAATTCCTTGAGGAAGGAAAGAACGGACTTTAAGTCCAGATCTTCTTTAGAGTTCCCTTGATTGAGTGCAGAAGTTGACTCGATGTTGGAAGAAGTGGGAGCTTCAGGATCATTATCTGTAGTCATTGGCTGGTTATTAATAGAAGTGGGAATGGAGGTTTTCTCTGTCGTTGATTCTTGTAAATTTTTCTTGGGTGCTTCTGGGTGGTTCTTGGGCTGCTGTGCCGGTAATTTTAGTGCTTCAGAGTAAGACTTAAATACCGGGCAACCACGGTAATTTGCCGGGTGATCCCCCTGACAATTTGCACAAGTGGCGGGTGTTGATGTGTCTGGATTACTGCAAGACTGTGTGAAATGCAGTTGTCCATATTTGAGACACCTCGGGTGAGCTTGGCAGGTATCTTGAGAATGCCCCAAGCGTTGGCACCTGTAACATTGCAGCACTGAAGGAGGCTTATAGGGTTCGATCTGGACCTTGTAGTACAGCAAGTTATTAATTGCATATATTTCTTTAACAGCTGCAGTTCTCTCCAAAGCTACCAAGAACAGTGGCATCATTATTTTCTTATCATCAGTCTTGCTTTTGCGAGACATTTGGTGGACACTTATTGGCTTGAAGCCTAATCGGGTAAGTTCTTCCTTCAGGTCATCTAATTCGGTGTCAATAGGCAGTTTACGAACAACTACCTTTATGGACCTTTCATTTTTTGCTACTCCTGTGGCATATTCAGTTTTTGTTTGCTCACAATAAGCTTTGATAGCGTTATAGTCATCTTTGGTAGCCGGTTTGAATTCGGATGCGCTCCTTATTGGGCTGAGCTAAGGGAGGCTCCTTCAATGCTCGCGACAAGGTCTTTATAAATGTATATGTGTTCGTTATTCCGTATATGAAAATCGGAGGCGGCCTGTAACTGGAGAGCTTGTTAGTCGGTGCATTGTTGTTGCTGGTACTAGTATTATCTGCTTGTTCAGGTGACAAAATATCGAACCTATTACTGGTGGGAAGAGGTGGATATTCGTGGGTGCTATTAATTAGTTTTTCTGCCTTGTTGAGGTTCTCCAAAGAAGACCTTCGTCGCTTGAGTGTTCCCACCACTGTGAAATCCATATCGTCAGTGTTATTGGACGTTGATGGCTGCGAATCACTTGACTGTTTAAATGTAGTTGTCGTTTTCACTTTTTGCTTCGCTGGAGCGGTTGATTGCTTCTTCTTGCCTAAAGGCAGAAGAAAATCTTCCGGTTTATACGTTGATCTTATTATTTTGCCCCTGATACTAGGATTTTTGGAAGATTGTGTCTTCTTCTCTGTCTTGACTGGGGGCTTCTGAGAAGCCATCTTGATAGCGTAAGTGGGAGATGGCGCCAGCTTACCACTAAGGAGGGTAGTGGAGTACTTAGGAAAAGATATGTTCTTAGAGCGCTGCTCTAAGGTTGTACTTTAATAATACTATGGCTTTTCCTCCGAAGAGGAAGCACAAAAAAAAGTAATCGTTAGCCGGTAGAGATGCCTGAGTCGTCAACTGGTTTGTTCAACTACCTCTGCCTCCGAAGAGGAGAGTATCAAAATAATTCGTTAAGCCTAAAGAATAGCAAGGTCGTCTAAAGATAAGATCAATTTATTGTGTCCGCCTCCGTAGAGGCACAAAACAATTCGACGGTTGTTTCCTTTACCTCGATGAGGTAAGTAATCCAACCGTATGCAAGATGTTCGCGAATAAAATTCAACCAAGGGGGATGGAAAACCTAAATGACTTGTTTATTTTTCTCCGTCAGCTACGGATACCCTATTTTTTTTACCTGGTTAGAGATTCCAGGTGGCCAGTTCCAGCACCCACCTTTTTTTATTTTTTTTTACAGTCTACCCGTTTAAAGGGTTGCACCCTTTCTTCGGGGAAGTGTTGCATTGATATTGTGGAGGCTATAACAATTATGGGTGGTCTAAGGGTTTTTCTCTTTATTCATTATTTTTAAAGACATGAACATATATACATTAGAAATAAACTTGAACTGGTTATATACATAAATAAAATAATAATAACAGAAAATGTGCAGGGAGGCGATGAGTAATATGAAACAAGAAACAAGAAAATAACAAAATTAGTGCAGTGTATTAGGTTCAGTGCGTGAATATAACAACAAATATGAAAAACATTAAAAGGAATATCAAGTCAATAGCAAAACAGCAGGAATAATAGAACTCATAGGAATAATTGTTTGAAATGATGATGAAATGAGGATGAATTGTTCTGGACGCCACAACACGAGGTTCTGTTAGTGAACAGATGAGGTTATCTTCTGTTCCTGGGGCTATTCAGGAACTGATGTAGACAGGAGAGGCCCATGTTAGTAGGTATTTACTGTGCATATGATGGATATATGGAAGATGACAGATGACGTGGATGATACATAGCAAATACTTCTGGGTCGCGGTCGGCAGGATCTATTTGCAAGTGGTACAATGTAAGATAGTGCTGTAGCGGAGAATCAACGTATCGTGGTGGTACATCATTGTCTCGGTCATAGCGTATTACGTCCTGAAGCATGGGGTGTTGTAAGTCAAAACGTTGCGTAATATAACGGATGCGAAGCTGTTCTAGATGGGTAAGCAATGGTGGAAAATCTATGAGGTCATAGAGGAGCCTAGTTGGACTTGGTAATTTAATTCGATAGGCCAATCTGAAAGCATGTCGTTCCATTATTGATAATTGTTTATAAAATTTGTCGGGGGCAGCGGCCCAAGCTGTATGGCCGTAAGTTAAAGTACTCCTCATAAAAGCTTTGTAAGTATGGAGGACAGTAGGTGGTCGTAAACCCTAGCTGGTTCCAACTAAGCGTTTAAGGAGATTTAGTCTGTTCTTGGCTTGAGTAATAATTTCCTTAAGATGAGGTGTCCAAGTGAGCTTTGTGTCAAATATCACCCCAAGGTAGGTAAGAGAAGATGAAAGAGGAACTGGCGTGTTGTCCACATGAATGTGTAATAGATTTGGATTGCGAAGCACTCTGGATCGTCTACCAGGTGGTAGAAATACAATAGATTGTGTTTTCGCAGAGTTAATACTGAGTCTCCATACGTCACACCAGTGGACAAATGTGTCGATGGCTGGCTGCATTAGTCTGTTGATACTTTGGATAGTACGAGCCGTTGTTAGAAATGCTGTGTCGTCAGCGAATTGATAGACTTGGACGTGAGTGTTGGAATATAAGAGTACATAGACAGAAAGTGTTTAAAAATGTGCACTAGCCGTTTCTAAGGTATTTTGGGCATGAGTATGTGCAAATAGAAAGAGATAAGATTTAACGAAGATATGGATTATTGATGCTATGTAAGATATGATTTAGGGTTTCAAGATTACAAGAAGATATGATAATGATGAGTAATATGTTTTAAGAGATTTATATGAAACTAGGTTAAAGGTACAGATAAAGAATAAACAAGATTCAAGAAGATTTACTAAGTATTGATTTTGGTGTAGATTAATGTTGTAGTAAGATAGATACAAACAAAGTGATCTAGATACGATATAAAGATTTCCGATTAAGCAATTTAACCTAACAATTTTGGCGCAGTCTACGGTAGGATATAATTCAAGCTCTAGGATACCAGTATTGATCCAAGAAGAATTACAGTTAACAGATTGTATTGAAGGATTAAAAGAGAGAGCTAGATTGCACAATGTCTTCATTGCCAAGTTTTCCACCTTTCAACTGTGAAACCGATCGCCTGCAAGCATATCTGGATCGCTTTGAACATTTATGTATAGCCACGCAAATCCCAGAGGACAGAAAGGTCTCAACTTTGTTTGCTGTTATTGGTTCCGAAGCGTATGAGCAAATCTGTAATATGTGTTGGCCAGCTTCACCATCGGAAAAGTCATATGAAGAAATCAAGACAGCTATGAAAACATATTATGCAGCAAAAGTGAACGTTATTTCGGAAAGATTTCAATTCCACAGCATGAAGCAGAAGCCTTATCAGTCGATTAATAGCTTTGTACTAGATCTTAAAAAGCAATCATCATATTGTGGCTACATTTGTTGCTTGGATGAGAATCTTCGAGACCAGTTTGTGTTTGGAGTCACTGATGAAGCGATTCGGCGCAAGCTGTTAAACACAAAAGATTTGACTTTCCAGCTAGCTATAGACATTGCGTTAACTATGGAAAGCACCGCTCAACAGTTGAGGTTGTATAAGCCTAAACCAGAGTCTGGTATAAATATGGTGCGTCCGACAAAGAATCGTTTTGCAAAAGTTAACGATCGGCATGGGTCTAGTTCCAGTTCAGCATCTCCATCATCATCTCCAAGATCGTCACCGAAATTTCCTGCTCGATGTGTTTTCTGTAAATTACAACACAGGAGAGGAGCTTGTCCTGCGTGGGGAAAACAATGTTTTAAATGTGGACGTAGGAATCACTTCGCATTAGCCTGTCAATATGACACTTTTGAAGCCTCTGAAAATACCATCAGGAAGTCGGAACAGGACGAACTAGTTGAAATGGCAAATCAGCTGAAGTTAGATAACATATTTTGTGACACGGAAGAGGAACGCTCATTTTCCGATTGTGATCCACACTATGGCATAACGGACATATTGTGGTATGATCAGTGGAACCAAGAGAATTCACAGTGCAAGGATGAACAGCGTGACAGGACCAAATGCACGGATCAACAGCAAGACAGGATTGGGTTGGCAACAGTGGCAACCGACGGATTACAACAAGGGCATATGTCAGAGCTGCATGAAGTAGAGGTACCGAACTACCCAGATATAGGAGTTTTAGAGGATAAGCATACGAATTCTCCCAAGAGATTTTAACATGTTTGGGCCAATTGGTGGTACAAAAAAAGGTCACGAGATCATTGGAAAGGGTCTGATAGCAAGGAGAAGAAATGTGATTCTATGGAAGCCGGCAAGAACACTTCGTGGACGGAGGAGCTGCAAGAGCGTGACGTAATTCTTGCTCAGCTGATGGAGAAACAAAAGTGCATGCAGGCACAGATAGATTTTCTGCTGGAGAGATGGCAGGCGCTCCAAAGAAGAAGGAAGTCCAGAAGATGGAAAGGAAATGAAGATTATTTTGATGATTCTTAAATTTCTTAGATTGGATTTCTGTTTCTGTGATTAGCTTCTGTTGCAAGATTATGTTACTAGATGTTAGATTAAGTTGCAAGATGTAGAGTTTTGTTTGTAAAGAGGGGAGAATGTTGGAATATAAGAGTACATAGACAGAAAGTGTTTAAAAATGTGCACTAGCCGTTTCTAAGGTATTTTGGGCATGAGTATGTGCAAATAGAAAGAGATAAGATTTAACGAAGATATGGATTATTGATGCTATGTAAGATATGATTTAGGGTTTCAAGATTACAAGAAGATATGATAATGATGAGTAATATGTTTTAAGAGATTTATATGAAACTAGGTTAAAGGTACAGATAAAGAATAAACAAGATTCAAGAAGATTTACTAAGTATTGATTTTGGTGTAGATTAATGTTGTAGTAAGATAGATACAAACAAAGTGATCTAGATACGATATAAAGATTTCCGATTAAGCAATTTAACCTAACAGTGAGGAGTGACTCTGAGGTCAGCAACGTAAAGTAAGTACAGCAATGGAGACAAAGAAGAACCTTGAGGTACGCCAGAGTGTAAGAAAATTGGGTGTGATAGAGCGTTGTTGATAGAGATGTATGCAATACGTCCGGTTAAGAAGGCATTGATTAAGCGTATATAAGATATGGGTAGCAGATAATTATGCAATTTGTATATCAAGCCAGGATGCCAGACTTTATCAAATGCCTTTTCCAAATCAAATGTAACTAAACAAGAAGGAAATCCCGTATTGTATTGGTTATAAATGGCAGTGGTAAGTCGCAATAATTGATCTAGTGTGCTGAAACGCGGTCGGAAACCAGCTTGATGGATTGGCAGAAGATTGTATGTAAGGAGGTGTTCGTGAAGCCGTCGAACGAGTATACGTTCGAATACTTTGCAAAGACAGCTTGTTAAATGGATTGGACGATACGACTGGACATCAGATGGTGGTTTCTTTGGCTTAGGAAATAAAAGAACTTTGGAGTATTTCCAATCGGGCGGAAAGAAGCCAGTTCGAAGGATGAACGTGTAAATATGACTGAGAATCAGAATGAAAGAAGGAGGTGCATGTTTGATGAGAGTATATGTAATAGAGTCGAATCCAGGCGCCGTATTGCGTTTAGTTGCTAAAATAGTTCTGATGTCATCTGAGTCTATAGCCTGAGTTAGTGGATTATTATTTTCCAGAACATGCTGGTCAGATGGTTGTAAATGAGCAGATGAAGGATCAGCGTGACGGTTGATCGAAGATTGAAGGCGTTGCGGTGTGTGCCATCCAGGAAGCGGAGTGAAGATATCTTGAAAAAATGCAGCAAAAAGATTCGCCTTGTCGATGTCAGTATTAGGAGCTTGGTTGTTGTGAATAAGAGGATAGGGCGTGCGAGACGTTTTTCCAGTGAGTTGATGGAATTTACGCCAATATTTGCTGGGATGAGTTTCCGTGCTAAGGGTGTTACACGTGTGAATCCACTGTCTTTTCTTGTAGGCTATAATATAGTTGTGTGTTATTCGGAGATATTGACGGTGTAAACGAAGTGCCTCCAAGTTGCCGCTTGTTCGATATTCTCGATAAGCTCGACGTGAAGCAGAAATTAATGTAAGATACCTTGGCGGCAAGGTAGGTTTATTCGGATGGACATGAGTAGATGGAATGGAATGATCTGCTGCACCTTTAACTGCGTCAGTAAGTTCCGTGATGACGTGATCAAGACTATGTTGCGAGGTAGGTACAGTGAGTGCGGTAATGGCATCATCGATGGTAGATCGATATTGATCCCAATTAGCCTTATGATAGAGATAAATCTTCCTAGCTGGTAAGGGATTTGTTGGCTTTGCTGTACATTGTAGTTCCAGCTTAATAGGAACATGATCACTACCGATTGAGTCCAGTACAGTAATGTTGATAAGAGGAGATAAAGAAGACGAAGTTATTACTACGTCAGGAGTCGTGTTACTAGCTGGTCTCGTAGGCTGTGGCAAATTGTGAAATTCCCCAGTAGTGGATGTATGTATAAAATCAAGGAAGAGCTGCTTGTCGCGTTGTGTTCGACTATGGAAATTTAAGTCAGCCATGATAATATAATGCCTAGATTGTGTATCAATGAAACGAAAGAAATCGTAATTGATAATCTTTCCGGGGCGAACATAGATTGTAGCAAATGTGATTGTGCGACCGCGAAAGTAGATAGTTGCTATATTGTATTCAGGCAGATTGAAATCATGGGGTATTGTAACAGTGCGGTATGGTATACGACTACTAATGCCGAGAGCTGTACCCCCATACAGTCGTGGTCCGGACGGAGAATCATGGCGTAGTATATTGAATTTTGGTATGTAAGACCGTAGGTAAGGAGCCAGGTAAGTTTCATTGAGCGCAAAAGCTGATATATGTTCTTCCTGTAATAACTGCGTAAACAGCACTTGATGTGTCAACAGAGAACGAATGTTCATAAATAATAAGTTGTAAGTCATCACGAAAATACAGAAATAGTAGCAAATAGGAGCTGCCATATTATACGTAGACTTCAAGAGGTTGAATTTGAAAATGGACTGTCGGTCCAGAATAGGTGGCATGTAGCTGGAGATTAAACAAGATTTTAGCTGCGTGAATGATTTGGTTGAGAATGTGGGTGCGAAGAAACGGATGGATATTCTGTAAACTAATTGTGAGAAAGCGGAGCAGATCTTCGACAGTGACCGGATGAAGTAAAGAATTAGCAGGTGGAGTTGGACGGTCAGCAGATCTTATGGGTGCTACAAGTTCTGGTTTGGATGGCTCAGGTTGTGGCTTAGCCTTACATCTGTAGCTATAAGTTGGATGCTTCTCAGGACATGTACTGCATTGAGGCGGTGCCTTTTGATTGGGACAATCCTTGGTAGAATGTTGTAAGGAACAATATCCACATTTAATATCATTTGTACATTCGGATGTGGGATGTGCATTATAGAGTTGGCATCTCTCGCATCGTAACGGGAGAGGATGAGGTGTGCGAGAGGGTTCGACCTTATAACGTCGTCGATAAATGTAAGCTCCCGTGGATAGCAATTGGTCTATTAATTGTGGCTGATCTGTGAGTACCCTCACAAGATAAGTGGCACCATTGTTGTTCCTTATCCTGATACATCGTTTTACAGGGAATCCTTCTTGATGTAATTCCTCACAAATTTCCTCATCGGTGAGGTCCGGTTCTACTCCGCGTATAACTACTGAGAGCATTGGCGATCGTCTAGGAGGAGGAGGAGTTTTGGGTGTGGTAGGAGTTAGTGCTGTTAGTTTAGCCTTTGGCCCAAATATTTCAAAAGTGGCCTTGTTACGCACATGCGATACAAAGTTTGAATTGCTAGACTTTATGATTATACCTCTGCGAGTTTTGACTATTTCACGTATCTCAGGACGAGGTACATATTTAGCAAGCTGCTGAAAAACTGCGCGAACTGTATCATACTTCTGGTCATAATCTGTTAACAGAAAATTGTATACGGGTTCTGGTTGGTTGCGTGTGTTAGAAGTATCGACTGAAGTTGATGCCCAATCCATGTTGGAGCTGCTACTACCCTGATCGATTATAGGATTAATGCGTTGTTTCTTGGGATCCAGAGATTGTTCTCCATCCGAGAGAGACCGAGATCGAATGCGATGGCCTTTACTAATGCAATCAGCGTAACTAAGCGAACCAGAGGTGTTGAGTCCTGATCGTGAAGTGCCGGTAACAATCCGGGGTTGAGTTTTCTGGCGTCCATTTGGTCCGATATTAACAGGAAGTGGTCCGGAAGCGTTGCCAAGGTCAGTCATGATGATTAACGAGTCTAGGGCCGAAGCCCAAATGAAGATGGAAGCGAAAAGGAAGATGATTAAATGATGTTCAAAAAGCAAGCTTGCCCTCCTAAAGTGAAAACTTTAGTCAATCCCCTAAGTGTCCTAATTGTGTTATGCTCGCAAGTACGTGTTGCAATACTTGATCCTCGCTGACACAGTAAGAAACACAAGAGAGGCTAGGCTTCTTGGTTAAGTATGCAGCACCCACTTTTTTTTTGTCCGCTAGCAAAAGCTAGCTACTGCCCGAAGAGGGTTATGCCCTCTGTAGGGGAAGAGATTCAGAAATATTATGGCAGTCAGAACAACATACAGATGGGATATGGGTGGTTAAAGGAAATACTTTATTGATAATCAATTAATAGGTCATTATGGCCTTTAACCATAATCATTGTTAAGGTGCAATAGGTACAGATAGAGGAGAAGCATCAAGTTTGGATGAAAGATGAAATGAAGTGCAGTTCACATCACAACACAGAGGTTCGGTTAGTAAGACGAATGTGTGTTATCTTCTCGCCTAGGGGCGACGCTAGGCATTAATGAAGACAGGGGTGCCCTGTTAAAACAGTAGGTGTTACGGTGCAGATGATGGCCAGATATGAGGGAGATGAGCATCTGAAGAGTATGGTGCGTAATATTGGCTGTCAGGATGGTCAGGAGGAATGGTGTAACGGTACAGAGTAAGCAGTAATGAAAGCGGAGGAATGAGAGTAGCAGAAGGGGAGAGCTTACGGGCGTGTTCTTCAAATGTTTGCTGGAGAAGTGGATGATTCGATTGCAGACGGTGGGTAATATATTTGGTGCGAAGTGTTTCCAGATGGTATAAAATATGCGGAAATGTGAGTCGAGCATAGAGGTCCCGGGTTGGACTGGGCAGCTTAATGCGAAAAGCTATACGCAAGGCATTTCGTTCAAGAACGCGTAGTTTCTCATAATATGATGGTGGTGCTGATAACCAGGCTGTTAGACCGTAGACAAGTATAGGGCGCAGAAAAACTTTATAGGTATTCAGGATAGTAGTCGCAGAGAGTCCCCAGGTTGTTCCAGCAAGACTTTTCAACAGATTTAGACGACCATACGCCTTTTTTGAAATATCTTGTAGATGTGCCGACCAGTTAAGGCAATGATCGAAAGTAAGGCCAAGATATTTAACAGTACGAGAAGGCTTGAGTGGTACATCTTGAACAGTGAGATTTAAGAGCCTGGGGTTACGGTGTATACGGGAACGACATGTTGGAGATTGGAATACAATAGCTTGAGTTTTCGTCGGATTTATTTTCAAGCGCCAGTGAGAGCACCAATCGACAAAAGTATTGATTGCTTCTTGTAAAGCCAAATTGAGTTGGTGGATAGTGTTACCAGTGGCGAATAAAGCAGTGTCGTCTGCATATTGAAATAGCTGTACTGTGGCTGGAACAGCAGGAAAGTCGGCAACATATAGAATGTACAGTAATGGTGACAAAGCCGATCCTTGTGGAACCCCAGAATGTAGAAAAATTGGAAATGAGGAGCTGCAATTTATGTAGACGTAAGCCAGGCGACAGGTGAGAAAATTGAAAATGAAGCGAAGATATGGAAGAGGTAATCTGAGCTGTTTGAGTTTATATAGAAGAGCAGGATGCCAAACCTTGTCAAATGCCTTTTCTAAGTCAAACAGAACCAAGCAAGATGGATGTCCTGTATTAAAATGATTGTAGATGGAATTTGTAAGGCGTAATAATTGGTCGTTGATGCTGAAGGAGGGTCTGAAACCAGCTTGTGCGAGAGGAAGACTGTTGTGAAGTGCCAGATAGCAATGAAGACGCTTGACAAGGATACGCTCCAAAATTTTACAGAAAGTTGATGTTAGCTGAATAGGCCGGTAAGAGCTGACATTGTGGGCCGGTTTGCCTGGTTTGAGAAACATAAGGGTTTTGGACGTCTTCCAGTCAGCTGGGATATAGCCGGTGCGAAGAATAAATGTATAGATGAGAGAGAGCAAATATAAAACAGTGTAGGGACTTTCTTGAACGTGCCTATATGTGATAGAGTCCATGCCTGGAGCAGTGTTGCGCCTATGAGAAACGACAGAAGTGATGTCAGAAATTTGAACTGGCTCAGTAAGAGGATTGTTCTCAGGAAGAGTGTGTTGAATATTTGGTTGTAAATGCGGAGATTCAAGGTTTAGTTTGTCGACGGGGTGACGACGAGGAGGCAAATCAGGTGTGAGTGGTGTAAATATGCCTTGAAGATAGTGTGCAAAAGCATTTGCCTTGTCAGTATCGGTATGAAGAGGCGTATTGTTGTCTATCAGAGGGTAAGTTGTTCGTGTAGTTTGACCAGTGAGTTGCCGGAAACGCTTCCAATACTGCGTTGGATGAGAAAGAGAACCAAGATGGTTGCAAGTTTTTATCCAGCATCGTAGTTTGTAAGCTCTAAGGTAGTTATGAACGGTACGTTGTAGTTGTCGGTGATGATGCAAGGAGTCTAGGTTGCCAGTAGCAACGAAATCCCTATAAAACTGACGAGAACGTCTAATCAGCGGCAGATATTGAGAAGGCAAGGATGGCCGAAATATAGAAGCAGTAGACTTAGGAACATATTTGTCGGTAGCGTTTTGCATGACAGTAACCAGAGAGTCGAGAGAATGGTAAAGTTCTGACTCAGTAGTAGGTCGCGATAGATCAGAAAGATGGTCCGTGAGATGCGATCTATATGCAGGCCAATTTGCTTTATCATAGCGATAGCGGTAAGTAGTTCGGTTATGTGTATCCTGAGAAGTATTGGCTGAGCGAGTTGTAATAAGTAGTTTGATGGGAGCATGATCGCAACCAATGAGATCAAGGACCTCAACACTGCTACGATGATATAGGTTATTCGACACAATAACGATATCCGGGGTAGTCTGACTAGAAGGCCTGGTATGTTTTGGTAGTGGCAGAGTCACGCCAGTAGTATGGCTAGAGATGTAATTAAGGAACTGATCTCGCTGATTGGCTGGTCGGCTATGTAAATTCACGTCTGCCATGATTATGTAGGTGCGAAAGTTATTCGAGATGTATTGGAAGAAATTAAGAGGAATATCATGGCCAGGACGGATATACACAGTAGCAACGGTCACGTAAAGTTCCTTATAGTATAAAGATGTGACAAGATGTTCAGGAAGATTTGGAAAAGTTGGTGAATGACTGCGGAATGGAATGGAAGGAGAAAATCCAATCGCTACTCCCCCGTTAGCTCGCCTTGCTGCTATCGTGCTATCCTGTCGTAGCAATTGAAATCGAGGTATGCGGCATGTCAGTTTGTGTGTGAGATGAGTCTCATTTAGGAGAAATGCATGGATCTTTTCTTCGAGCAGAAGCGCTTCAAAAAGCGGCTTGTGTTGTGGTAGAGAACGTATGTTCAAAAACAAGAAAGAGAGCGCCATAGTGCAATGAAGAAAGATAAGATGGCTTTCAAACTTCGGTTTCCAATACATTTGAATGATAATAGACATTATTACCAGAATATGTAGGACGGATGTTGGCGTGGAAAATTGCCTTGGCTGCATGCTGAATTTGTTGAGCGATGTGGTTACGTAAGAACGGATGAATATTTTGTAAAGAGAGAGTGAGAAATGTTAAGAGCTGATGAACAGTTACAGGCTGTTGAAGTGCTGGATTTGTAGGTGGTTGGATTTGTTCAGGTATGCGCAGTGGCACTACTGTTTCTGGTTTCGATGGCTCAGGAGCTGTTTTGGATCGGCATTTGTAACTATATGTCGGATGTGAATTTTCTTGACATGTGGAACACGTCGGAGGTAATTTTAAATTTGTACAACTGCGTGTAGGGTGTGGACCTGAACAGTAGCCACACTTAAATGGATTTTTGCACTGAGAAGTAGAGTGCTGACCATAAACCTGACAGCGCTCACAGCGAAGAGGTAATGGGGAAGAGGTGCGAGACGGTTCTACACGATGGCACTGTTTGTAGATATAGGCACCGCGAGTAAGCAAGTCATCAATAGTCTGCTGTGAGTTAGTAAGGACGCGCACCATGTATGTCGGACCATGGTCGACTTTGATCCTGATACATTTGATTATATTGTAGCCTTCTAACTTGAGTTCTTCAAGTATCTCATCATCAGTATAGCTCGGATCTACACCACGAATAACAACAGATAGAGTGGGCGATTTTCTCGGTGGTGGTGGCTGTTTGGTGCGTTGGTCACTCAGCTTGGTCATGGTAGATTTTACTCCGAAAATTTCGAAACTGAATTTATTCCGGATTGTACGGAGAAATTCCGGATCCGGTGTTTTGATTATCATCCCGTTCCTGGTCTTTATGATCTGATTGATATTGGCACGAGGCATGTACTTCGTGATCTGAACAAAAAGAAGTTTCGTATTAAGGAATTTCGGATCAAAGTTTTGAAGTAAATAAGAATAAAGAGCTGGTCGACCCGGTGGAGGCAGATTAGGAAATTGGTTACTGTCGTGAATGTCAATATGCATTAAGATTCGGAACTAGCGTCACTGATCTTATGCTGTCTTTTAGCAGGCGGAAGTTTTGTTGATGCCACTGGGTAACGGGAGCGAGCTGAAGAACCTTGGCTGGCAGAAATTCGCTCCAATGAATGACATCTTCGTCTTATCGATGTCCCGGAAGAGCAGGAGGGTTGCTGTATCACTGGTGGTAAACCAGAGTGTTGGCCACTCACTGGTTGAGATGCCATAAGGCACGCCTGAGCTCGTGATAGTCTCCGTCCTGTAGTGAGTTGAAGTGAAAGTGAAAATGATGATGAAGAAGAAGAAGAAATGATATATGAATGATGAAGCTAAGCTTCCAAAAATCTTGTACACTTGTGTGCACGGTAAGGCAGTCTCCACTTGGGTGAAACCCTTAGTCTCTCTCACTCTCTTGCCCGTAACTAAGACTTGCCGTGCTTGCGTCCACAAGCACGTAATAATCCTAGCCTAGACTTGACACTGCAAGCAATGCCTCCAGTGAGAAAGCTGGATACTACAGAAGATGTGAGCACCCATTTTTTTTAAGGGTTACGGGAATAGGGTAACATAGTGAAATCTTTATTCATCAATTAAGTTTCATGATGCAGAAAATAAGTTCCTACTCCCAGCCATTAGAGGGTTACGCCCTCTCTCTGGCATGGAGTTTAGAGCATCACTATTGAGTTCAAGGTAATGATATATGGGCAAAGTGCAGTAATCATGAACACAAATATTATTAAATGCATAATAAATTAATAAATTGTTTCTGAAAAATATATAACAGAAAAGTGCAGATATATTATTGAGGTGCTAAGATACTAATAGAAATCACAATACATAATAAATATAATAGAATAAAGAATAATGATGATTATGAAAAATGAGGTGAAGTGCTTACACATCACAAACAGATTAATATTAGTAAGACAGATGCAGGGTTAAATCTTCTGTCCCGGGGCGGCTCGGGACTAATGAACACATTTGGAAGCCCTTGTTAGTGATGAGGATCTCTGTGCTAAGATGGAAAGAGATGAGGAAGATGATGATCAATGACATATACTTCATATATTTCCCTTTCAGCCGCAGGAAGATGTTCGTGTTTCACATACATAGACATGAATATATTTAAAGGTGAGTGTTTGTATCGATATGCTGCGTCGGTAAGTGAGTCGGTGTGAAGTATATCCAAGAATAGCGGATGGCCTGTTTGGATGCGGGAGGTTATGTACCTAAGGCGGAGTTGTGCGAGATGCTCGGTGATCTTAGGAAAGTCTATATATTCATACGTGAGCCACGTCGGATATGGAAGTTTAATTCGATACGCCAGTCGAATAGCATGTCGTTCCAGTATGCTAAGCTTTTCATAAAAAGAAACAGAAGCATTGCACCAAGCGGTATGCCCAAAAGTAAGGATCGGACGCAAGAATGCTTTGTAAGTATGAAGCAAAATATCGGCTTTAAGTCCCCAAGTTGTTCCTGTGAGGCGTCGCAAAAGATTTAATCTAAGATTGGCCTTGTCCGTTAGTTTTTTCAAGTGAGCATTCCAGCTGAGCTTTGAATCGAAAACCACGCCTAGATAGGTAGCAGTGGTGGAAGGGCGTACAGGATACCCATCAACAGTTATGCTTAAGAGAGTTGGGTTTCTATGGACTTTGGAACGACATTTAGGCGGTAGAAATACTAGAGCTTGTGTTTTCTCGGAGTTGATCATTAAGTGCCATTTCTTACACCACTTGACGAAATTATCGAGTGTTGTTTGTAAAGCAATGTTAAGCTGATGTACAGTTTTTCCGAGTGCAAGAAAAGCTGTGTCGTCAGCATATTGAAAAATAAAGACGTTGCGTGGTACAGAAGGAATATCGGACGCATAAAGGATATATAATAAAGAACTGAGAGCTGATCCTTGTGGTACACCAGTTAGAGGAAAAATCGGCCAGGAGAGTGCTGTACCAACTGTAACATAAGCTATGCGATTTGAAATGAAAGAATATATTAACCTGAGTGAGATAGCACACGGGAAGTTTGAACGACTGCAGTTTTTTAATGAGGCCATAATGCCAAACCTTATCGAACGCCTTCTCTAAATCCATAAGAATAAGACATGATGGTAAAGCTTTGTTATATTGATTAGTAATTATTGTGCTGAGACGAAGTAGCTGGTCATTTATGGAACATCCAGGACGAAAGCCCGCCTGATGGATAGGTAACCGACAAGTTGTGTCAAGGTACTTATGGAGTCGGCAAACGAGAATTTTTTCCAGTAATTTACTGAATACTGAAGTGAGCTGAATGGGTCTGTAAGAGGATACTGAATGTATAGGTTTATTAGGTTTGTGAAACATGCAAACTTTGGAGACTTTCCAATCTGAAGGGTAGAAACCAGATTTAAGGATGAAATTGTATATTGTTACTAGTAGTAGCAGGAGTGATGGCGGGGCTTCTTTGATGTGTCTGTAAGATATCGAATCGATCCCAGGTGCTGTATTTCTTTTCCGTGCTAGTGCTGTATGGAGTTCATTGACTGTGATGGGTGAAGTAAGAGGATGATTTGGGTCAATGACGTGCTCCGTGGAAGGTTGTAACGCAGGAAGACAAGATATATCTGTCCGTTCACAACGTTTGGAAGCAGCTGATGGTGTGAAAACGGCCTGTAACTGGGCAGCAAATGCATTTGCCTTTTCTGCGTCAGAATTGAGAGGAGTACCGTCAGCTATGAGAGGATAGGTTATTGTAGTGCTTTTGCCAACAAGCTGATGAAACCGCTTCCAATAGCGAGAAGGATGAGCTTCCTCGGATAAGTTGTTACAAGTTCTTATCCAGTTTCTACGTTTATAAGCAACAAGATAGTTACGAACCGCTCTTTGCCATTGATGATGTAGGCGTAAATATGCATCATTTCCGGTTCTATAATATTCTCGAAGATGTTTTCGAGCTTGCTGTATAAGTGGAATGTAAGTTGGCGGTAATTTGGGCCTGTGCGGATGCACTTGTTCTGTTGGAATATGGTCCTGAGCACTAATTTGTATGGCTTTAGTGATAGTTGAAACACATGAAAGCAACTCAGTTTCATTAGTTGGAGGCGTTTCACAATGAAGAATGCGTTCAAGATCCTGCCGGAAAAGAGACCAGTTAGCCTTATCATATCTCGGAACATGACGAGGGGCGATTTCTTGGCGTGGACGTTGTCCTCGAGTTAGTGTGAGTTTTACTGGATGGTGATCGCTCCCAATCGAGTCCAAAACTTCTAGCTGACAGTCTGAAAGAAGATTTAGAGAAGTAATGACAACGTCAGGCGTGGTCTGGCTGATAGGTCTAGTGTGCGAAGGAAGGACATGAAGATGAAGATGGAGATTATTAGTTAGATATTGTTGAAGGTCTGTTTTTTCACGATCACTGCGACTATGTATATTAATATCTGCCATGATGATAATATTTCGATAGTTATGGGCGATGTATCGGAAATATTCTAGCGGGATAGGTTGACGTGGTCGAATATAAATCGTACTAAAGTTGATGATTATAGAAGGAAAGTATATAGAGTACAGAAGATATTCCGGTAAAGTACTAAAAGCTGGCGGATTATATGACCTAACTGGATATTTTGGAGAAAAGCCTATTGCAACTCCTCCTTGCGCACGAGCCAGGTGATCATGATAGTCATGACGTTGTAGTTGATAGCCGGGAATGCGGGCTGGCATGTTCGGTTTTAAAGCGGTTTCGTTAAGTGCAAATACATTGATATGTTCCTCCAACAACAGTGTTTCTAATAATAGTTTATGCTGTGAAAAAGACCGAATATTAACAAATAAGAAAGTAATACCCATGAGGAATAATACTATGCAGATTGTATTAAACAGCAGTTTCCAGAGATCCAATGTGAAAATGAACATAATTGTTAGAATATGTTGCATGTAGATTGATGTGAAAAATGGATTTTGCGGCTGAGATAATGTGGTGAAGGATATTGGCTCGCTGAAAGGGAAATATATTTTGGAGCACCAAACTAATGTAGCGGAGAAGATCTTCGACTGTTAACGGTGGTAAGATGGATTGGTTAACTTGAGTTGTCGTGTCGGTCGTTTTTAGGGGTACTGTTAGCTCCGGGTGTTCTGGTTTCGGTACTGGTTTCGCTTTGCAACGATAGCTATAGGTAGGATGATCCCCACTGCGACAGGTGTTACATTTAGGGGGTCCTCGTAAGTTGGGACATGCTTTGGTATCATGTAGCCCCGAACAATATCCGCACTTAGATGGATTGGAACAAGCTGCTGTAGTATGGTCATTGTATAGCTGACATTTTTCACAGCGGATAGGTAATGGTCCTTGTGTTTTAGATGGTTCTACACGATGTATTTTCTTGTAAATAGGTGCACCAAAACGTAACAGGTAATCAATAGTATCTTGTTGCTTAGAAAGTACACGAACCATGTACGTCGGACCATTATTATTTCTAATTCGAATGCATTTATCCACTGAAATTCCTTCTTGTTTCAGTTCCTCTTGGATTTCTGCATCGGTGAGCTCTGGAGAGACTCCTCTAATAACGACCGATAGAAATGGCGGTTTTCGAGGGGGTGGAGGTTGTTTTTGCCGTTTATCGGTTAATTTTGTTAGTTTAGCGCTCTTACCGAAGATTTCGTAGGAGGCTTTGTTACGAATAGTAACTCCAAAATTTGGATCTTTAGATTTTAGAATGTAACCGTTTCTAGTTGGAACAATCTGAACCAGAGTATCCCGTACACGTGGAACATATTTCATGATTTGAAGAAAAATCATTTTGGGATTGGTATACTTGGTGTCGTAATCAGTAAGAATGAAATGATAAAGAGGATCGACATTTGACTGTATTGAGGATGTACCTTGAACCCCAGTAGCAATATTGGTATGTTGCGGATTGAGTTCTACATCCATTGATACCGCTGGGGACCGTGACCGTATGCGTTTCGCTGACTGTGTAGAATCACTAGAAGGATGTCTATCTCTACATACAGATGATACTGGTTGACTTCCCCAAGAAAAGTGCCGAGTTCGGTTAGAAGGTGCAATGGGTGCCGTTTGTTCAGACCGTGTGCCTAGGTTGGTAGAAACTATAGCGGGTAAGCCGAAATGTTTGCCGAGATTCGATTGTCCGTTAGTGTTGCTAGAGTCCGCCATCTTAATGAAACTACCCAGGGCCGAAGCCCAAACGAGGATGAAAAAGATGAACAAGATGATGAGATGAAGTTCAAAAAGCAAGTTTGCCCTTCGAAAGTGAAAACTTCCGTCAACCCTCTAAGTGTTGTATGTCTGCTTTGCTCCCAAATGCGTATTGCAACACTTGTTCCTCGCTGGCACACTAACTAGCACAAGAGAGGTTAGGCTCCTTGATTCAGTACGTGAGCACCCACCGCATGTCTTCCAAGCATATCAGAAATAACTTCTGTACTGGCTATGAAAATTAGCATGATTTTATTGTTTGAAATAATCAAAGGTTTACGCAGTATCTTTGGCATTTATACCAAGTAACAAATAATGTTATATGTTTTCTGTATGCCTATCTGTCTCAATAATAGTTTTGTGAACGTGGGAATTGTTGGATAAAAGTTACAAGTCAATAGTGCTGCCATCTGTTTGTCATATCTGTTATTCTTGTGTCTAGCACAAAAACATTCCGTTTTTTTTCATATAGTGTGGAATTGTGGGTGATGGAAATTTTGCATTTCTGTTTCCCCACCTATTATAACTGGAGTAATGCGTTACTGTCTGTATGGTAATATTAAAGTAGCATGACAATACAGACTTTAATACCAAACAACTGTATGATTACACAGAGTTTCAGGACTTTTTTCCATTACTTACTATAAATTACTCGTTCTAAATGTATTTTTATCCATTTTCTGGGATATATAACATTATAATGACTTTCTATCATACCTTTACGTACTTTATTTGTCGCACTTTCCGAGTGAAAGGTCAGTTGTACGTAGCAATTGTACGTAATCATGTTTTCCTTAGACTGTCTTTTAAAAGTAATGATAAAACATTTCGTCTCCTTGCATAATGTCTGTAAAGTACGGATTTGTTTGATCTTTGCAGTGTAGAATGGGTAGGTCTCATTATCATGACAAAATTTCATTACTGACGTGAAGTTTGCACTTTACTACGAACATTTTCACATTACTGAGTTTCTTTTAACATTATAATGTAAAAAAATGCATTACAAAGACTATTTGTTCTTCTTCCTGCGATATTTTCCTTACTCATGTCAAAAAACACGTACTGGATAGGATAACCTGTAATATTTTCATTCCTGAAAGGCATTTATCTCTCGTGGATTACGTCACATTTTCTGTCCAGTCTGGAATGTATTCTTAACATTACAGAACTGAAAACCTTTCTGTCGTTACGTACATTTATTGCGTACTACAGATGTTTCATAAAAGACAAAATGCAGCATGTTGTATTTCCATTTCGCCACATGATAAATTAACATTATAATGGTTTCAAGTCCAAATGTACGTAATTTAAGTACGGAATTACGAAAAAATAAACTTTACATGTCTTTACTGTTAAATTTTCTATGAAAATTTTTCTCAGTGCGGGCTTTGAGATCTCTCATTCTGCCACACCCCTATCAACTATCACAACTATTGTGGCACCAGCAAATCGCCTCCTGTTTTGTTATGGCCTCTTCAATCACTGTCAATTATCCCTGGTCAAGTTCACAAAACTCTGATAACAAAACAGTATATTTCTGTGATTCTTATTTTAAGCCGCCACTGTTCCCCATCTATTTGTACATGAACAAAATCTCCAGGTCCAATAATGGACTATTTCCCTTGACCGGACTTTTCTCTGACAATTCGTTTTCTCATTCTCGCTCGTTTGTATTAGTCAATCGCAGTTTTGGCCGACTATAACTCGGGATTGTTGGATTTTCGAAACAGGGGTCCGTCTCTCGAATTGCTTTCTGTGTCCTTTTCCTCCTCCCGGTAAATTTTACCCAATGTTTCCGATCCTAACCAGTGCTGTGATATGAGCACCCCCTTTGGGTAGCCACTGTTCCTCATCGATTTGTACCAGAATAGAACCTCCAGGTCAAATAATGCACTATTTCCTTTGACCCGACCTTTCTACAGCAACTCGTTACTTAGCTCTATTCATTTTTTTGTTCTATTTTGGTACATTTTCGGCGGGCTATAGCTCAGAACTGACGCATTTTCAGATAACAACTTCTTATCTTAAATCAGTTATTTTGTCATTCTCCATCATCCCTTGAAATTTGTCCCATCATTAAAGATAAATCATGTATTTACCTTTTTTGGTCTCTATGCAAAATTGTATTTCAACGAATCCGACAGAAACACAAACAGAACCGTGAGGACAAGTAAAAAGCATTATAATTTAGTAAGAATCGAACTAACCTTTAATAGTGGCTCATGATCTACAGCCGAAAAACTTTAGACAACTTTTTTTCATTCTCTTTATTGCAGTTTAGTTACATATGAAACATAATGTACAGTCAGATTACATGAGCATCAGAGAACAGTTAGTGCTTTCTAATAGTAAATTTACAGAGATCAGAATGTACGATTAGACATTAGTAAGACGTCCAAATACGAGAATGTTAGTTATAAACTTGAACAAGAGCTACATCGAGGAAATTCGCAAAGATAATTTTTCCTCTGGTTGGTGGAAAATGTTTATATCTGGTATACAATAAGACCTTATATTCGGTGATGTGACAACTAAGGAGTAAGAATATAATGAACAGTAGTTGTCATTAACCAGATTAATGAGTTGTATTTCGAGCTTGGAAGAAGACGGAAATCAGGAAATAAGACAAGGTCACTGGCAAAAGAAACTCGCACTGTACGGCAAAAAATTACAGGTCATCCGCCCAAACCTGGCCATAATATGAACTGTATTACAAGAGTGTGTTAATGGATGTTCCAGATCCTCTACAAGACTACACGTGATACAAGGGTACACTGTCACTGAAGTTTAAGTGCTGTCTTTCAGCACTAGTATCCACAAGGTCGTTCACCACAGCATACCAACTTGATATTGTCGGTCCAGGAAGGTGAGAGCAAAGATATTGCTTCATACTCTCTTCATTTATCGTGCGGGATGCTTGAGGTAGAGGCGAGGAGGTACAGGTAGAGGTACACTTACATCTATTTTGTGTATATATAAGTATAGAATAGAATAGATGAGACTAAAAGGAAAAGAAATACCTACGTGCACTGAAATTATTTTACACGGTAGCATCAAATCGTATTTCATAGGACTTTACGAGTACTGTTTTACTATTAAGGCTCCGTCATACAAGCGAGAAAACTTAAAACCGAGGAACAGGGGTAAAAAAGGGCGTGATTTTTGAGATGTTATTTGCGTGGCTTTTACCACTGACGTAGCAGATACGTCACGAGATTGACAGATTCTCTCAAGCCAAAATCCCTTGCACCGCCGCAATGGTCAGAATCCGAGTCAGGAAATAGTCCGTACATTCTACACGTTGAAGCCAACGGCTCAGCTGACGAGAAAGTCTTGGACTTGGGGGTGAAACAAACTATTCTGTGTGGGGCGAGTGTTGCGGAAATTATGGTGTGGACGAGAATCCGTGAAATCCCGGCGAAGACCTCTTTTGTCCTGTGTGCTCGCATATATCTGCTTCGAAATGCAACGGGCAGGAGGAGGGAGAAGTTGGCACTTGCAGGGGGTAATGCTGAAAACCTGTTTGGCTCGAACATAGAAGCATCAAGTGCCCATCAACCAACAAATCCATCCATACGACACGATTGCCGTGGCGCATAGAAGAGCCAGTTCGAACTGTTCAAAGTATGCGAAGAGAAAAGAAGGGTGAGGGCAACCCCCTGCAAGATAATACCGAAGACTTTCTGACGACCCATAATCAACATTCTCCGTAGCAGAATGGTAGATAATTTAATTATAACTAGGGCAAGTATATACATATATATATATATATATATATATATATATATATATATATATATATATATATATATATATATATATATATATATATATATATATATGTCGGGAACAAAACAAAATACATTAGCTGTCCATATAATGAGAAAAATAACGCTCTTGACTTTCATCGTAAAAGTATTTTTGGCGTTCTTGCTGTTTGCCTTTTTAGAACTTTTCTGCACATTTTTCGCGCTTTTCAGTTTATTATTATTATTATTATTATTATTATTATTATTATTATTATTATTATTATTACAGTGGTGCCCACCCCACCCCCTCATGACCATGACGCACCCCCCTCAATTGCCTATCCGTAGGTGTTCTTTCATGAAAAAAAATCTTTTCTATTAATTTTGACACCCTCTCAAACATATTTATATAGATTTTTAACCCCCCAAATATTTCAATGACGCAGTTTGCGTCATGGCCCCCCCTTGTGGGCACCCCTGATTATTATTATTATTATTATTATTATTATTATTATTATTAAGAAGAAGAAAAAGAAGAACGCGACTACAGTTTCCCTATTGTTTTTCCACAAGTCGATATAACATTCGCACTATATAAAAATTGCACTACAGTTCAACAATGACCTCTCGTGTGAACCTATAATTTTGTTTCGCTGTATCAAACATATAAAAGTATTGCGTAGGTATAATTTTACGTTGCAAGGAGACGTACTTTAATTCAAACTTATTTTGACGTACTTTAATTCAAATACGAGGGCTATCCAGAAAGTAGATTACGTTTTCGTCTGTGTCCGCTAGGGGCGGGGCTAGCGCGGCCATCTTGGGGTCAGAGCGTTGCGCAGCTCAGTCGGCATCTAGCCGTGCTAGTGAGAGGTTCGTGCTGTGCTCCGTTAAGATACTGTGACGGTTTGAAATGTCTGCGTTAATTGAAAATCCCGCGAGCTGCGAGGTGCGTGCAGTAATAAGGTTTCTGACAGCAAAAAACTGTAAACCGATAGAAATCTATCGGCAGCTGTGTGAAGTGTATGGGGACAACATTATCACTGAAGGTGGAGTGCGACAGTGGGTCATAAGATTTAAAAATGGCCGAACCAATGTTCACGACGAAGATCGAAGTGGGAGACCCAGCAAAGTGACTGCCGAACTTGTCGAAAAAGTCGATGTTAAAGTCCGTGAAAATCGAAAGTTCACAATAACGGAACTTTCTTTGAGTTTTCCACAAATTTCGCGAAGTTTGTTGCACGAAATCATCAGCGAAAAGCTTGGTTACCACAAGTTTTGTAAAAGATGGATTCCAAAAATCTTGACAGAGGACCACAAAAATCAGCGAATGGCTGCAGCGTTGCACTTTTTGGACGCCTACAATAAGGATGGTGACTCTTTACTCGATCGCATCGTTACTGGTGACGAAACATGGGTGAAACACGTGAACTGTGAAACGAAATTGCAATCAATGCAGTGGGGGCACACAGGTTCTCCCCCAAAACCCAAGAAATGCATGCAAACAATGTCGGCAAGGAAGATGATGGCGACTGTTTTTTGGGACAGAAAAGGTGTGATTTTGGTGGACTTCCTGGAAAGAGGCACTACAATAAACGCTCAAAGGTATTGCCAAACTCTGCAAAACCTCAGAAGAGCAATTCAAAACAAGCGCAGAGGAATGTTGAGCTCTAAGATCTTGTTGATTCACGACAACGCCCGGCCCCACACGGCAAATGTCACGCGTGAAGTTCTTGAATCTTTTCAGTGGGAGTTGTTTCCTCATCCGCCGTACAGTCCCGACCTGGCACCGAGCGATTTCCACCTATTCCCAGCAATGAAGAAGTGGCTTGCTATGCAGCGTTTTGATGACGACGAACAGCTGCAAGAAGAGGTAACGAAGTGGTTGAAGTCGCAGGCGGCCGAATTTTTCGACGAAGGAATTTCCAAGCTCGTACATCGCTACGATAAATGCCTTAATTTGAATGGTGACTATGTCGAAAAGTAGTATTTGTGTGTGGCTTTCATCTGTATATAATAAAATTTGTTTCCTATACTTTGTTGATTTTTTATTCCAAAACGTAATCTACTTTCTGGATAGCCCTCGTATTTGTAGTAAATCTCAGCTAAGGTACAGTGAAAATAGCATATTTTAGAATAATATTTGACGTCATAATATATTTTAAGGCTCTTTCAGTGCATTTTCCACGTTTATGACAAGCATTTTTTACGCGTTTTTTGTTTATCGTATTTTTTTAAAGAGCGAGTCGTAATTATAGCAAATATCTGAGCTCTAATTACAAAAAAGACTGCTATATCTGTGAATAATGTGTAAATGCATACAATCACCAAAAATTCATGAAATGGAAACCACTGTGTTACACACTTTATTCAGTACGTGCAATGGTTGCGTTTCCGAAAACTTAGGATTCATCTCTTATAGGGTTCATACACGGTCCACGGTTTGTGCAGAAAGTTTGACCGTGTATGGAGCTGTATGAACTGTTTGCGCAAACGTTTGTGCAAACATTTTCCACATCGAACTCGTTCGAAAATTGTTTACACGAACATGATGTTTGCGCAATCACGTGGACTGTGTATGGGCATGTTTGTGCAAACACGAGGTTTATTTCTAAAGAGGCCCATAGATGATCCACGGTTTGTGCAAACATCATGTTTGTGCAAACACGGTGTTTGCGCAAACATTCGGCCATACATGGTTCAACTGTTTGCACAAACTTCAGTTCAATTTTGAGTTTGATCGCGTAAATATGTCCACTGAAGCAGCTCGTTTAGCGATAGTAATTGCTTGTGCTTTGGAAGCGGAAAGACCTGCGAAACCAAAACGGAAGAAGAGGGTGTGGATGAAAGAGTGGTTCAAGAAACGGTCTAAGTTTAGTCATCAAAATTTACCTAGGTAATATCCGAACTTGAGATAAGTTCGACTGTGGACTATAAAAATTACTTACGAATGTATTCAACTACATGTGGTGAAATACTGGAAAATTGATTGCATTCCTCACTGACTATCTATCCGCCTTCTAATCTATTTTCTTCATTTTAGCCACCAATTTCTCATACGCCGCATTTTTCAGATTCCTGTTTTTATAATCTTCACTCTTTACCTTCCACAGTTCAGGTAAATTTCGATAAAGTTCAATAAATTCTCTCCAGAATTGTTGATTCCTATTCATTGACGCTATAGCGCAAGAAATAAGCGTCTGTACACTAGGTCTCTTACTCGGAAATAAAGCTCGTGTTTGCACAAACATGCCCATACACGGTCCACGTGTTTGCGCAAACATCATGTTTGAACGAGTTCGATGTGGAAAAAGTTTGAACAAATGTTTGCCCAAACAGTTCATACAACACCATACACGGTCAAATTGTTTGCACAAACAGCCTTGTTTGCACAAACCGTGGACCGTGTATGGGCTCTATAGGTAGGAGACCTTATGTAGAAACGCTTATTTCTCGCGCTGTGGCGTTAATGAATAGGATTCAAGAATTCTGGCAAGAATTTATTGAACTTTATCGAAATTTACCTGAACTTTAGAAGGTAAAGAATGAAGATTATAAAAACAGGAATCTGAAAAATGCGGCCTCACACGTTTCTATAATAATTTGTCCAAGCGTCTGGGGTGCAATGGCTGTTTCAAATTTAAGTCCTCGTACGTGTTTCCGCACGCAAGATAATGCAAAGTGTCAAAGAACCTCTGCTCGCGAGAAACAGCATCTCTCATATTTGTATCCTGTTCACGAATAAGAGGAGTACCCATTTCCAATATTTCACCAAATATAGTTGAATCCATTCGTAAATAAGACCACAGTCGAACTTATCTCAAGCTCGGCAACAACCATGTAGCCAAGGGGGGTTTAGGGAGGTCAGGATCCCTCCTTCGAGTCCAGAAATGAAAAAAAATAATGGAAGATTAAACAAAATGAAATGAGAAAAAAAGGATCAGCGTTAAAAATAAACTACAGGAAGCTTTTGGTTACTCTTTCTCATGAGGAAATTTGTATAACTTGCAATACATGGTGGCGAGGTGAGCGAGATATCCTGGAAGAGATTGCAATTTCTATAAAAGTTACGGAATTGACAGAATTTCTGCTACTAGTAAGGGAGATTTCAAGCTTCCGAAAGCATAGTGCCGTTGTGTAATTGCGTGGACATTTTTTTAAATCATAATTTTTCATCGCATCCTTACAGTATCAAACATGTTATTTCAAAAACAATTTTCTACTGCTCTTTTGACGTTATTTGGAACAGACAGTAGTTGACGGAATAATAAAAACAAAAATTTATGTGGAAAGAAAGTTCTGGTAACATTTGATTCAACAGAGAAAGGAACGCAAATATAGTTGAGTTTAGTTTAGTTTATCGTCCCTTTCAGCAGCAAGGCTATATGAGACGTGGACCTACTGATTAACGTGGAATCCGAACCACATGAGCTCCCGCCGGGAAACGAAGGAACGCAAATATTGTAAAATACTTTACAAGACATTATTGAGTGTGTACTGTTTATAATAGTGAATATGTACTTTTTATAATAGTTGAGGTCATAATGAAAGGAAAATTGTTATATTTGAATAAACAGAAGAAGGGCGTAAATAGTTTATAATTTTTTCAATACGTTTTTTCTATTATTTTGCTCGAAATTTCTTCATAGTTTGTTATTAAATACTTGACAACATATCCTCATTTTATTGTCCTAACAAACCGATATATGTTGATAGTAAAGTACTTTAGATTGATCGAGCTCCTGACCCTTCAGAATTTCAAGTCACGCCCCCGTTACGAAATCCTTGCTAAACGAACCAATATATGTTCCAGTAAAAAAGTTTAGAATGATCGAGCCCCTGACCACCATATTTCATATCACGGCCCTCCCCCATTACGAAATCCTGACTACGTGCCTGTCGGCAATTAAATTTTGATGACTAAACTAGACCGTTTCTTGAACCACTCTCTCATCCACAACCTGTTCTTCCTTTTTGGTTTCGCGGGTTTTTCCCCTTCCATGCACAAGCCGTTATTATAGCTAAACAAGCTGCTTCAGTGGACATATTTACGCGATCAAACTCAAAATTGAACTGAAGTTTGTACAAACAGTAGAATCGTGTATGGCAGAGAGTTTGCGCAAACACAGTGTTTGCACAAACTTAATGTTTGTACAAACCATGGATCGTCTATGGGCTCCTTTAGTTTTGTGCCATAGTAGTTATGCCCATGGGTGGGGGATGAATGTAGATCGGATTACATTACACTAGAACAGGGGTGTAGCCAGCAGGTTTATCTAGGAGGGCAGCTACAATATACAAAGGTTAAAAAATTTGAGGCCTGAAAAAACGGAAAATTTTAGTTTCCGTCCGAAAAAATCTATATATTTTTCTTAGCTTTTTACTTTTTTTTTCTCCATAAATATTATGTACCAGGTAGTTTTTATTATGCTTAACCAAGAACTACTACCCCGGAAAAAACATAAATTTGTGTATAACTATTTCAAAGGATACCCGGATAATCTGCCAATCAGAGATGCGTTTCTTTTTGAAATCCCTTGCACACATAATGCGAAGTTCTCAAAGAAAAAAAACTAAATAGAAAAGATATGACTTCGATGGTGATTTATCAAACTGCACTCTCTACGATGGATAGTTTATAAAATATAATTAGGCCTCTAAAGTTTACTTTCCGGCGCTTTCGGCATCTTGTAGCTCCGAAACTAGTTTCACTAAGCAAAAGTTCAGAAGGATTTTTCGTGTGTCCGGAATAACATCCCGAAAATTGCCGTATAGGTATTGTTATACCCTGTAAGCCTATAATATCGTCGATCTTAAAGAAAAAGTCATTAACTGCATTTTTTGTTGTTGTTGATTTTAAGTTATCTGTTATATTGCATCATTTTCAGCATAAACTTTATGTTGGTAAAGCTATAATCTCTCTGTTCTCTCGTTCTCCGTTCTCTCTGTTCTCTCTGCATGTTCTCTCGTCTCCATTGTTGCAGAATGAACCCCTTCTTTCTTATTTTGGCCTTGCTTCTGCGCTCATGTAGATACATCCCTACTTTCTTCCTTGGCTTCATGTTGGGGACTTTAGTAAACTCTTGAAATGCACACGTCAAAAAATATTACACCTGTCACACAATACACACAATAATAATGCTGCTTTTCCTTGCCAGCAGACGTCGCATGCGGATCTTCCCTCGCGAACTACTTTATTGTATCCCTCCGAATTCTACTGTGGGAGGGGCTTAGGCCCTGTCGAACTGTAAGCACAAGATGTCGCTAGAGTGCAGAGAAACTTTACGCTGTTACAAGGGTTTCGTTTTCCACGTACAGTATCGATATATCAAAACTGACTTTACAAGTTATAGTGCTAATGTCAAGTGCAAAGATCAATGCACAATTCCTTCAAAACGGATTTTTATTAGCATGTGGGGTTCTGGAGATAATTGCATGTGAAAATGAAGTTTATTCCCCATTTTTATACCAAATTTACTCATTAAGGATGAAAATTTTTAAATTTTTGTTCTGAAGGATTTGTGCCGGCGTGTTTTGTGAAGAATATAAAAAAAAAACTCCATAGTTCTATCTTTAGTCGTAACTGAGAAAAATGTTCAAAACGGAAGGTCTGTTCTGCGCGTTTTTGTGGAGGTATGGAGTCCTCTTAACTTTGAAATTTTGTTGGTTTGTAGTTTATCGTTCACTTTTAGTTGAGTTGTTGAATTAATTTTCAGTTTCACATCGCTTTCAACAGCTAGGTTATATGAGACGGGACCTACTAATTAACGTGGAATCCGAACCACATGAGCTCCCACCTTGAATCGAACCCGGATCTCCCACTCGTTCATTTTCAGTACCTTAAAACTGCTGATGTAGGTCTGTGCCCCTTTGCGTCCAAGTAGCTATAGTGATCATTTATTTATACACGTTGTCCCTAATTCAACTTTCAATGCGGTTTTACTTCAGATATAAACTGCATTAGTATTCGCATCCCTATAAAAACAGTAGGCCCATCTCCTGTAGCCTCGCCACTCTCAACGGGAGTGAAATTCAAATCAATCAATTAATCTTATCCCCTTCGCGACAATTGTTTTCATTATCGTGACATTTGTGATTCTTATTTTCTTATTAGTTTATACAGCATAACCTTTGCGCCCAAAACACAATACAGAAAACAACAAATATATTGGGAACCACACCAAGAAAAAATGTAGGTGGCGTACTTAAAAAAGATAGGTTACATGCGTAATTCCTGTCGTTTTTGGACTAACGTATAGCAGACGTATAACTGGAAACGCATGTTTTATAATACTTTCCGTATAAGTGTTCCATCTATACGTACTTTGCATACGAAACAATATAGGCGGTCATAATCTCACATACAAATGGACGTATATAATATAGCTGAGGGATGTAACATAAGTATATGCATGTGATATACGGAAAAATGTTAGATGTCAGACATCCTGCAAGGGCATTATGTAACATCTAAGGGCAGAGCCTATGTAGCATACGCGTAATGTATGCTCCGTGTTGATTTCTATAGTAAGCAAGAGGATCCCGTATATTTGTACAATATACCGCTGTCCGGAGAACGGATTTTTCTCAGTGCACATTATTTTATCTTCTGGCAACGCAATTGGAAATAGCAGAAGACTGCTTGTGTGTGCTCCGTATTTTCTCTTCTTGATTAGGAGAAAGATATTACTCTGCGAACAAAAAATCTTTCCCAGGGCTATACTTCGACTTTCAAGATCTAAGAGAATGATGTGTGATGGAAAAATGGTTTCTTACCGTTCTTGTTATTTTACCGTTTTCTAGAATACAGTTTGCTACTTTTTAATTCAAGTAGCCCTTAGATCGGTTCGCAATATTAGGAGAATACTGACCCTTTATTTTTTATCTATTTATTATTTTACATCACCGAAATCGAACACAAATAAATTACGTGATAGTTCTTCGTAGAACTGATACCAACATTTTGGTTTCTTTTTAAGTACAGCTACTTTCTTTCAACGACAGATAAACCATTTGTGTAGTTTGAATAGTTCAAATTAAGTTCCGAAAATCTAAAGAATATTGAGGAAAGTAAACAAGGGAACCTAATGAAATCTTTCTTTTTCCAATGCAAGAACATCAATTGACTATGGACAGGAAATTTTGTTTCCAACCATTTTCGTATTGATTTCTCATATTAGTAATACTTGCTTGACAACAAGACAAAGAAAAACGAAAAGTTGAATAAATATCATTACCTGTAACGCGTGAGGAACATGTGATACATACGTATGATTGAATTCATTGTTATCAGAAAAGGGAGATAGATGAGAAACCATTCTAAGCAAGGAGGTCTGAATGTCAGATGAAATTATAAGAAAACAGTATACTATGTCATAGTTTCAAGAACTTGCTAAGTAACCTAATTCACCACAACGAAAATATTGAAGATATCTGTTCGATCTGCAAAGAAATAATTAGATCTAAGATCTAACTTGCACTACTCTGCTCTGGTGTAAGCGTTTTACTACTAAGCTTTCACATCTGATCCAATATATGTAGGGATGGTATCGAGACGAGACGAGACTTTGTACAGTCTCGGTCTCGTCTCGGTTGATAAATAACCGTCTCGGTCTCGGTCTCGTCTCGAGTAAAAAATCACTGTCTCGGTCTCGGTCTCGTCTCGGTCAACAGATGCTTGTCTCGATATCTGTCTCGGTCTCGAGTACCAAATCTCGGTCTCGTCTCGAAAGTCTCGAAAGTCTCGAAATAAATACTGTGAAATTAAAATAGTGAAAGTATTATTCTCGTACAGTCGGTCGTTTCCGCTTATTTTTCCTTTCATTTTGACTTAGAATTATGATATGGTGTACCTCTTCGTAGCTAATTTGCTAGTGCTAATGCTTTCCATGCGCGTATTCCAGGTTCAATGATCAGTGAGTATATCACGCTAAAACTCTAATAGAACCCATATTTCACTTTCAGCAATAGACTTTGTCTCATATAGCCTCAGAACTGCGTATACAATTAAACTCTGTTAAATTAACTCCAGTACAATACAGTAGTTTATTTCCTTCCTTTGAATCAGAATTGTTCAATACCTCCTAACGGATAACGCAACACATAGCAGCACGAATGTATTTAATTGTACCGAAATTGAAACTTTCAATTTCTCATTTATTATTCAATACATTCTGCTTTGACTATCATTTTAAAAACAAAATATAACGCTCATTATCTTAACAAATAGGGTAAATTATTACTACAAATACGTATTTTGTTTGAAATTGATGAAATGCTATATTACCGTTTCACACCTCTGCGTTTAATTGACACTTTATAACACGAACGTCGTGAACCTTGTAGTGGTAACTACTACACTCATCTTTGCTATGTGAGGTCTCGAGTTGGATCACAAAACAAGTTAGATTCAAAGTCCGATGTTTCGCATAGTTCGCGTCTCATTTTAAATGCATTCTGTTTCTTATACAAGTTCATAAGGTCGGAATGCATTACGTAAGCACATATGCAGTGCCGTAACATAGTTTAATCTTATTCCTGAGCTCTCAACGGTGCATGCAATCTATTCGAGAAAACTAATCTTGCGTTCATTACGTTGAAATTTTATAATGATTAAAAATTACTTGCGAAACATGGACATACATACTATATAAGTATATAGGTAATTCGAGTTATCTGTATCTATCTGTTTTTCTCACTCGCCAAAACAAGTGATTCTTAAATTTCTATTTTTCTTTTGTATTAATTTTCGTAGTTTCTGCAACATGATGGATTGAATAGTCAAAAATATCTTTTCGCTCTATGATTTTCATTAAATTTTGGATCCATTTTTACCCTACCTTACCTAGTAAAAGTTATATATTTAGTCTTAGTTGAGGAACCGGCTTTTTGCTTCTGTAAAATTACGAAATTATGACTTGGTTTAGTTTACCTCCGAGGTCAAATATAATAAAATCATCACAATCATCATAATCAACCATTATCAATCCATTGCTAGATGAAGGTCTTTCCAAGTCTTCTCCACAACTATCTAACTTGGGCAATTCTTTTCCAGGTTACTCCTCAGTGGTTCTTGATTTAGTCACACCTTCTTGTATGCGGAGGTTTCCTAGGCTGTTTTTGTCTCGTGGTATCCAGTCTAGAATTGTTTTCGTCCGTCGATCATAATTTCTTCTTGCAATACGTCCAGCACACTTTTCAGCTCATATTAAATTATTTCATTAGCACTTTATATATTTGGGCTACAAATAGTTCGAATTCGCTACTTTCGGAATACAGACATGCTACTTTTTAATCTTCAGATCTGGCAACACCGACCGAATGATTTAAATCAACACAATGTGAGGACCCCATTTGGTCTAGCGGGTAGCACTCTTGATTTCGGTTCGCGTGGCCTCGAGTTCGATTTCCGGTAGGGATAAAGTTGGACGACTGAAGTGGTTCTGATTCCACTATAATCATTAGCTCCACGTCTCCTTTAGCCGCCCTAGCATATCTGTGGGACGTTAAACTAAAACAAAACAAAACAAAAGTGAACACCGTGTATTACTAACTGTAAGTCCTTGAATAATTACATATAGCTATATGGTATGGATCGAGTTTGAGGTGGTCGGTAGTCAAACTAAAGCTAGTGAAATGTAATTAGGGTGTGATTAAAACTTTTAATTAAGCACGGTCTTAATCTAAAGTGTACACCAGGCCTCGAAGGCTTAGAGGGAACAACTAGTGTTGCTGAAAATGTATCAGTTACATTTAATTTCAGTTACAATTTGCATTTACATGTATTGCTGGAACGAAGACTTAAACATTAACATCATAAGTAGCCCAAAGACTATGAAAAACGTTGTCTCTTGAAAGCATTCTTGCACCATGAAACAAATTACGAGTAATTTTAAAATATTTTGCAGTTTATCTGTGTTATTTGCACATATTTAGAATAATATTTAGCAATTTATTTAAGTGGGCAACACTGCTTAAAATTATGTAACTGCGACTTGTTATAATTAAAACCACCAAAAACTATTGTTGTAATGTTATGGAAGCAAAGAAATGTAATAATCATTATAAAATTTAATACAAATACGTCATTTTAAGCAGTATAACAATCACTACCAATGTGTTTGGTATCTCTGAAACGATTTGAAATAACAATTGTTGTAAATGGCGTTATAAGTCTTTTGGAAGCATCTGCATGAGACGTAATATGTCAACGCGTTTTCGAAGTAAAGTCTTTAGAAACATTTAAATTTTCCGTTTCTTATAAATTTGTTCCTTCATTCATTCGAAATATATTTTACTATTCCATGATCATACTATTTTACGCTAAGATACAGTTGATGCGCATTGCACCGTCCATGCCATTTGAGTTATTAGAGATCTCCAAAATGTTGGTGTTAGTTATAGACTACTGTGTTGTTCTTTGTTACGCTAAATAATGTATGGGCTATTGTGGTTTTGTTAAATAACTAAATTAGAAATATGTAATATTTTACGTAGCGCAATTTGAGAAAATACAACTTTATTTTGCTTTAACAACATTGCCTGTTTATCTAGTGACATTGTAGAGTATCAAGAAGAATTTCCCAACTTGGTACAAAATTTCAGCATTTTTAATATATATATATATATATATATATATATATATATATATATATATATATATATATATATATATATATATATATATATATATATATATATATATTGCAGATCCTAGGGGAAGTCTATAGGGACTATAGCCCCCCTTAAAGCTCAGGTATGCACTGGATAAAATGGGCTTCAATCCTACTTTCTTTACACTGGATAAAGCGGTAAACCATGGTTTAGCCCCTCCCTTGATCATATACTGGTCCGTCCGTGACTATATATATATATATATATATATATATATATCCAGGATGGCCCATTTTAATCTTTCCACGGAGATATCTCGAAAACGGTTAAACATAAATGAACCGAACAAAAACTCAAATAGGAAATGTCATGGGGCACTGGGGCACGTTGTCTCTGCGCCTCCCGGGGCCGCCTTTCATGGGGTACCAAGTACTTTAAAATTTTAAGTGGAAACATGGGTCACCGTTTTCAAAATGGCCGCCAAGACATGGTGCCTGTATCAGATAAAACGTCCAGTACAACTAGATCCCTAATATGAAAATAGTTGGAGATAAATGAACAGAATAAAACTCGTATAGGAAAGCACAGAGGGTATTTATCATTCCACGGCTCGAGTATAATGCAACGGAGAAAAAGATTGTTGAAGTATAATTGACATGATGGAAAAGAGGAAATGATAGAAAATTATCTTTCCGATCTCTGTCCGTAAGTAGGTGAAGCTGGAATGAATGGTAAAATCTCAAATGAGAACCTCACTCTTATTTGCAATAGAGCGATAATTTTCTAGGAGTTAGATTTCTTCCTCTCCATTATGGCACTTTCACTCTAATCGTCTTTTCGACTGTTGTAACATTCCAGAGCTATAGAATGACAAATACCCTCTGTGATTTCCTATTCGAATACAGGTTCTCGTGTTTTCATATTAATGATAGTGGAAGTTTTACCTGATGCAGGTACCATGTCTTGGTGGTCATTTTGAAAACGGTGACCCATATGAACAATCTTTTGCAACAGCACTCTTTAGTTTTTAAAGATATGTCGAACGAGGTATCACTCACCACATGTTTCCATTTACAATTTTGAAGTTGCGCCCTGAGCCCCTATGAAGGGTGGCCCTGGGAGTCTCCGCGACAATATCAATAGATGTGCCACATGACATTTTCTATTTGAGTTTCTGTTCGGTTCATTTATATTCAACCGTTTTCATATTAGTGGTATTGCACGGTTTACTGTATCTGATAGAGGCAACATGTCTTGGCGGCCATTTTGAATACAGTGCCCGGTATGAAAGATCTTTTCCCAACAACGCTTTTTAGTTTTTCAAGATCTATCGAACGAGGTACCACTCACCCATTGCTTCCATTTAAAATTAAAGTTGGGCTCCGGGAACCCATACAGGGCGGACCTGGGTGGCACCGCGACCATATATATATATATATATATATATATATATATATATATATATATATATATATAGAGAGAGAGAGAGAGAGAGAGAGAGAGAGAGAGAGAATCTATTTGCATCAGCAGTGGATTTTGTTTCAGGAGAGGTTTGAGCCCGATAACCACCCCCTAAATACGCCACTGTACATCAGTCAACTGTTCTCATATTATCTAACACAGCAACGAAACACATTTTGAGTGAAGGCAATTTTAGTATCTATCAATATCAATATTCGAGACGAGACCGAGACTTTCGAGACTGACCTAAGTCTCGTCTCGGTCTCGTCTCGATTTATAGAGGTCTGTCTCAGGCTCGGTCTCGTCTCGGTATTTAAAAGTCCGTCTCGGTCTCGGTCTCGTCTCGATAATTCGAGACGAGACCGAGACTAGGTACCATCCCTGAATATATGAAAAGAGACAGATTTTTTTTTGTATTTAATGATACCTAAAGCGGATGTTTGAAAATGAATGAAGATTTTCTTTATCTGATAAAATTGTCTTGTTTTCTGTTCCATTTTTCTTCATATACTCTTGAGTGTATTCCCTCAATGTTTTAAGTACGCAAATCTTAAATACTAGCTCAAAACGAAATTTAATCCTGTCTTTCAGATTGCGTACACATTTGAGATTCCTCAAAACAATAATTATGTAGTGGATAGTATTAAATATTATCGCAAATATAATGTAGCTTATCTTTTTCTATTGTTCTCTATTTCGCCTAAGAAATTTCTCCATTCAAACGGCTTCTGAGTTACTATTGTATATAAAACGATGAAATGCTTCAGGAAATATAACAGAAGGTGCGGAAAAAGTCCCGGAATGCTCCAATATCTCGAACAATATACAGATCAGCAAAACCAACAAAAACACGTTTTGAATAATTTTGAACTCCCTATTCTCCCTTCGGGGGTACGGGGGTAACTTCAAAATTTTAAATGAGAACCCCATTTCTTATTGCATATTTGGATTTTCCAGAAAAGCAGACTGTGATTTGACTCAGAATTGAAAACAATTCCTTGAATGATGGCGCTTGAATCGATACACAGAAAAGAGTGCTACGAAAACTTTCTAGAAATACAAATTGTCAGCTCATACTCTATGGTCATACGGTTAGTGTGTTAAACTGCAGAGTCAGAGGTAAAGTATCTGTATCTGTGTTTATAAACGTTTGAGAATAAGTAGAATAATTTGGCGAGAAAGTTCTAATATTATGAGGTAAGGTGTGAGAGATATGTGAGAAGTCAAGGCTCATTGTAAAATTGAGTATATTTTCTTAAGCTCCTGTTTGGAAGTAAAAGTTGTATTGTTCAGTACTCCTGGTGGACAGCATACAGCTGCAAAGGTGTACAATCATAGGTAGTTGGTTCATGAGCGAACAATGTTTTTATCTTACATAAAATACAGTTAAGTGCAACATATACACTCGGAGAACTTTCGACACCCACATTTCGGGCACTTTCGACAGATGCTTTTTTTCTTTCGCTGTGATTTTAATAACGTATATATCAAAGATACTACATTAATAATAACATTGATAATAGAACGTCTGCATCCTTTTTCCATTCCATCACGGTTCGAAATTACACACGGAAGATCATGAGGTACTCCTGGAATTTGAACAAAATATCAGTAGTCATAGAGGCCATTAAGAAGGAAATGCTACTTATTACTGCTGCAAGAGCTTATGAAGTCCCACGGATATATTACTTGACAAGTTATTCGAAGTTAATTGCAAGAAACATTTTGGTAAAAAAGACCAACAAGCACTAGAAGAAAAGTTAATTATATTAGACGCGTATGGGTTCACCCAAGAAAATAAGATGATAAAATGTGGTAACGTAAAGCGAATGACAATAGTGCCAAACTTTTATATCAGCACCGGAAAATAGTAAAATAGAAAAACCAAACGGCAGTAAAACAGAAAAATGTGTAGATACACAAAAATGTTCTCTTTTTATCCGATCCCTTTTTTGTGTTTCAACAATCTGAAATCTCAGACAAATATGTGTGCCTTTTCTTTTAGTATATAAAGCTAACACTAATATTTTAATCTATAACCATACTTTGGATAGCGTATTATTAACATAAATTAACAAATACCTTTTATGATGTACGGATTTTTTGTGCTTTCTGCAGTAGCTCACATTGAGCATATATATTTTTTAAAGAAATTCTTGTTTCATATACCGGTATTTCTTGTAACTACACAAATTTCTACGAATATTCTTTTGATCTTTTTAACTCTATGACTTTTTTAAAAATATTTTTGTAGCTGTAAATAAAGGTGTTCTACATTCCTAAACTTATAGATGTCATGTTTGTTTAAAGCACATGAGTACTTCACGAACAGTAAGTAATATGTGTTGTGGAATTATTAGCGACACTATCATAGTATGTAAGGTTTTGATATGAATGTCGATGTTGCCCTAACAACTTGTTGGTCTTCCCCATAGAGCTGGGGAAGACCGACACTTCTTCCTCGTTCATTTCAATTTTAGCTCCCAACAGCCACACATTGCATTTGTGTAACATGTATCTGTCAGGTAGTTGAAATAGTATACTTAATCATGGGCTATAATTCGTTTCTGCAGTAGTGCTAATGTCCTTAGAGTTTTGGTATTGCCCAAATGACTATAAGTAAAATTATTTTCCTTCTTGCAGTTTTACAAACTTTTAAATGTTGTCAATGAATAAAAATAAATAATACTAAATTTATTATACAAGTTATACTTCAAATTTGCTTAACTGCAAAGGGGGAATTCTACTCAGCTTGTAATATTTTGTAGCAATTTATATAACTATTTTCAGTGTTGTCCACGGGAAAAAAACTCTAACCGAAATAATGGTATCTCGTCTCGTTTCTTAAATTTTGTAGAACTCTTTTCTTCTCCATTTTTGAAGATTTTTTTTCGTCTCATTTCGATTCGTCTAGATTCTCAGAAAGCTTTCCTCGTCTCGTCTCCTCCCTTTGTAAATTAATGTACAAATTACACTATGCAACACTCATTTTGTCCTTGTATTATAATAGTGATTTCCTGTATTGTTACCTTGAAAGTAACTAGAAATGATGTATTTTTTCCATGAAACTTAGCTTATGTAAGTAGTAGCATCGAATATATGGAATTTGTCATATATTAATTAATTTATATCCGCATCTTAAAATGTTTGTTGCGTTAAGTTCCATTTAAATTCGATTGAAGAACCTGCCAACATTGAGAGATTCACGATAGAATCATCATGCATTGGGCAGAGTGTTTCAAGGCTATTTGTAAGAACTTACAGGTATGTATATATACAGGGTGGCCCAAAAGTAGGTATCGCATTGATCAAGTATAACATTCTAGTTTATGGGTGTATTTGCTTCGGCTCTTCCGAGCTTAAGATGTAAGTAAAAACACATTAACAACAAATAATGAAGAAACCAAGTCTACTTGATGGATAACAATAAGAAATGATATAAAATGCAATGAGCTGATCATCACGGTACTATATAACTACTTTTGAGCCACCTTGTATATTTATAACAAAAGAATTTTACTATTATACTGCAATTGTATCACAGCATGTCTTTCTTATTAAACATTGCAGATTTGAACTACTAATAGACAACCCTACTATCCTAACCAGATTTCAATGATCTTATTCGAGATCTAAGTCTGAGTAAAGATGGTAGGTAAAATAGTGGAACATAGTTGATAAATCAGTAAACGCAACAGCTCAAAGGAGACGGCACGAGCTGTTTTTCAAATTTTTTGTATGAAAGCTGGATTGTGCTTATAAGTGTTTATGCTTTAAAGATGCCCTGCATTCGGAAAAGTGGCGTTCGTTTATAGACAGCTCGTCTAGAAGTTTCAAGGCTGTGCATTTGCACAATGGAAATAAGCACCTGTCTATTCTTGTGATTCATTCCGTCTCTATGAAGAAAGACTAACATCTTGAAGACCTTATTGGACAATTTAGAGTATACAAAATATGGGTTGCAAGTAATACGGGACTTTAAAATTATTACTTTACTCATGGGTTTGCAGGGCGGTCTCACCAAATTCTCGTGTTACCTTTGTTTGTGACACAGTAGTGACGCCGAGGCCAACTACCGGAGGAAGTACTGGCCAAAACGGGAATAAAACACTGTGAGGACACATAACGTAAAACACGAGCCACTTGTGGACCCCAAAATGGTATTGTCGCCACCTCTGCACATTAAACTTGGCATTATCAAGGAATTTGTGAAAGCTTTGGATAGAGATTCTGACACATTCAAGTTTTTACAAGACATGTTTCTGCAGCTATCTCGTGCTAAGATGGAGGCTGGAGTGTTTGTAGGACCGCAAGTGATAATAATAATCCGGTCCACTGAGGTTTCCACGATGCTAACTGAGATTGAAAAAGAAGCCTGGAGCAGCTGTGTGGTAGTTGGTCAGTGTTTATTACGAAATTACAGAGCTGAAAATTGTGTGGAACTTATGAACATGGTGACAAACCATACATGTTCTTGCCACTCATCTGGACAGTTTTAAGGAAAATATGGGTACAGAGGAACACAGTGAGCGATTTCACCAAGACATTATGACTTCGAACGCGGTTACCAAGGACAATATAACGAGATCATGATGAGGAACTACATCTGAGGGCTAATTCATGAAAATGATGATACGCATAAACCAAAATGTAGGAAAAAGACACATTTGTAAGGTATACACAGGTACACATGGATATCTATCATGGTCACACGAAGGGGGCAGAGAGGGTCCCCCTGACTCACGACAATGTATATGTAATATAGCAAAAGATGTATATTAAATACCTGAAATATCAAATGTAATATAAGAGCCATGGAAATGCACCCCTTAAAAAATTTTCCGGGCACCCCTGATATCTATGTACCCAAGTTAAGTATTTAAGTGGCCTACTCTTTTGATGTTATAATAGAGGTGTTGAGGAACTTACTACCAAACTCCTTTAATCAATTTAAATGCAATGTCTAATATATTTCATAGCGTTATGTTTTTTCAAACAAATCGATGTTAAACATACAAAAGCGAAGTTTCATGAGAATTAAGCACATTTTCGTAAATGTTTAATGAATATGACTAAGAAATCAACGATAGCAACCGAAGGACATTTTTTTAAAGTGTTGCATAGTCTCATATTCCCTGATTTTTTTTTCTTAATTTCATTTAGAAATTTTCCTGTGTGAGACAAAATTCACGAAGGACGTGATATAAGTACTTTTAAACCACATATTATGTAATGACTTGCATATCTTCAAACGTTAAAATATTCATTATGCACGTATAATAACTTTATTATACTATGAATCATGTAACATTAAAACATTGTTTGGGATCTAAACCTTCGGTGAACTAGTGTTGTTCACGATAGATACTTGAGAAATTTTGTCCCGAATTTGAAAATGTACTTCTTTTCAAACACAAGACTATAAAAATTTCGTCTCTTGAGCAACATTATTTATTTTTCAAAATCAAACTTGACTTCGAGTTTATGTAACTAATGCGAAAGTTTGAGGAGAATAGTACTTTTGGTATTACAGTTATAAACTTTCCAAATTAGGGTAAGTTTTTGTGCTCTCCCTGTATATAAATATTTGTGTGTATGTTTGCGCGTGTGTGTATGCCTGTTTTAGGTTGTTCGCAGAACTTTCGACTGAAACGAAAGAAAACGCTTTGAGCGTTTCTACATAAAGCATAAACAGAAAAAAAAACTTTTAATGTGAGATATTAACAGTATAAGTAGTAAAGATAAATCTAAGACACCCAAGATTATAGTCAAACTGTTTCATTTAAGGTGAATATATCTAATTGCATAAAAAAATGCAATTTTAACTTGAATGAACCTCTGAAACAAATTGTACATCCAGTGAAGATGTGGACAAAGGTTGCTATGGTGCGGTCATGACGTTTCCAAGAGCCTTGCTTCTCTCATTCATAACGACAGAGATGGCGAATTTAATTAGAGAACATAGCAATTTTTCAACGAATTCCAAGAAATACTGAGTCGCAGTATTCTGCTTTGAAAATACGACGCAAATTAATTCAACTTTGCTGCTTCTCCTGTTAATTCGTCGATGGATATATATATATATATATATATATATATATATATATATATATATATATATATATATATATATATATATATATATATATATATATATATATATATATACACCAGGTTGTTCAATAAGTTTTATCGTTCGATACGATACACGCAACACACCGACACACTAGTGTATAGGGGTGACGTACCTGTGATTATTCAATGTACTCTCCCCGAACTGCAAAACACTTGTTCCAGTGATTTTCTAATATATGGACGCAATTCCTGAAGTGAGACTCCGAAAGACCGTCGAAATACGCGTCCATGGCTGCGATGACCTCAGCCTTCAATGTAATTTTTTTTTCCACTCAGGATTTATTTTTTTTAGATGTGGGAAATGTCAAAAGTCTGAGGGAGCTAATTCAGGAGAATAGGATGGATATTGCAACAATTCTTACTTCAATTCATTGATTTTGGCAATTTTTTTGTGTGCGACAGACTGCGTTGTCCTGATGGTAAAGGATTATTTTCTTCCGTAAACCAGGCCTTTGATATTCCGCTGATCTAAAAGTTTACAATAATAATCTGCGTTGATTGTTTTACCTGTTTGCAGGTAATCCATAAACAAAATCCCTTTACCATCCTAAAAACGCCTATTCTAACACTCTTTCCGCCGATTTTTGGACCCTCACTCGTTTCGAAGCCGAAGTACCGGCTTCTCACCACTCCTTAGGCTCTGGTTTTGTTTCAGGATATGGTAATAGACTCACGCCTCATCCGTTGTGATGAAACGATGTACCAATCTTTTTTATCCTTTCGAAAACACTACAAATATTGCTGCCAAAGGCGTAGTCGCATGGGTTTCTGTCCCATTGTTAGCGAACGAGGCACCAACTTTTGCACACAATTTTTTGAAACCCAAAACATCAGCACAAAATATAGCTCACACTACCTCATGACATGTCTAGAGTAGATATATCCTAAATGCTTAACTTTTCACACTGTTGCCTGTAATGACAGTAATTACACTGACACTCCCTTCCACCTAAATGAGTAGATTTTTAGTGATTTTCAGTGATTTTTGCAGTGTTGCACCGAAAAAGTAACTAGATTTTCAATATTTTTTTTGTATGTAAGGTACTTATTGTTCCCTTTTGTGGCCCATTTTTAAGTACACTTCATGTCCCTTAATTTGAGTATTTGTATTTATGCATGAGACATTGTTCCGTGCAATGAGAGACTGATCCTTAATTATGAATTTCACTTTCGGGCCGATTTAACGTATCGTTTAATTAGTGATACATGCATAAATAAATAAATATATGAATATTTACTAAACTTGTTCTCTATACAATTGATGACGTCAGCACATCCTCTCTAGAACACCCACCTCACACTCAGTGCGCCGAGAGCGAAAGAAGACTCGCTATCCCAGAGTTTGATTTCAAGATGTTTTGCATATGTATACGTATTATCCAATTAAAATTTATAAGAATGGCGCATAAAGTATTATTAATGCCCGTAAATAAATTTATATATATTATCGCTAAATACTTGATGTGACGCTATATGAAGTACTTGTGTTCTTCCTTTATCTTATATAGAATACACATACTTATTGATAAGATAGCAATAAGCGCTTGCATAAAGGTTTTGAGTGCCACATAAAGTATTATAAACGCACTAAATAAATGTATGTGTATTATCAGCAAATACTTGATATGACGCTATATGAAGCATAAGTATTTTTCCTTTATTTTATACAGAAAATACAGATGGTGATCAGAAAAATGGAAACTCCTGTAGTTGGCAACACCTCAGATGTATGGGTTGGCAGTGGTGTCGTGGCGCCCGCAGCGCCGGACCGCTGGTGGTGGTGTGTTAGGTCGGTCTCCATACTACGTCAGGCGCAGTAGAACAGCAGTGTCCAGTGGCTGCAGCAGACGGAGGTAGTGTAAAATGGGAGACCTCTCAGATTTTCAAAGAGGGCAAATTGCTGGTGCGCGGTTATGTGGAGTGAGTGTGACGGCAGTGGCTACTGTGTTAGGTGTGTCGCGTGGGACAGTGTCGAAGGTGATGACGGCCTACACAACACACGGGAAAACCACATCGGGGAAGCGGAACAGTCGGCGGAAGAAAATCATGAGTGACAGGTCACGCCGGGTATTAAAGCGCATTGTCACGCAGAACCGTCGTGCCACTGCGGAGCAAGTGACGGAGAAACTCAATCAGCACATCCCCCACCCTGTTTCGACAATCACAGTCCGCCGCGAATTACATGACATGAACTTACGGAGGCGTGTTGCTCGGGCCAAACCGCTCATCAGGGACCATAACGCTTTTGCACGCCGCAAATGGTGCCGCGACCATGCAACTTGGACCGTTGAGGACTGGAAACGTGTGATATGGTCGGATGAGTTATCCTTCACCCTATTCCCAACCACGGGCCGTGTTTATGTGTGGAGAACGCCCAAGGAAGCTTATGATCTGCAGTGTCTCCGCCCAACTGTGAAACATGACGGCGGCTCGGTGATGCTGTGGGCCGCCATATCATGGTTTTCATGGGGTCCTGTGGTCACACTTAGGGGACGAATCACTGCCAACGATTATGTCGCAATTTTAGGAGACCACTTGCATCCTATGGTCCGGATGTTGTTCTGGACGCCATCTTCCTGGATGATAATGCACCCTTTCACACAGCTGGCGTTGTTGCAGCGTGGTTTGAGGAACATCGAGATGAAGTTCAACACCTCCCCTGGCCCGCCTAATCCCCAGATCTCAACATAATTGACCATCTGTGCTCCGTCTTGGAAACACGACTCCGGCGACGATTCCCACCTCCATCCTTTCTCACAGAACTGGCCGATGCCCTGCACTAGAAATGGTGTAAAATTCCACTTGCTACCATTCACGACCTCTATTCCTCCATCCCACGTCGCACCAAGGATGTTCTGAAGGCGAAAGGTGGCCCGACACCATATTAATCTGGTAAGTTGCAATTTTGTTCAGGTGTTTCCATTTTTCTGATCACCATCTGTATATACTTATATATATGATACCAATAATTGTTTGTATATACAAGATGTTGCAAAGTAACAGTTAAAATTCATTGGAGGTGATTCCTGCCAGAGAGACAAGAAAAAATAGTCTTCTTTGAACTTTCGGCAATCCTACATAGTTCCGGACGAACAAGCTACCGAAAGTGTGGGCAAATGAGTTTCTGAAGCCAATATTGCGAAAATTGTCCAACGTACAGAGCGGGGTAATAAATGGACATAAGAAGTCATACCTGCTCTATTGAAAAATGCATGCGGCAGAACCCCACAATACACACGCAAGGGATTCCCCAAACAAACGTAGAGATTCCCGGAAAACTGCCAATCAAACCTTGGTCTAAATGGATATGAGTGGATAAGATTCCCACCTGGTAACATTAATTCGTGTGTATTAAGAGCATATCTTGAAAAAAATGAAATGAAATCTTTAAGTTTTACGTCCCACGGTTATGCCGGTTAGGCTAAAGGAGACGGTGATGATGAGAGATGAGTGAAAATGGTGGAATGAAGAAAGTGGGAGGAAACGGGAGAACCCCGAGAAAACCTACGAGCACGGTGTTTGTCCACCACAAAGTTCACTTGGCGGGGGCTGGGATCGAATCCGGGACCCCAAGCACCAGAGGTGAACGCTCTACCAGTGAGCCACCGCGCCCCCCGAGCATATCTTGAAGAAATACACAATGGCGGACACTTGCATGCCCATTGTTTGTGGTTGCATAATGACGTATGAACGGATGATGTTCAACAGTGACGTTATGAGTGTCAAGTTTATAGTATAATGGTCTAGGAAGACATCTGCATAGTCTGTAGAGCACAACGCAAGAAACAGGTAATTCACAAGTGTAGAAACACGGAATAAAAACTGTCCAGAAACGTACTATAGTAAACGTGAGTTCAAAGAGACGGAACTGTAAGGAGTAGCTTCAACTACAGGAAAGGCATAGTCAATTCGACCCAGGCAAATATCGAGATGTTAACCTACCTGGAAACTGTTCGTACCTACTCTAGGTTGGGAAGAGAAGTGAAATGTTAGTAGATACAAATCATTGCTTTTCTGACATAGGTTACAATTTTATCCAGGTTACAATTTTTGATGTCTTACAATTGTTTGTTTGATTTATTGTTCTGTCCTGTATCCAATTGGTCACTCCTTTTAAACGATCCCCGTAGTCTTGTCGTGTTAGTATCACGAAAACGACCAACAAGTGATGTGAACAAACTAAACGAAAAAGCAGACTTGGTTTGTTCCGTTCGTTCCACCCCATGTGTCTTGCTTGTAACTGAACGGTCCAGGGCTCGGTTCAGAGGATACAAGTGTTTCGGATTCAAGGTGAAACTGGAGGATGTTATTAGCTTATCATGGAACGCAGTGGCAAACCACCATAGCTGCACTTTACCCAGGAACCTTCTAATCAAAGACCTGCTTTCGTGCAGAATATCGTATCAGCACCACCATCATCAGTTGTGATTGCCGAGAGAAGCCATCTTATAGACAAGTCCATCTGTACTGCTGGCCCCAAGGGAATCAATAGTAGGTTGTTTCCAATTATTTCCATGAAAGATTGGACCGCAAAGGCGAAAACGTATAATCAGAGAGATGCAGAACTACATCCGAAAATGACGCTATGCAACCAGAGTAGGCTGAGACCTCTAGGGATGCGCACGAGTCGAGATTTAAGCCTGTATCGACTCGTCTCGAGAAAATGTTGTCTCGACTCGAAAATATGTTCCTGTCTCGACTAGAGTCTCGACTCGACAGTTTATGTCTCGACTCAACTCCAATTCGAGTAGAGACGTGTCGAAATTTGAGTCAAGACAAAATATACGAGTTAAATTATACTCACACATGAGCCAGAACATTATGATTACCTACCTAATTGTCAGTACGTCCACCTTTGGCACAGATAACAACGGCGGCGCATATTGGCATGGAAGCAATGGTCCTTGGTATGTCGCTGGAGAGATTTAGCACCACATGTGCACACACGGATCACCTAATTCCCGTAAATTCCGGGGAGGGGGTGATGCACTCTAAACGTCACGTTCAATCACATCCCAGATGTGTTCGTTTGGGTTCAGATCCGGTGAGTTGGGGTCCAGCACATACAGCCCCTGTGTTCCTCGAACCACTCCATCACACTGCTGGCCTTGTGACATGATGCATTATCTTGTCGAAAACTACCACTACCGTTGGGAAACATGGTCGTCATGAAGGGGTGTACCTAGTCTGCAAGCAATGTGCGATACGCCTCGTCCGTCATGGTGCCTTCCTCCAGGTCCACTAGATACATGGATGTTCACGTGAGTGTCCCCAGAGCATAAATAATCCGCCGCCAGCTCGTCTCCGTTCGGCAGTACAGGTGTCAAAGAGCTATTTCCTTGGAACATGACGGATTCTCACCCTCCCATCGTCATGATAAAGAAGGTATCGGGATTCATCAGACAATGCAACGCTCTGCCACTGCGTCGAGGTCCAGTGGCGATGGTCGTGTGTTCAGTTCAGTCGTAGCTGCCGATGTCATGTTGTTAACATTCGCACATGAATGGGTCTTCGACTGCGGAGGCCCATCGTTAGGAGTTCGGTGCACTGTGTGTTCAGACACACTTGTACTTTGCCCAGCATTAAAGTATGATGTTATTTCCGCAACAATTCGATGCCTGTCCTGTTTTACCAGTCTCCCCAGCCTGCGACGTCCGACATATGTAATGAGATGGGGGCCGCCCAAACCCTCGACGTTATACCAACCAGATAATCAAATATTATTATTATATTTGAAGTACAATCAAATATCACGACATTAATTATTAGTTTTAATTAACTGAATTCAGCTGAAAATTAAATCTTGATTTCGAAAGATTAAATATTAAGTTTATGGGTTCTGTAACTTTCTAAATAATAAATGCTGGAATTGGTTTCAAGGCTGTTTCTGAGTGAATACTTTCTTGAAAATAATATTAAAAATTATAGAAAGATTTTTTGAGACATTTGAGTCGAGTCGAGATTTTTACGAGCAGCCTCGACTCGACTCGTGTGTCGACTCGAAAATTCGAGTGGAGAAATATGTTTGTCTCGACTCATCTCGAATTTTACAAAGTGTGTCTTGACTCGAAAATCGACTCGAATTTGAGTCCAGTTGAATAGAGATTCGAGACATGTCTCGACTCGTGCGCATCCCTAGAGAACGCTTGCAGTGATGTGATACTGAAAGCCCCACTAGAAACGCGGGAGGTGTTTGGCATCTGGAACGTATTAGCGGTGGAGACACCTATTGACTGTTATTAGTTGAAAGTTGATGGTCGTGTAAGTTCAACGGTTTGCTTTTGTGGGTGTAGTTTGGCTTGTGTATGTCGTTGAATTGCGCCAAGGAGTATACTACTTAGAGTATGTATTCGGTTGTTTCTTTGGGTTTGTACCAACTGCGTGGGCACCTGTGTGACAATACGTGGGTGCTATTCAAAATAGTTGTAATTCATCTTTAGGAAGTACAATTTCCCCCTTTTTATAAGTTCTTGACCATGATAATTGCTCTACTGTACACACAACGTTGCTGATATGCATCTCGTTTATGGAGATTCACAAAAAATGCCTGTAAGCACGGCAATCGTATCTGGGACGGTTTCCAAACAGGGGGCCACAAGCAAATACGCTCTTTGCAGTCCCTGATGCTCGACTGTGTGAAACTGGCTCGGTACTATCCCGTAAGTGGGTTTATGAAGACCCCGCAAAATGCGCACTATGCAATTTGAAGAGGAAGTGTTGGACGTGATATTTGGCAATCCTGGTACTAGCATACGTGTTATTGCTCATCTGAGTCAAACCCACTATACAAATGTGTTCTGCGTTCTGGAGGACGAGGGTTTGTACCCATATAAATTACAGAAGGTGCAGCACACATTACTACTGACTTTACCCAGCGCACGGATTTCCGGTAACATGGTATGTACAGCAAACACGTACTAGTCCGGATTTTCCAGCAAGAGTATTGTGGAGCGATGAGTCCATGTTTACTAGAGGCGGCATGTTCAACGGCCACAACAGTCACATCTGAGATATGAATAATCCCCACGCAATCCTTGTGCGCGAGCATTGACATAAGGTCGCAGTGTATGTGTGTTGTGTTAAGTAGCTGACCATTTGATAGACCCTTACATTTTGCCTACTTTGAATTGTGGGAATTATCGAGTGTTTCCAAAGGACGTTTTACCTGCACTGATGGAAAATCTGCCACACGCAGATAGATAACGTATCTAGTATCAACACAACGGTGCCGCTCCGCATTATGACCTCGAAACCAGGGTCGTGTTCAACGATATTTTCCGTCATCATTGGATTGGTACGGGCGACCTCCAACCACTGGATTTTTCGTGCGAGGAAATGAAACTGCTCGTGCATGACACTCCCGAAAAGACTGCGGAGGATCTCGTTGCTCTTGTCACTGCTGCTTCTGGGACCATTAGTGACATGTCACATGGATATACACCTACAAGGCAGTCTTTGCTCTGCCGATGTCAGCTTTGTATTGAAATCAATGCGGACATTATCAACAATGTATCTGAGTATCCTAGTGTTTGCACGCCGTTTGCAGAACTGCATAGGTCTTTTAGTGCACGGTACTTAAGGTGCAGATTGTGAAACTTGCTGTTAATTGAAGCTGTATATGTAGCTGGAAAAGACTAGCTGCTATTATGAGTATTTGCGTTACTTCATTCGTCTTCGTTCCTTTGCGAATTACCCTCTTGCTTTGGAATGCACTCTTGTACAGTCTTACAACACGTGTGTTTGATTTTTGTTATTCCTACTGCAACGTACTCTGCACACAATCGGGGATTTACATCTTTTTCCATGTTCTTCCTTACGTTTGTTTTCCTTTAGGAAGTTGTTTCTACAGTAGTGAAACATGTGACAAATTATTTTATATTCCTTTTCGTTCCGGACTGTGCCCTGTGTGCAACACACGAATTCGGAGTCATTTTCCTAATTTCGAATGCGTAACGTTTTCTCCGAATAAGTGGGACATGATATATGTTGGTTACTTTCAAGTTGTATCAGAATTTGAAGTGTATGACAAAAAAAAAAAAAAAAAAAATGAGAGACATAACTTCGTATGTTCCAAGTGTGGGACAATGTACCAGGGGACGTGGATCATGGTTATAGTTGTGTTACTTTATTGTACCATAATGTAGTCCATGTGTAATGGAAGAATTTACAGTTATTTTCCTTGGTTTAGCGTATGGAAAGGTAGAAAAATTGGCGTGCCGATATCGGCTAACGCTGCGTTACCGTTACGAAATTACATGAATGCTGCAATTTTACCGCTATGGCAGTAATAAGCCGCCGAATTTCCTCATTTGATCCACTAGGTGCCACCCTTTAACAGGGATGTAGTCTCTATGTAACCGCCTGAACCACCATATGTCCGCTTCGTAACTACCATTATCGCCATAACCCGCCCCATGTATTTCCTTATATACAAATATACGAGTCACTCAAGTACAAAATTATATAGTAAAATATCATGTATGCTAAGTATTTCGTTAAAACTATGAAATGTTTCGTCTGTTGCACATGGTCTACCACTATGTGCAACCAAATATCACAGTCACATTTTCTTTCTTCTTAACCAAAATAGAAACACTACACAGCAAAAAGTCAGGTTTTAAAACAACGCACAATGACTACCAATTTAACGTGTTACTTATGTGTTAACACAAAAGACATCGCCTTCCGAGCATATCAGAAGTAACTAGTAATTGTCATTGAGAATTTTAATTGGATTTTAATCTTTGCAATGAGCAAAACTTTACACAGTATATTTGGCATTTTTGCCAAGTAACAAATAACGTAATATTTTTTGCTGTGATTGGTCACGAAAATAGTATTGTAAATCTCTGAATTGTCTTATAACTTAAATGTGTAACCATGCTGCCATATGTTGTTCTTACATTCTAGCACATAAGAAAAACAGACGAGAATACATGTCGGCTTTGGAACCGCTTTGGAGCCGAAAGCGAAATGATACTGGTAGCCATTATTCATTCACTTCGGCGGCTATCCACCAAAACGCGGCAGCGGACCGACCGATTATAGTTGGATGCAATTTTCACACGGGCTATGTTGGATAGCTTTTGCAATATTGGCGTTCGTTATTCATTTGTCCATGATTTTGGTACCTTCCCTAACAGCACAATTACATAGCAGGCATATGCCTATCATGTTCCCTGAGGTACATGGGAATGTGTCCAGTATGTGTCTTATGTACCTCTGAGAGGGAAATCACATTGATGGCAACTGATACTCACAGTCTATGTCCGCCCCTAGACACATGCCTGACATGTACTTGGGGAACGTGCATAGTATGTTCTAGGTATGTTCCCCATGCTGTAAGCGTAAGCGTCAATGAACCACAAAATTATTTTGCCAAAATATGTTAAATCGCCTATATGCGTAATGTGTTTACATTAAGGTAAGTTTAAAGAACGCTTTGAATAAGTAAAAAATACCTCCGGGTGGGCGCGAACCACCAACCTTCGGATTAATAGCCGTGTCCTCTTCCTACTTGGCCACGGAGGTGATGAAGAGGAAGTCGCTTGTAGATGGATAAATTGTTGAGGTCTTGGCTAATCTGAGTTGAGGTCTTGGCTTGATAAATTTGGCTAATCAGAGTGCTCCTTTAACCACGTATATTCGACGATAACTGTTTGGGATCAGATAAAATCTGCTCGCCATGTAATTTTATGGTAAAATTATGAGTGTCTATTTATTTTATTTCATGGTTCTTCCATACTAACTTTCAAATGATTGGAAACAGTGGCCATCTAATGAAGTTGATACGTTTGTTGCTCAACGTACACAATCGCTTAGAAAAAGAAGCAACAAATTCAGCAAATGTGGGAGATGTTTATATGACACCTAAATGGCGCAGGCCTAGCACATCTTGTGCCGTGAGGATATCTGAAACATTATGCATCTCAAGGACATGCCTAGAACATGACCGATATATGTCCCAGGTGGCGACATAAAAACAAATGACTGTTAGAGTGCGAAACTGATCCAGGTATATAAATGCTATGTTCGTGGTATATAGTTCCAAATATAAATTAGCTGTAACAAGTACCTAAAACTGTAGGTAGCTGAAGTACACACTTAGTACATGAAATATCATGTGTACCAAGTGTCGGGTACCTAAAAGTAGCTGGGACACCTAAATGGCACATGCCTAGCACATTTTGTGCTGTTAGGGTTAGGTCCATAACTATGTCCGATTTCCGAAAGTTTAAGGGGACCTTTTCCTTGTCTCAAGTGTCAGTGGCAGGAATCACCTAAAATACCTTTTAACAGTTATTTTTCAACACCTTGTATATATATGTCTTTTTTTTTCAATTGTGAATTCGTACTGGTGCTATGTGTAGAAAACAATGAAAGTTATCTGGTTTTATAGACTAAAGTATACTTTTTTACCTATATTTTCAGATACCGAGAAGCTTTTGTTGTTACTTGTAGGCAAAAGAGATGGTAGGACGATTTAACATTGATGAGAGCGCCAAACTGCAGCAACATTTGAGGTGTGACTATGTGTAATTCAGGTCCGACGGTGTTGGAGAAGCCAATATGGGGGCAAGCTGTTCTGCATAGAAAAAAAGTAAAAATGTTCATAGAAAATTAATGATACCGGAGGTGTCGGACAACAAGAAATTACGTAGGCCATCGACTTCTGTATCAGAGGAAAATGTGGCCACAGTGAGAGAAATGTTTGAGCGAAGCCCTTCAAAATCAACAAGATAAGCTGCAAGAGAGAGTGGCATTACACGCTATTCTGTGCGTGCAATTGTCCACAAATAGTTACATTAGAAACAATGGGAGCCTCATTATGCCCAAAAGTTGTATCTGGATGATGGCCATAGGCGTGCTGAATTTTGTGAAATGATGCTAGCATGGCATGGAGATAATTCACATATTTTTTTTTTTTGTAAAAATTATATGGAACGATAAAGCTGTGTTTCCTGTATGGATGCTCGTTAATCTCATAATAATCACTGTGCGCAACGTAATCCAAAAGAGATAGTTGAAAAAATGCAAGGCAAGCCGAAAGTGATAGTGTGTGTAGATTAACTTCTTCACGCATTATTGGACCCTATGTGTTGAGAGACACTATGAACGTGGAAAAATAGCAGAAAATGTTAAAAAATTTTGCATAGGCTACAATTTCTGAATGGAACGGGACACATGAACTGTTATTTATACAAGATGGAGCTACTCTTCATTACGCCTTGCCTGCAAGACAGTGGCTTGATAAACGCTTTGTAGGACCCTGGGTAGGTCGCTGAGTTTGCATAGAATGACCAGCGTTAAATCCAGACCTCACGTCATGCTATTTCTTTTTATTTTGGTGGGCTAAAGAAGAGGTGTATCTCTGCAAACCACAAACACTTGGCGAACTTAAGAAAGATCCGTGAAGTCATAAGTGGTGTTCCTGCTGAGGTCTTCAGGAAAGTCGAAGCAAAAGTACCTGTTCGTTTGAGACAAAGTGTAGAAAATACTGGAGCACACTTTGGGTTGTAACTTTTGGAATGGTAGTTGTATAATAAGCTACGTGTGTGCAAAAAAAAGTGAGGTTAGGCCTTCATCTATAATATTTTAGGATCCAAAAATATTAAAAATTGGTAGTTACTTTCCCCCACTCTGTATATACATATATATAGGTATATAGATAAATAGATTGTATAATTGCATTTAAAATTTTGCAAGTTATTTTGCAATTGCAAGTTATTTTATAATGTTATCATGGTGTGAGTTCACTTTTCTCAAATCTCTAATCAGTCGTAACTTCATTTATAATGCCCATCGGCAACTCTAGGTAAATGGATAAATAGATTTTATAATTGCATTTAAAATTTCGCAAGTTATTTAGCAATTGCAAGTTATTTTAAAATTTTATCATGGTGTGAGCTCACTTTTCTCAAATTTTTATTGTCATAACTTCAATAATAATGCCCATCGGCATCTCAACTGTAGAATGTTACACCTTCAGAGCGGCTATCTAAATGTGTTATCGGCTTATGCGAAATCCATTTTAAAGTTGAAAAGCATTTATGATAAGCCTAATAAAAATAATGAACGCTAGTGAATTATTTTCCAAAAGAAAAGAATAAAACCTTTAGCCCTCTCATTTAGGAAGAGTGGTCAATGCTCTTAGTTTTAGTCAGATTATTTCATTTTATCTCACAAGTACAAAAATGTTTTAGTTCTCTTCTTCTATTTTTCCTTAATAAAGCAATTAGCACATTAGTAGGTGTGCGACACCTGACACTACTCTAAAAATCGCATTTTTTCAGGGCCTCCTGATAGCATGGACAAAAGTTTCCAGTGTCGCATGATACGTGATGCCATTCGCACCGACCAGCCATGGAAAATCGAACACACGGAAAACTCGTTCTTTTTAGGACCCCTTTTTAGGGGTGTACTCGTTCTCTTTTACGACTTTTCAAGGGATTTATTCGTTCTCTTTTACGACCACTTTTATCAATTCCTATATAACATAGCGGAGATTACACAAGAAAGACTACATAGAATTACACTATGAGCACATTTTCAACCCCTATTTAAGATAGCAGAGATTAGATCAGGTGTAGTAAATGTTTGGAGTGTATTTATTCCCTTTTATGACTAGTTTTTAACATAGCAAAAATTATATAGAGACTATGAACACAGCACTTCTATGTAGCATTGCAAAGACTACTAGCATAGCGGAGAATAATGTGTGTGTACTCGTTCTCTCTTATAACCCATATTTTAACATAGCAGAATTTACTTAATAGAATGAACAAATTCTCAATCCCTAATTAACCAAGCACAGATTACAACCACTATCTCAACCGCCATGTTGAAATCAAAAAAGGTTACGAGCACATTTTTTGAACCCGTACCGATCACATGAACAATAACGGAGTAAATAGGAATCAAAAAAATATAACCAATGCAGAAAACAACCATTTTTATTATCCCCTATTTTTGTGATACGTTATTATTTATGGTTAATCACATTTCTCATGAAACTTAAGACAGTCATTATTTACTGGCAAATCAGGCAAGCAATATCTTTGTAGAGATAAGAGAAAAAACATCGTTCACGTTGATTCATTAGATAAACTGATAACTTTTTGGGTGTACGGAACAGGGAAATCCCGATTTGCATATCATAACTGAGTATACAGAACGCGAAAATCCCGAATGTATAAAAGACCGACGTGCATTGAACACATTTTCCAACCCTATTTAACATAGCAGAGATTTTACCAGTTGAGTCATTTGACTTTACTCCAGCCATGGACCCCCGAAAAGAAGAATCATTGTTAGAGCGACATGGATTGGAGCCAATGACCATGAAAGTAGAGACTAACGATCTTGCGTTATTAATCTCAAACCCTACGGCACGCATAATAACTTTAAGTAAAGGCACATCAGTGGCGTATACAGAGGAGGACGTGGAAGAATTTTCTTTCAAAATAGAAGATGACAAGAAAAAACATCAATTTAGAACTCAAGAAGAGACACAGGAAAGATTAAAACAGACCGCTAAAACTTTTAACATTGAATTTCTAATATAAATCCCGATTTAAAGGAATACCAGAGAATAGCTGTAAGCAATTTATTCTACAAATACATGGATCTTTTTTCATACAGTCCGGAGGATATAGGTTATTTTAGGAGATATGAACAAAAATACGCATAGATAAAACTGCGTCATTCCATCATCGTTCCCAACCTATTCCATTGGGAATAAGAGATCAAATTGATAAGCAGATACAACAACTGTTAAATCTCAAAATCATAAGTGAGACAAAGACGAGTAATTACTCTTCGCCTCTAATTACGATAAAAAACTAAACAGTATACAATTCAGGCTTGTGTTGAATGTACACTAATGCATGTAATAGATATACCAAATATTTAAGCATCCCGTTTCAGTCTGCAAAAGACGTTTTGAAGGTTCTAGAAGGGAAAACATTAATTTCGACCTGGACATTTCTCAATCGTACTTCCAAATCCTATTGTATCCAAAGAGCACTAAATATATGATTTTTGAGGTGAACTATAGACGCAAGTTACAAATTTCTCAGGTGTGTAATGGGCAACTGCTAAAGTTTCCAATATTTCACTATTATCATTAAAATGATATTAGACGGCCTAACAAGACGCATTACCAATTTTCCAGATGACCTCGTCATTGGCTTATATACGTGGGAAAAACAGCTCTCTGATTTGGGGCTTTTATTCCAAAAAATTACAGAAGCATGATTTTAGGGCCAATCCCAAGAAGACACACTTGCTATATAGAGATCTCCCGGTATTAGGATTCTTTGTATCCGGAGAAAAGATCAGCGTCTCACCGAAAATCGCAAATAAGATCAAGAATTTTAAGAAGCTAGCTACTAAACGAATACTGAAGAGTTTTATAGGTCTTTGCTCTTTTCTTCGAAGTCATAGTAAGGACTTCACGACCAAGGTAGAACCGTTTTAACAGCTCCTTAATAAAAATGCTAAGTTCAAATGTACCGAAAAACACGATGAATTATTTGAGAAGCTGAAAGAAAACATCTTGAATGACCCACCTCTCTACCATTTCCACGAAAAGCTAGACCATTTTGCCGAAAAGAAGGCTCTATACTGAAGCGAACTCACACCAACTTGGGGTGTTACTGGCTTGTTATAATCCCCAAACAGACGAAGAAAGAATTGTTTCATATTGCAGACGTCGTCTTACAACTGTCGAAACAAAATGTTCAATCTGGCAAAAAGAACTATACGATATTATATATGCTTTACGCAAATTCAGATATATCCTACTTAATCGTAAGTTTAAACTGTTTCAAACGCTAAATGTTTTACATCTCTATCCACGCATCCGTACAAAATAGGAAAATAAACACGTTTTAGACCTTTCTTAGCCGATTATGATTTTGACATCTGCCATACTGAAGGAAAGAAGAACCCGGCCGATATCATCAGCAGCTTAGAACAAAACAGCAATGATACTCCAGAACCCACGGACCTACATCAGGCAACCGAGGATACGCATTCACACCGTTCCAATTCTTTATAGGATGCCATTCTTCAAGTACAACAATCAGGATCTTTGGAGAACTTACGGGAAGAACAGAACAAAGAAGACTCGTACACTGATATAATACCAGTTTTGAAAGGGAAAGGACCAACAAAAAGTTCTAGAGCTAAGCATTTTCGCTTAAGAGACGACCTATTTTACCGCAAACAACAACATTCAGGATTTGGATTAATCTTTCTTTTGTGTATCTCGAAATTTTTGCCAGGACAATGGTTCGAATCTATTCGCAATGATCCGTCAGCACCCCATTTTGGGTTTTCGAAGACATATAAGACTGTCCTCAATAAATACTAAATCCCAAATATGAAGTCATACTTAGCATTTAGAATTGAGAACTGCAGAGTGTGAACTCTTAAATAAACTCCCTAAAAAGCCACAAGGAGAAATCCTTCATCACCCGCCAGGCCTTACAGGAGAACGATGGATGTTTGACGGTTTAGGACCTTATCCACACGAAGAAAGGAAACCAAAATACGTTTTAGTTGCCATCGAAACAAGCACTCGTTATATATTAACGAAAGTTGTTAATAGCATCACGGCAGATACAATTGAACAATTGTTATTGGAAGAAATTGTTTTCAAATTCGGCGCCTTCCGTTTTCTTTATCTGGACAAATACCCAGTACACAGAGCGAAGAAACTTCAAAAACTAGCAGAAATATATCATTTTGATTTAAGTTCTGTGTTGCTTTTAATCACCAAGATATAGGATTAGTCGATGTCATTAATAAAACTACAGAATTCCTTAAAATTTTTCGTTCAACAAATTATGAAACATGGTCAAAGCTATTAACTTACATCACTTTTGGTTTAAATAGCTTCGTCCAATTAGGAATGAAGATATCAAGTTTCTGTCTAATGTTCGGGTACGAATGAAGGACAATCGGCGATTGCCAATTACAGACTGTTCCCCAGCTAAAATCGTAAGAGACCAACTTGTAAAATTAAAAGAAAAGGTACGTCAAAATATACTTAAGGCTCATGAACAAAGAATATTTTGACAAAAAAATAAGGAAGAAACTTTCCACAATGGAGATATAGTATTACTTTATTTTCCTTTTCGACGGGTCGGTGAATCATCGCAATGGACCGACAGGTACTGCGGACCGGCCACAATATTTTCAAAATTAAATAATCTCTACCGAGTTTGAATTCCAGACAATTTCAGGGAGAATGAGCAGAATATCTCAAGAGACAGAATATTATGATAGCGAAGAACATTTATAATACAGGGATAATGAAGAACACAACAAACTGAAAAAGAAAAGAAAACAAGAGAATAAAGAAGAATAACATTATTCCTGGAGATACGAGCGAGAGACACAAGGCCAAGTACATTTCATCTTTCAGCGGCAGAGAGAAATGAACAAAATCAAAATAACCTGAACATTGAGTATTAATAAACAAGATATGCAACATGATAAGGCTAATTATTTGAAGTGCCCAAATCTAATACGTATCTTAGTGTTCACATTCCAACAAATCCGTTGTCTTTTTTCAACCTTGTAGTTCCTCACTTCCCGTCATATATACTGCCTGCATACTTACAATTTCCTTCAACGCGCAAAATTGCAAGCCGGCATTTTTTTTACGCCTCGAGCAAATGAACTTCAGACGAACATCAACAACAAGTTTTCGCTGCGAATCACATAATTGTCACTAACACAATAAACTATATTTACAGTGTGTTCAGAAAATCAGGATTTTCTGCTAACAAACTTTCTTCCGCAATGGCTACGTTTATCATAGTAGTGACTTTATCCGTTATATAAGTGTGTCATCCGTTTCCTACGACTAGTAAGAACTATACCATTATTAGAAACTCTTCTGTAATAGCACCGTACGTCGTGCGAACTTCACAAAATGTACTACAGACATTACTATCAGTGACGTAGTTATACCTATTAATTATCACCACCAAATCTTCGACAGCCTCTCCTTTGAGGGAGATGAAATAATGTATAAGGATCCTGCTTAGGTTAGAGGACAAACTGTTAGTGCTTCAACTTTCATTTTTGTGTGATAGTAAAAAAAATGAAATGAAATCTTTGAGTTTTACGTCCCACGGTTATGCCGATTAGGCTAAAGGAGACGGTGATAATGAGAGATGAGTGAAATGGTGGAATGAAGAAAGTGGGAGGAAACGGGAGAACCCCGAGAAAACCCACGAGCACGGTGTTTGTCCACCAAAAAGTTCACTTGGCGGGGGCTGGGATCGAACCCGGGACCCCAAGCACCAGTGGTGAACGCTCTACCACTGAGCCACCGCGCCCCCTTTGTGTGATAATGTCTTATACAGTGTTATATAAGTGACCACTACTTTTCACTTTGGTTTTGTGTCCAACTGTTTCAGTTTATTCCAGTATATACTGCGACCAATATACAGATTCCCAATAATGGCAAAAAAATTAATCCTGTGGATTATTTTTTCTACACCGCGGGTTGCAAGGTTCCCATGTCTTCATATCACGCAATAAACATGTTTGTACTGCATGTGTTGACAGTAAACAAATACAAAGCAGAAGACAGTGCCGAAGTGGAATAGCCCACAGTCGCCAGCAGTCGGCAGGACGGAGATTATCGAAGGTAGCCGACATTTTAGGATAAAAGACAGGAACACTCCTCAACAAGCATCAATCTATCGAGGTTGATCAAACTACCTAAAGACCTAAGGCTCCTGGCTATTGGGTTCACATTACCCTCTCACGACGCTAGGTCAATTGAGAGATACCTAGCCTTAAGCCCTAGGGCGCCCGACCATTGGGGTTCCTTTCTGTCTCACGACGCCCGGTCACCGAGAGAGACACCTAATCACACAAAACTTACCCCACTGACGACGCCCGGTCAAAGAGAGGAAGCTCATATGCAAAGTCCTACGACGACTAGTCATTGGGTTCCTTCCACTTTCTTACCTAAAATTATTAGAGGAACTACTTATTGTAATATACTTCTGTATTTAAGAAGATCATTTATATTAAAAGACGATGGAAAAGTCAAAATTCCCATGTACGATAATTGTTCTACCTTACGTAAACTGAGAGTATTTTACAATATTTAATTTGATCTATTTGTGAATGTTCCTCTAACGTATTGCAAGGAAACGTTCCGTTAAATAAAAAGAGAGAAAAATAAATTAAAAAGATATAAAATGAACTTCGGTATTTGGTAAAGAAAAGTCTATCTTTATACAGAAGAAAAAAAAACGAATAATTGTACAAAAAGGTGGTTTTCTGATTTCATTGCTAGCACCTTTTATAGGAGGTATATTATCTAGTTTAATTAAATAATCATTATGCAGCATGCACAAAAACTTTTAAATTTCTCCAGAAAAATTACATCAACCTGTATCTAATTGAGATGATGAGATGAAAAATGTTTCAATTAATAAAAGTATGTGTGTTGAAGAAAAATGGGTAAGATATAAGGAGGTGTTACAAAAATATTTACACATTGTACAAAAACCTACCGCAACAACATCAACTAGTGTTCGTACTAAGTTGTTAGGGAAGGTGCTTGAAATACTATCTACCCTCCCTAAAATTTACTGCGTAAAGCAAGGCCTTTATTACGTAAATTAATGGAAAATTCCAAGATTTATTGGGATGACACAGGTAATATTTTAATATTTATAATAAATTAATTCTTGGTGACAATATAGTAGATTTAACAGCGCATTTTGCTAGGTGTCGTAAGAAAAATATTCTCTCCACAGGTTGAGAACCCATTGCTGCACTATTAGCAAAATCTAATATACCTTTAGAGTATATAGGTAACGCTCAACGTATAGAATATTTTCGAAAACTGACGTCTGCTGCTGATGATCCAAAAGAAGAGGAGTAGAAGGAGGAGCCACCACGTAAACGTAAAGTTGTCAGCAGGTGGTGTGGTTATAAAATATGAAGAAGCTGGCTAATATTTATTATAATCCCTCCCACCCTGCCGTATTTTCAACTGTTACAGCATTATGGAATGCTGTGTAAAAATCAATACCTTTGCACAGGGTGCAACAGTGGGTAAAAAAACTGACTTATACACCCAATAAACCAGCATGTAAAAAATTCCACGTAATCCCTATTTAGTGTTCAATATTTATGACAATGGCAAGCTGATTCAAATAATATCCAGTGTCTGCAAAGTATAATAATGGCTACAGGTATATTTTAACAGTAATTGATTTATTTAGTCGCTTTGCTTGGGCCGTGCCTGTACGTACAAAAACTGGTGAAAACATTATAAAAGCATTTAAGCAAATATTTGCCGTCGTAGATCCTTACGGCTACAAACAGATAAAGGAACAGAGTTTCTTAATATGCCCTTTCAGCTATACTTAAAAAATCAAAATATTAAATTCTTCACAACACAAAACTCCGATATTAACGTAAGTATGGTGGAACCTTTTAATCGAACGTGGAAATATTTTACAGCAAAGAATACTTACCGTTATATAGATGTGCTACCTAAAATTGTTCAGTCATATAATTCTAGACGCCATAGAGCTCATCAATTATCACCTGCCAGTGTGAAACAAGATATGTTTCAACAAGTTTGGAATAAACTAATAAAACCATCACCTCATAGTAGCGCTACAAAATATAAAGTATGTGATTCTGTACGCATTACTAAAGCAATACGACATTTTGAAAAAGGGTACAAAGAAAATTGGACTGTGGAAATATTTAAAATAAAAAAGGTGCTATATAAGGAAAGGAAAATGGTTTATGTGTTGGAGGATTTTAATGGTGATGTAATTGATGGTACATTTTACGAAGAGTAATTATAAGGAGTGCCCGTGCCTAAAGTTTATGAAATAGGCGAAATTTTATAAGTTAAAGGTTAAGGTAAATGTACTTGTTCGTTGGCGGGATACCCTCCTTTCTTTAATTAATGGATTCCTGTATCATATTTAAAGAACATTTAGCCGCAATACACTATTATAAATTAATGTTATATTTGGATATATAGCAATAAAAATGAATGATCCGTACTTTGAATATTATACTCATCAAACAGGAAGTGGATATAATGTGTATAGGGGAGCACCATTCCAAGAAGGATATGGTATTAGTAGCTTTACGTGGTTTATTTCGTAGCGTATTTCCATTATTAAAACAAGGTGCTAAAGCAGTAGATAAAGAATTATTACGTACAGAAATTAATGTATCTGGAGCAGGAGCGTCATTTCAGATTTTGCTGGGGGGCAAGGCCCCTTGATATAAGTAAAAGTTCGCTTATTTCACTGATTTACTACTATTTTATTGATACAATCTTTAGAAATCTCAAACTCGGGGTGGGCAATTGCCGCTCCCTCCCCCCTTAAATGACGCCCCTGAATTGTAGATGTATTAGATGATAATAGATCTATTGACGAGGCTTTAAAAACACGTTGGCGAGACACAAAAAATAGTTTTAAAAAACAAAGGTTAAAATAAAATAAATCAGGTATTGGTAGGATCAGGCAAGAGAAAAAAAGAAAAGTTCATTTCGCAGAAACAGGTGGTAATAAGAAAAAGAAAAGAGAAATTGATAAATGTGGAGCAGAGTACTAGCGTTTATCTCACATTACAGAGTAACAGTTTCATTGAACGTTTTCTACTAAATACTCTGCCATGTTATAATACGAAACTATATCATTCACTTGTGCTAGAGAAAGGTGTGTGGAAGACAGCCTTTTTTGTAGTACATTATACAAGTTCATTTCAGAATGTATCCAAATATTCTAATAATATTTATTACCGCACCATGAATAAAGAAAGCTGGAACGTAACTAAAATCTTACCAGAACACTGTTACCTTGTTGACGATATTCTATCTCAAATTAATCATAAAAGTTATATATTAGATTTACAATTAAATGTTAAAGAATCAGTAAAACGAATTAAGGTTAGTAGAGTAACAAAGATCAGGAAAACATATATAAGTACGTCTATCTCCCGAATTAGCCAGAATACTAGGTTTTGATCATGTACAAGAAGATATTGCAGTTGTGCGTCATGCTCCTTATCCACCTGATTTACAAAAGTCGCTACCCACACTCATGTATGCTTATAGTGATATTGTAGAACCACAACTGGTAAATGATACTATAGCTCCATTGTTACATATTTTAAAAACAAATATTAAATTGTATGGTGGTAGTAATGTACATACATTTTAAAATCCGCATTATGTCATTGTGCAACGTAAACAATTTGATCAAATTATTATTGATTTAAGAGATAGCACAGGTAATGCACTACCTTTCCAATATGGTAGTGCATGTGTTGAATTATATTTTCGCAGACATAATACGGCATTATAAAACTAATTAGTGGGAATATTAATAGTAAGAAAAGAGCAGTGTTAGTGTATGAGATCAGAATTACATTTATTTGCATGTTTACTCACTAAATCAAGTATTATAGGTAATAAAATAGTTCCATATAGGAGTGTGGCTTCAATATCTGATAATGCATCAATAGAGTTTGTAGTCCCCGGTCATGGGGACGAGCAAACGGACTTACCCAACACAATGTTATATATTAAAGGTAAAATTACTAAAACAAATGGTTCTAATTTAACTTCTGCCGATTAAAAAAATGTTCTGTAAATGAATTTCTCAATGCAATGTTCAGCGAAGTGCAAATTTATTTGAATAATCCAATTATTTCCAATTCCTCCACACATATCCATATTGAAAAACTACAAAATTATAATGCTAAAGCTAAATTAACGCATCTTCAAACATCAATGTGGTTTAAAGATACTGCAGGTCATATGGATATTGCAGCCGATAGTAATTTAGGATTTAAACAACGTATCTTTCTACCTACTTTAAATCAGCGATTTAAATTGTTGGGCTGCATTCAGCCTGATATTTTCAATCAGGAGAAATTTCTATTGAATGGTGTACAACTGTGTATTAAACTAATTCCAGCTAAACTTGCATTTTATCTAATGGGTGAAGCAGATGCTGATGGAAAAATTGTTGTTACAGTTGCAACATTGCTTATGAAAGAAGTTGATGTACCACCCGCTGTTAAAATAGCACGAAATAGAGTATTACAAAATCCTAAATTTAGAATAAAATATCCTATAACAAAAGTACAGGTGAAGACAGAAACTTTATCACAAGGAATTATGGATAGTACACTTCCAGATATGTTTTCTGGCATAGTACCTAAACGTATTATTATTGGGTTTGTTACTAATATTGCTTTCAATGGTACTTTTCAGACAAATCCTTTTAATTATAAGCATTTTATGTCATTATTTACATTGCATGTTGTTGGAACGCCTGTATCATTCAAACAACTACATCAGATGTTGATAATAAGCTATATATACAAGCATATTGTACGTTATTTACAGGTTCTGGTATTTATTATTCTAATCAAGGTAATGATATTTTGCTTGTCGGATATCCTAATGGTTATGCTCTACTGGTGTTTGATTGAACTCCCGATTCTAGTGTAAGTGCTGCATTTCATACCAGTCCACATCATCAAGGAAATGTACGATTAGAGGTTAATTTTAAGGAAGCACTGCCCTCTCCTATAACAGCAATTATTTGCGGTGAATTCTCCTCATAACTAGAAATTGATTTCCAGAGAAAAATAAATGTTAAATACCCTTGATCTTTCTGAGGCACTACAACAAAATTTGCCTAAAAATCATGTTATAGGTGTATATACTGCAGATGAGCTACCTCAGTTTATTCACACATTTCCGGCAGCCATAATTATAAATACTCATTCCAGTAATAAGCCTGGTGAACATTGGGTTGCAATTTATATATCAAACATGCGTGTGGGTGAGTATTTCGATGTATATGGTATACCACCCTACATACAATATATACTTAAACAAACTATTTGTATTATACATTGAATAATAGACGTATTCAAGGTGACTTATCTCAATTTTGCGGACATTACTCTTTTCTATATCTAGCATGTCGTGTGTCTGGTTATTCACTACGTGCTTTCTTAAACAAATTATTACTCACCACTACTGATGCTAATGATATTATTCTTTATTCGCTAATGAGGATGTGATGGTCAATGGTGTGAGATTAAGGTATACTTAAACCGTGTGTGTATGTGTGTGATGGTCACCGCAGCGAGGTTAAGTTCTCCGAAACCATGTGTGTGTGTGTGTGTTGTTGTTGTTGTTATTTTTTTAATCTCTGCGATAGTCTATGCTTTTAACTCCGCCATTGCCAGTCCCAAGCCCTGGATGCGAAAGGAGAAGGGTTGGTGTAGCTACCCCCGTAAAAGAAAAAGTTTACAATATCTGGTCAAATCTCTGCTATGTTAAAATAGAGGTGGAAAATAAGCCAAACTATTTTATTAGCTGTGCTACGTATTCCTAGGGTGGCGAGCACCAACCAAGAGTAAGTGAAACTAAAGTAGTAAGTTACTAAGAGAGAAGGAAATCGGCGACTTCCAGTGGAGAGAACTGAACTAAAGGAGTAAATTACTACAGGAGTAATTTTTTCATTTACTCCTGTAGTAAATTTATTTACTCCATAACTGCTGGAGAGCACCATCAAAGAGTACGCTACTATATTAGTAACTTAAGGAGGAAATAAGGCAAAAATTTACTCCTAAGCAGTAGTAGGAGTAAAGTTAGAGAGTAAGATGTGTTCTTTGATTTCTGTGTATTAAATATCGAATTCTATGAGTTATCTGGACTACGAAGAATATATGGAGATGTAGGAAGAAGTAGGCAACCCAAGATGAGGATTTTAATGGAGAGAAGAAACCCATTTGCGACGTATAGCGACCATGATTTCAAAGAGCGGTTTCGGTTTCGTAAGGAATCTTTTGAGTCACTGCTCGGTATGCTGGAGCCATTAGTGCATCATAATTCTGATAGAAACCGTGCTTTGTCTCCTAGGCTGCAACTTCTTTGTTGATTGCGAATCTTTCATAGTGGTACTTATCAAATCGTAGCAGGGGATCTCATTAACACCGATCGTACTACTGCTGGAAGAGCTTTTAACGGCGTGATAAAAATTTTAATTGCCTTAAAAAACCACTGTATGTGACCATGCCACAGAACAAAGAAGAAAGGAAAAAAAGGGAATTTAACGAATTGGTGGATTCCCGAAAATCATAGAGCCATAGATTATGTACACTCATGTTGAAAATTATTGTCGCGTGTCTATAAATATGTTATTCTAGGAATATAATTTGATAACGAATTCGCGCGGTATTTCTTATAATGTTCGTATGTGTATAATCGTCAAAGACATGTATTTGACAAATTGCATGTCAAAAGAACAGTAAATAAGAACAATAAAACGAAAATAAAATTTTCTTGTCCATTTACCAAAATTTTATTTTACTCATTGTAATTTTCGTATTTATATTTTTTTTTCCTATGAAATTACTACAAATATACATTTCCCGGTTATACACGTACTATCAGTATTAAAAGTACCCTCCAAAAATCAATATCAAATTATATTCTTACAAGAAGACAGTTGTAGATATGCGACAATCATTTTGGACATGAGTGTACAGTACATATACCCATACTTTGTCCTTCTGGAGCAAGCAGAGCTAAACAGAAAATCAAGAATTTCTTTTCCAGTAATACACAAATCATTTCTGATGCCAATATGAAGATTTTGAACTTAGTAAGCCGTGGCTGGGTTTCACGTATGATGCATGCATTTGGAACATTGGTAATCTTATAGTTCTGTAGAATTTGAAAATGGACAGTATGATGGGTTGCCTGTTGGAGATAGCGGACATGCTCTCTCCAAACATCTTATGACTCCTGAGTTTCGACCTCAGACAGGAGCCGAAGAGCGCTACAATAGAGCCCTTATTGCTACAAGATAATAGAACGTTCATTCGGTGTTTGCAAGAAACGTTTCCAAATTTTCACTGAAACAATGCGATATGAAAAAAAAACAAATGTGGGAATGTTATTGTGGCTGCTGCAGATCTGCACAACTCTGGAATAGACGTTGGAGATGTGTTTCACCCTGATGCTGTCCATGTGAATGACATCAACCAATATGCATTTCAGCCAGAAGCAGATGCTGCAGGGCAAGCTGTCGAAAGGTCTATTATACTTAATTATTTTAATTAATGTTGTACCTAATTTGCTAGTAGAATAAGAAGTTATTGTAAAGACTTTTCCCTCTTTATATGTATAATTTTATAGGTATGGTTCTTTGTTTTCTTTCTTTTCTTTCTTTCTTTTTTCTGTTTTTCTATTTGTTTTTTTTACTAGGGTATTAACATTTTCATTTATTTCTTAGTTCAGTACGCAAAGTTATACAATAAAAATGTTTTGATTATTTCTAAGAAAAACAAGACGTCTACTCTTATAATTTTGCTAATACAAATAAATATTCGTATGTGGTAATTAGAAAAATTAAATGTACTGATGCTGAAATAATAAACACAAACATTACGTCATGTCGAAAACAAAACCATATTAACCATTGGAAAAAATATGAATTAAATAAAATATATTTCATACATATAAAACATATTCATATTCATTTACAAAAACATAAATTTCTCGAGCACATTGGCTGAAGAAGAGGAACCTAAAGTTGCTCCATTTCGTTGTTGAAGTTATTCATAACTTCCATTTTAAGGTTGTTTCCTATGATTTTTCTCTGTCTTTTAATTAACATCATTTTTGCATTATATTCCTCCCGTATTAAACGCATTTTCAACGAAAGAAGCTAGTCTGCTTTTACGAAAAACTTCCTGTTCTTCACTAGAACTGCATGTTCTCTGCCTTTTCCACATGGGCGATAGCAAACGAAATACACGTATCAGCAGTGTGTAGAAATGGCTTACTTCTTTAGTAAAAAGGCGTTACTACTTTAGTTACAACTAAAGAAGTAAACATAAATTGATCTCTCCAACAGTTACTAAAAGAGTACTGTATATTACTATGAAAGTAACTTACTAATGTAGTCCAGACTAAAGAAGTAAGAGTTACTAAAAGAGTAATTTATACTAGTTTGGTGCTCGCCACCCCTAGTCTTACGTAATTTCTGCTATGTTACATAGGGGTTGGAAAAATGTGTTCATAGTCTTTTATTAGGTCTGCTACGTTAAAATAGAGGTTGAAAAACTAGTCATAAAACAGAACGAATACACCCCAATTATTATATGCTATGTGTTTATAGTCTTATGCATTCTCCGCTATGTTATATAGGGGTTGGAAAATAATCCATACTCTTTTATCAGTTCTGCTATGTTAAAAAATGCTTGTAACTTTTCTTGTGTAATCTCAACTATGTATAGTAAAATCGCTCAGGCGGCTACAATGGAAGCGGAACACCATTGAAGGAAACCGCATGTTTCTTTGTTACATGAGAGGGATAATTCAACATGTCGTTCCAGTTGAGGGTGGCCTGCCAGTTGACCTCCTGAAAAAGAAAGCGATGTTGCGATTTTCACCCTCTTGCTTACTGATTCTTCAGTAGTCTTCGCAGAAAGACAGATTTGCCTAGTTTCTTCGTTACTTTTGTTTTCATTGCATCATCCTCCTTCCGTCTCCTTTAGCTTGAAGGGCATAATTGTGGGACGTTAACTGAAATATTTCATTTAACTTGAATTCAATTTGGATATGTTGTAATGAACGGAAAAAAGAAATCAATCATTAGTTTCATCATATGTGCTTATATTACTCTTAAATATAGCATATTGTTAATATTATGTAAATTCCATAACGATAATACTTGCACGAACCAAACATGTTAAGTGGATCGCCCCCTGTCCTTCCTCCTCCCCCCTCCCGGAAGATAGTGCCGCAAAAGCTCGATGAGAAAAAAATACTATCTTTCTTTGCCACTCCCAGAAATCCGTCCTTGACCGCATCTGTCCATACTATTATACTGAATTGCTTTAATGATTATTGTGTTTTATATTATTATTATTATTATTATTATTATTATTATTATTATTATTATTATTATTATTATTATTATTATTATTATTATTATTATTATATAATGTATCCATCGATAATAAAAGTTTAGCGATGGCAACAACGTATTACTTCGACACCGAACACGTGCCGTTAATGGCTTATTTGGAGTGCTATTTATGAGGGCGGTTAGGGTAAATTTTCTGCTTGAGTACAAAGGAAGCCGGTTGGGGACCAATAGAACGTCTCAACTATATATAGGGGTTGATAAAAGTGGTCTTAAAAGAGAACGAATACACCCCTAAAAAGGGGTCTAAAAGAGAACGAGTACACCCCTAAAAAGAGGTCGTAAATGAGAACTAGTTTTCGGTGTGTTCGATTTTAAATAGCTGGGCGATACGGTTGGCATCACGTATCGTGCAACCCTGGAAAATTGAGTTCTAGCTATCAGGAGGCCTGGAAAAGAGGCAATTTTTAGGGTAGTGTAAGTCAAGTGTCGCCCACCTCATTTTTACAATCATTTTTTTTAACAGTTCTCTTAGGTTACTATTTACTTTTAAATCGTTATTCAATATCCTGCAATCAATTCTTTGCTTTTAACTGGTAACTTGTACATATTACAAGATTTCAATTTGTGAGGTTACATATTCTATTTTTAAGTACATTTTTCTACACTTAAAATTGATAATTCAACATTTTTGCAAAACAATCTTTAAAAAGAAGTCCGAATGGCAATACTTTCAAACATTTTTTAAAGGCTTCATGTAAGGTTGTTGAGCCAGCACTGAACCACTTTACCATCTATTGAAGTAATGCTTCATTACCGCGAGTTAACTACGAACGTATATACTAAATCTAAATATATTTATAATGATTAATTTTACAGTAAAGCTACATGCTAGGGCAAAAATTGTGAAAGTATGATGTGTTCAGGTTTACGTTCAGGTACGTTCAGGTTACGTTTATGTGTTCAGGTACAGGTGTGTACAAAATTTCAGAGTTTGGGCAAGATTTTGGTAAGTATGGAAGTATGTAAAACTTAAGTTTCAAAATTTGAATTTACCAAACAAAGGAAATTGTAAAATAATGTATACTTCTATTGAAGCATGGCGTTTAATTTCTCTGTTTCTTGAGTTTTTAAAACCCAAAAAAATATGGGAAAAAGAAAGATGGAAGTATGTAAATTGAATCCTTATGAAGCACAACTTCAAACTTACTGCAATTTAATGTGGTTTTAACCTGGATAGCTGATGCATTATATCAGAATAATACAAAATTGCATTATATAGTTCATTTATGGATAAACTGAAAGTACTTTTATTTTTATTATTTTTTCTCTGTGTGTGTTCTTAGTTTGTTGTTCCTTTCTGTCATTGTGATAGCCAACTTCAAGTAGGGTTTCACACAGCGACGTTACTTAGATTTTTTCTAGGGGAGCAAGTATTAATATTTGAGACCCTAGAAAAAGTTGTTTTGGAGTCCCCCGTAAAATTAAAAATAGTACCCTTCTTTCCATCTTTCTCTTATTCTTTGCGGGCCTCCCGAAGCCTGTGGGCCCTCCTGCACACCCCTGGTCCCGTTCCACACATGACAAGTTAACTAAAGGGACAATATTGACAAATCTTAAAGCTATACGAATAAATATTATTTCTAGGGCCTCTAGTAGTGCAGACATCTTTTACTGAAATAGGACCACGATCCATTTTTATTTTATTTACCTTTTATGTGCTCTTGTTTATGTAATGTAGCGAGCCTGTTTGATGCTTCATTTATAATTTCGTGTTTGTATCGCATATGGAGTAAGAAAATATATTTTGTCTAAAAGTGGGTCCCCCTCGAACGACGGAGAGGTTCCTTGGTGGGGGGGCAGTTGCTCTCCTGCCCCCCACAAGTTACGGCTCTGGTTCACAATTTGGGCTGTATAATTTGTTTTTCTTTTGGAATATTTCTTCCTTCCAGGTGATCTCTGTAATCCAGTAGTTTCATACGTCTACATATATAATAATATATAGGGGTGAAGTCTGGGGAATCAAAAAAAAAAAATAAGTGTACAGGACCATTTCAGCCAACTCATTTATAGGGATAGGTTGCATTGTATAATATACTCTCGCCATTTATTCTGTTATGAGTCCGGCATTGCCGTGCTGATAAATAATATTAGTTTTCCAAACTATGTTATGTATAGGACCTAAGGATATACATTTTTTTCACGACAGCTCTGTCCTTTTGTCCGTCTGTCCATAAATATCAAACTAAAGTGTTATGTGATATTTCGATTTTTAAATGATACAGTGTTCATCTCTGTGTTTATTCTTACATTCAACCCGGAAGACGTAGGCGTTTACCATTTTTATGGCAGGATTGGATTCATATACAACAAAAAGGATAAGAAGTAACGAGAAATGGTTTACTGATATGGGCTCAAAGTTCAAGGAATAGGTCCCATCTCTGCCTTTTCCCTCTATCGATTCTGGACTTGCAGATCTCTACTACTCCTCACTTTAATATTGTATCCACGTACCTTGGATGTGAGGTGTATTTTCACAACGTGAAACGTAATTTAATTAAATATATCTCAGGACGTATGAAAAAGTTTGCCTATACTGACGCCAAGATTTACAGGAGACAAATTGCTCAAGATAACCTACTGTATCAGTTTGTGGCTTATCCTATACCTAAGTAACGCCTCAATTGTTGGATGAATTTATATATTTATTTATCTTTTATTGAACTCTATCTGTGGATCCCTATAGTTGAACGGGTTGCGGCGTTCCGGCGTTAGAATTCTGAATAGAAGATACGCTAGTTCGCCTTTGATTCTTGCGTAAAATAGGAGCTTCATTAACCCTTCTCTTTCCATCATCCTAGTGCATTTCTCATCGTCATGTTTAGCCCGTAACATAAATCTCCTGAAACCTAAGGAAACTTGACTTCCTGGTTTAAGAGCTCACGAACAGATACTACTGTCCACCTGAAGATCTTATGGAGTGCTGTATGGTCACTACATAAAAATTCAATTGCTTATGACTTTCAAGACCCGAGCTCTCTACCTCTTAAGCCAAGTAGCTTCCTTGTTGCACCTAAACGATGCCATAATACCGAAACTCTATTAGGATCGAACTCATGACCACGCAGCTAAAAAAATCAGGATTTCGTGAAGAGACAATGTTTTTATTTGTGCATGTAGTTAAAAGTGGTTTCAGATTATGGTGAGTCTATAGCATGTATCAAAACAACTAAGGACATCTCTAGGCAAGTCGAATGTTTCGAAAAGCCAGCCTGAGTACAAAGATTGACGTCAGAGCACTTACTTCGCATATACAGCTACAACTGCTTATGGAAGGCATTTCCTGCCATCTCCTGTCAACTGCTTGAACTACATTATTTACTCCTAGTCATGAATTAAATTCAATATTCAATTATATCTTACGGGGAAAATAAAATTGAATAAATTTGAAAATACAGTTACAAAATATGTATACACGACTCCAAAAGTGCATTACCACCTCCAATTCTTCTCTTCCTGCAATAGCAGGCAACCCAAAACGCTCGGCGGTAGGGTTGGTTGCGAATTCGAAAGGCGTTGGACCAAACCTCAATTTTGTAACAAATATATCAGTGTGGTAAACTGAAAATAAGAGAATAAAACAAATTGTTAAGAATGACAATTTTTTTAAGGTGACGGAGTTGGATGACATCAAAAGTTAAAAAATGTTCTTACTTAAGCAGTTCAAACAAGATGAATGGCAAGAAACAGGCAGAGGAAACACACATATCAGAGGAAAGTGTTTCTCTCCTTCCACAAAAAAATCGCATAAAAAAGAAAAAAAATATATAATGTAAAGATTTAATACAAAATCCCCACTCAAAATTTTGAAAATTGACAGCGGAAAGGCAAGAACAACTGACCCGAAGTGAATGAAATTTTCACAGATAGTTCAGACTTACAACGAAGGAATACGGGTTTCGTATTTTCCTCAGAAAAAAGGTTGAGTGGGCACAGACCTCTCCAAACATTTGATAATTAAATATCAAAAGTGCTAGTAACAATATGTCAGATGAGTGTAAAGGACATGAAGAATTGCAACGAAATTTTATGTATGGACACTACGCAAAAAAAAGGAATACGTTCTCTTTATTTTCAGCTGAAAAACGGTTTCAGGGTGCAAAAGTACCCAAACCAAAATTTTGAAAATTGACGCCCAAGAGAATAGAAGAAGTGAACCGAAGTGAATGAAATTTTCCACAGATATTCTAGACATAAAACGAGAGAATAATTGTTTCGTATTTCCCTGGAAAAAAGGGGTGGTTTGGGCACGGACCCCTCCAAACCTTTCATCACGAACTTGAAAAGTTGACAGCTAAAAGGCAAGAAAAATTCAACCGAAGTTAATGAAATTGTGCACAGATATTACAGACAAAAAATGATGGAATACGGGATTCGTATTTTCCTGGAAAAGACGGTTAGGAGTGGCACGGACTCCTCCAAACGTTTGATCACGAAATATCAAAAGTGCTAGTAAAAGTATGCCAGATGTGTGTAAAGGATATGAAGAATAGCAACATAACTTTGGGTATGGACACTACTAAAAAATAAATGAATACGGGTTTTTATTTACTGCGGAAAACTGTTTTAGGGTTCAAAATCTCCCACCCAAAATTTTGAAAGTTGACGCCCAAAAGGCAAGAAGAAGTGAGCCGAAGTGAAAGAAATTGTGCACAGATATTTTCAAGTAAAATAAAGGAATACGGGTTTCGTATTTTCATGGAAAAATGGTTGGGTGGGGCTCGGACCCTTCCAAATATTTGATCACGTAAACATTGTAAGTGTTAAATTTGTCTCCTGACATACTATAAAATACTATAAATACTTTTTGTGCTTACTGTTGATCTGCCAAATTTGAAGAAATGGGATAGATACACTAGTGAAACATGAAAGGCCTTATTTTACATATCCAATATCTACACAAAATTTCATTCGCTTCGGACCTCTACTCCCGAAACCAAACGCCTCTGTCCACCCAAAAGTTTTTTTCTTTCCACGAAGGAACTAAACACGTATTCTTTCATCTTACCTCTAGAATATTTGTGCACAATTTCGTGGACTTCAGTCTACTTGTTTTTGCCTTTGGGCGTCAATTTTCAAATGTTTGTGTGAGGGCTTCTGCCCATCAACCGTTTTTCCGCAGAAAATTTAAAAAACGCATTAGTTTTTCTTTTTTTTACACATTGTCACTACACAAAATTTAGTTGCAATTCTTCATGGTCTTTAGGCACTTCTGGCAAACTGTTATTAGCACTTTTTGCTATTTCATGATCGAAGGTTAGGAGGGGTCCGTGCCCCACCAAACCGTTTTCTCAGGAAAATGCGAAACCCGTATTCCCTCATTTTACGTCTAAAATATCTGTGCACAATTTCATTCCCTTCGGTCCACTTGTTTTTACCTTTCGGGAGACAAATTTCAAAATTTTGGGTGGGGATTTTGTCATCTAAAACTGTTTTTCCGCAGAAAATGAGAAACCCGTATTCGTTTATTTATTTATTTATTTATTTATTCTTATTGTTCCTATACAAAGTATTGTTCCAATTCTTCATGCTGTTTAGACATTTCTGATATACTGTTATTATTAGGAATTTTGATATTTCATGACCAAAGATTTGGAAGGATCCGTGCCCCACCTGACCGTTTTTTCCAAGAAAATACGAAACCCATATTTCTTCATTTACGTTTTCAATATCTGTGCACAATTTCGTTCACTTCGGTCCACTTGTTTTTATTCTTCGAGCGTCAACTTTCAAATTTTTGGGTGGGGGTTTTTGCCCCCTAAGACAGTTTTACCGCAGAAAATAGAAATACACGTATTCATTTATTTTATGTGAAGTATCTACCTGCCAAATTTTATCGAAATCGGATTGTTACACTTGGGAAGTGTTACTAGTCAGTCATTGTAGATTTATTTTCCCTTTCCTACATCAATAAGAAAGTGTCTGACAAGTAAAGGGTCCGAATGGATGAATCGAGTTGCGGTATGAGACGCATTACGACTTATAGAGGATCTGGAAATACGTATATGTGCAAAGTTATAAGGGCTGGACGTCAAAAGAAATGGAGGGGGGTTAAAATTGATGGGAGAAGGGCTATGCTATGTTATTGAAATACATCAAATAAACTGTTGAATCGTGAAAATAGTGAAAGTTGGACAGTGCAAAGTGTGGTAGTTTCACATATTTACAAAAGAAGAATGGGCAGATTAGATAAAGAATCTCCGTCGCCATTTTGAAATCAGCCATTTTGAAAGCTGTGCTAATTTTGGAAATAGAAAGGTAGTGAATTAGGGCCAGCATGTTCTGAAAAGTCAATTATGAACTTTGGTGATCGTTATCTGTACTTATTTGTTAGATTTAGGTTAATCTTCAAACTTATTTACGAAAATCTAGGAGACTGATACTCGTATATGTTGAAAGTTTGAACTATCACGAAAACAGATGTAAGCTGAATGTATCCAAAGCCAAGAAAACTAACCTCTAAATTTGATATCCAAGCTGTATATTATTATATTTCTCTGTCGAATATAAAATTTCTCTGTTAGTTTTTTTGGGGGGGTTGTAGATATGTGAGCTATTTCTTGTCCATAATAAGACTAATAATGCTAAAAAACTCACAAATCGAATTTAGTTCGTGCCTTTAGCATTTCTTACAATCAACGTACAATTGTAGTTCTCAGCCTTTCGAAAATTATGAGCCCCATAGACGCCTTCTTTTTTACAAATAATAGTATCAATAATACAACCTATTAAAAACGGTAACCCATCTACAAACTTTAAGCAACCTCTGTAAAATGCAATGAAACATTTTATTTTAATGAATCACGATTATGTTCTTTAGGCTAAGTGAGACAATGATTAAGGCAAGTTAATGTTGATGGAAGATATGATGGAATGAGAATGTGGAAGGAAATTGGAGTATTCCGAGAAAACCCACATACGATACGATGGTGTCCACCACAAAGTTTCTTGGCTGAGGATCGAACCAGACGCCCCACGTACCAAAGGCAAGCTGTCTACTACTGAGTCACCGTGTCCTCCCTCAATCCCTAAGAGACGCGGGCATCCAGTTAAGAATAACTGACATAGAAAAACGTACTTACCATTTTCACACGAGGAAACTCCACGAATCCACATTCTGACCGTTTATACTTATTGTCTGTTGGTTTATCACACTCAACATTTAGTATATCGATACATCTGTCAGAATAATAGTGTTTCCTCCAAAGTGGGGGCAGGGTGACTTAGTGATGAAGCGCTTACTTCTGGTGGGGAATGGACCTCGTTCGATCCCAGACTATAAAAGTTTGTATTGGATACTATTGTGCCCGTGAGATTTCTCGGGATTATCCTGTTTTCCCCTACATTCTCATTTCACGAATTATTTCCAAAAATTAGCTTCCATCTATTACCTCTCTCAATTATTGGATCGGATTACAGTTTAGCATGCCTTCGGTAGCAAAATTACATGAGATATGGAACTACGGACTAACGTGAGATCCGAACTGCTTGCTCTCCCGCCGCGAATCGAAGCCTGGTCTCCTATGCGAAAGTCGCACACACTACCCCATAGCCATTTTGTCTTCATTAGTCTAGAAGGCTTAACATTTAAACTTTATGGCCTTCATATAATTTCAGGTCTTCCTCGATAACAAATTCTATACTGAGACAAAGTAGATCAATCAAATATGTGCATCTTCCCTTTTGTATAATTTTGGCGATGTTCTTCTAAATTTAACCGTGTTCTAAGATTTCTGTTAGTTGAAATATCGTATTTAATTCTAGTTAACTTGCCTCAGTCAACGTTTTATAAAATATCCCAATAATTCTTCAATTTCTTTGGGTGACATTTGTGCTGTCCCTGTACCATAACGAGTTGTGCATTAACGGAAGTTATGGCTAAAAATAATCCTTTCCCACGACTTCGATCCGAAATTTTGTTCTCGACTTACGGCTGTTTTGGGCATTTTTCCGACAGGTTTTTGGCTGGTCATAGCACCAAAAGGAAGCATTTCTGCACACAGGTTGTCTAATCTTCGTGTCAGGAATCAGCTCCCAAACGTTCTCAGTGTTATTTCTATCCTGTTTCTGGATAGCTTCTGTTTGCCAATCAATTAACAGTATTCTCAAAACAAACCAAAAGTGAAGTAAATTCATTAAATCGCCTTCCCCTATGCTTTCTTCTTGTATAGTACTCATTATATATTTATATTGCAGTTGAGAGAGATTGCCAATATTGATTGAAGTATCTGGTTAAAATGCTCATAGAGGAGTTCCGTCTTTAGTACAAAAAATCCCTCCTTCCACCCTACCGCCATTTTAGGCAAGGTGGGATTAGGTAAGATGGGAATTCCCATCTCGCCTAAAGTGGTGGCCATTCTTATCTTGGATATAAAAGTGGCTGATAAATCGTTAGGTGAGGTGGGATTAGGCGAGATGGGGTGGAATCATCTTAAAAGGTAGTTGGACGCTAGGTAGCGGCATGTCGTCACGCTGTCCCCCATTTCTATCTTTGCAAATTGTAATTGCTTAGGAACTGGGGGGACGCCGTACAAGTATTTTCGAGGTGGGCGATGGGGTAAACTGCGTTCTCACGCACTTTTCCTCCTGCTGCTAAGTATTAATTGCTGTGAGGACTAACGAAAAATATTGTGATAATAATAATAATACCAATATTAGTACTACTACTACTATTACAACTAATAATAATAATAATAATAATAATAATAATAATAATAATAATAATAATAATAATAACGGATCTGAATGATAAAGATATTTTTCAACTTTCTATTACAATCGCTGTGGGCTTCCGTGAAATTGGATATATTGTTTTTATAAGAAATAAAGAGGCTTCGAACAGCAATATGATTTGTCTGAAAGAAAAAAGTATTATCAGTTGTTTTACAAAGTACTAAGCAACTGACAACTGACCTTGCGTTTGTTTCTTAAAACACAATGTTAAAAGGCACAGAAGCCACAACTGCGGGCAGCTTGCCTGAGAGCAGCTTCTGTACTAATATTAAGAGTTTCATTCTGTCAATTTATGTGCAGTTATTAGCCAATCACACAGGTTCTTTGCAGCGCTGAATTTTACAAGAAAGGTTTCGTTCTTCTGGTGGGAAGCAAAGTCCATCCATCGTACGTTGCAATCACTTCCCCTCTTTTGCACAGTGTGAAATTTAACTTGTATACTGGTGTGAGTTACAGAATAGACAATGCTATTTTTTAAAAAAAATGGCATTATCAAATAGATTCGCCATTATCACAATAAATTCAAGATTAAAAATATTCACTTAACAGTCATCGTACTTAGTTGTCTCCCATTCCCATATTGTGCTTTCTTCTGTCCTAATATGAGCTCCATGCTTCTTCGTGGCTAAGTGGTTAGCGTACGCGCCTTTGGCGTGAGAGACCAGGGTGCGATTCCGGCGAGAGCTCATGTGGTTCGGATTTCACGATTAATCTGTAGGTTCCGTCTCATATAGCCTCGCTGCTGAAAGGGACGATAAAATCAACTCAACTCATGTTGAGCACCATAGGAGATATAACTCCGAGAGGAATTTTGTCCCTGGAAAACCTTCCAAAATCATCAACGGTACGAAATATGTCTCCAATGCAAAATGTCAATCATTTCCAACTCTGCGACTTAGTTTCATTTTCATGTTTTCAGTAAACTAGACAGACAAAAGGAAGAATAGAGGTTTTCTCCCAGAAAACTTCTTCGGGGGTGGGGGGTCATACAGGACTATATCCACGAGGAGTGTAGAGGGCCGGAATCACCCTAAATTTTTACATGAGAATGAAATATGAGCATTAAAGTAGTCAGCCATTAGAATTTTTTGTAAGAATGATAGCAGATTCGACTCCTGGAGTAACGTCAACTTTCAGTCCTGTGTCATTTGCAGGTCTTGTCTCATACAGATTCGTTGAAAAATTTCTAAACATGTGCTATGACTAGTATGCGAACTAAAAATTTTTTTTGCGAAAGAGAGATAAATTTCTTGCTTTGGACTCTGCCTTGTAATCCGGCTTTTCTGGAGGCGAGAAAGTATGGTTGGGAACGGCCTATCAGATTCAAACTCCGAACCCACATTAAATAGACCTTCCTTTATAACCTTGGTGCTGCATAAGGACGAAAAACAAAAAAAACTATACTGATAACTTCAGTAATAGATATTATAGGAAAGATTTAAAAAATAGGTGGTTTTGAAATAGAGAAAGGACAGTACCCGAGCTTTGTTAGTATTACTAGCATATATTACCCGCTTCGCTGGGTTGAAATGAAAATAGAAATGCACAAATCCGTACTTTATGTGTTCAGTACCCGCGAAATATTTTGTTTTCATTTCTAATGGCATCGATTTAAACAGCATCGGACAGATCATTGATCATCTCAGCGACCGCAAAAATCATGAACACCAAGATTGATCATTTTCGGTCATTTATATGTATATTTCCCCTCCCCATGTTGCGGGCCATGGCATTGACAGTGTCACTGTTCATCTCAGCGATCCACCAAAAATGTGGATTCTGCATTAATTATCGGTTATTTTCGATCATTTTTAAATCTCTTCCTCCCCTCTCCCAAGTTATGGTGTTGAATTTTAATTTAAACGGGATCGAAGCTACCACTGTTCATCTAAGCGACCCAGAAAACTATAAATTCGACACTGATACTGGCCATTATCAATCATTTATATATCACTTCCTCCTCTTCCCGCAAGTGGCGGAGCTGATTTTGCATTTAAACCGGATCGAAAATATGACAGTTCATCAGAATGATCCCGAAAATTATGTATTAGACACTGATATTGGTCATTTTCAATTATTAATATTATTTTATATAGCTCCCCCTCCCTCGTGCTGCGGCACACGGTATCAGAATTGTTTACTGTTAATATCAGCCACTCCTAAAACTATTAATTCAACACTAATATTAGTTAGTTTCGATCATGTTTTATTGTTTATCCCCTCTCCTCCATTGTACCCCCCAACTAGTAGGGCTGAACTTGGATTCAAACAGCATCAGAAGTGTCACTGTTCGTCTCATCGGGCCCGAAAACCATGGATTGAAAACTAATATCGGTCATTTTGTTCATTTTTAAATTTCTCCCCCAATCCCCCTCCCCTACGTTGCTTCGTAAATGTGAATGTCCAAAATTAATCCCTGCCCCTAAACTCGTCTATATTGAAAATCTGATTTAGGTCGGTCAGTTGGTTCAAGAGTGATGAAGTCACAAAGTCAGTCATTTTATGTTAATTCTTTTACATATATATCTCCCCCTTCGCCGCCCCTGTGCTGGCTCATCAAAGTGAAACGATAAAAAGCATCCAAAGCCCGACCCTCATATATGTTGAAAATTTGATCGAGATTGGTTGGGTAGTTCAAAAGTTATTAGGTTTTCTTACTTTTTATTTATAGGTCCCCCTCCCTTTCCCCGACCCTAGGATCTACCTAAAGTGAAATTATAAAACTGTTTGCAGATCCGAACATTATGTATCTGAAAAAAATGATTGAGATCAGTCAAATAGTTGAAGAGTTATAAAGTTACAAAAATAGCAACTTTTAGTCATATATAAATTCAGTTTTATATACTGTATCTCCCCCTGCTTCACCTTCCTACGTTGCTCCGTCAAATTTAAATCACAAAAATGATTCCAGGTCGGAACCTCATCTATGTTGAAAATTTGATCAAGATCGGGCTAGTGGTTCAGGAGTTATTAAGTCTATTTATATTTTATACCCCCTGCCCATCCTTCAGTTCTATCATCAAAGAGAATAGCCTAAAATCAGCCTAGCCTTGAAACTCACCCATGTTACAAATTTGATCGAGATTGGCCGGGCGGTTCAGGAGATTTAGTGATTTTCAATTTATATATATATATATATATATATATATATATATATATATATATATATATATATATATATATATATATATATATATATATATATATATATATCCCTCTCCTCCGTGCTGCGGCACACGGCATCAGAATTGTCACTGTTATACTCAGCTATTCCTAAAAGTATGAATTCTACACTAACATTAGTCATTGTCGTCGATCATTTTTAAATGTGTATTCCCTCCCTTACGTTGTACCCTCCCTTTCCCACACTATCAGGGCTGAACTTGGATTGAAACATCAGAAGTGTCACTGTTTCTCTCATTGACCCCGTAAACTAAGGATTCAACACTAATATCGGTCATTTTTGATCATTTTTAAATTTCTCTCCCCCTCCCCCACCCTTACGTTGCCTCCTCAAAGTGAATACCCTAAAGCGTTTCCCGCCCTTAAACTCATGTGTATTGAAAATTTGATATAGATTGGCGGGCTGATTCAAGGGCGATGAAGTCACGAAAGCAGTCATTTTATTTTATTTCTTTACATATATCTGAACCCTCCCCCTCCCCTACGTTGGCTCGTCAAAGTCAAACCACAAACAAACACTTAAAGTCCGACCCTCATATATGTTGAAAATTTGATCGAGATTGGTTGGGTGGTTCAAAACTTATTAGGTTTTATTAGTTCTTATTTATACGTCCCCCTCCCCTCCCCCTAGGGTGTACCGTTAAAGTGAAATCACAAAAAATGTTTCTAGATCCAAGCCTAATATATCTTGAAAATTTGATTGCGATCGGTCAGATAGTTCAAGAGTTATTAAGTTACAAATATAGTCACTTTCAGTCATATAAAAATTGATTTATATATATATATATATATATATATATATATATATATATATATATATATATATATATATATATATATATATATATATATATATATAAATCAAGATGGGTCGAGTGGTTCAGGAGTTAAGTTTCATTTCTTTTTTACACCCCTTCCCCCTCCCCTCAATTCTACCATCAAAATGAATAGCCTAAATCCAACACAGCCGTGAAACTCATCCATTTTTCAAATTTGAGAAAGATCGATGGGGCGTTTTGGGAGATTTAGTCACAAACATAGTGATTTTCAATTATATATATATATATATATATATATACAGGGTGATTAATAAGTAATGATCATGAATTAAACCGTAGATAGTACACGCCAAAACTAATAAAAAGTCTCAGTATACATGTGTCCGCAAAGCTTCGTAGCGGAGATAGGGGCTGTCGAAAGTGTGGAAAATGAAGTTTAGAGACGAATATCTCAAAAAGTATGAATCGGACAGACGGCGGTCCAATGAATGACTATCGAAGTCAGACTTGCGCTATGTAGAAATGCATGGTTGATATCTCAGCAATGCGCGCGCAAGGGATTCCCCAAAGAAACGGAGGGATTCCCGGAAAATTGTCCAAGGAAAGGGGGCTCGAGATGAACATCAAGGGCAACTCTATCCACCGGTAATTCATAAGTCGTGGTACCAGGTCGAAAGCTCGAAAAGATACAAAATGGTGCACAATGTTTACGTGCCGTGTGTGGTTGCATAACCAGGAGGAAATGAGAGAGGCAATCGAAGTGTGGTGATGTACGTTGTAAATGGCTCCAGGAAGAATTCCGACAACTAATGCACACGCACAAGTGTGGCAGCCCTTAGGTAAATCAAACGGTAAGCAAAGCACTGATTAAGCATTATGTGCTAAGCAGTTAACGTAACGAATATCCGCAAACTGGATTGAAATGGGAAAAGCATGACAACATTCGAGTATGTGGGAGGCGAATCTGAAACACTCCGCATGTTGAACGCGTAAGCGTAAAACAAGAAGCAAAAATGATGAACATGTCGTCTTTGTCCATATCAACAAAAAGAAATCGTCATGTTGGTAATGTGTACAGCATTAATCATAAGGTAAACAGTAAATACCCAGATATGTAACCACAGAAGAGATCAGTGAGAATTTTTCTTACCTCTATCATTAAAGTAAATGTTGGAAGTGTCGTCCATTCATGCGAATGCATGCTCGTACCCGTCTTCGCAAAGATCCACGTACTCGTGATAACATGTCGGCATCCTGTTGAATACGTTCGCAACATTGTTTTTCTCTTTCTCGAAGATCTTCAAATGTTGCAACAGGGGTAGTATAAACTTGCGATTTCACATGACCCCAGAGAAAGAAATCTAACAGATTAAGTCAGGGGAGTGCAGTGGCCAAGCAATAGGATCCCCACGTCCTATCCACTTTCGTCCGAATCGGGCATGTAAATGTTCTCTGACACGGTTAAAGAAATGTGCCATCATGCATAAACTACAGTCGCTGACGCTTATCGAGAGGTATATCTTCGAGTAGAAGCGCCAAATCGTGTTGGAGAAATCGCAAATATGAGATCCCAGTTAATGCATTAGGAAGAAAAAATGGTCCTAGGAGCTGATAACCTAAGAGTCCTACCCACACATTTAAGGAAAACCTACGCTGATGTCCTAATTCTACTATTGCATGTGGATTCTCAGGGGCCCATACATGAGAATTGTGAAAATTTATAATGCGATCCCGGGTGAATTGTGCTTCATCAATAAATAGGACGTCATCAGTAAAATAAGGATTGCCAGTAATTTGTCTGCGAAACCACTGACAAAACTGAATTCTCGCCTGAAAATCTGTGGGGTCAGAGGTTGGACACGTTGCAAATGGTATGGGTACAACTGCTGTTCATGGAGAATGTGCCATACAAGAGCATTTGATACGCGTTCTGCAGTCCCACACATCTTGTGTTCGTTCCTGGGTTTTCGTCCACTGCCTGTAGCAAGCGTTCTTCTAATTCAGGGGTACGTACTGTCCTTGGCCTTCCCGGCCTGGAACAATGCGTAAAGCTCCCATGTTCTCGTAGCCGCTGATGTATTCTGATGAATGTTCTTCGTTATAGTTGCTGTCTCGTAGGGAAAGTCTCGCGACATAACATAGCGGCCTCTACCGCATTCCCGTTTGCTTTGCCGTACATAAAGTGCATGTCAGCATACTCAATATTACTGTGCATTGTATCAATGGCAAGGTAAACAATAATTTAGCAACACACTAATAGCACTAATTAACACTGCACAATAGTATCCTTGTGGCTTTGCAACACTACTGAAACTATTGCACTGTTCATCGCAATACGGTGAAGTAAGTACATCCACAACACTGTAAAGCCACGCGCATTTGATACCTCTTCAACACACAGAACTACTACACTCACTGTAGGCGAGAAAGACAAGTGGAGACAAGAAACCTCTACTCTCTGAATCATTCTCCCAAGCGACTACTTCGGTACGACGAAAGCATGTAGACCAGTAGCAGAACCCTTCAGGCAACATAATAAACAAACGTGGAAAGGCAAGCGTGTTTCCAATTCACGTCTCTAATTGAAACAATTACAACGGTATGTTGTATATTTCATTGTTATGAGCATTTTTTATAAAGATAGTTTGTACTATTATCTATCCGTACTGGTCTTAGGAATAAGATCAGAGGTGCAATAACGAAGCAGATTTTGTATAGAAAAAAAGGAAGGAAAGGAAATTGTAATTTATTAATCTTTTTCCTCAGTGACAGTCTTGAAATAAATAGTAAGATGATAGGTAGAAGATTAGGAAGTCATGAGAACAAATTGATGTTAAAGGAATTAAACGTTTGTATTCCGAACAATAAACGAAGGTAAAAATAAATAATATTTACGTTTTAATGTTCTTTTATATATATTGTGGCTCAAGCAATATTTATTTGAAACCGCGGGAAAGAGAAAATATAGATTTTGTTCCATATTTTAATGGTGCCTTCTCACCGGGAATTGGTGTATCGTTTCGAAGTAATGTAACAACGATCACAATTGAGTCCAATATTTATTTTACCGTTCTAAGAAGTGGTAAACAAATAAACAGAGGTATGTCGGAAACCGAAGGTGTCCAAGACAGACTTATGCAAAGGGATATTCCTGCTCCTGAAAGTATGACGGCTCTCTTAAAGCAGATATCTTGTCAAATGAATCAACTTCAGCAAAAAATGGTGACTCATCAGCAATTTGATGAATTCCAGCAGAAAATGGTAACTTATCAGCAGTTTGAGGAATTCCATCAGAAAATGGTAACTCATCAACAATTTGAGGACTCAATGAAACAACTGCAACTTAAAATTGAGGAACGACTTGAAGATAAAATGGACCAATTAGAATGTAAAGTAGAAGGTCAATTGGAGGAGCAAATTTCTACGAAATTCAAGCAGTATGATCAAAAGATGGAACGAGTATCCCAAAATTACACTGAAATACAGGATGTGGTTAAAGTAATGGAATCCGTGATTAATGAACACAGCTTTCACATCCGAGAAATTCGAGAGGATATGAATTGTTTTCAAGAGTGGTACAATTCTACTAAGGGAGAGCACGACGGTGAACATAGACATCAGTCCCCTCATAATGGATCAAAACCAATAACCCATCACGACGGTGGACATAGAAATCAGGCTTTGTATAATGGATTAGAACCAGTAATCCCTCACGGCGGTGGATATAGAAATCAGTCTCTTTTTAAGGAACCAGAACCAGTAACACCTCATCGAGTGTTTGAGGACAGCGAGTCGTCGGGATATAGCGAAGGAAGTACCGAAGATCCTATACCTTTTGGCAGGAAATTACTAAGAATTATTCTAGTCCTAGGTTACAAAAGGTGGATAATCTAGTATTAATTGATTATACTGGTAAACACAAAAAGAGGGTCATGGGAAAAACACAAGTTGAAATTGATATGCAAGGTTATAAAATTAATATTCCTATCTTAGTTATAAATTAACTCAATGAAAAGGTTTTAATTCGAATGGACTTTCTAACACAGCTACGCACTACCCTGGATTTCAAAAATAAAACATTTACCGTGCGTACTATAGATGATGAAGTGGTTCAAATTTTTTTTTAAAAAAATGAAATCTTTAAGTTTTACGTCCCACGATTATGCCGGTTAGGCTAAAGGAGACGGTGATAATGAGTAATGTATGAAATGGTGGAATGAAGAAAGTAGGAGGAAACGGGAGAACCCCGAGAAAACCCACGCACACGGTGTTTATCCACCACAAAGTTCACTTGGCGGGGGCTGGGATCCAACCCGGGACCCCAAGCACCAGAGGTGAACGCTCTACCACTGAGCTACCGCGGCACCGGGTTCAAAAATTAATACCTGCAAAAGATGATATAGCTTGCCAATGTTTCAGAAATTAATTTTCGTAAAGTGGAAGAAGTTAATATCATAGAAATGGAAAAGGAAATAATTTCAAACAGTAATGAAGATTTTTCTTTCTCAAAATGCGTGGATAATATCGTAGATTCTTTGGATTTTATGGACAAAGATGCAACATCATTATTCAAAGATATTATTTATAGACATAGAAAGGCTTTCTCATCTAAGCCCGGATGTTGTAAAGATTTCGTATATGCCATAGAAGTAGACTGTAAAGATCCTATAGTGTCTAAACCATACATTATTCCGTATCGTTTTAGAGAAAACGTACGCCAACAAATAGCAAAAATGCTAAGTCAAGGAATAATACGACCGTCCCAAAGTGTTCATCTTAATCCTTTACATGTTGTGCCCAAGAAAGACGGTAAACATCTGAGAGTGGTCATGGAACTCCGTAAGTTAAATTCACATATAAAATTACAACAAGTGCGATATCCTCCTGTCGAAAATATAGATTTTGTTCCACAATGTAGTGTTCCACCATTCCATATTTCCGGCTTACCAGCTGATTGACAAAAACTGCGTGCACATTTTTTTTTCTTTACGTATACGTACATGGATGAACCAAATAATGAGCAACTTACATGCGCTCGATTGATTGAGTTATTGTTGCTTTAAACGAGCTTCGAAGGACGGGACAAACGATTTGGAAAATATGGGATCAGAACCACTGCATTAAGTGGGTATTTCAGCGGATTTGAACCCGCAACATCATGCACCCAAGGTGAGCTCAACGTCTGTTGCAACAACGATTTAGTATTTCCAGCTGGCTTGCGTGTTCTACCAATGCTCCTTTTGGCCATTCCGTTCATTTTCGCGCATCGTTTGTTTTGCCTTGGTATTGGTACAGTAAAGGACTACTCTGTACATGTGCATTCGTCTAAGGAATGTGCTCTGAAGTAGTTCACAACATGCGCCACTACCTTTCTTCGATTACCTCTCATTTCCTCATGTCATGCAACCACTCACAGCACGTAAACATTGTCCGCCATTTTGTTTCTTTTCGAGCTTTCGACCTGGTTCCACGACTTATGAATTACTGGTAGATGTTCAACTCGAGCCCCCTATCCTTGGACAATTTTCCGGGAATCCCTCCGTTTTTTGGGGAATCCCTTGCGCGCGCATTGCTGAGTTATCAACCATGAATTTCTACATAGTGCAGGTCTGACTTCGATAGTCATCCATTGGACCGCCCTCTGTCCGATTCATACCTTTTGAGATATTCGTCTCTAAACTTGATTTTTCTACACTTTCGACAGCCTCTATCTCAGTTACGAAGCGTTTACGGACACATGTTTACTAAGACTATTTTGTTAGTTTTGGCGTGGACTATCTCCGGTTTAATTTATGACCATTACTTATTAATCACCCTGTATATAGATATACACACACACACACACACACACACACATATATATATATATATATATATATATATATATATATATATATATTAGTAGTAGTGTCGAACCTAAATATTTTCCTATGTGGGAAACGCAAAATTTTACGACAGTTTCCACCAGCGTCCTCCTTTCGAACACAACGGCGGATGCATCGCTTTTACCACTAGCAATCCTCTACATTGAGACTTTTCCCAAATAGGCAGTACTGGCTTCGATATAAGGAAAAAAAATATTTGAAGGGCCAGATCGGGGTAGTGAAGAGAAGAGTCATCTTTTTTTAGCTACTGAACACTAGCCGACATGACGGCCACCACGGTCTTGCATCACGTAGTCCATTTAAAAAAGTTCAGTGGAGACCTGCGTACGTATTTTGAATTGCAGAGGAAGATAGGTTGTATGCATTAACATTACAAAAGTATGAGCATACTGGTATTAAAATTTGAAAGACGTTTAGGCCAAATTGAATTCAATAAGTGATTTTATTTCCTTTTTAGGAGCTTTAACTTTATACTTTTGGCAGCTTGCCGTCCCCTAAACTGCTGCTCGGAGCGTTTGTTCCTTGCCCCAAGATCTGGCACTGATTTTTGGAAATGACTGTGATCTGGACAGAAAGTAGATATAGTGAGAATAATAACAACTCGCTGATTGTGGGAGCAGTCTTTCTTTTTTCACCTCAGCTGATCTAATAGTGACCGTGCCGCACTCAGAACACATACAGAAGAATTGGCAACGCCACACGCTAGCCCACCTCAAAGAAATACGAGCGTAAACTTCTGATTATTTTTTCCAATCTGCATCCAAGGTTTCTTTATAATAACAAACATTATATTGTAAATTTTACGTTGAACTTCGCTTACAATATTTTGTTATTCTCTCCAAGATTTTAAGTTCAATCCACTTCTTTTCTTTCTCTTCGTTGATAAAAACAAACGACCTTTCTTACTTGTTCGTGGCACGATTTTTTTTTCACACAGGTGCTGAACTTTGAATTTAGCGCTTGAGAGTAGCAGAAACATACGAGGTTGGTATTCCTCCGCGAGACCAACATCCACTCATCACTGACTTAGGTTGCTCGCCACTAGATGGCAATATAAGATTCAATTACGAAAAACGAGCAACTAACGATTTGAATTCCACTAATTTCACTTACAAATGTTAACCTAGTGCGTTAGTACTGCGTCATATGTTTTCCTAAGATGATGTAATCTGCCGTTAGCTTTTTCGTTTCTCTCAATTTCCAAGCAGAAATAGACCAAATGCTGTTGATCTTCACTAGCACATTTTTGTTTCTCTTTTAAATAATATTAAATTTGCGTACCAAATAAATTAATTTTCACTACGAAATCAGTACAATCATAATCCTGAAATTCCGTCTCGTTTCGGCTCAAAAAGTGGAATAGTTTCCTATAGAAATCAATGTGGAACATTTTAAAAATGGCAGTGGTATTCAGTCGTCTTAAGTGGAAATTGTCGCCGATCATTAGCAAGTTAATATAGGAGAACTATGAAATAAAGTTAACGGACACGCGTCATTTTGTAATAAAATTACATGACGAGTGCATTTTATCTAATGCAAAGCTGTTATCGTCGAATATACACGAATAAAGGAGCTCTGATTGGCCAAATTAAAATGACCTCAGCCATTTATTCCTCTAGAGGCGAATTTTCTTCGTCGCCACTGTGGAGAATATGCATTTTTTTCTTTTCCTGAAAAAAGGAAAACCGTTTAGGTGGGACACAGACCCCTCCAAAACCTCGATCGTGAAATATCAAAAGTACTAATAACACTATGTCAGAATTGCTTGAAGGAAATGAAGAATTGGAACGACACATTGTGTAGGGACAATACGCAAAAAATAAACGAATATGCTTTTTCTATTTTCTGCGGAAAAAACAGTTTTGGGGGGCAAAAGCTGCCACCCAAAAATATTGAAATTTGAGGCCCAAAAGGCAAGAAAAAGTGAACCGAATTGAATGACATTGTGCACAGATATTTTAGACGTAAAATCAGATAATTAGGTTTCGTATTTTCCTGGGAAAAAAACGGTTGAGTGAATCACGAACCTTTTAAACCGTTGATTACGAAATATCGAAGGTGCAAATAAGCATACGTCAAACGTTCGTAAATAATATGGATAATTGCAACGAAACTTCGTATAGGGACAATTTGCAAAACAATAAGTTAAACATGTTTTAATATTTGCGGAGAAATAGTGTTGAAGCCTAGTCCCCATCAGACAAAAGTAAATGTTACCGTAATAGCGCAGGAAGGATTGCACCTAAGCAAATGAAATTAGGTGTAGATATTATATGTAGATATTATGTAATATAAGGAATTTCGTGATTCTCAAGTGTTCCTATCCGTTTTGCTTCAAATTTGGCAGATGAACAGCAAACTGGACATAAATCGACACGTGTTCTTGTTTAAAACTTTGTAAGGGTTAAAGGTGCCCCCAGAAATACTATAAAATACGCTATACTGTTTGTGCTTGTAGTCGATATGACAAATTTGAAAAAAAGATCGGATGAAGACATGACACTTATGAAACACGAAGTGCCATAGTTTACATATCCTTTATCTACAGTAGTATTGGCTTGAGATGAGGACACTTTTGGCCCCTGGGTCCCTGCCTCAGGACCCATTGTCCCTGGCCTAGGGGTACATAGGACATCCCCCTCTAAATTTTGGCAGGGGTACCATGGGACACCCCCTATATTTTGGCAGGGATACTTAGGACCACACCCCTTAAATTTTGGAAATTGCCAAATCTAAAAATTAGGTATGGTAGCCTAGGACCATAGTATGTACCTCTATCAGTATTGGTTGTGTATGTCGTTCCCTTTCGTGGGTAAAAATTGCCAAAAATTCAAATTTCGGGTTTTTTTCACCTAACTTATCCCCCTTGATGAGGCGTTATTATCCTATATAGTTATATGGCCATATACAGGGGTCCATTCCCTTTCATAAGATATGGGAATATTTGTGCACCCCTTTAAAAATTTGGTAGGGGTACCTTGGCCCACCCCTTAAATTTTGGAAATTGCCCAATTTAAACATTTGGTATTATAGTACTGGAAACTAACAGGTATTATGATAAATTTGGGCGGTCCACCTAGTCCCCTTTTAGGGGTACAAAATTGCCAAAATATAAACGTAAGCAATACCTTGTACCACGTGTTTGGTCTTTTGGCCCAATTTATCCTCTTGGAAGAGGTCCTATTACCTTATATGGTTATATGGTTATGTACAGAGGTCTATTCCCTATCATAAGACATAGGTACATTTGTGCACCCCTTTAATAATTTGGGAGACGTACCCTGGCCCAGCCCTTAAATTTTAGAAATTGCCCATTTTACACATTTGTTATAATAGTATAGGACCCTAGTATATATTATTATAAATTTGGGTGGTCCACCTTGTTCCCTTTCATGGGTACGAAATTGCCAAATTTTCGTACAACCACGTGTTTCGTTTTTGACCTAATTTATTCCCTTGGAAGAGGTCCTATTACCTTATATGGTTATATGATCATGTATAGGGGGCCATTTCCTATCATAAGACATAGATACATTTCTGCACCCCTTTAAATTTTTGGGAGAAGTAACTTGACCCATCCCTTCAATTTTGCAAATTGCCCATTTTATATATTTGGTATTATAGTATAGGACCCTAATATAGACTACTATAAATTTGGGTGGTTAACATCGTTCCCTTTCATGGGTACAAAATTGCCAAATTTTATTACAACTATGTGTTTGGTCTTTTGGCCCAATTTATACTCTTGGATGAAGTCCTATTACCTTATATGGTTATATGGTTATGTATAGGGGTCTATTCCTTATCATAAGACATAGGTACATTTGTGCACCCCTTTAAAAATTTGGGAGGGGTACCTTGGACCACCCTTAAAATTTTGGAAATTGCCCATTTTATACAATGGTATTATAGTGTAGAACCCTAATATAGATCACTATGAATTTGGGTGGTCCACCTTGTTTCCTCTCATGGGTACAAAATTGCCAAATTTTAGTACAACCATGTGTTTGGTTTTGGCAATATGTGTACCCTTGGATGAGGTCCTATTAACTTATATGGTTATATAATCATATATAGGGTTCCATTCCATATCGTAAACCATAGGTACATTGATGCAACCGTTTAAATTTTGGGAGGGGTACCATGACCCCCCTTAAATTTTGGAAGTATTCGCTATTACAGTACATGACCTCGACATGTATCATGATAAATTTGGGTGGTCCACTATGTTCCCTTTCATGGGTAAAAATTGCCAAAATATAAACATAAGCAATATGTTGTACCACGTGTTTGCTTTTTGGCTCAATTTATTCCCTTTGACGCGGTCTTATTACCGTATATGGTTATGTGGTCATGTATATAGGTTCATTTCCTATCATAAGACGTGGGTAAAGAACTACCAAAAATTAAATTTCGGAGGTTGTTGACTCCTTTGATAAGTATTTAGCACGTTATATGGGTGTGTACAGAGGTTTATTACCATTATATGTTTATCTTCTCTTTTAAATTTGGGAATTATCAAATAACAAAATTCGGTAAACGTTTTCTAGGACCTATTGTAGATGTTGGTGTTCCTCTTATGGCCAAATATTCAAAATTTAAAGGTTATTGACCTATTTTTTGATACGGCTTTATTATTGAATGAGTACAGGATTTATTATTTTTTCATAAGACACAGGTGTACTTGTGTACCAATGTTAAATTTTGGGAGGGGTACATTTCTTATGGTCATATCAATAATTGGTAATTGTTCTTAAAATTGGGTAGTATCTCATTCATTGGGTAAATCATTGTCAAATATTAGTATGATCAAGTGATCAGTTATTGACCTATGATGGGATTAGGAGTCCAGGACATTGGTACATTTAAACTTTGTACAACAATTTGAGAATTGTCAAATGAAATTGCGTCATTGCTTTTTTTATTATTCCAGCCTATGGACCACATATAAACGTAAGCAATACGATGTACCACGTCCTTGACCTTGATGAGGTAGTGTACGGGGATTCATTTCCTTTGTTGTGGTACTTCTTAAGTTTGAGTATGCACTTGTAGAAAACAGTTAGTTCTACTCAGGTAAACAATTGACGGACATTATTGACCTTATTGAACATATAATGATATGATTAATTCTAAGACTTAGGTATATCAAGAAAAGTATTCTTTAAATTTTGGAATTGTGATAAACAGAACTTTAACATGAGGCGCGAAATTTGAAACAATACATTGAACTTTAGTCACAGCTCATAGTCTAAGATCATTTGTGGTTATTGATTTGACCTTGAGCTTTAGAAATCTGATACCTAACGTTATTGAATCTTATGGCTCGTAGTCTTAACAGAATACATGCTATAACACTGAAATTTAGTCACAAGGTAATGTAATCTGACACTGGCAAAGTTATTGTTGATGCAATTTGATTGGTTGATCACTATCTTTCGTGCAATCTCATTGGCTGAAACTTTGGTTTGACATTTTTTCGTTTGATATTTTTAGTTTGAAAATTCTTGTTTCGAAATTTTTGTTTTAATTTTTTGTTGATTTTTTTGTTTCAAAATGTTTTGTTTGAAACGTTTGAAATTTTATCGTTTGAAATGTTTAGTTTGAAAATTTTTGTTTCGAAATTTTTGTTTGATTTTTTTCTTTTTTTTAAAATTTTTTGTTTGAAATTTTTTTGTTTGAAAAACGTTTGTTTGAAACTTTTGTTTGTAATATTTTTGTTTTGAAATTCTTGTTTTAAAAATACTGTTCGATTTTTTCTGTTTAAAAAAATTTTGTTTGAACATTTTTGTTTCGAAATTTCTTTGGAAAGGTTTGGTTTCGAATTTTTAAGTTTGTGCACTCATTAGTGAAAAACCGGAACTGCTTAGAAGAAAATTTGGTTTGAAATTTTTCGTTTGAATTTTTTGTTTGAAAATTTTTGTTTCGAAATTTTTGTTTGAAATTTTTTTTGTTTCAATTTTTTTTCAAAGTTTGGTTTGACATTTTTAAAAGTTTGTGCACTCATTAGTAAAGAAACGGAACTTTTTAGAGCGAAAACCTCTGGCAAAATTTTTTATCATGGTGCAATAGTACACGTCAGAACATGATAATGCAACGTCATCAGTTTTGCATCATCGTTCGAGTTAGTGTTCATGATAACATCATCATGGCTACTTTTCTGCACTTTCTAAAGACACGCGATGTGATGAAATCATTTACCAAGATTACTGATTTATAACAGAATGTACCTTATAGAAGCTTAGCTAGCCAAAAAATCCCTACAAAGTTTGGATGGAGAATCGTAGGGAAGCTTGAAAATGATAAGAATATAATTTTACCACCAAGATATTTACCCATGGAAGCATCAAAACAAGAGGAACTGCTGCGTTTCTTAAATACTGGATCTGTATATTTATGTTACAAAGGATTCTTGGGTCGAAGTCATCAATTTGAATTTATTACACAGTCGAATCAGTGAATTTGGTTTCGTTAGCAATTGTGATGAAATCATGAATTCAAACCTCAGCAATTTCTTTCCAATGACGTCAGCCGTAGATCTATAAATCAGCAAATACAGTGTCATCCCATGAAATCATTTGAGCAAGTGCGTTTCAGCATGAAAGATGTGTACTTCTAACGATAAAGAATTCATCTTCGCAAGCTATTATCCAATAAATATATTTCAAACAAAACATGTGATGATTGGTATCAGTGCTAGAACATTTGAACCAGTGATTCGATTGTACAAAGCAGAACAATTTGGTGTACAACTGGACTTTGAAGAATGGCAAATATTATGTTCGCGAATTGACCAAATGAATGATTATTTTCATGATGAGCTAAATGTGACCATAATCAAAACATTAGGCTCAAATCATGAAGTGGTGCTGCGTACAGTCCTCGAAGAGAAGATGGTGCTATTGCATGTCCCTCGCAACATGATGTATCTAACGGAAACGGAAAGGAACAAATTCATCAATGTATTCCAGTGTGTTAAACATACAGTGGAAGTGTGTAACAAAACAAGTATATTCCTGAAAAAGTACTATTTTGAAAAATGTGTCATGCATATTGTACAACATGTATCTAGATATTGTGATGGTTGTCAACATCGTTCGTGGGTGCATACCTGTATTGATAAACAGTTTATTTGTGATCAAATGGACATTGAGTTTCCACCAATTGATATTGCAATATACCTTAAAAGACTTCAGCTGGAATTAAAATCATACGCTAAAGACAAACTAATGCAAGAAGTTCAAAATACATTGTATGGACAATATCCAGATCCTTTATCTGGTATGGATGTATGAGACTAACCAGTGCTGTGTAATACAATGAACCATTTCAATGATTTGTGTTTTTTTTTCATTTCAAGTACAACACCATGTTCTGACGTGTACTATTACACCATGAACAACAATGTTTCCAGAGGGTTTTGTTCTAAACAGTTCCGTTTCTTTACTAATGAGAGCACAAACTTTTAAAAATGTCAAACCAAACTTTGTAACAAAAATTTCAAACAAAAATTTTTCAAACAAAAATTTTCAAACAAAAAAAAATTCAAATGAAAAATTTCAAACCAAATTTTCTTCTCAGCAGTTCCGGTTCTTCACTAATGAGTGCACAAACAAAAATTTGAAACCAAAATTTTCCAAACAAAAATTTCGAAACAAAAATGCTCAAACAAAAAATTTTTAAACAGAAAAATCGAACAATTTTTTTTAAAAACTAAAATTTCAAACAAAAAATTTTCGGTTTTGAGACGAAAAAAAATCAAACGAAAAAATTTCAAACAAAATTTTGAAAAAAAAATTTCAAAAAAAATATTACAAACAAAAAGTTTTAAACAAAAATTTTCAAAGAAAAAATTTTGAAACAAAAATTTCAAAAAAAATAATCAAAAATTTCGAAACAAAAATTTTCAAACTAAAAATATCAAACGAAAAAATGTCAAACCAAAGTTTCGAACAAAAATTTCAAAAACTTTAAATGTTAAACATAACAAAACTGAATGCAGCAAAGATTTGAAAATCATCAACCAATCAGATTGCACGAAAGATAGTGATCAACCAATGAGATTGCACGAAAGATAGTGATCAACCAATCAAATTGCATCAACAATAACTTTGCCAGTGTCAGATTACATTACCTTGTGACTAAATTTCAGTGTTGTAGCATGTATTCTCTTAAGACTATGAGTCATAAGATTCAATAAGGTTAGGTATCAGATTTCTAAAGCTCAAGGTCAAATCAATCACCACAAATGATCTTAGACCATGAGCTGTGACTAAAGTTCAAAGTATTGTTTCAAATTTCGCGAATTTTGTTAAAGTTCTTTTTATCACAATTCCCAAATTTAAAGAATACTTCTCTTGATATACCTAAGTCTTAGAATTAATCATATCATTATATGTTCAATAAGGTCAATAATGTCCGTCAATTGTTTACCTGAGTAGAACTAACTGTTTTCTACAAGTGCATACTCAAACTTAAGAAGTACCACAACAAAGGAAATGAATCCCTGTACACTACATCACCAAGGTCAAGGACGTGGTACATCGTATTGCTTACGTTTATATTTGGTCCATAGGCTGGAATAATAAAAAAAACAATGACGCAATTTCATTTGATAATTCTCAAATTGTTCTACAAAGTTTAAATGTACCAATGTCCTGGACTCCTAATCCCATCATAGGTCAATAACTGATCACGTGATCATACTAATATTTTACAATGATTTACCCAATGAATGAGATACTATCCAATTTTAAGAACAATTACCAATTATTGATATGACCATAAGAAATGTACCCCTCCCAAAATTTAACATTGGTACACAAATACACCTGTGTCTTATGAAAAAGTAATAAATCCAGTATTTATTCAATAATAAAGCTGTATCAAAAAATAGGTCAATAACCTTTAAATTTTGAATATTTGGCCATAAGAGGAACACCATCTACAATGGGTCCAAGAAAACGTTTACCGAATTTTGTTATTTGATAATTCCCAAATTTGAAAGGGAACATTAACATATAAAGGTAATAAACCTCTGTACATACCCATATAACGTGCTAAGTACTTATCAAACGGGTCAATAGCCTCCGAAATCTGATATTTGGTAGTTCTTTACCCATGAAAGGGAACGATGTGGACAATTCAAATTTATAGTGGTACATATTGAAGACCTGTACTATGATACCAAATTCTTATATTAAACAATTTCTAAAACTGAGTGGATGAGCCAAGATACCCCCTCCCAAAAATTTAATGGTGTGCATCAATATATCCTTGTCTTATAATAGATAATGGACCAATATACATGACCATATAACTATATAAGGTAATAGGACCTTATCCAAGGGGAAAATTAGGTCAAAAACGAAACACGTGGTTGTACTAATATTTGGCAATTTTGTACCCATGAAAGGGAACGAGGTGGACCACCCAAATTTATAGTGATTCATACTATGGTTCTATACTCTTATACCAAATGTTTAAATTGGGCAATTTCTAAAACTGAAGGGGTGGGCCAAGGTACCCCTCCCAAAATTTTCAAAGGGTGCATTAATATGCCCAGGTCTTATAAAAGGTAATGGACCCCTTGTATACGCCCATATAACCATATAGGATAATAACACCTCATCAAAGGGGATAAATTAAGTTAAAACCTCCGAAATTTGAATTTTTGGCAATTTTTTACCCATAAAGGGAACGACATAAACCCCCAATGCTGATAGAGGTGCATACTATGGTCCTAGGCTACCATACCAAATTTTTAGATTTGGCAAATTAGAAAATTTAAGGGTGATGGTCCTAGGTACCCCTGCCAAAATTTAGGGAGTGGGTCAAGGTACTCCTACCAAAATCTAGAGGGGGTGGTCCTATGTACCCCTAGGTCATTGACCCCGGGCCAGGGGCCATGGGTACTGAGGCAGGAACCCAGGAGCCAAAAGTGTCCTCAGGTGAGGCCCTTACTACTTCGATATACTGTTTCATTCGCTTCGGTCCGCACTTCCCGCCACTCAACGCTTCTGTCCACTCAACAGTTTTTTTTTCCTTTCAGGAAAATACGAAAGACGTATTCCCTCATTTTACCTCTACAATATTTGTGCACATTTCATTCACTTCGGCCCACTTCTTCTTGCCTTTTGGGTCAAATTCCAAAATTTTGGACGGGGGCTCTTGCGCACAAACACCGTTTTCCCCCGAAAGTTGAAAAAATACATATTCGTTTATTTATTGCCTATTTTTCATACACAAAGTTTCGTTGGAATTCTTCATGTCATTTACAAACATCTGACATACTGTTACTAGCACTTTCGATATTTGGTGATCAAAAGTTTGGAGGGATCCGTGCCCCACCCGACCGTTTTTTCCAGGAAAATACGAAACCCACATTCCCTCATTTTATGTGTACAATACCTGTGCAAAATTTGATTCACTTCGGTTAACATCTTCTTACCTTTCGGGCGTCAACTTTTAAAATTTTATGTGGGTTCTTCTGCCACCTAAAAAAGTTTTTCCGCAGAAGATAGACAAAGCCCGCATTCGTTTACTGTTGCGTATTGTATACTACAAAGTCTCGTTGTAACTCTTCATGTCCTTTACATACATCTCACATACTATTACTAGCACTCTTGATTTTTCGTGATCAATTGTTTGAAGGGGTCGGTGCCCAACAAAACCATTTTCTAAAGAAAAATACAAAACTCGTATCCTTATTCTACATCTGAAATATCTGCGCACAATTTCATTCACGTCGGTTCACGTCTTCTCGCCTTTCGATCGTCAAGATTCAAAATTTTGAGTGGGAGCTTTTCCCCCTAAAATCGTTTTTCCGCAGAACATAAAAGCCGGTATTCGTTTATTTTTCGCGTATTGTCCATACACAAAATTATGTTGCAATTCTTAATGTCCTTTACACACATCTGACATACTGTTACTACACAGTTGATATTTCGTGATCAAATGTTTGGAGTGGCACGTGCCCTACCCAGCCGTTTTTTCCAGGAAAGTTCGAAACTCGTATTCCCTCATTTTGCGTCTACAATATCTGTGTACAATTTCGTACACTTCGGCTCATTTCGTTTTGCCTCTCGGGCGTTAACTTTCAAAATTTTGGGTGGAATATTTTGACCCCTAAAACCGTTTTCCGCAGAAAATAATAAAACTCTATCCGGTTATTTTTTGCATATTGTCCATACGTAAATTTATGTGCAATTCTTCATGTCCTTTACACACATCTGACATACATACTATTACTAGTAATTTTGATAATTCATGGTCAAATATTTGGAGGGGTCCATGCCCCACCCAACCGTTTTCTTACAGGAAAATTCGAAACCCGTAAATCCTCGCTTTATTTCTGCAATATCTGTGCACAATTTCATACAATTCGGTTGACTTCTTCTTGCCTTTCGGGCGTCAACTTTCAAAATTTTCGGTGGGGGCTTTTCTAACCTAAAACCGTTTTTACGCAGAACATAAAAAAACCCGTAATCGTTTATTTTAGCGTATTGTCCATACACAAATTTATGTTGCAATTTTTCATGTCCATTACACACATCTGACATACTCTTACTAGCAGTTTCGATATTTTGTAATAAAGGGGTTGGAGGGGTCGCTGCCACACCCAATCTTTATCTCCAGGAATATACGAAACCCGTATTCCCTCATTTTATGTCTACAATATCTGTACACAATTTCATCCGCTTTGGTTCACTTCTTTTTGCCTTTTGGGAGTGAGCTTTTAAAATTTCTGGTTGTTTTTTTTCCCCAAAACCGTTTTACCGCAGAAAATTAAAAAAGAAAAACTATTCGTTTATTTTTGGCGTATTGTCCATGCACAAAGTTTTCTTGCAATTCTTCATGTCCTTTACACACATCTGACATACTGTTACTAGCACTTTTGATATTTCGTGACCTGATGTTTGGAGGGGAACGTGCCCCACCCAACAGTTTTTTTTTTTCGTTAAAATACGAAACCCGCATTCGATCGTTTTACGTCTGCAATATCTGTGCACAATTTCACTCACCTCGGTTCAGTTATTCTTGCCTTTCGGGTGTCAATTTTCAAAATTTTGTGCGGGGCTTTTATATTAAATCGTTACATTATATGTGTTTTTCTTTTTTATGCGATTTTTTTTTTTTTTTGTGGAAGGAGAGAAATGCTTTCCTCTGATATGTGTTTTTCCTCTGCGTGTTTCTTGTCATTCATCTTGTTTGAACTGCTTAAGTAAAATCCTTTTCTATCTTTTCGTGTCATCAAACTCCGTCACAGTAATAAAATTGTCATTCTTAACAATTTGTTTTATTCTTATTTGCAGTTTGCCACACTGTTATATTTGTTACAAAATTGAGGTTTGGTCTAACGTCTTTTGAATTCGCAAGCAACCCAACCGCCAAACTGGGGACGCGGTGGCTCAGTGGTAGAGCGTTCACCTCCGGTGCTTGGGGTCCCTGGTTCGATCAAAGCTCGCGCCGTGTGGACTTTGTGGTGGAGAAACACCGTGCTCGTGGGTTTTCTCGGGGTTCTCCCGTTTCCTCCCACTTTCTTCATTCCACCATTTCACTCATCTCTCATCATCACCGTCTCCTTTAGCCTAACCGGCATAACCGTGGGACGTAAAACTTACAGATTTCATTTTCATTTCATTTTTTTTTCCAACCGCCAAACTTTTTGGGTTCCCTGCTATTGCACTTTTGGAGTCGTGTATACAACAACATACTCTGAAACAATTAAAGAGATAATCTCAGTTTTCTCGAGTGAAAAAGAAGGAAAAGTTCGTTATTAATGTATCTATAAGACTATACTTATATGGAGCGTTAAGTGCACAAGAGAATCGAGTCCACTTCGGTTATTTTACACATACAGATTGCTTGGATGTCAAGTGATGTAACTCAAAATTAAAATTTAAAAGGAAAGAACTTCGAACTTCAATATGTCACGTAAATCACATCAAAAAAATGTGTTTCACTATCGGCATTGGAAAATGTACCTCATAATTATGTTTTGGTTTTAGTTATAAAAGAAATATGAATTTTTGTACGAAATATTAAACTTCAAATTTCTCTCCTGAAAATTTTCCATTTTTACGCTTCACCATTGGAGTTTCACCATTTTGCATCCAAACGGTTCAAATATCGCCTTTAAAATCTCTATCTGAAGTTGCCTTTGAAATATTCCTGTCCAGATGAATTTTATATCTGTGTTTCTCACAATTTTTGTAATTGAACTTATGCTCTGAACACCCCTTATGCAAATGTAAATGCAGTCGATGTCGTCTTCTACACCGTTACAGAAAAACGACTGAACCGCCTAAACTGAAATAGGGAATATAGTTAGCACTTTGCTCAATCCGGCTTTACTTTCACTAAAATGATTATCGTAAGGCAGGCGCGAACCCATATTTTTTGTTAGAAGACTTCATGGTTTCGGGGGGAAGGGGGCAATAATTCAAGACACTATGTTCATGTTGTATCGAACGAGTGTTATTTTACAGATGAAAAAAATATTAACTAATTTTTAACCTATATTCTTAAGAAAAATGATAATAATAATTGTTTTTATCAGAAAAGAAATAGTACAAATGATGGGTAAGGTCAAATCTTTAGCTTAGATCAATTATTTCTCTGTTAAACAAGCAGATTTATTCACTGGCTTACAGTGGTTTTGGTGCCGGGTGTTTCTTAGCTGATTTGAAGTAGAATTGGGACGCTGAATCCAAATATGGCGTTAGTTTTCCCCTAACAGCTTTAGTTTTTGAGATATAGGAATTGCAAGACTGACCTGCTACAACGTTGAAAATTGCATAGGTGCTGTTTTACTGTAAGTGAAAAGAAAACTATGACATTTAAATCTGTTATTTGGAACACTGAAAATAATGAAAACAATATAAACAGAAACATCAAGTACATAATAACTCTGTAACTACATTTTATAATAGTTTTTATGAATAAAAAATCAAATAATTTGTTCAAAACGATCTATTCAACACTTCGGAAGCTTCGTTTTCGTGACATCCTTGAATGTTTCTTTGCACAGTCTCTTTTTAGGTTCCAGCAGTAATCTGCCAGCATATGGGCATCCCATCTTCCTTGGTAGCGGTCCTCCATTGTTTTAATATCTTGGTGAAATCTTTCACCTTGTTCTTCACTCAGACTGCCTACGTTGTCTGGGAAACGGTCCAAATGGCTGTGCAGGTAATGAATTTTGATACTCATATTACATCCAAGTTTTTGGAATGCATTAAGCATCTGGTTCACTAGCTCAACATAGTTATCAGCTTTATTATTGCCAAGGAAATTCTTGATAACTTCTACAAATGAGGTCCAAGCTCTACGTTCAGTCTCATTCATGGACTCCACGAAAGCCGGATCTTTCATGAGTTGTCTTATTTGGGGACCATCAAATATTCCAGCTTTTAATTTTTCTGTGCTGATCTGAGGTAGCTTGTTTCCCATGTAAGCAAAGCACGGCCCGTCCTTATTTAGCGCCTTTACAAACTGCTTCATCAAACCGAGCTTGAGATGTAGAGGTGGCAAAATGATTTTGTCACACTCAACAATAGGTATGTTAATAATATTTTTCTTACCAACAACCATGTCGTCTCTCTGCGGCCACTCTTTTTTTGACCAATGGTTTGCTTTGTCTCTGCTATCCCACAGACATAGAAAACAAGGATATTTTGTGTAGCCACTTTGCTGTCCAAGAAGAAAGTTCACCATCTTTAAATCCACACAAATCACCCACTGATGGTCCTGATATTTAATTTTTTCCATAACCAAAGCAATTGCTTCATATTCTTCTTTCAGTCGTGTTGAATGAGCGATTGGAATTGAGCCATATTTATTGCCATTGTGTAGAAGGACGCATTTTAAACTTCGCTTGGAGCTATCAATAAACAGGCGCCAATCATCTGGATTGTATTCTGGAAGACCCATGTGTTCTAGGAGACCTCTAACATCGTGACAGAATACGAGATTTGTGTCTTCAGTGAAAAATGGTAAAAACTCCTTTTCCCTTGTTCGGTAGAATGTGATTTTAGTTCCTTGTTCTAGTACGTTTTTCTCCTTCAATCTGGAAGCAAGTAATTCAGACGATTCTTTTGAAAGATTAAGGTCCCTAACTAGATCATTTAGCTCATCTTGATTAAACTGTTGAGGAATTGTTGACATTCCCTCATAATCACTGTCACTTCCATCATCCATGTCACAAGAATGTTCACTACGTTCGTTTTCAGTCTCACAAAGCTCTGGCAAGTGGTGAAACGTTGGGATTGGTATTTCATCGGAATGAACAACTGGACGTCTTGCTGAAGGCAGATCAGGATATGTCCACTTGTTCCGGTTATTTCTATTCATACCCGTAACATTTACCAGGCAGAAATAACAGTCATCAACATGGTTTGTGGGTTCCCTCCAAACCATTGGAACACCAAACTTAAGACTTTTTCTTTTTCCAGTTGTCCACTGTCGCAAGTGTTCAGTACACATTTTACACACAATATGTGGAGCCCACGTTTTATCTTGGTCCCCTAGGCGTACACCAAAATATGCATGATATGCTTTTTTTACAAAGTCACTGATATGTTTTCTATTGTCTTTAAATGTGTACTCACCACATATGTAGCAAAACACATCAGGATGGTTAACACAACTTCTTCGACTTGAACTCATTTTATGTTCAGGCCACTAACACGGATGTTAAATATAAAGCCTTAGTATACGCGATACAAGTTATGATTTCAGAACAAAACTCACATGTTCCAACATGTCACTCCACCTGCAAGACAACAACTACGATCCACTAGCCAAGTAGAATACCAATGCAATCTAGTGGACGTTCCTGGAACTACTATATGACTAGTTTCCGTTTAGTACCGACAGATAGCAGCACTAATGAGAAAAGAGCGCCGTTCTTCCAAATAGAAATCTCTACAGAGCACAGTAGGATTTATTTGAGTTGCAGAGTTTATAAGATCATATTCAAACTTGTTATTACGAGAATATTTTTATTTCTTTTGCTTATTTTGTATACTATTGCAAGAAGCATGCAGAAATAGTGGTTATATCATTTATAATTTACATATTTATTTTGGATTGTAATATTTCTTCCACATACATTGTAACGTAAATAACACTACTGGTACAGTAGCCTGTATCTACCAAAGTAGAGCTGATAGAAAAAAACTGCTTACATTATTGGATTCAGCGCCCCACACATAGTTAAAATCAGCTCTAAAATTTTAGGCACCAAGAAATTTTTTTTCTGTAGGCCTGTGATTATTTCTCTGTTAAACAAGCAGTTTTATTAAGGACGTGTATAATATATATGTAAAATTATGAAGTTTTAGGGGGATGTCCGAACCTGGCGGACTTCCTGCGTGGGTTCGCCCCTGTCCTAAGAGAAAAGAGGTTTCAAAATGTATATTAACAATACTAGTATGTTTACGAGCCCTTCACATTAGGGAGACGAAAAATAGTGTATAAACTCATTAAAAATATTTCCGCACGTGTCCCACCGATTTCAGGAACTACTTCTAAGCAAATAATAGAATAATTTCTATAAAATTTTGTTTTCCAATATACGAATATGATGCCAACACTCTCTCTTTCATGACGGGAAAACAGCAGAACTGTTTGACGTAATTTTGGAACATAATTAGAACTCCGCTAAATATTATACTTTTACCGCCATTAAAATTTGAATCCTGAGAGAGAAAGAGAGAGTTGAAATTTTATTGCAAGTGTACAGTACATTATAGACTTCTCATCTTAGGGAGATTAAACTCAGCACGTGAGCTTAAGATTAAAAATGAGTGAGCCTGTGCTCCATCGGTTTGAAAACTTCGATTTCATAGGAAAAAAAGAGGGCAATTTCTAAAATAAATTAATTTATATTATAATTCAATTTTGTATTTATAAAATTGCAAAAGTGAGGAAACGGTTCAACCGTCTAAAATCATTTTTGATCAGTTAGATCTTGGGTTTACTTCGTTTGTTTGTTTGTTTTTTTTCTTTTTTTTATACAGAAGTATTTTCAAATGTAATGCGTACAAGTGAAATTCATATCCTAAATGAGGATGATATTTGTCTTTTTTCGCAAAAAATGGCATCTGGGTGGTTTGAAATTAACTTCTGAACACAGCACTTAGCACTCGGGTTGAATTTTTATAATTTCACTTCGATTCAGACTCACATTCCAGGGAATAGGTCTGAAAGGTATTCTAATATACTTTTCAAATAATTCCCATAAACCTATGCTTCCCATGAGAAGAGTGGACTTTTGAGAAAGTTATATATATTAGGTTGATGAGAATAAAATAGCAACCTTATACGTCATTTTAAAACGCCAAAAATTCTTCATTAAAATATAACTGCAGTACCGGTTAATCAAAACAGTCACAGTCCGCAACCACCCAAATTTGCCATAGCTCAATCAATGGTTAATGACATCCAGTGGAAAAACAAATGTGGAGTCTGCGATACAAAGAAGTCATTAACAGCTTAAACATCAAGGAAAGTGTTCCCTTCTAGGGAATTATCGAAATTCTGGAAGAGGTTGTAGTCAGTGGGAGAGATATCGGAGGAATACGATGGGTGTGAAAGGGTTTCATATTACAACTCATCGAGGTAACGCAACATCCATTAGGTTCGTTCTCAGCCCCCGCGAAGTGAACTTTGTGGTGGACTAACACCGTGTGCGTGGGTTTCCTCGAAGTTCTCCCGTTCCCTTCCACTATCTCAATTCCACCATTTCATTCATTACTCATCATCATCGTCTCTTTTAGGCTAACCGGCATAGCCGTGGGACGTAAAATTCAAAAATTTCATTTCATTTCATTTTCAACATCCATTGAGCGTCATTTGCTCGTGCATTGTCATGCAACATCAATACACTATGTACTTTGAACATAGTTGAACGTTTGCATGTTGTGATGGATTTAATGGAATTCGTTTAAGTTCAGTTCACTATAGCTCAGTTTTGTATTTATAGTTTCACCTAACCTGAGAAATACATGATAGATCAGTCCCACCATGGACCACAATTCCAGTAACAGCATCTTGTGCGGGCATAAAGCTGATTTACAAAACCGGCCTGGACGTTGATCATGATTCAACTATTGTCTTGACTGTTTGTGATATTCATAGCGAATTTTCCATCTGAAGTGGAATTCGATGCAGGCAACTTTCCTTTGTACTATTTGCATTCGGACAACTGCACACCTTCAGACAGCGATTCTTGTTGGTCCATGTCAACTCATGTTGCCCCAATAAGTACAACTTTTTTATATTACAGATTGCATGGAACCACCAGATAACAGTGGTGTGGTGTACGCCTTACTCGTCAGCAAAGGCACGAAAACTTTCCCGTCGGTTTGCATAATGGTGTTTCTGGGAAGCTTATTCGAAAATGATATTGTCAAAACCCATTGTGTTCATTTTTCACTATTCTTAGCGAAAAAAAAAACTTTTGCGTACTAACGGCGACTAATATGTTCATTTGCCATTTCTGTTCAAAGGCACTGATAATGACTTTACTCTGTTTTACTCGTTGGTCATATGCCGTTTTTGGCTGACCCATTCTGCAACTTCAGATACAGTTTTGAATGCCTAAATCTTCAATAATAACAATAATAATAATAATAATAAGAAGAAGAAGAAGAAGCAGAATAAGAATAATAATCTATTATCACGAGTTTCTAGTGGACAAACACCGTGCTCGTGGGTTTTCTCGGGGTTATACCGTTTCCTCCACTTTCTTCATTCCAACAGTTCACTCATCTCTCATCGTCACCGTCTCCTTTAGTCTAACCGGCATAAACGTAAAACTTAATGATTTCATTTTTTTCACGAGTTGCTATTTGTTTCCAGCAAAATTACTGCATACCATTATAGTGCATTATTATTATTATTATTATTATTATTATTATTATTATTATTATTATTATCAAATTTGATCTTTATGAAATCACAGTTCCTACTCAGTAATTATTTTGTGTTTGTATAATATTTAATGTAATGACCGAATATTTATTATATTTGCAAGTTAAATAACAATAAGAACAACTGTAATTTACTATATATTCTTCGCTCACGATTTGTTTAAATGTAGATTTTAATTTCCTTTCACACCGACAACCCTTTCGACAATTCAAAATAATAGTAAGTATTTTTTAACAAACAGCTTTAAAAACGAAGAGTTGCGGGTAATGCCGAAAGACAGAAGAACAGTATTTAGTATTTATTTTCATCACTGTTGATAACAATTAATATACCAAAAGCCTACATTACTTACAAGGGAAGGTCACGAACTGGCTCCGCTGAGATCCGTAGGAGACAATTGTGTTTCTCGTTGAATTAGTCATTGATCCCTTTATTTTAACGGATCAAATGTATGAAGATGCAACATAATTGTCAGCTGTGATTGTCAGATGCAACATATTTGTCACCATTTGTATGTAAAGTCATTTTTCACGATGGCAGCTATATTGGGCTACAGATGATACGTCTTTGACTTTTTGTGGATATCTACTATTGACAATAAACGTAAATACGTCATTTCGCTTCTCCAGCTTCAATAGGTTGAGCTGGAGATGCATGTAATACATTGTGCAACATTTTAAACTCAAGACGTCGCGTTTCTGAACATTTCCTATCTTTCCGTCACCCACCCTTACTAATCAACATTCATGCCAAATTTGGTTTTCCTAACTTCGGCAGTTTGGAGTGCATATACTTTCGAGATCTTGGATTGAAGATGGGTATAGACTTTTCAATTAAGTTTGTGTTTACATTTTGACCCTCTGTCATTTTGCACAGGGTTATCGTAAAGAGTCGAGACTTTTATCATTTTCTTTCATTTCACAATTTTCAAATTATGTGCTACTTACCCTTCGTCTGCCATTTGAAACTTTTCAGTTGGAGCCCTGCGGTAGACCCTCGAGCATTTTTTTTCTTTTTTTTTTAACTCCAGAAAGTGTGTCCTTAAAATGATGGGATATGTGTTCGTCGAGTTTTCCATCTACCCAACTCTTTCCGTACAAATGACCCAGTTAAAACTATTCTGCCAGCTAATGGCTTTTACATTACAAAATGTGTTCTAACTCAAGACATCCCGCCCGATGACACATATAACTTTGGGATTCGCAGGTTGGAAACCACTATTCAACGGTGATTACGAAACGGAAATATGTTCTTTCTTCATGTAAGTTTACTTATACCGCAGGTGAGTATGTTTGCATGTAAGGCTTAGGTTATTTTAGATCTAAATCTTACATGTGTTATTTCCTTTTTAGGTAATTTTACATTCTGCTGGCCTACTTAGGTTATTTCAGTTTCTAATTATGTTAGGAGTAGAAAACACAATACAATATTCTGAGTATTCATTCTCCTAAAATCAATGAATGGTGTTGCAGTATCAACATATTCTCTCTCTCTCTCTCTCTCTCTCTATATATATATATATATATATATATATATATATATACAGTGGCGGATCCAGGATATGATCAAGGGAGGTGCTAAACCATAGTTTGCCGTTTTATCCACTGTAAAGGAGGGTTGATTGAAGCCCATTTTATCCAGTGTATACCTGATCGTCAAGGGGGGCTATAGACGCTATAGCCCAAGCTTGGATACGCCACTATATATATATATATATATATATATATATATATATATATATATATATATATATATATATACACGTGTTCCAAGTTATTTCTTTATCTTTCCTTAATATTTCATTCTTCTTTACATTTTTATTTATATTTTACTACATGTATTATATTTGCAGTTGTCAACTTTCCACTATTGGGATATTACAATACATATAAATATCGAACTTGTAACGAAGTATGGGACTACAAGCTTTGAACTACAACATAACCCATTATTAATGATTCTCAACGGTAGAATGTTAGGACCCTATGTCTCATACCTGCATAGTCGGGCACTACTTCTATTTTTTAATGTTCTTTCTTACTTTTTGTGGGTTATAAATAGCTTGGAGAATTGGAAAAAAATAAAAGAATGTAGAGCTTTCTTTTCTGCGGTTAAGACTTGTGACAAACTATTTGACAACGAAAAAATAAATGCTGATTTTTCAACGGTATGTATCGTAGTTACATTCTCGCCCTACTATATCGGGACATCTTTTCTCTGCTGTGGAAGTACATTAATGTAGCAGTAAATTTAATAATTATTCAGAAAATAATAAATGTCTCATAAAATACAAAATTAAAGAGAGACCTTGTGCTTCCAGAGAACGAAATCCAGTGCAAAATCGAAGTGATTTTATTTCTGAAATTAATAAATAACAAAGCAACATATATTAATATGTAGATCTGGAATTGTTGTCAGTTCTCCATCAGAAATCAATAATTTATTGCTTTATTATTTTATTAAATTAACTGTAAAACCAACATTTAATATTAAATTTTGTAGAGCAATGCATCTCTCAACTTAGAAATTGTCACGAAAAGAAGTTTTAAGAATTATGAGTTTCTTATTTTCAGCTAAGGAAATATTCGATTATCATAATATAACATTGATGGAATTATTATATATAAGCGTGCTTCTCAGCTGAGAATAATGTTCCAAATTGTTATCAATCCTTTTTAAAATTATTTCCTAAGTTCATGTTGCTATACTTATTAACTGTTAACATTTGTTTTTGTTTTACAGTTACTTATTAAAACTGAACAATGATGAAAGCTTTTTGTGGATGTCTCATGAAAGGTGTTTTCAGGTTCTGCCTAAAGACCCTCCAGCACTTTGTAGAAAATATTTTAAATTATCTTATCTTTAGGCAGAACGGGAATTAACGTTCTCCCTAATCCTTCGAGATAGGGAATTCTGTGCAGGAAAATATTTTTTTTCTAGAGAAGTTTTCTTTAGAAATTCTAACAGATTCTATAAGAAGAGTAACTAAATCTTCAAGCTTCATCGTAAATTTTAGATGTTATTCTCCTTGTTCTTCTTGCAAAAATAAGTAGAATACAATTCTGTGCACATCTACTTTAATAAATATGAATGTTTTTTTTTATTTTTTATTTTTTTATTTTGTTCGGGTTTCAAAGGTTTATCTCCAGCATGCTAAGGCTTGTAGTACTTAAAAGGTGTCACAGTTCACATCCCCAAGACATGTTTGGCCATATATTAAACAAACAATGCAAGAGGTGCATAAGGCGACCTCCCTCCTCCCAAACAAAGAGCCTTTTTCTTCTACATCACAACTCCTTTTTCGGCATCACCTGATCAGGTGATTTGTCTTCTATACATGATTCTATACGACATGCAATATGTCATATTTACTTATATTGTCAATGTAAATACTAGCAATACTAAATACCACATATTGTCAATATAGCCAACACAATTTAAAACAATTCGTGACGGGGAAATATAGCCACCTTGCTGACGTCCCCATTAAACCCCCTCTATTCTATTCTATTCTATTCTACAATTTAAAACAAGATCTCATCATCACTGTTCTAAACGTAAACAGTATGCAACCGCATCTACGTAAGCCACCAAGTCTATTACATGTGATTCCAGGCATCCACCTTCAAAAGTACCAAACTGAAACAAATTTTATAAGTGCCTTTCCCTTCCTCGTTATCTGACCTTTTGAATTGATTAAAACTCTACAAAACATACAAGTATTTCAATATGTGATATTGATATTTTGTATTGCTGCTATTTATAGAAGACAAATCGGCTGATAAGGTGATACCGAAAAAGGAGTTGTAATGCAGAAGTCTAAGACCCTTTCTTAAGGGCAGTCTTATGCATCCTCTTGCATTGTTTGCTTAATATGTGACAAAACTTATCTTGGGAATGTAAACTGTTGTACCATTTAAATATTGTGAGCCTTAACATGCTGGAAATTAATTACTGGAAATCTGAATCAATTTTTGTTGTGAAATGACTTGATATTAGACTGAAGTGAGATTGTTTTGTGTTTGTTTCAATTACAAAGTTACACTGCTTTCTTACAAGTAAGTCAATCAATTTTCCATTTCCCTGCAGGTATTAAAAAATGCATTCATGTTTACTAAAATAGATGTGGAAAACACTACTAATAACAGAACAGTATCCTAGTCATTTTTCGGAGAAGAATATGTAGAATAACATATGATGAAACTTTGAGATATAGTTACTCTTCTTACATAATTTGTTAGAATTACTAAACAGATTATTACAAACAGAATTACTAAACATATGTTTATTGAAATATTTTTTTTAATACTGAAAACCCAGTAAAACATGTAAGATTGTTATAGTAAGTATATATATTTTACATTTTGAGTTTTGCTAAAATATCTTAAGCAGTATTTCACAATTAAAAGAAATAACTATTTATACAGCACTCAAAATAAAAGATTCCAATATCAGCTGTTTTTCGTAATTCAAATGAATGGTCCTACAATAATATGCTAAATGTATTGAAAAAGTATTAAATGTATATTAAATAGGAGTACCCAGAACGTTTCATATGGGTGTGTGTGTCTGTGAAAGTAATCAAAGCCAATCTGCCCTTTTATTATAACACTTCTATGTTTTTTATTGGACTCACAGTAGGGCTATTTAAAAAATAAAAAGTTATTTCCATAAAAATATAGATAATATTTTAAAATATATGAATCGAAGCAAAAAGTAATCCAATAGGATGTACACATCCAATACATACTCTTAAGATTCGGTCCCTTGGATTTTGTCTCGTCAGAATTTTCCTTGGGTTTTGTCCGCGCCCTCGTTATTACAGCCGATATATGCAAAAGTTCCGATATGCATAAAAACACGCTAGGAGTTACGCATTTCGGTACAGCATTTCCCTAAAAGATCCCTCCTCGTATAAAATGCTCTATTTCCAAAAATTAGGCAGAACTGGAATTCCCGTTCTGCCTAAAGATAAAATCATTGAAACATTTTCTACAAAGTACTGGAGGGCCTTTAAGCAGAACGGGAATGAATCCTTATGAAAAGTGATACCTTCTGAATGTTTAAATAACTTCAAAATAGGAACAAATCTCACTTAGAAAATCATGATTTTTTAAAAAATAAATAAATAAAAGGCCCAGCTTATATTGTACTTGAAAAAAAAAACTTTGAGAAGAAAGGCGTAAACATAAAAGCACTAAAAGGTATTATAAAAGATTTTTTTTCAGTTCTCTTCGATTAACCTGGGTTGCAATTACACGATTTCTCGGAAAAGCCTAAACTTCAATATGTATATATATATATATATATATATATATATATATATATATATATATATATATATATATATATATATATATATATATATATATATATATATATATACTATGTATCTTATATTGTATACTTAAAATATAACCATTATTTGCTGAAACAACGTCTGTCACTGCTTTAATGATCATATACAGAGTGTTAATGAACTATAAGGACAAACTGTGAGAGCTGGTTCCTCACATCAAAATAAGATAAAATGTTCATATAGACCTATGGCGGAAAGTGCATAGTTTTAGAGCTAGGGCTGTCCAAAATCGCGAATAAAACAAGATTCAACAGACCCTATTTTGAATTCCAGAAACTGTGGATGGTGGTCCTTATCAGCGTAAAGGAAGCCACGCATACACAATCCAAAAGTGCATATGTCGTCAATTTTCAATAGAAATACAGGATATTCCCTACAGGGTGTGATTCTCAGATATGCTCTCAATAGAGTTTTCAGATATACCCTGATTTCAAGGAGGGTCCAAAGTAGGCAGGAGGTATACCCTGATAACAATGGACATCCAATGGACATCCAAGAAAATATTGCAGTGTGTGCTTTTCCGAGTAGGAGAGACCGTGCTGCTGACGATCCTTAGCACTTCCGACATCGTGCCAAAAGATTTTGTGTTCATTGCAACAAGCCTTATCGTTTGCCTACTTTGGAGTAATCATAAAATCAGAGCATATCTCAAAATTCGGTTGATGGCATGTCTGGGAATTTCACCCTGCATGGAATACTTTACGCTCATTGAACAGTAATGCAATATGCATTTTTGGACTTCCTTTAAGCCGATAAGGACCACCATCCACAGTTTCTCAAATTCGAAATAGGGCCTCTTAAAATTTATCTTTTTCGCGATTTTGGACAGCCGTTGCTCTGAAACTATACCCTTTTCCTCACAGGTCCATAGGAACTTTTCCTCTTACTTTGATGTAAGGAATCACCTCCTACAGTTTGTCGGTATAGTTCATTAACACCCTGTATATTGATGGAGGTTTATAGAAACTGACTCTGTGGCCCCAGTTCCACGTTCCATGTACTTGTTTGATACATTTCATAGTTTTACTCGAGAATTAAAAAGCATTGCGTCTGAAATAATGTTTATCTGCTTAATTTCAGATTTATGAGATGTAGCGTGCTGTTTACAGTAAAACCATAACCACTAATCACGTTTGTATCATGTAAGTTCCCCACCGGGAATCGAACCCGAGATTATGTGTAAGAAAAGCACGCGCGTTTTTCACTTGGTCATAAAAGCGCACTGAAGTATTATTTAAGTAAATTTGTAGGTTATAATGCTTCTTAAATGTTAATCATTAACAGTAAATAGCATTCCGTTGCACTTATTTCCACACTCAATGCATTAGTAATCTGTTGTGTGTGGGTGCATGAATCTATATAGACCATGTACAGTGAGAGGAAGTACGAAGGCAATTCGCCAACAAAACTTAATTTGGATCACTGCATAGCAAATTTCAGTATTTATTTTAGCTTTTCACCTAGAAAAAATCCATGAATTTCTCTCATATGTGAACAGCATACCTACGTCAAATTCTGTAAGTTTCGTCCAATTATCATTTTTCTTCGTTTTGGTGTTGAATGGTAACATTTCCCTTGAGAAACAGTCTCAGGTTGTTCATCCAAACCGTGCCTCTGTGCATGAACCATTTATCACTGCTGCTAGCGTCACCAGAATTGGTTCACGTTCCCAAGCAAGCTACCATGCTTCTTTTCTTCTTTTTTAACAGAGATCGGCAATAGGAGAAAGTTTAGTCTAGGTAGCACATGGGTCTATATTTAGTGGACGCACCGGTCGTCGATAAGAATAGCTAGCCAAGTAGAAATCTCCCAGGTCGGGGTCACTGTAACATTGAGAATGGGGAAGTATCTTTGTATTCAGTTCTTGAAATATTCCAATTATTTTACTTAATACTTACAAGTAAACACATTTCCATTGAGTACGAATGTGGTTGTAGCGAGTAAATACCTGTGACGGTGAATAGGTGCACACAGGTACATATTCATTCAATACAATCTAGCAAATATATATATATATATATATATATATATATATATATATATATATATATATATATAAAATAGATCCAGCATAAGAAACTGCAACCCATAAAGGATCGATACGTAACATATATCGGTCATTTAAATATTTGATTATGATTTGCTCTAATGAGCAGGGTAGCTCTTCGATGAATGTATGTTGTTACTGTCTTATCTATCTACTACACAACTTGGAGAAATGAGTTTCCAAGATGTATGAAGAAAGAAAAGAAATTGAATCTTTAATTAAAATCTCATTGTTATTCTTTGTAGGTCTACACAAAAGAAGACGAATAATTAATATAAGTTGAATGATTATAAAATAATTGATGAAATGAGAATGTAGGAGAGCTCCGAGAAAAAAACAAACACCACGAACATGATATTGTCCATCATAACTCTCATGGTCTACAATCGAACCAAGGACCTATCGCTCTAAAAGTGAATACTGTACTACCTTTTTGGACTTTCTTTTATTTATTGGATCAAAAGATCCAATATATTTCAAACATAAATTTTCTTGTAGGCCTTATATCTGGAGAACTACATGTAGTGTATCCAAACCAAAAAGAAAAAAAAACACTTATCTTAGTATGATGTGATTATTCCGCAAAAAAATACGAAAACTTGATTTAGGGTAAATTCAAAATTTTTGAGATCCCTCATCCAAAGAATCCAATATATTTAATTCAATCAAGTATTTTCTTGTACGCTTTATATCTCGAAAACTACATATAGTGAAGCCAAACCAAAACTACCAATTAACTCAGAATGATGTCCTTATTCTGTAAAACTACGAAATCTCGATTAAGGGTCCATTTACAATTTTTGTGGCCCCTGATCCAAAAAAAAAATCCAACATATTTCATTCAATTACAAATCTTCTTGTACGCCTTATATCTCGATAACTAGATATAATGTAGCCAAAGCATAACTTCCACTTAGTATGGTGTGCTTATTTCGTAAAAAATATGAAATCTCGATTTAGGAACCATTCAAATTTTTGTGATCCCGGTTCCAAACAATTAAATATATTTCATTCAATCAAATATTTCCTTGTACGCCTTATATCTGGAGAACTACATATAGTGCAGAAAAAACAAAACTACCACTTAACTCAGTATGATGTCCTTATTCCGAAAAAATACGAAATTTTAATTTAGGGGCCATTCAAAAGTTGTGGGGCCCCTGATCCAAAAAATCCAATATATTTCATTCGATCAAGCATTTTCTTGTACGCCTTATATCTCGAGAAGTACATATAGTGCAGCCAAATCAAAACTTCCTCTTAACTCAGTATGATGTACTTATTCCGCAAAAAAAAAATATCAAATCTCGATTTAGGAGCCGTTCAAAAATTTTGTGGGCCATGAACCAAAAAATCCAATGTTTTGTATTCAATTATAATTTTTCTTGTAGGCCTTAGATCTGGAGAACTATATATACTGTAGCCAAACCAAAACCACCACTTAACTCAGTATAAGGAGCTTATTCCGTAAAAGATATGAAATCTCGATTTAGGGGTCATTAAAAGTTTTTGTGGCTCCTGATCCAAAAAATCCAATATATTTCATTCAATCAAACGTTTTCTTGTAAGTCTTATATCTGAAGAACTGCATATAGTGTATCCAAACCAAAACTACCACTTATTTCAGTTTGATGTGCTTATTCCGTAAAATATACGGAAACGATTTATCTAGAGGCCGTTCAAAAATTTTGTCGCTCCTGACCCAACATCTAATTATTGGCCAAGATCGCAATCTTTTGATCCATTTTTTTTTTTTTGGATCATTCCTAAAATTCTTGTTTATAACTTTGTAGTACAAAGAGACTGTACGAGGGTAAGTCAGAACGTAAGCTTCCCATCTTTTGTTTCCTCGAGAAATTGTAAAGCAATGGACCAAACAAGACATCAATTTAATACGGTAACCATCCATATATCGTTTGATGACATATAACCTTTGCAGATGAAGGTATCACAGTGCTAGCACAAATTCTGGCTCATTCTGGCACTGCAAATATGAAGAGAAGACCTGTTTCTAACTCTGCCAAAGGGGGAAGAGTAAGTGGTTGTACGGTTTGCATAGGTCCATTCGGCATCGGAGCTGAAATTCATGGCGGACTCATGGAAATGGTGTGGAGTTTTTGCCGGCAGTACAGTGAGGGGCGTCACCATGTGGTTAATACACCGAGACATGGATAGTTGTAAACAGCCATTGTAGACAGGGATATCAGGCGTGTAGGTAAAATTGTTCAAGTGAAACGCGATTAGGAATAAAAGTGTCTCAGTTGAGAATTATGACCAGAGGCGAAGCGTGGGTCCACTATTTCACACCAGAATCGACGCCCGCAATGTTCTGTTGCCAGATCTTCGGAGGTTGTAACGACCAACGCTCAGCGGTATTGTAATATTCTGGCAAAACTGAGGTTCAATCTAGTCCAAGTTTCTTGACAAGTTTGAGTTTCGAAGAAGGTCAGGGTCGTAGCTTTCGTGCTACTCGCAGGAAGTTGCCTAGCATTCTGACGTCTATTCTTCTTTCGGACGACAATGCAAATAGCAGACTTTACAACTGAAACACAAAAGCATTCTGCCACGCTCGGTTGGCAGCGCATTGACCACCAGCGGGAAGATCCCGCCTTTGCGTTCAGGGACTTCTATCTTTTGTCAGCATTGAATAAGGCTCTCAGCAAAAGGCGCTTTAAAACTATTGGCGAAGCGAAGACAGTGGTGAAGGACTATTTTCTTTTTCGTATGTAGAATGCACAATGTTTCTTTCCAGAAATCGTTTATACAGGATGCCCCATTTAAAAAGGAAATTAGAATCAGGTATATGCTAACTTTTGAACGGAATGAGGTACACGTATAAATGATATTCCAGTTTTTAGCTTGATCCATGTAGAAATTTTTAAACATGTAAACAGCTAATGAAGACCACATGTGTACATGCAGTGTTGCCAAATGTAAGTGAAAGTGTTAAAAATGTTTACAAAACATGGTAAATCGCATGTTACACATCCACATGGACATGCAGCCCACAATTTTCAGCGTGAATCTGAGGGTTGCATTGGTAGTTATCTAGTCGAAAAAGAACGGTTCAATTTCACCACCAATTTGTCCAGAATTCCGCCATTAATGGCGTACCCGCAAGAACGTGGTTTTTGAAATTTATGCTACACATTGGCAACACCGTCTGTGTTTAAGAGGAACAGGATGTGTTTATAGATATGTTTATAGTAGTAGGAAAATGATCGATCTGGATCAGTGTCTGACGTTTTTGCGATTTTTCACAGTGATCCCTGAGAGCATGTAGCAGATTTCGCATTGTCGGACGATACGCCATGACCCACATACCATCCAACCATGAAAAATCGAACACCCCGAAAACGTTGTATTTTATGACCACCTATTTAGGGGTGTATTCGTTTCCTTTATGACCCTATTTTAGGGTTGACTCGTTCCCTTTTATGACCCCCTATTTTTAAGATAACACAAATTACATAAGACTATGAGCCCATTTTCAAACCCTATTTAACATAACAAAGGCTACTAGCATAACAGACAATAATGCGGGTATATTCGTTCTCTTTTATGAGCACTTTTTCCACTCCTATTTTCACATAGGAGAAATTACATAAGACTATGAGCATAGACTACGAACGCATATTTTAGCAGCACTCCTATGTAACATAGCAAAGGCTACTAAGATAACAGACAATAATGGGGTGCATTCATTCTCTTTTAGGAGCACATTTTTCAAACTCTATTTTAACATAAGAGAAAATACTTAATACAATGAACACATAATCCAATCAGATATTACACAGAAACTACGACCAGAGCAGAGCTGTCAACACATTTTCCAATACCTATGTAACATAACAGAACTTACATAAGCAGACTTATATAGCAGACCTATATAGCAGAACTTATATAGCAGACCTATAAAAGAGTTTGACTTATTGTTCCAAATTTATTTTAACATTGCAAAATTTATGTAAGACAATGAACACAGAAACTACGAACGCATATTTTAACAGAACTCCTATGTGACGTAGCAAATATTACTAACATAACAGAGAGTAAGTGGAAGTACTCGTTCCCTTTCATCAACCCCTATGTAAAATAGCATAGAATACATAACACTGTAAACACAGAGACTACGAACGCATATTTTAGCAGCACTCTTACGTAACATAGCAAAGACTATAAACTCATCTATGGCATACAGCAATTCTTATATAACATAGTAAATAATACACAAGAAAAGCATTGGACTATGAGAACATTTTCCATCTCTATTTACCCTAACTGAGATTTGACCAGGTATAGTAAACTATTTTTATGACACATTTTAGGGGTGTAATCGTTCTCTTTTAAGACTACTTTTCTCAACCCTTACTTTAACATAGGTGAAATTACACAGCGACTACGAACACCTATTTTTGCAACCGTCTATGTATAAAAGAGTATGACCTATTTTTTAAACCACTATTTAACATAGTACAGATTACAACCCCTATTTATTACAGCAGAGAATATGAACCAAAAGCAGGAATGTACTCGTTCCCTTCTATCAACACCTATGTAACATAAGCATTCATCTAGTACTGCATGTCCCAAAAGTACTGAACATCGAGGCCAAAGTCAAAAATTTAAACCCGAATAAATCGTAAATGAAGCAACATATTGAGGTGCTGTTTCCACATTTATTAATAGGTCATCAACTGCTACATGTCCCAAAAGTACTGACCATCGAGGTCAGGGTCAAATGTTTAAACCCAGATAACTCGTAAACGAAGCAACATATTGAGGTGCTGTTTTCACCTTTAGTAACAGCTCATCAACACTACATGTCCCAAAAGTACTGACCGTGGAGGTCAAAGGTCAAATATTTAAACCCGAATAACTCGTAAACGGAGCTATATATTCAGGTGCTTTTTCCACATTTAGTAATAGGTCACCAACTACTACATGTCTCAAAAGTACTGACCATAAATATCGAAGGTCACATATTTGAACACGAATAACTCGTAAACGGAATCAAATATTGAGGTGCGGTTCCCACATTTGGTAGTAAGTCATCAAGTACTGCATGTCCCAAAAGTACTGAACATCGAGGTCAAAGGTCAAATATTTAAACTCAAATAACTCGTACACGGAGCAACATATTGAGGTGCTGTTTCTACATTTAGTATTGTATCACCAACTGCTGCATCTCGCGAAAATACTGACCATCGAGGTCAAAGATCAGATATTTAATCTCGAATAACTAGTAAACAACACATCATATTGAAGTGCTGTTCTCAGATTTAGTAATGAATCACCTACTGCTGCATGTCTCAAAAGTACTGACTATCGAGGTCAAAGGTCAAATATTTAAACACGAATAACTCGTAAACGGAGTTACATATTGAGGTGCTGTTTCAACATTTAGTAATAGGTAATCAACTACAACATGACAAAAATGTACTGACAATCGAGATCAAATGTCAAATAATTAAACACAAATAACTCGTAAACGGAGCGACATATTGAAGTGCTGTTTCAACATTTAGTAATAGGTAATCAACTACTACATGCCAAAAAGCACTGTTAATCGAGGACAAATGTCAAATAATTAAACACGAATAACTTGCAAACGGAGTCACATATTGCGGTGCTCTTTCCAAATTTAGAAATAAGTCATCAAGTTCTACACGTTCCAAAACTACTGACTATCGAGGTCAAAGGTCAAATATTTAAACTCGAATAACTAGTAAACGGAGCAACATATCGAGATGCTGTTTCCAGATTTAGTAATGGATCACCTACTGCTGCATGTCGCAAAAGTACTGACCATCGGGGTCAAAGGTCAAATATTTAAACACGAATAACTCGTAAACGGAGTCACATATTGAGGTGCTGTTTCAACATTTAGTAATAGGTAATCAACTACAACATGTTAAAAAAAGTACTGACAATCGACGTCAAAGGTCAAATATTTAAAAACGAGTAAACGGTGCAACATATCAAGATCCTGTTTCCAGATTTAGTAATGGATCACCTACTGCTGCATGTCGCAAAAGTACTGACCATCAAGGTCAAAGGTCAAATAATTAAACCCGAATAACTTGTAAACGGTGCCACACATGTGATGCTGTTTCAACATTTACTAATAGGTAATCAACTAATACATTCCAAAAAAGCACTGACCATCGAGGTTAAAGGTCAAGTCCCCAAAATACTGACCATCGAGGTCAAAGGTAAAATGTTGAAACTCGAATAAATCGTAAACGGAGCCATGTTGAGGTGCTGTTTCCTCATTTAGTAACAGGTCATCAACTATTACTTGTTCCAAAATTACAGACCATCGAGGTCAAAGGTCAAATATTTAAACACGAATAACTCTTAAACGTAGCCATATATTGCGGTGCTCTTTCCACTTCTGTGCAAAAAATGAAAAAGCAAACAAATGCCATTTTACCTAGCTCAGAATTGTATATCATTTTGTACTTCTCAAATAAAAGAAAGAAAAATTTTACTAACCTAAAGAAAGCGAAAAAGGCCTCTTTTAACTAACTCAAAATTTTATATCATTTTGTACTACTCAAATAAACGAAGGAATAAATTTGTATTAACCACAAAAAAGCGAAGAAAGGACATTTTAGCTAACTCAGATATTTTGTATCATTTTGTACTACTTCAATAAACGAAGGAAAAAATTTGAATGGAGTACTTATGTTTGAAACAACTAGAAAAAAGACGGAAGAAGGACAATTTAACTAACTGTGTATTTTATATCCTTTTGTACTATTTAAATAAACAAAGAAATAAATTTGTACCACAAAGAAAAAGCAAAGAATTTTGTACCTATTTATGCCATTCAAATAAACGAAGGAATAAATTTCGATGGAGTATTTAGTTTTATACTAACCAGAAAAAGAAGTGAAGAATGAATAAAATTTTGGTGGACTATTTTCTTTTGTATCAACTGGAAAAGTGAAGAAAAGCCACTTTAACTAGCTCAGAATTTTATATCATTATGTTCTGTTTAAACAAACGAAAAATGACCATTTCAACTAGCTCAGAATTTATTTACCTTTTGTACTACTCAAATATACAAAAGAACAAATTTAAATATTTTTTTTAACAACCAGAAAAGAACCATTTTAACAAGTTTATAATTTCTGTACCTTTCGGTGCTATTCAAATGAATGAAATAAATAATTTGGGTGTTCTACTTTTTATAACAACGAGAAAAAATGAACGTCCATTTTAACTAGCTGACTGTTTTATATCATATTGTACTACTTAAATATACGAAAGAATATATTTGAGTGACCTATTCAATTTTGTACCAACGAGAAATGCCATTTTAACTGGCTCAGAGTTTTATACTTTTTGTAGTATTGAAACAAAGCAACGGATAAATTTGAGTGGTCTATTTAGTTTTGTACTAACCCAAAAAATGCTAAGAAGGGCTACATTAAATAGCTGAGTATTTCATACCATTTTGTACTATTTTAATAAACAAAGGAATAAATTTGTATTAACCAGAAAAGTAAAGAAAGACCAATTTAACTAGCTCCGAATTTTATATCATTTTAAACTAGTCAGATAAACGAAAGAATGCAGTTGAGTGATCTATTCAATTTTGTAGCAACCAGTGAAAAAGGAAGAAATGTCATTTTAAATAGCTGAGTATATTATACCATTTTCTAATACTCAAATAAACGAAAGAATAAAGTTGTACTAACCAGGAAAAGCGAAAAAGAACCATTTAAACTAGTTCAGAATTTATATACGGTTTGTTTAGGTGTACTACTTTTTGTACCTTATTTATGTTTATGAGAATGTCATTTAACCTAGCTCAGAATGTTTGTACCTTATTGTACTATTTAAGCAAACAAAGGGATAAATTTGAGTGAACTATTCAATTTTGTACCAACTAGAAATGACATTTTAACTAGCTGAATCTTTTAAAACATTTTGCACTATTTAAAAAAACAAACGGATAAATTTTTACTAATCAGAAAAAGGGAAAAGGACCATTTTAACTGGATCATAAGTTCTATACCATTTTGTTCTATTTGAACAAACGAAGAGATAATTTTTAAGTTAGCTTTTCAATTTTATAGCAAGAAGAAAAAAGTCAAAAAGGACTATTTTAACTAACTCAGAATTTTATTTCATTTTGTAATACTCAAATAAACGAAGAAATAAATTTGGATGGAGTATTTAGTTTTGTAAAAGGTAGAAAAAGGAAAGAATTATCATTTTGTACTAATCAAGTAAACAAAAAATAAATTTGTCCTAACCAGAAAAAGCGAAAAAAGAACATTTTAACTAGCGCAGCATTTTACACCTTTTTGTGCTACTCAAATAAAACGAAGCAATAAATTTGTGTTACCTATTTAGTTTTGTGACCTAATCAGTTTTGTGTGACCTTTTCAGTTTTGTAGCAGAAGAAAGGAGAGAATTAACATTTTGTACTAATCAAATAAACGAATGAATAAATTTGGGTGGCCCGTTCAGTGTTGTACCAACCACGAAAAAAAGCTAAGAAGGTCAATTTCAACTAGCTCAATATTTCTGTACCACTCAAATAAACGAAGGAATAATTTTGGGTAATCTATATTATTGTTGTACCAATCAGAAGGAAATCAAAGAAGGTTCACTCTAACTAGCTCACCACTTTATACCATTTTGTACTACTCAAATAAACGAAGGAGTAAATTTGAGTGACCTATTGAATTTTGTAGCAATCAGAAGAAAAACAAAGAATCGGTTCTTTTCTGGTTGAAACAAAAAGGGCATTCCAATTTGTTCTTTTGTTTATTTGAGTAGTACAAAAGGTACATAAATACTGAGCTAGTTAAAATGGTCATTTTTGTTTGTTTAAACAGTACATAATGATATAAAATTCTAAGCTAGTTAAAGTGGCTCTTCTTCACTTTTTCAATTTGTACAAAAGAAAATGGTAAACCAAAATTTTATTAATTCTTTACTTCTTTTTCTGATTAGTACAAAACTAAATACTCTATCGATATTTTTTCCTTCGTTTATTTGAATGTCATAAAAAGGTACAAAATTATTTGCTTTTTCTCGGTGGTACAAATTTAATCCTTTCTTTATTTAAATAGTAAAAAACGGTATAAAATACGCAGGTAGTTAAAATGGTTCTTCTTCGATCTTCTTCCTAGCTGGCACAAAAGTAAATACTTCATTCAAATTTATTACTTCGCTTATGGAAGCAATACAAAATGATATAAAACGAAAGAGTTAGTTAAAATGGTCCTTCTTAGCTTTTACTGGTTATTAGAAAATTATTACTTCGTTCATTTGAGTAGTACAAAATGACATAAAATTCTGAGCTGGTTAAAATGGCATTTCTCGTTGGTAAAAAGTTAAATAAGTCACTCAAATTTATCCATTCGTTTGTTAAAATAGTACAAAATGGTATAAAATACTCAGTTAGTTAAAATGGCATTTGTTTGTTTTTTCCTGTTTGGTACAGAAGTGGAAAGAGCACCTCAACATGTAGCTACGTTTAAGAGTTATTCGGGTTTAAATATTTGACCTTCGACCTCGATGGTCAGTACTTTTGGAACATGTAGTAGTTGATGACCTGGTACTAAATGAGGAAACAGCACTTCAACATGTTGTTCCGTTTAAGAGTTGTTCAAGTTTAAATATTTGACCTTTGACATCGATGGTACGTACTTTTGGGACATGTAGTACTTGATGATTTTTTACTGAATGTGGAAACAGCACCTCGATATGTGACTCCGTTTACGAGTTATCTGGGTTTAAACATTTGACCTTTGACCTCGATGGTCAGTACTTTTGGGACAGGTAGCAGCTGATAACCTATTACCAAATGTGGAAACAGCACCTCAATGTGTTGCTTCGTTTGCGATTTATTAGGGTTTAAATTTTTGACTTTGGCCTCGATGTTCAGTACTTTTGGGACATGGAGTATTAGATGTATGCTTATGTTACATAGTGTTGATAGAAGGGAACGAGTACATTCCTGCTTTTGGTTGATATTCTCTGCTGAAATAATTAGGGGTCGTAATCTTTACTATGTTAAATAGTGGTTTAAAAAATAGGTCATACTCTTTTATACATAGACGGTTCCAAAAATAGGTGTTCGTAGTCGCTATGTAATTTCACCTATGTTAAAATAAGGGTTGAAAAAAGTAGTCTTAAAAGAGAACGATTACACCCCTAAAATGTGTCATAAAAATAGTTTACTATACCTGGTCAAATCTCAGTTAGGGCAAATAGGGATGGAAAATGTACTCATACTCTAATGCTATGTAGCCTTTCTTGTGTATTATTTACTATGTTATATAAGGGTTGCGGTATGCCATAGATGAGTTTATAGTCTTTGCTATGTTACATAAGTGCTGCTGAAATATGCGTTCGTAGTCTCTGTGTTCACAGTGTTATGTATTCTATGCCATTTTACATAGGGGTTGATGAAAGGGAACGAGTACTCCCACTTACTCTCTGTTATGTTAGTAATATTTGCTACGTTACATAGGAGTTCTGTTAAAATATGCGTTCGTAGTTTCTGTGTTCATTGTCTTACATAATTTTTGCTATGTTAAAATAAGGGTGGGAAAATAAATCCAACTCTTTTATAGGTCTGCTACGTGTTCTTAGTCTTATATAAGTTCTGCTATGTTACATAGGTATTGAAAAATGTGTTCATAGCTCTGCTCTGGTCGTAGTTTCTGTGTAATATCTGATTGGATTATGTGTTCGGTATATTAAGTACTTTCTCTTATGTTAAAATAGGGGTTGAAAAATGTGCTCCTAAAAGAAAACGAATGCACCCCATTATTGTCTGTTATCTTAGTAGCCTTTGCTATGTTACATAGGAGTGCTGCTAAAATATGCGTTCGTAGTCTATGCCCATAGTCTTATGTAATTTCTCCTATGTGAAAATAGGAGTAGAAAAAAGTGCTCATAAAAGAGAACGAATATACCCGCATTATTGTCTGTTATGCTAGTAGCCTTTGCTACGTTGAATAGGGTTGGAAAATGGGCTCATGGTCTTATATATTGTCTGTTAGGTTAAAATAGGGGGTCATAAAAGGGAACGAATACAAATCTAAAATGGGGTCATAAAAGGAAACGAATACACCTCTAAAAATAGTCATAAAAGAGAACGCTTTCGGGGTGTTCGATTTTTCATGGTTGGAGGGTATGTGGGTCATGGCGTATCGTGCGACAATGCGAAATCTAGTACATGCTCTCAGGGATCACTGCGAGAAAACGCAAAAAAAAAGACACTGATCCAGATCGATCATTTTCCTACTACTGTTTATCACATAGAATCATTGAAAACACTAAATAAAAATATTGAAAAACATTCCGAAAAATATCGTAACTTATATGTACCCTGCAACATGTGTGGGAGGAAGGGAAATGTAGCCTCACAATAGATGTAGAAAATGCCCTCCATTCTTGTTCAAAGAAAGATTCACAAATCTTACCATGTTGGAAGCAACTTCACGGAGAGTTGACAGGTTCATTTTCTCAATGGCTCTCCGGATGTTGGTTTTCAGGTCTTGTACAGTTCTTGGGTCATTTGTATACATGATTTATTTTAAATATCCCCATAAGAACAAGTCTGGAGATGTTTAGTCCGGGGAGCGACTGAGGCAAAAAATTTTACCTGTTACTCTGTCACCGAAAAAGTTAGTCAACATATCCACGGTTTCATTTGACGTGTGGCATGTAGCCCCATCTTCTTGTAACCCACAATCCCTTTCATCAGGTTAAAGCATGGAAATAAATTATGTGATTATGTCACAATACACGGAACAGTCAACTGTGGTGTTGAAAAAAAAAAACAGGAAGAATTATTCGACATCATGAAATTGCACACCACACACCTATCTTCTCTGAATGAAGTGGTTGCTGGTTGTAATACATGGGGATTATCACTTGACCTATATCGTGAATTTTGGCTATTCGCATAACCGTTTAAATTGAGCCATGCTTCATCACTAAAGAAAACTGTCCAAAACTTTCCTTCTTTGCTCCCTGATGAATGATTAAAACCAACGACAGTATCTGATACGTGCGACCTTGTCTATCTGTTTTAATTCTTGCACAGCCTGTATCTTAAATGCATGTATATACATACAACTTCTTTAAGTCTCTGTGCGCTGCTGTTTTTGGTAAACTTGCTTGTGCAGCAAGTTTACGAACTTACTTTCTAGCTCTAGGTGATTGCAAAATTCGATGCTCAACGTTCTGAATCACCTCTTCTGTAAGAACATGTGGTTGTCTGTTGCGTGCTTTATCACGTAGAGAACCCGTTTCGCGAAATTTTGTTACTAATCGCAGAATTGTTGATATTTCCGGCACACCGCTATTTGGAAATCTTTCTTGAAATAATGCTATCGCATTAGCACACGACTTTGATTTAAAAAAAAAAAAAGATGTTCAACAATAAACACCCTCACCTCCGTGAACTACCTCATGGTAACAAACCTCTCACTACGACACAACACGAAATACACCACACCAAGTAAGACAATGAACTGCACACTGGGTGTTTATTTCTCCCCTTGCCTATATTTAACCTCTTCTTACAGGGTTACAGCGTGCATTAAGTTATGCTACTTTTCCTATTTTTTTCAATGTTTTATTTAGGGTTTTCAATGATTCCATGTCATAAACAGTACTTAAACATACATGCTGTTCGATTTAAACAGAAGCATTGTTTCCTGTGCATAGCGTTAAACTTAATACAACGTTTTTGCGGGTACGCCATTAATGGCAGAATTCTGGACAAGATTATGGTGAAAATGAACCGTTCTTCTTCGACTACGATCACTACCAACACAACTCACAAATCCACGCTGAAATTCGTTGGCTGTATGACCATGCACATGTGTGACATGCGGTTTACCATGTTTTGTCATTTTGTTTACACTTTCATTTACATTTGGCAACACTACATGTACACACGTAAACTTCATTAGCTGTTTTGAGATTTAAAATTATCTACATGGATCAAGCTAAAAATTGGAATATCATTTATACTTGTACCTCATTCTGTTTACAAGTTTGCCTATACCTGATTCCAACTTGCGTTTTAAATGCGACACCCTGTATATCTTGTAAAGTGGTATTACAACTGCATCAACGCCTTTGCTTCTTACCTGGCCAAAACAGCCAACAATCCTTGTATAGTTTTTTTTAGAACTCACTATAGTAACTAGGTGTCAAAGGTTTTAAGCTAGGGTGAAATTTAGAATACTTCAAAAGTTTATACTTTCAAGGCTGGAAAAGTAAGATGTCCTCGCTGCTCTAGTGGCTCATGAGCAGATATGGAGTGGGACCGTGGGTCGGTGGGTAAAGTGGGTCAAGTTTTCTGAGTGGGTCAGTGGGTCGTGGGTCAACAGCATGTGACCCACCACCAACCGTGACCCACTGCGACCAGACACCTACCATAACCCACTACGATCCACCGACTCAGTATGATCTACCGACCCTCTCTGCTCACTGCATTGTAGAGAGTATCTTGTGAAGACTGGGAAATTTGTCTTCGTTTTATTTTCAAGTCCTTAATTTCCCTTCCTTTTCCACTTGTTTCTCTCTACTTACCTGAAATGAGTATATCTGAGGTGAGTAAGTGGAAAAAGAACTTAAGGCACTTTTGGATATTGATATTTTTAATTGCAATAATAGCAATAGGACTTATACTACTACTAGGCTTTCGAGATCTGTGAGTTTTTAGAGGAGCTAACTACTGCAAAAAATACATTTTTGAATCACTGTAATATATAAATTATTATATATAAAAAAGGAATGTAACTATGTGCGCCTGATCATCACGGTCAAATTGCAAAGTCAAATGAAATTTTTTTTTCGTATATAGTTAGGCCTTAATCCAAACTGGGATGTTACATTGCTTTTATTATAATGCATACTATCCTAAGGAGGTAGTGAAGATCCGAATTTTTGCAAAAAAAAAAAAAAAAAAAAAAAAAAATAGTATCTCGCAAGCCGTTAAACTTACGGAGCTGAAATTCAGTGTATTAACTTTTCATTGAAAATAAACCGAATGTGTCCTAGCATTTTTTTTAAAAATTCTCCTTTACGTTGGAGGGGGCACTTTCTATATATGGAAAATTGGTACTGAGTTGGTTTGTAAAAAATGATCGAAAATGATCAATGTTATTTAAGAAAAAAAATCAAAAACAAAAAATACAGTGCTTGGCTTCATATATCCGATGCTTTCTACTATAATAATTGCTGAAGCTTAAGTTCATTATATGGAGCGCTTACAGCACAGGGTAGTCAACCCATAAAGTTGTGATAAAAATAGGCATAAAATTTGTACTGTAAGCTTAATTACACGGAAGTTTTAAGTTTGGATTGTACGCATAATTATATGGAAAATTTTACAGTTTTTTTCCTTTACGTTGGTCTACTTACCTTCATTTGGAACTTTCAAATTTCATCCTTTTTTCCACTGAAAAGTATTGATAATTCAATAGGGAAGTAATTATACTTTGATAATTTAATTGAAATTCATCGTAATTTGGCACATGGTAAACAGCAGTGTGGTAACTGTAGGGGAAGAAGGAGGGAAATTCCCATTCACCTCTGAACACTTTCCAGGAACCTCGTTCCCTTTCGGTTTCTAGACGGGGGAGGGAACTTGGTAATGGCATCAAACGTTCATGTGTAATTACAAAAATTAAATTTATAAGCAAATAAGAAATCATCAGTTTATCAGACTTTAATTGATAATTTATTCACAAGATGTATAGTGATAGAGAGATAGATGATGCTTCTTGCTGAGTATTTCAAAACTGACCGAGAAAAATCGTTATCAGACGTAAGTCTAACAAGTAGATTGTCGACGAGGAGTTGCAGAAATCGAGTAGAAGTATTATCAATTTCCTCGACTCAGTACGAATGGTCATTTCCCCTTATGAATTTACAGATGACTGATATTAGAAATAGAATAAGTGCTCAAACATTGTCTAACTTGTTGTTCATCAATGTTAATGGTCCACCGCTAGACAAGCTCAAAGTAGACGAGCTAGTTATTTCTTGGCTGAAGGATGGACATCATTCTGCTGCGGATGATTTACCGCGAAAAAGTTACCAACAGGAAATAAATTCGATTTCAGATTGTTTTAAGGTTGAAAATTACGAGTTATGGAAAATGTATACGTGTATTACTAATGGCTTATTTGTGTTATTCAATTTTGTACCTAATTTTTAGTAAGTCTCTTCTTTGCTTTACGTAAACTACTTTGAATAAATATTCATAATGATTGTAATTATGCATATTTGTAACTTAAATTTAACATGGTGTTTTAGTGATTACACAAATTACAATTATGAACATACTTTATGGAGATGCTTTCACATAGGGTACCCCAGCACCTTTATACACTATCATAAACTTATTTTTCAAGTCTTTTGTGAGAAAAATACTGTGAACTGAGAAACCATAACCTTTTCTATATTGCACAGGGGTATTTTCCTGCGAATAGAAGTTTCTTTTGGAATGCGTTCAGAAATAAATACTTGCAAGAATACTCTTTTAGTACAAGTATGTTTCAGGCACACACTAATTTTCCCCCACCTCGAATTATTCCAATTTCCGCACTGACAAACACTTTATCATTTTATATCGTAAATGCCAGATCCACCGTTATTGTAACAGAGTAGTGCTTGGGCGATTGACTAGAAATTCAAAATCCCATTAGTGAGAATTCACAGTCTTGTTTTATTGCAAGTCTAAACTCTTTAGTCAGTACAGAAGGTGCCGTGGATCGTGTTCAGACTTGATGACGATGGATTGTGGTTAGTCAGAGTAGGTCACAGTGAATGAGAGTGGTTCATGGTGGGTGGTGGGTTACGGTGGGTCATGGTGGGTCAGAGTGGGTCATGGTGAGTGGTGGACCACGGTGGGTGGTGGGTCAGAGTGGGTCATGGTGGGTGGTGGATCACGGTGGGTGGTGGGTCATGGTTGGTGGTGGGTCACGATGGGTGGTGGGTCAGTGGGTCGTGAGTCAAGTTTTCATTGACCTACGCCAACTCTGGGGAATATGTAGCAGAACTATTATAAATATGCTAAACTATTAATACCAGAAAATTCATCATTAACATTCAAGAAAATATCAACCAACGGCAGAGGGACTATAAGAAGAAGAATCCCTGATTATGCAAGGAAACTTCAAATTTGTTGTGATATGTAATTACAGTGACCAAAAAAAAAATGAAATATCTTGTTTAAACGATATGGTGACAGCGAACATTCGAATTTGACAGTGATCTCTATTCTAATTTATTATTATTTACAAAGTTCATTTAAGGCATTTATCAAAGTTAATAAAAAAATATCTATGGAATATCTAGTGTGGGTATGTATATATTGCGTGTGGTGTTTTGTTCGTTAGTGAAATTAAAAATAAATATGTGTGGGTTGCCTAATAAGTGTGTGAAGTTTTCTTTGAATATATTTAGCCCCAGGGTAAGTACGAAATAACTTGCTAATGTATATATATATATATATATATATATATATATATATATATATATATATATATATATATATATATATATATATATATATATATATATATATATATATATTAACTTTTCAGGTATTCTAGGATTTGTTGTGTCTGCCAGATTTACCTCAATAAATTTGATGATAAATTCACATTTTTTAATATTAAGATAATAATGACCGCAAGTCAGAATTTCAAGCAGCATTACTGTTCCTAATGAGGCAATGGGACGTTAAAATAGAACGAATGTTCCACGAATGTAAATTCTAAATGTAATGGTAATTTCGCTCTACTGACATGAAATTATTTTTTTTATCTTTTTATTTTGACTAGTCTAAATTTTGTTAATTATTTACAACATTTACATATGATTTGCATATGTCTTACATTCCTGTAGGAGAGCGTGAGATGGGTATCAGGATGCACCTGACAGTTATCTCATTCTGTTTACAATAAATCTGACGCCCAGCGTGGGGCTTGATCACGCAGGACGTTGAACTTTTTTAAAATATAACTCCAGTGTGTTACTAGACTAAATGCATCATCTGTAGATTATTGCAAATGAGAATCTATCATCACAAAGGGTGTTATTCAAAATTAAATTTTCGCGAATACATTTTCCCATATATGGTCCAAGAATTGTTACATAATTAAGTATGAAGCTCATTAATACAAAAGTTATGTTTTAGATATAAACAATAAAGGGGGAGATAATTTGTTGAGTACTTTGAAAATCGAATTTTAGAGATAATTTTTGAGATTTTCTTATTTAGAGAAATTTAATGGTATTGACTAGGTCACAAAAGAGAAGAATGGGTGAAAATCTGGTATTCTTAGATTATGCACAAAGGTTTAGTCCTTCAGAGGAAGACATAATAAATGTCCAAGAAATAGGTGAATTATCAACAGGTGATAGGAGAGATACATTAGAAGTTAGGCATTCACAAGATGTTAAAGAAGAACGTAGTCAAGAAGAGATAGGAGATAAAGATAAAGCTAGGCCAAGTAATCCTGCAGTGCCATCATTAGGAGTTAAAATGAGGAAACGAGAAATCTAATGGAATTTATGAAATTAACGATACTTGCATGATAGAAGGAAATAGAACAGAAAATTTATAGTACTGAAAGGAAAATAGATTGTACAAATCGTAAGTTGGATCAAACAAACGCTTGCCAAAGAGAAATAGAAAGTAAACTTTTGCAGGTTCAAGAAAAATTAGAGAATACAAATACAGAAATTCGAAATTCGCGTAGGGATTTTGAACATGCTCACAGGGATTTGGAAGAAAAACTATCTAAAGCTCTTGAAAATACAAAGCAACAGTTAGACAATGATCTTGAGAAAACAGTAAATCAAGTAGATGGTGCGTTAGGGAAGGTAAACGATAGAATTGAGGCCATTGATAATTCAATTGTAAGTGTTAGGACAGAAATAGGCTCAAAACTATCACATTAGAAGAAAAAATAACACTATTAAAAATGAAATCGTTCACACAAGATCAGAATTTGAAGATAAATTAGAAAATGTAATAGCAGGACAGGACAGTTTGCAAGAGTACATAGAAAAAAAATGAGGACAATACTGCGTTCAAACAAGACGTAATAGACAAAGTGCAACGTTTAGAGGGAAGACTTATTGCATTAGATAATGTTACAAATATGAAAGTATAAGAATTATTTAATTCAGTAAGTAGGTTACAAGATAGGACACAAGGCAAAGAATGTTGGGGGAATGCATATCAATAATGAAAATACAGGCAATGGCAATAGGTCAAACAGAGCAACCTTACAATTAGAACAGGAAATGCCATCATGTTCAATGGCAGTAAGTGATAATACGTTCCAACCAATAAGCTCACCACCTGCACAGTCTTTAACTCAGATGGACAGCCAGGTTGCCTTGGCAACGGCTGTGAATTCTTTCTTAAATAGAGATTTAAAGTTACCCTGTTTTCAAGGATTAGAAGATGAAGCAAGATTGTAACATATTCAGACTTTATAACAGCATTTAAAACCAAATATTTGAACAAAGAAGGATTAGCCGCTTTAAGAGTAAACATATTGACAAGTAAATTCAATCCAAAGATACAGAAAAGCGCATCGGAGTACTTGCTCCACGTACTGCACCTAAATGCAGTCTTGGACCTTTCCCTTGAAGAGGAAATCCTGTTAAAGGTTCTCCCGCGTCAACTTTCACCTTCTCTTTTCAGAATTATAATAGCCGCAAAACCATTTCAGAATTACTCATGCTTGTGACTGAAGTTAAGTATTCATACCAGGATAGGATTAATGTACCTCAGAGGAGGGGCATTAATATGCTAGCAGTCACACGTGAACAACCTGAGACCATTCAGCCGCAACGGAATAATCGTGTTCACAGACAAAACCGTGGTCCTTACACTAGAAATGCAAGAGGTCGCTTAGAAAGGACTGCAGGAAATTCCAATGCAAATGAAGAGATCTCAAGAGGGCATAGCAAAAATACTGAAAATAAATCCACCAGAAATAACAGGTACAATTATCAAAACACGAGACCACAAAGAGGTACACGGGGTGTAAATTCAAGGAATTTTTACAGCCGTAATAATAATAGTAGTAACAGAATCACATATGATGACACAGAACAACTTCAAGTACTAGAGGCATATGGCAGCAGACAAACTTAAACTACTTACACAGCACAAGGAAATACAACCAGTGCAAGGGAAAACAAGCTCAATGAGCAATGAGAATGCCCAGCATGCACTGATGAAGAGTTTATACTTGACATCCGAAATAAAGATCTCAGTACTCAACTAGTGGTCCAACCCCAGTGCGTGCTCGATGAGAGTCAAAACAGTAATAATAGTAGTATGATACACAATGAAAATGAAACTTCATTAAAAATTTTAGAATATAGGAGTAGTATGGGCCCCACCCTGTGTAACTTTGGACTTTGACCCCGCCCTTTGTGACGTCATAGGTCAAAGGTCAATGACCTTGGCCCGGGGTCAATGACCGAGAGGTAAATAGGACCACCCCCTCTAAATTTTGGCAGGGGTACCATGGCCCACCCCCTAAATTTTGGCAGGGGTACATAGGACTACCCCCCTTAAATTTTGGAAATTGCCAAATCTAAAAAAAGATTTCGTAGCCTAGGGCCACAGTATGTATCCTCGTCGCCATAAGTGCCTTTACATCGCAGTGACGGGTATGTGACCGCGCAGTACTCCAAGGAAGGGATGGTTGTATAAGAATTTGTGATTAATTTTGAAGAGTTTTTATTTTGACTAGGGAATTAACATAGGTGAAGGGAGTAAAAACACAGATTTGAAGCGTCAGTTCACTGTTATTGAAGCATCAGTGCACGAAAAGATTCGTATTCTCAGTTTTTCTATTTATTGTTTTATATGTTAAGTTAAACACCACAATATGTATCACTGATATCGCAGATCGTATAATTTTTTTAAAATCGTGTTTGTAATTTATTGTCAAAACATTCATCTCCAGACATGATGTAGAGAGAAGAGAAAGAGATACGACATCTGTAATATATGTATATGTGATTCACTAAGTAACTGTAGAAATTAATTAAAGGACACATAAGAGAGCGAAAAGGAGCTCTAAAAGTCTGAACTTTTTAGAAACGTCCTAGATAGGTGAAAATATAGTTAAAAATTGCAAAAGGTATCATGTAAATCACCTCTCTTCTCTTATATTCTACTATACTTTTTCTTTCACATCCAAACATCTCTATTCAGAATTACGAGATAAAAGTGAAGAGAGAAACATTCCCATTTCAAGAATTATATAAGGAAAAAAATCTTTTGACTTAGACTAGATTCGAACTCGCAACCCTTGAATCCATGGCTCAGCGCTCTACCGATTGAGCTAACAACTTCTGCTGGAAAAGCTTGATTTCTACAACTACTGGTTGCTGAATGGTGTGTATTAACCAAGTTTGCCGAGATAATTGCTTCATATAGCTATTGCAATAATAATAATAATAATAATAATAATAATAATAATAATAATAATAATAATAATAATAATAATAATAATAATAATAATAATAATAATAAAGGAGAAGAAGAAGATCAGAATTTAAAAAGTCGCATATGTTAAAAGTTTGACGTGCAGAGTAAGTCCTAATATGAGATTTAATTAATTATACATAATAAATGTAAGCGTGGTTTATTCGTGCGTGCTACTCAAACTGCGCAACTCACTACCTAGTCCCATAAGGATTGTACAGTATGGTACAGTAGCCTTGCGTCCTCCAACCGTGAAGAATGTTTCGGTTTGAACCTATGCGTGTTCTAAGAGGAAGGAGGAGATTGAAAGAAAGAAAAGTGGTTTAGAAATTATGCAAACGTAGAATATCTCACGAGGTGAGGTGATATAGAGTTCAGCGTGTCTTTCAGCTACTACTCTATACAAGACGTGCATCTACGACTTAACGTGGAACCCGAACCACACGACTCCTGACGGGAATCGAAACCCGTATCACCTCTAGTTCTATTATGGGAGACACAGGAACATGTAAAAATAATCGAAAATGAACGATATTAATGTTAAATCCAAAGCTTTCGACGTCCTAAAAATTCGTAATTGAAAGATATGAGTGTCTATTCAATAGTTTTCGGGGTCGCTGAAGTGAATAATGACACTCCCGATACCAAGAAAGCCCAAGGCTTTATTCTTCGTTAGCGGCAAGTTTATTCAGTTGCTCCTGCTGGAAATGGATTCGTACTATTTCATTCCGATTCAAATACGTATTCTACTGGGAAAACTAATCTCAAATATATCTAATGGTTATATTTAATGGAAATAGACATATGCATTTTTGAATATTGTATATGAATTGCTAATTCATACTTTATCTAGTAGAAAATGGTGCATCCAGGATATATTCTGAAGTAATAGGGAGAACTTTTGGAGGTATATTTTATTTATCTACTGTCGAATTTAGTGTGCAATAATTTCACACAATTTACTTCGGAACTATCGAGACGAGACTGAGATAGCTATTTGTCGATTGAAAGGGGACTAATACTGTAAGTAGTCTCGTATTGTCTCGTTTTGATACCAGTCTTACTTCGGGGCTTGTTCTCTAGTAACTGGTTGCGTAGTGCACCTACATAAGACGTCGTATATTTAAATGTTTGAGAACTTACCCCACCTTCAGTTGACGGATCGTTCTATCTAAAACTACCGGACCGTTTATGTAATTTTTCGTTTAAGTACAGGTCCTATCCTTATGTCAATTATTTTCTTGCAACAGAGAATGAAAAATGTAACAGTTATAATGTTGATCGCGCATAATCCTGTATAGATAAAAGGCACTTTATAGAGTGTCGGACTCCGTGGAGTAAATACAGTAGTTACTGCCTTGGTAAGTTCATCACTGAACGCGTTTCTGTCCTACTCGTGCAATGACGTCACCTTTGACACTCGCTCGGGACAGAACCACAGGAGAAGTAACGCTGTTGTCTGCTTACTCGCTTGCTGTTGTGTATTCTCTTTGGAACCTGATGTGAAATTACTGTTTTCTCCTTACTTTCAGCTGTCTTTTGCTATTTCTAATTTAGATGTCTATTATATTAGTGGAATTTTATTCCGTCATGGAAATATATTTTATTTCTTTTTAAATGTAAATAAAAAGAAAAGTCTATTTGGAAAACTTTCCCCACAACTCTAGAGTTATTGTCTGTGGTGCGCTTTTCTTTCCTTTTCCTTAAGGGCCCCGGTGGCTCAGTGGTAGAGCGTTCACCTCTGGTGCTTGGGGTTCCGGGTTCGATCCCAGCCCCCTTCAAGTGAACTTTGTGGTGGACAAACACCGTGTGCGTGGGTTTCCTCGGGGTTCTCCCACTTCGTTCATTACTCATCATAACCACCCCCTTTAGCATAACCGTCGGACGTAAAACTCAAAGATTTCATTTTTCTTTTGGTTCCTTAAGTTGTATCCCCAGTTGGCCTAATCCAGTTGCGTTTGTCAATCAGAATTTCTTTCCAGAACTTTTAATTTTCTCACTTCATCACTTTCTTCATTTGCTTGTAAAATGTTCTTTCGGAGGAAGAACTTTTCAGTTGCTTGTTTAGTTAATTTATACTTATGTATGTTCTAAATGGGATAAAATATTAAAACCTCCGGTTCACACTTGCTAACAAATTCATTTTTCATGATGCCTGTTAATTTTCTAATGATGTTCTTTCCTTGGCTCACTTTTCGGCTCGGCTCGGTGGTTACTGAGCCGTGATCCGATCCGCTCAAGCCGTTGACAACGCTGGTACTGTTGTAAATAATTCATCATGTAGTGCCGAGTTTCTCAAGTATATATATCTTCAATTAATGCAGATGTTACTGTTCCCTGCTGTGTATAAGGTTCTTCGATGACTTCAATATTTTTACGTAGAATGCTTTTCCATTATATACCCTCTTATCTGTACTTAAATCTTAGAGAATCCGGATGGTCATTGCTTGAACTCATTAGTTTTCTAGGTATCAGGACATTTGCGGTAAAACCAGAACACCAGTTTTTCTGGGATATTTGCGGTACTGTTCAAAACTTTCCCTTAAACAGTAGGACATTTGCGATACTCACCGTGGAACGTCCGCCGAAATCATCCGTTTCAGCCCCGTTAATCTAAATTAGAATGAATACATTAATAAAGAGGTTGGGTATGCAGATGCAACAGCCTAATATATGTGATTCATTCTGTTTGGCTGATTTTAGTAGGTCATGAATATATAAGAGGAGATCACGCGGGCTGCTTAATGGAAACTATCACAATAATCGAAACATCTAAGAAACCATGAGTTTCTCATCAGGGTTTTCAGTACAGACAATATTGAAATTTCCAGAACGGGAACATATCTTGAAGGAAACAAATATTGTCCCTTGGATCTTCGTCCTTTTACCAGCAAGAGATAGTAAGAGATATCAGAGTTTTTCAGTTTGGTGAAGGTTAATATTATGATTGGAATCCGAAATTAAGCAAATTACGTTTCGAGCAAAAAGCAATAACATCTCGAAGAACACTGTTCCAGGAAACGCACATTACTTGGTGTAAGTTCCATTTTAATCAGTGCGTGTGGAGGAAGGTTCAGGAATTAGGACTGAACTATAAATCAGTTCCAGAGGTGAGGCTCCGCCTCAGAATTTCTTTTGCCCTACCATTTCTCCCTGTAGATGATATTGCTATTGGGTGGCTTTCCATTATCGAAGATGCATCACATCACGAAAGACTTTAGGTTTTTAGATTATCTTGCAGAACAGTGATTAAGAAATAATGCCGGTTAAATAATACTGGTATTGACATATTCACGTGAAACTACTCGAATCAAGAGCACAGAACGAATAATGCTGTTGAAAGTGGAATTACAGAATCAAATCATTAATAAGTAAATCAACTCCTAAGTGTGTTGTTTAGAAGTATCTAAAAAAATGAGGCTGTGTACAGCAGCTAGCTGTATCAAAGAAGACCTTTAAACATTGAAGGGAAACGTAGACAACAAGCGTACATAGAATTGGACGGAAGAATAGAAAAAGCATTAACTGATTATGTATCCTCAAAAGATGTCAAGAAATTCTTGAGGAAAATGGTACACATTCAAAAGTTGGAGTAATTATTGTTTGTTCCAGAAGAGAGGCTACGTTGTTTATTGTTTTTATTATTGTGATTGTAAGTTGTCTCAATCTATCCATCATAATTATCTGTAGTTCTTGGAAAAGTGTTAATGAAAGCTATGAAAGAAAACAAAAATATAAACATTTCTAGAAGTTTCCTTTAAATATTAGGGACAGGCATTTGACCAATGAGAGATAAGCATTTGTTTACATTTTCCAGTTTTGGCCAATCACAAACAAGCATTTGTTTACATCTTTCGGATGTGTCTACCATGTATCCTAGTAAATGTTTTTCTTTTCACTTTTCTGTATAATTGATCCTTATAATTGAGTTTACATGTTCTTAGTGTTCTGAGAAAAGTTTGTATGTATGTATGTGAGTTAATAATGGTTTCATATTCTGAAAGAAGATTTTTATTCTGCTTTTAGTATGCAAAAACCCGAGTCCCCTAAAACAGTCATGTTATTTTCCCCTAAAACAAAGTGCTAGCTACACCAATGTTATGAAATTTGGTCGTTGTGTACCAGTTGATACTGCGTGCTTATCCTGTAACTGAACACTCGAAAATATTTTCTCTTAGCAAAGAGAATAAGAAGTTATTTCAAATAGTACCGCAAATGTCTCAATACCACAAAAGTCAATACTCGAAGTACCGCAATTGTTGCAGTATCACAAATGCCGATACCGCAAGTGATTCCCTTTCAATTTTCTAAACAATCTTCATTTAATTCCTTTCTCAAAAGCAATTTTCCTGCACAATTCTGTACTTTGATTTTTCTACAAAACGAAAGGAACAAATAGCAGCTGAAATACAAACGGATAAGGACGAATTTTACTTCTTTCTGTTCCTTGTTTGATCTACATAAATAATTTTAGAAAGAATAGGATTATTTTTTTTAAACGATACATGTAACATTAGGGTGGTCCAAAATCAAATACAAAAATTCAACTTGTTCAAAATAATAGTCCACAAGGCTTATTTTTTCCTCTAGCCATAACCTATTTACTTGCTTAATTTCAGATCTGTTGCTTAATATTTACAGGTCGCTCCATTTTAAATCTTTTTGTTTATGTAGTATTACCAATGAACTAACGCTAGAAGTTTTCTGAGGTATACGCTGGACCGTTCTCAAGAATATAGCGTATACCCTTCTCCGTATATACTCGTTCATTCGTAAATTTAAGGTAAATATATGCTGCACTAGAAAAATATTAGGTTCCTAATGGGTATTATATTCATGTATACTATATTATAGGCGTCAAGACTACAATGTAATTTAACACAGTTGCTGTGCTAATAGCCGGATAGCCGGATAAGTTCGTAGCTTTCATTGTGATCATTAGATGGTGTCATCATGTTATGGAGGTAGTCCTCTCTAGTGTCTTAAAAATAAAATGAAATTTTTGTGTTTTACGTCCCACGGTTATGCCGGCTAGGCTAAAGGAGATGGTGATGTTGAGAAATGAATGAAATGGTGGAATGAAGAAAGTAGGAGGAAACGGGAGAACCCCGAGGAAATCAACGCACACGGCGTTTGTCCACCACAAAGTTCACTTGGCGGGAGCAGAATTTGAACCCGGGACCCCATGCACCAGAGGTGAACGCTCTACTACTGACACACCACGGCCCCTCTATAGTATCTTCAAATGTTTGTTTAGTCCGGCAGAAGATCTATCAACTTCATCGTTCAAACAATTTCATAAACAGTGGTCATCAGTAAATCAGGATGATTTACAAAGACAACTGACGACCTATTTGAGAGTCCAGTGATGCACAGATGCTATGCACGAAATCCATTGATGCACAAACATATCAGATGTTAAAATATTTACCAAGTGCTCCTTAAGCCAAGAAGCCTAGAGATGATTATAAGAAACTTTTGCGTTTATTTCTCATATTTCTTGGTGGATGCAACGACAATCAGTCATTTCGAGCTCGAGACCCAAAACATCACGCTAGATGGATGGGGAAAGGCATTTAAGCATTGATTTTTTTTTAAGTCTCAATTTAGGATGACTGCGCGAAAGTAAAATTATCACATGTTTAGCGCTGTTTGTCAGCCTTGTTTATGTGAAAAAGTGGAATGAAGCTCCCCTTGTCAACCAAACCCCTCTCAATGACTAACTTTATGTCAGTTTTGAAAACTTACTCAGAGGACTGCATTTCTAGTAGTGCATGTGCAGCATTTTGAAGATATCTCTAGTTTTTGTCTGCACTTTTATCAGAATTAGCTTTTTTTTTATGAGATAGTATCAGAAGAAACAAAGGAAAAGATGGTCCAAAGCCTGCAGCGGCCAGCATAACCAAACATTCCACTACGACTTAAGTTGACAAAGAAACCCGAAGAACTTAATTTGGAGGATCTAGTAACAGCAAGGACACTCAATCTTTCCTCAAACAAACACTACAACGCTGGCGAGATAATGCTTTTTTTTTTTCAAGAATTTTGTGAATTATCAAAATAAATGGCTGTGGTGAATAATGTAGCTGAAAGAGGTATCAGTCTCATCCAAAAGTATAATGAAGCCTTGACAAAAGACTAGGAACAGAAACAGTTTATTCTTCGATTGGTCGAAAACCATCTTAAAAATGTTTCCACTCCACTGAAGAAAGCGTTTTTTAAATTGAGGATACAAATAGTGACATTTTTCTAAAAGTTTTGGCAACAAATCAGGGGTAACACTGAGGGGGAATGGGGGGACGCCGTTAGCCTCACTTCAAAAAATATACATGGCATCTCCTACTTCCTAAAATATTACAAATGGCAAAAATAGGCACGCGGGACAGCGTGACCGAATGCGTCCCCATGCCTTTTCAGATCCACTTTTAATCCTACAATAACTAAAACAAGGCAAAAATGAAGCGACCTGTAAATATGACTTAATTGTACTGAAATTTCGTTGGTTATTTGTATACATCACAAGGAATAAAATAAACCTTGTGGACAATCGCCTACTGTTCGTTTTGTATTTTGGCCCACCCTAATGTGACATATTAAAGGAGAGTGCTTAAGATTGGCATTACTGTATAACAAAAGCCTCAACTATGAAAATATTCTAATAAATTATCTTCTATCTTTCTGATAAAGAAAATAAAGTTGATACCAGATATAAATAACGAAAAAACATATGAATTTAAATGTAAAATTTGAGTCCAAAATACCTACTTATAAATAACTGCTGAATTTTAGAAAATAAACACATGTAAATTGAAGTTATGTGATTAACTTGGAGCTTCAAAAACCAACCCCCAGAAACCGCCGTGTAAAGTTTAACTGATGCAAATTTTTTAATTGCATAACTTGCTTTCGGCTAGGCGGGGAGTCCGCCCCCAGACGCTTGCATTTGCTCTTTCTCCGGCTTCTCACTTCTCATATCCCTAAGATCTCTGATCTTAAGTGGTTTCGAGATATGGCATATCTTATTCTAACAATTTCAACCCCCAACTTTGTCTTCCTGCTGTTTTTCTTCTAACCGTAATATCAAAAAACTGAAATACATCTTTAATCAAGATGTTTCTACTCTTAAGGGATTTTGGAATATGGCCATTCTATTTTACCAATTACAATTTAAACCTTTTTTTTTCTAAGGAAAAATGAAAAAACGCAGAAACATGTCTTTAATTGTTTTACTTGCAAAACCTAAACACCAATTTTCATTCCCGGTGGGAGCTCATGTATTTCGAATTCCGCGTTAATCAGTAGGTTCACGTTTCATATAGCTTCGCTGCTGAATTGGACGTTACACTCAAAATCAACTCAACCAATTTTCATGTCAATAACCTTAACGATTTTCGAGTTATGACCATCCAATTATAACAATTGTAACGTTACCCTATTTTCTTCCTTTCTAGGGCAAATATCATAAAAGCGCTTACATACATATCTAATTATTTTAAATGAGAAGTCCGTATACCAAATTTCATGTCGTTAACACTCAAAGATTCCAAGGTATGGGCATTTTAAGATAATTGCCTCTCCTCTTTCTCCCTTTTCCCTTCAAATTTCCAAATATTCTTCTTTTAGTGGGATCTTACATTACAAATCATATGCCCTTTCTAAACTTCAAGTTTCTAGCTTAAGCGGTTTGGCCTAGCGTTGATCAATCAGCCAGCCAGAACTTGTTATTTTATATAGAAAGATACATAATAAGCAAATAAATGACAAAAATATTATTACAGAAGCAGTACAGCAAAGAACTCATATACTGTGTTAAAATATGTAGATATTCATTAATTTGGTAAAATTCATAAAACTAAGGGCACAAGCTTAGCGTACGCGCGTTTGGCGTGGGAGACCCAGGTTTATTCCCGGTGGGAGCTCATGTGATTCGGATTCCACGTTAATCAGTAGATCTACGTCTCATATAGCCTCGCTGCTGAACGGGACGTTAAACTCAAAATCAGCTCAGCTCTGCTAAGGGCATAAGCAGCGTGGATCTACGGCTTTTTGGGTCCAACCACAGATGACAAAATTACACCCCTATTGCTTTACAATTGCTGTATATCTCCCTGCTTTGGAAATGAACGGAACTTAACATTCTCTTCACCAACTTTTCTATTTCGTGTGTTCATTTTAAAGCCGTACACAGCGCATGAGGGCATTACTAAAGTTTGCAAAATCAATGTAAGAAATACAGATGAGTTCTATTTACACAACGTGTACAGTACAAAATATACAATAATATTCCACATAGAAAATATCATACACAACAGTGTGTAAGAAATTCATCAAATGTTTAAAAACCAAAGAAAACGTACTTCAACACAAATGCAATTAAAACCTGACTCTGAGAGTGCGACAATATTATCTTGTTCGAAGGGTCAGTGATTTTGTGTCGAACAGGCTGAGCGTGGGCTTATCTTGTCTTATGCTTGGCAACATTGCTCTTGGTCAAGTGGCCTATTGCTTGTGCCTTTAGGTATTTGCCCTAAAGCTATACAGCGAGTTGTGTGCGTTCTGTTACTCCTTCCCTGCCCCTGGCTGTTTGCGAAAATATCATTTGCTTTTCATGCATTGGGATAAGGGGCAAGACAACTTGCGACCTTGGAAGGGAGTAACATATAAAATGATCGAAAACGACAACCGATGTTCATGTAGAGTTCATAGTTTCGAGGTCGCTGAGATGGTTAGGCGTAAAGCTATCAGCTATTTTCTGTTAGTGATTTCTTCATATACGTCTACCAAGTTAACGAATCAGTGGTAGAGCGTTCACCTCTGGTGCTTGGGGTCACGGGTTCGATCCCAGCCCCCGCCAAGTGAACTTTGTGGTGGACAAACACCGTATACGTGGGTTTTCTCGGGGTTCTCCCGTTTCCTCCCACTTTCTTCATTCCACTCATTTCATTCATTACTCGACCAACGATATAAAACCAAGTTAGTATTTTTTTAGTAAAAGAAAGCTACAAAACGTGAAAGAAGATAAGAGGCAACCGAAGGCTCTAAAAAGTCTCTTTCGAGTTGAGTTGATTTTAGTTTAGCGTCCCTTTCAGCAGCGAGGCTATATGAGACGTGGACCTACTGATTAACATGGAATCCGAACCACATGAGCTCCCGCCGGGAATCGAAAAAGTTTCTTTCGAGTGCTGGACAAAATCATACAAATATTGAGGTGGGGAGTTGTCAATATCAGTCACTGTTAACGAAAGAATTTGCAGGTCGACATTCTTTTGACTGTAAATTTATTTTACCTGATTACAGTAATTTAATTGTTGAATTAAAATGGAATGATACGGTCATTTCGGTTACGGGTCTGAATTAAATTTCATGTATTTCAAAATGTGTTTGAATACAATTAGTTTTCCCGTGGCATATATGTATAAAACTTGAAAGGATAAAATCGAAAGCGACGAAAGGTCATTTGGATGACAAGTATTATTTTCAGTACTCTCACTTTCAATCACAGCAGCGTATACAGATGCTCGTTTTATTATGACAGATAACAATAATTATTAGCGTACGCGCCTTTGGCGTGGGAGACCCGGGTTCGATTCCCGGCGGGAGCTCATGTGGTTCGGATTCCACGTTAATTAGTAGGTCCACGTCTCATATAGCCTCGCTGCTGAACGGGACGCTAAACTAAAATCCACTCCACTCCACAATAATTATTAAACCATTTTCTGCTAATAAATTTAGATGGAGTTGTATTTTAAATTAGTAATAATTCTAATGCAAAGTAGAGTTTTGATTATTAGTTACTTGTGTTCAGGGATGTACCGACATAGGTGCTACGGATGTGCACGAGACGAGTCGAGACAGGATTTTCCAGACTAAATTCGAGTCGAGACACGGCTCTTCCAATAGAGAAATATACATTTTTCGAGTCGAGCCATCATTTTACAGCACATTTTCGAGACGAGACAGCCACAAATCTTGTATCGTGCGCATCCCTAATAGGTGCAGTTTTCCATTCAGAAAAAATCTTCCGGGGGGCACACTTAGTATTCAGAGGGCCACTGCTGGTACTCTTTTATTTATTATTATATTATAGACGTATTATTTTGATCTCCTCCCTGGGGGAGTGGCCCCCTAAAATATGTGTGGACGAAACACTGAACAGGTAGTCTGAGAGTCTGGATCTCCCAATTAGCACAATTTCAGGGGGCAAATACACAAAATTATTTGCATTTTGTAGGCTATTCCGAAAAACTCTTCGGACCCCAAAGAAAAATCTTGGGTGCATCATTGCTTGTGTTTACATTGTGTTACTGTCTGATTTCGAACGTCTATGTTGGAAAGAAACATGAAAGAATTGAATTGTTCTATAGGTATAAAGGGCCCTGAAAAGAATTTTTGCGGAGAAACCTGATTTTAAAGTTCTGCCACTGATCGGGGACAAATTACATATAAATTAAGACACACACTTTTGTCATTTGTTGTGTATTGAACTAGTTTAACTAAAATTAATAAAGAATTATTTGAAATCAAGTATATCTCAAGAACGATTAAATGGACTAGCTTTGATGGCCATTGAAAATGACATTCTGAATGAAATTGATATGGATGCAATAATAAGAGATTGTGCCAAATTGAAAGCCAGAAAAGTGTCTTTATAACATGAACTTTACAGTAACAAAGAAAACGAGAAATTAAGCTAATTACCATATTTGTATCACTAGAAAACACTATTTAAATATACTTTTAATGAAGTGTAAGAGCATATCTCTTTGTCAAAATCAAACCTGTGATAATGTTAGACTTGAAGCTCATTAGTTTTATTCTATTTCGACTTTTGTTTCAACTGTATTTGTCAAAATACATCTTAGGTATACATTTTAGTAGTTTCCTCTGCTTATTTAATAAAAAAAGATATAAATTATTAAAACTGGAACTTTGGTCATGATTCATCCACAGTTAATTAGGTTTAATTTCGCCATTTTCCTTTAATACTCACAGGAAGACTGAATTATTATATATTGAAGAAATTTGTAATTGTAACAATTATCTGAAGAATTTTTGTCCATTACAGCATTCTATTATTTTATTATCATATAGGCGGGGCGCCTAAATATTGTTTGCTTACAGTTACGAAATGTCTACAACCGACCCTGTTACTGTTATATATATATATATATATATATATATATATATATATATATATATATATATATATATATATATAGATAGATAGATAGATAGATAGATAGAGAGAGAGAGAGAGACAGAGAGAGAGACAAAGTTTTGACTCAGAAAAAGTACAGTTGAACGTACGATGCTACATGAGCTCCTGGAGGGATTTCAAATGAATTTAGTATACGTATACATTACTATCTGGACAATTTACCCCTAAAAATGCTTTCGATCACTGAAATAAATTCCTGCCTATGTCCCTGTAAAGCAGTAAGAATTTTAGGGACTGATCAGGGGGTAATGCCTCCCTGGAGCAACGACAGTTCCCCAGAAATCATACCCCTGATAGGTCCGGATGTGACACCAGTATTTGTGTGTTACCACTCTTCACTCTCAGTGTACTGAAACTTAAGTCAAAGGAACTGTTCTGAAATCTTCACCGGTTCTCTCCTCTGAAACCGCATGCAAATGGGGCCGACCTTGGTCATATACCACATCTGGAATATTACTATTTATGTCAGAGATACCGAAAAATATATATTCGACACAAATATAGGATATTTTCGATTTTATTTTATTTTATTTATTTATTTATTTATTTATTTTTTGCCTGTCGCCCTCCCACTCTGACCTCCATGCCAACCAAGGCTTAACTTGTTCCTAAGCAACATCGACAGCGTCACTATTCATCTGCGACCACGAAAACTATGATTTCGATACTAATATTGTTCATATTTGACTACTTTTACATGTCCCTTCCCCCCTTATTACGAATGACTTCAGTGTCTCGCCCCACTGGAGCAATTTCAACAAACTTAAGTATAGCTAGAAACCACCACCTGTAAAATAAATGTGCGGGTGATCTTTTTCGGAGAGGAATTCATTAGCTACTTTTCCAATGTGGTGGCTTTATTCGCTTCCCATGCTAAAGATTGCCAAAGGGCTCAACTTTATTTGCACCACTGTGCTATGAATATAGATTTTAATGGCATTTACTTTACTGAATGCTCGCTTAGGTGTTGCTTCCGTCACAGGAAAAGTGAGATACTGTTATAAATGAGTAGGGATATAAACAAATACGGAAAACTGTTAGCAATGACACCACTCGAAATGAGTTTTCGCAATATAATGGGGCAGTATTTTATTCGAATGTGAGGGAAATCATTGCGTAAATTGTCCCTTCCCCTCCTTAGAAGTCTAAGCTACAATACGTATCTAATAATTTTGAATTAGAAATATATGAATCGAGTTTCATATCCTTAACTTTAAGGTGTCCTGAGTTAAGTAAATGAATAAACTTCCTGCTAACGAAAGAGTAAAGTTTTGGGCTTTAATAGTATCGGGAGTGTAATTATTCATTTCAGCCACCCCGAAAGCTATTGAATAGATAATCATATCTTTCAATTAGGAATTTTTAATTTTCACCCCTCCCATTAAACCTCCATGCCGATAATGCTAAACTTTGATGTGAACGATATAGAGGGTATCATACATAATTCATGTACTCAAAAGCTATGGATTTAACATTAATATCGTTCATTTTCGATTATTTTTACATGTTCCTGTGTCTCCCATAATAGAACTAGAGGTGATACGGGTTTCGATTCCCGTCAGGAGTCGTGTGGTTCGGGTTCCACGTTAAGTCGTAGATGCATGTCTTGTATAGAGTAGTAGCTGAAAGACACGCTGAACTCTATATCACCTCACCTCGTGAGATATTCTACGTTTGCATAATTTCTAAACCACTTTTCTTTCTTTCAATCTCCTCCTTCCTCTTAGGACACGCATAGGTTCAAACCGAAACATTCTTCACGGTTGGAGGACGCAAGGCTACTGTACCATACTGTACAATCCTTATGGGACTAGGTGGTGAGTTGCGCAGTTTGAGTAGCACGCACGAATAAACCACGCTTACATTTATTATGTATAATTAATAAAATCTCATATTAGGACTTACTCTGCACGTCAAACTTTTAACATATGCGACTTTTTAAATTCTGATCTTCTTCTTCTGCTTTATTATTATTATTATTATTATTATTATTATTATTATTATTATTATTATTATTATTATTATTATTGCAATAGCTATATGAAACAATTATCTCGGCAAACTTGGTTAGTACACACCATTCAGCAACCAGTAGTTGTAGAAATCAAGCTTTTCCAGCAGAAGTTGTTAGCTCAATCGGTAGAGCGTTGAGCCATGGATTCAAGGGTTGCGAGTTCGAATCTAGTCTAAGTCAAAAGATATTTTTCCTTATATAATTCTTGAAATGGGAATGTTTCTCTCTTCACCTTTATCTCGTAATTCTGAATAGAGATGTTTGGATGTGAAAGAAAAAGTATAGTAGAATATAAGAGAAGAGAGGTGATTTACATGATACCTTTTGCAATTTTTAACTATATTTTCACCTATCTAGGACGTTTCTAAAAAGTTCAGACTTTCAGAGCTCCTTTTCGCTCTCTTATGTGTCCTTTAATTAATTTCTACAGTTACTTAGTGAATCACATATACATATATTACAGATGTCGTATCTCTTTCTCTTCTCTCTACATCATGTCTGGAGATGAATGTTTTGACAATAAATTACAAACACGATTTTAAAAAAATAATACGATCTGCGATATCGTGATACATATTGTGGTGTTTAACATATAAAACAATAAATAGAAAAACTGAGAATACGAATCTTTTCGTGCACTGATGCTTCAATAACAGTGAACTGACGCTTCAAATCTGTGTCTTTACTCCCTTCACCTATGTTAATTCCCTAGTCAAAATAAAAACTCTTCAAAATTAATCACAAATTCTTATACAACCATCCCTTCCTTGGAGTACTGCGCGGTCACATACCCGTCACTGCGATGTAAAGGCACTTATGGCGACGAGGATACCTCTATCAATATTGGAGGTCTATGTCGTTCCCTTTCATGGGTAAAAAATTGCCAAAAATTGAAATTTCGGAGGTTTTTTGACCTAATTTATCCCCTTTGATGAGGTGTTATAACCTTATATAGTTATATGGGCGTATACAGGGGTCCATTAGCTTTCATAAGACATGGGTATATTAATGCACCCCTTGAAAAATTTCGTAAGGGTACCTTGGCCCACCCCTTAAATTTTGGAAATTGCCCAATTTAAACATTTGGTATAATAGTACAGAACCCTAACATGTATTATGATAAATTTGGGTGGTCCACCTCGTCCCCTTTTAGGGGTACAAAATTGCCAAAATATAAACGTAAGCAATACGTTGTACCACGTGTTTGACCTTTTGGCCCAATTTATCCTCTTGGATGAGGTCCTATTACCTTATATAGTTATATGGTTATGTATAGGGGTCTATTTCCTATCATAAGACATAGGTACATTTGTGCACAACTTTAAAAATTTGGGAGGGGTACCTTGGCCCACCCCTTAAATTTTAGAAATTGCCCAATTTAAACATTTGGTATAATAGTATAGGACCCTAATATATATATTACTATAAATTTGGGTGGTCCACCTCGTTCTCTTTTAGGGGCACAAAATTACCAAATTTTACTACAACCACGTGTTTGGTATTTTGGCTCATTTTATCACCTTGGATGAGTTCCTACTACCTTATATAGTTATATGGGCGTATACAGGTGTCCATTTCCTATCATAAGACATAGGTACATTTGTGCACCCCTTTAAAATTTGGGAGGGGTACTTTGGCCCACCCCTTAAATTTTAGAAATTGCCCAATTTAAACATTTGGTATTATAGTATAGAACCCTAATATATATTACTATAAATTTGGGTGGTTCACCTCGTTCCCTTTCATGGGTACGAAATTGCCAAATTTTAGTACAACCACGTGTTTGGTTTTGGCTCAATTTATCCCCTTGGATGAGGTCCTATTACCTTATATGGTTATATGGTCATGCATATTGGTCCATTTCCGATTATAAGACATAGGTACAATTGTGTACCCGTTTAAATTTTTGGGAGGATCTCCTTGGCCCACCCCTTTAATTTTGGAAATTGCCCATTTTATATATTTGGTATTATAGTATAAGACCCTAATATAGATCACTATAAATTTGGGTGGTTCACCTCGTTCCCTTTCATGCGTACGAAATTGCCAAATTTTAGTACAACCACGTGTTTGGTTTTTGGTCCAATTTATTCCCTTGGATGAGGTCCTATCACCTTATATGGTTATATGGTCATGTATATTGGTCCATTTCCTATTATAAGACATGGGTACATTGATGCACCCCTTTAAATTTTTGGGTGGGGTACCATGGCCAACCCTTCTTAAATTTTGGAAATTTTCCAGTTTAAGCATTCGGTATCATAGTACATGCCTCAACATGTATCATGATAAATTTGGGTGGTCTAGCTTGTTCCCTTTCATGGGTAAAAACAATTGCCAAAATATAAAGATAAGCAATATATTGTACCACGTGTTTGGTTTTTGACCCAATTTTTCCCCTTTGATGAGGTTCTATTACCTTATATGGTTATATGGTCATGTGTATGGGTTTATTTCCTATCATAAGACATGAGTACATTGATGCACCCTTTAAAAATATGGGAGGGGTATCTTGGTTTTAGAAATTGTTTAATATAACCATTTGGTATCATAGTACAGGACTTCAATATGTATAACTATAAATGTGGATGGTCCACCTCGTTCCCTTTCATGGGTAAAGAACTACCAAAAATCAAATTTCGGAGGTTATTGACCCCCTATTTAACACATTATATGGGTATGAACAGAGGTTTATTACCTTCATATGTTTATGTTCCCTTTTAAATTTGGGAATTATTAAATAACAAAATTCGGTAAACGTTTTCTAGGACCCATTGTAGATGTTGGTGTTCCTGTTATGGCCAAATATTCAAAATTTAAAGGTTATTGACCGGCTTTATTATTGAATAAGTACAGGATTTATTACTTTTTCATAAGACACAGGTGTATTTGTGTACCAATGTTAAATTTTGGGAGGGGTACATTTCTTATTGTCGTATCAATAATTGGTAATTGTTCTTAAAATTGGATAGTATCTCATTCATTGGGTAAATCATTGTCAAATATGAGTATGATCACGTGATCAGTTATTGACCTATGATGGGATTAGGAGTCCAGGACATTGGTACATTGAAATTTTGTAGGATAATTTGAGATTTGTCAAATAAAATTGCGTCATTGGTTTTGATTATTCCAGCCAAATATAAACGTAAGCAATACGATATACCACGTGATTGACCTTGATGAGGTAGTGTACAGGGATTCATTTCTTTTGTTGTGGTACTTCTTAAGTTTGAGTACACACTTAAACAGTTGGTTCTACTCAGGTAAACAAATGACGGACATTATTGACCTTATTGAACATATAATGATATGATTAATTCTAAGACAGGTATATCGAGAGAAGTATTCTTTAAATTTGGGAATTGTGATAAACAGAACTTTAACATAAGGCGCGAAACTTTAAACAATACTTTAGTCACAGCTCATAGTCTAAGATCATTTGTGGTTTTTGATTTGACCTTGAGCTTTAGAAATCTGATACCTAACCTTATTGAATCTTATGACTCATAGTCTTAAGGGAATACATGTTACAACACTGAAATTTAGTCACAAGGTGATGTAATCTGACATTTGCAAATATATTGTTGATGCAATTTGATTGGTTGGTCACTATCTTTCGTGCAATCTGATTGGCTGATCACTATCTTTCGTGCAATCTGATTGGTTGATGATTTCCAAATCTTTGCTGCATTCAGTTTTGTTATGTTTAACATTTAAAAAGTTTTTGAAATTTTTGTTCGAAACTTTGATTTGACATTTTTTCGTTTGATATTTTTAGTTTGAAAATTTTTGTTTCGAAATTTTTGATTATTTTTTTTGGAATTTTTGTTTCAAAATTTTTTGTTTGAAAATTTTTGTTTGAAACTTTTTGTTTGTAATATTTTTTTGTTTTGAAATTTTTTGTTTCAAAATTTTGTTTGAAAATTTTTCGGTTGATTTTTTTTCGTCTCAAAACCGAAAATTTTTTGTTTGAAATTTTAGTTTTTAAAAAAATTGTTCGATTTTTCTGTTTAAAAATTTTTTGTTTGAGCATTTTTGTTTCGAAATTTTTGTTTGGAAAATTTTTGTTTCAAATTTTTGTTTGTGCACTCATTAGTGAAGAACCGGAACTGCTGAGAAGAAAATTTGGTTTGAAATTTTTCATTTGAATTTTTTTTGTTTGAAAATTTTTGTTTGAAAAATTTTTGTTTGAAATTTTTGTTACAAAGTTTGGTTTGACATTTTTAAAAGTTTGTGCACTCATTAGTAAAGAAACGGAACTGTTTAGAACAAAACCCTCTGGAAACATTGTTTTTTATGGTGCAATAGTACACGTCAGAACATGGTGTTGTACTTGAAATGAAAAAAACACAAATCATTGAAATGGTTCATTTTATTACACAGCACTGGTTAGTCTCATACATCCATACCAGATAAAGGATCTGGATATTGTCGATACAATGTATTTTGAACTTCTTGCATTAGCTTGTCTTTAGCGTATGATTTTAATTCCAGCTGAAGTCTTTTAAGGTCTATTGCAATATCAATTGGTGGAAACTCAATGTCCATTTGATCACAAATAAACTTTTTATCAATACAGGTATGCACCTACGAACGATGTTGACAACCATCACAACATCTAGATACATGTTGTACAATATGCATGACACATTTCTCAAAATAGTACTTTTTCAGGAATATACTTGTTTTGTTGCACACTTCCACTGCATGTTTTACACACTGGAATACGTTGATGAATTTGTTCCATTCCGTTTGCGTTAGATACACCATGTTGCGAGGGACATGCAATGTACTCTTTTTACGTAACAAAACCATCTTCTCTTCAAGGACTGTATGTAGCACCACTTCATGATTTGAGCCTAATGATTTGACTATGGTCACATTTAGCTCATCATGAAAATAATCATTCATTTGGTCGATTCGTGAACATAATATTTGCCATTCTTCACAGGTCAGTTGTACGCCAAATTGTTCTGCTTTGCCCAATCGAATCACATGTTCAAATGTTCTAGCACTGATACCAATCATCACATGTTTTGTTTGAAATATATTTGTTGGATAATAGCTTGCGAAGAGAAATTCTTTATCGTTAGAAGTACACATCTTTCCTGCTGAAACGCACTTGTTCAAATGATTTCATGGGCTGACACTGTATTTGCTCATTTCATAGTTATTGCTGACTTCATTGGAAAGGAATGTGCTGACGTTTGAATTCATGGTTTCATCACAGTTGCTGACGTCATGCTGACTAACCAAATTCATAGATCGCATTCTGCATACAGCTACGTCTGACGTCAAAGGAATGTGCTAACGTTTGAATTCATGATTTCATCACAATTGCTGACGAAACTGGCTGTGTAATAAATTCAAGTTGATGACTTCGACCCAAGAATCCTTTGTAACATAAAGATACAGATCCAGTATTTAAGAAACGCAGCAGTTCTTCTTGTTTTGATGCTTCCATCGGTAAATATCTTGTTGGTAAAATTATATTCTTATCATTTTCAAGCTTCACTACGATTCTTAATAAAAACTTTGTAGGGATTTTTTTTGCTAGCTAAGATTCTATAAAGTACATTCTGTTGTAAATCAGTAATCTTAGTAAATGATTTCATCACATCACGTGTGTTTAGAAACTGCAGACAAATAACCATGATGATATTATCATGAATACTAACGCGAACGATACTTATATATGATGCAAAACTGATGACGTTGCATTATCATATTCTGACGTGTACTATTGCACCATGATAAACAATAATGCCAGAGGTTTTTGTTCTAAACAGTTCCGGTTCTTTATTAATGAGTGCACAAACTTGAAAAAAAAATATCAAACCAAAATTTTGAAAAAAAATTCAAACAAAAATTTCGAAACAAAAAAATTCTAACCAAATTTTCTTCTAAACAGTTCCGGTTCTTTACTAATGAGTGCACAAACTTAAAAATTTGAAACCAAAATTTTCCAAACAAAAATTTCGAAACAAAAATTTTCAAACTAAAAATTTCAAACAAAAAATTTTGAAACAAAAATTTTTAAACAAAAATATCAAACGAAAAATATCAATCCAAAGTTAGAAACAAAAAATTATCAATCAAAAATTTCAAAACCTTTTTAAATGTTAAAACTGAATGCATCAAAGATTTGAAACTCATCAACCAATCAGATTGCACGAAAGATAGTGATCAGCCAATCAGATTGCACGAAAGATAGTGACCAGCCAATCAAATTGCATCAACAATATATTTGCAAATGTCAGATTACATCACCTTGTGACTAAATTTCAGTGTTGTAACATGTATTCCCTTAAGACTATGAGTCATAAGATTCAATAAGGTTAGCTATCAGATTTCTAAAGCTCAAGGTCAAATCAAAAACCACAAATGATCTTAGAATATGAGCTGTGACTAAAGTATTGTTTAAAATTTCGCGCCTTATGTTAAAGTTCTGTTTATCACAATTCCCAAATTTAAAGAATACTTCTCTCGATATACCTGTCTTAGAATTAATCATATCATTATATGTTCAATAAGGTCAATGATGTCCGTCATTTGTTTACCTGAGTAGAACCAACTGTTTAAGTGTGTACTCAAACTTAAGAAATACCACAACAAAGTAAATGAATCCCTGTACACTACCTCATCAAGGTCAATCACGTGGTACATCGTATTGCTTACGTTTATATTTGGCTGGAATAATCAAAACCAATGACGCAAATCCATTTGACAAATCTCAAATTATCCTACAAAATTCCAATGTACCAATGTCCTGGACTCCTAATCCCATCATAGGTCAATAACTGATCACGTGATCATACTCATATTTGACAATGATTTACCCAATGAATGAGATACTATCCAATTTTAAGAACAATTACCAATTATTGATACGACAATAAGAAATGTACCCCTCCCAAAATTTAACATTGGTACACAAATACACCTGTGTCTTATGAAAAAGTAATAAATCCTGTACTTATTCAATAATAAAGCCGGTCAATAACCTTTAAATTTTGAATATTTGGCCATAACAGGAACACCAACATCTACAATGGGTCCTAGAAAACGTTTACCGAATTTTGTTATTTAATAATTCCCAAATTTAAAAGGGAACATAAACATATGAAGGTAATAAACATCTGTTCATACACATATAATGTGTTAAATAGGGGGTCAATAACCTCCGAAATTTGATTTTTGGTAGTTCTTTACCCATGAAAGGGAACGAGGTGGACCATCCACATTTATAGTTATACATATTGAAGTCCTGTACTATGATACCAAATGGTTATATTAAACAATTTCTAAAACCAAGATACCCCTCCCAAATTTTTAAAGGGTGCATCAATGTACTCATGTCTTATGATAGGAAATAAACCCATACACATGATCTTATAACCATATAAGGTAATAGAACCTCATCAAAGGGGAAAAATTGGGTCAAAAACCAAACACGTGGTACAATATATTGCTTATCTTTATATTTTGGCAATTTTTTTTACCCATGAAAAGGAACAAGGTGGACCACCCAAATTTATCATGATACATGTTGAGGCAAGTACTATGATACCGAATGCTTAAACTGGAAAATTTCCAAAATTTAAGAAGGGTTGGCCATGTTACCCCACCCAAAAATTTAAAGGGATGCATCAATGTACCCATGTCTTATAATAGGAAATGGACCAATATACATGACCATATAACCATATAAGGTGATAGGACCTCATCCAAGGGAATAAATTGGACCAAAAACCAAACACGTGGTTGTACTAAAATTTGGCAATTTCGTACGCATGAAAGGGAACGAGGTGAACCACCCAAATTTATAGTGATCTATATTAGGGTCTTATACTATAATACCAAATATATAAAATGGGCAATTTCCAAAATTAAAGGGGTGGGCCAAGGAGATCCTCCCAAAAATTTAAACGGGTACACAATTGTACCTATGTCTTATAATCGGAAATGGACCAATATGCATGACCATATAACCATATAAGGTAAAAGGACCTCATCCAAGGGGATAAATTGAGCCAAAACCAAACACGTGGTTGTACTAAAATTTGGCAATTTCGTACCCATGAAAGGGAACGAGGTGAACCACCCAAATTTATAGTAATCTATATTAGGGTTCTATACTATAATACCAAATGTTTAAATTGGGCAATTTCCAAAATTTAAGGGGTGGGCCAAAGTACCCCTCCCAAATTTTAAAGGGGTGCACAAATGTACCTATGTCTTATGATAGGAAATAGACCCCTATACATAACCATATAACTATATAAGGTAATAGGACCTCATCCAAGAGGATAAATTGGGCCAAAAGGTCAAACACGTGGTACAACGTATTGCTTACGTTTATATTTTGGCAATTTTGTACCCCTAAAAGGGGACGAGGTGGACCACCCAAATTTATCATAATACATGTTAGGGTTCTGTACTATTATACCAAATGTTTAAATTGGGCAATTTCCAAAATTTAAGGGGTGGGCCAAGGTACCCTTACGAAATTTTTCAAGGGGTGCATTAATATACCCATGTCTTATGAAAGCTAATGGACCCCTGTATACGCCCATATAACTATATAAGGTTATAACACCTCATCAAAGGGGATAAATTAGGTCAAAAAACCTTCGAAATTTCAATTTTTGGCAATTTTTTACCCATGAAAGGGAACGACATAGACCCCCAATATTGATAGAGGTACATACTATGGTCTTAGGCTACGATGTCAAATTTTTAGATTTGGCAATTTCGAAAATTTAAGGGGGTGGTCCTATGTACCCCAGCCAAAATTTAGGGGGTGGGCCATGGTACCCCTGCCAAAATTTAGAGGGGGTGGTCCTATTTACCCCTAGGTCATTGACCCCGGGCCAAGGTCATTGACCTTTGACCTATGACGTCACAAATGTCGGGGTAAAAGTCCAAAGTTACACAGGGTGGGGTCCATACTACTATAGGTCATTAGAAGAAAACGAAAATTGTGTTGCTTGTGCAAAGATAATAGAAAAGAAACATTTTGATCAAAGTAGTTACGCAGAAAATTACTCAGTTAAATTAGTATTAAAAGATGGTAAAAGCGTGTTAATCAGTAAACCAGTATTTGAACAAGCAAATGGGATATTTGGTGATTTGCTTGATATTCGTGGCGAGCCTTTGACTCGAAACAATATTATATATTTACCTGAAATTAATGTGATCATTTATGCACAGTGAATCAATGCATTGTTGGACAATGGATCATCAATCTCAGCCTTGAGTGAAAAGCTTTGGAATAGTTAAAGACTGTAACACCGCACCACATTTTTTGAAAATTAACAATATGACAGTTACTTCTGCGTTTGGTAGAAAGGTAGATCTTATATTGAGGCTAACTCTATTAGCATTGTGCATTAATGGGAAACTATTTCACACAGTAGGGATCATAATGAAAGGCCTTATTCGTGATTTAATCCTTGGACCTCAGTTCTTTGTAGAAGCATATGTTGTGTTAGATTATTCTAGAGGATTATTAGTACTACATAGACCACATACTGTAGAAATAAATTTTCGTAACGTGAGAATAGATAACCAAGATTTAGTATTGGTATATACATATATATATATATATATATATATATATATATATATATATATATATATATATATATATATATATATATATATATATATTGAGAGAGAGAGGAGACAATTAATTGGGATGCTGATAATGCAATCACGGTAGAAAAGTTTAATAAATTTGCGAGACATGATGAATTGCAGCAAATGGTTTATGGCAATTAAAGGAGCGGCTAAATGAGACTGACCCCAAGCCACAGTTGGAGCTTAGAAAGTTTTCAACAACCAAAGAACTGAAAGAAATAGTATTGTCACTCTCAGAATGGTTAAAGTTCATACGAAAACCACTGTAGAAGAAATCCACGAACATGTAAACGCTTATGTAGAACTTAATAATGATGAAAAGGCCATGTTAGCTTCTTTGTTAATTAAACATCTTATATTTTTGAAGAGAGACCTGGAACAATTAAAGGATATGAACATTGTATAAAAATAACTGATCCCACATCCACTAGGTGAAAAATGTACAGTTTTTCCATGTAATTTCAGAATCAAATTCGAAATAAAATTAACAGATGGCTCGTATGGAAGATAATCAAGAAATCACCTAGTAGCTATAGTCATCTACTTGTTCTTGTAGAGAAACCAAATGGGAAGATTCGACTATGTTTGGATGGGAGGAGGCTTTCTCAAGTTATAAAAGGAGAAACCGACCAACTATTGGTCCCTCTTGACATCTTTCAATCACTTAGTAATAGGAATTATTTCAGTAAACTCGATATAGTTGGATTCTTTGTAAATCGTGAAAGTCGGAAAAAGACCAACAATTTTTAGGTTTCGTATATCAAGGTATATCATACTGTTTCATGAAACTACCGTTTGGAACAAAAAACAATCTGTCATCGTGTATGAGAATGCTTGATCAAATTCTTGGAAATGATGTCGAGTCATTCTGTAATACTTACGTTGATGATAGTATTATATCATCTATTAGCTTCGAACAGCACCTGTCTCAATTTGGAGCAGGTTTTGACATTGAAAAAAAGGAATTACACTCAGGCTAAAAAAGTGTGAGTTCGCACAACAAAAAATTAAAATACTTGGTTTTGAATTGTCCCAGGAAGGAATTGGCAAAGATGACGATGAAATTTAAAAAGTAATTCATTTTAGACCACCTAAGAATGTAAAAGAGTTACGTAAGCATTTAGGTTATTTAGGATTTTACAGATGTTTCACTGTGAAATATTCGGATGTCTTGTATCCTCTTTATGAGTTGCTCAAGAAAAATGTTAAGTTTACATGGAGTTCGCAGCACCAGGAAGCCCTAAATAAAATTAAGGAAATATTTCAAGAGAAAGTAGTACTTAAAATCCCACTACCAAAAAAGAATTTCTTTTAGAAGTAGATGCCTCCGATCGAGCGAGTTAAAATTTGTTCTATCAAATAGATGACGATGGAGAGAAAAGAGTGATAGGAATGTCCTCGTGGAATATTTTCTGTTCCTCAAAAAAATTACACGGCAACCACTTTTGCCATTGGTGGATGGGGTAGCAAAATTTAAATACTATTTGATAGGGAATAAATTCATAATACGTTCAGACGACGAGGCCTTAAAATTTATTTTACTACGTAGACTCACCAATCAGAGAATTTTAAGGTGGGCACTCTCATTGGGAAATTTATACTTCACTTTTCAACATGTAAGGTCCCAAGTTAATATGGCCGATTATCATTCAAGATATCCACCACATAGTAATATTGAATTTGACATTGACGCCAGACCAGTTTTGAAGGAATCATCAATGGGTATCTTTGAAGAGATCCCATGTGAAATGATAAGTTTAATTAGCATGTTACCTGAACTGCAAACTTCAGATTCATTTGTAGGTCCCATTAAAAGACAAATAGAAAATGGCATAAAGAATGGAAAGGTTCATGGGAAAAGCCACCGATATGAAATATTGAATGGTAGAATATGTAAGAGATATAACATGGACATACGCATATGTATTCCGGAAGTCTTAGTCAAACCCTTATTAAATTATTATCACGAACAAAATGGACATCTCTCAGCTAGCAAACTTGTTCCTCAATTGACAGAGAGTTTCTTTTGGTCAAAGATGCGGACTGTAATTAGGAAATATTGTGGCTCATGCTCCATATGTCAGAAAGCAAACCCGCCTACTTGTTATTATAGACGTCCTATACATTCAGTTATAGCAGATAAGACAGGCGTCTTTCTGAGTGTTGACTTCTGAGGTCCAATCACTAAACAGTATGCTGATTATCAATACATATTAGTATTTTTTGATGTGTTTTCAAAAATTGCATTACAAAAATTGAGATATTTTCTCAAATTATGCCCAAATGCAGAAATGCTAATCAGGGATAGAGGGACCCACTTCCAATCCACTCAATGGAAAATGCAATGAAAGAGTTAGGAATTCAGCATGTAATAAGGAGTGGTTACTTTCCTCAGGGAGAAGTTGAGGAAACAGCTATAAAGTCTACAGTCCGTATGTTAGGTAAATATTGGTATCACAACCGAAAGGAGTGACCACGATTACTTACTAAAGTGGAAGGGTGCTTAATACAGCAAAAGATTTAAGCACGGGATTTTCTCCTCATGAGCTTCTTCTAAATATCTCACAAACAAGTCATATAGCTTGTCTCTTTGAGGTGCCGGAAGTGGACAGATCTCCTGTAACCAAGTATTACTTGGAAATTGCTCAGAAAAATTTGAAGAAAAAGGCGGAAGCAAGAAAAGCATACCTCGACAAGCAACATCGACTTGTAGAATATACTATTGGAGACCATGTATTCGTTCACCTCTTTCCAAAATCAGATGCCTTGGTAGGGGTGACCAAACATTCATGGTTTTATATGGTGGCCCCTGGAAAGTAGTCCACAAGACATACATCAATGTATATACAATTGCAGACCTCAACACTGGCAAGGAGATAAGTAAGAGAAATGCTTTTCTAATAAAAATATAACATGCTAGAAAATGATACACCTGAAAAGGAGAATGCAGAAACATAAATTCTCAAAGTGGGAACTCCAAAGTATCATGAGAGACGTAGATATTAATTAATTAGTATTTATATTATTACATTTATACTTATAATGATTTTAGATTAAAGCATACTTCTATATATAGTATTGCCAGTAGTATATTATTTCATACAAGTCTATAGATAGATAGGTAAACAAATATGCATATTTTTCTAATAATGGTATTTTATTAACTGTAATCAAAAGTGCCATATGTAGTATTTACGTTAGGTAATTCTACTTCATGTTAAATTAGCTGAAAGTGAGAACGTTGTGATAGTTTTCACATGTATATCCAAACGTTCTCAAAAGGGTGATTTCTTAACCCCAAGCTTAATAGAGATATATTTATTTATTTTTATTTTTGTTCAAAAAAATTTCCATACGCAATCTAAATTTTATATTCATATATATATATATATATATATATATATATATATATATATATATATATATATATGATTAGTTTAGTTATTTTTCTTTTGCATTAGATTTCAAGCTAATCATTCGGATATTTTATTTTTCTTTATTTCATTAAGTTTAGCTACAGAACAGAATACTGCTTTTTCTTTTGTATATTAGTTGGAAAGTACAGTATGATTCTAGAAACTTCAGGGAGATAGAGGTTAGTGACCTATACAACATCAAAGATCGCCAACTTGTAGTATCTAGGAAATAGTGTAAACAAGATTATTTAGTGTATTATAGCTATTATAGCAATACATTGTAAGAATAAGGAAATAAATACTAAGCATGAAAAAAATTGGCTACAGGAAGTCGCTAAGCAAACTTTTGTTTAATACTACACACCTAGATACGAATTTTCTAATACAATACGTGAGAAATTGTTTCACTGACCGCGATATTCACACTTTTAATGGAACCGCTAACTCTCCGGTGGGGGTGGTTCAACGGTTCTGGTTGCCCAGTCAGCGAACCTTCAGCAATTCAATTTTTATGATGTTCCAGTGTTACCATAAGGTACTGCTACATGTATATATATATATATATATATATATATATATATATATATATATATATATATATATATGTGTGTGTGTGTGTGTGTGTGTGTGTGTGTGTGTGTATTAAATGTAAATTCTAACATATAAACAATTCTTGGACAGATCCGATATAATTATATTAGTATATAGAATCGCGATCCTCACCCGTATATTCTTTATGGAATAGCTATTTTGGGAGTTCGCAATTTTTTTATTTAATTTTAAACGGAGTTCGGCACTGCCGGCATGCCTTAGAGTGTGATGAAGAGTAGCAGAAGACTATTGTCAACCAAAAACAAGTTATTTTGTATTTTTCTTCTCTTTTTGAGAACGACAACTCTATCTAAGTATATAAATGTAAAATAGGATATTGAAATATTGGTTTTCAATATTTATAACATGTCAATTGTAATTCTATAATCAATCTCAGTTCGAGTCGCTGTTCGGGCGGCATTTATTTGTAATCGCCTGGAGTTCAAGTCGCTGTTCGGGCGGCCATTTATTTGTAACCGTAAAGCATTCGAGTCGCTGTTCGGGCAGCCACTTACTTGTAACCGCCAGGGTGTCAAGTCGCTGTTCGGGCAGACATTTATTTGTAATCGCCTGGTGTTCGTGTCGCTGTTCGGGCGCCATTTATTTGTAACCGTAAAGCGTTCGAGTCGCTGTTCGGGCAGCCATTTACTTGTAACCGCCAGGGTGTCAAGTCGCTGTTCGGGCAGACATTTATTTGTAATCGCCTGGTGTTCGTGTCGCTGTTCGGGCGCCATTTATTTGTAACCATCCTCAGTTCGAGTCACTGTTCGGGCGGAATTTATTTGTAATCGCCCTGTATTCTGTTCGCTGTCCGTGGCTCGTGGTACTACCAATAAGTATACTCCTGATACTTTAACTTCCCTGGACAGGACGATGAAGGACCTCTCCAAGAAAGGTTACAAACTGTTTCCAAAAAGCTCGTCGGTCTCAATAATGAGATGAGCATTAGGCGCCGAGAGGTTCGGGTGTCTCGTCTCGAAAACCTCACGGACCATCAGACGGTCATCCAGACCATAACGCACACAAACATCACTCATAAAAACAACGAAAACACACTGGATTAAATAACACTATGCTTATTTATTAGAGCACTAGCATATAAACAAATAATAAAAAAATGAAGAGAAATGAACACAACACTGAACACTGAGGATGTATAACAAGTTTAGTCGCTGAAATCACGCTTTGCCCTTTTCGGGCAATATAGCCCTTTATATATATATATGATTACGATTCAGATATCAGTACAAATTCTTCTCTCACACCCTTGACACACTTGGGGGATTAGCACTGGGAAAAAGTTGTCTGGATCGTCCCACGATGAATCCAGTTGTTACGCTGAACAGTCCTGCAGCGTAAAGGTGAATCTTCAGTAAATAAACGAAAAGAAGATCTCCATAGTGAAATACTGATATTGGAGGGCGCGTATATAACTTTTTAAACGCACAAGGTCTGCGGACCTGGGATTTCACTAGTTGGGGCTAGCCGTAAGAAATCGTCCTTCACCGGCTAAATAGCTTGTGCCCCTTCACAAAACTTAACCCACGCAACGTGCGTGGTGGCTGCGTACAACACCGGAGTCGAACTCCTCGAGCATCCAAGCTCAAGCTACGGGTTGCAATGGTCAACTAAAAGTGTTGGCAGATAATTTCAAAAATCACTCAGTTAACTCACCTGTATGCACATACAAACAGAATACGGAAAACAATTTATGTTAATTTTAGTCAACTGCCCATAATGCACTAGACACGGCGATAACACTGGCGTGAGAAAGTACAGATAAGGGACTACGAAACAACGCAGTTGGTGCCACTTTGGCCACTAGGACATCTGGTCAGCCCGTATTTCTCTAATCTATTGTAATGTTTCCATAAGTGATTAAAGAAAGCACTTAATTCAGTTCTAAATAACTGCATAATATATACTGTGCATATAATAAGTCAGGGAGAAACACTGAAATGGTTAGTCACTAACTGAAATGTTCTCACCAAAAGCAATGTTTTAAATATATATATGAGAAAACGATGAAAGACTTCTTTGTCCAATTGTGTGGGAAAGAAGCAATTCCCACCAAAGAAAGAGCTTATGTGCGTTGCAGAATAAAGTATAAATCCAAAATAATAATCACTGTCTCCACGAAATATACAGGGTGTCCACAAAAAATCCTTCTATAACCTGGTAGCGGTTATAATTCATTACTCTGTAATATTATTAATTATAAATGTAAACAGAAAAGGATATCGGTCACTGAGAGAGATTGTTTACACTTGAAAAAGAAGCAGCATCCGCTAGGGGCATACACCAGTCAGGTCTCTCGCAAGCAACCCATGTTGTGAAAGGAAAGTACCGCTACCTTCTGACAAAAAAAAACTTTTGAAGCCCCGCGAAGAAGGCGAGTTTTGGTAAAAGCTAACGTTAGTGTGCGTATCAAAAGCAAATGATAATAGAACATTCAGTTAGGTGAAGCTTCACTCTTGTCAAGACCATACATAGCCGTAACAAACTATAGCTATAACAGCAAGACCGATAAAAAGGGAAGTGTAATAACTGCAGTGAATTTCCAACGTGCACTAATACTAAGAACATTATTCTTGATCACTAATAATCTTCACAAACTTATATGATAAAATCACATAATTATTGCGGAAGCTATAAAATATATTTCATTTAAAATTTCAAACTATGTTAATTTTTATATAGTGCTCAGCATGTTTATATTTAGTGATATTGAGTGATACCAGAAAAATGGTAAAGGATATATATATATATATATATATATATATATATATATATATATATATATATATATATATATATATATATGTGTGTGTGTGTGTGTGTGTGTGTGTGTGTGTGTGTGTGAATTTAGTTATCCGAAGTGAAGAAACTATATTATTTTAATTGGTGATATTCCAATAGAGTGAATCGTTATGTTATGACATGGAAGATGTAGCAGGACTATTATGAATATGCTAATCTATTTATACCAGAAAATTCATCTTTAACATTCTAGAATATGTCAGCCAACGGCAGAGGAACTAAAGGAAGAAGGATCCCTGATTATGCAAGGAAACTTCAAATTTGTTATGATGTGTAATTACAGGACCGAAAAATGAAATATCTTGTTTAAACGGTATGATGATAGTGAACATTCGAATTTGAGAGAGATCTCTATTCTATTTTATTATTTTTTTACAAAGTTCATTTAAGGCATTTATCAAAGTTAATAAAAATTACGTATCGAATATCTAGTGTGTGTGTTGTTGTGTTCATTACTGAAATTAAAAATAAATATGTGTGCGTTGTCTAATAACTGTGTGGAGTTTTCTTTGAATATACTTATAGTAGGGTAAAAATAACCGAAAATTTCTCACAACCCAGAACTAAATACTATTGAAATTATTTTTTGCTCTAAGGTTAATGGGTATTTGTACTCTTCATAGGCAAAATGCTAAAGCATGGGAGTGTGCGAAAATTATTCTCTGAGTGCTTGAATTTTGGACCATAGTTTTCAACAAATTTTGCTGTTTGGATTTATATAACACATTTGATATAACCATAATTATTGTTTACGTGTATATTTTACATATTTATTTTGTATCTTTAATAATGTTTTAAATTACTAAATTAAAATAGTAATTATATTGCGATATTTTCCTTATACAGTGCGATTCAAAAGTCAGGCATCCTAGGACAAATAGGTAATGTATATATATATATATATATATATATATATATATATATATATATATATATATATATAACATCCGTAAATAGCTAAAATTATTTTGTTCGTTTATTTTATATATTTATTTTACTTCTGTATGAAATATTTGGTGCTGTAGCATGCATGCTACCTCTATTTGCTGCGATAGGTTAAAATATGCATGCTAAGTGTGGACAGATATACCTTCAGATGATGCAGCAGTTGTAATTTACACATCCGTGCCTATACGATCGGTTTCAAAACCATGAAATCATGTCATCCATTAAAGATCAGAAAACTGGAAAGGAATTCTTCGGAACTTGCAATTGAACAGAGTACGATGCCTCTTATCAAGAGTAGAGGAAGTTTAACCTCAGTCGTGGAATGACACAAAATACGTGGGACACATGGATTCAATGTGTACATATATTTGGAGAGATGCATTCTGCTATGACATCTTTAACTGGAACTGAACGCCAACAGAGTGCACAACATTGTGAGTTATTGCGATCATGAATGAAGAGGGACCGGAGTGATTGAAGGCTTATGATACAGTGGCTGACTAAGCGTAAACCTTTTTCAGTGTACGACACTTCGTTGCGCAATGTAGCCACTTGCGTTATAGCAGGAGTTGATGACAAAGTGAACTGTGACGATGTAGACCTTGTGGTAATGTAATACATCAGAAGTTGAATGGTAAACCTTGGAATGCCGTTAGATTGAAGAAGACTGGCCAAGCAAGAACATCACAGCATTTAGGAAAAGTTAACATTGGTAATAGTATTCACTGTTTCGACAATTCAACTCTCTTCTGGCGACTTACTACGCTCGTTGAGCTCGAGCACACACCATTCCAGTGTTTTGTGCATGAACTCACTCCCACACCACCAAAAGCTGCACTAATTCTTTCACTTATGAAAGGATTTGAGAGCGTTGCATCGCAGGCATCTGATGAACCTGAACAATCAGAATATTTCGTTATTGATGGCGGATGTTGCTTTGACACGTAGTATTGTCTAAACTCCATTTATGGATAAATGTGCTTCAGTCATACTGCAATTTTTATGTCAGAATTTTCATATTTCATGCATAGTAGTATTTTACGGGTACACAAATGGTCTCTTCACCAAAGATCATGAGCATCAACGCCGAAGGATTCATCCTGCAGCACCCGATGTGAAAATTTTATTGACCGCACCAGCATACGATAACCAGCAAGCTTTCCTCTCAAACAATAAGAACATTAATCATCTAATAGATTTGTTGTCTACAGAGTTGAGAGCAAATTGCCACATCATCTACAAAGCACAGAATGATGATGTCATCTTAATTATTTCAAGTGCAATCAGTATGGTCGTAAGAAGGAACAAGTTACAGTTGTGACGGATGACATGGATATACTGGTGATGCTACTGTATCATGCTGTCGACTCGATGGGTAAAAGTTTCATGAAATCATTTGCAAAGTGGAAGGACATGAGCAGAAACCACTTTACGATGTCAGAAGTATAAAGCGTCACATTGGACCACTAGTTTGCAGGCATCTCCTGTTCATTCATGCAGTTACCGGGTGTGATACAATGTCAGCACCCTACAAACGAGGAAAAGGAAAAATCTGAAGACAATTCAAAATAATGTAACCGCTCAAGTATGTGCAGAATTGTTTCTTTTAGATAATTCGTCAGTGGGTTCCGTCTCAAAAGCAGGCAAGCAATTCTTCGTCATTTTGTATGGTGGTACACAAAATGACGATCTCCCTCTAGTTCGTTACGCAACCTACATGCGAATGACAGTAGTAGCGTCGAGACCAGTTCCCGAGCAGCTCCCACCCCGAGCCGTGCATTTTCATTTGTTAAGAACTTACATGCAAATACAGCAATGGAAAACTTTATCAACAACAGAAATAGATCCTCTTGAATGACGCTGAGTACTCAAAAGTTAGCATCTTTATCCAGAAACAATTTATGAACCTCCAGCACTTGATTCCATCTTAAAAGTTGTACGTTGTCAGTGCAAAACACTGGGAATAAAATTATGTAGTAGCACGAGCTGCTCTTGCAGAAAACCTAGATTAAAGTGTATGTCTGCAAGTCGATACTGCTATGGCGATGGCTGCCCTAATGGTCGTGAAAGTATAAGAATTTCCGTAGGCGATTCATCATGCAAAGAAAACTTCTAATTAGAAAAGAAACGTAAAAAAGTGCCCTTAAATTTACAATCAAACATTGTGCTAATGTGCGTCGGTATACCGAAGCGCTGAAGTGTGCGTACCGTAAACTCTGAATTCTTGAACGAATCCGCAATGGACGCTCGGGGACGTGTGTGAATGCATATGAGTACTGTATATAATGTTTTAAAAAGTGTATGGTGTAACAATAAGAATTAATAAAAAGTAGTGCTTATATTAAAATAAATACACAATTAAACTTGCAAGTCTCTAGGAAGAAAAATGATCAAAATTTGTTTTATTAGTGAACCGAAAACGGAACGGGTCATTAGGTCTCACATGTAGAGAGGTGGAAGAGGAATAAGTACTGGCAAGGAATGCAATGAAGACAGCATATAGAAAATAATTTCACAAACAAAATAAATAATAACTGATAATTGGGTTGCAGTTACAAGGCTCAGAAACAAGAAATGAAACATTGAAATCAATGAAACATAAAGTTATAAGAGAATTCAAAGAAGTATTTTGTGTTTAAATAAAATAATAACGAATTCATGCAAGGTAGAAACAGGTTATGGAATATAAGTTATACTGAAATGGGAAATCAGATATACTTTAAATACTTCTACAGTAAAAAATTAGAAAACAATAATTCGGTTTTTTTAAGTTGACTCAATAGCAATATGGTGAAACCGCTGAGGAGACTTCATTTTTACAAAATTGCAAACTACGTTTGAAAATATTGAACTTTTATTCTCATCCATGTTTACCTCGTGCCTCAGATGCATATTTCACCATTTGTCTTATCGTGACGGACTTTTGAGTCACCCTCTGTATAACCATCTGTACCAGTATTGAAATTTCAACACATTTTGACTATAAATTGCGACTGTCTTATTACGGACGAAATATATATTGCACTTCATGCATAAAACAACTCTTGTGTGTACTAACTGGTATTACTTCAATAGCAGCATTTGTTAGGAAACGCAATTTTGAGTTACAACTTTAACCCGGAGTATCTCGAATTTCGCAATCTTCCAGATTTTAGCATTATCTCGTTAATTCACTCATAGCTACATGATCTCATATCCCAAAGATTATTTCAATAGTATTTATTTCTGGGTCAACCTCTAATTTTATCCTACTAAGTACGAAATAACTTGTTATCATTTATATGTTTTTACTTTTCAGGCATTCCAGGATTTGTTGTGTTTGCCAGATTTACCTCATTAAATTTGGTGATAAATTCATAAATTTATGATAAATTCATTTTTTTAATACTAAGATAATATCTTACCGCAAGTCAGAATTTCAAGCAGCATTACTGTCTCTAACTGGGCAATGGGACGTTAAAATAGAACCCATGTTGCTGGAATGTAAATTATAAATTTAATTGTAATTTTGGCTCTACCGACACGAAATTATTTTTTTTATCTTTTTATTTTGACTAGTCTAAATTTTGTTAATTATTTACAACGTTTACATATAATTTGCATATGTTTTACATTTCTGTAGGAGAGCGTTCGATGGGTATTAGGAAGCACCTGAAAGTTATCTCATGCTCTTTACACATGGTGTCCCCTGGAGGTTTAATCCACGAAAGTAATCATCATTCTAATTTTCATCTTCATTCTCGTCATCCATTATTTCTATTGCAGGTTGATTACTACATCCCACACCGCTGCAGTAAGCACAAAGATCAGTGCATATCATACGTTTTTTTTTTTTTTGTGTGTGTGTGTGTGTGTGTGTGTGTATAGACAACAATCTTCACAGTTTATGCAGGGGCATGAAATAGGTTTCATTAATTTGTCAGGTGCCGGCGCTTGAGTCATTGGAATATCTAGAAGAATGTTTTCATGAGCTTTCCATCCCCATTCTTCTGGATCAAGTTGTTTCCTTCTCCATAATTGCACTAGATGGGGAACCTTCAACATGTGCATGGAGGCTACATCTGAAGTCGGAGGAAGACCATCCAACTTCACTTCGGTTTTCCTTTTTGCAATTTCTCTGTTAAAGCATTTATACTTATAGTCACCAAGGCATTTATCTGCTTTGTCAGCTCTGTATAATCCAAGGACGGACATTTGTCCTGTTTCACAAATCTCATTCTTGGTGGCGTCAGGATTATTAAAGATACTTACAGCATCTCGAATGTTTTCTCACTTGTTAAGTAGTGCAATTGTCTTGGTCTTGCCTTTCTGAAAGAAGGCTGAAGTGGTGTCAGAATTAGAACCACTTACAGCATGAGTGAACAGGAAGTGTTCGTTGTGCTCAGGGTGCTTCTGCAGTTGCGTGACAGGGTACGTTTTAGTGGTACCTTTCCTCTTCCTGGCTTTACGAAGGTACCCACAGCTGAAGGTACCATTTGCACTGACACCTGTTGATAAGAATAATATATTCTTTTGCGTTCCACAAATGGACAGTGTCGTATCTTGATCGTTGTTTTCTATTCTTGTTTCTCCCAGTTCAACATTTTGGCTCATTGTGACCCCCTTACATTGCAAAATTCCTCGAAGCTTCAGCTGCCTCAGATGACACTGGCACGCCTTGTATGCACTTTGGCACAACACTTTCTGACACTTCTCTTCCTCAACTGACACCTCCAACAGTTTTCGTGGTTCTCATTAGCATCTGTTCAATAGTCATGTCAGTCCATAGACCAGCCCACAATTTGTCTGTTCTTCTGACTGCAAAACTTTCCATGAATGCTTCCATCTCCACTTCGGTTAACTTCGTATGAAGAATGCTTATGTGTTGAAAGTACATTTTACAAGATTTGGCGTATGCAAACAAGGAAACAAATTATATTGATAGTAGCATTGCCCAATCAAACAATGTGCAATCGGTAGAGGAGTGAAGAAAAGGGAAATCCAAAGTTTTATGGGCCGACATCTAAAAACACAGAAGATACAGAGGAAAGAAGGATCTAGAATCATGTGAAAATAGCAATGCAAAAGATACACTGACACAGAAACAAAATGATTAAAGTAATCAAAATAACGTTTACACAACAGTATAGTAAGCAACCATTGTACCCACAGTCATGCTTAATAACACGATATGTAATGCAGTGTTGCCAACTGATCACAAAATGAAGTTTTGTTAAATGGCACGAAACACAAATTACAACATCTAGAAAATCTAATTATGAGTATTACCCAGGGGTGCTCATAACCTAGGGCCCGAACCTCTATTTTCACGCTCTCTTCACAGTGACGTCACCAGCGAGGAACTTAGAGCTTGTCGTCTGCTTGGCGCGCGAAGATTTGCTGGTAAGACCACAAACAATTCTTTATTTATTTTGGGTTTTTGCTATGTTGAATTATGTTGCTTTCTTTTCTAGTGGTGTACGTGGACGAATATTATTTAATAGAGAAAAGGTCTATATCTCGGAAGATTTCTTTACGTGGGCTTGGCTGTACAGACATGCAATATTGCAAGATAGTGTGAACTTGAGTACGTGTGTACATATGTATTTTTACGTGTATTTGTCTTTCATCTCCAAGTGTTCCACATTATAGTATTAGGGATGTACCGATATATCGGTATCTGTAATATCAGCCACTTTTGGGAGTATCGGTATCGGCATTGGCAAATAAACACCGATATTTACCGATACATTTTTCAAGCTATTTTCAGTTTGTTTAATATTAACAGTGACACTTATATTTCATCAGTTTCTTTTAGAGTTAAAAGTTGTTCTAAATTATTATCAATTGTAAATACAATCAATCGATTTCTTTATGCATGTACACGCCTTTGATTTGCACTATTCATACTTAATTGATAGTTTTAGTCCCTCCATGCCAAAATAGTGAAGAAAAGACAAAGGTCCTCAGTCAGGATCATAGGCACCCGAAGAAAATTTTCTAGGGGGAGCCGATTTCCCGATTTCAAAGTAAAATAAAGTAAGTTTATTTTCCTTACTCATTTCCATAAATTTCTATGTATGCATAAAGTTCATAATTTAAAATTATTTTTCGATATTTTTTTCTGCTTATTGGTCCTCTAGATGTTTATTTGAGTTAGAAATTAGAGTAAAACTCCGGGACGTTGTGTGGGTAGAACAGGTGGGGCGATTGCCCCACGCCTTACACCACAGAATGGAAGAGTTTGACCGTTGAGGAAAATTGGCAGGTTAACTATTTCTAATTCATTGTTGAGATTAGTGTTGTCCGCGAGAAAAGAAGAATCTTTTAAATTCGTTTAAATTTAAAAATATGGGAGTTCTCGTCTCGTTTTCGAGGCAATATGAGAAACTTCATGAGCCTCATTGGCAACACGAGTTTACCCAAGTATTAAACCTTAAACACTGTAAAACAAGCTAAAGCAATCAGAAATTCGCTATTTTAACCTTAGGAAGCTGTGTTCTTCTTACCTACAATATATTCTGGTAAAGGTCAATGATGAACTACCATGCTTCTTTTCTTCTTATCATCATTAAATACAGGTCTCAGAGGTAAATATGAGACTGAAACTTTCTAAATTATAGTGCTATTAGCTCAGTGAGACATTCCTGCTACGCTGAGTGTCTCCTCATTCATATTGATGTTATCAAAGGCAACGATAGTCGGAGCTCGTACATGACTACTCTTAGGTAGAGGAATTTGATTGTCTTGAACTATTGTAATTTTTTGCACGCATAATGAAGTGTCTATTTCAATTAGTTTTGAGTATCTACAACATGATTCATTCGATTCAAAAGTGAGAATTGTTCGACATTACCAGTTAAGATTTTTACCATCGTAGACAGAGAAACATGTTTAGGAGTTTAAATGTTACCACGAAAAACTACTAAGTAATATCCTGTGCAAAAGAGCACATTAGATGTAATTCGCGTCTCCGATCAAGCACTCTATGGAATGTTTCAACGAAGACACACTGTAAAAAATTTCGCCTTAAATTTACTGACCGATTACCGTCAACTCACGCTGCCATCCGATTACCTTAAATTTTACAGACCACCGTTTTTTTCATAAAAACGGCAGACCGTATATTTAGAAGCAATTTAGAAGCAAGAAGAATAATATTGACCGTGTTTAGAAACAAATTTGGTACCGTATATTTTATGGTAATTTACAGTAATATTTATTACGGTAATTTACGGTAATTTACAGTGCTTATATTTAGTGGTCGTTTTTTTTAAAAAAAGCACAGGTGTGTTATTACCGTACAAGATTTACGGTAATAACACACCTGTGCCCTCTTGCTAGATCCAGTAAGAATTCTTGCTGGTCAATATATATTGACCCAATTTTCATCGAATTGCTGGAAGCTGTATCAGTACACACACTGGCTAGCAATAACTTTTGCTGGATGGATGCAACTAGAGTGCACACTGGTCCACTGCTGTTAAAGACTACTTAACTAAAGAAAACAAAAGTGAACGAAAGAAGCGTTGCACCTACGACGTGCATAATATCCATAAGAACAAAAGTTGAAATTAATTCTTAGTTTGTAATATCGAACCCTTGTTTTGATATTATCTTGAACATACATTGCTTTTTCTTTTCAAAATTACTAATTTTGTCATGTATTGAACAAAACACCAGAAGAGGATTCGATATTACATACAAAAAAATATCTTGAACTTTATAGCTGAGTTTTCGCACGCTTTGAAGATGTAGTTGGAACAAACATCCATGCCCTTTTAAGATATTCATAAATCGATATTCTGTTACAGTGTTAAGACTAGCTTTATTGCATGTATTTTCGCTATGAGTACCAGTAGACTAATAGATTTCAAATATTCTAATCAGCGATTCATTCGATTAGTCGCATTATTACGGTTTCAGATAACCAAGCAGGCACTCGACAACATAGCTTAGAATGACCAGAAATACGACTAAACAAGTGTAAAACCATATGACTTCTCACAACACTGCCTACAGTATCCAGTATCCGCTATCTCAAATTAATAAATACGTGTTTGCATAATTATGTAACAGTGGCATCAATGTTAAAAAATGTCACCAAACTTCCAGAGTATAGAACTTTTGCATATTTAGACTATTAAACGCTCAAATGTATTAACAAGACACCAGAACAGATTATAGGTACTCAGAACAAAATTAAATATAAAAACATTTACAGAAATATTTTTCAAATCTAACAATTTATTTATCCAGAAAAAATAATGACAGCATGGGCGCCCGATGAAAATTTTCTAGGGGACTCAACTCCCTGGTTAATATATACCCTGATATTTTTTTATTTGTATCAAGAAATTTAATACCTTTCACTAGCAAGGGGAGCGACCCCCTGCCCCTCCTTCGGGCACACATGAGTGACAGTATACTTTTGTTTCTGTAACATGAAAAATTCCAGTTGATGCAACACAATTTATGTAATGCTGTTACGGTAAACTACGAAGCACTTTTCCTCCAGCAGCTTCTTGGTTTCGAATCGTTGCACTTTGGAGCGATCTGCTTGCCACGATAGCCAACTAAAGTTTTGTTTGTCACCGAACAAAGTTCAAATATTAACACGGTGCTTTCCCATACATTACCTTGCTTAATGTTGAATTTCCAGGATATCTTCAACACTAGTAGGCCTATTGTATATATCACACCAGAAAACCACACACTAAACAAACAAACAAACAAACAAAAGAAAGAAAGAAACAAAACAAAACAAAGCACAACACATCCGAATCTACGCGCCATCAATCCTCGCTTCGAACATGTGCTTTTTCTCTCCAATGCGCATGCCCGACACAAGCATCTGACAGGAAAACGGTCTCCTACCATTATTTTAGAAAAACGGTAAACCGTATATGTTTTATGGTAGGAGGCACTTATTTTCACGGTTATTAGTTACAGTGCAGAATATAAATGCTTTCAGGATGTAGATCAGCAAGAGATGGTGGCCAGGTCACTTGAACTTAGTCACTTTTTCTATATGTTCTTATTTTTTGTGCCACTACAGAGTTTTTCCTTTCTTCAATCCCATTTGTTGATTTAGCCAATTTATTTTTAAAGCGAAGGTTCTAACAACATATCAAAACTCAAATTATCAAGCACTACATAAAGACGTTTGGTCCACACATTTAAAGTGCAATGAACGTCCAAAATGTTTCTCGATGTTATAGCGAATATTATTTTAATTGACTCTCTTATTTGGTTTCGTTTATCCGCCGGAATGTAAGAAATACATTTCAAAATTAAATCATTGCTTTTATAGGTATTTTAGTTTACAAACAAGTTTATACGGACATAGCGTAGCGATTTTTCTCAACGTCTGATCAGCTCGTAAGTCTATAGCCTGTGTTAAATTTTCTCGTGTTTTACTGCTTTTCAGATACTTACTGTATTTACCGGAAAATTGGAAAATTTTCTTATAAATTCTACTTTGCGAAATATTACAGGGAAAATGCTCTTAACTTACCTCTGATAATTTGCTAGGTTGAGAGCAAGAAGGTCCAGCAGAATCCGCAACGAACAACTTTAAACTTTTCTGATGAGTGAAACTTGCTTGGCATTCTCGGTGGTATTTCACATTTATAAGATAATCCTGTCACTATAACATTCAATGGAGAGATCCAAGATAGGTTTAAATTGTCGTTTTAACTCAGCTTCATATAGAACTGACGACGATGTTAAATCTCGTGGTAAAAGCATTTCACATTTATAGTTTACTTGACCACAAATGCATTTTGTTTGTTCCTATTTCCTTCTTTTCGCATAACAATTCCCCGTTGGACATTTTAGATCATTACCAAAACAAACTTAACACTCGCAAACACGGTAATAGTGGCCATATCTAGAAATCCTTTAGGATTAGAAACATGTTAGAAATATGAAACTTGGTATCAGAGGCAGATTGTCCCAGGCAGGAAGAATGGGGATTCCCGCCTGAGCCCCTTCAGTCAATAATAATTTTCTATCACTAATACTACCACTGAAGTAGTGCTAATTCTATGCAAACAGATGTATGTGATGGGACCCTTTGATCGCTCCCACGTGAGTCCCCTTCATCATGAGCTCCCTTGGGTACGGCATGGTCATATGGGCCCTTATAATTTGTTTTATCGAGTGCCTGACTACGCTTTTCTAAAAAGATGTTCACCAATAACAACAGAACTTCAACTTGGCAGGCGAAATTTAATGGCCTATTTTACAAAGAATGAATCCCAAAGGGCAGAACTGCCATAACTCATATTTATTAGGTGTATTCAATACAGCTGTATGAAGTTACTCAACAACTGATCATGGGGTCCTGAAGAGTAGCCGGAATCCTTCCCAAATTTCCTAAAATAGAAGTCAATTGAGAAGATAATCGATGAATGGCATTATTTGCCTGTTTTGATCAGTGGCGGCTGTACAAATTTTGGACCCCCTAACAAAGGATTTTAAGCCGTCTTTATAGGAACGTAATTTCAGGAGATTGAAGGAGGGGACAAGAAAGGGGGTTTGGAAGAGTCACAGAGTTCCAAGGAACAGAGACTGTGGTCGGAGGTCTAATCCCCTAGAAACTGTCGGATTTACTGGAGTATCGCACATTTGGTAAGAAGGTCCCTTAAACCTCATTCTGCATACTAGGGAGTCATGCGACAGACATCCTTTTGAACAAAGACGTTTATCCTTGTTTCTCCTACGTAGTTCATAACACTTCATAATTTTAGGGAAAAAAGAAACAAGGAATATGTAACACTTTTACTCTCCTGAGTCATTTAAAGAACCAATTACTGGTTGGTCACAAACTGGAATTATTATTTTCGGCTGAGGAATCTTATCAAACTCTCAATCAAATTTGGGCGATACATGAACAGTAACGGCAAATTTGTCGCAACCTTGAACCTTGTCGCAAATTTGAATGATCAAAAATCGCACGGAGTCAATAAAAATATATCCACAGAAAGGCCACATATCCATATTCGTGCATACTTCTATTTTGTAGTTGACCATCCATCACAACGGAGTGAATGTTTGATCTCTTGATAATTCGCAGGTAAAACATCACAACCAATATCTTGCGGCCCGAAATTTTGCCTGATGAATACCTCGCAGACCAGAATCCCGCATAGTCAAAACCTTGCCAGACAACATCTAGCCTGACCAGGACCTCGCGGGATAAAACTTAGCCATCACAAGATAAAGGAGGGATCAAATCTCGCGATAGCGATTTTTTCTATATGTTTAAAATATTCACTGTACACTTGGAAAATAATAATAATAATTATTATTATTATAAATACGGTGATGTTTTGCCTAAACAGTGATTCCTCTTTTGAAAAAGAATGATATACTCCCCTGTAACTCCTATATACATTTAATGCAAATTCTACTAAAGACGATAGAACGTCAGGTAGTGTATATTTACAAAGAAGGGAATGCATGTGCACCCCTAAATCCAGCCTTATATATATATATATATATATATATATATATATATATATATATATATATATATGTGTGTGTGTGTGTGTGTGTGTGTGGAGAGACGGACCCACATGATTAATCTCCACCCTTTATTTCCCAGTCCGCCACTCCTTGGTTTATAAATTCCTTATTCAAAACAAGTAGGAATATATCACAATATTTCCAGAAATTCCGCTTTTAACGAGAGAAAGGAGCAATTTCTAATTATTTTTTTTCAATATATATAAATGACTTCGAGATTGTCAGTTTCATCTTCAAGGGAAAGGAGGGGCCAACAATCTCTTAATGATTTTTTGAACACAGTGCTTAGGCTGATATGGATTTTTATCGCTTCACTTTGATCGATACCATAAACGTATTCTCTCTCGACGATGCACAAAAGCAAAGACTGAAACAAGAGGTGCAAGGCAGCAGACCGACGAAATACGGGGTTCTGGGGCCAAAGTTCCCATCTAGACCATCTCTATTGATTCCCCTCCCTTACAGAGCTCCTTCATGGGTAAGTGGTTAGCGTACGCGCCTTTAAAGTGGGAGACCCGGGTTCGATTCCCGGCGGGAGCTCATGTGGTTCGTATTCCACGTTAATCAGTAGGTCCCGTCTCATATAGCCTCGCTGCTGAAAGGGACGTAAAACTCAACATCAGCTTAACTCAATTCCTGACCTCCCTTACAATATATCATGTCTGAGGGGCACTTTGAGGGCGGACTATGTAACTCGGGAGCTTGCGTTTCCTTCGTCCCTCTAGCGTTGTCACTGATTAGGTAGTTCAGCTAAATAGTAAAGATCATGGGCCGTATCGAGAGTTACTTTTGCGTGCGATTAGCGTCATACTAAAAGCCTGACTCTGCATGAAATATACAGAAGTGTTCAAATTATTAGACACTCTCGAAGATCAAAAGGTTGATGTAGGAGTCCTAATTACAGAGTTCTAGAACATTTAATTTAATGGTTAAACCACCAATATAAGATCCTTCATTTGTTTACTGTACAGCTGAAGTGGTGATATCACTGTTGAACAGCAGATGGCATTACTGCGGATGGAAATAGTGAAAGTGGTGTTTCAGTTGTAGATGGCTATTGTGGTTCCTAACAACAAGTTACAGTCTGAAGTATTGTGGTTGCTGTCGTAAGAAGTTACAACATTCAAAGCGGTCAACAGTTCGAGTGTGCCAGTTTAAAATGATCGTGACGTGTTTCGTGAATCAATATCTTATTCTGTGAAGTCCTGTAATCGCAGCATAATGGGAAAAGCAAAAGGACCTTTCTCCGCGTAAAGTGGAAGTTAACAAAATACTTCTGGTGGAAGGAAGATATACACTGCGACACATTGTTAGTAGAGTTGGGATAGAACAAAATTATGTGAGTAGAATCTCTGTTGGAACGAACAAGAGCCAAAATAGGGTTGGAAAGTGTGGACAAAAACCAAGGCTATATCTGAAAGGTATCAGAAAACTTAAAAGATTGGCTTCGGGAAACAGAAGTGCAACTTCTAAGAGATTTAAGCATAAAAGTGGCTAAGTATGGCGCAGACATTTGGCCTGAAAGTGTTCGAAGGACTCTTTGTGCCAAGAGAATAAAAGCACGCGGTCAAGAAAGAAAACATAAATTAGAGTATACTCCAATCGTCGGAAAGGAGTGCCTCGAATGAGCACGAGATCTAGAATATTGGACTGCTGACGCTTGGAGAATATTGTGTTTCAGTGGTGAATCATGTATCTTCGTGTCTGATGAATGTTCACAATATGTGCGACGTTGACCTTGGAGGAATTCATGTTGGAATGTCTTTAATAAACAGTGAAGCATCCTACTTTAGTCATGGAAGACTGTATAGTAGAGGGGACAATGAAGCACGACCAATACCTACAAGTTCTTCAAAAAGTACTACTTTCTCAGACTACTGTCCGGTTTGATGATGTATATACAATTTATCTCTATGCATAATGAAGTCCCATACCACCGTGCTAAATCTGTGATGAACTTCTTCCAGGACAACGAAATTAGTGCTCTTCCGTGGCTGGACATTAGTCCTGATATGAACCGATTGAAAACCTTCTGAGCTTCATGAAGGAAATGCTAAAGAGGAAGTACATTACAGCCAAACATCAATTGATCGAGGAGATCAACAGTTTGTGGTATCATGATGCTAAATTGAAGGCAAAATGTTCTAAACTCGTACATAGGATGCCACAAAGTATAGAGGAGGGATTTCATACGAAAAATTAATCTTTATGTGTGAGAGAACTTTCTTGTAAGTATTCCATTTCACTTTTTGTTTCCAATTTGGATTTACACACTGTACAGTAATTATATTTGAATGTCATGTACGCATTTGTTTTATTGATATTGAAAAGCATATGCAACACCCACTAGAAATTAGGACAGAGTTACAAAGTAGTAATTTGGACTAAGTTCGAACGTATTTTCCCACGTAATATTGTAAGAACAGTAAAATATTCAGAAACTGAATATTGAGTCTAATAATTTGAACACGTCTGTATGTTAGTCGAACTCTTTACCCAGACAGCAATTTAAACTTGTTGCAAGTTTGCCTAAGCTTGCTGTTGCAGGTCAATTTATCCTGCCGCAAGCTCTAGGACGCAAGCCAATTAGCTCGCTGTAAGCTTGTGGCAAGCTAGTTAGTTACATCAGGGCAAGGCTTGCGGCAAGCTTGTCTTCACAAGTGGAACGCAGGTCAAATTACTCAAAGGCAAGCCAAGTATAAGCGAAACTCATCAATGACAGGCTTTATTAAGCTAAATGCAAGCAAAATACACTCCAAACAAGCCATATGGAAGATTGCGGTAAGCGAATTTAGATAAAACATAGCAGTAAGAAATCCGTATATATCGACCGTCTGACTAAATCTATGCTACAATATATATTTCCTCACCTTCCAAATTATTGAAGCAAATACACAACCGTGAAAACACCCACGTCTCCCCCCTGCTTGTACAAAACATTAAAATAAAACATAATTCTAACGGTTTTATTATGACAAGCAATGCTTTTTTTAAAAAAAAGAGTTTCATTCCCATCCAATAGATGGGCAGGCCGTAGAAGGCAACACCTTCTCTGTGGCCAGAGATATTTTCAACTTTTTGATTTATTGGACATGGAGAATCATTTCAGGCTATATAATAATGTGGATTGAAGTAGGGAACTAATAGCAAAATCAAGGTGACGAGAATGTGTCAGAGTTGGCTATTGTGTTAAAAATGTTTCTTGAGTACATGTACGTAGGTTATGGGCAATATATATGTGGATTTCTGTGGTACATACGGCGGTCAGGATTATACTGATCTATGGCTTCGGTGCGTTCCTATATTGCTAAGAGATGATCCAGTGGTGGGTAGGCATAGCGTGGTACAGCAGAAACTTGGTCTAACAGCTCATGGACGATGGGATGTGCCAATTGGATTCGTGTTGCTATGTAGCGTTGGCGTAGATGGTAGAGGTGTGGCAAAATGGTTGGAAATTGCGCACGACGATATATTTCAGCAGTGGGAGTATCGAAAGCGAGAGAGTAGTTCAGACGTAAGGCATGTCTTTCGAGAACTTTCAGACACTCATAGAAAGCTGGTGCTGCTGATAACCAGGCAAGATGTCCATACGTGAGTGCTGGGCGTACAAAGACTTTATATGTTAGCAGTAGAAGTTTTGTATTAAGACCCCACGTAGTGCCTTTAAGGTTTCGTAAAAGGTTCAAACGGCGCCGGATATTAGCTTCCAATTGTTTAAGATGAGGCTTCCAAGTAAGATGTTTGTCGAATATCACACCCAGATATTTGAGATTATTTTGAATTTGGATTGAAGAGTCAAAAAGGGTTAAATGTAGACGTTCCGGGTTGCGACTCTTACAGTATTTATTGCGTTTGAGCCCAAAGAGAGTCATTTGAGTCTTAGTTGAATTCAACTTGAGCTTCCATTTCAGGCACCATGTAACTAGTTTGTCCAAAGCTGGTTGTAGGAGTTGATTAATGCGATCCACAGAAGATCCCAGTGCTACATAAGCGGTATCATCAGCTCATTGTAAGGCATATAGTGGGGGCTGAGGTTGAGGCATGTCGGCTACATAAAGAATATATAATAGAGGAGATAAAACAGATCCTTGAGCACACCTGCGCGGAGTTGAAAGATGTGTGACTTTGCCCTATTGATCTGAACGAAAGCCTGGTGCCGATGTAGAAAATTGGCTATTAACCGGACATAGCTGTGAGGAAGCAGACGTTTGAGTTTGTAAATTAATCCTTCATGCCAAACAGTATCGAACGCTCTTTCAATATCAAAGGAGACCAAAACAGATGGTAAACGCTTATTAAAATGGTTGACAAGTAGTGTAGAAAGTTTGAGTAATTGGTCAGCAGTGCTATAGAGTGGACGGAATCCAGCTTGAATAGTTAGTAGTTTGTTCGTGATTTGTAGATAGTGATGTAGCCGTTTTACCATAAGGCGTTCTAGTGTCTTGCTAAACACGTTAGTAAGGCTAATGGGTCTGTAGGATGACACAGCAGTTGGATCTTTGCGAGGTTTTAGAAAGACCACAATTTTAGCAAGTTTCCATGTAGTTGGAAAATAGCCTGTAGATAAAATAGTTGTATACAAAGAAGCAAGTAAGACTAGAAACTCCACAGGTGCCTTAAGCAGTTGACGATATGTAATTGACTCTGCCCCCGGAGCTGTGTTGCGACGGCATTTAAGAACAGCTGTAATATCATCTGATGTTACTGGAGCAGTGAGCTGATTTGTGGGATCAAAGTAGTAGTTGAAATCAGGTTGAAATGATGGCTGCACTAGCGAACCAGCGTGTGAGATATGGGTATCTGTAGGACAAGTGAACAAAGGTGTAGTGTGTGGAGTGAAGACTCCCTCAAGGTATGTAGCGAAAGCAGTTGACAAGCAACGTTTTTTTGCTAGCCCAAAGATAGCCCCACCCAAGGGTTACGCCCTCGACTCAGGAAGAGGTAATCAGGAAAATGGAATATGGACTACTGTTGATGGGATAAGTGGTATTTGTCCATTTATTTATTTATTTATTTATTAACATTTAATGGTAATTGGATTTTATGATCTTGTGATCATAAACATTAGCATAAGGTAGATATGAAATGATTATGTGGTATGAAAAATAATGAGTACGTGCAATACACATCACAACACATAGGTGAGGTTAGAAGAACAAGTGAGGTTATCTTCTCGCCCCGGGGCTACGCGGGGCATTGATGTAAGACAGTTGGTGCCCTGTTAGTACAGTAGGATTACTGTGGATGATGTGATCAAAAGATGAAATGTAAATGAATATCGAGACGAAATGCATCGAGAAGAGGAATGTCGGGATGATTCGGAGGGACAGTGTATCAATAAAGGGTAAAAAGCAGAGATAGAGGGGTGGGGCGTAATGGTGTGAGAGTAACGAAGTCGGCTGAAGTATATACTGTGTCCATAAGTAGAAGGTGGTTCATTGTCAGTCGATGAGTGATATATTTTAACCGAAGATGTTCTATGTGGGAAAGAAGTGTGGGAAAAATAATGCGACTATAGAGATCGGCAGTGGGGCTAGGTAAGGATATACGGTAAGCGATTCTGAAGGCATGACGTTCTAAGATTTGTAGCTTTTTATAAAAGAAGAGTGCTGCAGGTATCCAGGCTGTGAATCCGTAAGTCAGTACTGGTCGGAGAAAGACTTTATACGTAGTGAGAACTGTAGAGGCATTGAGACCCCAGTTGGTGTCAGTCAAGCGACGGAGTAGATTAATTCGATTATAGGCTTTGGTCAAAATAGATTTTAAGTGAGGTCTCCAGGTGAGATGTTTGTCCAAGAGAAGTCCTAGATATTTGGCTGTGTTGGAAGTGTGAATTCGTGTTCCTTGTACGTAAACATTCAGCAACGTTGGGTTTCGGTGAAACCCTAGTGCGTTGGTTAGGATTTACAAAAACAATTGCTTGAGTTTTGTCGGCGTTGATTTTAAGTCGCCATTTGGAACACCAGGATTTGAATAGATCGATAGCTTCCTGAAGATGTTTGTTGATGTGCTGTATGGTTTTGCCAAGTGCCAGAAATGCAGTGTCATCCGCGTATTGAAAAGTGCTGAAAGTTGCTGGAAGAGGTGGAATATCTGCCACATAGAGAAGATAAAGAAGCGGAGACAAAGCAGATCCCTTTGGAACGCCTGAATGTAAAAATACTGGATGAGATAATGCATTGTTAATGGAGATGTTGGCTATGCGTCCAGTGACAAAATTGAATATAAATCGTATGTAGGTGAGAGGCAGATTATATTTAGTAAGTTTGTAGATCAGGCCGTGGTGCCAAACAGTATCAAAGGCTTTCTCTAAGTCGAAGAGAACCAGACAAGAAGGTTTCGTGGAGAGAAATTGATTGTAAATATGGTTGACAAGGCGAAGTAGCTGATCATTTATGCTGAATTGAGGGCGGAATCCGGCTTGATAAAGAGGTAACAGGCGATGATCTGTGGAGTAAGCGTGGAGGCGAGTAACTAGAATTCGTTCGAAGATTTTGCTGAGTGTACTGGTTAACTGAATGGGGCGGTAGGAAGAAACAAGATTGGTAGGTTTGTTAGGTTTCGGAAACAATAAGGTTTTGGATATATTCCGTGTGATAGGAAAGAAACCTGTGCGGAGTATGCATGTGAAGAGTATAGCCAGGAAATGAAGGACACAGTAAGGGGCCTCTTTAATATGCCGGTAAGAGATATTGTCCATGCCAGGTGCACTGTTGCATTTTGGTGACAGTTAGAATGTTATTGACTGTGATTGGTGTTGCAAGTTCTTGGGTATGACCCAATATGTGGCTGAGTGCGGGCTGGAGGTGTGGAGATTGAAAATCAATTCGATCGACGGGATGTCGAGGATTAGGATGTGTTAAAGGCGGTGTGAATATATCCTGCAGATAAGTAGCGAAAGCATTTGCCTTGTCAGTATCAGTTTGAAGCGGTTGATTATGAAGAAGAATAGGATATGTGGTGATACTACGTTTGCCGCTGAGTTGATTGAACCTTTTCCAGTACTGCGTTGGATGAGAAGTATCACCTAGCGTATTACAAGTTTTAACACACTGCCGATGTTTATATGTTGTGATGTAATTGGTGACGATGCGTTGCATGTATCGGTGATCAACTAATGATTCTCGGTTTCCCGTACGCTCGTAGTCTCGATAGAACTGACGAGATCTACGTATGAGCGGAAGGTAGTGCCGAGGTAATTTGGGACTGTACGGATTTGAATTGGATGTAGGAATGAAGTTATTGGAGGCCTTATTGATTGTACTGGTTAGGAGATTAATAGAGTTATACATGTCGTCTTCTGATGTTGGTTCGGGAATGTTAGAAAGTTTTGCAGTTAGGAAATTTCGATATCCGATCCAGTTTGCTTTGTTATAGTTGAGAGATTTGCGTGTTAAACTTTTGTGGTTAGAGGTATTAGGATGCGAGCGGTTGATGGTAAGCTTGATTGGCAAGTGATCACTGCCTATTGGATCCAGCACTTCGACGGTACAGGATGATAGTAAGTTTGTAGAAGTAATTACAACATCAGGTGTGGTTTGAGATGATGGCCGGGTGTGCTTAGGTAGCTGATGATAGGTACCAGTGGTGTGAGTTGTGAGGAAGTTGAGAAAAGTCTGTCGCTGTTGAGGTGTTCTGCTATGGATATTGATGTCGGCCATTATGATATAATATGGGAAGTTATTTGAAATATACTGGAAGAAATCTATCGGAATAATATGACCAGGTCGAACGTAAATTGTAGCCAGCGTGATATACAAGTTTTTGAAGTAGAGAGTTGTTATTAGGTACTCTGGAAGATTGTGCTGTGGAAGTTCGTAATGACGACACGGCATAGAAGGGGGAAAGCCTATTGCAACTCCGCCGTTAGCACGTCTAGTTGGAATAGTACTGTCTTTTCTTGTGACGGAATATCCAGATATTTTGCAGGAGCTTCGAGGCGTAAAGCGAGTCTCATTGAGAAGAAATCCTGAAGTGCGGTGTTCCTGCAGTAGAAGTGCGAAGAGTGGTTTGTGCTGGATGAGAGAACTGATATTAACAAATATAAAGGATAATGCCATGGAGATTCGTAAGAAAAGGAGGATGGAGTTAGACTTCGGTTTCAAGTGGACTGACATGAAAGTATACTTTATGTCCGCTGTAAGTACCATGGAAATTCATATGAAAGATTGCACGTGTAGAGTATTGAAGTTGTTGTAGGATGTGAGGGTGGTGAAAAGGATGAATATTTTGAAGTGTGAGTGTGATGAAAGCAAGGAGTTGTTCAATAGTGACGGCCTGGTGTTTGTCAGTAGGTATAGAAGAAGACGGAATGGACTTGGTGTGATGCTGCAAAGGAACAGTCATTTCAGGTTTGGTCGGTTCCGGAGGAGGTCTCTGCTTGCACTTGTAACTGAATGCTGGATGTTGCTCATGACAGGTTGAACAGGTTGGAGGTTGAGCAATGTTTTGACATTGTCTCGTATTGTGTGGTCCGGAGCAGTACCCACACATTGGCTGGTTCGGACATTTATCAGTAGAGTGAGCATTATATTTTTGACATCTTTCACAGCGTAAGGGTAGTGGTGGCTGAGATCTAGAAGGCTCGACTCTATGGCGTTTACGATATATGTATGCCCCATTTGACAGAAGATCGTCGATGGTCTCTTGAGAGTGTGTGAGCACTCTCACCATATATGTTAAGCCGTTGTTGTTACGAATGCGAATGCATCTGGTTATGGTATAGCCTTCGAGTGTAAGTTCGTTAGTGACTTCTTGGTCAGTAATACCAGTATCTACGCCTCGAATAACCACTGACAACAAAGGCTCTTTACGTGGTGGGGGCCGTTGTTTTAGCGGTTTTTCTTCGAGCCTAGTCAGTGTAGTGCCTTTCCCAAAGATTTCGAATCCATGTGTATTGAGCAGGGTAGTTTGAAAGTTTGAATCGGGAGTCCGTAAGATAGTGCCGTTACGTGTATGTATAATTTGAGTGATGTTGGCGCTCCTTGTACTAGCTGCTTGTACAGATGGTGTGCCTGCGAGTACTTTGGATCAAAGTTGGTAAGCAGAAACTGATAGGTTTGTGGACGAGTGGTCTCTGTTAATTCGGGAAAATTTTCGAGGTCCATTACGAGACCTGATTCACTGGGTGTATCTGACAAGTCGCCTTGAATTTTCTTTGATGGCAGTGACTTTTGATGGTCAGTATAGGGTTTCCCGATTAACGATCTAGCAGGACTGGTGTCACGACTCGTACTCGGATTGGTGGCACCTTTTCGTTTTGCTCCTGAAGCAGTAGCAGAAGGGGCAGCTAGAACCATAGGTAGGCATTGATGATACCCTAAGTCTCGTGAAGTATCCTAGGACATGATACTGATCTTTGGCCCGAAGGCCGTACCCAAAGCAGTGTGAACCTAACTGTATGATGATGATATGAACAAGGTTAGACTACCCGTTTGGATAGTAGTCTAGGTTGAGTAGCGCCCGTTGCCAAGTAGTGCCAGACGCCCTTGGCTGGATCAGTCTGACGTCAAGGTTCTCTTGAAAAGAAACGACAGAGTACCCGGGATAAGGAATAGGAAGGTAAACATATACAAAAACAGCTTTCAGACGTATGGTACGTCAATAGCTGGTGAGATCGATTACAGTATCGATCTAAGTATGGCAAGCAACGGTCACGGTAATGGTGAAGCTTTGCGAAGAGTATCGGGCCGAAGACCCTGACTCCATGAATAAGATGGCATAAAGAATATATATAGATGCGCAGGGCTAGTTGGGTATTACTATTGTTTTATTATGTCTGGTAGCCTACATCTGCAACTGTCGCAGAGTAGCTGATAATGTTATTACGAGCTATGGAAAGATATTAAATGCGTGGCGTGCGATGAACATTCCGTAGAGCCCATTCGATGCCGATGATGCTATAGCTGGATTAACATGTCTTGGTTAGGTATGCCAGAACTTACGATGGAGATGCCGTAGAACTTCTCTAACAGAATGCAGCTCTAAATCTTCCAGAATTTGGCTGTTGGGTGTATATATGTCGTGACCAGTGATGATGCGACCGGCTCTACTTTGCACACTTTCGAGTGTTTGAAGATGGCTATTAGAAGCATGTTGCCAGGCAGGACATGCATAAGAAAGTCTGGACAGGACTATCATCTTGAATATGTGCACGTGGACCTCATGAGAGATTGAACTGCAGCGAAAAATGGGGTACAATGCCGAGATTTTCCGTAATGCTCGTTGCTTTATATCTTTGATGTGTGAGGCGAACGTGAGCCCATGATCTAATGTCACACCCAAATATTTCGCATGCGTGGCGTGAGGAATGTGTGCGTTCTCATATATTAGATTTCGAGGGGCGCGGATGCGTCTTTTACTGTGGATGACAGCGCAACTTTTGTCGGCATTTACTTTAATTCTCCAGCGCCTGGCCCATTCCTGAAAACTGTCTAGTTGACGTTGTATATAGATGTAGCACTGTGCAAGTGAACTACTTGTTGAGAAATAGGCGGTATCATCGGCATACGTTGCGAAAAAGCAGTTTGGTAAAGTCGGAAGATCTGCTGTATAGAGATTATATAAAAGCGGTGAAAGTACAGCGCCTTGTGGGACACCTGCTTTAATTGGCCTAGACGAGGATTTGACACAATCAACCGACACATGAAAGGTACTGCCAATGAGATAAGAACGAAGTAAATGCAGAAAACGATCCGGAAAACCTTGAGTGTATAGCTTATATAATAATCCAGCTAACCAGACTTTATCAAATGCTTTTGACACATCCAGGTATACTCCAAGGGTGTGGTGTTTTCTATTGAAAGCCACTGTTAAGTGATCAACTACTCGTACGAGTTGGGTAGTAGTGCAATGTTGAGCACGAAACCCAAACTGATGGAAGGGTAGAAGATCAATATTGGCGACATGTTGTTTCAACCTCCAGAGGAACACACGTTCAAATAATTTACTTAAGTGTGACAGAAGACTTATCGGCCTATAATTTTCCGGAAGCAGCGGATTCTTTCCGGGTTTAGGGATGGTGATGATACGAGCTTCCTTCCTGGTCTTTGGGAAGTAGCTTATTTGAAAGATGGCATTAAATAAATAAGCCAAAAAGACCAGTAATTTTCGAGTTATGTGTTTCAGTGTCTCAGGTCGAATCCCATCAGGCCCAGATGCAGTCTTTGTCGGTAGACATTTGATGTGTTTTTCTCTTTCCCGAGGTGTAACTGGGTTGATGCCATGTGTAGGGTTTTGAGTTCGTATACTACATAAGGTAGTTCTAATGTGCTGGTGGAAATAAGGATCGAGTTGGCCTCTATTGGGCTGGAACTGTGCTTGCAGAGAGTCAGCGAAAGTAGCTGCTTGCAACTGAGGGTCTTGTGTCACTCCTTGTGGTCCTTGGAGGATTCGAGCTCTGGAAGCATTAGTAGCCCGTTGGAAGGATTTAGAGTAGTCCAAATTTTACGATCATATACTGTGAGGTTACGAAAAGTATCTTCCCAGTACTATTGGTTTAGTCGCTGAGTCAGCATCTTGATCTTTGCACGCAGTTTATTCCACAGTGTCTTGTAGGCTGGATGAAGTGTGTGCTGCCAGCGACGTCTAGCCCAACGCTTTAAATGAATATAGAGTTGCAGATGTAGACTGTCGCACTGACCTGTTTGCGTTGGAGAGATTGTAGTAGTGGAGCTTGCTGCCTCTGCTGTAGGAAGTGCTACTGTGATATGAGAAACTGCCTGATCGATGTCCTGAATGGGGGCGGGCCGATATCTTAGGTTGATCATTGTGTTTAGTTCTTGTTTAAACAAACCCCAAATAGTTTCTATGTGTTTAAGAATAGGAGCAGTGTGGGCGATGCTACGGTGGGAGACATGAAAAATGACTGGATCGTGATCTGAGTCTAGGTCCGAGAGGACATATGGATGAATACTAAAGGATACGTTTTTGCAAAGAGCAACGTCAAGCACGTCTGGTTGTCCGCCGAATTTTGGATGATGAGTTGGATCTGGTGGGGCACTGATGATAAAGTTGGACGTGAGGAGATATTCATGTAAAGCGTCTCCAGCAGTGTTTGGAGTAATGGAGTTCCATTCTCCATGCTTTGCGTTAAGGTCACCAGCTAAGATAACTTTGGGACTTAAATTTGCGATGATGTCGAAGTCAGTCGGTTCTAAGTGTGTGGCCGGAGACCTATAACCAGTGACCAGTACTAATGGAACTCCTGGAGTTATTAGCTCAACAGCAAGTGCGTCTAAAGTAAGTAGTGGTGGTATTGTAAGCGACCTTACTGGTAATGACTTTTTGATGATGAGCAGCAATCCTCCTTTCTGTCTACCCACTCTGTCCTGTCTGTATACAATGTAATTAGATAGGCGCCATGAAGTGATGCGAGCAGTAAAATGTGTTTCTTGGATGAACATGACATCAACTCTATGCTTTATTAGAAAGCGAAGAAGCGTTTGTTTCTGCCCCTCAAGACCATCTGCACTCCACGTAGCAAGTATAAGTGTGTGGTGTAGGACGCCGGATTTAGAAACAGCCATCGTCAACCATTTCCGCTATCGTTTCGATTACTGCTGCAGCCTTGAAAGCTGAGTCTGTAGCTTGTAGAAAACGTGTGATACCACGTTTAATGTGTGTAAGCATTTTACGGAAATGTAAGCCCTTGAGAAATGAAAGAACTGATTTTAAGTCAACATCTTCGTTAGAGTTCTCTTGTTGGACGGCAGTAACTGGTTGGGTGTGAGAAGAAGTGGGAGCTTCAACATCATTGTTATTCTTAGTTACGGGTTGTATATTATCAGCAGTGGGAATGGAAATTTTCTCTGAGGATGGTGTGTGGAAATTTTTCTTAGGTATACCTGGGTGTTTGTTCGGTTGTTGCACCGGCAATTTGAGAGCTTCTGAGTAGGATTTAAATACCGGACAGCCACGGTAATTTGCTGGGTGATCTCCCTGACAGTTTGCGCAGGTAGCGGGTGTGGATGTGTCTGGTTTGTTACACGACTGTGTAAAATGTGATTGCCCACATTTGACACACCTCGGGTGGGCTTGGCAGGTGTGTTGCGAATGCCCCAAGCGTTGACATCTGTAACATTGCAAGACTGAGGGAGGTTTGTAAGGTTCAATTTGAACCCGGTAGTGAAGCAAGTTGTTTATAGCGTATATTTCTTTGACTATTGCAGTTCGTTCTAAAGCAACCAAGAACAGTATCATCATTAGTTTCTTGTCATCCGTCTTGCTTTTACGAGACATTTGGTGGACGCTGGTTGGTTTCTACCCCAGTCGGGAGAATTCTTCCTTTAGGTCGTCTAAATCTGTGTCAATAGGTAGTTTTCGGACAACTATCTTAATAGGTCGTTCATTTTTGCTACATCTGTGGCATATTCAGTCTTCGTTTGCTCACAATAGGTTTTGATGGTGGTATAATCATCTTTGTTGGACGCTTGAATTCGAATGCGCTCTTTATTTGGTTGTGCTAATGGAGGCTCCTTCAATGCTCGTGACAAGATCTATATGAAAGTATATGTATTTGTAATGCCGTATATGAAAATTGGAGGAGGCTTATGACTGGGCAGCTGTTTTGGCGGAGCAGTTTTATTGCTGGCATTAGCATTATCTGCTTGGGTGGAAGACAAAACATCAAACCTATTGCTGACTGGGAGAGGCGGATAGTCTGCCTTGTTGAGGTTTTCCAATGAAGACCTACATCGCTTTAGTGTTCTCACTACTGTAAAGTCCATATCTTCAGGCTTGTTTGAAGTAGACGGTTGTGAGGCACTTGTTTGCTTAAGTGTATTTTGTTTTGATTTGAGCTCCCCTGGAATGGCTGTTTGCTTCTTCTTGCCCAAGGGCAGAAGAAAGTCTTCTGGTTTGTATGTGGCTCGGATTATGTTGCCCCTAATAGCAGGAATCTTCGTCGATTGAGATTGTTTCTCAGATTTGGTGGATGTCTTCTGAGAAGCCATCTTTATTGTTAGAGTAGGGGATGGCGCCAGCTTACAAGAAGGGTAGTGGCGTTCCTAAAAAATGGTATGAACTTAGAGCAGTGCTCTAAGGTTTAGTTTGTCAAGGTGCTTTTCCTCCGAAGAGGAAGCACTATTAATCGTTAGCCGGTAGAGGTGCCAAAGTCGTCAACGAGTTTTAGTTATCTCTGCCTCCATAGAGGAGAATAACAAAAATAAATCGTTAAGCCAAGAGGAATAGCAAGGTTGTCAACAGATGAAATCAATTTGATATGTTAACTTCAATGGAGGATTAAAAGTAATTCGACGGTTGTTTTCTCAACCTCAAAGTGGCAAGTAATCCAACCGTATATACGAAGATCGCGATTTAATTCAACCAATGGGGATGGAAAACCTAAGTGACTCACTTATTTTTCTCCGCCAGCTACGGATACCCCATTTTTAACCTGGTTAGAGATTCCAGGTGGCCAGTTGAAGCAACGCTTTTTTTTTTTGCTAGCCGGAGCTAGCTACCCGCTCGAGGGTTACGCCCTCTATGGGAAGGATTTTGGTGGCATAATAGGGAGATATAGAAGTAGTTGTAGCTGGTCTATGGGATAGTATCATACTTAGTTAGGAGGGGTAAAGAAAAAAATTAAGGAATGACGGTAGGATAATTATAGAGAGGGATTTTTATTTATTTATTTATTTCTAACATTGTCAGGTTGAACATTGTGATCTTTAGATCACAATCATGAGATGAGGATGAAAAAGGCGAAATGCAATGCTGTGAAGTGCAAAAGACAATACATCACTGGGTTATGATAGTTAACACATGCTGGTTAATCTTCTCGCTTGGGGGCTGCTTCAAGCATTGATGAAAGACAAGAGGAAGCCCAGATTAGTGACAGAGGTATTACAGTGCGTATGATGGACAGATGAGAGGCTGTGGGTCGTCGGTCTTCAATTCTTCTGCTAAGGGGAGATACTTGTGGTTTGGGGGTGGAGTGTAATGGTAGAGCGTGAAGAGAAGAGATAGCGGTGTATGTATGATAGGAGCTGAAATCGGAAAGTCTATGTGGGCGTTCATGATGTCTATAAGGAGCGGATGTCGTTCATGCAGATGTTTATCGATATATTTGAGACGGAGAGATTCGAGATGAAAAAGAATATGTGGAAAAGGCGTTCTTTCGTACAATTCGTATGTCGGACTGGGCAGTTTTATCCGGTATGCAATGCGAAGTGCATGGCGTTCCAAAATCTTCAATTTGTTATAGAAGGAAGGAGGTGCAGCGATCCAAGCCAGATTAGCATATGTCGGAACTGGACGCAAAAAAAAACCTTATAAGTATTTAGCACAGTTGTGGAACTGAGACCCCAAGTAGTACCTGTGAGGCGTTTTAACAAATTGAGACGGTTTGAAGCTTTGGCAATGACGTCCTGTAAATGTGGTTTCCAAGTGAGATGTGTGTCTAAGGTGAGGCCGAGGTATTTGACAGATTTGCTGAGTTGAAGACGGGTATCATCGACTGTGAGATGAAGTAGGTTGGGGTTTCGGTGAACCTTCGTGCGCTTTTTGGGCGGCAAGAAAACTATAGTTTGGGTCTTCAGAGCGTTTATTTTGAGGCGCCACTTTTCACACCAGTTAACGAAGGAATCTATTGCGGACTGTATTGAAATGTTAAGTTAATGAACAGTTTTGCCGAGTGCTAGAAATGCGGTGTCATCTTCAAGCAGCGCATTTTTTTTGTTCGTCGTCCCGTTTAAAGGGTTGTGCCCTTTCTTCGGGTAAGTGCTGTAATGGAGATCAATTGTCTCTATGAAAATGTAGGTGGTCTAAGGGTTGTCTGGTTTATTATTTCTTTATTCATTATATTTATATTAAACATACATGGGTTGAAATGATTCCAGGAGAAAAAATATATAACACAAGCAGTAATAGGTTAATGGCTAGAAGTAAATATTGGCAGTTATTCCATAAACAAATTATGAGAAGAAAGAAAGTTGAAGGCTGCATTAAGAAAATGAACAAATGTAATGAATGGATGAAATGCAGTGCTTTGGAGTCACATCACAAGGTTATGTTAGTTCAGAGGAATGAAGTTATCTTCTGTTCCTGGGGCGATTCAGGAACTGATGAAGACAGAGGAGGCCCTTGTTAATAGGTATTACTGTGCATATGATGGATAGATATGAGATGAAAGTTCATGCGATCGGTAGATTGTATAGATTTCGGGGTCCAATATGTCATCATCTAACTGTAAATTATATAATGTCATGAAGTGTTGGAGAGGGGTGTTAATGAAAGTTGGTGGTGCATCGTTGTCACGGTCGTAGCCGAGTATATCAAGTGTCATAGGATGGGGCTGTGCCATACGTTTGCTGATGTAACGTATACGAAGTTGTTCGAGATGCGTTAATAATGGCGGAAAATCGATCATCTCAAAGTAAACGTGTTGTATGCGGTAGGCTTATGCGGTATGCTAGGCGTATAGCATGGCGTTCTAGTATAGCAAGTTTTGGATAGAATTTTAATGGCGCAGATGCCCATACTGTATGTCCGTAGGTTAATGTACTCCGCATGAAGGTTTTATATGTATTGAGAACGGTATGTGCCCTTAATCCCCAGGTTGTGCCCACTAATCTTTTGAGAAGATTAAGTCGATTTTGCGCTTGACCTATGAGTTTGGTGAGGTGTGGAGTCCAGGTAAGATGAGTGTCAAAAATGACACCGAGATACGTAATAGTACTTGAAACTGGAATAGGCGTAAGATCAACCTGAAGGCGAAGTAGATTCGGGTTTCGATGCTCTCGTGAACGGCGTCGACGTGGTAAGAAAACTATGGTTTGTGTTCTGAAAGAGTTAATATTTAACCTCCAAATATGACACCATCGCACAAATGAATCAATGGCTACTTGCATGGTTTTATTAAGTGATTGTACGGTGCGGCCAGATGTGAAAAAAGCAGTGTCGTCAGCAAACTGAAATATTGTGGTGTTATTAGGAATAACAAGATCAGCGACGTACAGTAAGTATAATAAAGGAGACAATGATGAGCCTTGTGGTACACCTGATTGCAGCAAGATAGGATGAGATAGCGTTCCATTGATTGAGATGTAAGCTAGTCGTCCTATTAAGAAGGAGTGTATGAAGCGGATGTACGAAGTTGGCAGGAGATAGTTACGAAGTTTATATAGTAAGCCAGGGTGTCAAACTTTGTCAAAAGCCTTTTCCAAATCAAATGTTAAAAGGCAAGAAGGAAAACCTGTATTGTATTGATTGTAAATAGCTGTGGTGAGACGGAATAATTGATCTTGAGTACTAAAATTTGGTCGAAATCCAGCTTGGTGTATTGGAAGAAGATTATGTGAGTGAAGATGGTCGTGCATGCGACGGACAATGATTCTTTCCAAGATTTTGCATAGACAACTAGTGAGGTGAATAGGACGATAGGATGTGACTTCTGATGGAGGTTTCTTTGGTTTAGGAAAGAGAAGCACTTTTGAGTATTTCCAGTCGAGTGGAATATATCCAGTTCGCAGAATAAAGGTAAGAAAGAGTAGAAAAGAGTCAGGCGCTTGTCTGATGAGTACATATGTAACAGAGTCAAATCCTGGTGCAGTATTCCGTTTACCTTTAAGTGTATTACTAATAGTTTCGGGTTGAATCGGCATGGTTAGAGGATTATTTGGTTCTAAATCATGATCAGCAGACGGACGAAAGAAAGGAGAAGTTGCATCAGTATGTCGGTTTATAGTTGATTGCAAGCGATCTGGTGTATGCCAACCGAGTAGAGGTGTAAAGATATCTTGAAAATAGGAAGCAAAAATATTAGCCTTTTCTGAATCCGTAAGGACTGCTTGATGGTTATGAACAATGGGGTAAGGCGTACGAGAAACTCTACCTGTTAATTGATGGAATTTGCGCCAATATTTGGTAGGATGTGTTTCATTAGCTAGTGTGGTGCAAGTTTGAATCCAGTGGCGTCTCTTGAACGCATCGATATAATTATGCGTGATCCTTAGGTACTGGCGATGAAGCCGAAGCGCTTCAAGGTTACCCGAAGCGAGATATTCACGGAAAGCTCTCCGGGATGCTGTAATAAATGGTAAATATTGCGGAGGTAACTTAGGTTTGTGTAGCTGAACTTCGATTGTTGGAAAGGATCGTTGTGCTGCGTCTTGAAGGGCTGTAGTAAGTCCAGTGATTGTTCGATCGAGTTCTTATTGCGTACTAGGCATTGTGAACGTAGTTACGGCAGTGTCTAAATCAGTGCGATATTGTTCCCAATTTGCGCTTTGATAGCAGTAGACATTCTGAGGAGGAGGCTTCGGCTGAGTGTTGGGAGAACAATGAAGTTCGACTTTGATGAGGACATGGTCGCTACCTATGGAGTCAAGTACAGATATGTGAATAGACTGAGATAGTGAAGATGAAGTTATGACTCCGTCAGAAGTAGTGCGACTGATAGGACGTGTAGGTTTCGGTAAAGTATGAAATTCAGCTCGTGTTTCATTCCGAACAAAATCGAGAAAGTTGTCTTTGTGACGTTGGGAACGGCTATAAAAATTGAGGTCGGCCATGATAATGCAATGCCGGAAGTTGGTATCAATATAGCGGAAGAAATCATAGCTTAAAACTCTGCCTGGACGATAGTAAATAGAAACAAAGGTAACTGTTTTGCCTCTAAAATAAATTGTCGTGATGTTATGTTCAGGAATGTGAAAAGCAGGTGGAACAGTAACTGCACGATAAGGAAGACTTTGCCGAATACCAATAGCTGTGCCTCCGTAGAGACGTGGTCCAGTTGGAGCGTCGTGTCGAAGTAAATTATGCTTCGGTATATAGCATGTTAAATATGGTGCAAGGTAAGTTTCATTAAGAGCGAATGCGGCAATTTGTTCCTCCTTGAGGAGCTGTGTAAAGAGCAGTTGGTGCGTCAACAGTGATCGTATGTTAAGGAAAAGTAAATTGTAACTCATAATGAAAGTGAATATAAGTCCGAAGGTAAAGTTGTCCATATCAAACATAAACTTCAAGTGGTTGGATTTGAAAATGCACTGTTGGTCCGGAATACGTTGCATGTAGTTGTAGATTAAATAACAGTTTGGCTGCGTGTCTGATTTGAGTTAGAATATGGTTGCGAAGAAATGGGTGGATGTCTTGTAGTGAAATAGTGAGAAAACGGAGTAGATCTTCGACGGTAACAGGATGGCGCAATGAATTTGCTGGTGGAGTTGGTGCATCGACCGAACGTATTGGAACAACTAGTTCAGGCTTTGCTGGATCAGGCTGAGCCTTAGCTTTACATTTATAGCTGTACGTTGGGTGACGTTCAGAACAGCGATCACAACGTGGTGGTTCTTGAAGGTTTGGACAGCTTTTTGTAGGATGTTTGCGGGAACAATAGCCACATTTGGTGCTGTTTGTGCATTCAGCTGTTGGGTGAGAATTATATTGTTGACATTTCTCGCAGCGAACAGGTAGTGGTGCTGGCGTGCGAGATGGCTCAACCTTATATTTGCGTCTATAGATATATGCGCCCTTGGATAGAAGTTGATCAATCAGCTGTTGTTGATCAGTCAGCACTCGAACGAGATAAGTTGGTCCCTGGTTGTTCTTTATCCTAATACAACGCTTTATAGGTAGCCCTTCCTGATGGAGTTCAGCAAGAATTTCGTCATCGGTAAGATCAGGTTCTACACCACGAATAACTACAGAAAGCGTAGGAGGTCGCCGTGGTGGAGGAGGAGTTTTGCGTGTACTCGGCTGTAAAGTAGAAATCTTTGCTTTCGTCCCAAAAATTTCATAAGTTGCCTTGTTGCGAACATGCGTGGCGAAATTTGGGTTAGTGGATTTCAAAATGATGCCACGGCGTATCTTATCAATTTCACGGATCTCAGGCCGAGGGACGTACTTGACTAACTGCTGGAAGACAGCACGAACAGTGTCATACTTTTGATCGTAGTCGGTTAGCAAGAAGTTATACACGGGATCTGACTGGTATTGCTGATGATGATTATCGGCAGAAGTGGATGCCCAATCCATACAATGGCTGTCAGTTGTAGTCTGATGAACATTGGGAGTAATTCGTTGCTTCTTTGAATCTAGCGCTTGTTCGCCATCAGAGAAAGATCGAGAACGAATTCTATGTCCTTTAGAGATGCAGTCAGCGTAGGTAGTCGAAGGAAGAGAGTTACGGTCTGAACGAGGTGTTCCCGTAACAATCCTTGGCTGCGTCTTTTGGCGACCGTTAGGCCCGATGTTAAGTGGTGGAGATTGTAATCCTAAATCCTGACCGATATTCGTAGGTCCGTTAACTTTGCCAGTGTCTGTCATCATGATAGAGTAGCCGAGGTCCGAAGCCCAGATGAAGATGAAAAAATGAAAAGGATATTAGATGAAGTTCAAAACACAAGACACCCTCCGAAAGTGAAAACTTTCGTCAGACCCCAAAGTGTTGTAATTGTGCTATGCTCGCAAGTACGTATGCTATACTTGGTCCTCGCTGGCACAGTAACTGACACAAGAGAGGTTAGGTTTCTTGGTAAGGTATGCGTCAAGCAACGCTTTTTTTTTTTTTAACTGCAATTTCATTCCCAGTCGAAACTGGGCGGGCCACAGAAGGTAACGCCTTCTCCGGGGCCAGGAGAAAAACAGAATTATTAGAAGCGCCTGATTATAGATGGGAGACAGGAAGCTAGTGATTGTGGTGATGTACGATCATCGTTATATCGTTAGATGTTGTAGATGAAGTGTAGAGTAAGAGAGATTATGGACGATAGATATGCGGATGGCTTTGATAGATGCGACGACGTGGGTTATAAGTTGCCGTGGCCTGGTCAAGTTCATGCAGTGCAAGTAGATGGTCGACTGGTGGATAGGCATGCCGTGGTCGTGTAGGAGTCTGATCGAGCAAAGCACCGAGAATTGGATGTGCCTCAGCTATACGGCTTTGTATATAGCGAGTGCGAAGACGATAAAGATGTTGTAAAAGCGTGGGTATGGTGGTGTGCCGATAGACCTCCCGAGTAGGAGTATTTGCCGGTAAGAAATAAGCGGTGCGCAGAGCATGACGTTCCAGGACTTGCAATTTGCTGTAGAAGTGCTGTGGAGCAGACAACCAAGCAATATGACCATGGGTAAGAGCCGGGCGGACAAAGACCTTATACGTATGGAGAAGGAGCCTGGTGTTGAGACCCCAGTTGGTGCCGCAGAGGCTTCGCAACAAATTTATTCGGCGTCGAATTTTAGTTTGTAACTGAGAAAGTTGGGCTCTCCAGGTAAGATGTTTATCAAAAATGACGCCGAGATATTTCACACTGTTGGACAAGGTCAACGGTGAATCGAGAAGCGTAAGATGGAGACGCTCAGGATTTCGTGTCGGACAAAATTTGTTGCGGTTACGGGCGAATAAGGCCATTTGGGTTTTGGCGGGGTTCAGTTTGAGTTTCCACTTGAGACACCAGGTGACCAACTGATCGATTGCTGGTTGGAGAGTAGTGTTAATACGATCCACAGAAGAGCACAAGGCGAGATACGCTGTGTCGTCAGCAAATTGGAGTGCATGGATGGGCGGCCGAGGTTGTGGCATATCTGCAACATATAAGATATAGAGTAAGGGGGAGAGCACGGAACCTTGTGGCACCCCAGCACGAAGAACAAATTGGTGAGACTGAGCCTGGTTGATTTGTATAAAAGCTGGGCGTTGATGGAGGAAATTTGCTATGAGGCGGACGTACGGTAGAGGAAGAAGATGTAGGAGTTTAAAAAGAAGACCTTGATGCCATACCGTATCGAATGCTCGCTCAATGTCAAATGAGATGAGGACAGAAGGTAGTCTTTTATTGAAGTGATTGATCAGGAGGCTCGAGAGCTTTAGCAGTTGATCCGTGGTGCTGAAGGATGGTCGGAAGCCGGCTTGCGTTGTGGGCAGATGATGTTCGGTTTCTAAATAGGGATGCAGGCGTGTGACCACTATACGCTCCATGGTCTTACTGAAAACGTTGGTGAGACTTATTGGGCGATAGGAGCCGATATTTGTAGGATCTTTTTGCGGTTTCAGAAAAACCACAATTTTGGCGAGCTTCCAGAGAGGAGGAAAGTAGCCAGTTGTTAGAATAGTTGTGTACAACTGGGCGAGAACATGATGGAAGGCCTCTCCGGCTTGCCGAATTTGGTTGTAGGTAATAGTGTCGGCACCAGGAGCTGTATTGCGGCGTCGATGAAGCACATTGACTATCTCAGCACTTGTTATTGGAGCTATCAACAAGCAACGCACCGTTGCTTCTTACTAATATCCAATATCTTATTATGTTAGCCGCGAGTACTTGAAATTTCTACGTTTTTATATACAAACGCAGAAAAATGTTTACACTTTAAACACAACGTTCAAATAAAGTTTATACTGTTAGTTAAGCTTTAAGTTTATATTAAAATATCTGCAACAATTCCGTATTCCTTCGCGAAATAAGTAGGCTCAAATCTGCTGCCATCCATGTTCACATTTATGCTTTATACCTAATAACTACAATTCGTTATGCCTCATGGTTACTGAAATATAAGGAAATAAAGTGTTACATTATATGTACGTGGGACTAGAGTATCACGGAACAATTAAAAAATAATAATTTTGTCCTTTATTCAAGGTGAATGCTAAACAGACGCTAACAACGCGAACACTACCTTGTCGCCGAAAGTTAAGAGATCAGCGTCACGTGGTTTTTGAGAACAACTGAAAATCGAACGCCCGCTGGCTTTTTACTTCAATCTAAAGAAAAGCGTCTCACAAGTGAAGCATGGGTTGCCCGCACTATAGCTTGCGCTAAGCAGAAATAAGCTTTTGTGTATAAGCCAAAGCGAAATAAAAGCAACAGGCAACCTTGCGGCAAGCAAGCATGCTGACTGGGTAGTATGGCACTAGTCATGAGTCAGAACGACTCTGAATACGACCGCATATCTTCAAAGAATATAGGCCTGTTAAATCCAATTTTGAGCCTCTCTAAGCCAGTTTTGTATAGTAAAACCTCTCAATTTGGCCAACTCTGTTTATCTTGGCCTGGTTCGTCTTGAACCTGCATTTTCACATAAGAAATTCGTTACTTATTACTCTGTAAGTTGGTCACCTATCTATCTTGAAAGTTAGCCGCATTGAAGCAATGTTTATCCTATGATGATAATCAGTGGGGACGGTTGGACGTTAAAACTGGGGGGGGCGGCAAGACATGATTTGAATATTTGTATATCAATGTTAGTTTTGCTGGTTGCTTCTAACAACATTCTTCGAAACTTTGTATAACTAATAGGATACTGTCGTTTTTCAGTTAAAATACGGCATATCGTGTTTCATATTTTATTAAGTAAATTGACAAGAGCAGTGCAAGTAGGTACTAGCCCTTTGTACTCTTAAACAACGAAAGTGTAAGAAGAGATTTGATTCCTTGCTCGTGAGCATCTTAAAATTCTGTCTGGAAAATTGTGTGATCAGATTATGTAATAACAAATTTGCAAAACAAATAAATAGAAAGGATAATATTAATCAAATAATCATAGTAATGAATAATGTTGCTTGTTTTGCAAAAGTTATATTGAAACTGGGAATCAATGTACAACTTCTGTTTTTAATTCCACGCATGCTATTATATGTGTTATTACTCTTAGAAAAACAGTAAATACTACAAGCATATGCTACGACATTTAAATAAATATTTTTGCAGCTTCCCGAAACATGTTCGTTGCCATTAGGTACAGTTTCACTTTCTTGAAATATATCAAAACTCAACAATATTAGAACTACTACACACTCCAGTTATATAAAATAATTCTAAAACCTAGAATTATGTTGAATTCACTAAATTTAATTGTATATACAAAATTGTATATGTGCACCCCTAAACTCATATATTGCCCTGCAAAACAATGGAAAAGGTAGAAGTTGCTTCTTATTACTCTCTTTTTAATCAATATTCCTTACTGAGCTCATTCGTGACTAAGTGGTTAGCGTACACACCTTTGACGTGAGAGACCCGGATTCCGTTCCCGGTGGGAGTTCATGTGATTCGGATTCAACGTTAATCATTTGGCCCACGTCTCATATAGCGTCGCTGCTGGACCGGATGTTAAACTAAAGAAAAAATATTCGTTACTATTAAAAAAAAAAGAAAAGATATTTTAGGAACTGTCGATTTTTGTGCAATTAAAGAATAACGTGTGAAGGACTTCTTTTTTGCGAAATGTTATCTCAATTAGTTGCAAAGGGGCTGACTAACATATCGAGCCCTTGTAAGAAGAAATGAAAGTACGCTCGAATTGTGGCGCTCCAATAGGTTAGGGGCCGCGGTAGCTCAGTGGCCAGTTCACCGGTAGACGTGAAGGAGTGCGGACGTTTGCTCCTGCTCGTTGTGACTACCGAATAGCCAGTTAAGTGCGGCTAGCTAAGTGTTATTTCAAGTGACTGTGATTAGTGCTATCTTGGTATAGTGAACAGCTTTGATACTTTTCGAGTATATAGTTATTGTTTGAAAAGTATTTGTTGTTTTTTGTTTGAATTGGTGATCATCATGTTTCGTGGTTTACGTCAGAACACAGTGAAACTTGCATTCGATAAAAGTACACGACATATACGCCCAACTGCTTTGGATATCCATATTTGGCTGGATGAACAGGTACATGTGAATTTGGATCAGATTGATGGTATTCAATTAAACAGTGAGGAATATTGCGTGTTCTTGAAATTTAGTTCTCCGGAAAAATTTGAACAATTTCTCGTCAATACACCTAGTGAACTTCCCTTTTTGCATCAAGATGGCTCGCGGAGCCTTGTTTCAGTGCAAAATGCTTCAGATACTCTTACACGTGTACGTATCACAGATCTCCCCCTTGAACTAGATGTTAGTTTTCTCAATTCTGCCCTCAGTAATTACGGAAGTGTGAAAAAGATAGAAAATGAGCAGTGGTCCCAGAAGTACCGCTTTCCTGTGTTTAATGGCGTACGTATAGCGTATATGGAACTTAAGAAGCATATTCCTTCGAAATTACTCATCCAAGGTTATCGAACAAGCGTTATATACTCTGGACAACCCCCAACTTGCTTCGCGTGCCACCAGGTCGATCACACGTTTAGTTCTTGTCCCCGACGCCTACAGCGCGCCAAACATTTGAGTACAGCTCCTCTGACGCTCAATATGTCCCAGTTATCTGGAAAAACTCTTCCTCAAACTCCTCGTTACTCAACCGATCAGAGCTTTCAACCTGGTAACAGTACGTTAACAACGGCCTTATCTGACTCATTACCCAGTGCCCACAGTGCTCCATCGCTACAGGACCTCAATGAGTTTCCAGTGCTGACTGTGCCTACTTCCCTGGATCGACCCACGGATACCGGGATACAGGATTCAATAACTAGTGCGCCCCCCGAAGATATAGGAGATCCGCCCATGGTGCCTGATGTCAATGACCAGTGTTCGTTAATAAGTGTGTCGGCAATGGACGAGGCTTCCAACACCAGTGCTTCGCAGATACCGCATACTAATGTACTTCACGACCTTCCGCCTCCTTTATCTGACTCAGTTGATGCGGAAAGCAGCAAAACTGTGAGAACGGTTTATATAAGTGAAAAAGCAGGTAAGATTGCCTTGTCAACACACAAGAAAATCAAAACAAACACAGGGAAAGGGAAGGCTGTCGTGACACGTGACTCACGTGAGCCTGTTGTTGGTGCTTCGATTACATCATCGCAACCTAGCTTCTCGACTGTCCTTGACGATTTACTACAAACAGACAGTGTAAAGAATCAACCTGAATAGTGTTGTTTTTTTCTTTTTCCTGTTTGTCAGGTCTCAGCATGCAGTTTGTTTATTTTGCAGCTCTAATAATTTTATTTACTTTCTATCCGCTGTGTATGTCTTACCCTATTGTCACTGTTCGTAAAGTGGGTACTTTAAATTTAAATGGTATAACTAGTCCTACGAAACAACGCTTGTTACATAACTTTATACGATTACATGACTTTGATATACTCAATTTGCAAGAACTCAAAATTGCCGATTTAAGTTTCATAGATCGGTATAATTGTTTTGTTAATCTTGGATATAGTGGTAGAGGTACTGCAATATTAGTGAAGAAAGAAATCCATGTGCAACACGTTACTCGTTTACCGTCTGGCAATGGGCTCAGCCTTGTATGCGATAACATTCTATATGTAAATGTGTATTGCATGTCAGGTTTTCTACACAAAACTGACCGTGAAAATTTTTTTAATGCTGATATCGTGCCTCTGTTTTCTATTCCGCATACGAGTATTATCCTTGCTGGAGATTTCAATTCCATTTTGTTTTGTGACGATTCTACTGGCTATTTTAATAAATGCTTAGCATTAGAAAGACTGGTCCACGGATTCCGATTAGTTGATACCTGGCGGTCCAAACGAACTGATATCATTTATACGCATGTCACTCCATCAGTGAAGTCACGCATAGACAGGATCTATACCTCCTTCGATCTCGTACCTCGTGTGTGTGACATTAATGTTCTTATGGCTCCGTTTAGTGATCATAGTGCTGTGTGTATGTTACTCAAATTTCCTCCCCCTCTCCTTGGTTTGAGCCCAACGTTCGGTCCCTCTAACTGGAAACTTAATCCACAGCTTCTGAAACCTGATGATATTAAAGAACTGTTTCGAGAGAAATGGCTTACTGGTGTCGACAACAGAGATATTTTGGCAGTTTAAATTTGTGGTGGGTTCATTATGCTAAGCATAAAATTAAATCTTTTTTCCAATGGATGCATTCTGAATACCGTCAGAACAGCAAAAATACCATTGACTACCTTTACAAAGTGTTACATGAGTTGTGGCAACAGCCTCCCTCTGCGCACACGTATATGCATATTAATAAAATCAGAGCAAAATTAATTCGATTAGAAAACGACTCTTTACAGACTATCACTAAATCATTCGATTCCAAATTATTGTTGTCTAGTGAACGAGTTACATTTTTCCACATCATGCGGCAACATAATAGAAGGAGAACTAATTTTATGGAACATCTTGTATTAGAAAATGGCCAAGTTGTTACTGCATTACCTGATATTATGTCCAGTTTAACACAGCATTATGAACAACTATTTGAATCGCATCCAGTTGCTACTCAGATATGGCCCACTTTCTTTTCCAATGTATCTTGTAAATTAACAGCGGCTGACAATGCACAATTGTTAGCCCCGATTACTAAACAAGAGATTTATGATGTGTTAAATACTACAAAGCATTGTAGCAGTCCTGGCAAGGATGGACTCATTTTTCTCTTCTATAAACAGTTTTGGGATGTGGTAGGAGATACTTTCACTGCTGTACTTAATGATATGTTTCAATCTGGAAATGTTATGCAAAATGATGGTATCATTATTTTAGTTCCGAAAAAAGGAGCCCAAGCTCATATTTCTAATTTTAGACCCATTACGCTGTTAAATACTGATGTCAAATTATTGTCTAAGGTATATAAAGTACGCATGGAAAAAGTTATCGAGAAACTTTTAAGTGATAAGCAGGCAGCGCTATCAAAAGAACGTAATATTTACTATGCCCTGTGTAGCCTACGAGACATCATGGGATATTTTCAAGTGCAACAGCTCCCTGCCTGTGTCACTTCTATAGATTTCAAACATGCTTTTGATTTTGTCGAGCATAACTATCTTTATGCTGTACTACAAGCATTGGTTTTGATTCACGTTTTATTGCTAATATTAAAAATTTATATCACAATGCAAAATCCCAGCTTCACATCAATGGTTACTTTAGCTCACCCATATCTATCAAGCGAGGTATCCGCCAAGGATGTCCATTGTCAATGTTGTTATTTGGCTTAGTTCTTGAACCTTTATTGCAAAATTTGTCCTGTTTTCCAGTCTCACATTTACATGATTTTCAAAATATTGTTTGTTTTGCTTTCGCTGATGATGTCTCAATCAGTTGTACCACTGTTGCTCAGGTAAACTATGTGCACCAGTGCTTAAATAGTTATTGTAATGCTAGTGGAGCAAGTATTAATGTCAATAAAACGAAGAGTTTAACCTTTAATAATTGGGCAACGGTCAATAAAGGGTTAACTATCTGTCATTCAGAAATTGTGACGAAATTAAAAATTTTAGGTGCTAATTTTACGAGTAATCTTGATCCAGACTCTGAGACAGTCTGGACGCCAATAATCAATAAAATCAGGACAGTTGTTCTCCAAAATCGTCATCGACAGCTGAATTTAATCCAGAGAGTCTGGTATGTGAATACTTATATATGTTCTCAATTATGGTATACAGCACAGGTATGGCCACTTCCGGACATCTGTGCCAAAAAAGTGCAATCGATCATTGGCTGGTTTATTTGGTGCGGCTTTTTCTTCCGAGTTCCACAGGTAGTAATGGTGTTACCAGTAGACAATGGTGGCCTTGCTTTAATCAATGTACGACTCAAGTGTAAAATATTATTTTTATTACGTAGCTATAAATTGTATCATTTGGACCATAGTCATACACAACAATGGCTACAATGTTGGACGCCCACCTTACCTGCTCCAAATCCACCCAATGTTCCTTTCCTTCAACACGCACCCTTATATGTATATAAATTCGTCCTAGCCTGGAGTTATCTGTCTAAACATGATGAGATAAGAGAAATCTGTTCTCGTGATTTTTATCTGTATTTTTTAAAAATGACCTTTACTCCAACTACGATACGAGTACAGCAGAACAATAATAGTTGTAACTGGAATCGCATATGGTTTCATATTCATAGAAAGTTTCTTCCGACTTGTGTACGTAGTTTATGGTATAGTGTTGTGCATGATATTCATGCTACTAATCAACGTTTGTTCGACATTCATCGCCTACCACATAATGCGTGTTCCCATTGTGGACACCCCGACACCATTATCCACAGATACACCTCTTGCCAGCTAGTAATGTCTGTGTGGTTAAAACTATGTGCTCTCCTTGCTATCGTATGTCGGACATCTCCCCACCATTTTACACCTGATATTATTACCTTACCCGATTACCATTGGTTCCCTCCAACCCGCAATAATGCTGTTACTTGGCTAATAGGACACGCCTTATACTATATTGATTCCAGTCGCAGTCACATAAGTGTCACGGATTATCATGAATTCTTAAAACGCACCAGATGGAAAACGTTTGGTATGGTACCTTTCCACAAGAATTTCGCAAACTTTTTGACTGCCTCATTTTAACATGATACGACTAGTGTAATATCTGTAAGATCATATTTGTAGTACCTCTAAATTTCTTATAATACTGTCAATATTTTACAAGTTCTTGTCTACCTTGATAAGCACAAAAAAAATGTAATATGATGATGTGATTTGTATTGTTCTTATAGCACTGTATATATTCCAACTTTCTACTTGTATTTACCGTCTATGTCTTATGTCTAAACGACCAATTTCTTTCAGGTATGTAAGTGACCTTGGGAAATAAAGATGTTAAAAAAAAAAGTGGTAGAGCCTGGTGCTTGGGGTCCCGGGTTCGATCCCAGTCCCCGCCAAGTGAACTTTGTGGTGGACAAACACCGTGTGCGTGGGTTTTCTCGGGGTTCTCCCGTTTCCTCCCACTTTCTTCATTTCACTCATCATCACCGTCTGCTTTAGCCTAACCGGCATAACCGTGGGACGTAAAACTCAAAGATTTCATTTCATTTTCATTTTTTCCAATAGGTTAATTTTGGGGCCATTTTTCGTGGCAATTAAAACGCAATTCCTGTAGCTTTCTTAACTCCACAGGAATATAACCAATAGGTTTTCACGGAACGGCAAATATTTTATGGCACCATTTTTATTCTATAAACCATTAATATGTACAAAAACTTTATATTTCCAAACGAAACTATATACATTAATAGGTCATTTCAAAAAAGTGGCGGAGCAACTGCGCCCCTTTGCCCCCCTAATGGCCGCCCATGATAATAATGATAAATTTAACTGCGTATCTTGACCACGCAAAATACGTTTTGTTATTTTTCTTAACTCTTTCGTATTCCCATATGAAAGCCAAATGTTCTGTATTTGTTACCTGAAACAAGGAAGCATAGATTCCCACGATTTGTTCTTGGAGGTCAATATCCAGAACACTACCCTAATAAAAGGGTGGTGAAGGAAGATGTGAATAAGAAAAACCACGTGCAGGAATTCAGGAAATGGTTGTACGTATTTGTGGCTTTTGTCTCTTTTGGTAAAAGCATTAATTATATCGGCTCCTTTCATCAGTGGCAAGCTTTAGTAATTCTGAAAGATTCTCAAGGTTAAAGCTAACTATCTCAATTGTCATCTATTGGCACCTGACAGCTGGTCGAAAGGTAGCGGAGGTTTTGAGATATGAATTCCCTTAAGATTTTCTCAAAAATATTTCGCTCCATGGAAAACGAAATTAGAATGTGCATATGTGCCAAAAAGTATAAAAGATATAAGTCTAGAATGAACCACCATGAGTAAATTTGTTATTAATTACTGATTTGCTACCTTCGAAAGGTATCTACAGAAAATAATTGTCACTGCCGAAAAAAATAATCATATAAACTGCATATACTGTAAATTATTCAATTTGTAATTTTGCTTTTCTTGTTTTCAATCTAAATAACTCAGTGTGCCATAATATCAATTTCAATAAACTGCGTACATACGTTTCGATTTTATGGTTGCGTTATTGTGTTTTCATTCCGAATAATTCAGTGTACCAGGCTACTTTTCACGAAGAGAAAGGTACATACATTAAACATACTGTAGTGATTTTTGTAGTACTGGTATTGTTATAATTACTCTATATACATTATTTAAAAGTAGCTGTTGTACCATTGCTTATTAAAATTACACAATCAAGTAGTACTAAAAACCCTATTCTAAAAATACACCAACCACACTTATTTTCTGTAAGTTGGCCACCTGTCTAAGTTGGCCACTTTTCAATGGAACAGATGGTGGCCAACATAGACAGGTTTCACTGTAGTTTAGCATAAAAAGTAAATTTTCAAAATTTTGTGGAAAAAGATAGGAAGAATCTGCAATTTTAGAAATGAAGTCTATAGCAAAATTATTTTTACTCTTTCATTTATTGTGAGCATTCCATTTTAGGTGTGACTATTCCACAAGGTCAAGGTCACTGCAGTGCGGAAGCCGTAATGTGCAAGATGGATTCGTGTTTGACGCCAAATGGACACGCTAACTTGAATTACGATGTTCGTGAGAATGGCTGAATGGCACGTCAGGAGCAATCTAACGGCTTTTAGCCACACGCCATTTACATATATGATGATTTCTCGCACAGGCACTTCCATCTCACGTGAATGAAAACTTAACAACGCCTATCAATTTCGTGGTTTCCTATTTATTTTTTCTTTCTTTTCTTTCGAAGCAATGACATCTATTTATATCGATTTTTTTAAACATGTACTCATTTGCTCTACTAAACGAAATCAGTTTTACAACAGAATTTTCTTTCTTGAGGAACGAATTTTTATTACTGTGTGAATACTCATATACCGTGTTGGAAAGCATATGAAGTAGGTTAGTGCAGTGCTTCCCAAAATTTTATTTCAAGTTGGTGACCACTTTTATTAATCTTAATGTTCTACTCGTGTTTTCGTCTTATACAGTACTAGCAGCGTTCACCCCGCTTCGCTGCGGTCACCCCGGAACGCAATAAACTTTGTTACTTAGATAATTTTTACTTTTTCGCTTTCAAGTGATATGATAAAAACCATAGAAGATTGCAGTAAATGTTAACATTATATCGCCTGTCATTTATGTTAACCCGCCCCGCTTCGCTGCGGTCACCCCGGAACGCAATAAACTTTGTTACTTAGATAATTTTTACTTTTTCGCTTTCAAGTGATATGATAAAAACCATAGTAGATTGCAGTAAATGTTAACATTATATCGCCTGTCATTTATGTTAACCCGCCGAGTGACACGGTCATGCGGGTTGCATATAAATACGTTTATTTTTACCTATGATGAACTAACAAAGGATTTGTACGTTATGGACACTTGAATGGTCAATTATCTGAAGACACTGGTAATTGAAAATTAAAGTGATATGATAAAAACCATCTAGGGTCCAAATCCTAATAACCCCCCAAAAATGAAAGAAATTGGTTCAGCCGTATTAGCGTGATGAGGGAACAAAGGATTTGTGCGTTCTCTTTTATATATAAGATATGCATAATACAGCTTAGTATGATACATGGAACCGGGTGCTGAAATCATAGCGACTACGAAGATAGATATCTCCTAGTGGGGAGGGCAATAATTGATTACTGGAGGAAACGGCATATTATTTCTTCAAAAAAATGTTTAATTAAAAAACAGAGGTCAAATAATAATACAAGAACTGGATAAAAAGTAATGGCAACATTGTTATAATTCGTATCTGCCTTTATGCATAAATTACTTGTGGCATTTCTTTAACATAATCACTCACGATCTATATATTCTTCTGCTTCTATATATTCTTCTGCTAAAAGACGTCCTGCATCGCCAGCGCGTCAATCTCTCTCGATGTTCCGCAGTTACTGTCATACGGTACGGATGATGGCTTCTTTTGCGTCGTTATGGTTCTCGCGAAGTAGTTCCTTAATTTTGGCGAAGAGACGGTCACGAAGTCCCTGAAAATATTGTTGTGCACTGCTCCTACTTGTCACTCCAATCTTGATCAGCACAGACTTTTCGTTTTTTGTTTGTTTTCTTTTCCCGAAACTTTGTTATTACACTTCCACTTTCCTCTGCTTTTCATCACTGTTGCTTTTGACTGAATAACATAAAGTCGTTACCATTCGCCCAGCGGTGGATCCAGGACGGACTTCCGGGGGGGGGGGGCGGTGGGTTGTAATACTGCTACTTAGATGTACGTTTAAGGTCTCCAAACTCTGGGGGTATTTATATATAGAATAAGAAAGTATCATCTTCTGGGGGGCGATCACCCCCCTGGATCCGCCCCTGCGCAACACTTCATTGGCTCACATTTCTGTATCAGCTTTTGGGGGCGCGGTGGCTCAGTGGTAGAGCGTTCACCTCCGGTGCTTGGGGTCCCTGGTTTGATCCCAGCTCGCGCCGTTCGATCCCAGCTCGCGCCGTGTGGTGGACAAACACCGTGCTCGTGGGTTTTCTCGGGGTTCTTCCGTTTCCTCCCACTTTCTTAATTCCACCATTTCACTCATCATCACCGCCTCCTTTAGCCTAACCGGCATAGCCGTGGGACGTAAAACTTAAAGATTTCATTTCATTTTTTCTGTATCAGCTATAGGACTCTTAGAAGGTTACCAACTCCAGAAAATAAAATTACCGACACACTCAAAGTTCCCTATGATATAGGCATAAGTATGAAGTATCTCTGTTCGGATTCGGAGCCATCCATGCGAAGGAAATGTACTATCGTGAACAAAAGTGCATTAGCACCTGTATTTTGCATATCATTAGTACATTCACTAATAAGCTTCATAGACGCATTGTACTAAAAATGAGAAGTTGAAGTTAGTATTGATCATTTTGTTGTATTTACCAGTAACAGCTATTTCTTTAAAATTATCCAAAAATGGTCGCTTAATGCACAATACAACGGAAATTTATATTTGTAAAGCACTGTTAAAAATACTGATTTCAAAATACTGGTCATAAAAGGGCTGGTAAGGAGTTTGAACCGGTCACCGGCCTTAATGAAATTAACAGCAAATTTCCGGCCAGGGCAGTGAAACACCGGCGAGTTGGCAACCGCAAATTTTATGGTGCTGAAACACAGCCTTCTCACATGGTAATAGTGTTGCCATTACTTTTTATCCAACTTATGCATATAGTTTAGGATCAGGCATCTCTGAAAAATTCAGAGAAATTATTTATCTTCTACAACTACTTCTATTTTATATATATATAATTACTCTCGAGTTTCTATATTTCTTCACAATAATTGATGTGTTACAATTTTATTTCATCTATTATCTTTGTTAGATCTAATGTATCCATGTATCAATAATATAAACAACTTCAATGAATAAACTAAATAAAAGTACCGATATAATACAGAAAATAGCAGTAATTGACCTCTGAAACATAAAAGTAATAGTGAAATGAGGCGCCTAGTATCAAAGCCGCCAAAGCCATTTTTTTTTTTTTTTTTTTTTTTTACCGAAATTGGTTTATATATCGTTTGTTAAAAGTTTGATCGAAAGGAATTCCATGAAAACACAATTTTGTTTAAAAGCTTAATATTTCACACTAAAAAAAAAAAAAAAAAAAGTTCTAATATGGGACTTTGTACGCGTGTATATGGAGCTTCACTGCACGTTTTGCGAGATTACTTGAAACCAAGCGAAATGGATGTGGCGGATTTTCATACTAGGCACCTCAAATATGTAATTATCATTAAAGTAAGTAACAATATAACATAATTAGTTTGTAATACATAAAAAATGGACCAATATTGTACATTTACAGCATTACTGTACTTGAAATGTTTACTTTTAATGTAATCAAATATCCTTGCTCTGTAATGGAAATATCATCACATCACCGATGGTAATGACATAATGTTGTTGTAAAGACAAATATAAATAACAGAAAACACGTTAATTCATGTACACGCCAATTGATATTGATCGCAAAGGCGTTTTCACTGAAGAGGATAATTTCTACATGACAATCTCTTATCCTGTTGAAAGCCATAATATATCCTTTTTCATACCACACATATTTTGGCTTTGAGAGTCTAAAGAATCTACTATTACCAACAGACTTCATGTACTAAACTTCGCAACTATAGCCTCCAACATTAATGATTTTCACTATAAGCTACTTGAATATAATTTGTCCATGTACGACTACGCACCATGCAACAATAAGAGTTAAACTTATTATTATCATCAGTAGGTGTCATATCATTTCCCAATATCGGTGTTAGTTCCCTCTCACGCTGAAAAATCATTATACTTCCAAGGGAAGGTCAAGAACTGGCTCCGTTGAGATCCGAATGAGACAATTGTGTTGGTATTTGATATGTTATGACCAGACAAATCCCAAAGTTATACGCGCCACCGGTCGGGATATCGTAAGTTAGAACATATTTTGTAATGTAGAAGCTATTAGCTGAGAGAATAGTTTGAACCGGGTTATTTGTTCCGAAACGGATAGGTATGTGGAAATCTCGGGGAACACGTATATCACCATTTTCAAGGAGACACTTTTGGGGGTTTAAAAGTTTGCTCCAGGGTCTCCAGCAGGGTCCCAGACGGTGTCCAACTCAAAAGTTCCAAATGACAAGGGGATTAAGTAGCACATCATTTGAATTCTGTTGCGAAATGCAAGAAGATGGGGCAAATCTCGACTTTCTACGACAACCCTATGAAAAATGGCGGTGGGTCAAAATGTAAACAGAAACTTAATTCAAAAGACCATGGCCACCCCTATAAATCGGAAATGGTGAGACATATGTGAAAACAAGAAAGAATGTGTGGCATTATTTTCAAAGTAAAATGTCTTGTCGCAGGGCACCCACAGGATCCCAATTAGGGTTCACCGATATTGGGAGTTTTTATTTGTCAAGGGGGGTTAAGTAGCATATTGTTTGAAAGCTGTTGTTAAATAAAAGAAGATGGAACAAGCTTCGACTCTCTACGATAATCCTGTGCAAAATGACAGAGGGTCAAAATGTAAATCCAAACTTAACTGAAATGTCTACGGCTACCTTCAATTCAAGATGGCTAAAACCTATAGCGAAAGTAAGGCACTCCAAACTGCTGAAGATAGGAAAACCAAATTTGGTATGAATGTTGATCAGTAAGCGTAGGAGACGAAAAGGTACAAATGTTCAAAAACACGACGTCTTGAGTTCAAAATGCCGCACTATATATTACACTCATGTTCAGATCAAACCACTGGAGTTGAAGAAGCGAAATGTGTTATTTACGTTTATTGTCAATAGTAGATATCCACAAAAAGTCAAAGACGTACCATATGTTATCCATTATGGTTGTCATTGTGAAAAATGAGTTTGTCTATAGATACTACAATTATGTTACATCTGACAATTATGTTGCATATTCATTCATTCGACCCGTTGAAATTAAGAGATCTACAAGTGACCCGATTGAACTACAGAAGTTGTTGGCACCAGGCTGCAGTTCTAACCGCCGCAGCACAAGATTGGAAGCATCATAGTACAGAGACTACTATTGTTTTTTTTTTTCTTTATTTATTTACTGTTTCAATTATTTCTTATTTCTTTGTATAATAAGAAGAAACTGCTTTCACTTTCCATCCTGTTTGTATCATACATAAATTAGTCCCTCATTATGAACACATCTTCTTTCATTTCACAGCAGCTTTCAAACGATGCGCTACTTAATATCCCTGTGCCTTCAGAACTTTTGAGCTGGACCCCACCTGAGAACCTGCGGGGGCCCTGGGACAAGACGTTTTTACTTTAAATCGTAGTACTTTAGAAATAATGCCACACATGCACATACTTTCCTGTTTTCACATTTATCTCACCATTTCCGGTTTACAGTGGTGGCCATGGACTTCACAATTAAGTTGTTGTTTGCATTCTGATCCGCCGCTAGTTTGCACAGGGTTGTCGTAGAAATTCGAGATTTTCTCCATCTCCTTTCATTTTGTACATCATATTTTAAGATTAACATAATTACTCTGGAGGATTCAAAATGGCTGGGTTTTCATCTCAGTATTCTTTTAGCTTGTCTAAATCACTTTCCGCTATTTCTCTGGTGCTTTCATCTGTTGTCAGGAAGCTAGGCACATTTCTTGTAGAGTACTTGCAGAGGCTATCACGATGGACAAAGCTCAGCCACGTAGACTGTTTCATTCTTGGCGAAACAAACTATTTGCAATAAATCCTCTTTCTGCTTTAGTGATGTGTTTTGAGTTTCTAAACTATATAGATCACTGTGATCGTTTGGATTAGGCCTAATGCCATTTTGTATTTTACTTACGTATTTCTCTAAATATGACATCCACAAACAAATTGACGGTTGTATTTCATTTGTTAAGTCAAAAAGAATAATAAGGCAAAACAAAAATAAAACCGGAGAGTAACAAAAAAAAATCAGGACTGAAAGGGTTAAATTTTTAAAGCAATTTCCTCCAATAATTATTGACCAGGATTTTGGGGCAAATAAGCATTATTTGTTGCAAAATCCAATAACACTTATCCACAGTGCTATTGTAGTCGTCTCAAACATTATTTTAGGTAAGACTGTCCCTTTGGGAGGGGGCCTAGAAAGGTGGTAGATAAAGTGTTACCAAAATTTAAAAAAAATATTCTAGGAAGGCCAGAAAGCGTGTCAGATTAATCACAAATGTCACAGAATTAATATTTCGATGCTCCTTGCATGTGTCAGGTACTGATATGGGGCTACAGTCCCCTCCCAAAAATTACATTAAAAATTTACCATAAATATCCTTAGCAGGGACATACCGGAAGAACCTTTTTTTAGATGAATTAATGTGAAATTTGGCGTTATTGTAGCAAAAAGGTATGATTTTTTTTTAATATGAGATGCTACTTCTGTAACGCACTGCCTTAGGGGACATAGGGGCCGTACCACAATTATTTGCTTATTCCAAATTTTATTCTGGAAATGCCACTGAACGTCAGACTACTCACACAACAAGTTTTGGAGAGGGAGTTTGGCTGCGGTCTTATAATTTGAAGTACTCCCAAACCACCTCTATAAAAATTGTTACGGAAGTGCCATAGGATCCTGAAACATGGATATTTGGATAGGGCACATACTAGTTCTCAATAAAGTCTTGACCCGACTACTGTAGGTCCCATAGTTTCGGAGCTATGGACGTTTAAAGTTCATTTTTTCATGTTTTTTTGGCAGCCTATACCTCCGAAAGGAAGCATTTGTGCACCCAGGTTGGTCTATACTTTTCGTCTTATTTTGGTGTCAGGAATCACCTCCCAAACGTTGTCAGTCTTTTAATCGTCCACGTAAAATGAACGAAACTCACCAAATGTAGCATTTACAAAGTTATTGTGGAAATTCTGTGGAGTTACAACATTGTTCACGCTTAAATACCAGTAGTAGTTTCTACCAGTTAATGTTACTATTTTTTATTTTTTTTTATTTTGGGTGGTGAGTTACTCGTAGTTAATTTATCAACACCATTATTAACAGCCTAAATACCTTAAATCAAACTTCTCTTGTCCTTCCTCATAGAAAGATATGACCTGCATTGTTTGTACTATTTAAAAAAGGAGAGAAAAAGAACAAACTAAAAAAAAATTAGCAAAGCTTGAGATAACTGGTCCATCATATGTGTATCATTAAGAATTCTACTATATTCTTGAGTACAAGTGCCAAAAAGTTACTAAATGGCATCATCACATCAAGTAATTTTAATTTAACATTTCTAAAGCAAACTATCCTAACTTTAACTAATATTCAGTCAGTACTATGTATGATGAATCAGTTATCTAAACCCTTCCAAAAAACTTTGAATACAATTCAAACGTACATGGCTCAATAGCAGAAGAGAGTGGGGATGGTGGAGACATTTTTTGGCTTTTTGTTTATAACATTTTAAATACAGGTCTAAGGAAAAATGGTTGAAGTGTTCTGAGTGGTGTTTTATATATATATAAATTTTATATTAAGTAGCAATTAGCCCGAAAGTACCACCACGTACCGGTAAACTATCTCATGCTCAAAAAAGAATTCTCCATCTTAATTCAACAACTGCCTAGTGTGATCCTCGCAGTTCGGAACCATTCCTCCTTTCGTTTCTGAATCTCACAATTTTCATCATAATACGGATGCTATCCAACATTTTTTCTCAAATTCTAAACTTGTATATTTAAGTCATTCCTTTCTATCTCCATATTTTAATCTCTCTCGCAATGTCGTCCATGAACTGGCTTGGGATCAAACTTTCGTTCTTGAAACCAAATGTAAGCGCTCTAGCAATGTGCTATCGCAACTATATAGGTTTGTTGTTAAAAACAGCGTTATTTTAGATTTTGCCCGGGTCCGGGGGGAGGCGGAGATTCTCCGCCGACATAATAGTTTCATTTTTTATTAGTAAGAAAATGAAATGAAATCTTTAAGTTTTCCGTCGCACTATTATGCGGGGTAGATAAAGGAGACGGTGACGATAAGCTATGAATGAAATGGTGGAATGAAGAAGTTGGAGGGAACGGGAGAACCCAGACTCACAGTGTTTGTCCACCACAAAGTTTACTTGGGGCGAGCTGGAATCGAACTTTTTTAAATATATTTCTACACATTTGATCAAGCAATATGTATTTCTCAAGCTCAAGGGAGGAGGCAATTACACCCTTCTGTGCTGCCCAAATGACGCCAACTGGAACATTTGCTTGCAATTACTGACAAGAAATGAATAACACTCATTTCTGTCAGTAGTTTTCAGAGCTCTGCGCCCGCATTATAGACTTCGGAAAGCACAAAACCTACTGCCATGATTAACAATTTCCGTAGAATTCACAAGGAGCATCTTCTTAGTTTGGTGTGATATGCAGCCTTTGAAGAAGGGAAAGAATGCAAATAAGGGTGTTTATGAAGCTATGGAAACATTTTGTGACGTTTTGTTTTATTCAGGCTCTAGAAAGGTATTTCAGAACAAACGAATGAAAGAAACGGTTTTAGAGCTATAAACCTTGTAAACTTGTTCCTGTTTTCTTTTTTCGTCTGAATGGAAGGAGTACATTACGTCACACACCGCTTTAGACAAGTTGAGGTGGAGGAGGGGGGTGAGTTGAGTTGAATACCGGAAGTAATTAGTCGCTGAGAAGTGTATTTCGGAATGCATAAGAACACGGCGCAAGAGTTTGTTCCTAAATTGGACTTAAACTTTTTGTAACATTTTCTATGCTTCGAACTGGACACTATCATCATACTTACACGAAGGTAAACTATATTACATTTAGAAACGTACATTGTATTTTCGTTACTACTGGTGCATTGTAGAATTTATTATCCTTTATATCCAGAGTAAAATTTACCTATGAAAAGCATAAGATTTCTTAAGAGCAAGAGTAGCAAGACTCTAGCAAGCAAGACCAAGACCAAGACTGAGTGTGCAAAACCAAGACCAAGACCAGCTGGGTCTTGGTCTTGGTCTTGCATTTGTTCATCACTAATAACGACCAATTAATATTTTGCCCTCCCAACACTTCTGCCATCTCCCTTTTTATCGAGCTAGTCCACCCGTGAATCAAAGTTCCTGTCCATTCGAAGATTTTGAAATGTTTATTTCACCACTGTTCTGTATCTGGAGATAGTAAAATGCAAAAAAAAAAAAAAAAAAAATTAAATTTTCATTGTATTCGTTTGATGGTAAAGATATGAACATAATTTAAAAATATGCCCAAAGTAGGGGAGACCGGGGCATTTTATCTGAAACCTATTTAGAGGTAAACGGGGTATCATTTCCTTCATTATACATCTATGAACGAAGTGGAACAGGTATTTTTTTCTACAAAATAAATATTGAGTTTCACTACCAATGGTCAAGTGTGATCATGTGACGTTGGAAAATGTGCCCCGTATGCGGGGCAAGTTGGCCAATCTACTAACACTATACAGGGGCAAGTGTTCTAACTACTTCACATGCTAAAACACAGGTAATAAATCGTTGCTTTAACTGAAAATGTATCTTTTGTTTATTGTTTGGATAGTATAGAGAAGTAAGATTATGGTAGGCCTAATCAACAAGTTAACAAAAGCCATCATTGTCTGAATCACAATGCACGCGAACAAAAAATACATCATCTCCCTTTGTACAGTTTTCATGTGCCAAGTTGTTGCATTTGGTGTACCTTATCCACTTCTCCTTTGGCTGAGAGCTAGGGAAAGGTTGAAAGCAATAAATGCATAAACAATCTTCATCACTCGAATTAAAATTTTTTACACAGTAGACTATATGGTCAATGGCAAGCACGTATTCAGTATTGATTTTGGGGGGAAGGATAGGACCACAGCCGCTTCGATATTTCGAGGGGGTTGTTCGGACATCATTTTTGCAATATATATATATATATATATATATATATATATATATATATATATATATATATATATATATATGTCAGCGTAGAATAACAACTTTTTTTACGTTCCCCCTAGCTGTGTGCCTGGTCACGGGCTACGTATTTTGTACCATATTGTTATTTCGGAGTTGTCTTTACAAAGTAGGCCCTACATGAATTTGTTATAGTCCTACTAAAATTAGAGACACTGACTGAGAGATGAAAAATATTGGAATACATGCCCCGTATGTTGTTGGTAGACCTGTCCCATCGCCATTTTTGAACTTCAACATAACCTTGACGAGTAATGGTATATATTATTTGCTAAACAAACACATCATTACGTAAAAGAAAGAACACCATCTTTAGTACATGCAATGTCAAAGCAGTACGTTTAACACTTGTACATTTATTTTGTTTTAATGCAGACCTGCTACTTTACCTATTTTCGAAAAAAAATGATTTCACAAGATCTCCTGCCTACGTCAACACAGCTACTCAACTGAAATTTGCGTAGATAGCGTGCAAAGCATTGCTGCTTCAGTCAGTCCTCCCGCAGGAGCGATCTGCCGGATTCTTTCAGAACTAAAGACAGTTGGCCCCGGTCTTCCCTACCTAATAATAAATAAAGCATTTCAAATAAGAGACCTGGATTGAATTCTCTAACAGTTTTAAGATGATATTTTTATTAATATATGTGAACTTTCTAATGACCAACTAGGGTATAGTAGTTCGCTATTATAATATAACTACACATTACAGATAGAAGTGAGTCTCCAACTCAAATGATATTTTTTATTTTTAAACGGGAACAAACTAATACATTCTTTAAAACGTCACGAAATTATATTTTAACATCGAAAATTAATTCCACTTTGTTATGAAAAACTTTTGTTTGAAGTTAAAAATATATTATGCGTGGCTGCATAGCACCTGAAAATGATTTTTTTTTACTTGTATGTTACAAGGAATTGTTTTATTACCCCATTACGTCTCTACACAGAAATACAATTTTCATCCTTCCTATCGACTTATTCTTCACGGATCTGTAACCACAAATAATGGTATTATTTCATAAGTCTGAAAGAAAGCGCATAGTAAGTTCCATTAGAAGTTTTAAGAAAGCAATTGAGGAACAGAAACACAACAAATGTGAGTTGAATCGAATGGTAGAAACAAGTGTATTTTTAAGACATTTAGTGAAGAACCCTGGAGCCAAATCGGAAAATTAGAATTTAAGAGTAAAATAAGCCAACAGAATTATGGCGTTCTCAATAGCCTCTTTGCTTTGAGTAACGACGGTATAAATGCCCATCATACATGAAAATATATGGTTTATGTTCCAAAATGAATGCAAGAGGAAAGTACTGCATGATAGGTTACGTTGTGATTGTTAAAATAGCTCATGTATGACTTACGATGGATTTGTGCCCGAGGTAGTGACGCAAAAGCACTCGACAGGTGGAGCATACGATAGCTAAACACTGGGAGCATGTGCCAAATTTTGCCTCACCCAATGATTAACTGCATTTTACGTCAAACAAGTATATTAACGGCACATAACAGACACTGAGCTCTATAAAAACAAGCTAGGTAATCAATAGTGTGCTGGTATATTGTGTAAAATAAACTTGATTATTTGTTTATGTTCTCTCGTTCCTTGCCTCTGAAATATCATTAATGCTGTGAAGAGTATCTGATAGCTACAACGCATGCCATGTCACGTTTTATATTCATTTCATCCGTTAGAACGCTCAAGGCCATAACTATTTCCGTTGTTACACATACATCTAGGAACCCTACAATTGAGGAAACTCAAGCGAGACTTTCATTCATAAATCAAAACCGCGTAAAGAGTGTTTCTTCTCACTGGAACTACTTGCAAACCAGCGATGGCATAAGTCAGTGAAAACTTAACCTATCATCCACTTGGATGCACAACCCACTCGACCCACCACCCTCTGCGGCTCACTCTAACCCACCACCCACCAAAACTTACTGTCATTTCCTCTAGTCTACCATTGACACCCTCCTTCCCACAGTGGTTAAAATATTCTTATTGTGACAAAACAAATGTTAATTTATCACTGCATCAAATTTTACATGAAGGAAGATTAGAAGAAGTAAAGTTTGTTTATCGGAGTGCGAATTAATCTCTACAATAAATTGTTCCAAAAACCCTTTGTAGCAACAATAGTGGAGGTGATACGATATGATATAGAGAATAAAGTGTTCGTTGTGGCCCAAATTACGATGCATTTGAATCATATCATATCAAATCATTTCATATATAAATATATCTGTTTTCAATTACAGGTGGGAAACACGGTGGCTCAGTGGTAGAGCGTCTACCTCTGGTGCCTTGTTCGATCCCAGGCCAGATAAATTTGGTGGACAACATCGTGCCCCTGGGTATCCTCGGGATATTCCTATTTCCTCCCACATTCTCATTCCATCAATTTTCCATCACCATTCACTTGCCTTAGCCTAACGGGCATGAACGTGCGGAGTTAAACTGAAAGATTTCATTTTTCAATTATAGGTGTTTTTCTCTGAAAAATATGATGAAATTTAGAAGTCTGAAATCAATGCAAAGTATGTGAAGGTAAATATATGATAAACACAGATTTTAGTTCAAGTTGTGTATTCTTGAAGATAGATTTTTCCCACTTATTAAAAAATAAGTTTAATTTTATTCTTTCCAACTTATATTCCGCTTCTTTCCCATAATTTATTTGCCTCCATTTTCATTATCTACATTGTTATATATGGTATAAACTTGAGAACGCTAGCCTGCATTTTGTACTTACTATGAGGCGAAAACTTGAATTTCAAACTTACAATACGTCAATTTTTAAATTTGTTTCGCTTGAATGGTTACATTCATATTTGGAAAATCAATTTTTGCTAAGATACTCTGTGCTTTGGAGGCGACAGTTACAGAATTGAGAGGAATCTTAGTGAAGTCCAGAATAATTACGAAAAAGTAATAAATTACTAAATTGTCATGCTTTAAGTTTAACTTTTGAAAAAAGGCATTCTATTTGGCTGTTTACTTTTGAAATATCAATGTAATAAAACATTTTGCAGAGGCATCGAATAACAAATAGCGATTATATTAAAGGTCCTGAATCATTACTGTTGCTGTACAAAATTAATATTTTCATTTATTATTTCTGAGTAATTTATTGATCCTAATAAAACTGTGTATCTCAGAATACATTTTTTCTGTCTCTTACATCAGACATATATATTGTTCAGACATATATATTTTGACATAATTAATTAATTGGAACATGTCCTATGGAACTCAGAAGTTCAATGTCACGTTCAGAAAGGCTCTTCACGAACTTCTGTCCTTATCCAACTAAATCCAGTTTCTACTTTGCATTCTTATTTCTGTGATATCTATCTTAATATTGTTTTCCGATCTATGCCTAGGTCATACTAATGTTTACAATGTTTCGTAACAGTATAAATTACAATGTTCCTCGTTATGAAGTTATCGTCATTCCCTCTCCCGTCTCTCTTGAGTACGAATATTCGACTCAGGATTTTATTCTCAATTTCTTTCAGTTTCCGTTTTCCCTCGAAGTAAACGATAATTTTGATAACCATAGAGCACAACATTGGTTGTCACGTGATCAAAAAAACTGCTTCTAGTTGGCTGTTGGAGTCACGTGAGCAAATACCGGTATCTTATATACCGGTACCGGTAAGTTCATAAATGGCCTGGAAACTTGTGAATTTATATGGCTTTACCTCTGAAATTTGGGAGGGATAAGGACTGTACTCCTAAAAATTTAGAAATATGCATTGATCCACCACTTTAAATTTGGGAATTTCGGGGACTTACAAATTTTTTGAGGAGTATATGAGCCCTCTACATGAACCACTTAAAATTTTCGAGTTTGTTCTTTGGAGGGGAAAAATTCCCCCCCCCCCAAATGAAATTTTCAAGATTTTTGACGTTATTTGTCCTCTATGATGGGGGTTTACGGTTCTATGGAAGGTTACCTCAATTTTTTCATAGATATTTAGGATCAGATAGTACTCGGATGGTTGTCTTTGATGGGTGCAATGGGCCAACTTTTCACCCCTGATGTTCTAAGATGGTCCTAGCTTATGTATGGGAGCTTGTGGTCGTATGGAGGGATACCTTACTCTTTAAAGATATTATGTATCCTTGTGGTTCATTCGAATAGGTGTGAGTCGTTCCCTTTGATAAGTAAAAATGTCAAGATTTCAATATTTTTACATTGTTTGTGCTCTAAAATGTAGGAGAGAGTTGCATAAGTTGGGACACTTTTGGAATTAATATTTATTTTAGAGATAATAATGCAAAATACGAAAGACAAATGTGCTCATTGGATACATTGAACGTTGTACTAAAAGGCATGTAAATATTTTTGTACCAAAGAAATGACAAATTTGCAAAACCATAGTTTGTAACTAAGCCTGGAAATGTACCATTTTATGAAGCAGGTCGTGTAAGTTGGGACAGAACGTGTCATAAGATGGTACATGTTGTTTAATTCTTGTCGTCGCACTCTGCACTAGAACACTATAAGTGGGACCAACCTTCACAATGCAAGCACAGAATCCGTTTTCTGTTGAAGTACTACACAATTTGCTACGCACCAAACATTACTTCCGTGGCGTGTACGAGGCATAACTTGAGACAAATTTTCATGAACGGTAATATTTATTTTTGGTATTGTGCATTATGTTGTGGAGTAGATGTTAGTTTATATACGCACGTGTAGATAATAATGATACTTCGGCACGAAGACTGGTTCTGTACGGTGATGCAGTTAATGCTTGTACTTCCATTTTCTTTCTACGAACAGTCCTCGTTCCTATTTCTGTAACTTGGAAATAGTTTTTAGAAGAACTTTTCTGCTCAACGCTGATGATTCAGGTGTAGGCTAATGAGATTGAATGTGGATGGTGGTTCAATGTTATCGATTTCTTATGATGTCAACACTACCGCGTTACTTGCAGATCGCAGCAAAGCTGCCTTCATTAAGTGATTGTGAGTTTTGAAAGTGCTTGCAGAAATGTTAGTAAAGTTACTACGAGAAGGTCCACTTCAAGAAGCAAGAAAATTGTACAATCAACAGGCCAAATACCCATTTTTTAAGTGAAACCACTTGTAGCATTTGCTACGGCGGCGCTTTTTGCCTTGCCATATCCGATATTGAAAGCTTCTGACAGTTGATATTCCGTTAAGGAACGGCCAAGATGTTGCCGTAGTCACATTTGAACAGCCTGATGGTAGCACTAATCCAATGGGCCGAATATAGAAACATCCATGAGAACAATGTGGAACAAAGATGAGAAGGATGATTCCGTTCTGAGAAGCAAAATCTAATGTGACTAGATGTGAAGTGTGTCCGTCTATAACTACCGGTACAGGATTCTGTTGTGATGATTAAATATGACTTGCTAAATGCTTGATGTGTGCGAAGACCAACTCTGCAGTGACCCATCCGTTCTTATTAACTGAATCAAACATGCAGCGGCTTGTTCTAATAATATTGACTTGAAAATTGAAAAGAAAAGGGAAAAGAAAAGGGGAAAGAAAAAATAAATATAAGAAAGAAAGAAAGAAAGAAAAAGCTCCGCTCGGGCCGTAACAAAAGAGGGGGCGCTCTGTATTGTTCAAATGAGATGATTGGGGATAAGTCGTGTGTGGGAACCCTCCACCCCTAGTGGGGATATTCATAGAGCTATCGGCTTATGTCTAATTATATATGAATATATTATCCATTTCTTAATTTCGAACATACTAGGTTCGATCAAAATGAGAAAACTTTTATATCCGACTTCTGAAGAAGAATAAAATAAAATAAAATAAATACATGGCCGTGTTTATTATACATAGAATTCCCAGTCACGACCCCCTTTTCAGTTTTATTCACAATAGGAGAAGAAGAAGAGATGAAGAAAGGAAAATGAAATAGGATAGGAGGATAGGAAAAGAGGGAAAGTAAGAAGGTGAGAAAAGAGGGAAACTGTTACTGGATATTTTTTGAGAAATATGGTAAAGGAAAGTGAATAATTATCAAATTGAGATTATTTCCAAAAGCTATTGGATGAGTATTTGGTATCAAGGTGATCAAAGGTAGACACATGTTAACCCATACCCCCCAGACCTAGATCCATTTAACCCCAACTACCGAATTATCCCAATCTAGCTCTGAGATAGATGAGAAAGTTTAATTTAACAGTTTATTCAATATTTCCGAAAGTTCTTGACTAGTATCCAGTACTTGAAGCATAAACGATTAAGTTAACGGCATGTTATAATTGACCGAAGGAAGAAACAAATCAAAGTAACACACATGTTTGTCAAAGATTTTGACTTTCGAACTTCTCCCATGATGATCGTTCGTTCAGGCTATTTCTGTCCTTTTTTGGCTTCCTTTATAGAGACAACTTAATTGATTTAGTGTTGACTTTTCAACGACTTTAATTGCCAACTACAGTTAATTACAGTAAGTCACACATATATGTCAAAAGAATTGGTGCACTTAATACTAAACCTACATTTCACTCACACTCACATTCATACAGGACAATGTATACTTCAGGTTGCATTTAGTTGAATTAAACTAACCTAACTACATTTCTACAGACATTTATTACATTCCAAGAAAACTTATTTTGACAGAACAGGAAAGAGTTTGATACATGAATTTAAAAAGTTATAATACTAATAATAATATGGTTCATAGGCATGCACAGAAATATGTTACTTTTCAACAATATCGAATAACACATTTCTCTTTGTAGATACATTAGGCGCTGGATTACATTACTAAATGGTCGACAAAACGTAAGAAGAAGAAAAAAAAGAAAAGAAAGGTCAACATTAAACATATTTAAGATTCAGTATGAACGAATACATATCAATGTGAAAGAAATAAGTAATATAGATATAATTGGTTAATCATTTGAAAAGGAAAAAAACTTTGGTTGCATTTTTATTGAGTCTCTGTCCCAAGAGGACAAATTTCAACAATTTTCTGAGTCCTTTTCTCACGTCGATAATAACTCATTTATCAACTCTCTTTATACACTATGATTGGCGTCCATGAGAGTAGTTAGTCGTTTGTCTTAACCACAGACAAAAATAGTTGCTTCACGTTATATATATTTTCCATTTCGTCACTTGACGCACTTGGTATAAAAATTCAAAATTTCTTAAGATTTAAAATATTGAATCAAGTCCCAAACAGTAGGAACATATTTCCATTATGCGATATTTCAATGGAGCTAGGTCTCTGGACCTATCCTAGGTCCGGTATTTACGTTAGGAAATTATTAACCACATTTAGTTCAAGTTAAGATCACTAAATTTTATTCCAGGTGTAGATCGTGGAGTCAAGAGATTAGAGTCACTGAACTGGTGAAGGCCAAGTAGTTATGTTTCCAGTCGTAGGGGAAGGATTTGGGGTACACTGTTTCATAATTTACTGATTTCGCTATGGTTTCACAAAATAACTTCAGGTACGAATTTGGGTTATTTTTACGATCTGTTACTTGTTCTATTTACATGCCAAATTTAACATAGTATTAAAAATTTTATAGTTACGCACATTAATAGCAAATCCGTAAGGTGTTATTTTAAACAAGTTACGCGGTAATACTCTACAATTACAAATAGTTGGTCAATATCGGGTGTCGAAAATCTATGGCAACCTAGAACAACCAGGGTGGATACCGAACCCTTTACATACATATTCACTCATATATATATTCATATTGCTGAATCTTACTCTAATATCAATCTTAGTATTTCGTCGATACTTAATTTTCTACATAACTTTTTCATATTCGATAAATATTCACATTATCTTGGCTCAAAACAAAACAAAAACCCTGACTAACCAAAATTCTTTTTTGCTAATAAGGTTGCAACATTAAACTATATATATATATATATATATATATATATATATATATATATATATATATATATATACCCGATAATCGATAATAACTCAATTTACGAAAATCCGCGTATAGAAAACTGATTAATATTATTTAAAAGTTGGTACAAGAAGTGGAAATGCAACAAATAGAACAGGCACGTAACTTTCCAAATTATGTAAGCATATATACAAATGTATATATTAAGGAAAATCAAGATTATTTGAAATTAGTGGGCCCAAACTACTAATACATACACACCATATAACCAATCAATAGAAAGAAACCAGAAATCAGTAATCAATTGGTGTAGTTTGTACGATCAATGAGCAATAATCAAGTTTCTGGGAATCTGAAATCGTAGTATACCCTTTCGTCAGTCCCTCCCAAGGTGAGTTGAGTATCGTTAAAGACGATCCAGAGTATCTGAAATACCTGAAATACCTCCACGAACTGTATCCCTGGATGTCTCAGCTAGTACATACGATCGAAATAAGTGATATGAACATTGTATGGTTTCAAAACCGGGGGGAGGTTCAAAAAATTCAAAAACAAAAAAATATTGAAGTAAGAAGGAAGAAAGAGACAAGATAGAGAAAGTGGCGCCAACGAAAGGAGGAAGATTAAGGTACTACTCAGTACACAGACGAGTGATCGAATTTTAAAATATAACAACTCACAACCAAAATATTCACATATGCCGAAAGAGGGAGACTTACTTAAATACGTAGTCTCGAAAGTTATCTCCAAGCCCACAACGAGCCCGTGGCCACAAGGGAATTTTCAGAAATTCGAAAGCTTTAAGGAAATTCCCCTCCTCACTGTATCCGGTTGAGTTCTTGGAGACCCCGGCCATACCGGAAGGTTGGTGCAGACTCTTAATTTGGAATTTCAAAAAAAAATCATCCGACCTCTCAAAAAACTAAGAAAATCCAGAATAGTAATGAAACTAGAGTAAATAATAGCTAAGATATACCTAACTAGTCATTTGCCAAAATAAAAAAAATACATCATGCTATTTAATCGAAACGTATACTCATATGAACCGAAAACAATGTCCACGGGATGTAATTTGAGAATAAGGGGCCAAAATCAAACAACCTAGATCGCTAATTCATGCAATGACGTAATGTCAACAAGCAACTGATTAGAAAAACGGACACAATGGCGCTGCACGGAAATAGTTTACCGTGCGCTGAAATATACCCTTACACTTATTAATCAGAACTCTAATTTTTACTCTTGTTTGATGTACTTCGAATTAGACAAATGGTATTAAATTAACACATGGTAAATACACTGTCCTCGCAGTAGAATCACGCATTCACACAGTACTACTAACTACATACAACACTATAAATACTACACATAAAACTACTAACTAAATAAGCACCATTTATAATATGAATATTAAAGGCAAATACCTAATATATTAGACTTCAAATACATTACACTCTTGTCGGTACATAAAGTTGGTTCTATTGAACTTTAGGGGGACAAAATGAGAAGGGTAACCCTAGGTCCAATTGACCTGGCCAATTATTTAAAACATGTTTACTAGAGTTTGATGCCCTGGGGGCACCTTAACAAGGTTTATTGAGAGACCTTTCGCCTGAGAGGGGAAAAGTCCCTAATCACGAATATTATCTAACCCATTCCCCCGCTAGAAATTGTTCAATTAAAAATGAATAGGAGCCCTTTTAGTTAGATTGAGCTGTCATTATTATAATTAGTATTACACTACGAAACCTACTATGTACAGGCAATTACTGAATAATAAAAAAACACATTTACTACATACACGAACAAAATGTACAAAACCAGGTCGTATTTTACCTAATACCTAACTGAGTTTTATAGTTTAAAAGAAAATTAACCTAAAATCACTCTTCCATTCTGCCTATTCTAGCTTGGCAGCAACATGGCGTCCTGTAAAACAAAATCCGGTATTTCACTAAATTATCAAGTGTTTCTTTAATACAAATGGAGATTTTTTAGGCTCCTACGCCGTTGTCAGTGTTTAACTATAAAATTAAACTGCATTTTTACCTTGATTTCATTAAAATTTCAGTCCTTTCCAGCAGAGATGCGGTAGTTAATGTTACAATTTGTGCTTCCTGAAGTGTCCACGGTAAGAATAACATTGCGCCGAAAACGACAGGGATACGAGGATTCTACCAATCATGGCGGAGTCTTTCAGCCGCGGAAATTACAAAGCAAATAGAAATTGGTGAAATCCAGATATAACCGGATCTGAAAGTGACTATAGACTAGTGAGAGGGGGTGAGGGAAGGTTTAGTTACCTGGCCAAATTCTACATTGGTCTGAAATGAAGAAAATTTATATCCAATGGCGGAACTATGTCAGAATGGTAAACCTTGTAACTATTCAACTTGTATATGCGAAAATGGAATTTTACAATTAATTAAAATATAAATAAATATGTTATTCCGTGAAAATATGATTCCTAATGAGACTTTTCGGTTCATTACGTTAATTTGAAGTAAAGAGGATAAATACATCGTGTAATTAAACCGAAATCGAATTAAAAAAGAATTTCACTAGGTACAGGGTGAGTAAAAAAAGTTGCTATTACAATCAACTGTAATGGTACATTACAGACTGCGTTATTTTTCTTGCGAAAATATATGCAGGTGGAACATTTCCGCCACACGCATTGACACTACCCTAATAGCAACATTTTTTTACCCATATTGACAATAGTAACACCACCTATTTGTTTCTTTCTTTTCTTACTTAGCACTTTCGACGGTTTACATACAGTTTTCATGCATGTCTATCTCAGTTGTAGATATTACCAGCAATAAATTCATGTTCATTACACGATTTTTGTAGTAAGTCAAAAACTTATCGATACTTTCTTCGTTGAATCCATAAATAAAAGCGCGAGATGGGGCAATTGTTCCCTCAAATTTCCTATAACTTTTGTAAACGGCAACTTACAACTGATTTTTACCTTAGTTTGTAACGAGAATTTTGTCCTTCTATTTTCCTCTTCAAACAAGTTCTTAACACTACCACCCAAACATTTGGACAAAGTTATGCAAAACATAGACATTGGAATTGGCTGTAGACTAGGATGACCAAACGTCCCATACACCATAGATGTGAGTTTGTCTTAAAATAAATTCAAATTCTCCCATTTCCGAAGTAACCTATTTCGATTGCCTATACTCTGCAAATAGATTTGTGTTAAACAGACTGAAAGCTTCTTGAATGGAATATTGACCTACTTATTAAGCTTAAAATATGAAATGTTTCGTTCTACACTTATTCTACTATTGTGATATATGCTTTGAGCCAGGTTCATAACCACTGTGCTTTTTCTTACGAACTCGCCTTCTGTTCCACCTTTACCACCTTTCACAAGACACCATAGTATCTGTGACGCCTTCGTCCTTTGTCAACATTCTAATACTTATGTAGTTGCCACAACAGAAAAAGTAGGTCAAAACTCTCGCTTATAGCAATACAGACGAATTTCATATACCATTCAAATATTTTAGAAAGGCTTTGTTCAAACATACTTGCAGTTGTTAAGCATGTATTTCTAGTTGCAGCTCCTCACAACTATAGTCGTGCCACTTCTTCATACAATCTCTACACACTAATACTCGAAGTGCGTCATGCAACGCGCTTGGTAAAGCAGTGTTGCCAACGTCCCATTTTATGAGTCGTTTCAACTTATGCAACTCTCCCCTATGCATATCGCCCTATGGATGAGCACTTTACTCTTTTTGATGGATAACTTAAGACTAAATATATCACCATATGGTTCTCTTCGATGGATGGGGTGAGCCAATTCTACACTTCTCATGCTCTAAGATGCGGTACATTCCTTTGAATTTCGGCCCTCTCTCAACCACTAGTCACCTTCAACCTACATCAGTTTGACAGCATCTAATTGGACTGTCTTCAAGTGTTTACTATTACACACTTCACACTCACTACGTGACATCATTGCTCATTGGCTACTTTTGATCAAATTGACCTTTCTTTTCTACCTATCACGTGAAAGTTAATTCTGTGTTTCCATTGAAAGGTGTGCCGGTAGACCTTCCTGCATCCTTGTCTATTAGGATTTATGTGGTTTGGTCCTATGTACGAGTTCCTCTCTCTCTTTTTTGATCATTAATGGCAAATTCATATGTAGAAGTAAACATATACAGAGGCAAATCACTCTGATTGGTGGTTTGGAGTTACATGACCCAATATGTGGATTAATTTTGCACTCCTGTCTTTTAGAATTGGGCATCTTACTTTCAGGAGTGTTTACAACCAATTCCGATGTAGGAGTGCACACATAATTGCATACGACAATCACTCCGATTGTTAATGAAGTTGCATGATCTATGTCACATGAGCACACACGCATACAGACAAATTGCTCTGACCGGCTATTGAGAGGAAAATGACCCAGGTTAGTGATAACCCTGCATCCTCACGTTCTAAGATGGATGTTTACGTTTCTGTGTGTATCAAGCACTACAGATAAGCACTTTTCTCTCTTTGATGTTTTTCTAGCGCCACATACATATCCTATGATTTCCTTGGATAGGTGTAAAATGGGCTGACTCTACGCTACTTATTTTTCAATATCGAGTAGTTATGGTCCAATGGATGAACACTTTATTCTCTTTTACAAGCATTTAAGAACCAAAGTACGCATCCCTGTGATTCCTTCAAAAAAAATGTACTTCATATCTTATGGTACTCGGTTGAGTGATGACAACATTATGGTGTGTAGTTTTCTGGTGGGGTTTAGGTATCGAGAAATAATTAACAATAAGTGATTCTTCTGTAGTTCCGCTTAGTCAACTTTTTTTTTCGGTGTAATTAGAACTTTAGGTTTAAAAGAAACTAGCTGCTTTCCGATAGCACATTGTAATTTGATATGTCAAAATGGCGAATAAAGAAAACCTGCATATCATCCTTTTTCTCATTCTGATAGGGATAGTGTTTCATCACAGGTCATGGTTCTACACAATTGTCTTACTAGTGTCTAGAATCCTCTTTGAATTTGGATATGATATGTCATGATCATATAAATGAGTACGTTATTTTTTTGTAATAGGTGTTTCTGACTAGGAAGATGCAATTGTACCTAAGTCACGGTACATATCTTTGTGTTCTGATTATTCATATAGCACTAATGTCCAGACACCAGCTTGGCAGCAACTAAGTGAACTCTTTTCAAACTCATACATACTTCACACATGCCACGAGACATCATATCTCATGTGCTACTTCTCATTACATTCCTCTCCTTCACTTTCTATCACGCGATATGTTGTCTAATGGCTTAGTACCTTACGAGAGGTACACTCGAAAAATGTGTATTTTCCATCTCCAAATACAATTGACAACATTACACGCGTCCAAGAGTAAGAGCTTCAGAAGAAATTACAAGATTGGCTGTGGCTTTATGTATTAGCCTTACAGCTAGGCTATATACAACGAGCTGTGTATGTCTTTTGGTGTTTTTGTATACTTATATCTCTGCCCCTGGCGATGTTTGCGAAATGATTAATTTTTCTCATGTTTTACACTGGATTGGCCATATTGGGTTATCAAAGAATCAACTTCTTCAAGTGATTATAAAGTATGTTAACATGAGAAAATATATTCAGTTAACGAATGATAGGCAGCAATAAAACTACTATTTTCTTGTAAGATTGAAGAGGTTGATGCTTTCGAGTTTCGCAATTTGATACTTCTGGAAGCAATGCTAGTTGAAAACTTTGATTTGCTTTCCACTTAATTTTATGTCTCTGTTATTCGCATAAGGCGAATAACGATATTAACCAAAGTTTGATTAATGACAACTAGTTAACCCTTCGAGTAACAAGACTGGATCAATTTGACCCAGATGATCTTTTATAAAGAAATGCTATAATTTAAAGAAGCCGTAGTGGGCCAATATTTTAGGTATTCCTCCATTAACAACCATTTTCACTTTAGAAACCACTTTAGTAGAATTCATATATAAAATAAACACAAAATACATCAAAAGATAGGAGAAATTGTAGCTGGGTCATTTTGACCCAGCTTTGGTTCTCCGCGGCACGGCACACAAATATAACATATTATTATTATTATTATTATTATTATTATTATTATTATTATTATTATTATTATTATTATTATTATTATTATTATTATTTTGCTGATTGAAACGGCATGTTTTTCTTTTACCTGCTACAATCACTTCCCCGTTTAACCGGGCTTTTATTGGGGTGAGAGTAATAGAAAGGTTTATTTTAGTAAACTCTTTTTTCAAACCCTTTCCTCCTCTACACTTACCGCTGTACATTTCTTTATCAGTAACTTCTATATCGAAAACAACCCAGCAGGATACAGTACCCATGTTATGAAAGCAGTTGAACTCTGCGGTAAGAAACTGAATGTGAAGAAACCATCTACAACTGCCCACACACAACGAGCTAAGAAACGTGGCAGATGTGCGTATTCTGAAGGAAATGACAAGTACTCTCAAAAGTCTGCAATCTGCTACAAGTTTGTATGCAGAGCACACTGTACTAACGAACCGCTCTGAAAGGCAGTGGCGAAGGGTGATAGTATCAACAGGGTAGGCCCAATGTTATTCTTCTACTACTACTAGTACTACTATTACTACTACTACTACTACTAATAATAATAATAATAATAATAATAATAATAATAATAATAATAATAATATTAAAATGGAACAAATTAGACATAAATATTTTACTACAGAAACACAAGAAGACAAATTCACATAAACTTAACGTAATTGTAGTCCATCGACTTATTCGATCCGAATCTCAATTTTCATAATGAAATTCACGTATGTGACTCATAGCTCATCTTAATTCGCCGTAATGCAGTTTGTTTTAATTGGGCGTGATCGGGTGGGGAAGATAGATTATCCCATTATCTGCGCTTTACAAGAAACATATGTTGTTTAAGTCTACTTGTACTGAAACAAACGTTGCTTGTAAAATTTCGTCTCTAATTATATTGTTCAAAACACATGACAAGCATTCAATAAAGTCATTTTGTGTGTCACTTAATTCCCCTTTAAAAGCAGAATCATACTTTTTTCTTTCGTAGGCTGTTCGTTAAATGTCAACAATTCCAAATAATTTTTTGTACCAATTCATGCAGAACTCTCTTGCCCTCTGTTTGTTCTATTTTCAACACAGGCGTTGGTGTTCGTTCCTTAATTACACATTAATTTTCAAAAGACCACTGACATAGGAGATTCTTTAATATGATTTATATTATGTTCATATTCTCCACTTACGGACACTTTTACTCATTCACTTTTGCAAATGTAAGAAAATAAATGTCACTCACAATATCTCAAAACATACAGGGCCTTATGCAGAGTAGTTTGAGTATGTTTAGCTTCATACTGAAGGCCTTACTACTGTACGAAACATGTTAGTTGAACTCTTCACTATGGCACTAATCATGCGTCAGAACGATTCTGCATAAGGTCCACACTGTCTACTCAATTCTAATGAACTCAACGAGTCTGATTTCGTACAGGTTTGCGCCAACGTAACGGAATGAAGGGGCATTACTTTGCGATAATAGGCGTAGCACCTTTAGAATTGCTTGTTCCAGCTTTTATGTTGCGTTAGAGTCCGCAAAATTAAGCAAAGTTGGTACAGAATGGGGCCCTACGTTCCTTTGCGCTTTACTTGTTTGACATATCGAATCGAAATCGAAGGTCTCGAGAGAAACGCTTTATATAGAAACAAAAGTCGATAAGCGCTTAGGACGGTCTCTATCGCAGGTTATTACCAACACGTTCTCTCGCGTGATTTTCTGAGTAGCTTGGCGGTAGTTCTACTGCCGCCTGAGACTGCTCGGTGAGCCTCCCAGCAGTGGTGCTAACCATGATTTCTTTAACAAACAATATTTTTTTCAACTTAGAAAACTATCATAATTCTCTGCAAGGAAAGTGAATTAATTATAAATTATAATTTCTGAATGGGTAGGCCGGGCCTCAGGGCCTCTGACGACCCTTCGCCACTGCTGAAAGGACTGTCAAGTATAACCAAAATATCATGTGTGACAGGGATTATCCTAACAAAGACAGAATATTTCTATGCTTAAATTTCTAATGTTACAGTACTATAGTTCAGGTATTGTTTTAAAGTGTCACGAGCCGCCACTGACAGTGTATACAGCGTATAAAATTTACTGTAATATAAAGAATGATCAGGTACATTGCCCTTTTTATTGTACTTTGGAAATAACTCCCTGATCAAAATTGATATTTTTTTTAACAGAAACCACACTTGGGTCATAATGACCCTGGCTCAGTACTTTACGTAGCATCTTAGTCTTGGTACTCTAAGGGGTAATCAACCAGAATATATCTTGTTTCCTTGCCACTGTGTCTAGGAAGAAAACATACCTGTAAAGAGAAAATCGACCCTTAGTAGCTTCCAGTCAATGTTCTGTGGCCCTAAATAAATTACTACGATTCTCCCTTTAGAAGTGGAAGTCTCATCTTGACTCAAGGCAACAGGCCATGAAAAGGAATAAAGATAAGAAGCTACTATTACTACTACTACTACTACTACTACCACTAATACTATTACTACTACTACTACTACTACTACTACTAATAATAATAATAATAATAATAATAATAATAATAATAATAATAATAATAATAATAATAATAATAATAATAAAAACTTTTAAGTGCTGTGAACATCTTATAGGCAAAAATACAGCACTATGTTAAAATCATTATATAATCATTTTAAACAGAACAGAAAATGTATAATAGAGAATGACTATTAGAGACTTTGCCAGAAGGTTAATATATTAGAATTATAAAGTTCAAACTGATATAAAAGAAACATTTAAAAAAAGCAGTAAATTTCATAATATACAATTAATAGAACTATGCAAATTAAAATCTCATTTAGCTACCGTTAAAAGAATGAGTCAACCTTGCTTAAAATTGCACATTCAGCATGCAAAGATCTTGGTCACTTATTGTCATATTTTAACACAAAAGATTGTATTTATGTACCCTCATGCGCAAAAAATATTGCGTGTATACTGTAACTCACGATTTTTAGCAATTATTCCATTTTCCATATGTTTATGGGTAAAATTCAGTTATTAATATGTGGAGATAATAGAAAGCAATCCATCTAAGGAAATATCTCCAAAAATATAATAAAATAATAAAAATATAAGCAAAAAACAAAATTATGTTCGGTTTTGTGTATACTGGCAATAATGTTTTCGAGGGATTTTTTGCAGTAGCACAGCACGATTGCAGAGGGAATAACACGATTGGTAGTGGGAGAGTTGAATCAATGAACTGGAAAGTGGAGTAAAACATTGCATTTATTGGCTTAAATCTAGGGTGTAAATTGTCTGCCAAATATAAATTAGCTTCTGTAACCAAGATGTTGTACGGAAATGTAGAAACAAAGAGAAAAACTGTTGTCTTAAGTTTGGAAGTGACATGCTCTATAGCCATGAGCATTTATTTGTTAAGAAGAAGACAGACAACTAAAGATAGTCTGTGTGGTCAAGTGGGTAGAGTGGCGGACTAATAATTCTTATACTGTTTTGACACCCGATCGAATCCCATCCGATCCCGTTCAATTTTTTTCTTTACAAAACATTGTAGAAACTGTATAATTTTTATGTTAATATGAACCGAAACAATATAATAATGAAATAACTTTTTTGTTTTCTGATGACGTATTTATTCAGAATTAGCTTACTATTAGTAATAGCTATTGTTTTCAGTTAATGTATAGTATGCTCAATCATTGGCTCTCCGTTTTTACATAGCAGAAGTAACTTCAACTCACTGCGAGTGTCTGTGAGTCAGGAACAGTAAAAAACAAAACATGCGCAACCTGCAGCCTTACACAGCGTGACGAACACAATCAGAGCGATAGCTCGTTGTCATGAAGAAAAAAAGCTGATTTTAAATTACTGTTCTAGTGTTTCTGTGTGTGTGTTTCTTTTTAGAGTATTGACTCTCTCTCTCTCCCCCTTTTGTTTCATATCCACAAGTGCAACAAACGCAAGTCTGTGTAAGAAATAAAGGATGCTTTCTTTAAACAAAACTAAATTTTACAGCTCTATTTGTGAGGAACACAAATGCTTCCAAAAGATGCCATGGATATTAATTATAATCATGGCGAATTATACAGTAGCGTGAAAAACTGATAATAAAATGATGTAACGTGCATAAGCTTTTTTTTTCTAGCGTGACAACACATAAAACATAACAAATTAAATTTTTGGGATTACAAATTATTACATTACGTGTCGGTGTAGGCCTATTCGTTTTCACATTCGAGCGACGAAAGAAGAAAGTGTGGTGATAGTTATAAAAACCGAATACCAGATTTCAATGAATTCAAGTTACATGGTTCCTACATATCGAAAAATTTATTTTTCGATGTCTGTCCATCTATTCGTCTCTCGGTTTGTCACGCTTTTACACGCACTCAAATAGAGGCCATACTGTTCAACGTATCTGGACAGAATTCTAGACATAAAGTTTTAATAACATACTATCTTTCGCATTTTATGTCCTTCGACACCTAAAAGTAAGGGTAATTTACTAAAGGATTAAAATTTAAAATAATTCTATTTTCTCAAGATAAAAAAGCTGTGACAATTTTATTTACTTTTTTATAAATATACATTTTATTAACAAATCTCCACCGTATATGAATATTTTTTTCTGAAAAAATATATATGGTGTAATTTACTGTATGGTATGCGTTCTTTTTGCACAATTTTCTCAACCAGATTTCATAAATAAACGTATCATTAATAACCTAATATATGACAACTCGTTCGGAGTAGTTTACTCTTAGGGTGAGCTTTCCACCGATGGTTTTTCCATTAACGCCTCAGGCAATTTTGTTCATATTTCGTAAAGAAATGTTTCATTAATAAACTAACATACAGCATAAATCGTTTATTCCGATAACATACAGAAGAAGTGGTTTTCTCAATGGTTGATTTTTTTTTTTTGCCAATTTTCTCAGTAATAACTGACAAATTTGTTCTAATTTCAGTAAAAATATTTTCTGTAATACTCTTACAAAATGCTATAACTTGCTTGTTCCGAAAAGAAAAATCCAAAAGAGAGAGTTTACTTTGACGAGTGAAATTTTTCCGACGATTTACTTAAAAATTACTAGATATACTGTCAAAATTACAGACAGAAGAGTTTACCTTTGGTGGTAAGCTTTTCCCGATGACCTTCCTAAAAACAACTCAGGAGACATTCGTTGTTCATATTTTATAAATACATGTTACATAAATAACCTAGCTATATGGTATAATTCCCTCATCCGGAAAATCTTGAAGTGGTATATTACTTTTGACAGTAAGTTTTACCCTGTGATTTTCTCAAGAACGACTCAGGGATTGTGTTCGTATTTCATAAATAAATGATTTATGAAAGCACTAACAATATGGCATAGTTCGTTTGTACTGAAAAGATCCACAAGGGATAATTTATTCTTGGGGGTGGCTTTTTTCATGATTTTCTCAGAAATTACTCAGACGCTTTTGCTTATAGTTCACATACAATTATATCCTTAATAATTCTAATATAGGGATCAAGTTATTTCTAACAGAAATATGACCAATGGGTACTTTACTTTTGGGCCTGAAGTTTCTTCTAGCAAAGTTTTCCAAAACATTATTTTATTCGCAGTTTCCCAAATAAATGTTTCAATAATAGTTCGTATTTAACTTCTCTAATTTCTAGCGTCAAAGTGAAATAATGAAAACCATACTAGGCCCGAATCTCATATATGTTAAAAAAATGATCGACATAGGTCGTGTGGTTCAAGACTTATTGTTTTATTTATTTTTATATATATTTCCCCTACCCTCCACTCCCGTAAGTTTTACCATCAAATTGATATGATGAAAACCACCCCAGGCTCGAACTTCATCCATGTTGAAAATTTGATGCAGATCTGTTCGGTGGTTCAAGACTTATTAACTCATTAACATAGTCACTTCTATTTTAATTTAAATTGATTTTTGTATATCTCCCCGTCCTTCCCTTCCCTACATTCTACCATCAAAGTGAAATGATTAAAAGCATTTCACTGCACAAACGTAATCTATGTTGAAAATGTCATCCACGTCGGTCGTTTGATTCAAGACTCATTAAGTTTTCTTTATTTTTTATATTTTTCCATCCTACCCCTGCCCTAAGTAACACCATCAAAAGGAATAGATAAAAATACTCCCAGGTACGAACATTATCAATGAGATCGGTCGGGTGGTTCAAGAGACTATAAGTCAAAGTCCCTTTCAATTTTACAATTTAGATTATTATTATTATTATTATTATTATTATTATTATTATTATTATTATTATTATTAATTTAATTTTCTTTTGTGATGTATAGTATATGTGTTATGATGTAATATAGTAAACAGGCTACAGCCTCCTTTCGTACTTAATCATGTTTGGCTCCTGTGGTTGTGTTCTCAGCTTGTAATTTCTGTACGGAAATAATAAAACTTGTAGTGTAGCGGTAACGTAATGGCGTTACGATTAATAAAGGTGTCCAGCATGGGTTCAAATCCTGTTCATGCCAAACTTGCATTTTTTACAAAGTGATAGTGAAGAATCGATTTCTCATATTATACGTGCAATGCTTAAGAATGTGGAAGCAAACACCTTTATCATGATAGAGACGACTTACGAATGTTGGTTTGGAAAGGGCAAGGGATTTACCAGGACATTCGCAACACTTCATTGATCTACAGTAAACACTTTCCGTGTTATTGTTCTCAGAAAGAAATATTACAGCATTTGTTTAACAAAGTTTGGGTAAAACAATATAGTGGTATAGTGGTATAGTGGTAAAGTACCAGACTTCCACGCAGAGAAACTGGGTTCGATTCCCCACCAGGTAATATAAATTTGCGCATATAATAATGGCTGCAAACAGAGATTTATCTTCTCTTGGAGAACTTACAAAGCATCACTGGGGAGAATTTGAATAAACAGTGTGTGCGTTCTTTATCATACACTGTAATGATAAGTATGTTTCATTTATATTCGTCTCTCTCTCTCTCTCTCTGTTTCTTGACGTTTCCCTATCCTATAGTTACATCTTTCACTTCTCCCCCTCTCTCTCACATACATGAATTGCGTGTGCGTGTTCCAATGTTAAACGGTGCAAGAGAACGATAGAAGTGGTCTGGAGAATGTAATTAACTGGCAACTTCAGCATCGAGTTTTTCGTGCTCTGGACATAACATCTCCAGTCCTGGTCATCTCTGAAAGAAATACTGTTTAAACGCACGGGAATAAACAAAATATCTTTTTTATCATCTGGGTTACCGAGTCTCAGTCGAATTACCGGTTCACTATGGGTTTGAATCCTCGATCCAGTGGTGGTCCATAAGCTAACCAAAATCATCCGACTGACACGGTGATCCGTTTTAGCTCTAAGCGTGTTCATTCTCTCTGTGCAAATTATAACGTTATATTCGCAAGAGATGAAAGTGATACTGGATGTTCGGTACAGATAAATTTTCGGAAAAGACTAGAAAATGGTCATCTCTTTGGCTATTTGAAAACAAAATGTTATTTATACTAGTTCGACACAAATTTGTTTCCATCTTATAATTCAATGTGATTTATTCACGTTGAAATTTGAAACATGCAAGGTCTGCTACATCTATATGGAACATCCAATTTTCCATTTGAACATTTGTAACTTTGCATTATGATACGGTTTGGACTTTTAATATAGGATATTTCTGATAATAATTTACCACTAAAATAGCACTCATTCAATTTTATCTTTCTTTCTTCCTTCCTTTTTTTCTTTTCTTTTTTCTTTTTTTTCTGTTTAATTTGTATTAATAGTCTGAAATGGAAGATATGACCTACGCTACCTACTGGGTTTATTAGAACGCAGTTTGCATCGGTACGTCCAATGAACACTACCGAATTTACAACCGAACCACGCAGAAACAAAGCATGTGTGTTAAACTGTTGACATTATCTTAGATGTGTCCCGTGAGATCTACAGTACTACTGGAAATTGAGTATGCTATCCTTTTTGAAAGTGGCTTAATGAATGTTTCAAGCATCCTCTATATATTCGAACAGTCCTGAAAACAAACAAAAGCAAACGTTATTTCTATGTAATTGTTGGATTTCTAGTAACGGAACTTTATGTTAGGTTCTTTTGTTGCTAAGTTTAAAATTCCACATTTTTATCTGTTCTCCCTTTCACTTTTCTTCTTCTCTCGCCTTATCTCTCTCTCTCTCTCTCTCTCTCTCTCTGGCTCGTTTGTGAACCTCTGTGTAATAGACATCCATTGGTTTGAATTTTACATTGTGTGTGTTTCAGTTTCTCCCTAAATTAACTTATGAATCTTATTTCTTTGAATCTTGTACCTAATTTTAGTATGGGAGAGAAGAAAGGAGGAGAGGGAGGAAGTCTCTCTACCAGACACGATTATGGGATAAGAAGAAGAATATTGGGTGGCCTAGCTGCACGGCGTTAGGTGTCGCTTTTTTTTATGCGGAGTGTATAAGATCATTTAAGAAATTTTAAATAATTAATTTTCGTTTCAAAGATTCATAGGCATATGTGTTTGGCATGTCCGTCAAGTTGGTCGGGATATTTTAATATGGCGCATATTTAAAGACATTAATCGTTTGTGCTTCGTTTGTGCTCAAATATGCTCTAAATTTAACGTTTGTGCAATGAAATTGACGACGTTATTCACATTTCAAGAATCCCGGCCAACTTGACGTCAAGTTAGCTGGGACATATTTCTAAATTTTAAGATGGTACATATTTAAGACATTAATCGTTTGTGATTCGTTTGTGCTGAAATGGCTCTAGTTTTTATGTTTGTGCAACGAAAGTAACAACGTAATTCACATTTCAAAAATCCTGGCCAATTTGACGTCAAGTTAGCCGGGATATTTTTCTAGATTTTAAGATGACACATATTTAAAGACATTAATCGTTAATACTTCGTTTGTGCTGAAATGTGTTCTAGTTTTAATGGTTTTGCAATGAAATTAAGGACGTTATTTACATTTTTCTAATAAGTACATTTTAATATTGTAATCATTTGAGATACGTTTGTGCAAGAAAGTACTCGTTTCATTACTATAGGAGTGAATTAAATGGTATAATAAACTTAGAAATATCCCGGCCAACTTGATGTCATGTTCCTGAAACAATACTTTCCTGAAACAATACTTTCAAAATGTCAAACGATTCTTCAACTTATGTGTGCGAAAGTACTTGAAGTTTATCCTTTATTATACTCCCCACCTTCAAGTATAATAGATAGAAAAAGTGTCATTAGTTAGTGTACCGTTTGTTTTCGAAACCTCGTTGTTGGTGTTTTAATAGTTCCTAAGTTATAAGACAAAAACTGAAAAAAGAATTCAAAAGTGGATACAAATATTTGCAATTTCTTTTGCAGTAAAATGCTTGCATTTTCACCCATGTGAAGCACAAACGATGGAGTAAGCGCCATTGGTTACCGCATCGTTTGTGCTTATTTATGCATGAAAACTCATCTTTTGTGCTTTACTAGTTTCGGTGATATCAGTGAAAATCTGGTAGGGGACCATCGTGAACTTGAACACCGACTTCAGGTAGAAAACATGAAAATAGTGTCACTGGTTAGTGCATTGATCGTGTTTCAATGATTCCTTAGTTATAAGTCAAAAACTGAAGATAGAATTGAAAACTGGATACAAATTTTTGCTATTTCTTTATAAACAAAATTTTTATATAACTACTCCCACTTGAAGTACAAATGATAAAAATAGTGTCATCGGTTAGTGCATAACTTGTGCTCGTTTGTGCAGGAAACCGCATCGTTTGTGTTTTATTGTTTCCGGAGATATAAGAGAAATACTGGTAGGGGCCTAATTCACGCTGGCCTTCCGACTTCAAGCACAAATGATGTTATTAGTGTCATTAGTTAGTGCATCTAGGGCCATCGAGTTGGCGGGGCCCCCAACAAAATTCAAGGAATTCATATTATGTTGGTAAATTATTTATAAAAAAAATAATGTTAATTCAGATATTTTAGAAATGATCAGGCAACGGCTAAGTAAAATTTATTTATTTATTTCATAAGGACAACACAACAAGCTTAATGCTCCGTTATACTGTCGTGTACATAATTATCTTACACATATATGTATATCATAACACATATCTATATTGATTATCTGATGTACATATATTATTATACATACACAAATATATTTTCAATTATGCAGAAGCTGTTGCCTGACAATTGATATGAACTTGTTTTCGGACACACTAAATACAGCTACTACCTGAAAACTAATCATTTCGTTATATAAAGCACACATTCTCCATAGAGGTAATATGTTAGTTCTTGCATTTCGACAATAGAATGTCCCAGTGTTTGCTGTTCCAGTCTCACCTATTGGGACACGTAATAATACTTCTGAAACTAATTCTGAAAAGTCAATTTTACCGTTTAATGTAAGAACAACAGATCAAACACCCATTTCCTTTTTTCTAATATTTGAAAACAAATTCGTTACTAAGTTTCCATAGGGCCATACTTTGGGTAGAAACCGGCTTTATTATATGCAAACATTAAAAAAAATAAATTCTATATTTTCTATTGCATCAGAGTATTTAGTGACATTTGGTGTCCAAACAGTACAACAGTATTCTAATTTTGACATTACATACTAAACATTTAACCTTATAAATGTTCATTCTTTTTAGAAATCCTGTTCTATCATACAAATTAAACCCAGGTTTCTAGATGCACTACTCGTTATTGTGTCAACCTGTTGAGCAAAAGTTAATTTGCAATCAAATAAACTTATTGCATAAGTACAGTTAATTGGATTTTTCCTCGTGAAAAATACATATTTAATACATTTGGGCACAGTCAGCCTAATTTATTCTTTTCGCACCATATTTGAACTCTCTGTAGATCCTGTTGTAGATGCAGTCATCAATTGAATTTACTTTGAAGTATAATTTGAGATTGTCGGCAAAAAAGAACAACTTGAGAAGTTTTAATACGCAGAGGGGTATCATTAATAACAAGACGAAACAATAAGGAATCTAGATTAGATCCTTGGGGGACTTCTATTAGAGTATTGAACTTGAAAATTACCGGCAACGTAAAACATCGTTTAAGAATATTCTACTGAAACTCTTTCCAGCCCTCTGTGAGAAGAGTTTATTTTTTTTAATCCTCAAATTTATTGTTTGTATCGTTATTTGTATATTCTATACCATTATTATGTTGATGTGTATCAAATAAAAATAAACAAAAATAGCACTCGATTTGAACAATTTGAAACCTGTTTTCATCAACTTTTATGTTTTAAGTAAAAAAAAATTATTAATTTCAAAAATGACATAATAATAATTTCTTTTATCTTACATTATGATCTTACATACCATATTTAAATCTAGGAGTAAAGAATAAACTCTGGTTGTTTTTCATAACACACTGAAGGGGTGCCTAGTAATTCTCGCCCCGGGCAGAATTCCTACGAAATTTTTACCTCCCTACCAAATTTTCGGATTTAAAGGCATCTTGCCCAAAGTGACTGTGTCTGTTAAGAGATACTACGAAATGCTATAAGTTTATAATGTAATACTTGAGTTTGTCTTTGAAGTAAACAGTATCCGACAGGGGGTAATAATTTCCAAGCAAATTTTTAACCCACAAAATCTTCGGATTTAAAACCATCTTGCCGAAACTGACTGTATTTGTTAAGAGACACTGCAGAGTGGTGTCAATTTATAATGAAACATTTGTTTTTCTTTCAAGTAACCAGTAACCGACAGGGGGTAAAAATTTCGTAGGAAATTATTACCCTCTACGAAATATTGAGATTGAAATTAATCTTGCCCAAAGTGCCTATTTCTGTTTAGAGATATTTCGGAGTGGTATCAATTTATAATATAGCAATTGAGTTTGTGTTACAAGTAGTTCATAACCGACAGGAGGTAATAATTTCCTAGGAAGTTTTTAAACCCCTATCAAATTTTCGGATTTAAAGCCATCTTGCCCAAAGTAACAGTGTCTGTTAAGAGATGCTACGAAATGCTATCAATTTATAATGTAACATTTGAGGTTTTCTTTGAAGTAATCAGTAACCGACAGGAGTAACAATTTCCTAGGAAATTATTACCCTCCTACCAAATCTTCAGATTTAAAGCCATCTTGCCCAAACTGTCTATGTCTGTTAAGAGATACTACGGAGTTGTATCAATTTATAATGAAACATTTGCGTTTTTCTTTGAAGTAACCAGTAACCGACAGGGGGGTAATAATTTCGTAGGAAATTATTACCCTCTACGAAATATTCAGATTGAAATTCATCTTGCCCAAAGTGCCTATTTCTGTTTAGAGATATTTCGGAGTGGTATCAATTTATAATATAACAATTGAGTTTGTGTTATAAGTAGCTCATAACCGACAGGAGTTAATAATTTCCTAGGAAGTTTTTACCCCCCTATCAAATTTTCGGATTTAAAGGCATCTTGCCAAAAGTGACTGTGTCTGTTTAGAGATACTACGGAATGCTATCAGTTTATAATGTAATACTTGAGTTTGTCTTTGAAGTAAACAGTATCCGACAGGGGGGTAATAATTTCCTAGCAAAATTTTAACCCACCAAATCTTCGGATTTAAAACCATCTTGCCGAAACTGACTGTATTTGTTAAGAGACACTGCAGAGTGGTGTCAATTTATAATGAAACATTTGTTTTTCTTTCAAGTAACCAGTAACCAACAGGGGGTAATAATTTCCTAGGAAATTTTTACCCCCCTACCAAATCTTCAGATTTAAAGCGATCTTGCCTAATGTAACTGTGTCTGTTAAGTGATACTACAGAGTGGTATCAATTTATAATGAAATATTTGCGTTTTTCTTTGAAGTAACCAGTAACCGACAGGGAGTAGTAATTTCCTAAGAAATTTTTACCCCCTACCAAATCTTCGGATTTAAATCCATCTTGCTCAAACTAATTCCGTCTGTTAAGAGATACTACGGAATGCTGTCATTTTATAATGTAACACTTGAGTTTGTCTTTGAAATAACCCATAACCGACAGAGGGTAATAATTTCCTAGAAATGTTTTACCCCCCCCCCCCTTTGAAATCATCGTATTTAAAGCCATCTTGCCCAAAGTAGCTGTGTCTGTTAAGAGATACTACGGAATGCTATCAACAAATAATGAAACATTTGAGTTTTCTTTGAAGTAATCAGTAACCGATATGGGGGTAATAATTTCCAAGGAAATTATTACCCCCCTAACAAATCTTCGGATTTGGAGCCATCTTGCCCAATGTGACTATGTTGTTAAGAGATACTACGGAGTTTTATCAATTTATAATGTAACATTTCAGTTTGTCTTTGAAGTAACCAATAACCGACAGGGAGATAATAATTCCCTAGGAAATTTTTACCCCACTACCAAATTTTCGTATTTAAAGCTATCTTGCCCAAAGTGTTGGTGACTGTTTAGTGATACGACAGAGTGGTATCAATTTATTATGAAACATTTGAGTTTTTCTTTGAAGAAACCAATAACCGACAGGGGGGTAATAATTTCCTAGGAAATCCACCCCTACCAAATCTTCGGATTTATAGCCATCTTGCCCAAAGTGAGTGCATACACTGAGAGATCACATTCAATAATATGAATGTTTAATGTAACTTCTGACTTTTCCTTTGAAATTACCAGAAACCGACAAAGGGGTAAAGATTTGCAGGGGGTAAAACTTTCCTGGGGGTAAAAGTTTCCAGGGGTAAAAAATCCCTGTGACACCGACATGTCTTCGTCCGATTTTATTTTATTTCTTTTTCTTAATAGGCATCTGTGTCGTATATGGAAATTATGCTTCTAAAATGCAGTTCTAATATATATAATATAAAGTAATTATAATATTGTTGTGGTCTGGCACGGTGGCTCAGTGGTAAAGCGCTTACCTCTGATGCGTTGTGTCCCTGTTTCGATCCGCGAGCAAATGAGTTTGGTTTGGACAATATCGTCTCCATGGGTATTTTCGGGTACTCCAGTTTCCTCCCAGATTATCTTTCCACCATTTCTTCCATCATCATTCACTTGCCTTAATCATTCGTCTCCCTTAGCCTAACGGGCATAATCATATGACGTTAAACTGAAAGATAAATTTGTTGTTCATGATTTCATAAGTGAGTGTACCTGTGGCATACCGTTATACAGGATAAAAAAACTGAGCCAAGAATTCTTGATAGATATAACGTGTTGAAAGTAACGTTAGATTAAATTTAAAGGGTTATCTTATCGCTAAGGGCGCCGATCCTGGGGGGCCAATGGGCCCGCCCCCACCCAAATCTCATTTGGGCCCCCTACTCTATTTATGAATATACAATATTTATCATAATTTGAATGCAATTTGTCTTAAGATCCTCATATATATACCTTCTGCATCTAAATAGGCCCCCCAAATTTACAGAGAAATCGGCGCCCTTGATCATAGTCTATGTACAGTTCTGGTCACCAGAAGTGAGACTGCCTTCTGGAGACTAAGTCAAAACACCTAGATGCTTACGTCCCTTAGTTTTCGAATTTATTTTCCCTTTATTCCATGAGAGAGCAATGTGTGCATTCTCTAATAGAAATAGACCATCTGGACATTGCCTCTAAGTAAATCTTTCATCAGGTGGCATGTTGAAAACAATAATAAATCATGAGAAAAAAAAGGAGAAGATAAAATTAAAATTGGCATACTACATGATATGAAATTAAAGCCTTTGGTTGGTACACCATTAACAAAACAATAATATATAGACCCTATCACAGCTATGTAATATAGTACATTAGAACATGTATTAAACAAAATCACAACTCCTTCTCTAATGCTTATTCCGTCGTGTTAGATCCATTTTCGATTCGTGCTGGAAGCTCATGTATCATAATTCGTATTCCAGTATAAACAAGATACCCAAGTCTTATATAAGCTCGATGTTGAAAGAAACGCAAAACATCAATACAACAGAGTCTAATATTTACCCTTGAACAGAAAGCAATGTGAAAAGATATTCATCCTAGAATCTAATTCTTTAGTAATTCGCGCAAGTAGAGGCGTCATTTCTGGAGGGCAGGCGGGCAATTGTTTCCCCTAAGATCGTGATGAATATTCATTTTAATCAATAGTATAATAATATACTAACGAAAACCGTGAAACAATGTATATCGGAAAGTCTTCCCCCCACCTCCCATGCAGAACCTGAAATGACTACTAAACTGCAAAAAGTACAGAAACTACTCTTACAAGGCAGGGTACCTCGGTGTAACACGCCGATTTTGATAAGATTGCACAGACATACAGATCATCAAAAAAGAAGCGACACGTATTTTTTTTTATATCGGCCAACAAGCGTATTGAAAGGGTCAAATAGGGACATAAAAATGGGGTCAAAATGAGATTTTATGCAATATAGCGAGAACGAGAAGAGATATCGGAAAAGGTTAAATGTACGAAATACTACCCATAGTTGACGCAAGCCATTGAGGTAGAACTTACCCATGTGAAGAAAGCAGAACATCCGGAAATGGACCAATCACGTTTACAACATTGTCATAATGTGCTACATAAATGAGTGAAGAGGGTGGCAAGGAGCAGGAAGAAAGAAAACACGAAAATGGAAAATACGTGTTTTTGCTTTGAATTCATACGTCACCCGTTTGCGAAAGGGACGCAGATTCATCTCAGTGCACGAAGATTCATCTCTACACGCAAGAAGGATGCAAACGCCGTTCGTATAGGCAGCCAGCAAGACAGTACTGCACACCGGGTTGCATATAAGATCAAAACCTCAAGTTGAGTGGTAGAAACGACTAATAGATGAAGGAATACGAGGTCAGATGACGTAGCACATTATGACAGGTGCAGGTACTGTAAGGAAAGAAAGAGCAAGTTGACGTTGTACACAAAATCAGTTTTAACAGTGAGAGTATTGGACGCGGCGTATGCAATACGAGCTGGTTTGAGTATACAAAGTTGCCAAACGCGAGGTGTAGAGCCAGCAAAGTGTATGTGCATTTGTGTCTTTCACAGGTACTATTCTCAACAAGACAAGCAAGGCGACGTTTAACTGCTTGTGAGACCTAGTGGTGAACATTGGACAGTGTGGTAGCTGGAGTGGTATTTGATTGTTGTGTAACTGGTGGCGTGTGCTTGTGCGTATTTGTGCGTGTGTAACAAAATTCAGGTGAGGTGTAAGTGGGCTTGTGACGTTTGTGGTCGCAAGATGGTCTATGTGAATCCCCTGAATGTGGTGGATATGCTAGTGGAGGCATATCAGGCAACACAATATGTCCGGACACCACGAACGGTAACGGAAATGGAGCTCAAGGACTATATTTTTAACATCCTAGAAAGTTTCAAGACGAATGGGCACATGTATGTTGAGATTGAAGAAGACCTATTATGCAGCAATAGATCAGACATCCCAAGTATGGCAAGTGAAGATGAGATGGATGAGTGGGATGGCCCAACGACCTCCAACGTACATACAACTGGAGTCAAGAGCAGAGATATTGTGGACATGGGATACAAGCGGAATGCAGTATCGTTTTGGAAACGAGGGAAGAAGAGAAAGATGTCCTGGAAATCTGTACAGAAACACTTCAAGCGTGTCAAATGCAGAACAGATCTATATAGATGGGAGAAACAGATCACAAAAGGTGGAACCAAACGTGAAAAGCTAAACGTGATAGACCGAACTGTGTATGAAAAATTTGCGACAGCAAAACAGCGGCATTTAATTGTCCATGACACAGACTTGCAACGTTGGGCGTTAGAAGCAAACCAAACAACAGCCGTTGCTAATTTCAAAGCTTCGAAGAAATGGTTATGGCGCTTTAAAACACGTCACGGTATCGTCTCACGCAAAGTTACAAAATTTGTAACACATAGCATTACAGCGAAGGCCACGCAAGTGCACGAAAGCGCTAAAACCTTCGTCCAAAATGTACAATCACTCATTACTGCTCATGGCGAGGATAACGTATATAACACAGATCAGAGTGGCTTTGCTTTAGAATTTCACTCTGGACGCTCTCTGGCTTTGCGAGGCGAGAAGCATATTACAGCAACAATGCAATCTCTACCTGCCATCACACATAGCTACACAATACAGCCTGTTATATCTGCCAGTGGAAGATTGCTGTCGCCCATGCTCATAGTCTTGAAAGAACTTCATGGTACGTTTGGGCCACGGATTCAGCAAACAATGTTCCGCCCACAAAACTTATATATTTGTGCATCATCATCTGGGAAAGTGACAAAACAGATCGTTAAGACGTGGTTCCAATCAGTGTTCCTTCCACAAGTCAATGAGCAAACGGTACTGTTAGTCGACTCGTGGACGGGTTATGATCGATCCGACTTGGCAACAATAATGCCACAGGACAAGCAGTGCAACATTATGACGATACCTACACACACAACTGGGTTAATACAACCTCTGGATGTGTATGATTTCAGAATTTGGAAGAACTTCGTACGCAAAGTATCTGATGCGGTACGCCTTCAGCAACTCAACATCAATCTATACAGCAGAGACAATATACTGAAACTTCAATCCCTTGTGCATAATCAACTTTCATCTCCACGGTACATACATCTATTCCAATACGCATGGTTTTGTTCTGGATATCTTTCATCACGACCAGATTATTTTTCAAATCCAGTGGAGTTTTGTTTTCATCAGTTGACGTCATTGGTCTGCGAAGAAGCAGAGTGCCAGAACCCATCCATCATCAAGTGTGCGTGGTGCAAATACTGTTTTTGTTTGGACGATTTCTTCCTGAAATATCATTTTTGTGCTACTTATCAGGAGTGAGTGTCTTGTTTTCAGCATACACCTCTGCTGACTTTTATGTTGTACGTACATATGTACGCGTATTTTCATGATATAATGTAGATACTCATGCGTAGAACTGATATTGCTGTTGCTCTTTATCTTACATGTGGACCACCTGCTATTACATTCTACTGTGCAATGCATTGTGTGTGTGTGTGTGTGTTACTAGCTACAAACATTCCCGTTTCCAATATGTATCTCACCGTTGCTCCCATTGTACAATATATGCAACCCACTGTGCAGTATTGTCTCACTGGCTGCCTATACGAACGGCGTTTGCATCCTTCTTGCTTGTAGAGATGAATCTTCGTGCAGTGAGATAAATTTGCGTCTCTTTCGCATATGGATAACGTATGCACCCAAAGCAAAAACACGTATTTTCCATTTTCGTGTTTTCTTTCTTCCTGCTCCTTGCCACCCTCTTCACTCATTTCTGTAGCACATTATGAATATGTTGTACATGTTATTGGTCCATTTCCGGATGTTCTGCTTTCTTCATATGGGTAAGTTCTACCTCAATGGCTTGCGTCAACTATGGGTAGTATTTCGTACATTTAACCTTTCCCGATATATCTTCTCGTTCTCGCTATATTGCATAAAATCTCATTTTGACCCCATTTTTATGCCCCCATTTGACCCTTTCAATACGCTTGTTGGCCAATATAAAAAAATACGCGTCGCTTCTTTTTTTATGATCTGTATGTCTGTGCAATCTTATCAAAATCGGCGTGTTACACCGAGGTACCCTGCCTTGTTAGACACAATTGGATACTGTACACATTACCAACACTCTTTGAACACCTCCAGATGACACATATTCGCCCAGCTTGTAGATATTGTACTGTCCAAATATGTCCCAGATCCACGTACGAAATGTGTAAAATACGCCTCATTTTGTTTTCGGACTGTTTGCCGAGAAGACGTGTCTTAAATATGTCATACTAGATACTCTTTTCAGAGAATTAGCGCTTTGGGACACGCGAAGCACATTTTATAAGCACACACTTAGTATATTTCCCCCTCAACATCTGTACTAAAAGTGTTTAACACAACACTTCTAGTACAGACTGTACTAAACATCTCCCCTCAACATCTGTTTTCCTTTTTCTTTTCTTTTTTTTTTTTTTTACAATGTATGGGCAAGGGGAATCATTGTGTAAGAAAATAAATGGTTAATTAAATTTTATCAATACTAACAATATTCTATTTTTTGCGTACAGTAAGAAATAATAAAAATAAAACCGGAAATTTGAATGTTGTACAAATTGTCCTTTTTCCCTTCAAATATACATTTTCTTAAAGTGCTAAATTGCGTATTTTTTATGAACAGACTGTGTACCACAGAGGACACCTTCAACTCAAGCAAATTTCAATATTGAGCACTTTCGGAATACATAAATAGAAGATTTGAATATTTATAAATTTCCCCCTTTTCTTCCTTAAAGAAGAGTATTCCCTTACTTTTAATTAATTGTTTCTATAGCGAATTTTACACCTTTAACCTGAACATGCTTAGATCTGTCATTTTCTGAATAATGAAAAAGAAATTTGAATATTATAGAAATGAGTTATTTTCCATTCATAGAAGTATAATTTTTAGAAAAACTGATATATATTTCTTTATCTTTAATTAAAAATTTATTTGCCAAATTTCACACCTACATGTTAAACGAATCCTTATATTCAGCACTTTCAAAATAAAGCAAAGAAAGGGAAATTTGGACGTAGAAGTGACCTCCCTTAGGAGCAATTTTTTTTTTTTTTTTTTTTGAAACAGGGAAACATATTTCATTGTCTTTAATTAAAAATCTTTATGGCAATTTCTAGAGCTCCACACTTAAGCAAGTCGTTAAACTCAGGATTTCCTGAATAAGGAAAGTGAAATTAGAATATTGGTGAAATTATGTCTTTCTTCCATGAAATCGAAGTTTCAAAAGCGCTGAAATGCGTATTTCCTTATTTTTTAATGAAGAGTCTCTTGTTTTAGAGACGTTGAATGACCTTCACGCTTCCTTGATTTATCACTATGCGATTATTTTTCGTATGAACTATTTTAAGGATATACTTCCACGGACGTCACACTATAAAATAATCGTGATATTATTATTATTATTATTATTATTATTATTATTATTATTATTATTATTATTATTATTATTATTATCATTATTAATCATTAACAATAATTCTCTGGAAAAATTCACTACACTAATTCAAATAACCAGGAAGAAGTCATTGATCTATTTGATTTTTTACGGATAGGACTATACATATTCATAAGGTGCGTCGAACAGTTCTGTAAGTTACGTGTAAGGAAGTCAGTTGGCTACCACTGTTCACTGTGCAATGGTTTCGTACAAACAGGATTTTCCTTTGCTATTAAACAAATCAAATAGTTAGGGATCTTAACCTCCATTTTGTCGCTTTTCAGAAAATACACGTGCGTCTTAGAAGCCCACATCATCATAAATGTATCTCAAGATTTAGGATCTAAGAACAAAATCATATTTGCACAGTAAAACTGAGAAATTCGAATAATTGGAGAAACATACATTGTAAATCATTTAATTTATTACTTTTACGGAAAGCGGTAGTGTATTTTATGATCGACATCAGAAGAAATACAATTTGAATAAACCACGTGTAACTGTCTGTAGTTTTAGAGAGGCTTTTTCCCTACGTTGCTACCTCTCAAGTGATACGTTATTATTTCTTCTTAATATCATTTAAAGTTTATATATTCCATGTTATAGGTCTAAAATTGTTTCTCTTCAATTGTGCGATTCTTCAGACGGTTCTAATTATTTATTTCTTTGAGTACACTGTTTATGTATTTATGTTGTTGTCATTTTAATATATGTGCATTGATTGCATTGTAAACTTTCATTATTTTTGAACTGATCAAAATCGTAGATATTATGGAATTTTAAATAACTGAATTACGAAATATGGTTACTCTGTAAATTCCTAGCCATAGTTTATTGTTTAGGAAAAAATACACGAACATAGGTGAAAAACGAATTACAACAACTAAAGTAGCAAGATATTAAACACAAATTAAACACGAATTACAACAACAAAGCAAGATATTAAAGTAGTCAGTTCGTAACTGTTAGGAGTGTTACTGATAGGAGAAGACACGATCTGGTATTTAACAGAGTATTGCTTTTACTATACAGTACGTAGATATAGCTTTTAACAATCTGTTGTACTAGAACTTTTAGACCTGTTACACGCTATAGAATAGATCCTAGGAAGTCTCTTATGGTTGTTCCTAGAGTCAAAATTTCAACGTATATGGCATCAGATCGCATGTCATTTCCTATGTTCTGAACGATCCTATGAGATTTCTCTTGTTCAGAGCACGTTCTATTTAGGAAAGAAAATTCGATTTCGATTTAAGCGACACCAGGTGAGAGAAATATGGTTGCCCGTCAAATTTGTTTTCTTGACGCCATCCGTATGTAAGTGAAAGAGCAAAACTATTTGACAAAATGAAGAGTGATGCAGCAACTGATGAGATATATATTGCTAATTTATCTTCTGATTTTTATGCTTGTTTAAAGGTATGCAATTTAACAATTAGCAATATGTATCAATATCAGTAGGATGTGCAGTGTAGTTACGTGTATAGCACAAAAGGACAGGATTTCCTACGAGATATGTCGTAACGTTTTCCCTCAGATAAATCCTAAGTTATTTCCTAGGACTTATCTCAGTGCATAGCAAACCTTATTACTAGCAATGAATGGCATATTTTATAACGCCATAAGAGTTCGTTTCTGTCGATTTTCTCAGAAACTGCACACCAAATTTTACCCCCAAGGATGCCATTTTGTTAAGGTCGATATGACGTGTCAACTGATATACGAGTATGCCTTATCTTTGGACCACAGTTAACTACAAAACAAATATTAATATTAATCATAATTATAAGCTACATCTTATTAAGTATATTACATAACGTTAGCTTCCTAGTGTCATAATGAAGAGCTTCGTAGGGTACACTTTAGTACCAATCTCGTTTTCAGTGGGTGGCGTAGTTTTCGATCAGCATCTATTTTTAAATTGACATATATATATATATATATATATATATATATATATATATATATATATATATATATATATATATATATATATATATCCCTTTGAGGATCCCATGGTACAATTTGTACCATACGGGGTGTTCCATGGTACATTGCGTTATAACTCTCCTATTTCAACTTTTTCGTCCGTTTTTTTTTTTTCAAGTCCAGAGGCATTGCAGAAGACATTACGGATGGTTTCACACCTTCCTGTGTCGAGACATAGGAGGTGATGACGTCATAAGTCTAAAATTTATATTTTCGTGTAATACTTTTTTTTTTGGGGGGGGGGTTATGTAAAGTATTTTTGGCGGGCTTATTTTTGCAAGTAGAAGATTGAAATTTTGCACAAACATGCAGTCCATCCAGTAGTATTTACCAGATTTTTTTTAGATTTCTGCGTTAAAACAGAGGGTGATCCAGAGGTCAAAAAATTGAAAAAAGGGATATTTTTACCAAAAAATCCCGTTTTCCCTCATTTTCTCGCCTTAGATACATGATGGAGACAAGTGAATGGTACCGCCTGAAAGGCAGTTCTATTCTGAAGAGAATGATGTGCGACACATGGCCCTAGGGTAATTAGGGAAGTGTCAGGGAATTTTTATCAAAATATACTTCTGTATAGGGGAATTTTGGACATTTTCGGTACTATTTTTGTGTTGGCTTATTTTTGCACCTAGAAGATTGAAATTGTACACAAACATTCAGTCCACCGAGTAGTATTTACCAGATTTTTTCAGATTTCTGCGTTAAAACAGGGGGGTACAGAGGGGCTAAACGTTGAAAAAGGGAAATTTTACCAAAAAATCCCTTTCACGGGATTTTCCCGCCTTAGATACATAATGGCGACAAGTGAATGGTGCCGCCTGAAAGGCAGTTCTATTCTGAAGAGAATGATGGACGAAACATGACTCTAGGGTAATTAGGGATATCTCAGGGAGTGTTTAAAAATTTCCCTCTGTATAGGGGAATATGAGACATTGTCGGTATATTTTTTTTTGGCGGGCTTACTTTTGCACCTGGAAAATTGGAATTGTGCATAAACATTCAGCCCACCGAGTAGTATTTACGAGATTTTTTTCAGATCTCTACGTTAAAACAGGGGGGTACAGGGGGGCTAAAAGTTGATAAAAGGATATTTAGACCCAAAAAATCCCGTTTTTCCTCATTTTCCCGCCTTAGATACATGATGGAGAGACGTGAGTCATACCGCCTGAAAGGCAGTTCTATTTTAAAGGGGATGATGTGCGAAAGATGACCCTAGGGTAATTAGGGATGTCTCAGGATTTTTTTTTACCTGAGACCATGGTGTTTTACGGTAATTTGGGGCATGGTGGGAATTCCTGATAAAATTTCTCCCGCCCTTGGTATTCAAGATAGAAACTTGAAATTTGGCACACGCATTCAGTATACCAAGTACTATTTACCAGATTTTTTTTAGATGGCTACGTTCACACAGGGTTGCTCCAGGGGGGCCCAAAGTGCGAGAAAAAAATTGCCCTCCAAAATTTTCTCTTTGACATAATTTTTCCCGCTCCTGGTATATGGTATGAGCATGCACGTGGTACCATTTGAAAGCCAGCTTTATTCTGAAGAGAATGAGGTATAAACCATGATCCTAGGATAAATAGTGACGATGCAGTAGCTGCTTGACTGGAAGTCTAAAAAATAGCCCCAAAACCCCGGATCTCTTAAGGGATATATATATATATATATATATATATATATATATATATATATATATATTACTTACTTTTCTCGAGAACTTCACATGACCTTTTACACTGACCCATATAATTTTCGTTTACTCAGTGACATCCATACCAATTGGTGTATTTGTGATTTTTGGACATTTTCTTCCGCTAAACGCTAATAGTATTTCAAAATTTCTTATGAACGGCAAAACCGACTTTGGTTATCATTCGCGTGAATGTCTCTGATAGCCCACTTAGATAGTGCGCCCAATTTGCTTGAAGTTTAGCCCTCATTGATAGTATAGAGAACAACATGCGCACCTTTGATATGCCATTGATGTAGATATTCCTGTATATAAACGAATAACTGGACACAACGTTATGGATCTTCTAATGAAATTGGAAATTCAATATTCATAGGCATTTCATAAATATATCATGGTATCTCAATGTATTTAAAGAGATGCACCACATTTGAGACAAGTAGATCTGGCCTGCATGAAATACGTAGTTAAGGTTCCACATTTTCTTGATATCGGCAGGTACAAGAGAAACGAAATCAGCACTCTATAGGCTCTGCAGTCGCTTTTGCTCCAAGGTCCTACGATTCAATTTTCTAGAGCAGTGGCTCTCAACCTAATTCATATCACGACCCCATTTTATCAGATCCTCTTGCCAGCGACCCCGATAAAATTTCTGGTTTGTACTAAGCTTGCGTGGGATTTTAATATACCTACTGTTGGGATCTCACAACATCCATTTATTTCTATAATAGTAGAATTCATTTCTTGTATATAGTGGATACAGTAACTTCCCTAAAAGAGAATGGATTAAAAACAAATTTGGTCAGTTCATTTATATTACAAATACAGAATCCGATCCGTTATACTGTTTCAAAATGGAGGCCGTTTGAAAATTTTAAAACTTCATAACTCCCTTAATTTTATGCCATTAATTATTAAGAACAAAATAAATGATTTTTAATTTTGGTTTAAAGAACTTGGACAGTTGTTAAAAAAAATATTCAGTAGTTCAATTGACTTCATAATGTGCCTTACGAACATTGAACTGAACACTGCCGCACTAGTGAAATCACACCATGTTCAGGTATCTCATTAAGCTTGCAATCTGAAATGTATTTCATTATGCAGGTTTTGTTGCACTTGTATTTTTCTAGTATTTAACTATACAGTTCTTATTAATTTCATATCATACCTCTTTCATTTAAATTGTTTCTAAAAAAAACTGCACCTATTGAAAATGTTTAGCAGACCTATTTTTTTTTTTGTTGTTGTTGTTCTTAACACTATGTATAAAAATAAAAATATGACTATCAGAACTAACTAATTGACTAACTCTATGCTGTATGGAACCGGGCCTTCAATGTTGTGTTCACAAAAGCTCTCCACTGACTTCTATCCTTAGCCAATTGGATCCAGTTTCTACTTTGTATCCTATTTCTGCCTGAGACGAATATTCGAACCCAAGATGAACGGGAATGGGGAATGGAGAAAACTTGATAACGAGGAACTACATAATTTATACGGTTTACCAAACATTGTTAGGGTCATCAAGTTTAGGAGGCTCAGGTGGGCAGGTCATGTAGCCAGGATGGAAGAAAGTGGGAACGCTTTGAAAGTCTTAATTTGAAGACCAATCGGAAAAAGACCATTAGGAAGACCTAGGCGTAGATGGGAAGACAATATCAAAATGGATCTTGCAGAAATAGGAATACAAAGTAGAAACTGGATCCAGTTGAAAAAAAAAAGAGAATAGAAGTCAGTGGAGAGCTTTTATGAACGCGGCATTGAACCTCCGGCTTCCATAAGCATAAAGTTAGTAAGTTAGTTAGTTAGTTATCCCTATTTCTGCGAGATCCATGTCAATATTGTCCTCCCATCTGCGCCTAGGTCTTCCTAATGGTCGTTTTCGTATTGGTCTTCCAGTTAAGACTTTCAAAGCGTTCATACTTTCTTCCATCCTGACTACATGACTTGCCCACCTGACCCTCATAGACTTGATGACCTTAACAATGTTTGGTAAACCGTATAAATTATGTAGTTCCGCCATTTCCCATTCCCGTTCCTCTTGGGTCCAAATATTCGTTTCAGGATCTTGTTCTCAAATACTTTCAGTCTACGTTCTTCCCTCACAGTAAGCGACCATGTTTCGCAACCATACAGAACCATAGGCATGATTATCATTTTATGTATTTTATACTTTAAGTTCCTCGACAGAATTCGCGACAAGAAAAGATTTTGAGCTGAATAATAACGCGAATTTCCTGCTTTTAGTCGACATTTAATTCCTACAGAACAAAACTCAAAATAATATTTAAAAATATTTTCCGGTATTAGATTCTGATTATATTTATCTCTTCCGCTTACCTTTGCGACCTTCAGGTTGAGAAACCCTGTTCTAAACGGTGGATGAATTTCTAAGCTCTTTTGGAATGTAGGTAGAACAGGAAATTGATCCTTCTCCCACATGGGCCCGCCTAGTTGATACATACATACCCTACTGTCTACACCACCGCAACTATTGCAATTAAGGAAATTGCATCTTTTTTATCATTAAACTAGAAGGATGTTTAAAAATGTCGAAATGATTTAGCTAATATCTATAGCAGAAACTTTAAACAGAAAAAGTAATAGATCCCGGAAACCTCAAGATTGAGATCTCATAAATGGGTACCTGCTATCCAATACAAGACATGGTTCTTTAATATTTAATTTAAATGTAACAGTTTTCTCCATTAGTCTTTACAATACTGAAGTAAATTTCTTCTCGTTTTCCCTAATGCTTATTTTTCCCTAACAACAGCCAGAATAATACTTCGTTTGTACATTTTTAATGTCAATTGCAAAGTGTAACTACCTTGTTAATATTTACTCTGTAGTTAATGATTTTTGATTCGATTTGATTGCTGATTGTGAGTTTAACGTCCTTTTCAGCAGCGAGGCTATATCGGACGGGGCGATTCGATTTAAGTTTAACGTCCCTTTCAACAGTGAGACTATATGAGATGTGGATCTGCAGCTTAACACGGGATCACAACCACAAGAGCTGCCACCAAGAGTCGAACCCGGGTATTCTGCGTAGAAGGCGCTATGCTATGCATATACCAAAGGGCAAGCTTTGTGGTAAATGATCCTGCATAAATATCCTGGATAGAAGTGAGATGTCGCATCTTAATTGATGGTACTGTTCAGAAACCTGTTTCGTACAGCTGATGACTCTTTCTTTTTTTTCTTTTTCTTTTTTTTTTTTAGCCAATGATAAGAAAAATGCATGTTTCTTGAATTAAGGATTTCCACTCTCTTCCCAAGTGAGTAAAGTTTGGAGGTTTCAGTTTACCTTAAAACAAGGTAGACTTATAGTGGTTCAGTCGACAATATTGATTCTACAGCAGCCGCATATCAAGTCTTTTGTTCGCAGACTCACTATTGATCTTCTCACAAACTTTCATAGAAGTTTTTCCTTCATACTAATTGACTGATCCAGTTACTTTCTTGGAAAATAGCAAAAATCTAATTATGTAGGAAACGCTTATCCTCTACAGCTTTGTGAGTAGGAAATTACGTAACATTTAAGTGGTTCTTTTGGAAATAGATTTTTCAAATAAACAAACAACTGTCGGCAGCAAAATGTCTTTTTATCTGATGAAACAAAAATAGAAAAGAGAAAGATAGACAATCAAATATCACTTTTCAGATATTTTTATTTCTAGGAATGGGGCATTTTCTTATACTTCTTCTTACTTAATAAATTTCTAGAATTAGTTATAGTAAAGTATACACTAAGCAATATTTTCATTCAGGTTTTCGTCGGCGGATTTATCACGCAGCCTTAATTTCTAAGTGTAAATCGGCTAGTAGTTTCTTGTCATTTCCAATTCTTTTTTTTTTAAATGACATTTCAAACTATGAGAAAATCGTGTTCCTTTCTTCTTTCCTGTTTTAATTTTTCTATCCTATGTGTTAGTGAAGAATCCTCTGAAACAATATTTAGTATCATTAGTAAGAAAAATAAATCCAAACAGACAACAACTGCTCAGAAGTCTAATACAATAATTGTCTATATTTCTCATTAATATAAGTGTTACAATATGGTGGTTTAGATTGCATATCAATGAGGTTAATAAATTATTCTGAACTAAATATGCTCACAATTATTGTTTACTCAATAAGTTTTGCCACATAAGATTTGTCCAGTTTCTCTTTATCCCTAACTTGTCAGGAAATATAATCTTTCTGTTAGGAAGTATAATCTTAGAAATGTTACTTCAGGTTTTTAGATAGGGAAAACGTCATGTCAGAATTCCACGTGACCGCACTAGAAGTGCTCCCTACACCTTTGAAGTGAAACAAAGAAAAATGTAACGTGGTAATAACTGTTTTATTTTCTCTGCTGGTTGAGGCCACTACAGCCAAGCGGTTGATCATTGAAATCAAATCAGACATGGAAACCCAAAACAGCGTTATACGGGCCTCTAAGTTGTACAAGTTTAACTGGGAGCAACCTTTGGAAAATGGGAAAATATCCATTCGTTAGGCAGTGCATTTTTTAAGAAATCGCTACTGGGTATCCAGGCACACACTCATAGCAAAATTCAAACGCACAGAGTTTGTAAAGCGCATTTTTATATAATGTTCCCTTTTGAAATAATGACATACAAAATGACGTATTTGTCAGACTTCTGCTAGCCGTTTCATTTCCGATTTAACACATCGCCAGGAGCGGACATGTTCTTTTTCTACATTTTGGCTCAGATCCGCCCTCAGGTCGGTATTTAAAGATAAAACCATACTGTGCTATCATAATTGGATATTTTCCTTCATTTATTTATTTATTTATTTATTTATTTATTTATTTTTATATCCTTTTTTAAAGTTGGACAAAGGGCAAGAACAAAGAAACGCTACTAGTAGAGATGGAGAGAACAAAAACACAAATTACAAGACACAAACCACTCAACAAAGAAATAACAATATATGAACCTGACTAAACGTTTCCATAACGAAATCATTTTAGGTGTATACGTATGAATTCGATACTAAATATTACTACCAATATTTTATTGTTTTAAGAAACAATGTAATCAAAAATTTATCGTTATGGTTTAAATCTGGTTAATTCCACTTGCAACTGGTTAATTTCTAGTATTATTTTCACCCTTCAATTGCATTGTTTAGTTCCTTACATGTTTAGAATATAATTGAGTAAGTTTCTCATCCAGTTACCATAGGTTTCACGGAACAGTTAATATCACTAGTAGTCTTAATACCTGTATTACTGTCACGGAATTTAAACATGATCTACTATCACCGAATAAATGGCATTGATTGATTACCAAAGAAAAGAATTTTTTTCTGACAATATTTAAGAAAATTCGCGCTGAAGAAAAAAACGGAAAAGTGCACTGACTCAGTTTTAGAGATTCTAGTATCTGAGTATACGGGAAAAGGGGGATGGGCACAAAGGTAACAGCGACAGATTTGTAAAAATATTTTGGTAGGGGTTTCTCCTAGGAATATTTCGTGTATAGGAATCCCAAAATTTTGGGAGAAGGTGCTTGATGATTATGAGTAACATTTGATTCGTTTCCTATAGAAATCCTACAATTTTGGAGCTCAGCCTCTCCGTCACTGCAGGTAACTGTGCAACAAAGAGGATCAAAAATTGTTAAAAACAGCGCTTTGTACTTAATGGACAATCTCTTACTTTCTTACAAGTTTGTGCCATCTATTACTTATGTCAGAAAAATTGTCTGAACAAATCTCAGTTATCGATATTGCCCATAGCAGACATAAAATGTTTGGTTGTCAGAAAATGTTAGGCCAGGATACGTTAAAGAGAACAATCTTTGAGAAGACTGGAATTGGGCGATAATAAGAATTGGGAATCTCTGGAAAGCAAACCAAGTAATTCAACTAAGAACCTATCCGGTTTGCCATAAGCACCAGACTGTGTCACGTGATCAGTTCAAAAGCCACGTTGCGTGCTAAATCGAGTCTGGAGATTCCAAATCAAAATGTGAGATATTTCAAGCACGTAACCTCCGCGTGGGGTGAGCTGAGTAATTCGAAGAAGATACATATACTTTATTATTATTATTGATTTTACTCAAACAACTTGACTTTTGACAATGTTCTACTCATATTTACCCTATGTGCTATACATCATTTCTAAGCTCTTCAATATGTCTTTGCAATAAGCTTTCTATTAGCCATCTCCTTATTACAGTTTTTGAGATATCTAGACAGCTTCATTTTTTTCACTGATTTTCCATTGACTTGACTTTTCCATGTTTCGTGATCTTTTTTGACTATGTTCCATCCATTTTAGGACAATTTCTTTTTTGAATCTAGAATCTGCATAGTATGTTCAATATTTAATCTAATTTTCAGCCATCTTCCTCTTAAGGTTTTTGAGATAACTGGAGGAAATACTTGTTTTCCATTGATTTTTCTCTGACATTAATATTAATGTTTCATGCTTTTTGACTATGTTCTATCCATTTTAGGACAACTTGCTTTAGAATATAGAATTTGCGTAGTCTCTTCAATATTTGAGCTTAATTTCAGCCATCTCCCTCTTTTAGTTTTTGAGATAAGTGGAGGAATTATTTGTTTTTCGCAGATTTTCTATTGACATTAATGCTAATGTTTCGTGCCTTTTGAGTATCTCCCATCCACTTTAGAACAATTTACTTTTAGAATATACAATCTACGTTGTTTCTTTTACACTTTAGCTGGATTTTAGCCATCTCCCTCTTTTAGTTTTTGAGATAAGTGGAGGAATTATTTGTTTTTCGCAGATTTTCCATTGACATTAATGTCAATGTTTCGTACTATTTTTGAGTATGTTCCATCAATTTTAGGACAATTTGCTTTTCGAATTAGAATCTGCATGGTCTCTTCTACATTTAAGCTGAATATCTGCCATCTCTCAAAAGGTCTGTTTACATCATTGAAACCGGATAGGCCCTTATAGTACTCTTCCAGTAATTTAAAGATTTATGGAGTGCACTTGTATAACGACCACTAAATGTGTATTACTATGAAAATTACCAGTTTGTAATTAGTTTAATGTTCGTTTTGCATATTTTATATGTCGTTATAGCTTTCAGTCCGTATATTTACATAATCTAGGTTACTGTTTTATCAAAAACCATCTAAACCCTTCATTTAGATATTACCTTTTTTATTGTAGTACGTGATAAATTAAAAATTTACACACTTTTAAATGTTGTACATGTATATATCACAAGATGAATTCTTTATATATATTATATGTTTTTCGTTGCTATGAAGACTTACAAAACACGTCATATCACTATCACAACAGAACATCAATCATAATAACAGAAAAAATACATCCATTTCTCTTTATATTTTCTTCTTCTTCCTTTTGAACAGCTTATCCATATTTTAAAAGCACATTTTGCCCATAAATACAAATTATTATATAAAAATTACACAATACCGTTATATAATGTCGCCCGAAAAATGGGACTTTTTGTTTAAAAATAAAAAATAGAAATTCTGGACCGATGGATATCACATGTAAGTTATTTGAGTTTTTGAGTTTTCGAATGACCCTCATATATGCAATAATTAAAATTCATACAATCATATATCATATTTTACTTTTATACCAATATTATTTATCTTAATTCTTACAATTAATTTCATTTTATAAAATTCAACATTGACAATAGAAGGTACATTCAAATAACGTTATAAAAGTTGTTTAATTTAAAGTCCTTTCGAAGCAATCGATACGTGTTACAAGTTGGAAGTTAACAAAACCTATGTCATTTTCTTGGGAAAAACTAAGAAGATTGCGAAAAAAATATTATTATGATGTTTGTATGATTGTTTCCTTAAATGAAAAAGGATCAAATATATTATATATTCAAACAAAATGCAATTTATAAATGAAATATCGACAATATATAGAACAAAACACGATAATCAACATCATAACATAAACTAACATAAATAAAGAAATTATCATATTAAGAATTAGTTCAAAGATTAAATGTCATTCATGTTAACTTTGGTTACAACTTTCGAAGGAACTAATGTCTTAACTAATTGCATCGATTTGCTTTTAGTATACTTCGAAGGATGCCATAACTTAAGTTCGTCAATATTGCGTAAGCCCAAAATTCGAAAAGTTTAGGATTAATTTTTTTGATACCTAAATGTGTTACGATTATTTATATTATCTTCATAGAATTCAAATAAAGTACAACTAACAAACGAAATCATAAGCCCTCACTCCGTATATTTACATAATCTAGGTTACTGTTTTATCAAAATCCATCTAAACACTTCATTTAGATATTACCTTTTTTTATTGTAGTACGTAATAAATTAAACATTTACACACTTTTAAATGTTGTACATGTATATATCACAAGATGGATTCTCTATATATTATATGTTTTTCGTTGCTATGACGACTTACAAAACACGTCATATCACTATCACAACAGAAAATCAATCATAATAACAGAAAATAAATCACATCCATTTCTCTTTATATTTTCATCTTTTTCCTTTTGAACAGGTTATCCATATTTTAAAAGCGCATTTTGCCCGTAAATACATTTATTATATAAAAATTACACAATACCGTTACACTGTGTATCCAAACTGCTAGGCCTTGGTATCCAAGTGCTGGGACTGGGTATCCATTTGGATACAAAATGTTAGCTTAAAAAATGCCCTGCGTTAGGGCGTGACAAAAGAGTGAACTGTATAACTTTAGTGTAATAAATTTAAGAACGGAGATTAATCCCTTCATTAAATAGAAGGCATGTACAGTCATGTCCAAAATTTTTGTCGCATGTATATAAATATGTTGTTTTAGCAATATAATTTGGTAACGAATTCGCCCGGTGTTTCTTATAATGCATAATCGGCAAAGACATTTACGTGGCAAATTTCATGTCAAAAGAACTGTAAATAAGAACAATAAAACGAAAATAAAACTTTCTTGTTCTTTTAGCAACATTTTGTTTAACTCACTCTCATTTTCGTATTTATAATTCTTTTCCTATGAAATTTAAAGCAAATATACATTTCCCGATCATACACATAGTATCAGTATTAAAAGTACCCTGCAAAATCATTATCAAATTACATTGTTACAAAAAGACAGATATAGATATGCGACAATAATTTTGGACATGAGTGTACATGCCACAAGAGCGAGACCTTCTGAGGCTCATAATGCTCAAATGAGGCAAGTATCGGGTATATCATTTAATTGCAGTATAGAAACCATTCGCCAACACGTTCTCCATCTTCAGAAATGATATTAAGTGGGATTATGGATACTACATGAATTGAATGATGTTCAGAAAGTAACATGAACAAACGTCTGTGTTTGTTGTTTCATCATGGGAAAGATTCATTTTTGAACAGAGTGTTAACATATTGCGAAAGTGAGCTCTTTATAATAGTCCACATCATTGTAATGACTGGCTGTCACCATAGTATCCTGATTTCAAACAACCAAAACTATCACTTCATTAACAGCGTGTTACTCTGTAATAAAATGTTCTGAGTATCGTGCATCGCAAACTACTACCACCTGATCAGGTGATTAGTGTAGTTACCGCAATTTTACGTGTGCATGAAAAAAGCCGAAGCTTAGGAATCTCAGAGATGTGACTTTGCTTCAGGATAACGTAAAACCACGCTACCAAGGTCACTCATGATACCACTCTCCGACTTGAATTATAGACGGTGATATACCACTCATATTATCCGAAGGTGGTTCCCTCGGATTACAATTTGTTTCATTCGTTGGACAAGCGTCTGTGGGGATAATAGTTTTGTGAGGTGGCTTACGCCCTGGACAATTTATTTGGTTCACTTCCCGCAAAATTTAATCACCGTGGGACCTATAACCTGGCGCAATGTTGGATAGAGGTTATTGTTAATGATACGGACAATTTATGATTTTCCATGTATGTCTTCAGGCTACTTCCTTTCTCTTTGTATGACCAAGGTCCGACAGAACATTATGGGTATCAACTAGATCATTTCAGAAGCGTTAAGTTATCTGAAAATTTAAGTATTGGCTTCTGAAACAGACTATTAGCGTGCTAACGTACTCGGAGAGTTTCAAAAGCATTTTATTCTTGCACTTTCAAACTTTCGGCTGTATCCGAAGACTTAAACACGGAAGACAAAAACAGGAATAAGATAAATAAAAACATTAAGGTAGAGGTCTGCACGGACCGGAATTTCTAGCCTGGGCCGAGTCCGAAATATGTTTTACCATTTAGGCCCGAAGCCGGCCCGAACTCGTGCGATAATCAAATGAGCTCAAAACAAGCCCGAATTACTGAAACTTAATAATTAATGCAACATTGTATTTTTAATTACAGCAATTAATCCTAGAGGTTTAATTTTGCAGTTGTTCTTTAAATGTTCTTCAGAAAGAACGACCCAATAAATATCGTTGTACAGTATATTTACAAAATTAGGCCCAAAAAGGCCCGAGAAATATGGTTGTATATTTAAAAAATTACTGCCCAAGCCCAGCCTGGGCCCGAAGATATATAAGCTTTGTAGGCCCGAGTTCACCCCGAGGGCCGGGTCGGGCATAGACTCGCGGGCTCGGCCCGAGCCCTGCAGACCACTACATGAAGGGGATGTATAAACTGTAATTACATAAACATCGCGCATTTTTTTTTTTAACATTTAGTTTAAGAATACTTTTCCGAGCTCTTGATGATATTATCCATTCCACCTTTGTGTTCTCAACAAAGACGTTAATGTCTTTATTTTACTAAATAGTGATGTGCTCTAAAGTTATTCGACACTGTATCACCAATTTAACAATTTACTTTTCAGAAAGTGCCTTGATTACATTAATTTCACAATTTGTACCTGCATGAAATGTGTTGCATTTTATTTAGTATAATTGACTTGCACTTCTAAGCGTTTTAATTTAATGTCTTGCTTTCATTTATTTGATATCTTAGATTCGCAAAACCACAAAGCAGATATTTACAATTATTTTGTTACAAACTATCTTTTTTATATATTATTATTATAGAAGAAGTTAGCTCTGTAAATATGTTATCTTATTATCTGCTAATCTGGTAATGGAGACATTACAGAAGTGAGTGTGTATTATGGAAGGGTATTTTATATCTAGGAGAACCACTGCTTATAGCATTCGATCGTTTTTTGTAATAAACAAAGTGACACTTTTACTTTTATAGCCGGCAATTGACCAAATCTTGAATCCGGATATCTACCAAAAAAAAAAAAAAAAAAAAACGGAGAATTTGTTTTAGCTTATGGTAATTTAGCGTGTCAAGGTTTATATTTATATCTTAATAATGCCACTGTAGTGTTTAAGCAACGAAACTTATTCGTTTAAATTTAGGACAATGACGAAGTTTGTAACTAATTCTATTTTCAATCGGATGATAATACGCTCTATAGATAGAAAGCTGTACAGATTTATGGTAGACTTATTCATTTCTGCTTTAACCTCCATTTTAAGTATTGAAGGTATACAGCACACGAAATTACATTTCGAAGTGAAACTCAAAATATATGATATCCTACTCTGAAGGTGCGTTGAAACATGAAGAAGTCTCAAATTTGAGGCAAAAGTCGCACTTTAGCTTTTATAATTCTAAAAATAATATATTTTGTACCACAAAGATATCTCCCAAACATTTTAAATGATATATTTCTTCAAGTTATCTGTTCTACTCTCACCCGTAAGGGCACATTTCTACGAGATATTCTCATGACTTTCAATTTTCGACGTTGATTTCCATTTCATACTTTTCCCGATGTCAACTATTTTCTCCGTGATCTCCTATAGTCCTTCTTAGGTTCTCGCTATAATAACCGCACCACCTTCATACAAGATAATACACTGACAGTGCTTAAAGTGACATCAGATAAGGTGACGGTATGGAAAAAATATGACCACTTGAAGCATTAATTTTGACAGAATCCTGAAGAGCATTTCTACTCCTGACATTTTTGCATTATTTTAGACGTGAAAAATCTATAGGGAGAGAGAGAGAGAGAGAGAGAGAGAGAGAGAGAGAGAGAGACCCACTATCATAAGCCTAACAGAAATAAATACAGTATTTATTATTCAATGAATACTGTTTTCCATTGTAATTTCATTCAGTAATATGGAAACCTTAAATATTTCTAATCATCACAATATTCGGTAAATAACTAACAACACATAATACAAATCCAGTGAATAGAAAAATGTTTTGTGCAGCCGGTTTTATGATTTTTTTTTTAAAAAAAAGCTAATTTTCTGTTAGCTGAAAGTGTAAAATTCTTATACTTTCTACGTAAGTATGGTCCTCTAAAAATGTACAAATCACATTGTAGATGGGTCTACTAAAGAACACGTTAGAATATTTTTACCACTATTTTTACCAATCTGGCTTCTATTATATATAATGTCTGATATCCTGAACCTTAAGTCACAGTATCCGCCACAGTTTCTTATAAGGTACGCCTTCCTTCTTTTCTCGTTGTTGACATCTTCTGTAGTCTGCACTGAGCCTTCCTTTTCGTAACCAAGACTTCGCATACGGCTCAGAATTAAACATGTGTACAGGGCCCCGATTAATAACACAAACAATATACTCGAAACAGTACTAATTTGTAGAGAATTCCTAAGATCAGATATAATTATGTTCATTTTACTGGAACCACGTTCACAATCTGCACTGCTAATTGCTACGGTGTTGAGCGGTGAAACAACCTTTTACAGTTCCAGCAACATCCCTCTTCCCTGTTGCCTTATATCGCACGAAGTCGCGATGACCATCATATGAATTTCATCCAAACCTATCTTGTCGAATGACACCGGAGCTACTGAAAACAAATTCTATTTGACTTAAGTCAGTAATTCGTATCGTTTTCATTAACGATTCGCATTTTGAGGTTATCCACTGCGCACTGTATGGACTGACATTTATCGAAAGATGAAAAATTAGTGTGTGTGTTCTCCATATAGATTCTACACAGGGAAAAGAGGAAGCCACCCACCTTACATCTATAATGCGACCTATCTTTTTAAGTTGACTTGCAACATCATGTGCACACTTTTCAAGTTCGTTCGAGTTTTTTGAAGAGAGACTGTACAACTTCCAGAGCGCTAACCAACATTTACAGAAAGTTCCAATCTATGACTAAGGCAATGCCACAAAACGATTTTGGGAAATTGTTGTAATCTAAAACCGACTCCAGATTTTTTCCCGCACATAACGCTAACACAATCACTTGTGAAACAAACCATGTAGTCTCCGAGATAATTATCATCAAAACCGTTCCTTCGGAGACATTCCGTAAGAACATTGTATATTGTACAAGGGTGTATCCAAAAATTCCAGGACTGAATCTGTAAAATGAAAGTTTCTTACCTTTAAAGTTAAATTCCTCCATTACCTTTAAAGTACTCTTCTTTTGCATTAATACAGCGGTCCCAGCGTTTCTACCATGCTTGGAAGCATTTCTGGAACTCCCTTTTTAGAATAGTGCCAAGTACCCACTGCGATTCTTCTTGAATTTCTGGAATGGTGTCGAATCTTCGCATCTTCACCCGAAGCTTCAGCTTGGGGAAAAGAAAAAAGTCACAAGGGCCAGGTCAGGTGAGTATGGCGGATGGGGAAACACTGCCATGTTCTTCTTAACGAAAAACTGCGCCACTTTAAAGAATCGGTGTGCAGATGTATTTTCGTGGTGGTGAATGAGGTTACCGTTATGCCACTTCTGTGGCCTATTCTGACGCACATTTTCATGCAACCTTCTTAGGACATCACAGTAGAAGTCTGCGTTGACCGTTCTTCCATGTGGGACAAATTCCCGGTGTGCGGTCCCTTCTTGGTCACAGAAACATACGAGCATCGTCTTCAATTTGCTTCTTTCCATGCGTACTTTTTTGAGTCTTGGAGACCCAGGACTCTTCCATTGAGAAGACTGGAGTTTAGAGTCTGGGTCGTAAGCATAAACGATGCTCTCATCGGCTGTAATGTCGTTGACAAGGAGCATGGGATCTTTTTCACTGCTTCCTTCAGTTCCTCACAGATCTGTAGTCGACAATGCATTTTTCCTGTGTCAACACGCTCGGCACGAACTTCGCTGCAATGCGATGGATGTTCAACTGTTCAGCGAGAATTCTCTGACAAGTTCCATTCCCAATTCCAACCTCTGTACAGATATCGTGTATGGTACGTCAACGATCCTTGTTCACTGCCGCCCTCCCTTCTTCCACCCTTGAGGGTGTTGTTGCCGTGCACACAGTCTACCCGATCGATCATCACCAGCAGTCGATGTTCTGCCTTTCTTGAAACGTCCAAACCACTCAAGTGTTCGGCTACAGCTCATGCACGAATCACGAAAAGCGTGTTTCAACATTTCATAAGTTTCACTTCCCGTTTTACTCAATGCCACACAGAATTTGATGCACACCCTTTGTTCTTCAACTCCCTCCATACCGCCGAGATAAGAAAAATCACAGACGGCTAATGCAACCCACACACGAAAACACGTGCAACATTCAAACGCTTCCACTTCAAACCATGCTACTCGGCACACTAGCTCAAAAGATACTACCGCAACACATCCTAGCGAAAAAATCGTGAACTGCAAGCGGTTTGCATGTTATGAGCACTGCCTGGGATTTATGCATATGCCTACGTATATGATTTTTGATCCGGAAGTTCCAATTGTTCTAAAAAGAACGTATAAATATATCACTACAGTTATTGTCTTTACTGTCAATTCTTTCACTATCCAGAATACGCACACGTATATAAATATTTAACGCGATTTTGTTACTTAATGTGGTTGATTCATCAACAATAATGTCTATCATGGACTTAGCACTTGTAATTTCCTCAATAAGTCTACTTTTCATTGCAGTACTAATGTGGCTTACAATGTTCGCGCATACAAAATTACTGTGTAAAATACGCCCCATATCAAGACCGTTGGATACTTGAAAATTTATATAATGGGAATGGTCCAGAAACGGCTTGGCTTGTTTTGCAACATAGTATGTTGTTCGAGAAACTCGACATGTTACAAAGCTACATTTGCTTTCACTGTCGAGGTTTTTCTAAACTCTGGTTTTCAGCCTCCAAGAGCATTTTTGCTGTGGTGCAGTGGACAATACTTTTCTTATATTCAAAAACTTTCTCCAGTAGTGAATGTTGTTGCATTTCCGTTGTAGACTCCAAAGGTTAACACTACCCGCAATCCACTGCTATACCATCGATACGCCAACACCTGAATGCAATTTCAACCCTCCTTTTCTTGACATCTTGTCTTGAACTTTATGACATCTTACAAAACCAAGAGTATTCGAGACAATTGACCACGGGTAGTTTTCTTTAAATATTTTAACTTGGTCTGACTCCAACACAAAGGTGCACTTTTAGATTTCAACAATTGGCCACTGGTATCACTTGAACCTGCGCCGGTAGATTTCTCCTGTAGACTTCCGGAGTCTTCCTGGGAAAGACCTACCTCGGAGTTACTTTTCATCGCATTACCACTGGAAGCACTGACATACGATTCTATTGACCGCTTTGTACGCTTCATTTTACTTAATTATCACAGACAATCGCAACATTAAAGGAGCAAAGCAACGCACTTAGAAACGGATTGAATGTTGCTCGCATCTATAGCCAACTGAATTAGGCATGCGTCGTTCGCATCGGCCAGATGTCGAACACTTAATGCGCAGGTACTGTAGTAAGCCTGGAACTACGCGAATTAGACAAACTAAATGAATTGTTCTTTTGACCTGATCTTTATTCCAAACTAGCCATTGGGAACTAACCGGAATTTCGCTTTTCTAAGCTGAATGAACTTAAGAGATTTTTTTTTTTGAATATCCACATATAAAACTATAAAAGGTAAGCGGCTTGGAAGGCTTAGGCTTGCTATTGTTGAACCAGCCCTTAGACTTCCATAAGAATCAGCAATAGTAACTACGAAGCAATAACGAGCAATAGTGATTACGAAGTGGGAAAAAAAGCAGAGATGGTATGCTTTCCTAAGATTTTGCTTGAGCTTATCGGCGATCTAAATGTGAAAGAACCGTGGATGGTACGTTTACTTAAACGTCGCATTTACAATAACATAATGATCCGACGCGGCCTTTAAGTGGATTATAACAAGAAAACGCATATATGTCCATATGCTTTCTCGTCTCGTTTTCAAGACTTTGTGGGCACTTTCGTCTCGTCTCTGATATCTAGTATTTAATGGTTCTTTCCAATCTAATTTCCAATTTCAAAAGCTTCTTCTGATCTTCTCTTGTCTCGTGGTTAACACTAATTTTCTTATAATTGTAAACACAATGGGAAAAGAATAATTTTCAATATAAAAGAGTCCTGTCAATGTCAAGGGCGGATCCAGGTTAAAAAGTTTAAGCGGACGGTACGGTAGTTAGAATTTTTTCAGGGGTGATGGAATTGCTCGCACAAATGTTGAAAAAAGATCAAGAGCACAAATTCTGATATTGAATAGGGTGATAGGGAACTTTTTTTTTTTTTTTTTTTTGCTTTCGAAGCAGCAGCAACGAAATCTTTGATGGAACAAAAATATTTGTTGACTCAAGGCTTATTGCTGTGTACTTATTGCTGTGTAAAAACTGTTTCTTCTACTCACCAATTACAATTTAAATCAGTTATTATTACTGGTATGGCATACCGGCCGACTTTGTAACTTTCAGATGCATAACCGGCTCTTACCGTCTCACTTTAAGCATTGTACACTGTCATTATTTAACGAATGTTATGTGTTAAATTCCAGGTACACTTATTAGAACGGAACATTGTACAAGATAAAGAAAAAAGTATCTGCCTTTTTTGAAGTCCCATTAATCATATGATTATAGAGAGAAAACGAAATACCTCTCTCTGATGGCAAGCGAGTGGGAGTTAGTGTGACCATCGACCTTCAGTAATGCAGGTACGTTGTATATATACAGCAGTCATAGCTCGTCCAGTGTCGAAGAGAAATGAAGGTATTGAAGCAGCTTGGTCGCATGTTTGTTGTATGGCTTCAAAATGGTCCTGTCACCTGCCATATCAAATCGACGCATATGTCAGGTATTTGGGGAGAATGCCTTGAACAAACGCGCCGTCGGGTATTGGTTCCAGAAATTCCGCTGGAAGATGTGAGCCTTTCGGAATGGACACAGTGGACGACCACATGTGTGTGACCCTGAAAGCAGCCATCGAAGAGGACAGTGGTCTAATGTGTGATGAAGTTGCAGAAAGGTTCCACGTTTTCACTGAGACAGACAGACTGTACCTGCATGGGATAGGGAAGCAAGTTACGTACATTGATACCTCACACATTGACGGAAGCTAACAAGAAAAACGGGTAACAGCCTGTTTGCCCTTGCTCACTCGGCACCTGAATATACCCATTTTTGATCACTTGCTCGCTGGTGACGAAAAGTGGGTCCTCTATGACACTCCCAAGACGTTGGTTGTCGCCACATGACCCTGTTCCTCATACCTCAAGACCACCTCTGCACCCACGAAATTTTATGCTCTCTTTATGGCGGAATTGTTGGCAAGTGGTGTTTCCATCTGATCAGATCTTCACTGCTGACCTCTACTCTTAGCAGTTGGAAATGGCGCACCATGCATTGCAGCAGGAGCTGGTAAGGGTGTGCTGTTCCTGCTTGACAGTGCCAAATCACATGCGGCAAAGAGAACCAAGGAGACCTTTCACCAAGTTGGTTAGGAGTAGTGTTGTGAAGGCCTGAAAAAACAGAAATTTTGGATAAAAAACAGTTTTTTACCGTTTTCCCCCGAGCTTGGAAAAATACAAAAAATTTGGGAAAAAATTGAAATTTTCGAATATTTTACTGTATTATCTTTTAAAATGAAAACTATGTTACATTTACTAGTTTACAGTTAAGATCATTGAATACTTATGTTTCTTGTATTAGAATAGGGAAAATTTATAGCAACAAATATATATACTCTACTCCTTTGAAATTAGCACCGTGATAGAATAGAGTTATGGCTACAAAAGAAACTAAAATATAATTCTAGTTAGCTTAATTAATATAGACGCATTTTAATTATCTTTAGCAATCTTATGAAGTTCCCGCTTTATGGCAGAGAAGTGTTAAAATAACGGGCCCATAATCATTTTAGCTAATAACGGTATATTGAAATCAAATATATTTTTTATGGAGATTCGTATCTTCCTTGTACTATGTAAAACTTCCTGAAATTTTGAACCCATTTGAAAACAAAAATCTTTTGTTCGGAAATATTGGCAAAAACCGGAAAATAATTTAAAAACTATCTCTTCACCTGATGCTAGATCATTTCTATTTCAAGTGTACCCTTGCTGGCGCTGCTGTAGATGTGTTTTCCCATATCTCCCTCGAATGAAGACGGACAAATTGCTGTGGCCGAGATCTTTCAACAGGGTTCTTCCGCCAAAGCAAAGGGAAGGTTTCCTCCGTGGGAGGTCAGCGGGGGTGAAACCGAAGAATGTTTCACTTTTTTTTCGAGGGCACATTTGAAAGGGAAAGGCGATAATCTTACTTCTTGTAACCTGTCTGCAGCATATATACAATGCGTTTCGCTAACAGGAAAAGTATTTAAAAAACAAGTTTAAATTTTACATTTTAGTTTTCTGATTTCTGGTGAAAATCCCTCATTATTATCTTTATGTTTTTTCGAACAACTTAAAAAGAGAGATGCTCTTATTTACACAGTCACATATACACCGCACAAGTGCGTAAATTTCAGCAGCGAGAAATATGTTAAAGAATTAAATGAGAAACTTCCGTTCGTTATTATTAAAGACTATCAAACTATCCGTTTCATTATGGACACAAAGGGCACCAAAACTGTCACCAATGAACTGGGACTGCAAAAACTATGAATTCAACACTAGTATCGGTCATTTTCAATTACTTTTATATGTCATGCTCCTCACTTAGGAGTAATAATGTGGGCTGAATATGGATTCAAATGACATTGGAAGTGTCACTGTTCATCTGAGAGAAATTGAAAACTATGGATGCAACACTAATATCGGCCATTTTCGATAATTTTTATTTATCTACCTCTTCTCCCTCCCCCAAGCTGCGGTGCTGAATTTGGCTTTAAACGTCATCGGAAGTATTACTGATCATTTCTGTAACCTCAAAAGCTATGGATTCGACACTAATATTGGCCATTTTCGATCATTTTATATATTTCACCGTCCCCAAGTTGCGGGAATGAATTTGGATTTAAACAGCATCGGAATTATCCGTGTTCATCTCAGCGATCCTAACTATGGGTTTGACATTAATATCGGCCATTTTCAGCAATTTTTATGTCTCTTTCTATCCAAGTTGCGGGCCTCAATTTGGATTTAAACGTAATCGGAAATACCCCGATCGGATATATACCTGTTCACCCCATCAATCCCGAAAACTATGAATTCGATACCAATATCGATCATTTCCCATAATTTTTATATATATCCCCTTCCCCGAGTTTGCGGGGATGAATTTGAATTTAAACGGCATCGAGAGTGTCACTGTCCACCTCAGCGACCCTGGATACTATGGATTCGACATTAATATCGGCTATTTTCAGTCATATTTATATATATATATATTTCCCCTTTCTCTCCCCTAAGTTGTGGGCCTGATTTTTTTATTTAAACGGCATCGGAAGTGTCACTGTTCATCTCAGCGATCCCGAAAACTATGGATTCAACACTAATATCGGTCATTTTCAATATACATCTCTCCCTTTCTTCCTCCAAGTTGCACCTTCAAAGTGAAATGACAAGAACCATCCCAAGCCCGAATCTCATCTATGTTGAAAATTTTATCGAGATCGGTCTGGTGGTACAAGATTTGTTAAATTTCAAATATAATCACTTTCATTTTATATAATCTGTCGCACTAGAAATCATGTATTTGTTTACATGTAAAATTTTCCATATAAAGTTTATGTAAAAGTCTATATTAGAATATTGAATAATAGTAATTATGTTTCAGTGCATGAGTATTAGTGAAATTTGCCTACTGCTTTCTTTTGTAAGAAGTAGTTTGGTTAAAATTAACAAATTTTCTCCAAATCAAAGAGCTCATTAAGAATTCAGTTTCATTCCAGAACGCTATTTGTTGCAACAGAAACGCCTCATGATGGTAGATGTGTATGCAACTGTTAAAGTTCTGTAATTAATGCGCATCCACGAGTAAACGACTAAAAAGCAGATAAAGAAAATACGTTTAGACTATTAATTTTCAAGAATAATTAAAACAGTTTTATTTTCGAATGCTCTTTTTTTTAATATTTGCAACATTGAAGTTTCTGAACTTATATTTTCCACGCGTTCGATAAAGAATGGTTCCAATACTAGTAAAATTAACCTTATACAAAGATTGTTGTTATTTTCCCAATTTTTCCAATGTTTCCGGAAAGAAACTTGAAAAAACGTGCCTTTACCAACAGATTTAAAATTTTACAACACTAGTTAGGAGACACTGTGTAAACCACCATATTCAACGGACCTTGCGCAAACAGATTACAACCTGTTTCATTTCCTCGACAACCACCTTCGTGGGAGATCCTTCGCAAACGGTTGAGGTGTACGGAGCGCACATGCTTACATTTTTGCACCCACGATCGCCGAGTTGTATCACCAGGGTATTGTATCCTCGTCGCCAAAAGTGCCTTTACATCGCCGTGACGGGTATGTGACTGCGCAGTACTCTAAGGAAGGGATGGTTGCATAAGAATTTGTGATTAATTTTGAAGAGTTTTTATTTTGACTAGGGAGATAACGTAGGTATAGAGAGTAAAGGCACAGATTTCAAGTATCAGTGCACTGTCATCTCTGTTTTTCAATTTATTGCCTTATATGTTAAGTTAAAAATCACCACTTATGGCGTAAATGATCTTACTTTTTAAAATTGCCACTTTAGCTTATTTGTCCAAACACTAATCTCCAGACATGATGTAGAGAGAAGAGAAAGAAAAAGATACAACATCTGTAAGATTTATGTAATTCACTAAGGAAGTATAGGGACTGACTGAGCTAATTACTGCTACTAGCGCTTTTCACTCTTCAGGAATTTACTACGGTATGTTTCCTAAGTCCTAAATCTGTGCATGAATTATATCATTCGCCTCACTGTAATTATTTGGGAATGGAAACTGATTACGCTGAACGTGAATATGTTTCGCTGTCGTAAAGCGAGGACCGTAATAAATGTAAATAAGGTTCTCATTATTATATAAAACACAGAAGTATTTATTCCGTGTATAAAACAATATAATACAGTAACTAAGCAACATCATAATCACTAAAGCCCGCAGAATTTTTTCCAACGGGGGGGGGGAGACCCATATAGAAAAATCTTTGAGTTTTACGTCCCACGTTTTTGCCGGTTAGGCTAAGGGAAACGGTGATGATGAGTAATGAGTGAAATGGTGAAATGAAGAAACTGGGAGGAAACGGAAGAACGCCGAGAAAACCCACGCACACGGTGTTTGTCTAAAACAAAGTTCAATTGGCGTGGGCTGGGGTCGAACCCAGGACCCCAAGCAGCAGAGGTGAACGCTGTACCACTGAGCCACAGCCTCCCCTGAGTCAAACGGCCACGCGTCAAAAGTGTCCGAGTCAAAAGGTATTCGCAACAAAAGGATGCGAGTCAAAAGCCCCGAATCGAAACGCAACACATCAAAAGGGCCCGGGTCAAAAGGAGCCGAATCAAAACGCCCCTCATAAATATAGCCCGGGTCAAAAGGGTCCCACAACAAAATGATCCAAGTCAAAAAGCTCTGCGTCAAACGGGCCCAGGAGAAAATGGGTCCCGCTACAAAAGGTAACTAGTCAAACGGATTCTAGTCAAAAGGCCCCTCATAAAGAGAGCCCGGGTCAAAAGGGTTCCACGACAAAATGACCCAAGTCAAAAGGCCCTGCGTCAAACGAGCCCGGGTGAAAACGCACGCAACAGTGTTTGTCCACCACAAAGTTCAATTGGCGTGGGCTGGGATCGAACCCGGAATCCCAAGCAGCAGAGGTGAACGCTCTACCACTAAGCCACCGCGGCCCCGCGTCAAAGAGCCCGGGTCAAATGGTCTCCGCAACAAAAGGGCGCGAGTGAAGTCCCGAATCTAAATGCCCCTCATCAAACGGGTCCTGGTCAAAAGGAACCGAATCAAAATGCCCCTTATAAAAAGAGCTTGGGTTAAGGGGCCCCTCGATAAAATGACCCAAGTCAAAAGGCCATGCGTCAAACGGGCCCAGGAGAAAAAAGGGCTCGCTGCAAAAGGGCCCAAGTCAAACGGTCCCGGATTAAAAGGGCCCGAATCGAAAGGACCCGAATCAAAACGCCCCTCATAAATAGAGCCCGGTCAAACGGGTCCCACGACAAAATGGCCCAAGTCAAACGGGCCCAGGATGAAAAGGGGCCCGCTACAAAAGTTCCTAAGTCAAACGGGCCCGAGTCAAATGGCCCCTCATAAAAAGAGCCCGGGTCAAAAGGGTTCCACGACAAAATGACCAAAGTCAAAAGGCCCTGCGTTAAACGAGCCCGGATGAAAACCCACGCAACGGTGTTTGTCCACAACAAAGTTCAATTGGCGTGGGCTGGCATCGAACCCGGGATTCCCAGCAGCAGAGGTGAACGCTCTACCACTGAACCACCGCAGCAGCTGAGTCAAACGGCACCGCATCAAAGAGCCCGGGTCAAATGGTCTCCGCAACAAAAGGGCGCGAGTGAAGTCCCGAATCAAAACGCCCCTCATCAAACGGTCCCTGGTCAAAAGGAACCGAATCAAAATACCCCTCATAAAAAGAGCCCGGGTTAAAGGGTCCCTCGATAAAATGACCCAAGTCAAAAGGCCCTGCGTCAAACGGGTCCAGGAGAAAAAGGGGCCCCCTGCAAAAGGGCCCGAGTCAAACGGCCCCGGATAAAAAGGTTCCGAATCGAAAGGAGCCGAATCAAAACGCCCATCATAAATAGAGCCCGGTCAAGCGGGTCCCACGACAAAATGACCCAAGTCAAAAGGCCTTGCGTTAAACGAGCCCGGATGAAAACCCACGAAATGGTGTTTGTCCACCAGAAAGTTCAATTGGCGTGGGCTGAGATCGAACCCGGAATCCCAAGAAGCAGAGGTGAACGCTCTACCACTGAGCCACCGCGGCCCCTGAGTCAAACGGCACCGCGTTAAAGTGCCCGGGTCAAATGGTCTCCGCAACAAAAGGACGCGAGTGAAGTTCCGATTCAAAACGCCCCTCATCAAACGGGCCCTAGTCAAAAGGGGCCGAATTAAAATGCCCCTCATAAAAACAGCCTGGGTTGAAGGGCCCTCGATAAAATGACCCAAGTCAAAATTCCATGCGTCAAATGGGCCCAGGAGAAAAGGGGCCCGCTGCAAAACGGCCTGAGTCAATCCGCCCCGGATTTAAAGGGCGCGAATCGAAAGGAGCCGAATCAAAACGCACCTTACAAATAGAGCCAGGTCAAACGGGTCCCCGACAAAATAACCCCAGTCAAAATGACCTTCGTCAAACGGGCCTTTGTCAAAAATGTGCCCGCTATAAAAGGGCCTAAGTCAAACGGCCTCGCGTCAAGTGGGTCACGGTCAAATCGTCTCCGCAACAAAAGGGCGCGAGTGAAGTCCCGAATCAAAACGCCCCTCACTAAACGGGCCGTGGTCAAAAGGAGCCGAATCAAAATGCCCCTCATAAATAGAGTCCGGTCAAACGGGTCCCACGACAAAATGACCCAAGTCAAAAGGGTCCAGGATGAAAAGGGTCCCGCTACAAAAAGTCAGGAGTCAAACGGGCCCGAGTCAAATGGCCCTCATAAAAAGAGCCCTGGTCAAAAGGGTTCCACGACAAAATGACCCAAGTCAAAAGGCCCTGCGTCAAATGAGCCCGGGTGAAAACCCACGAAACGGTGTTTGTCCACCACAAAATTCAATTGGCGTGGGCTGGGATCGAACCCGGGATCCCAAGCAGCAGAGGTAAACGCTCTACCACTGAGCCATCGCGGCCCCTTTCCTGGGTCAAATGGTCTCCGCAACAAAAGAGCGCGAGTCCAAAAGGGCGAAGTCCCGAATCACACGCCCCTCATCAAACAAGCCCTGGTCAAAAGTGGCCGAATCACAATACCCCTCATAAAAATAGCCCGGGTTAAAGGGTCCCTCGACAAAATTACCCAAGTCAAAAGGCCGTGCGTCAAACGGGCCCAGGTGAAAAACGGGCTCGCTTTAAAAGGGCCCGAGTCAAATGGCCCCGGGTTAAAAGGGCCCAAATCGAAAAGGGCCCAATCAAAACGCACCTCATAAATAGAGCCCGGTCAAACGGGTCCCTCGACAAAATGACTCCAGTCAAAAGGACCTGCGTCAAACGGGCCTTTGTCAAAAATGGGCCCGCTAAAAAAGGGCCTAAGTCAAACGGTCTCACTCAAGAGGGCACGGGTCAAAAGGTCTCCACAACAAAAGGGCCCGAGTCAAAAGGCCCGAATTAAAACGCCCCTCATTAAAAGGGCCCCTGTCAAAAGATCTCCGCAACAAAAGGGCCCGAGAATAGTTTGTTAACGCAAAAATTTGTGATTTAGGTAGTGATAATAAACATAACAATTAAAATGAATGTCTGCATTTTTGCATTACGTTACTATACTCACAAGGAAGCGTCACGCAGTGGCTCAGCTGAGATCCGAACGAGACAATTGTGTTGGCATTTGGTATGTTATAATTAGGCGAATCCCAAAGTTATACGTGCCACCGGGCGGAATATCGTGAGTTACAACATATTTTGTAATATAAAAGCTACAAAGCTGGCAGAATAGTTTGAACCGAGACATTTGTTCGGAAACAGTTTGGTAAATGGAAAACTCGGACAATACGTGTCCCATCATTTTCAACGACAAACATTTTTAGGGTAAAAACTTTGTCCCAGGGTCCCCCGCAGGGTCCCAGACGGGGTCCAACTCAAAATTTTCAAATAGCAAGGGGGTTAAGTGGCACATCATTTGAAAGCTGTTGTAAAATGAAAGAAAATGCAGCAAGTCTCGACTCGCTGGAGCTGGTGTGAGCTGGCAAGTGGTGTGAGCTGGATATGCGTTCGATACACAGTGCGGCATTTTGAACTCAGGATGTTGCGTTTTTGAACATTTTGCATATTTTAGTCACTTACTAATCAATGTTAATGCCAAATTTGTTTTCGTACCTTCAGCAGTTTGATACGCTTATCCTTCCGATATAGGTTTGAAGCGGTCCTCTAGGATTCAAGGTGGCAATAGATTTTCAATTAAGCTTTTGTTTACATTTTGACCCACCGCAATTTTGAACAGGGTTGTCGGAGAAAGTCGAGATGCGCTCCGTCTTCTTTCATTTAACAACAGCTTTCAAACGATGTCCTACCTCTCTTGCCATTTGAAACTTCTTAGTTGGACCCCATCTGGGACCATGTGGGGACCCTGGGACAAGACGTTTTCACTTTAATCGTTGTACTTTGAAAATAATGCCACACATCCTTTCCTGTTTTCACATTTGTCTTACTGTTTCGGATTTATAGGGGTGACCATGGACTTTTCAATTAAGTTTTCGTTTACACTTTGACACATCGCCATTTTGCACAGGGTTGTTGTAGAGAGTCGAGACTTGCTGCATTTTCTTTCATTTTACAACAGCTTTCAAATGATGTGCCACTTAACCCCCCTTGCTATTTGAAAATTTTGAGTTGGACCCCGTCTGGGACCCTGCGGGGGACCCTGGGACAAAGTTTTTACCCCAAAAATGTTTGTCGTTGAAAATGATGGGACACGTATTGTCCGAGTTTTCCATTTACCAAACTGTTTCCGAACAAATGTCTCGGTTCAAACTATTCTGCCAGCTTTGTAGCTTTTATATTACAAAATATGTTGTAACTCACGATATTCCGCTCGGTGACACGTACATAGATGTTCATTTTACTTCGACCTCACTCACCCTCGCCCTCGCAGTAGCAGTTGGCCCTCGCCCTCGCAAATGGAATTGTCCATCGCCCTCGCGCGCCCTCACCCTTGCTGTCGAAACTTGTCCTCGCCCTCGCGCACCCTCGCCCTCGCCGTCGAAGCTTGTTCTCGCCCTCGCGCACCCTCGCCCTCGCGGCCAAAACTTGTCCTCGCCCTCGCGCACCCTCATCCTCGCCATCGAAGCTTGTCCTCGTCCTCGAGCACTCTCGCCCTCGCTGCCTAAACTTGTCCTCGCCCTCGCGCACCCTCGCCCTCTCGCACACTCACCCTCGCCATCGAAGCTTGTCCTCACCCTCGCGCACCCTCACCCTCGCTTGCGAAGCTTCTCCTCGCCCTCGCACACCCTCGCCCTTTTCGTCCAATCTTTTCCTCGCCCTCGCGCACCCTCACCCTCGCCATCGAAGCTTGTCCTCGCCCTCGCGCACCCTCGCCTTCGCGATAGGAGTTGTCCATTATCCTCGCTCGCCCTCGCCTTCGTGCTCAAAACTTTTCCTCGCCCTCGCGCACCCTCGCCCTCATATAATTGAGGGTGAGGAGGCCTCGAGAAGGCCTCCTTCGTGAGGATCAGAGCATCAATTATTCAACTTATTTGTTGAATTATTTCCTTATCGTCAGTGGCGGATCCAGGGGGGGGCGTTCGGGGCGATCGCGCCCCCGAGAAGAGAAAACTTCTTTATTTTATATATACAAATAAAACGCATCCCAGAGTTTGGAGCTCTTAAAAGTAGCTCTAAGTAGCAGTATTACAACCCACCACCCCCACCAGAAGTCCGTCCTGGATCCGCCCTTGCTTAACATACGTCCTAAAGAAAGGAAACTAAACATATCATCCTATAACTTACTGTGGAACACCTAAAATGGAAAAACTGTTACAATGGAGATCTCGGTCGATAGTGACGTTTACATCATTTATCAACAGTCTGAAGAGTGTTTCTTCCAGACATGTTTTTTTGGGGGGTACTGCCCCCCGAAGCTCTGAGAGTCTCCCCCGGAAGGAGACCAAAATAATACGTCTATAATATAATAATGAATAGAATAGTACCTGCAGTGCCGCCCCGGGATACTAAGTGTGCCCCCCCCCCAGAACATTGTTTCTGAAAGAAACACTGCCTATGAAGGACTTCTTTTTCTGCGAAATGTTATCTCAATTAGTTCCAAAGCGGCTGACTAACATATCGAGCCCTTGTAAGAAGAAATTAATATGAAAGCGCACTCAGATAGGTTAGTTTTTGAGCCATTTTTCGTGGCAATTAAAACGCAACTCCTGTAGCTTTCTTAACTGTACGGGAAGACAACTAATACGTACTCACGGAACGGCAAATATTTTATGGCACCATTTTCATTCTATGAACCTTAATACATACAAAAACTTTATATTTCCAAATGAAACTATATAGCGACATTAATGGGTCATTTCAAAAGAGTGTGTGTGGGGGGGGTAACTGTCTCCCTTTGCCCCCTAATCGCCGACAATGCTATGATGTGTGGCACATTTGTGCGAAATTAATAATAATATGATTAAACTGTTTACCCACAACAAAATCCTGCTCGTTTTGCTGAAGTGGCTTTTCCTAAGTTTTATATGTTTCATATATCCTACAGTTTTTTTCAGGCCTTTTTTTAAAATTTGTCCAAATTTATATTTCTCCTTTTACCACACAATCGTTCAATACTTGCACTATAATATTTACAATCAGTATATCATCCTGTAACGTATTTTATTCTTAATAAAAATCATTGAACAACACAACATACAAACCCTATCTCACTGGCTTGCACGCGAACCTTTGGTGCATGGGGTCCCGGGGACAATTCCGAGTGGGAGAACATTGAACGACAGTGGATCGAATTCCACGTTAAACCTATAGGTCCACTTCTCATAGCCTCGCCGACGAAAGAGGACGCTAAACGGCAATCGGTCAACAGTTGCAAATTTTGGCTGCATAAACAACTTATGTCTTGTGGAACTTATTAAATTTATTTTGTTAAAGCAGCTCTTTTAACAAAATTTCAGTATTAACGTGTCAGATATTTCTATTTAAGGACAAGAAAAAACATATTATTTATTTTGTAACTAAATGATAGCTCTACCCACATAGATTATAAAAGCAGAAACAATGAAAATCGATACAATAGTGACTGACATTATTTTAACAAATAACGATTCAGATAATAGTTTGGGCTGTCACAAAACTATGAAAAGTTAAAAATTCCGATTAATTGTAACAACTTCATCAGTGGTGGACATTGGAGGAGGATGTATGCTATTAATCAGCCCATTTCATGGGCATCCAAACTCACGAGCCCAACGCTCGCTAGCTCGGCATTCGCGCTCGACCGTTCTCGGGTTCAATAATTAAGCGCTACCCCGAGCGCCAATGAAATAAGTCAGCGCGAGTCCAACTGAGGGAAGTGAGCCCGAGTACGATTCCCAAAGGAATAAATGAGCGAGAGCCCAGTTGAAAAAAATGAGCCCGAGTCAGAGAGAGTCCAGTGCAAAATGGCCATCTATGAACCAAAGTCATTCCATCAAGTCTTTTTCCATCTGATCTACTGCATTCTGATGGTTCTCTCATTGATTGAGTTTTTTCAGATATCAGCGCTCTTGTCATTTACAGCTGAATGACGTAAGTGACTGTCTGTCTGTTTACCAACACTCTTTAAACATGACAGTGTAGTAGACACTTCTTATCTAAAACGTCTCCAGCACAGGGAGGGCAACAATGAGGCACACTTAATTCTTAATGTAGCGCTATTTCTACCCGGAAGCTTTCATGGGAAAAATCAAATATTATTCTTATTTGCATTATTATTTTTAATAATTATGTACGTACACACCAGAAATTATCTACTGCACTTAATTGAAAGCAAAAATACGATTAATGTATAACCTTGCTATGACACTAACTTTTCATCTAGGGGACATGGCAGATGATATTTTAAATTTTGCCTCTCTCCAAAAGAGGTCAAACAGCAAACTCCAAAACAGTTACTTTTAAGGAAGCTTGTCCTCCTCCCTCGCGTGCCTCGTTCTTCTGAAGGAAGTTGTCTCCAGCCATCGTGCACCCTCGCTCCCGCAGTAACACTTGGCCCTCACCCTCGTTCACCCTCGCCTCTTCGTCGAAGCTTTTCCTCGCCCTCGCGCACCCTCACCCCCGCCATCGAAGCTTGTCCTTGCCCTCGCGCATCCTCACCCTCGCTGCCGAAACTTGTCCTCGCCCTCGCGCACCCTCGCCCTCTTCGTCGAAGCTTTTCCTCGCCCTCGCGCACCCTCACCCTCGCCATCGAAGCTTGTCCTCGCCCTCGCGCACCCTCTCCCTCTTCGTCGAAGCTTTTCCTCGCCCTCGAGCACCCTCACCCTCGCCATCGAAGCTTGTCCTCGCCCTCGCGCACCCTCGCCCTCGCGTCACTGTGGGCGAGGGAACTTGAGAGTGAGGATGCCCTCGAGAGGGCCACCCTCGAGAGGGTGAACATCTCTGGGCACGTATAACTTGGGAATTCATCTAGTTATAACATATCAAATGGAAACACAATTGTCTCGTTCGGATCTCAGCGGAGCTACTGCGTGATCGTTCTGAGAATTTTTGCGAAGACTGTTAAGGAATGACAACCGTCAGTAACAGAGGCGACTTTTGATGGAAGTTACAATTTTAAAAATTAACGTTTTACGAATGTAATTCACGAGAACTGCGCAAATGTATGCTGGAATTTCATTTACGGTGGAAAACATTAATTGTCTCAAAACAAAAACACAACCACTTTTTGTTCATTGCTATGCAAATTTTATTATTATTATTATTATTATTATTATTATTATTATTATTATTATTATTATTATTATTTCTATTATCATTATTAATAATAATAATAATAATATACAAGGTCAGTGGTAGCCCATGCTTTGAAACCAGTATATGCCACTGCTCGAAACTATTAACTCTATATTAACATCGGTCGTCTTTCGATCATTTTATGTTGCTCCGTCCCATTCCCCAAGTTGTGCAAGGGTGCCTTCTTAATCCTTGCCCCAAGGCAAGAAAAGCAAACACAGCCAGGCTTAGAGAGGGAGTGACACACAACGCACAACGCTCGCTGTATAGCTGCAAGAGACCTATGGGTAATTAGTTGCCCTCTTGTTACAAGACTTTAGTCAGTACCTATGAAGGTCAGTTCCAGCAGCAACAACTAGTCCCTTCTGTTCACTTTTCACGAATATTTTTCACCGTCATGCGTACAGGTCACGTATTGCGTAGATTAAATGACATGTGTCAAGTATATATTCTCAAAAAGATATGAGTACTCAAAAGGCAAAAACATGTAGCTATTTTTGTTTTCCCCTTTTCTATTAGCCAGTGGAAGTGTGTATGGTTGTTTCACATCCCTCTTGTAGTTTGCTTACTATTCCTTCTTCTTTTTAGTTGAGCTTTTGGTTATGAATACCACCGCGACAAGACGTGGTTCTTATGATAGTGGCGTATTTTCGCCCCGAGAAATTACGGAAATAGTAAATAATATAAACTACGGTACTTTTGAAACGGACGATGAACGTAGTTTGTAGGAAGATTCTAGCATCAAGTTGTGACACACATGCCTTTTTTCATATAGCCTCGCTGCTGAACGGGACGTTAAATCAGTGGCGGAGTAGACACACACATTATATATACAGGGTGGCCCATTTTAATCTTTCCACGGAAATATTTCTAAATCGTTTGAGCATAAATAAACTGAACAAAATCTCAAATAGGAAATGCCATGGGGCAAATCGAACGGCGATGTCGCGATGCCCCCAGAGCCGCCTTTCAAGCGGGCCTGGGGCTAAATTAGAAATATTAAATGGAAACATGGGGCGAGTGAGATTTCATTCGATAGATCTTTGAAAAGTAAGAAGCAATGTGGCAAAAGATTTTTCATATCGGTCACCGTGTTCAAAATGGCCGCCAAAATATGTTACCTGTATCACATAAACGTCCAGTAGCACTAATATGGAAACGGTTGAACATAAATCAACCAAACAAAAACTCAAATAGGAAAGTCGTGGGGCAAATCGAATAATGTTTTCGCGGTGCCTCCAGGGCCGCCTTTCATCTTAGCCCAGGCCCAACTTAAAAATTTTATATGAAAATATGGGTCACGTGATAACTCGTTCGATAGGTCTTCATACACTAAACAGCGTTGTGACAAAAGATTGTTCATATGGGCCACCGTTTTCAAAATGGCCGCCAAGACATTTTGCCTGTATCAGATAAAACGGCCAGTACCACTAATATGAAAACGGTTGAAGATAATGACGGATGAACAGAATAAAACTCCTATAGGAAATCACAGAGGGTATTTATCATTCCACGGCTCGAAAATGTTGCAACGGAGGAGATGATTAGAGTAAAGGTGCCATAATGCAAAGGAGGAAATCTAATTCCTAGAAAACGGTCCAACGATAAGTGGGTGAAGGGGACGGGAAGGAACGGTAAAATTCCAAACGAGCACCTTAGTTTTTGCAAATTGTATCTACACAAGAAAATTATCTGTTACATGTTTTTTATGAGATATATGTCTGTAATGGAAAATAGTAGGTAAAATTCTTGTTAAACGGTACCTTCCATTTTGATTGCAGGAAACAATTTGTGCAAAATGAATCAACTGAAAAGCGAAACCAATTTGTCGAACAATGTAATTTTAGAACCATGTGTAGAAACGTTGGTTTTCTCAAAAGTCGTCTGCAGAATATTGGTTCATTACAGTACCAGTCACTTGTACACCCCAAGTGTTTCAGGAGCTCCTCCGTGGCTAAGCGGTTAGCGTACGCGCCTTTGGCGTGGGAGCCCGGGTTCGATTCCGGCGGGAGCACGTGTAGTTCGGATTGCACGTTAATCAGTAGGTCCACGTCTCATATAGCCTCGCTGCTGAACGAGACATTAAACCCAAAATCAACTCAACCAACTGTTTCAGACAAACCATACCTATTGCAAGTAAATGTGGGGGTTCTCATTTGAAATTTTACCATTCATTTCTGCTTCACCCCTTACGGAAGGAGATCGGAAAGATAATTTTCTAAGAATTAGAGTTCCTCTTTAGCATTATCACTTATACTTTAATAATCTTTTTCTCCATAGGATCATTCTCGAGGCGTGCAATGAATAATACCCTCTGTGATTTCCTATAGGAGTTCTATTCTGTCCATCCACTATTATTTTCAACCGTTTTCATATTAGTGATACTGGACGTTTATCTGATATAGATAACATATTTTGGCGGTCATTTTGAATACGGTGACCTATATGAAAAACCGTTTGCCACATCGTTTTTTAGTTTTTAAAAATCTATCGAAGGAAGTGTCACTTGCCCCATGTCTCCATTTAAAATTTTAAAGTTGTAATATATATATATATATATATATATATATATATATATATATATATATATATATATATACATTGTGGCCCATTTTAACCTTTCCACGGAAATATCTCAAGAACGGTTGAACATAAATAAACTGAACAAAAACTCAAATAAGAAATACCATGGGGCAAATCGAATGATGATATCACGGTGCCCCCAGGGCCACTCTTCAAGTGGGCCCGAGGCCAACTAAAAAATTAGTGAAATTTGTGAAATATATATAGTGAAATTTGTCAACTTGGCCACCTGTCTATCTTAGAAGTTGGCCACATTGAAACAATGTTTACCCTATGATGATAATGATAAATTTACCTGCATATCTTGGCCACGCAAAGTACCATTTTGTCGTTTTTCTTAACTCTTTCGTATTCCCATACGCGAAGCAGATGTTCTGTATTTGTAAGTGGAGACAAAGAAGCATAGATTCCCACGATTTGTTCTTGGAAGTCAAGGGCTAGAACACTACCCTGATAAAGGGTTGGGGAAGGAAGATATGAATAAGAAAAAGCACGTACAGGAATTCCGGAAATGATTGCACGTATTTGTTTACCCTATCTGTTTTGGTAAAATTATTAGCTATAGCCTATCAGCTCCATTCATCAGTGGGGTGCTTTAGTAATTTTGGGAATTTCTCAAGGCTAAAGCTAACCATCTCAATTCTCAACTATTGGCACATGACTTCTTGCCAAAAGGTGGTGGAGGTTTTGAAATATAAATTCCCCTAACATTTCTCAAAACATCTTTTGCTCCGAGGAAAACACTTGTAGCTCATTAACAAAAAGTAGTTAAATGATTAATCTATATACATTATTTTAAAGTAGCTGCCGTGCCATTGCTTATTAACAACCAAGTAATACTAGAAATCCTATTCTAAAAATACATGAATCACATTTATTTTTTGTAAGTTGGCCACTTTTCAATGGAACCAATGTTGGCCAGCATAGAAAGGTTTCGCTGTACATATATATATATAGTATTTGTAAGGCATATGTTTACTCTCTTTCTTTAAGTATAAAATTTTATAATTAGTGAAATTTGGTGAATAGTTTTTTTTTTCGAAGCATAGATTTCTGAATGGTACCTCATTTGCAAGAAATGGGGTCATTACTTCCGCATACCCTCCTTAGGGATAGTCATTTCTAAATACCTTAGAAATGAACTGTAAAGTGAACAAAAAAAACGATAGAAGTAAAAAACCAAACACCTTACAACACCTAATTTAATACCTAATACCAAATACCTTAACTAATATCTTACAGTTTTGTGAATGAGCTTTATACCCTATTCTTCATTCTGGCGAAAACATTAATAACTCTTTTTTTTTTTTTTTTTGAATTCAGGTTCCTACAAAGCTTCTATACCAAGTTCTTTATTGTAAGTGTCCGTAATTCAGAAAGTTTGTCATGCTGTTTGTTAAGTAAGTTACACTCTTTTCAGGGCATTCATTGAATGTTTACAAAATACTGGAGTTGATGGAATGCTCAATACCATATTTAGCAGCTTTGTTGTTTCCTGATATACGCTTTGAAATTCATTACTGAGAATATATTTCAAGTATTCAGAAAGAGAAATGTGTTTGTTCTATCGGGACATATGTTGATAAGTTCATTCTTAAGCTGATCTGAGCAAAAAGTATTAGGAAAGGTGGATATCAAGTCATTCAGTTTGCCATATAGATTTTTGTATTTTTCAAATCTTTCATCTGCACAATTATTGAGCGAAGAATCTAATATAAATAAAGTAGAGTTTCTTTGTGTGTCTATCTAAATATCTTTGTGTTTGTGTGCGCCAGCGGACCAGATGAATGGACCGAGTTACCAAAATTTGGTCACGGGTACCTTGATCCAGGCCCCAGACCAAGACAAAAAGGTATCTCGTTTTCAAAATTTGAACCGGGGGGGGGGGACATTTACCGGGACATGTAAAAATACTGGTCAATCTCGCGAAAAATATAAAAGTGATAGAATTGCCAATACATCTCAATTTTTCGTTAGGGAGTCTTCTTTTTTTTATTCTGATGTTCTAGACATGTAGGGACAATATACATATATATACTAATGTTCTTCAAGGATACAACAATTTAACATTTTATAGAGGGAGCTCGAAAGATGGTTTAAAATAAAAACAAATAAGAAGAAATAGCGGTCTCTTTCTGTCACTTACAAATCCAGCTTAAAATGAAGATAGGTACCCCTGTAAACGTAGTCAGAACAGCAATTGTCTTTTCGCAAGTACTACAGTGAAACCTCTACCAACGAATACTTCCCGTAACGGACATATTTTTTAATCCGCAAACACTGTAATGGGAAAAAACATATTGATAAACCTCTCTAAAGCGGACACTCTCTAGTATGGACACGGACAGTCTTTCCTGTCTTTTATAGGTATTATTTACCTCCGTATTACGGACACTTTCTCTAGAAACAAGTTGGAAAGTGCAGTAAAAATACATTTTTAGTAATTCATACATGTGTCATCAAGGAAGCATTGTGACATTTTGCCTCTCAACTGGCTGCTCAGCAACCCAGACGAAGTCTCTGTTTAACAACACTCTCATGTCCTTTGCTTACATCCACTCCCACCCAAACTGTTTTAGACAGAAAAGTGTTTGACAGTTACCCACAATTTGGGATGACACGTTATGGTACTGTTCCGCTAGAATCTGTAAGCAAGCAGAAGACAAGTTTGGTATTTTTGGCTCGCGGGTACACATATTGTCTGAAAAGAGACACTACTGGACTGCAATTAACTCACAAATTAAAACAACATACCGAAAATGTAGTAAGTAGTAGCAAGTGTAAAGAGCAAAGAACTATATCATCTTATTTCCATGTTGTGCCTCGAACATAGAGTATTGGGTGGCGGAGGATAATTCAGGCATTTTTGTAATATTCGTAAATACATGATTCATTCAAAAATATTTGTTTTCTAATTGTGTATTACCTTGTTTACTAATTTACGTCATAAAATATTGAAACCTCTCTAAGGCGGACACCTCTCTATAGCGGATAATTTTTGATTCCCCATGGCTGTCCGCTTTAGAGAGGTTTCACTGTACTACATAGCACGAGTCTTTGGACTTCGCACGTGGTTGTTTGTTTCTCCTACGCTTCTATAGGAATAATGTTCAAGGTTTCGCGAGATCCATTGCTTTCTGTCTTTCATACGCAAGCACTAAAAAAACTCAGAATAAATTATAGGAAATTTTAAGTTCAGAATCTAAATTGCAAAATTTTAAGTTAGTAATTTAGGCTTAATGGCTTAATACATATAACATTCTAAAGGGTAGAGGCTGTCTACTCTGTCTCCCCTCAGGCCTTGCCACTGCGTTAAACTCAAAATCAAAACTCAACACATACCTCCTTTTTTTAAAAAAATATTGTGTGGTATACAATATGCGGAATTCAAGATGGCTACTATGATGTATACTAAATCATTTAACGCAGTTTCTTCACCAATGCCAAATTGTAACATTTGCTTTTCCTCTGTCTATGCATCTCTTTGTTACTGCTCTATCATGATACATTTTTTCTATTAGATGCATATGTCAAACATAGCACACTCTGTCTCAAACAAATGATGTGTAATAAATGAGTTCACATTATCATTTGTGGGAATATTCAAGCCTAAGTTGAAGTGTAAAATCATAACCTTTTACATTTAAAACAATATTGTGTGATATGCAATATGGCGGAATTCAAGATGCCTTCCATGGTGACCACACTCCAAATCAATGCAGGTTTTGCAATAATACCATTTGTAACATTTATTTTTCCTCCGTCCGCGCATGTCGTTATTATTGTTCTGTCCCAATACTTTTCACTAACCCTGTATGCAGATCCACATATGTATTCTCACAGTAAAATTAAACTAATCTTTCCCACAGAATATTTTTCATACTATACTTTGATCCAGGGCTAGAAATGAAATTTTACAAGTAAGGGGAAAATCAGCAATATATAAAGTTTGATTGGGCTATGTCACGAGAATACAAACTCAGAAAGACAGGAGTCAGGGGCAGACTGGCCAGAGCCGTTAGGCCGCAATCGCGGCCTAGGCCCTCTCAAAAAAAATAAAACAATAAAGAAAGAAAGAGAAAGAGAGAAAAGCTAAAACAGAAAAAAACTAAATAATTCGGTAGATCACTGTTGCTATGCTGCCAACACACACTCCTCTTCTATCGTTTCATCAATCAGTAAGTTATCTTTTTCAATAAGGTCCTTTTGTTACTGGATTTGTGGCTACGTCCATCTTTCACTATGGTCTTTTCTTATCAGAAACTGTGATTTAGTTTGTACCTGGGGCCTTGGACCCTTCTTTCAATATATTTGACAGTTGGGACCTTCTTACATTACATTAAGCAGTTGTGGCCCTGAGTCCTTTATTCATTTTATTGGGCAGTTGGGGACCTTTCATTTCATTGAGCAGTTGGGCTCCTAGGCACTTTCTTCATGTTGAGCTGTTGGGACCTGGAACTTTTTTCATTATGTTGGGCAGATGTGGCCCTTTCATCGTTGAAGACTGGATCTGGTTTGTAGCTGGGTCCATATTTAACCATAGGCTGATTGGTCCTTTATGGATGTTAATACATCTTGTAGGTCTATATTTGATAACTCAAATGGGGGCGCGGTGGCTCAGTGGTAGAGCGTTCACCTCTGGTGCTTGGGGTCCCGGGTTCGATCCCAGCCTCCGCCAAGTGAACTTTGTGGTGGACAAACACCGTGCTCGTGGGTTTTCTCGGGGTTCTCCCGTTTCCTCCCACTTTCTTCATTCCACCATTTCACTCATCTCTCATCATCACCGTCTCCTTTAGCCTAACCGGCATAACCGTGGGACGTAAAACTTACAGATTTCATTTTCATTTTTTGATAACTCAAAAATGGAAAAACGGCGTATTTTTAAAAAATTATTTTCTATCAAAAACGTTTACAAAATTGCAGGAGAAAACAGGGGAAGACGGCAAGAAAGCGGGCATTTTCAGCATAATGGTTGATTCTATTTAAGATGTTTCAGTGCTGAATCAGCTTACTATAGTAATTCTCTGCGTTATAAGCGGTCAAGTATTTGGGCGGCTGTTAGCAGTTGTTGTAAAGAGTGACACTATAAGACAAGTAACTTAAAATGAAAACAAAAGAGTACTTTGTGCCAACAATGTTTTGATCTCTGATATTGCAAGTTGCTCTTTTGATGGAGCTGTTAACTTGAGTGGATGCTATAAAGGAGTTAAAGCATTACTGGAGAAGGATAATCCTGAAATCATTTACACCCAATGCATGGCTCATGCTCTTAATTTGGCTATGACAAATTTGACTGAGTAGATCCCTGAAGCTGCAAACTTATTTGGTGTGGTTGAAACCAGTACCGTGTTGTGTCTGAATACTACAAAAGAAAGAATGTTTGGAAGAAAATGATTGATGCAAGCCACGAGGAACATGACCAACTACGAAAAGTTCAACAAGTTGGTGCAACACGATTGTGGAGCAAAAACAAGGCACTGAATGCGTTAGTCGACACTAACGAGTTTCGCTACGAAACATGAAGCCAAGACGAACACTGTAATGATGTGCTCTGTGTTTCAGGACTTGTTTACAGAAACGAAGCATGTCTCAAAATACCTGCAGTCTCACGGATTGGACTATCGTACAACCTGGAGACTTGTAGACAACTTGCTGCAGTAGCTTCAGAAGAAAATAGAGGCAAAAGATGTCTATTTAACCTTTACGAAAATACAAAAATATTTTATGTGAAAAAACAACAGCTTGTGCAATCTGGTGTAGAGATAGCAATGGAAAAAGACTTTCCGCCCAGAAGAATCTTAAAGAAGAAGAAAATGTCAGGAGAGCTTGCGGCAGTTGAACTGGGAAAGAACTTAAATATAAGTGAAAATGATTTATTCCGAATAAAAAAAACTTCAACGAAAATTCTGAATACAGCTGTTACATGTGTCAGTGATAGATTTCAGCAGCCAAATGAACTCCAAACGCTGGATCCCAAGCACTTTTCGGAAATCGGGAAGAATGGTGTGTCTGCAGGAGCTTTCAGAGTTCTTGCGAAAAAACAAAATATAAAATAGGAGGAAATATACAAAGATCTCCAGCAGTTCTTTGTTGTATATTCTGTCCCAAATCGTTCTGGTTTTTGATGATCCTGAAGAGAATGATGCCCCTGAATCCATAGAAGATGATGATGATTATGCATCTGAGCATGCTATAGGAGATTGAACATTTTGGACGGGATTCACGGCAAGAGTGATAATGATGCTGCAAACAAATTGCGTAAAAAACTTTTGTCATGTGCAGAGAAAATTTTGTACCAATTTCTGTCAGTCTAGTTGTTTTAATAATTTATACATTGCATACAAACATGCGTTGTCTCTACCATGCATACAAGTGACATGTGAAAGGTGCTTCTCAAAGTTAAAGTTAGAGAGTAAACAAATCTCAGAGCTAATTTGTGTGAAGACATTTTGGACACATTTTTACTAATGAAAATGGAAAGAGATATGTTAAATTTAGTGTCTGTGAACGAAGTTATTCAGGAACTCTGCCATTCATTATCTGAACTGAAAAAAGTCTTAACGTTTTAAAATTATTAGTTTTTTAGTTGTTCAGCAGTGTTTTGCATTTTCAGTAAAACGTCGTGTTCATTCCAGAGTCAAAAGTTATTATTAGTTGTTTGTTACAATTTTCAGTAAGCTGTTCTGTTCTTTCCATAGTAAAAAGCTATTGGCTACTATTTGTTTAGTGTTTCAGCTACTATACAGAGTGTCTCAAAAGTCCCTTGACATACGGTAACTCTCTTATTATCAGAGTTACAACAAAATGTAAGAGGGGAAACCGTCTCCAAATATAGTATTTTCAATCTAAAGTGCAAGAGTTTTTCAAATCGAACGAGCCGTTTGGGCTGTACGCTCTATATGCGCATAATGTTACATGAAAATGCAACGTTACCATTTACCTGGACCCAGAACATAAATGAATGAAATTATTGTCTATTAAGAACTTTATTTGAAGACGATATCTACTCTTACATTTTGTTGTAACTCTGATAATAACAAAGTTATCCTAAGTCAAGAGGACTTTTTAGATAACCCGTTTTCTCTGTATATTTCTCATTCGACAGTGCTTTGATTTAATTCAATATTCAATTATGCATTGATCTATTTTGAAATTTCACCGAAATTTGTCTGCAGCGCGGCTGTATAAGATAGACCAGGTTTGTTTCGGGGAGGCATGAGTCCCCGAGCTCATAGCTGGTTGCGCCACTGATTGTACGATATCTTAGAAATTGATATTATAGTCTGAGAGCCCTCCATGGTAACCGCGGCCTAGGCCCTAATACACCCAGTCCGCCTATGACGGGAGTGCAAGCAAACTTTCATGGAGAACGACTTAAGCGAAAGCGATTGTTGCAAACCAATCAATAACCAAACAAAACTAATATCACCATTCAAATTTCCTTTTTGTTACTAATAACCACAGATATATATTTCCTTCTTTTGCACAAACACTTCAATTTACTAAGAGGACACAAACCCCTTGTGCATGCTTGATCTCCAATCTTGCTTTGATCTAAAGCTTTTTACCCGTGAAACAGTATTTACCGGGCCCTTTTGACGCGGGACCTTCCTGACTTGTGTCACTTTGACGCGAGGAACTTTTGACTCAGGCCCGGCTGACGCCTGGCCGTTTTAACCCGTGCCCTTTTGTAGCGGTGCCCCTTTGACCAGGGCCCGTTTGACGTAGTTCCCTTTTGACTCGGGCCATTTTGTCGCAGAACCCATTTGACCCAGGCTCTTTTGACGCAGAACCCTTATGACTGGAGCCCTTTTTTCGCGGAGACCTTTTACCTGGGCCCTTTCGACGGGGGGTTGTTTTGACTCAGACATTTTGTAGCGGGACCACTTTTGACCCGGGTCCGTTTGACGCAAGGCCCTTTTGACTCGGAACCTTTTGTCGTGGGACTATTTTGAACCAGGCCCTTTTGATGAGGGGCGGTTTGATTCTCCCCCTTTTGACTCGGGCCCTTTTGTTGCGTAGACTTTGGCCCAGGCCCTTCTGACACCGGGCCGTTTGACTTGGGCTTTTTGTAGTGGAGCCCCATTTCATCTGGGCCCGTTTTACGCTGAGCCCTTGGGATTTGAGATCTTTTGTCGTGGGACTCTTCTAACCCGGGCTCTTTTGATGAGGGGCGTTTTGATTCGGGCCTTTTGACTAAGGCCCTTTTGTTGCAAGGACAGTTAATCGGCCCATTTGACGCAGGTCCGTTTGACTTTTGCTTTTTGTAGCGGGGCCCCTTTTTTACACGGGCCTGTTTGACGCAGGCCCTTTTGACTCAGGTCCTTTTGTCGTAGAACCATTTTAACTCGACCCCTTTTTATGAAGGGCGTTCTGATTCGGGCCCATTTGACTGAGGCCCTTTTGTTGCCGAGATCTTTTGACCCAGGACCTTTTGACGCGGGACCGTTTTGACTCGGGTTCTTTTGTAGCGGAACCCCTTTTGACCCGAACTCGTTTGGGGCAGGTCCCTTTTGACTCGGGCTCTTTTGGTGTAAGACCCTTTTGACCCGGCTGTTTTGATGAGGGTCGTTTTGATTCGAGCCCTTTTGACTCCTGTCCTTCTGTTGCTGAGACCTTGGACCCGAGCCTTTTGACTCGTGGCCTTTTTTTGGCGGGGCCAGTTTTGACTTGTGCCCTTTGTTGGGGAGACCTTTTGACTCGAACCCTTTTGACGTGGGGCAGTTTTGACTCGGGTCTTTTGTAGCGGGGCAATTTTGACCAGAGCCCGTTTGACACAAGGCCCATTTGTATCGGACCTTTTTGACCCAGGTCCTTTTGATGAAAGGTGATATGATTCGGACCCTTTTTTGCGGAGACCTTTTGAACCTGGCCTTTTGATGCCGGGCCGTTCACTGAGCCCTTTTGTAGCGATGCCCATTTTTGACCCGGGCATGTTTGACACAGAACCTTTTGACTCGGGTCCTTTTGTTGTGGGAACCATTTGGCCAGAGACCTTTTTACAAGGGGCGTTTTGATTCGGGCCCGTTTGACTGAGCCCTTTTGTAGCGACGCCTATTTTTGACCCGGGCCCGTTTGACACACGACATTTTGACTCGGGTCCTTTTGTTGTAGGACCCTTTTGGCCAGAGCCCTTTTTATAAGGGGCGTTTCGATTTGGGCCCATTTGACTCAGGTTTTTTGTTGCGGAGACCTTTGCACCCGGGCCCTTTTGTAGCGTGGCCCTCTTTACCCGGGCTTGTTTAAAGCAATTCCCTTTTTACTAGGACTCTTTTGTCTAGGGACCCTTTTGACTCAGTCCTTTAGATATAGGTCGTTTTGATTCGACCCCTTTTGACTCGGGCCCTTTTGTTGCGGAGACCTTTTAACTTGGTCTCTTTTGATGCATGGCTCACTCGGATCCTTTTGTAGCGGGGCCCATTTTTGACATGGGCCCTTTTGACGCAGAGCTTTTTGAATCGGGTTGTTTTTTGTGTGATCCTTTTGGCCAGGGACCTTTTTATGAGGGACGTTTTGATTCTGGTCCTTTTGTCTCAGGCCATTTTGTTGCGGAGAGCTCTTCACCCGGGCACTTTTGACGCGGGACCTTTTTGGTCTGGCTCTTTTGTAGCGGGTCACTTTTGTCGCGGGCCGTTTTGACTCGGGCCTTTCTGTGTTTGCCCTTTTGTTTGCCCTTCTGACATGGAACCCTATATATAAGGCAGCAGCTGAAATACCTGGGAGAAGTGGCCTGGTGGAGTATGAGTAAATCAATGATCGATCGATCCAAAACGCAGTAAAATTAATTACACCACTGTTCATATATCTTTCTTTCTATTCTCTCAACATCATGTCTAGAGATGAATGTTCTGACTAATGGGCTACAGCGGCGAAATACGATATACGCTATCAATATTAATGTTATGGATTTTAAATTAACATATATAAGGCAATAAAATGAAAAACACGATATTGGCATTTTGCCCTCCCCCCCCCCCGTTGGAAAAAAAAGTCCTGCGGGCGTAAGTGATTATGATGTTTCTTAGTTACTGTATTATATTGTTCTATATACGGAATAAATACTTCTGTGTTTTGTATAATAATAAGAACCTTATCTACATTTATTACGGTCCTTGCTTTACGACAGCGAAACATATTAACGTTCAGCGTAATCAGTTTCCATTCTCAAATAATTACAGTGAGAGGAATGAAATAATTCACGCACACATTTAGGAGTTAGAAAAGTGCACTGCGAACATGTCGTAGTAAAGTCCTGAAGAGTGAAAAGCTCTAGTAGCAGTTGTTAGCAGTTATTAACTTAACATATAAGACAGTAAATTGAAAAACTGAGAATACGAATATTTCCAGAGACGGCAAAGCGGTGATGCTTCTAATTTATGTCTTTAGTCCCTATACCTACGTTATTTCCCTAGTCAAAATAAAAACTCTTCAAAATTAATCACAATTTCTTATGCAACCATCCCTTCCTTAGAGTACTGCGTGGTCACATACCCGTCACGGCGATGTAAAGGCACTTTTGGCGACGAGGATACAACTACAGGGACGTTGGCAAAAGTTGAGTTAATTTTGAGTTTAACGTCCCTTTCAGCAGCGAGGCTATATGAGACGGGGCCTGCTGATTAACGTGGAATCCAAACCATATGAGTTCCGCCGGGAATCAAATCCGAGTCTCCCACGTCAAAGATGTGTATGCTAACCGCTTACGTTGGCAAAAAGTGTTGGATGCTGATGGAGATCACTTCGAACCTTAAACTACGTCCGTCCACTATTGATCTTTGTTTATTACTGCTCTAGAACGGCAAGAACTTTTTGGTTACGTTGTACTTAAAAAAATAAAGAAAAAAGACAGGAAGTAGATGTGAAGAAGTTGTGCACAAAAATTAAGTTCTAAATAGATTCAGGTACAATGATATATTAGAAACTTGAACACTCTTATAAGTCCTCTATTTGCGTTGTTTGGTAGCATATTTCGATGCACAGCTTTGTTAGGATGACTTTAGGAAGTGGAAAATGTACTTAGCTGTGACTATCTTTGTTGAAATTCTATCTTGTAATATGGTTACGTAACTTACAGTTAGTAATTTAAAAGAAAATCGAATGTTACAACCTGCATATACAATCAAACAAATTACTGTATTCAAAACTACGCCTGGAAATAAGGTGTTATTTGATATTAAATAAAAACAAGTGAGTTTTGTTTCACAGTGTGAAACTACGGTAGACTTCCAAACTATGCGAATTCAACACTCAAACTTGATCTTTAACTATTGGTTGAAATAGAGTAACAAATTCAGATATAACCTATTCCTCGGATGCAGAATCGATACCAAGAATCCATTACGCGCTTTTCCTTACTCCTTTTGATGTATGGCGATAAACGTTGAAACCAGAAATCGTTAATTTGAATCACTTTTGGTTTGATTACCGGGTTAATGGAAAAGATGAAGCTTATTCTCGGGGCGCTGAATTTATTAAAAAAAGAAAAAAACGCATCTCCATGTATCTTATCGCTTTTGCTGTATAGAAATCAGTGTTGAAACTGGAAGTAGTAGTAAATTTCAACCACTCTTATTAAAAAAAAAATGTTGAGGGTTGTGATGATATGTCCCCTTGAAACGCTGAATTGATTACGGAAAACTACTTGTCGCTATTTATTACGATCTTCGTTTTAAGGCGATAAATGTTGAAACTGAAAATTGGTAATTTGAACTAGTTCCGGTTTAATGGGAATGATGGAATCTAATCTTGGAACGCTAAATTCGTTGCAAAAAAAAAAAATCATCTTGATATCTCTTACTGTTTCTGCTTTGATATCTGTCGATATACGGGCGGATAGCCTTACTATGAGATTTCCAACACTTATGCACAACAGAGTTTGGAAGTTAAAAAAGGCTTAACAGACGCCTTTCACCAGAGTAAGAGGAAACGTAATCTACATCGTACTTATTACGTCCTCGATTCTCTTCTGAGAATGCAAGTGCTAATTAGTACATTGGAAAACAGTAATTTACGTTGTTAATTACGAAATGTAAATTTCAGACCAAAGACAAGACTTGATGAGCCAACAAAGACAAGAAAAAATAACGGATAAAGGAGAAATCTTACTCTAATTATCAGGAAGTTTTGGCTTCTGTTATATCAGGGAAGTCTAATTTTAGAATGGAAGACTACATAATGATAAAACGTAAAACGTGCCTGGAGATTGCATAATCATATCTTAATCTGGATCATGGGTTTGAATTTCGCAATCAATAACTTCGGCTACATTTTTTTAAACTTCATTACCATTATAATACACTCAAATATCTAAGAAGAATTCTTTCGTGCACGTGGTCCTGGACTTGATCCTCGTTGGATATACCTATTTCGTATATAAATCTAAGTAGTGGTTTCGATTCTACTTTAAACAGTAGATTCCGTTTCGTATAACTTCAGTGTTAAAACTGATTAAAGCAAGCGAATTAAATCAACGTTGAGTTCCGTAGTAGTGTATAAAATTTCTGTACTTCAATATGAGTTTAGTACTCTTGGTTCGTAGGAAAACCAACATGTAACTTGCTTCATATAACTAACATACACACTTAGAGAAATTATATCATGATCAGGGTGCGAATTACCGGGGGGATGAAGGGGATTTTCCCCCTAAATCACATTTTGTCCTCCCCCCAAAAAGTCAGCTGAAGTATCCCCACCGGGGATGCTCGCTTTCCCCCAAACTATGTTCAGTATAACTCCAAATTTCTTCGGAATGATCGATGTAAACTATTCAGTTTTGATCATTTCTACTTACCACCTAATTACCCATTTTCAGCGTTGTTTAGTTGAACTATATTATTGTGACTATGGTTGTTACTTGCAACTGTACCTTCGTACCCTTCAGTTCGACATCGTTCAAAGTGAATTTGAATGTACTAATTGCGTATAACAAAGCCACATATGGATTTATAAATATTCTTAGCGGTTGGCCAAGAAGAAGTAAACAAATAGCTTCTTCCACCATACTTGGCGAAGTTCGGACATGTCATATTCATCCTCTACTAGGGCTGTTCCTAATTCCGGAATTCCGGAATTTTTCGGAAGGGAAATTCCAATTCCGGAATCGGAACACAGTTTCAAGACGTTCCGGAATTCCGGAATTTCGGAACGTTTCGGAATTTCGGAACATTCCGGAATTTCGGAACATTCCGAAATTTCGAAACATTCCGGAACTTCTTATTGAAAAAATAATTTTTGCTGTTACCCCGAACTGAGAGGTGTGCGCAAAGCTTAGTTTTGAAACTGGATATTGATTCCGCTGTGCTGAAGGAAAGAGTTTTAGTCCACGGCAACTGGTTTGTTTCATTCTCTAGATCCGTTCACTGTAAACGATTGCGCATAAGATTTGGAACTTTGTCTGGTTATCCATAAAGTCTCAATCATAAGTGATTCAGTGTAAATTCCGTGATTTTGTTGCAGAAATCGGAACATAGAAATTCGAGCTAGTTCTTCCCTTTAGTTTGGTTTATCTTCCGAGAAACACCTTTTTTTTATAAACCACTTTGTATATTCTTTTTTAAATGAATACCGACTGTACCTTTTCCATTTATACGAGGCAGCCCTAACCAGAAATTGAACTGCATATCTTTTGATGTATGGCCATTGTTAAGTATAAGTACCTGAAGGAGGGGCAGAGAATCATTTATTAGAAAATACGATTTTCAGTAATTAAAGGGATAGGATAGTCTGAAATAAAAATGTACAATAATTATGCTGCTGTCCGTATTATGTAAAAATATGCATTATTGATGTTACATGAACTTTTTGGAAACTAGAATCAGTATTTCATATTTTCAGGTTCAAATCACGCAAAGCTAAAATTATTAATGCATCGCTTGTATTGTATTTAGTATACTGCATGCTGCAAACAGCAAAAAATTTCTTAGAACAAGGGATTACTCTTTAATGTTTTTTGTAACTTCTATAATCATGATGCTACTGCTGTTTTTTTTTAAATGAAAGCTTTATCAAGCATTATTTGCATAACTTGTCAAAATGTACAACGAGAGTAAATCGAATAGAGGTGCAAACTTTACATAATATCTTATAATTATTCACATGTACGCGCTACTCTTTTCTTGTCCTGCGACACTTATTTGAATAACTAACTAAATAAAGGTGTCTATCAGTTAAATACTAAGCATTGGAACCTACGCTACGTATGAAGATTAGTTCTAACTCTACTAATCAAAATTTTATGCAAGGTGATAAATGAATTATGTGAGTGAAAAACATTTAAAATTGGTTTGTTGAGAAATTGTATTAATCACCAATATATTATCAATGTTGTGAAATTCTGATGTAAAAGTATGTTACTTTCTTTAAACAATTACATCAATACAAGCCAACAGAATATGTACATTTTCATACAAAGCTGCAATATGAAGGGTAGTTATGCATTCAGATGAAAGGGTCTGCACCAATGACTAACTAACAACAAGAAAGGTAAATGTTCAATTAGTATACCCGAAATTGTGAGTAGCGATGGCAAAAGTTAAAAATGAAAGAAATCATTTCGTAAATGTTAATATTCACATTAAAAGTATTAGCCTAATGTTCATATTTCGCTCTTACGAAATAATTAATTTGTATCAAAAACTATTCGTACTTCGCGTAAATTGATCTTTACAAAAATTGATGTCTTACTTTCCTTGAGTAGAAAAGTTGACGAAAACTTTCTTTTTTCCTGATTTCTCTAATAAATCAGATAAAAAAGATCAATGAGATAAAAGAAGTTTGTTAAGCTAAAAGTCCCTAAAGCCCATTTTATGCGATGCAATTTTCTATGCAATCTTGCATGCTAAGAGTCATGCGTTCAAATTATTTCGTGTAATAATAATTAACATTCAACTTTCCATAGTAAATTGCACGTATTTTACCTTGTTCGGACATAGAACATGTGCAATCTACCATGGAAAGTTGAATTCTAATTTTTATTACAGGAAATAATTTGAATGCATCTCTCCTAATTTTGCATACATAATTGCCTTGTCTAATATCGTCTAAAGTCTACTTTCCCCTAATTAAAAAAAAAAATCATCTGGGCATTTATATGAAAATTGACATTTAATACATGCCCTTATAATATTTTATCAACATCATTGTTCTCTAACAGTATTATTTTGTAGCACAGAAATTTTGCTTTTTCTTTCAATAGTAATTTACATTTACATTTTTGTTGCATTATTTGAAGACGTCTCAGGTAGCATCAGTTATACCATTTCAGGGTTTCAGTTGTCAAAATTTTCACAATTATGTATTACTCATGTGTACTCCTTGTACTTTAGATTAAAAGTTCATTAATATAATTCCAAATGACATGACTACAAATGTTTCGTGTGCTCTTGTATTGTTTGCTTAATAGTAAAACAAATATTTTGGAATTAAAATGCCAAACATGTAAATTGTTTCCTTGTTGGTACTTCAAAATACAAAATGGCAATGATTGAAAAAAAAATGTAAAAGATAAAGATAAAATGCTGTACTTTATTCCAATAATTGTAAATACGAGAATGCATAACTGTTTAAGACATGTTGCTACTATATTCCATAGATACCATAGTGAAAACGAGAAAGTATTTGAAAGTAAATTTGTGGGATTAAAGCCTTGTAATAATGTTTGACAACCATTGCCTCAGGACTGTTTCGAACTTTTATATTCAAACTTCGAACTAATATTAATATTACGATTCCAGAATCAACAGTGAGCTTCAAAATTTCAATATTGAAAACAATTCCGAAATTCATACTTTTGAGCATTCCACAATTCCAAACTTTTGGAATGTTACGGAATTTGCGGAACATTCCGGAACTTCGAAACGTTCCGGAATTTGCGGAACATTCCGGAACTTCGAAACGTTCCGGAATTTCGGAACATTCCGGAATTTCGATACGTTCCGGAATTTCGGAACATTCCGGAATTTCGAAACGTTCCGGAATTTCGAAACGTTCCGGAATTCCGAAATTCCGGAATTCCGGAACATTCCGGAATTAGATGAATTCCGAATTCCGGAATACGAAATCGAATTCCGAACACCCCTATCCTCTACACTTCTATCGATTATCATCTTATTTTAATTTTTGTTATAACATGTTATTTCATTTTCCGGTGTACTCTTTGTTAGCACATGGTCTTAATTCCCTAGTAGTTTGTGTATATGCAACTCAAAACTTGCATTTAATTTGTGATAATTAGCATAGTAATCACCACCTTTTACAGTTTACGGAAATGAAGGTTTTTAAAGTTAACCCTTCATTTTTTCATCTTTCTTTTCACTATACAGTTTGCTGTACACGCTAATAATGTTGTCTGAAAAAACTGCAATGTAATGTTTTACTTTATTTGAATAACGTAGCCCATAGTGAATCAACTCATCTGCAACCTAACAGTAAAGTAATTGTAAGTGTTGACTTCCTGAGCCCCATCACGGAATCGATATTTGGAGGGAAAAAAGTCGAGAAGAGAGTAGCGTTAGGGGGAGTAGAAGCACAAGCTCGAAATTTGAATTGAGAGAATTTAAATATTTGGCCTTCGATTTGACCTTGATGTCAGAAATCGGGACCAGCAACAATCCATAGCTAATTTTCTTTTTTAAAAAAAGTATGTCCAGTTTAACTGATAGTTTTAGTGGTTTTCACTTTTTTTTTTTTTTTTGGCTACCTGTATGTAATAACGCAAAGTGGAAGATTTCAATATGAGTGGAAAAATTAACATATGCTTGTGATCATGGCTATCGCTCGGGCCGAATTATTAACTAAATAAACATTAGAGAGCTACGGGGAGAAGAGTGAGTACATTTTATCGCGTTCAGAAAGGTTTGGTGGTGTGTGTGTATATATCAGACAATGTATACGTGTATAGTTATTGTCGGTAGATTTATTAAATTAATAAATCTCTTATTTTTTACAGATGTCACACACACACACACACTCACACACACACACACACACATATATATATATATATATATATATATATATATATATGTGTGTGTGTGTGTGTGTGTGTGTGTGTGTGTATGTATGTATGTATGTATCTATGTATATGGAGGTAAGGCATTATTGTCCAATTTGGACTTTGCACCTTCAGACTTTATGAGCTGTTGGCCTAATTTTATCCCCCCAATATAGATTATCTAATTCGCACACTGATCATGATGATAACATTCTAATGGGTGCAACGGTTTCTGTGCGTTTCCAGTTTGAGTGCAAGAACATTACCGTTCGTTTGCCAACCAATTATGATTGACATGCAAATAAAACTTCTGAAACACCACACGTACACAGAAAGACAAATATCAGTTTGCGATTAGTTGCTGACTAGTTTTTTGAGAGGATAAACTCCTGCAGAGTAAGAATCATTTACGGAAACTTTACGAAGTGCCAATGAAGACCAATTAGCTCGTTAGATAGCCCTCATTATACTAATTATCATATATAAGAAAAAAACTGTCGAGAAAGTTGACTTTAAAATTTGAAGAAGAGTTGATGTAGAGCCTAACGCCGAATACCTCTCAAACTGAGAAGATACCTCTGTCCGGTCAAGGAATTATACAAAAAGTCATACGCGACAAATAGAATGACGTAGGCATACAGATAGAATCGGAGTAGCCGCCGTGTTTCGGAGTTCCCCCAGAATGGTGTGTAATTTCAAATGAAAAATATGTAACACTGAAAACACAACACTGAAAAAGAGCAATACAGCGCGCGGTGAGATCTACATACCGGGTATTCGAAAACTCGCGAACCAACTATAAACCACCATATAGGGGACATCAAGATAAGAAAAAAAGTCCTTTGCAACTTTAGTCAGAGGTGACTAGTTTCGGAGATATTAAGTCCCGATACCGTGGGCTAAATGAACTTGAGAGCTCTATATCATCACAACCCTGAATGATAGAGCGAATGCGGCATGGTCACGTCAAAGACTTCAAACCTACTCTAATCAGAAATGTGTATGTCGAAATTCTGAAATGTGTCAGCGAAGGACTCCCCAAAAGAAGTGGGGATTCACCGGAAATTATCTGAGGAAAACTGGGTCGAAATTAGAATGTATAAAATGACATGTTGATAGGAAACAAGTATTCGGTTGCTGAACAACGATATGTCAAAAAGCTATACGAAAATTTAAATGCGTATGATGTTATGCGTAGTTGCATAACGAGCAGTAACTGACAGAGCAAAAAGAGAAATAAATTCCATCTCAGTTGCGTTCAATTGTGAAGGCGTAAAGTTCGCTCATGCGGTGATGATTTGTATGTAAATTGGAACAATTACAAGAAGAAAAACACTACACTGATCTGAAATAAACAAGAAAAGCTCCATGAAGGTCTGATGGTAACGAGGCGGTCTAATGTGATTGAAGATTCAGAGGTGGATGTAGGATATGATGTGTATGTATTGACAACTCGTTCTTGTGATCATAACAATGATAGTTGTTATGCGTACAATGTACAATTACCTCTAAGCTGTATCTGCTGTTTGTTAAACGAAACAAATAATGATCGCCGAATACTTCCATGAAGCACTTGTCCAGAACGAAGGACAAGTTAAATTGCTGTGTACAACCTGCATTGAGTACTTTCCTCTAGAGAGGGTATTTGACGTCTGTACTCGAATCCATGTCTTTGCATAGTATGAATCCAAAGTTCACGTCATACATGTCATAAACCGGAGAAAACGTATCATAATTTAATGGCTCCGCCGGACAACGTTGAATTAAAAACACACCAAGTGTGCAGAAAGCGAAACAATAGTGATGCCGTATATAAGCTTAAGCTTTCAAGCTCATGTCGCTAGCTGTTCAGGGATACCAACCTCAAGAGTATGAAAAACGAACTGATCCACGCGGTGGGGAATGTTGTTTGCTACGTTATTCTGTTCACATCTTAATTTGACAGAAATTGTCCTTTGCAACGTTGTTCGACGGAGCCATTCAATTGAATCGGTCATTGCAGAAAGGGCTTAAGTCCAGAATTATTAAGGAGGATTGGAGTTTGAAAAATTCAACAATTTCTTTATTCAAATCCTTCGAACAAATATTCCATACTTGTGATTTCAGCATTATAGCTTTAAAAGCTGTAGTCACAAATCTGGGATGTCTGTTTGAGGGGTTTAAACATAGGAATTGTTGAATTTGTCGAACTGTAATCCGCCTTAATGATAATGGACTTAAGCACTTCCTGCAATGAGCGATTCAATTATGAGAGTGAATTTGTCTGTTCTATACATCGTCCGATGTGTGGCGGTCCGGATATGTGGCGACAGAATGGAGACGTTACAAAATAGAAAATGGTTATTGTACTTAATAATATGATAGGTAGTATAAAACAACATCTCGTCCGCCTTCTATGCTATAGAAATACAAACCCATGTGTTTTCTATTGGCAGAAGTGCGGTAAATACACACTGTATTTACAGAAGGTATACGCACAATACTGCATGTACACAAATGTTAGGTCATTATACAATATAATCAATGTGTTCAGCACATGCGACAATCAGTAAACGAAATAGCTGATATTCTCAAAAAAAATGTAAAGATAATTGCATGATACGTACACCATTACCTATGACGGCTATAGACAGTGTTATGTCTGGGGTAAAAAGGTCAAAGTGAAACATTTGATGTTAAACTAGTGCTAATTTTCAAAATGTCCACCCTCCATCCATATACACGACGCTGCACGCCGAAGAATGCCATTTTGTGGATTAGATAACATGTGATTAACAATTGTGGTAAGAGCAGCGTGCAATCTGGCAACTAGGTCTTCTGCCGTATGTGGTTTTCACGATATAATACGGATTTAATATGAGGCCACAGAAAAAATCTAAGGGTCAAATAAGGAGATCGTGGGGGCCATGCCACGGGACCAAAGCGGCCAATCCACCTATCATGGAATCGACCATTCCACCATGCTTGAGCGGCAGCAGTGGGATGGATAGGCGCGCCATCGTGTTGGAACCACATGCCTTGGCGATGAAACAGTGCAATATCTTCGAGGAGGCCTGGCAGAACGTCCTAAAGAAATATTAAGTATCCTTCTGCTGTGAGCCGTGCAGGGAGAAGGTAGGGTCAAATTACATGGTTCCCAAGCATGCCAGCCCACACATTGACAATACATTGCACCTGATGGCTAGAGCTTCGGGTGGCGTGTTGATTTTGTTGTGCTCAAATGTGGCTGTTATGTGCCTTAAAGAAGCCGTCGCGTGTAAAAGATCCCTAATCTGTCCACAATATTTGTTGAACAAAACGGCTTTGTGCTCTGATCCATTGACAAAATTCCATTAGAGGCTCATAATCATCTTCCGACAAAGCTTGCACTGCAGTGTAATGAAAAGCGCGCCAATCATTATCACGCAGAGTATCCCAGACTAGAGAATGCGCCATACTTAATTCATGGCCTATGTCACGCGTGCTGGCAGTTGGAGTTTGTCGCACTGTATCACCAATATGGTCCTCGACGTTTGCTGTGCGACGAGTACGGGGACGACCTGTGTCAAGTGCTAGGGAAGGCATTACAGTGCCACGTTCTCGTAACCTTTGGTCCAACCATTGAAAGACGTTCTTATCTGGGTGCCGACGATTTGGATATCTCTCTGCATACACACGAGAACCTGCTGTAGCATTTCCGTGGCTTCTCCAAAAATCGTGTATATATCACAATATTCATGGACCTGGTACTCCATTTGACACTGTTTTCAACACTTTCACGCACAATAACGACACACACGTTTTATTGACGTTTGTTCAATCACTATGTAACGATGTTGAAGTATGCCTCAGGCTGGCAGTATTACTTTACAGTATTCACTTTCGCTGGCACTAGTATTGGCTTCAATAATGAAAACACTACCCGCACTTTACTCCAAATTCATAGATTTCACCACACAGTAAGCATAACTCACAGAGTTGAGCACACACGATCAAGCCGCAAACTAGAGTGGCACCAAGAGTTGGCAAGTTAAGGATGAGAGCAGCAAGGAGGTGTACACGTCATGAAACATCACGCGATTTATCAGTTTGATCACCAAAAAATTGCAGCGAAATGTAAAATAATACTTGGAGACAATACCTGCTGAAATAAAGCAAGAATTAGTTAATGATATCGAACAGTATGGAAAACCGTTCGGGTATCCTGAACCTTTTTGGATTTTTGTGCCATGCTTAAAATATCTACAAAGTTTCAGAATGTGTTACGGTCTAGTTGAGGCGTCACAAACTATAATACATTGAGATATCCCCTTGCCACAAGTGTTGCCACGAGACGAGACGTATTTCAGGTCTTTCTGGAAAACAAGACGACATTTCGAGACAAGACACACATTTCATTTTTAAAACAAGACATTTTGGTGTCTCGTGTCGTACCTCGTTTTAGAGACAAGAGACGAAGTAGGGGACGATATTTTATTTTCGAGACGAAACAGGGACGAGACAGCGCTTGACGAGACGAAACGAAACAGCCCAAATTTTTTGCCCCGTCTCGTCTCGTGGCAACACTACTTGCCATAAACTCATTACTTCTTTGCTCTTGCGCACAAAGGGCACAAAAATGAACGTGGACGGCGATGATATTCCAAACGGAAATCTGCATACAGTAATTCAATGATTGTCTTGCACCCTGTTGTATAGTATCCTTACAACTTTGTATAACGCACACTTCCACACAACCACCCTCATTCTATACAGAGTGGCCGCTAGCTACCAACGAATTACTGTTCAAACAGTCGGTAATCAGCAATGGAAATTTATTATTATTATTATTATTATTATTATTATTATTATTATTATTATTATTATTATTTCGAATTGTCCCTACATAAAGTTTCGTTGCAATTCTTCATATTCTTTTGGAACTTCTGACGTATATTTATTTGCACTTTTGATATTTCGTCATGAACGGTTTAGAAGGTCTGTGCCCCCCCCCCCTCCCAACTGTTTATTTCCAGGAAAATACGAAATACGTATTCCCTCATTTTACGTCTACAATTTCTGTGCACAGTTTCATTCACTTCAGTCTACTTCTTCTTGCCTTTCAGCCGTCAACTTTCAAAATTTTAGATGGGTGCTTTTGGCCCCCCCCAAACAGTTTTCCCCCTGAAAATAAAAAAACGTATTCGTTTAGTTTTGCCTATTGTTCATACAGAAAGTTTCGTTGCAATGTTTCATGTCCTTTACACACATCTGACATACTGTTACTAGCACTTTTGATATTTCGCGATCAAAGGTTTGAAGGGGTCCGTGCCGCACCCAATCATTTTTTCCAAGGATTATGGCATTCTCTAATAATCGAGCATAACATACAGTAATTTTATTCCTCCGTTGTTTCTTTGTCATTTCTGATGGTTTTTTGTGCATATGTGTCAATAGGATGAATGTTGTTTCTTGTATGAATCTCTATGAAAACGAAATAAATTACATGATGTCATTCATTAGACTATTGTGTAGCAAATAGAGAATGCGTTTATGATACTTATGTATTGTGTACATTCGACTATGTTGAGAGAGTTTTATCAATATAACATTTAAATCTTAATATATATAATAAATATTAGAATTATATTTACTTATCAGTGGCCTATTTCTTAGAGCTACTAGACTAGTAGTACTTGTTCCCACACTTGAAATATTATTCTAAATATACAGTGTGTATTCCTCAAATTTTCAAGAGTAAAATACTAGCAACTAGTTTATGAAATACTGTAACAAGGGCACATAATTTGTGCTACCAACATTTCACAAAAATAATGTAGGCACTGCACAGTTAATACCCAAAATATATTGAAGATTTGTACCACTAGTTTTGGTAATTTTGCACGCATAAATAACGTAAGTACAGTATAATCATTTATGTTTGAAGAAAGACTTGGTCCTGAAAGTGTAAACATTGTGCTGTTAAGTTTCTGTAAAAGAATTTCAGAAACAGAAACAAAATCTTGTGGAATTTATAGGGTTCAGATTTCTAAGCTTTCGGTATCTTCATCATTTAGCCCGTCACGTCCCTCAACGGAGTTCTCTACTTGAATTCAACAATTGGTAATGGGATGCTCTCAAGTTCGGGTGAGCCTTTTACATGTCTACTTACAAAATCAAAAAAAAATCGACAAAATATGGATGCTATCCGATCATTTTGTCTCAAATTCTAAATTTGCGCATGTGACTGTATCTCTCTTTCATCATATTTGCATCATATTTGCAATGTCATCAGCTACGGCATAAGATTGCTTGGGAGCAAAACTTGAAATCAAAAAAGCGCTATACCAATGAGCTCACTCTCACTAAGCATTTGATTAAATGTATGTGTTTTCACACTGAAGGTGGGGGATTCGCTCTTCCTATCCTCCTGAAGTGACAGAATATTAATTCAGACTCTGCAAAGTTATTTCAGATCAAACGACAGAAAGAGTGTTTATTCCAACAGCAACAGGACTGACCTTTCATTTGTTGTTGCACTTTATCTTCACGAATAGGACGAATATCAAGTAGTATGTTTGGCATAAGAACTAAACGTCTAAGATTCATCTTATTTTGGAGAAATGATGCTGTAGACGGCAGTGGGAATTTCACCCAAGTGTACGGGAATTTTCAGTGCCTGACGATTATGCCAACCGCCTTCCTTTACAGATAATTTGGTTGCATACTTCCCGGCAAAAGATTCGGACTCAGCTGGTGGAGCACATATGCTGTAAATCTCCGTATGGTTGTACAGCGGTGGACACTTCTAAATGGTACAGCCATATGGAGATTTACGGCTAAGGTGTACCATTTAGAAGTGTCCACCGCTGTACACAAAGGGACACTTCTGGATGGTACAGCCATATGGACGTTTACGGCTAAAGTGCTCCACCAGTTGAGTCCGACGCATTTGCCGGGAAGTATTGCAACCGAATTAACTTTAAAAGGAGGTGAGTGGCATAAAAGCCAGGCACTGAAAATTCCCGTACACTTGGGCGAAATTCCCACTATCGTCTATAGCATCATTTCTCCAAATGAAATGAATCTACTTCTTATGGCAGACATATTACTTGATATTTGTTCTATTTGTGGAGATAAATTGAAACAAAAAAATTGAAGTCCAATCCTGTTGCTATTGGAATGAACACTCCTTCATTCGATTGATCTGAAATGACTTTGCAAAGTCTGAATAAATATTCTGTCACTTCAGAAGGGTAGGACGAGCGGATACTCCCCTCCATCAGTATGAAAACACATACATTTACTCAAATGCTTAGTCAGAGTGCGCCCATTGGTATAGCACTTTTATGATTTCAATCTTTGCTCCCAAGCCATCTTATGTCATAGCTGATGACCTTGGAAAACGAGAGATGCAAATATGATGAAAGAGAGATACAGTCACATGCGCAAATTTAGAATTTGAGATAAATTGATCGGATAGTATCCATATTTTGTCGAAAATTTTGATTTTGTAAGTAGACATGTAAAAACTCACCCGAACCTGAGAGCATCCCACTACCAGTTGTTAAATTCAAGTGGAGAACTCAGTTGAGAGTATCAGATGATTACAGAGGGGAAGAAACATCATCAGATATGAAAAAATTGAACTGCCCTGAGCAGGACTTGAACCACCAAACTCATTGTTACGAAGCAACGACTCTACTCACTCACCCACGGAGCCACACAGAAAGGTAGGCAGTCATAAGTCAGACACAGAACGTTTGTTACTTACGAAACGTTTATTTCTAAGGGGGAAAGCTAAGCAAATTCACCGTGTCTAGTTTTTCTTTCCCTGACACTAACTTAATTACTGTTGTTCCAGCCTGGGAAGAATATTCCCCACCACCTCCATAAACTTTCCTAACAATTTTCATACATTTATATATAGCAGCACAAAACATTTATCCATGGCTGTTCTGCACAATTATACTTACACAAAACAATTACTTCCAATTCTATTAATTCCAGTACCAAGTAAACAGAAATACTGGATATGAAATTCTATATCTCGCCAATAGTCTTGCAGAAAATATCCAAATTCAATTTTTCTATTTGAAACAGGGGGAGCATACACCCAAGTTGCGCCCATGAGATTTATTTTGCGGAGGAGGGGACAGAAATTTACATTGAAAATGACATAATCGCACGTTTAATTATAACAATTTTATTTTTAAGAACGCCAAATGCGAAGGTGAACGGATGTATTCTCTTTGGCTTGAAGGAATAAAATTATGGCTGAAAGTGGAAGTGAACAGAGACCGATGATGTTTACGAAGAATGCATGCTACCAAGCAGTGGCGTTGCCAGGAGGTCTGGAACTTCCGGACATTTGCACAAGTTGTTAAAATAAGGCCAAAGGGTAGAAACATACCAAAGACACCTCGCGATCGAGGTCGAGGTGTCACTCTCGATACTGGCACAAACAAATGGATTCAAATGGGTATGCGCATGCGGAATATGTAGGCTACATTGCGGCCTAGAGGTCGACCGCGAGGCTGAATCAGTGGTCGCGATGATAAACAACGGAGTAGGTTTTTACATCGATGTTCAGCGGGAGCATTGCTTTGGCTCATGTTCTCTTTCGTTCTCCTTGAAGCGCTGCAAGGAATAAAGTCTTCATTTGTTTAAAATTTCGTCTGCAGAGGATTCTGTGTGTTTATACTCGAGAGGATTCGCTGCACTGTTAAATTGATTATGAAAGACACATTAATAGAACTAGTGATGAATGTTCCAGTAATATGGGATAACAAACACGAAAACATCATAACAGACAAGCTTAAATAGAGAAAAAAAATAGCAACTGAAATGTGAATGTCTGGTAAGTTATTCTTATTAATTTGAGAATTATACTGTAGCTTATTAGAAAAAAATAAGCTACTGTTAATTATATATATGCTTAAAAACTCCACTTCTTTCCCCCAATTCCGAGATTAATAAAAAAGGTTTCTTCTAAATTCATTACTGATATAAGGTAAAGAAATGCCTGTAAAGACAGGCACATATCCATAGGGAGAAAATATCGTATAATGGAATTGCAGTGCCGAAACTTCATTTGCTACATTTAATACCACCTCCGAACCGAAACCTCAAGATATACCTGTTTTTTTCAAGCACCTGGAGGAATTTTTTTTTTTTTTTTTTTTTTTTAAAGCCTCCACTTTCCCCTGCCTTGGCCGATTTCTTACGGTCTTATTATAGGGCAGTCGCAACTTGCCTCTGCCTTTTTTTCTCTCTCATATACTCTTTTATTTCAGTTTTTTCTCTCTCTTGCTATTCGGCTTTGTCCTCGACAGATTTGAGGTGAGGCTCTGTTTTATGGCATGGTACCTAATTATATAAACCATGCCTTATTTTCTTCTTTTTTTAAAATTACTATTTATATTTATTACAATTATTATTATTTTTTTTTTTTTACAAAAGTACATACACAGACGATCACAGACATAAAACCTGAAAAGAGACAAAGCTGAAAAGATACTAAAAATAAAAAATGATTAATATAATATATAAAAGTGATAGTTATAGTAGTAAAAACACAAAAATTTCCTTCTCGTTTATTAGGAAATCGGTACTCCAGACTTCCTAAAAGTTTTTCTTCTTGTTTGTTAGGAAATCGGTACTCCAGATTTCCCCAAAATTTTCTCATATTAACTTATCTTTATTGTTTATTTACTTTTTATCTAGATTTGAATTTTGCCTCTTGACAGAACACAAACACTACACATTCTGCACTACAACACTACACTAACACTAAAACACTAAGCAGATAAAGTGTTTAGCTCTTGGCTTCCTCAGAGCTGATTGTTTTATTTGATATCAAATCTATTTAATTTTATTTTTATTTTTAGTGTATCACACAAAATTTATCTTCTTCTTCTTCTTTCTTCTCGTCTTTCTTTCCAAAGGTTTTCCAAAACATGCCTTGCCAGAGTACTAAATTTTTCTAGTTTATGTTCTTCTTCTATGATCGTTTTTATGCTATTTTCTTTCAGTTCATTCCTTATTTCTTTTATTGTATTGTTTGTTATATATCTGTCGCAAGACCAGAAAATATGTTCCGGAGTGTGAAGATCGCCACAAAAGCATTTATCATCGTTTTGTAAGTTTAGTCTTTTAAAATGTGTTTTAAATGGTCCATGTCCTGATATATATTCTATCACATCTTTACTTATATTTGCCATCCTTTCTCTTGTTTTTAAATCTGGTATAATATTTCTAGTCCTGGCACCTTTCCTGGAATTTTTCCATTCTTCTTCCCATTTTGTTCGAATGATTCTTTCAATATCGTCATCGCAGCTTGGTATTTCTCCTGTGATTTCTAATATCTTCGTCATTTCTTTATTTTGGATCCAAGTCTTGATACATTTTCTTAATATTTGGAGATGTATCGGTTCTTCATATGTAAGTAATTGCAGTACTTCGGCTGGGATTGTCTTCATTATGTTGTTTACCCTTATTAAAATAAGTCTCTGTACTCTTGTCAATGTTTCTTTTAGTTTAATGTTCATAAAAATTCGGTGCCCCCATATGCCCACGCAGTACTGTAAGATTGCCATTAAAATTGTCTTGTTATATAATTTGAAAATCTTCTTGTCCAATCTAAAGTCCTTTGTTGCAACTGTTAGTAATTTGTTGGCTACCTTTTTTGCTTTTTCTGTTATTTCTGTTATATGTTTATGAAAGTTTAATTTTTTATCGATCCATACTCCAAGATATTTGAATTCATTTACGTGTTCAATTTTTTTATCATTAATTTTTATTATTGGATCCCTCTTTAAGATTTGACCAAAGACCGTGTATTTAGTTTTACTTGCTGATAAATTTAACTTATTTTCTTTGCACCAATTATCTAATTCTGTTAATACTATTTTCCCTTTTGTTTCTATTTCATTTCTTGATGATGCTGAAAATACAACTGCCAGATCATCAGCATAACCCACAACACCGATTGTTTCTTGCATATTATTTAAGTGATTTAAACATGGCTGTAGTGTAACATCCCACATTAAGGGTCCGAGTATCGAGCCTTGTGGGCAGCCTTTTGTGCTTATTGTTTTAATGGTTTCTCCCGGTGTTTGTATTTGTATTTGTCTTCCGCTACAGTAATCTAACATTATATTATACAGTGTTTTACTGATGTTCATTTTCTTTAATTCGTTGAAGAAAGCTGGCCACCATAAATTATCAAATGCTCCACTTATGTCAGCGTAAATCACTACTTGATATTTTTCTACTTTTCCCTCTTCTATCAGGTCTATCATTCTTTTAATAGCTGTTTCTGTGTTTTTTCCTTTCCTAAAACCATATTGTAATAAGTCATTTTCTAAAACTCTCGTCCGATTAATCCTTTCTGTTATTGTTCTTTCAAACAGTTTGCTTATAATATTTAGTAAACATATAGGTCTATAGGATTTCGGATCGTCATCTTTTTTATCGTCAGATTTCTTAAAAATTACTAAGTTAGCCTGTTTCCATCTTCTGGGTATTTGTCCTTTTTTAAAACATAGATTAAACAGCTTTGACAAGTATGGTGCCCATTTATCCGCGTTTTTCTTATAAATTTCTGGTTTTATGCAGTCTGGACCTGGAGCCTTTTTATTTTTTAATCTTTTAATGTGATTTATTATTTCTTCATTCTTAACTTCTTCATTTTTATCTTTTATTGGAGTCACCGTCATTAAATTTCGTAGTTGTGTCTGTGTTTCATTGTCTTCCCGCTGATCGTCTTTTGGCAGCAAGATGTTCATCAGGTATTCCACTGTTTCTTTCCAGTTTTTTGTGTACGTCCCGTCCTGTTTTCTGAAGGTTGAAAGAGTGGTAGGTGTTTTTACTTTTTTGCTTATTATTTTATAAGGCTCTCCCCACGGATCTATATTCAGATTTTTTTCGATATAAGATTGCCAGCTTCTTTTCTTACTTTCTGTTATTTTATTTTGATAGTTTTGTTTTAAATTTCTGTACTTGTTTAACCTTCTTTCTCTTAGATTATTATCTATAGTATTTTGGTATAATTTTCTCGCTTTTCTTGTCTTCCTCTTTAAATTTTGTAATTCGTTTGTCCAAAATGTATTATTATTTATTTCTAATGTAGTTGTTGTTTTAGTTTTAGTTGATTTTTTTATTGCACTTTTTGTTGCTTCCTCTATCTGTTGGCCAAGTTGATCTAGGTTGCTCCCATCTTCTATTTTTGGTAATTTTATTTCGTTCCAAAATTTTTCCCAATTTATTTTATCTGGGTTATATAGAAATCTTTCCTCTCCCTTGTTTGTGACTATTTCTTGAGTTTTTGTTTTTATTATGTCGAAGATTATTATATTGTGATCACTTTCAGTGGCCGCATCTAAAACTTTCCAATTTTTTATTAGGCTGTGCATCTTCGTTGATGCTATTGTTAGATCAATATTTGACTCTCCTTGACTGCTTCTATAAGTGGGAGGATTTCCTTCTTCGTTGATTATTGTTAAATTATTGTTCATTATTAGATCTTCCACTCTTTCTCCTCTTTTATCTGTTCTATTACTATGCCATAAATTTGATTTTGCATTCGAGTCCATGCATATTAAAATACTGTCTCCCTGGTAGATCTGACAGAAGTCATCGATATTGTTTAAAAAGGGTTCTATATCCATGCTATATTGGCAGTAACAGTTTACTAGTTTGAAATTTCCTAAAGTAGACCTTAACTCTAAACACACAGTCCAATTATCTCCGAATTGCGTAATATTTAATATCTTTATATTTTTGTTCCTATTTATAACTGCTGCCTGTGGTTTTTCACCTGTATTGTATAAATTATTGTCTCCTCCTGTGTGACTTTTAGATACAATTGTTTCCCATGTTCCCATGTTTGTTAATTTTTTGTTTCTTGTATATGGTTCTTGAAGGATAATCAAATCTGCTTCCACTTTTTCTGCCAAATCTTTGATTTCATCCATTACTGTTTTGCTTCCCTTTGCATTTAGTTGAATGACTGTTATTTTTTCTTCTTTAGCTTGGTTATTCATTTTGTTAATATGAGTTTGTCATAGTTCAAAGATTTTGTTGTTTTTTTTTTACTATTTTCTTCTATTAAAAGTCAATTCTTGCTATTGTTCTCTCATATAACAATTTGTAAGTTGCACAGTCTTGATCGTTTTTTGCACTACATTGTTTTTTCCTTTTTGTGCAAGGGATGCATACTTTCTGTTTATCCTTGTTAGGACAATTTGTCCGGTCATGATTTTCTCCACAGTGGTTACAGACTCTTCTCTCCTCTTTACAGTACTTACTTATGTGTAGGTAGTCACAGCACACCGAACACTTGGGAATAGTTATAAAATCTTTTATTGCATGGGCCTCATACATGAGGTATACCCTGCCATTTTGTAGTAGCCTTCTTCTAATTCTAGAGGTGACTTCTATGTCTAAATGACATTTTCTTTGATTTTTGGGTCCAGTTCGAAACCTTGGTTTTATTTCACTTTGTACTTCTCCTGTTTCTTCTTTTTCGAAGTTTTGTTCTATGAGTGTCTCTATTATTTCTTCATCTTTGAAATCAGATGGGACACTGTATATAATGAGTAATGGTTTTTTCTTCTTGGGTTGTTCTACCATTACCATTTCCTGAAGTTTCTTGTTCCTTATTATTTTTTTCATGTCTTCTTCGGTAGCAGTCTCTACAATTACTGTGTTCTTCATTTTCCTTAATGATGTAATTTTTATTTTCTCCTTTGCCGGGTTTACATTTGAACAGAATTTTCGGTGTACTTCCGTTACATTTTCGTTGTTTTTTCCTTTCAGAAATATTGTGGGCTTCTGCTTTGTTATTACTTGTTGCACCACCTGTGCTCTTTTGCTAGTCAGTCCTGTATTTTGTGCTCCCGAAAGAACTGAGGAATATGTTGGTTTGTTTTCTACTTGTTTTCCGTTTTCGGCTTTTAATTTTGCAATTTCGGTCTTCAGTCTTTCATTTTCTTGCTTCAATTTTTCGTTTTCCATTTTCAGATGCTCGTTTTTGCCTAGAGTTTTTGATTGTTGAATGAGCCATGGCCACCCCTGGAGGAATGGCCACCCCTGGCCCAAGGGGAAAGCCGCAATTTTATCGTAAATCTTGAGAGCTTTCTGGGCTGCAGAAAAAGGTTTGGGGGCCGCAAGCGGCCCGCGGGCCTCTATTTGGACAGCACTGATCTGGACCTAGGCATCGAGGTAGCGACCACTACTTAAACCTCGACCCCGATCGCGAAGTATGTCGTCAGCCTAAGATTGCGGTTTTATTCAAAATTTATCCGGGGCTGAACCCCGGACTCCCCCCAAATGAACGTTTACCCAGCAATCTCCCGAAATTAAATCCTTCTATGTATGAGACATGCAAATCAGTGTGGAATTCATTAGAGGAGGGAGGAATCTCGTTAACAATTTAGGCACTCTTTTTTCTGGTGGGGAAAGGAGAATGATAAATTTGAGAGAAAGTTCGCCCAAGTACCTGGAGGGATGGTCACCCCTGGCCCAGGAGGGGGGCTTCAATTTTTAATTTGCCAAGAGTTTAAGTTCTTTCCCCTCCAGAAAATCAGTAAACAAAACATTGGTTACTACTGTGTTAGTTAAGATTTATTTGGAAGAACCGTCTGCTAAAAGCTACTACCAAATAATCAGATATAAAGCGTAGCTAATAATCAAAAATGTCCGAAACATGTAATATTTGTGAAACATAAGAGAGAGAAAGAGATAGAATTAGTCCTGTACATAATAGTGCTCTTCGGTTATAATTTTAAACAATGGAACACTTTCCATCTCATCTTCCTGATCTTCCAAAATCAGCAAGTGGCACTACGAACTTATCTGTTTCTCTGTGTGTCTGTGACTGTCGGTCATTGATATACGTAGTTCATGCTCGATTGTTTCATTCTGAGAAATTCACTTAAACGAAAGAAACATTTGTTTCCCAAAATAATATATACATATATTGTAGTTACTAATTCGAAATGTAACGCGAAAAAAGTGACGCAAACTAGGTACGTTACCCTTACAGTTACTTTGGAAAAATGTAACGCGTTACTAGGAAACGTTACTGAAAAAGTAACGCGTTATAAGTAACGCGTTACTTGCGTTACGTTACTTCCCAAGACTGGTCTCAAGCTTACTTGCCTTGCGAACGAAACAGGCAACCCACCCGTCAGATAGTTCAATAGGCGGGGTATCAGTTTCGATTTCCGGTGGGAGAGACTTTGAAATATTAAATGTCCTCGATGTATCTGTGTTCGTGTCCATGTCGTTCAAGGTTACTGAAAATAACTGTTCACATCTGTTCACAAAAAGCTGGAAACTCGTTCAGAAACCAAGTCCGAAATAGTGAGCCTGGATCCATCACAATTCCCGCAGATCTATACACAGGGAATTGCATGTTCCCGCCGTTCTTTATATAGACACTAGCTACAAACCGTCCTGTCATCCGAGCGATGTGAAAATGTAAAAACAAAGTCAAACTACTCATTTTTGAGATTAATATTGATCGCACACCTCATGCACAGTTCCAATATGCAAAATCAACCATTATCTTAGGTAGAAATTGCTGAAAACGACAGAAAATGGATATTTAAACATCCAAGTAGAAACCTGTGCTGGAGCGATTCTATTATCAATATTATAACACAATCACTTGTAAGTTGTGTCTGTGGTCAAGTGGGTTTAGTACTGCTACTAACATTTCTGAAACTAAGGGAGGCGGTTCGAGCCTCCGTGCGGAAAGTTAAAGTTTCTCTTCGTATTCTTAAATATATGAGAACTTTTTTATAAATATAAATTTCTACTGTGAAGTGATTGGGAACACATTATCCGACAAATTGTCACTTTTCAAAACCCTGTCCCATTAACTAGCCCGCCATGTCCATAATTCATTTACGAAAACGCTAAAAATGAGAATATGAACACAGTTGAATACCTAAAACCACACGTCCAAAATGAAAATTATTAATATATATATTTCGGGGGGCTTTGCTAACTTCGTTTTTGGAAATGTGAACATTCTACAAGATACTTCATTCACTTTACAATATTTTATTTGAATAAACATAAAAATTCGGTAGGGGGATCAAGCCCGGAAGTCCCCTAAAATACACCTATATATATGCTTGTATTTTTTGCATTATAAAACCTTAGGGTATCTCATAATCTGGATTCTTATAAAGCAATTTGTACAATTATTTAGAAAATGTGTACTGCTTAAAATCGGATTAAATCGCAATGCCAGTAATCTGTAATATCTTATATTTTTATTTATTTACATTGAATGTGTACTTGTTTCATACTGTATAGCATGAATATTAGCTGCTACATAAGAAACAATTATCTATAATTGAATTTAAGTAGGAAATCGAAATAGTTATTAAAAGAAGAAGCTTGTGAAAATGAAGTGTATAATAATGGTTGTATCTGAAACAGATGTTGCGTAATGGTGTAGTTGGTTGCCTCGACAGCTTTGGAATACTGGGCTCTTCAAACTGTCCATCCTTAGGGATGCGCAGAGTCGAGTCGAGACACAGCTCTTCCAATAGAAAAATATACATTTTTCGAGTCGAGACATCACTTTTACAGCATATTGCCGAGATTAGACGGCCTCAAATCTTGTCTCGTGCGCATCCCTATCCATCTTACCTACATAAAATCAATTTGGATACGAAGGTTCAATTTCTTTTAACGATAATTGTAATCTACGATAGAGATTGAAGTAAAATATTGCCTTGAACTGGTTTATTACTCACTTAACCTTCGTATACTGCAATTATATCTAAGTTTGGCATAAATATTTATTATTATTAGAATGTAAACACTGAAGAATATATATTAACACACAATGAGAAAGAACTCAATGCTCGTAGTAATTAACAAATTGGTTGCATGTTTATTTAAAATTAACTTTCTTGAAATCTAAATCATCATTATTAGAAAGAAAGCAAGAGAACCGTTTTGTTAATTTGGACATATTATAAGGGATTGAGGAATGTGTATGTAATTGAACAGAATATATGAAACTAAATGGAATTGCATGTGGAACTGAACTTGAAAGAGGATAGGATATGTAAATGAAAAACTAAAGAAAGCAATGGTTAACATCAGTAGTTACTACTTACAGCAGATGAGTGAAATCTACCCCTAAAAAAAGTTCAACAATTCTGAAACATAAAGGCGTCACATTTTCTTTATTTCCTGACAAAATTGAAAAATGGATTTTGCATATTTTTCGTCTATAGCCCTTCAATATAGTTAGCTAACAAACCAAGTACGGTCGACTGACTAGACGTCAAGTGAGTGAAATTTATATAGGAAGTTTCGATACAGCGTTCACCGAAGTGACGCAGACGTGGTATTGAAGCTTCTGGTATGTCCTATTTCGTAATGGACTTTAGGTCTGTCAGATTTCTTTATACGTATCAGAAAGCTCTTTAACTCCATACTAAAGGCGTGTCGTATGATTTATTCATATCGTCAGGTATTCGAACAACCATGAGCCTAATTCGTTTTGCTTCACTGCTTACAAGTTTAACTTGAAGTAAATTCTTACTTTTCCACGCAAACATAAACTGTTTGAATGCTCATTTTATTATGGGTGAAATGTAAAATTCTGCAAGTAATAAAATTTTCATTTCCTTCTCCGAGATTCGATCCCTTGTTCTTTGGCTCAGCAGTTCGACACGTAGATAACTAGACTAATTGTCGTTGTGTAACAGCTCGCAGGAAAATCGGTTTGAACTGCACGAAGGAAATTGAGGCCATTTTTTATAAAGTTCGTAGTGCCAGTTGCTGTATTTGGAAGGTGAGGACAGCCTTAGAGAAATCACGTGTACTGATTCCAAGCACCTGGAAGATTTTGCCGTAGATTTTGACAGCTCCAAATCAATACTTTCGGTGAGTGAATTAGGAGTGCAATGATACTGGTAGTCTATTTTACTTTGATTAGTGTGTTTTTATAAAAATGGTGAACGAAAATATTTTACCGTTCGAACATTTGAAAGAATACTTTTTTCTTAAGAGCTGAGGATGATGGTGGACACAATTTAAAAGTAAACAGTCTGAACTTCCCGGCGGAAAATATTTATTAACAACTAGGGTTCAATAATTAACGATTTATAGTAAGGGGTTAATATGAATAAACTGTGTTCTGATGAGCAGGCCTACTTTATTACTAGGCCGAAATTAAATCCTTCTATGTATGAGACATGCAAATCAGTGTGGAATTCATTATAGGAGGGGAGGAATCTCGTTAACAATTTAGGCACTCTTTTTCTGGTGGGGAAAGGAGAATGATAAATTTGAGAAAAAGTTCGCCCAAATACCTGGAGGAATGGTCACCCCTCGGGTTCGGGTCCACGCAAAAAACATTGTTTTTAGCAACATTTATTCTGAGCATTCCACAAGTACTGTTACGACTTATATATAGTCTCAGGGAGTTTGAGCCGAATTTATTTTCAAATATGAGACTTCTTCTTATATGTTTTTCTTTTACTTGCAATATTGCCAATTTGATTTCAAAACTTGCAAGGTTAATTTCACTCATTGTTCTACGTTAGATTATGATGAAATTTTGCACAGCGACGGCAGTCGGGTAGTACTATAATATTTGATTCTTACTGTGATACGTTTAATTATAGTGCGGATACGTAACTAAGAAAAAAGTTTGTTAGCTGGTGCGATACACCATAGACCCTGGAGGAATTTCATACAAATTTAGCATATGTATATATTACCAATGGAAAAAATTACGGCAGGGGTAAGACACTAAAATTCTCTTGGAGCAGGGGATAACCAGGCGAAGGGTTCGGGGTGTGTGGACCTCAAACTTTGTAAAAATATTTATAAGAATTGATGTAGTGTTTTGTTGCACTTTCTGTCCTGATAATAGTTCTGAGACAAATAGATCCACAAATTCCGAGGGTGCACGTTTATAACAAATACCTCAAAATGCCAAATTGGTATTGAATTAATATTATAATCAATAATAAGGATCTGTGAAGCAACAACACTTGAATAGCTTAGGCCTGCCTACGGAATTAGTATAAATGAAGGCGAAAAAGTGGGACCATGGCTTCTCACAGCGGGGGCAAGTGGTTGAAGTTGCCCCCACTCTGGATTTGCAATACAATTTCGGTTCTTTCCAGATACGTGTCAAAATACATTAGATTTACTTACATTCTATACTAGTATTGAAGTATTTACTGTAGTTATGCAATGTGCGTAAATAATAGCTGAGGTCGCTAGTTTGATCCCATCTCGCGCCAAGTGGTCTCTGTAGTAGACAAGCACGGTGTGGTGGGTTTTCTTAGGGTTCTCCCGTTTCCTCCCACTCTTTTAATTCCACCATTTCATTATTTTCACCATTACTGTCTTCCTTAGCCTACTCGGCATAATCATGGGACGAAAACCTGCAAGATTTCATTTTACATAAGGTATTATGTGATTCAAGGTCTGTGTATTCGCAACTTAGGTTATGTCAAGTTTCTTAAGGACCACTTTCAGTGACCATGCTTCCCAATTCATGCCTCTATTGAGTTTCACGTGGCAAAAATGTGCATAAAACCAAGAGAAATTTCACCACTCATTTGCAAAATGATAAAATAATAGAAAGAAACTCGAACGTGGGAGTGCTGCGTGGAAAGCAAGGACTTTTCCAATACGCCATTACGACACTCTGTGATACATTTAATTTATATTCGTTTTAATTTGATAAAAATAGCGTACTACTTTCCCACAAACATCACACGACTTGTTGCCTTCAAATTGCAATTCACGTGGAAACGTATAATATCTTTCCTCACGAACATGAACAATATCAGAAACTTCTGACGATTAGAAAAAAAAGCAGAAAAACCATACCCTGAATCGAACATAGCACCTTCGGGTCGTGGGGAAAGCCATTCAACCACACGACTACAAAACAACTACTTTGTAGCCTTATTCAATTATTTCCAGCAACTATTTCCAACCACAAAATTATCTATTACACGTAACAAACAGCGAGGGATCATTTTGTTTATTGGGCACTTACATACATAACATGTAATAATCACCTTGTTAGCAATTTTATGTTAGCTATTTTATCATACTATACACGCGTTCTGTTAAAACACTTTGAATTGTGCTACGAGAGGAAGAAAACGAAACGGTAGTAAAGAAACAGAATTGTCATAAATCACAATATACAAATCACAATGAAAAAGCTTCGTAAGTTTATGATATAGCAACGAAACACCCCGCATCTCAAGTCAACATGTATATAGAATAGTGTTTAAAGCACGAGACTCTTGTTTGGCGGACTCGGGTTCGAGTAAACGGTACTGTAGCTTGAATTATTTCCTCAGCAAAAATACATCATTCTTGAAAATAGCTGCAACGAAATGTAGAAATCCGTCAGTTCCATGCAGAAAAACAAAAATGCAGGATTCAGAAGTGTCCTATTCAACAACGATAGTGTGCAAGCCGAATGCAATTACCTGGCATTTAATACATCCTACCATCATACCTGAGTGAGCTATTACTGGCCTTCCTTCCAGTGATCTCAGCAATAAAGTGAAAATGACATAAAATTAGCAGAGGCAAACAGTACTTTCACATCATTTATTTGTCCATGTTTTCTTTGTAGAAAAGTTATTTGACAGTTGGCTGTACACAATATTGCCCATATAGCTTAAAATAATTTGATCAGTCCGTCATTGTAGTAAATTTGAATTGCTAACGTGTAAGGAGTGGGGGTACATTTTGTATTAAAATATTGGTTTCCAAAATTCGTCAATTTTCGCATTATGCAAGTATGTAAGTCCCAAATTTCACAGAAGTAAATCTCCACGTTAAGCGGGTTCGCATATCCAGGCTCCTAACTATGAAAACATTTACGATCACTCCAACCTCAATCATTTCACAGATTCAACCTGTTGTATATAAGTTATTAGGACGTAAAATTAAATGTAGTTTATGCGAAAAAGACTTCCATGCATTGCAATACCTGTAACGCCCAAATATTCACCACAAACTTATAGTCGTATCGACATAAACAAAAGAAAAAAGTGTGGAGCAGGAAACCACTTTACACAAGTCTAAAAAAGCTTAGTGAAGACGTACGAGCTGGTCCTGTGGTTTGAATCAATAGTCTATCAAACAGAAGTTTATGTGTTCAAACCCTGTAGGAAGTACTCGTTTTCTTTGTTTTCTTAAAGGTCTGTTCCTATTTTCATCAGAGGACTGAAAACATTTCTTTGAATAAATATTTGGCAACAACTTTTCACTCAAATTCGATTAGAAGGGAACATTATATGAATTGTAAATCTAAAATCCACAGCTGAAAACAAAATATTAAGTATGTTCAATATTTCCTTATTATCCTTTGATTTGTAATGAAAAACTAATTATAAGCATTGATGATTTCAGATTCTCCCCGGGTAATGGTCAATATATGAATGAGAGAAAACTGATAAAACATTATTAGTCCACTTTGAGCATGATCGAAGATATGACCACAAAGGGGGAAATTTATGTCGACAGGGTCTCTAATTCTCCCACAAGTCATGCCCTGAAGTCGTCACTGTTTAAAAGGTATCCTTATCAAATACCTAGGTAGAATATTACATTTATTTCTAGTTCTACGTTTTGAAATGGCAAAATCATAATTTTAAAGATAATTATAAATGATATAAGCATTAAGATTTATAGAACTAATGAAGTAAATATTATTGTGTAAGTTATCGATTTCTAATCGGATTAAAACTAGAATATTCGTTTGCATCGCACTTTAAAGTAAATCCTCTCTATATATAATTCATATTGGAAAGCATGTTTAATTCCAATTACGTAATCAATATTTTTAACAATATATATTTTATTGTAATATTTTTACTATTCAATGTCGTATACACTTCATTTCCCAAAGCAAAAGCTCGCAAATGTATAGTGGGCTAGTGAATATTATCAAATAAATTATCATTTAGTTTACATAAATACTGCATCGTCTGATTTGATACTTCGTACTTTAACTACTACTACCACTACTACTACCACTACTACTACTACTAATAATAATAATAATAATAATTATTATTATTATTATTATTATTATTATTATTATTATTATTATTATTATTATTATTATAAAATCATAGCCATATCTTACAAGAATTTCAGGCTTACTCAATAAATGAATTGAACATGGTCACTACTCGAAGTTCTATTTATTCGAATCCGATAGAATTACAAAGAGAAACTTCGAGAACAGGTAAAAGAAAAATGTTACTTTGGTGGGACTGGAACTAACCTTTAAGAGTTCTTTACAATTTACAGACATATGCCTTAGACACTTTGTTTCTTTTCTTTATGTTAACTCATTCACTGAACGTATCTGAGTCACTTGTCTCTATTTTCTCCTCGATTATAGACGTTTTACAATAATTTCTTTTAAGTTTGAACGCCAGGAACACGGATTCAAAAACATCTACAACAACTAAAGTCCTCTACCAAGAATCAAACCCGGGACCCGTACATCAAAGGCGCACGTGCTAGCCACTAGACCAGCGTTAAGACCGAATGAAATGTAGTTTGAAGTGTCTGAAGCTTATGCTTATTTAGCCCTGATGTAATAATTATGTCTATTGATGTTTTTAGTTTACCTTATTCGTTATTTTATGGAATGATATATGCTATTCATATAGGTTCTATTAAGGATTCGTCCATAAATATTATATAAAGTATCAGAATTATTCATGATCTTTCATGGAAATTTACGGGTGCATGCACAGTAGACAGAGAGTGTAATTGGAAGGTGAGTTCAAGAGAGTTTATGTATTTCGCCGACATTATTTAATAGCTATGTAGAAGAGATAGCGAAAACGTGTCTACATAATGAAGATGGAATTTCGGTACTAGATAAAATGATGAGGTGTATACGATTTGGGGTTGATATGGTTGTTGTTGCAGAATTTAAAAAGAAAATTAATAAGATGTAGAAAACTTGGAAAAGCCTTTGTGAAGAATATGGGATGAAAATAAATGTTAGAAAGACAAAATCCATGGTGATTGAAACAAAGCGATCGGCGTCAAATATAGAAGTAGGAGCGGGAGAAAACAACAACTGACTAGTTAGCGAAATCTGAGTAATATTATTAGTGATGATACGACATGCGAACGTGAAATAAAAGCAAGAAATAGCGAAAGAAGCCTTTAGGATAAAGAAAATACTATTTTATGGGACCTTGAATAGAATTGAAAAAAAGACTCATAAAATGCTTCGTGTACTGTATTTTACTGTATTTATAGGACAGAAACATGGCCATTACGCAAAAATGATGAGAAACAATTTAAGGCTTTCGAAATATATGCGTGGAGAAGAATAGAGAGAAATAGCTGGGTCGAGAGAAAAACGAATGAGAGGGTGTTAGAAATGGAAGGAGAAAAATATTATTAACAAGAGGAAGGGAAAATGGTTGGGATATTGGTTAAGAAGGAACTGTATCATGAGGGATGTGCTAGAGGGTATGGTGGCAGAAAAGATAGAAAGGGGTCGAATTAGACTATATATACAGATAATTAGACTATTGGCGATACCAAAACAGAAAAATCGTATGTGAAAATGCAAAGGTTAACAGAAGATCGTGGAGCATGGCAGCTTCTCAGCCGTGGTAAGTGACCTGCTGGTAATGGTGGAATACTTCTAATATAATGATGCTGATGATGCACAGTAGAAACAGAAAGATCCACTTTATTGCTATTGCTAATACGAATCGCAATGCAATTTCTAAAGGCTGTAGATAACTATCTGCTACTATGCGAGGAGAAATCATATGTCGAGTAACTATGGGACCAACTGTCATTAAGATAGCTGGGGGTATGGGCTGTGACAAGAAAACAGTGAAGAAATTGATTTAGAGGTATGAAGAAGGTGGTTAAGATTTCACATCTCGGCCATGAAGTGAGAAACCAATAATAATAATAATAATAATAATAATAATAATAATAATAATAATAATAATAATAATTATTATTATTATTATTATTATTATTATTATTATTATTATTATTATTATTATTATTATTATTATTATGGATATTAATAACGGTATTAAAAGTTTTAAACTAAAAATAAACTTGTAGAATATGCAGATGTAATTATAAAAACTTTGCTACAACAATATATACACAGACCGTAATTCGGTGAGCTCTGAAATACAAAGTAACAAAATAACGTATAATATTAAGCCTACAGAGCAAAAAGTGGCATACACTATTTCGAGAATCGAGACAAGACGGGAAATATTTACGATACTTTTCGCCTCGTCTCGATTCTCATCTCCAAAGCGAGACGATAATTTGAGTTAGCCTTGTCCCGTCTCGAATGTAAAATGTTAAGTCTTATCCAGATTTTGTTTGGTTTGTTTTAGAATCTAGATGAGAATTTCCTCTTCTCATGAGCAACATTAAACTAAACCGAAATATTTTGCCTAATAACACGTTTCTGCTTGTAATGGCATGAACTGAGCGATAATAAGTTTCTAATTTTTAATCTTCTACGAGATAATAATTATTATTATTACTATTATTATTCCTGAAGATTTGATGGTTCAAGTACTGAAACATCCGAGTATTCAAATATCTGAATATAATAAAACGTGTGTCATCGCTGATCAATCACCATCAAAATTTCTTACGTAAATTAAAAAAAAATGATCGACGTGGATTCAATCCAAGAACTTCCAGATTACTGGTCAAGTGCCTTGCCCACTGAACCACGATCATTACAGTGAAAATGATTTGTCTTCTCAATGGGAAAGGGGACCAGTAATCTAGAACATTGCCTTCTTTGCCTCCGCTTGCAAAGTTGTATGTTATTTTTCTTCCTTTTCAAAAAATCTCTCGTATTTCTTTTATGATGATATAAGATAATAATCTTCGGAAAACTTTATATTAATAACATGAGTTGTTCTTAAACTTTTGGTTCACAAGTTTGTTTCTTCTCCACACGAAACTACAGATATGGCAGATTTAATTCTTATACTCTGCATTTGTTGCAAAAGCAGTCACAATTACGTGGCCAAAGATTTATGTCAGCCACGATACATTTGCCCTTTTTCACTATGAGGTACACTTGCAAACAAAATGAAAACAATATATAATATGTTGTTAGGGACTCTCTCAAAAAAAACTGGCAAAAATTGTGGGTGTCCCAGTTAGTCTTCCACTATTTTTTTTTTTTTTTTTAAATTTCCAAACACTTTTTGACTTCAATTTTCAACCCCAAAAAATTTCCAAAAAAAAATATTTTCCGACTTTTCTCTTTTGAGAACACCTAACACGTTTTTTTTTTTTTTTAGTGAAAATCGGTTGAGCCGTTTAGGAGAAAAAAAAATATTTCAATTTTCCTTCCCCCCTCATAACACCCCTACAAGAGCGCTTGGGGGATGAAAATTTTGGAAACTGAGTTTCTCATAAATGTTAATCGATACTGTAAATTTGGTGCAGATATGCTGGGGACAGATTTCACATGCTTATTCCGCTAGGCCCTTTACTACAATGACGGACTGATCAAATTATTTCAAACTATGTGGGTAATATTGTTTACAGCCAACTATCCAATAACTTTTCTACAAAGAAAACATGGACAAATAAATGACGTGAAAGTACTGTTTGCCTCCGCTCATTTTATGTCATTTTCACCTTATAAGTGAGGTAACTGGACAGGAGGCCAGTGATAGCTCACTCACAAGGAGAAGGCACATTTTGATAAGTGAACTTCAGAACTATTTTTTGCGAGGTGGTAGTGCACATTTAAGGAGTTAATATTACAAACTGGGAGAGCGCAATGAGCAAAAATGACGTAGAAAAACCGTCTTAAAGTTTTCTACTCGACGCATATATCGTACGACAGGACTAGCTCAGGAGCGTAATGCTCCCGGAAGTAGGAACGAAAAACGCAGTTCTGATTCGTTGGCGTTATCCATTTCTTGCCACGTTGCATTGAAATAGTAGAAATCAAACGATTGCCGTTGTCGGTTTTCGTGGCCGAGTGGGTAATACGAGTGCGAAATGTCGACGAGAGCGGACGTGGGGAAGAGTTCTCGGAAGACTGTTCTTACTGTTTTGCATACGAGTGTTAGTGAGACGTACTGTTATTAATAATTTTCTGAGCTTATTGCTCCTGTGTATTGCAGGTACGTGGTTTATTCTGTTGACCTGTAAAAGTGAAGTAAAATGAATCGTGTAAATACGATTCAATTTTTATTTGAAAATGGCGCACAGAAACCTAGTGTTTTTGATTGGATTTTTGAAACTTTTTATTTGCAAGAAGACGAAATAGCTGCTATTCAAATTCCGACCACCCAGCGTTGTGTGTATTTAAAATTAGTGCGGAAAACTCGAATGGAGCAGATTCTTCGCGACGCTAATGGTGAACTCACTTTCAAATATAATAATGGAGCCGTTGCTAAAGTATTGGTAAATGATGCTACTTTAGAAGTGAAAGTGTTACGCATATTTAATTTGCCCCCGGAGACTTCGATTCCTTGTATTCAGCCGACTTTAAGTGCCTATAGTAATGTGTTAAGTGTTACACCTGATGCATGGTCTAGACAATATCAATATACTGTAAATAATGGCATTTATCTTGCCCGTGTCCAGCTTAAACGAAACATTTCATCATTTGTGATGTTTTCAAAATATCAAGGACATATTATTTATGAAGGCCAGCCAAAAACTTGCCAACGATGTCATTCAGAATTACATGAACGCTCTAATTGTCCTTTAAATACTCGCCCTACAGTGTTGCCTATACCCCCTACTGTTCCGCGTCAAGTGCCTGTACCTCCCCCCTCTGCCATCCAATCTAGTACTATGGACAGTGAATTACATGTAACGAAGGAAGAAATTCAATTCAGTTCTAATGATGTTCGACCTGTAGCTTCAAGCGAAGGTGTTGAGAACCAAACACAGGCAGAAACAGCTGACGTAACACCAGAGGAAGTAGCTGGTGTTTCTCCCGTGGAACTCGCTCAGACCGAGGTAACTGAAGGTCAATTCACTTCAACAACAACAACAACAACGGGGAGTGTCGATAGAAAGCAAACAGAGGCTTCTTGTGTGATTCAAACTGATACAAACGATAATAACTCTGACCTTCTCAAGGACGATGTCATCGCTAGTAATGATGATTCTCCGTTACTACGATCTAGCCAACGCAAAATTAAACGTTCGAAATTAGAGAATAAAAGACATGATAATGCATCGCCAAAAAGACGGACACGTCAACAAATTGCGCTTCATCTGCAAAATAATAGTACTGCCTCACAAAAGAAATTAAATACGTTTGATAATCAGGCAAGCAATATGGACTGTTCTGAAACGGCGTCTGTAAATACCTGAATACTTCGTTTTCCTTTAGTTGTTTACATTTAACAGGAAATGAGTGTTAAGGTTACCTTGTGTTTACTGTGTTTACTTTGTTTACTAAGTTTACTGTGTTTGCTTATGTCATTATTGAGTTGTGTTACTGTTAATGTTAATGGCATGAGTTCGGAAACGAAACGTCAACTGTTTAAACAGTTTATATTTGACCACGATCCCGGAATTGTTTTTTTTTTTTTTTTTTTTTTTTTTTTTTTGCAAGAGGTAGTTGAAGATAATTTCGCTTATCTCTCTGGTTATAAATCTTATGTAAATTTGGGAGTGAACCGGAGAGGTACTGCAATTTTGATCAAGCACGAATTTGAGATTTCTCAGTTGCGCATGACACCAGATGGCCGTGCTATTGGTTTTCTTTGGAACAAAATATTATTTCTTAATATATATTCTCCTAGTGGGCATACTAAAATAAATGAACGTAAGATATTTTTTAATGAAACGTTAGTATATATGTTTAATCTGACATATGATCATGTAATTTTTGGGGGAGACTATAATTGTATTATTCGACCTGGAAAAGATGCCACAGGAGACACTGGTTATAGTCCTGAATTACGATATTTAGTCGATGGACTTAGGTTACAGGATGTTGCTATTTTTAAAAAGAAAGATCATTTGTACACGTATGTCCGTAGTAATAGTACTAAGAGTAGAATAGACAGATTTTATTTTAGTGATAGATTGTGTACACCACAAGTGATGTATGATGTGCGTGGTAATTCTTTCTCCGATCATTTTGCAATACTAATATGGATCCTTTATGATGTACCGCGAAAGTTAATGGGTAAATCTTATTGGAAATTAAACTCTCCTTTGTTAGATTTACCTGAAGTTAAAGAAAACTTTCGAAACTGTTGGATTAAATGTTGTGAACGTAAGCCCCACTTCAACTCGATTCTCAATTGGTGGGAGAAAATGGTTAAACCCAATATCAAAACCTTCTTTATGCGCATCGCGCAAGATCAGGCTATACAGACTACACATAGTTTGCAATTTTATCACAAATGTCTCCAAGAATTGAGTCACAGGAATGATCTTCCAGATCAATATCAAAGATTGCAATTTTTTAAAGCAAAAGTTTTAAATTTGCAACGGAAAAACTTAGAAGGTTTTAAGGCAAGAACACGTGATCCTCTGACGATTCCACACGAAAGGTTATCCATGTACCAGCATATAAAAGAAACTCGCCGACGAGAACGTCTCAGTATTCCTTCTCTTCATACAGGGGATGCGAATGTTCTTCAGAAGCAACCTGATATAGCGGCTTATATTCTCTCCGAATACCAAAATAAATTTAATGACATACCTGATCCTACTCAGTCTGATCCGCCATTTCCTCTGCCGCAAGTGAATTTTCCTACCTCTGAAACACACCTCTTGACCCAACCATATACAATGAACGGAATCCACCAAGTAGTTAAATCTTCTAGTACATTGAGTAGTCAAGGAGTTGACGGAATTCCGTATACTTTCTATCAATGTTATTGGGATATTATTGCCTCGGACTTTCTTGAAGTTGCTCATTATATTCTAGAGACGGGTCAGGTGTCTACCACATTTGCTACGGGGGTCATTGTTTTAATACCGAAGAAAGATAAACCCCAGGTCTTGATTGATTACCGCCCTATTACATTACTCAACTGTGATTACAAAATTATTGCGAAATGTCTTGCTCGTCGATTGCAACCTTTCATGCCTGATCTATTGCATGACGCCCAAAGTGGCTTTAGTATTGGTAACAAAATGTTAGATGTTCTAATGGACTTCCGCGACACAGTTGCTTGGTTTGATACCACTGATACTATGGGTGGTTTACTGAGTTTAGACCTCTGTCAAGCTTTTGATAATGTGAGACATTCCTATTTATTTCATGTTATGCAACATATAGAGTTATATCATAAATTCATTCAACAAGCCCAAACCCTGTTTTTACATGCAACTTCTAGACTCCAAGTCAATGGTTTCTTGACACCAGCATTTCCAATTCGTAAGTCCATACGCCAAGGAGACCCCTTGTCGTCGGTGTTGTTTAGTATATATCTCCTCTTATTACGGAATTCGATCGTCAGCTTACTGGAATTCCAATAAAAGGCACTAAACTTGCATTGCGATCTTATGCAGATGACATTAGTGTCGTTATCCGTTCAAAAGAGGATTATCAACAAGTTATGCAGGTTATGGCTCATTTTAGAACATCTGCTGGAGCTAGTCTAAATATGCATAAATGTAAATTTTTACAGTTTGGTGTTACAACTCCGACTTATCTGCCGACTACTATATCTGTTGTGTCGCAAGTCTCTGTATTAGGTATAGTCTACCAGCCAAATGTTTCGTCAATGATTATTTCTAATTGGAGGAGAGTGGTCACTAATATAAAGTTACTTTGTCAGGATATTCGTTTTCGACCATTTAACTTGGAACAACGAATCTGGATTTGTCATAATTATATTTATGCAAAATTATGGCATGTTGCCCAAATTTTGCCTGCTCCAAAGGATAGTCTCCGTCAAATTCAATCTTTGAGTCTTTGGTATATTTGGCAAGGACACATCTTTCGTGTACCTTATTCAATATTGTGTAAAAGGAAGGAGAGTGGAGGTCTTAATTTGATCAATATCCGTTTAAAGTGTTATGTTCTGTATTTCACAAAATGGTATTGTAAACTGTATCAGGAATCTCCTTCCTTCACTAAAGAGTGGGCCTTATTCTGGTATGAAAGAGTCGGTATACTTGCACCATTAAATATAGGTAACTTACTCCCATCTGTCTCTTATTTAAAAGAACTCTTATTGGAGGGCAGTTATTTACAACGAGATCCGACTCTTTCTTCTCGAGAGCTTGCAAAATAAAACTTGTACAATACAAGGTTACTTTCTGACAATACAACAGTCTCTCGTGTTGAAAGAATAAGTCCCACCTCTTGCTGAATGCAAATTTGGAAAAATATAAATAGTAATGTCATACCACAATATATACGCATTGAGTGGTATAAAGTCGTACATGATCTTCTTGTTACACCTGCTCGGTTAGTACGCATTAACTTACTTGCAAACAACGTATGTCACTCTTGTGGACAGGAAGATGATTCTCAACATCGTCTCACGACGTGTTCTAAGGTTTTACCAATATGGCATTTATTACGGACCATGTTAGGATATATACGCCACTGTGGAATTCAAGCATTCCCAGATATTTTATTACGCCTTCCTGATTTTTGCTATATGCCGCAGCCTAAACAAAATTCGATGCTCTGGTTTTGTGCTTATACGGTGTACTATCTGGTTACTCATGTTGATCATTCAGAATACCAATACAAATTGTTTGTGTACGGTGCGCATGTCAAATGTCAAAATGTTCCTTCTTATTATGGATTTTTTGCTAATTATTTGAAGTTTTTGTTTCCCCCTCATAACTTGGGGCGGTTTTTTGATCAGTAGTTATGTTGTATAATTTGTAGTTTTTGTTAAATTGCACAAATGTATTGTTAAGCTGTCAATAAATCAATTTAAAAAAGTGGGTTAGCCCTATATGCTAGTAATGAAAATATATTTTGACGTGAGTTCAAACCCGGCCGAAGTAAAGTTTTTTTACGTTTTTTTAAACATTTTATAACACTTTTTAAATTAAACTAGTATGAAAATAATAGTCAAAAAAGTTATTTACTTATTTTTGTGCAAATAAGTAATAGTACTAGTAGGAACGGGTTAGAAGTCCCGCAGGGCTCGTTTTGTTCCCCTTGTACTCCATGATATAAATGTTGTGACCAACTTAAAACAGCTGGCTAGTATAGCTTGTAAAACAGCTGGCTAGAGTAGCGCGCGAAAAACGTCCTTCCGGGAGTATTACTCTCCCGAGCGAGTCGTCGTACGACACGTAAACTTACCAAACGACGGCGTGGGAGACTGAGAAGAATCAGCGACTCAAGTGCAAACGGTTACGGGTTCGATTCTCGTTCGGGTCAAACTTTCTTCGTTTCAACCAATAAAGTAGGCATTTGTAACTATAAGTAAAATATTAATTCACCATATGTTTATAATGAATAAAAGAATATAAATTTTCAATCACTTGTAAATTCTTTTGATGTTCCATTTTAAATAGGAAAAAAAATTAATCTCTTCCGTGAATATTATTGTTACTGCAGTCGTTGTGTAAAAACTGTTCTTGTAGCTTCGTGCCTACATCTGTTGACAGTGTGAGAATTACAAGGGGAATGAGGGGTAAATCTGCGTTGGTTAGGACTATAGCAACATCCAGTACTAGCAAAGGGGATTTCAGCCCTCAACTTCTTTGTAAATCGCACACTGTCAACAGATGTAGACACGAACCGTCAAGAACATTTATTACACAACGACTGTCGTCACGTGCGCCGATCATGGGGCGTCCCTCCAAGCTCATGTGGGCCCCATGTATTTTTATGAATATGTATATTCATATGTATTTTTTATTGTTACATGTTTTGTTGTATGTATTTTTTATAAATGCCCCCCCCCAAATTTACAGAGAAATCGGCGCCGTTGACTGTTGTAACCAGAATACAATCGTGATATCGGTATTTTTACGGAATATATTAATTTTTGCTAGTTTACATGGAACATCGAAAGATTTTACAAGTGATTTTAAATTTTTTATTGTTTTATTCATTATAAACATATGGTGATAATATTTTATTTATAGTTACAAACGGTTACTTTATTAGTTTAAGTAAAAAACAAAAAAGGATTGACTCCAACGGGAATCGAACCCGGGTCGGTTTGCATACAAGCTAGACACATTACTCACTCTGCCACGCCATCCGTTGATATACTTGCGCATCGAACAGTATATATTGTGAGTAGAAAACTTTTGAAGACTGTTTTTCTCCCTTATTTTTGCCCATTGCGCTCTCCTAGTTTGTAATATTAACTCTTCAAATGTACACTACCTTCTCGCAGAAAATGGCTCCGTAGTTCACTTACCAAAGTGTGCCTTCTCCTTGTCAGATACGTTGGTAAGATGTTTGAAATACCTGGTTATTGAACTCGTCTTGCACACTATCGTTGTTGAATAGAACACTCCTCAATCCACCATTGTTATTTTTCTGCATGGAACTGACGGATTTCTACATTACGTTGCAGCTATTTTCAAGAATGTCGTATTTTTGTTGAGGAAAAAATTCAAGCTACACTGCTGTAGATTCGAAGCCGAGTGCGCCGAACAGGAGTCACGTAGTTTAACCACTACACCACATACATATTGTGTTATGTTGCGAGAAGCTTCGTTGCTATGTTATGAACTTATGAAGCTTTTTCGCCGTGTTTTGTATAGTGTGATTGATGACAATTCTGTTTCTTTACTACTGTTTCGTATTTTTCTCTCGCAGCAGAATTCAGAGTGTTCTAACAGAACGCGTGTATAGTATGATAAAATAGCTGACAAGGTGGTTGTAAAATGGTCCCTCGCTGTTTGTTACATGTAATAAATAATTTTGTGGTTGGAAATAGTTGCTAGAAATAATTGAATAAGGGCGCTATGAAGTAGTTTTTTCGTAGTCGTGTGGTTAGAGTGGCTGTTTTAAATTACGAAGGTGCTGGGTTCTACTCTGGGGATGGGTTTTTCCGTTTTTTCCTAATCGTTTCTGACATTGTTCATGTTTGTGGGGGGGAAATATTATACGTTTCCTCGTGAATTTCAATTTGGAGGCAACAAGTAATGTGATTATGTTTGTGGGAAAGTAGTACGCTATTTTTAACAAATTATAACAAATATAAATTAAATGTGTCGCGAAGTGTCATAATGGCGTATTGGAAAACTCCTTGCTTTCCACGCAGCAGTCCCATGTTCGAGTTTCTATTATTTTATCCTTTTGCAATTGACTGGTGAAATTTCACTTGGTTTTACTGTGATGCACATATCTCTCTCATGAAATTCAATGGAGGCATGAATTAGGAAGTACGGTCACTAAAAGTGCATTTTCGAGAAACGTGAGTAACCTAAGTAGCGAATGCACAGACTTTGAATCACATAATACTTAATGTAAAATGAAATCTTGCAGGTTTACGTCTCACGATTATGCCGTATAGGCTAAGGGAGACAGTGTTGATGAAAATAATGAAATGATGGAATCAAAGGAGAGAGAGGAAACGGAAGAACCCAAGAAAACCCACCACACCGTGTTTGTCTACTATAGAGACCACTTGGCGCGAGATGGGATCGAACTAAAAACCCCACATACAAGAGATGATCGCTCTATCATTGTGCCATATCGGCCCGCAATACTTAATGTGAAAAAGCTATTATTTAAGCGCATTGCATAACTACAGTGAATACGTTCAATGCTATAGTATTTAAGTAAATCTAATGTGTTATGACACGTATCTAGAAAGAACCGAAATTGTTTTGCAAATCCAGAGTGGGGGCAACATCGACCCCCGTTGTGGGAAACCAAGGTCCCACTTTTTCCCCTTTGTTTATGCAAATTCCATAGGCAGGCCCAAGCTATTCAAGTGTTGTTGCTTCACAGATTCTTATTATTGATTATAATATTAATTCAATATCATTTTTGCACTTTGAGGTATTTGTTATAAACGTGCTCCCTCGGAATTTGTGGATTTTTAATCCATTTGTTTCGGAACTATTCTCAAGACAGAAAGTGCAGCAAACCCTTACCTTAATTCTTATAAATATTTTTACAAAGTTTGAGGTCCACACACCCCTAACTCTTCCTCTGGTTATCCCCTGCTCCCAGAGATGCTTCTAGTGTTTTACCACTTCAGTAAATATTTCCTTGGTAATATATACTTATGCTAAATTTGTATGAAATTCCTCCAGGGGTCTATGGAGTATGGTATGAGCTAACAAACTTTTTTTCTTAGTTACGTTTCCGCACTATATTTAAACATATCAGAGAAAGAATCAAATATTATAGTACCACCCGACTGCCGTCGCTGTGCAAAATTTCATCATAATCTGACGTAGGACAATGAGTGAAATTAACGTTGTAAGTTTTAAAATCAAATTTGCAATATTGTAAGTAAAAGAAAAACATATAAGAAGAAGTCTCATATTTGAAAATAAATTCGGCTCAAACTGCGTAAGACTGCATATAAGTCTTAACAGAACTTGTAGAATGCTCAGAATAAATGTTGCTAAAAAAAACAATGTCCTTTGCGTGGACCAGAATCCGTGACCCTATATGTAAAAGTCCAGTACGCTAGCCGCTCATCTAAGAAACCTAACGGAAAGTGTTCATTTGTTTAAAATTATAACCGAGGGACACTATTATTTGCAGGTCTAATTCTCTCCCTTTCTCTCTCTCTCTCTTATGTTTCACAAATATCACTTGTTCGAACATTTCTGAATATTAGCTAAGCTTAAGTCTGATTATTTAGTAATAGTTGTAAGCAGACGGTTCTTCCAAATAAAACTTAACTAACACAGTAGTAGCCAATGTTTTGTTTACTGATTTTCTGGAGGGGAAAAACTTATACCCTTGGCTAGCTCTTGACACCTTAGAAATTGCGGCTTCCTCCTGGGCCAGGGGTGGTCATCCCTCCAGGTGCTTGACAAAAACAGTTATCTCTTCAGCTTTCGGTTTGGAGGCGGTATTAAATGTAGCAAATGAAGTTTTGTAATTGCAACTCCATTATCTGACATTTTCTCCCTACGGATATGTGCATGCCTTTACAGTTATTTAATTATCTTATATCAGTAATGAATTTAGAAGAAACATTTTTTATTAATCTCGGAATTGGGGGAGAGGAGTGGAGTTCTTAACATAGATATAATTAGCAGTAGCTTGTTTTTTTTTCTTTAGAAATTCCACAATTTACGGACTTCAGCCCAAAAGCCCCCTTCCTGTAACCGCCACTCCTTTATATAATAATAACCTACAGTATAATTCTCAAATAAATATGAATAACTTATCTGACAGTCACATTTCAGTTGCTATTTTTTCCATTCAGCATTTATAACGTGTCTGTTATGTATATTTGTGTCTCTTATATCATATTGCTGGAATATTCCTTTCTAGCTCTATTAATATGACTTTCATAATCAAATTTAACAGTGCAGCAAAACCTCTCGAGTATAGACATACAGAATCCTCTGCAGACAAAATTTTAAATAAATTAAGACTTTATTCCTTGCAGCGCTTCAGGGAGAACCAAAGAGAACATGAACCACAGCGATTCTTCCGCCGAACATCGATGTAAAAACCTACTCGGTTGTTTATAATCGCGACCACTGATTCACCCTCGCGGTCGACCTCTAGATCGCGATGTAGCGTACATATTCCGCATGAGCATACCCATTGGAATCCATGTTTTGTGCCAGTATCGAGGGTGAGACCTCGACTTAAACCTCGACCTCGATCGCGAGGGCTATTCCGTATGTTTCTACCATTGGGCTTGGTAGCACGCATTCTTCGTAAACATCATCAGTCTCTGTTCACTTTCACTTTCAGCCGTAATTTTATTATTTCAAGCCAAAGAGAATACATTCATTCTCCTTCTAATTTGGCGTTCTTAAAAATAAAATTATGTTATAATTAAACATGCGATTTTGTCATTTTCAATGTAAATTTCTGTCTCCTCCTCCGCAAAACAAATCTCATGGGCGCAACTTGCGTGTATGCTCCCCCTGTTTCAAATAGAAAAATTGAATTTGGATATTTTCTGCAAGACTATTGGCGAGATATAGAATTTCATATCCAGTATTTCTGTTTACTTGGTACTGGAATAAATAGAATTAGAAGTAATTGTTTTGTGTAAGTATAATTGTGCAGAACAGCCATGGATAAATGTTTTGTGCTGCTATATATAAATGTATGAAAATTGTTAGAAAGTTTATGGAGGGGTGGAAAATATTCTTCCCAGGCTGGAACAACAGTAATTAAGTTAGTGTCAGGGAAAGAAAAACTAGACACGGTGAATTTGCTTAGCTTTTCCCCTTAGAAATAAACGTTTCGTAAATAACAAACGTTCTGTGTCTGACTTGTGACTGCCCACTTTTCTGTGTGGCTCCGTGGGTGAGTGAGTAGAGTCGTTGCTTCGTAATAATGAGTTTGGTGGTTCAAGTCCTGTTCAGGGCAGTTCATTTTTTTCATTGTTTGTTTCCCATATCTGATGATGTTTCTCCCCCTCTGTAATCATCTGATACTCTCAACTGAGTTCTCCACTTGAATTCAGCAATTGGTAGTGGGATGCTCTCAGGTTCGGGTGAGCTTTTTCATGTCTACTTACAAAATCAAAATTTTCGACAAAATATGGATGCTATCTGATCATTTTGTCTCAAATTCTAAATTTGCGCATATCTCTCTTTCATCATATTTGCATCTTTCGTTTTCCGTTGTCATCAGCTATGACATAAGATGACTTGGGAGCAAAACTTGAAATCATAGAAGTGCTATACCAATGGGCTCACTCTCACTAAGCATTTGATTAAATGTATGTGTTTTCACACTGATGGAACGGGGTATCCGCTCTTCCTACCCTCCTGAAGTGACAGAATATTAATTCAGACTCTGCAAAGTTATTTCAGATCAATCGAATGAAGGAGTGTTCATTCCAACAGCAACAGAATTGGACTTTATGTATTTATTATTATTATTATTATTATTATTATTATTATTATTTTGTTTCAATTTATCTTCACAAATAGGACAAATATCAAGTAATATGTTTGCCATAAAAACTACACGTCTAAGATTTATTTCATTTTGGAGAAATGATGCTGTAGACGGTAGTGGGAATTTCGTTGAAGTGTACGGGAATTTTCAGTGCCTGGCGATTATGCCACCTGCCTTCCTTTACAGATAATTTGGTTGTATACTTCCCGGCAAATGCTTCGGACTCAGTTGATGGAGCACTTTAGCTGTAAATCTGCATATGGCTGTACCATCCAGAAGTGTCCCTCGCTGTACCATCCAGAAGTGTCCCTTACTGTACCATTCAACCCATACATTTCATAGTTGAAGTTCCAGATAACAATTATTCATAATGTAAATGTATTAAGAGAGTTCTTCATGTATATGACAAAAAGGCCTATAGCCACTAAGGTCAAAGAATATTCCAGATTCGATAAAGAGGAAGATCAGATACTTTCAGACTTGTCACAACATCTTCATGCATTCAAACACAGATCAATGATATTAAAGTGCTACACAAAACAAATTCGTTCATTAAGAGGAATGTTTGTGAATAGTTTTCTACAAGGATGAACAACCGATTCTGAATCTTGACAAAGACCACTTGAACAACAAACGGGTTAAAATAATAAACTATCATCTGGAGCACACACTTTAAAGTCTGAAGATTGTATGGCACAAAACAAGTTTATTTTCACAGAACTTTATGTCCGAACATATTTATATTTTTTGCAAAAACTTACCGCAACTAAATCTGCAAGAACTTATTAATAATTAGCTTACAGGCTAAAGAGGGTGTATTTAGTGTTTTATTTTTAATTATTTTTTTTATTTATTTTGTTATTTTACCAGCTAACAACTTAGTCTAAAAATATAGAATCACAGGTATATGGATATTTTACCAGCATATGGATAAATGTATAGGAAACGTTATAGTATATGAATTCCAGTTAACTCTTTCTGTAAAACAACTATTAAAAGTATGATAAAATATGAAGTATTAGTTATTGGAGACTTATGGTAAGGCAATTAGCAATAGAAGGTATATTGAACGCATCACGTTATTCATAAGATTGGAATATCAAGAAAAGTTTCATAATGTGAGGTTTGTAAATGTGTTCGTTTTATTAAAACGAAAGAAGAAAGGAATTTAAAGAATATAGCTTTAGTTGCTGATAATATCAAGTTAATTATACATATTTCTATTATTGAAAGGAACGTCTTTATTTTGATATCCCTGTACTTCAAGGATAGATAACATGTTAAGTGATAAGCTCGTTGTTGGTGTTTTAATGAAGACGGGAGTTCCTATCGAAAATTTTGGCAGTTACTATATGACTGACGTATACAAGATTAGTTAAGTTCCAGTTAATAACGATTCTCTCTTGTTGCGTGTTCCAGTGACGTCGCTCCATACACAAAGTAAAGTGGCTTCACAATATTTGTCGGAGTAAAATTACTTATGGGTAGCTACTTGGCCATAAGAACTAAATTTCTACATCTTGTGCCGAACACTTACGGTAAATAGAACCCAGGGCCGGATCCAGGACGGACTTCTGGGGGGGGGGGGGGGGCGGTCGGTTGTAACACTGCTACTTAGAGCTATTTCTAAGAGCTGCAAACTATGGGATGGGTTTTATTTATATACATAAAATAAACAAGTTTCCTTTTCTGGGTGGGATGAACTGTGAGCGTGGCGATGGATGATTGCAATTCCACAGAACGATCCATTTAAACGCTCCACAGTTCTGGAGGCCAAAATGTGAGGTCGTCCTCGCTGCTTTTGTGTTCAGGACCGTCGCACCACTTTTCCTTTTCACTGCAACAACCTAAGTGACTGAGTGTTTTCTTTTTTTTTTTTTTTTTTTTTTTTGCAAGAACTTAAGTATCCTGAACCAATTACACGCTACATGTGGCATGCAACCATCTCACCACGTTGGACGTTCGTGAAATGCACAGTCTTACTCATTCGGCCCTCTCACCCATTTAGTACGATTATGAATGATGTCCATATCTATGTATCCCAGACATAGATGGTTTCCCTTTGTAAATGAAAAACACACATGTTGTGTTTGATACCACTGTTAGGTGAAATCTGTAGTACTAATGATAATACACTATTTCTTATTACCTTTTATGGTGCGAAATTTTTAATCGTTTTCCACAAATCCAAATCTGTGTTTGAGACTTCTATTTATATGTTAAATATTATCTTAATCCACAGTTCTTATGCCAGCTTCACGAATGTGAAACAGTGCGAAATGAAAATGGTTAATGTTAATCAAAGCTTAAGTAAATTTATAGAATAGTTAATGCAAATGTATGTGAATAATTCATAGTATTGTTTATGAAACTGAGAAGAGTTTGTCTTAAAAAATCGTACAGGAAAGGAAAATGTAATGATATGATGATAAGAGAAACACCATTAAGCATGATATTGCGCTCAGAGTTACATAGCTCAATTTACAGCTTGAAAGGAATAAAAATAGAAATATTTTTCTCCAGCTTCGAAACATATTTGTTTCTGATTTCAGGTGTTTTGTTGGAATTAATCCAGAAATTGAATCCAAATCAGCGGAAAGCGAGAGAAGATACAGCAACATGATACTTCTAAGGATTATCCGTAGCAAAGTTTTGACTTCCATGAAAGAACTCACTGTCAGTTTATAAACGGAATATTGACTAGACTGTTCATTTCTAGACTGTTTATTTTATGTACTATCATTTGAGAATTAAATATGATGAGAGATTTAAAAATATATTGTTTTCATTTGTTTTTACTAAGTCCTGTTAGTTTATGTTTAAATATTTAAGTATTTCTTTTCAGTAGCGTCATTTCAGACTTTACCAGGTAGGAGTAGGTTTGTCCATCGACATAAGAGTTTTACGGTTTGATTTAGTATTTTAGTATACAATTTATTGAAGGGCATGTGATTCTCAAACCCAGGGGGACAATTATCATCCTTGCCCTTCCCTAATGACTCCCTGCTTCTTTCTCTCTGAAAACCTTCTTCTGATCCCTGTACATGTAGACTTAACTCTGGCTGTGTTACTGTTACAAAGAAAAAGTGTCGTGAACACATACACGTTCTTATATACAAACTATTGTATATTTCTGAATGCAAGACTAGGTATTTTGCCGCAACGTTGTGACCGAAAATATGGAGTCGTCTTGCTTTTTCGACATATGATGTAGAGTTTTTCTTTCCTGAACAGAATCACGAGATTCCTTTAAAGGATTACTTTACCCATTTCCTTGAATACCGCTTTAGCCTTCAATGTTTGCAGATTCACTGCAGAGACATCATGTGGGAAGGGCAGGGACAATTGCACCCCAGTTAGCACTTAGTTTGAGAAATACGTACTTTTTAATAAATTGTGTACTAATATTCTAATGAAAATAAAAACGTGAAACTCTTATGTCAGTGAACAATCTTGTTCCTTTTGCCAAAACCTGGAATAACGCTATTGATCCAGTGGACCCTTCTAATGAGAAAGTGTAAGTGAGGTTTCTATTTGATTTGATTTTTAGTGTAGTTTGAAAAATATGTCCAGTATGTGCTATAGATGTATTTTTGTAATCCTTTGTTAAAAAATATGGTGGTTCGGCTTAGTAAATATGTGTGAATTTTCAGGAGGAAACAAAATTTAAAGTAATCCTAACATACCTGTGAAAAATTGCACTTGAAAATATTATTAACTGTAACTATCAGTAATAGTCACAATAATTGATTATTTATTATTATTACTTTCTTCCCTTTCCCTCCTCGCAAAGTTGAATCTTGTACTTCAGTTATCGAAGACATTAGAGCTTCTAAAGGATGTGAATATTGGTTTGCTGTCTTGTGAAAATGCAGATGATATTAAAAGAAAGACCGTAAACGCATTGTTTATTGTATTGCATTGTCCAGAAAGAAAACCAAGTTGTTAGTAGTAGGGACTGATCTTAAAAAAAAAAAAAAAAAAAAAAAAGGTTTTCTGGTTAGAAAATAGCCCTTAGAACATCATGTAAACGTAATTTATAACATCTATTTGTTCCATTTGTCATCATACCATACAATGTTAATGCATGTTCTTGTGTTTATATCAGGTTGTCTAGAAAGCCTTTCGGGCTCAAAGATGAGAATACATTCGTAAACATTACGAACCGCGTGTACCATTTTGTTCGATCCCCTTCTGCCATTTCCAAGGCAATATCCGGTTGTTATACGAATTATTGACACCTGGGTTTCAAAGTCCTCTTTCGAAACTAACTTAACACCATTCAGCTAGTTCTGTAGAGATCGACATAAGTGATAGTGTGACGATGTCAGTCTGGGCTATACTGTGGATGCATTAAAACCTCCTAGCCAAGCTATCTCAATCTCTAGCGGGTTTATGCAATGTGGCATTGTCAGCGTGGTACCCGTCACCTGTTGACCAGGTCCGGTCGTTTGTTTTACATTGCTAGGTGCACTCGCTCTAAGTATCCTCAGTACAGGTCAGAGTCTATCGTTCTTTTCAGCGACAGCAGCTCGTGATGCACGATGCCCTCCAATCTCACTAAATGCACAGCATAACCTTCCTGGGCGTCAGTGTTGGCTTTCTGTGTGGAATTTCTAGTCACTTCGCCCACGAACTTTTTTACGCAATATTGTCGTAGGCTATTTAATTTCATCAATCGCGATCAATCGCTTCAAAAATGGCTCGAGTTCGTTGTTTCAGTTGAGATTTGCAGATAGGAATTAGATCGAATAAATACTTTTGAATCAGATCATGTACCATCTAAACGTCGAACTTCTATTTGTCGCAAGCTTTTTCTAAATGGCCTTTCACTGTTTGGTGATGGATGTTTAGATCGTTAACGATGTCAAACATGTCAGTCTTGCTCGAATTTTATCATAATGTAACCCATTTTTGCTGCGAATGTCGTTTACTGCGAGGAGCGTCTTGAACATGGAAATTTTCTGATTGATAGTAACTGAACCATATTTCGGTTCTTGCTTTTGACTGTGTGTCTTGCCCGCATTTTCGGCCAAGGAACAAGAGTTGATTCTATTTCACTTTATAATTTATGGAAGAACTCGCCTAAGCCTATTCACTGTAAAATTGTTTTCTTGGGGTGCTTTCTTGAATTTGATGTTGAAAAATCTCAACTGAAGTCTAAAAGAATTTAAGATATTAAGTCATATTGCGTTTTTACTCCGATGCAGTTCTTTTTTTTTTTTTTTTTTTTTTTTTGCTAGATAGTAGTTGCACAACCTTTATACATCGTAGCTGCTCCGGTAAGTTGGCAAACTTGACGAGGAAGAATGTGTCTTAAGGCCACCAGTGTAATTGGGCTCTTAAACAGTACTGATAAAAATATTTCTTTGTTAAATAAACACGCCAATAACTTCAAAGCTTGTTGAAGAGTATCGCAAATAAATACATTAAATCATCGCTGTGCAAAATACTGTCATACTCATTTGTTGCTCTAAACTAAACACGAAATCACATAAATATATCTAGTTTTTAACCGCATGCGAAAATTCACGATTCATTTGAAAAGTGATCCACAGTAAGCATCGTCAGGTTCCAGTATGATGATTTTTGCCAATGTTACAATGACCTCCTAACTACTTGACTTACGTTCAGATCCTTAATTTCGAGCAAGTTTCCATTTGGTTGACAAGTGGTTAATAGCAACCAGCTAATATGAGAATATCATGTGGCATATTTCACCGCGTATGAACTGCCACCTCACGAAGCTAATGTTTAAGAATTACACGGATTTCTACCTAAATAATACTAAAGTAGCGAAAATCTACATTGGAGAAGTACTACTCGTCAAAGTTGGCTATTAGTTTCATGAGAATAATTAGTTTCTGAAATTTAAGTTTTACAATGTCACTTTCGAAAATATCCAGGAAGAAGTCAATTTTACAGCAGAGCCATTGGCGACTTCTACAGTAGAATCTGTTAAAGTAGAAGGGAATTCTCATCAAATTATCTGGCTGAAAATGGGCTAAAACATACTTTTGTTGAATCTCTCCATACATAATTAGACCTACCAATATGACCAAATAATGGACTCTGCTTTTATGTACATGTTTCTAATCATAAAAAACTTTTATTAACCATAATGATTTCCACCTCAATCTGTCAGGCAGTTTCAAATGGCTGTGGGAAACAGATGTCCAACGTTTTGGGGAATTTACGGAACTTTTCAGGAGAAGTTTCTGTAAATTGTTAAATGAAATTCATGCAACATATCCGTTGAAATATCAGTAAATTTTTATGTGAAATATCTAGAGCTTCAGGTTATGTATAAGCTATTATTCCCGTAAATTCTATAACGCACAAAGAGCGGAAAAGTGACCAACTCGACAGAGAGTCGACCCCGGAACCTCCGACATACCGTGTCGATGTGTTATTCACTATGCCATCCAGTCCGTCTCCCAGAAGAGTCAGTCACTCACTCTCGAGGTCGATGCTCTACACTCAGACAATGGGTTGTAACAGAGAACAACTGTGCTCGGATAATGCCTGTATATCGTCCTGAGGTGTCCGTACATTGAACACCTATGACGATTGTGATTTCATATAGATGTTAATGAAAGAGGAAACAACATATTTTTTAACACACCAGTTCCTCTGTAGATGTGAATTCTATAATGCACAAAGAATAAGAGAAACTGACGCACTAGACCAAGACTCAAACCCGAGATCTCCGGCATGTCGTGCCGATGCGTTAACCACTATGCTATTCCGTCCGCCTTCCAGAACAACCACTCACTCTCGAGATCGGTGGTTCCCACTCGGACTCCGTACAGGGGCGTCATTTCAGACTTCGCTTGGAGGGGGCAAGAGCACCACAGACATAGGACTTTCACGTTTTGTACTAGTATATTAGTAAACAATCTATTAATGTTTATGTATTCCTCAAACTCTTGGGGGGGCAATTGCCCCCTCCTGCCCTCCCTAAATGACGCCCCTGACTCCGTATAATCCATGTGCTTCGAGTGGAGAGCACCGACCGGAGTGGAGAGTGAGTGGCTGTTATGGGAGGCGGACTGGGTGGTATAATGGTTAACACATCGACACGGTATGCCAGAGGTCCCGGGACCGAGTTCCGGTCCAGTCGGTTATTTTTCACCCTTTGTGGGGTATAGAATTCACATCTACATAGGATCTGGTATGTTAAAAAAACGGTAGTTTCCTCTTTCATTAATATCTATATTCCGGCAAAATTACTACAAAATTTCCGTTAAAATATTTGAAAGTCCGAGTGAAATTCACGGAATTATCCAGGTGAAGTTACTGCAAATTTTCCGGTGAAATGTCTGAAGATGAGGGGAAATTCATGCAAATATTCCGATGAAATTACTAAAATTTTCCGGTGAAATATCTAAAACTCAGGTGAAATTCCTGGAATATTCCTGTGAAATTACTACAAAAACTCCGGTGAAAATATGGCATCCCCGATTGTCATATATTTCAGCGTAAAAATTCCGGTAGTTTTTAAGAGTGTACCGGGGTATGTCTCATTTGGATGTTTCTTTAATTTATGATAGGCATGAATGTGTTCTAGTTTAACTTGAACGTCAAGCGCTTTTCCCACATTTTTTTACAGTTTCACGCGGATCTTCATTCAACTTTTCCGGAACACCATAAGTTTCTAGTATATTTCTTCGCCCATACTAATCGAGTTCGTCCAGTTGTAACTGAGTATCCTTTAGTTGTTTTCCCAATAGTTGAACTTTTATATTCAAAGCCTCTACTTTATGAACACACTCATTCATTACATCAGCTTGTTGTTTTATTAATCTAGAATTCTTATCCAGTTTTTCGTGTGTAAAGTCTAGTGACTTTCCTAATTACGCTCGGTCTCAACACTTTTTCTTTATTTCCGAGATCCCAAATTTCAATTCTTGTAAGAGTTTATAAACATCTAATATAGTAGGACAATTTTCCCCATCACTTAAAGTACTTTCACCCGCCATACTGTTACGTCTTGATTTTGCACAGGTTACACACCTCCATATCAGATTTTGGTCCTTCAGAAATTGTATATCTTCTTCCTTTAATTGTACACATTTTATATGCCAGAAATTGTTACAGTCCTCGCATTTAACTTCAATAGACACATCTTGCCTTGGAACACTTTTCATACACTCTCCACAGGTGTTCACTTTTATTTTTACATTTAGCACGAGTTTCAATATATTTTTATTTGTAGTCACTAAAAAAATGATTACACTTCACGCGAATAGATTGTAACAAGAGATTAAGAAGAAGAAAAAAGCGACTTCGATATGCTCCTTATATATTTATATGGGAACAGTTATATTATCAAACGTCTTTTGTTGTTTACATCGGCAGGTCCTTACTAACGAGATATTATGCAAAAATAATGTATTTCAGCATTTATATCACAGAAATATATAATGTTTTGTATCACTAATCAAGTCCAGTACTTACTGTGTTTCCCCAGTCCACTCAATTTTTACTAGGAGCCTTAATTCCATTATGGTTAATAAAAATTACGGAGCCGAAGTCGTTCAGTACTTCACTCCATTAGGGTTTCCAACTAACAACTAAACAAAAAGAGATGCACGATGCTAAGTATGAAATCCGTCATAGTTCGCGTTTTCTCTTGGCCGCAAACTATCTTCGTTCCACCTCTTCCCAAACATGCAGACATTTCATAGGGACAAGTACTTCTGCGATGTTGCCATGCTGCTTTCTCAGGTGCAGTAATGGATTTTGGAACACTACACTTTACTTCACGTTCAAACCTATAACACAGCAAAGATGCAAAGTTAGAGCTGTACATTACAAGATGACCTACATAGGTATGCAGGATTACACATGCAAAATTTCATTGCTCTACGAATGTGGAAGTGGGTCAGGGTAAAACGTTCTCACGCACCTCTCGTTAGCAGGCAATTTTAAAGAAATCTCACGTGTGCAAATTACTCAGAAACTATTGATTTGTGACCCTGGTTCATATAGGTGAATAGGTTTCAAAGGACTTGTAGAATATCACCTTGCAATGAATGCATCGAATTAGCAGTTACCCTATATATATATATATATATATATATATATATATATATATATATATATATTATTGTTCCTATTGAATTATTGTTCCTATCACAATAACAACGGGATATATATATATATATATATATATATATATATATAAATCCCGTTGTTATTATGATAGGAACAATAATTCACCATATAGAGAAAGTTTAATCGACGTAAAACTTAGAATATTTTCACTAGGTTTATCAAAACAAAAAATCTATTATGAAAACGGAAGATAGAAAAGGGATCTATCTATTTTTTGTGGTGATGTCGAACAGCGTATCTGATAGTTTTATAGTCATATCCAACACAAGCAAAGTGATTGAAGGCTTTTTTTTTAGGATTGCCATCAGAAAGCAGTTTATTGCGGGCAGGAAAAATAATTTCAAGTTCAGCTTGAAGGTGTTCTGTCGGATTTTTCAACAGGTCTAGACTCATGATAGATACGCTTGCGAGGAATAATATATCGCAGAGCCGAGACCAATTCCTGTCCGTTATAAGGATTTTATTGAAACGTTTGGGGGAAAAAGGACTGTCCGCGTCCGTATCTGAGAGTGTCCGTAAAAGGGAAGGTTTTGTTCCAGCTTATAGTGTGTCAGGTTTCAAATTTGTTTCGCTTGCTTTTGACCATATTAATATTAAATAAGTTCGTTTCCGTTAAGACAGTCTGTTCCATGGAGATGATAGCCACTTACCTGAGACGAATGTTAGTGAAGTTCCTGATTATTTACAAAAAGGAATAGGTATAAATTACTAAATTGTCAGACTACAGCTCAAAACTTTGAAAGGTGCACTATTTGCCCAATGTTTACCTACGACATATTAAAAAAATATATATATAATAATTCATTTGGGTTTGAAACGGGAGCATAAGCATGCAGAGGCTTCAAATAACAAATAATGGCTTTATCCAAATAAAAAAAATCCTGGATATGCTACTATTCCTATCTAAATAACCATTTTGAATTAATACATTGATGAGCCAAATAAATTTACACATTGTACAGTACATTCTTTCTGTCTCTTACTTAAGGATAATGGAATATGCGTACATAATATCATGGTCAAACCCTCGCCACTCAAAATCTTGCGTGGCCGAAACCAGGCATTTTCGAATTTGAGAAATTATCCAACTCCACTGAGATTCAATCCACTCTAATGCATAACGTTCCACTCTCATTATCTGAGAAAAACTTACAGTAAAAATGAGTTTACAATAAAAATGACCTTAAGACACTTTAGTCGAAGATTGCCTGTCCAGAAAACGCTGTATTAATAGCCACTATGATTAAGGCCCTATAAAGTAAACCTGAATCGAGGAATATAACGTAGCTTATAAAATATCGTTTTCGAAGATGGTAAGAGCCTATTTTGTCCAAAAAGCGGACTATTTATATGTAATTATTTTGCATTGCATGCATTTCTTAATCTACACCGTAGATGTATCTAGTTCTTGATGAGTGTATAACGTATAGTGAGTTGAAATAATCACTTTTGATTCTAGAATATAATTAACTATTAATTCAAAATTGAGCTGTGTTAGATAGAGGACAAATAAAAAAATCACATTTTTCTTCGTATTAAGTCATGTTTAAAATAAGTTCTTTCCGAAGATGGTATGCCAAATTACAATGTGATCTGTCAACTACTTAGAAAATTTTATCATGTACATATTTTGAGATTCTGATTTTTCCACCCCAAGCCCTTGGCTTGCTGTACTAAAGTTGTCCTTAAAAGTTCTAATTCTTTACATTTAGTGTTTTTTCTATTGTCTTAGTTTGTGGGAAAATAATTTGTGGTTATACAAATATTAATGCTAAAATATTACTTCCGGATCTTCATAGAGCAAAGCGGCCAAACCTAAGCTATCCTCAAATCTATAGCTCTAGGACTAGTTACGTAGATCGGCGATGAATTTATCGAAACAGAGATAATCAGTAGAATATTAATCAGAAATATACTTAACTAGTGTCTACAATTTCCCACTATTGCCTGATTGTGTATAAATCGAAGAAACAGATTGAGCAGGTTCTTTGATATCAATGAATGATACTTTATAATATACAACAGGCAGCTGTTAATAAAACATAATATTTTACTGAAATAACAGCTTCTGAAGAACGTTCTTTAGAATAAACAATAAAACGAAACAGTATTTAGTACCAAATATTTATAGATTTTTTTAAAATTTTCTCTTCCTGGTTTGAGTATTCCTCAAACAGAAGTTACAAGCGATTATGCTTCCTCCAATTTTTTTTTTTTTTTTTTTTTTTTTTTTTTGAAGCAAACTTCCAGATGTAAATTGTTGGCCTCATTCCATGTAGTTTTCCTCTTTGTTTACCTTTTTCTTCTCCCTGTTCAATTTGCTTGCTTGTTGAGTAAATATTCCTTTACAGAACGGTTGGTTGAACAGTGATTTGAAATTCATTCTTTGAAAAAGAGAGCGAAGAGTTACCTTCTTCACTTATTTTCTTCTTTCGTTTTCTCTACCTTTTTGTTTATATTTCATCAGTCTTAAATTCTGGATGTTTCTTTGTTTGACTTGGAAACTTCCTAAGGCAAGATGGAATATATTCTCTTTTTTCAACTATAAAATTATAGTTTGTGGAAACCATGATTGGTTCAGTCGAAGGCATTAGGAAAAGGAAGAATATACTAATAAATATATATCTTAAAGGAACAGAGTAATACTATAAATGCTACACTAATAATTCATACACGTGCTTCAGTCAACTGTACAGAAGTACTTAAATTTTAAAAATAATGGACAGGTTTTCCTTAACGTTATACTAGGAGAATAAACAAACGCTCACATAGAACATATGTTCTCAGTACTTGTCAGAAACAGGAATGGTACCCTAATTAGCACATTGAACACTCGAATACAGTATGGTTAATAAGAATATCACCATTTCATGTTTAACGACATTGCGATTTAGAATTTTGGATTTAGATTTCTGTTCTTTCGACATTTATGACCATTTAGCTGGTCACGCATGATGTCCCTCGGCGAGCACACTATCCCAGGAATTTGGAGAGGAAGGAAGAATGGAGGAAAGGTGGCAGTGGCCTAGGACCTATAAGTTAGATACCACATTATGATTTGTCAAAATAAAAGTAGTTATCTCCACCATCCAATCTATGATTTTTTAATCAGTGCAATTAGAGGTGTTTTCTTTCCAACGAGAAGAGTTCAAGTTTAAATTATAAATTTTCATTAAATCCTGGATTTTTATGTAAAAACGTTTTTTTCAAACACGTACATGCCCAAAACAAAGTTTATTATCCCAATTAAGAGTCTGCAAGTGTAAATTACAAATTTTATTTCACATAAAAATACATATTTTCTGATAAAAGTTATGTAAATAAGTATTTTTGACATTTTTGTTATAAATACATATTTTTAATAATTTTCTGTTATTATGTTCTAAATTTCACGACTTTTTTCTTTCGCTCGAAAGAAATTAAAGGAGCAGTTCGAGTTAAAAACAAGTTTGGTGCAATAGAAAGAGTAACAAAAAATAAGAGACCCGTATTTTTTATATCTTGATAGGCCGTCTCGTTCAGTTTCTATAGGCATTTGTTTTTGATGTATCGTAAATGCTGACGTCACGAGTAGGATACGCGAGAAACTCAATGTGAGTCAGCAACCACTCCCTTGTACGCAGCTGATAAACCTTTAATAGTGCAATGGATTTAATAGATTGTGTTTTGGATTTGTTAGCAGTCTTGCTCTCTGTTAAATTCTTGAGGGACATTTTTGTTATGTTTTTCCTACAGGATTAATATAAAAAAAAGAATAGAGAGAGAGCAGTAATTATGTTTGTTGTGCGAAACAGTGTTTCTTCCAGACATGTTTTAGGGTGGCACTGTCTCCCCGAGCTCTGAGAGATTCCCCGGAGGAGACCAAAATAATACGTCTATAATATAATAAATCTAATAGTACCGTGTAAAAAAAATGTGCCTCTCCGAATACTAAGTGCCCCCCCCCCCCTGTTTTTTTTTTCTGAAAGAAACACTAGTGTGAAGTAGAAAACACGTGTTAGTACATACAGCGTGTGCTGTGTCTGTGAAGTGAAGTAGAAATGCCTAACACCTGCTGTGTTTTCGGTTGTAATTCTTGTGCAATTAAAGCTGAGGACATAAAGTATATTTTTTTTATGTTTCCAAGTCGTGAGAAATCACCAGATCGATATAAGTTATGGCTCAAGAAAACCAATGGGAAAAAAGTACCAAATAAAATCACTCGTGTTCCAAACATCTTGAAGGGCCTGCCTTCGAGAAGTCAAGTTTACTGAAAAAAAGTTAATGCCAGTGGCGGATCTATGCTGGGGCCGGGGGCCTAGGCCTCCCAGTTTTTGAGTGAAAAAATTGATTTAAGCTATTATTTAGATATTTTTGAAAGTTTATAGTAAACATGATGTGCATATCATAGTCTGAGTTCTGAACCCCCCCCTGAGTTTTTTACCGTCTAGATCCACTTCTGGCTAATACCAGGAGAATTATTTACACGCAAACTGAGAAAGAATGCTGTTCCAAGTATATTATTGAAAGGTTTAAAATCCGAGCCATTGAACAAGCACCGATCTATGTCCAGTTACCAACGTACAAATATCGTACAAGACGCAATTGACGGTAGTAGTCGAGACGAGGCATTAGAGGGTAATAGAGACGATGTCACTCATGATTCTGAAGATACTGTTTCAGAAATAAGCTATACAATGTGAATTAGGGAGTGAAATATACCGGCTTGTAGAAGGAATCAGTGACGATGACTGTTCCCCAGGACATTGATTCATTGTTTGATTTCTCTGTGTCATGTGACAATGATGATGAAACGGGTGATGAGAGTTGTTCCGCGGACAGCTATGCGAATAACCAGCGGAAGTAAATACTGAAGCTCAAGGGGTAAACAGTTAGTTCTTAGTTAACCACCGGTCTGTTCCCCTCAAGTACAGAATCATTCTAGTGGGAAGATGTGTTTAGTTTTGATTATAAAGTGCGGTCCAGATAGTGTACAGTTAATGCTTTGATAGAAACTATCAGTTACTATTGATTATCGTTACTTTTCAGAAAATTAATTTTGTTTGATAATCGCTAGTGAAATTCAATCAATAAATTAACATGAAACTTGAATCAGATGAAGTGTAATAAACAGTGTAACTACTAGCCTGTTGTTGTGTTTCATCTTGTGTTCGTTCGGCGTTATTAATTGTTGATAGACAAGACGACAAAATCTCAGGGAGAGAAGGACTTCGCTATAAATGCCTTAAAAAACATCATGCTAACATAGTCAATGGAAGGTGGTAACATCAAAGATCTCGAAGAGAGAAAATCACATCGTCCGGAAGATTAAAAAAAAAACATCGAAAGCAGTAGCGTCTAAGTGGAGTGACGAAGACTTATTCCAGAACAGAAGAGGACTACATGCAGTGAAAGCGTAGTGACAATGACACTGAAAATAGAAATTCTTAAAAAAAAAAGACTTAACATAAAGTGCACACATTATGATCGATCGATCCCCGTTTATTTGCTTACAAAAAATCAGTTTTTGTGTATAAAAAGATGTATAGTGTTTGTTAGTGTCCGTGATTTAGTGTTCAATAAAATAGATATTCGTAAGTCTATCTTGGAGTGGTGATCTTTTATATGTCCATGTTCCTGGAGGCAGAGGTGAGTACCATTGTATATTTGCTTGTCTCTCTTTCAGATGTGCCGCTTGGCCGGGGCCAGGAAAGACTGTGAACACTCTTTCCCAGTCTTCATTTAAATTTTTATCTGATGATAGAAGATCCTCTGGTAAGGGGATGGCAGAGAAAATTGAGTTCTAAAGGCCATAACCAGGGGAAGTCGTCAAAGGGGCAAGACGACTATAAAATATGAACTCACGTGGGAGGAGGATATTGATTTCTGTAAAAGAAGATTAAAATTAATTATCTATTTTTTTTGGTTCAACTGTGTCAAATTTCTTATGAAATCCAATTCTAGTTTTAATTTCTTTTTGTTTTTTTTTCATGGTTAAGCAGATTATCTTATATCTGCTAAGGGAATTACAGGTGTCAATATTTCCTCCACCCATCTCTCATGTGCTGGAAATTTGAGAATATGTTCTTTGTGATGACTTCAGGTGACCATGCAAACGCATTCATCCAGCTTTGAGCATGAGAGAACCCTTTACATAGGGACTATCCAGAGTGATGCCCTTAACAAGCTCTTTCCATATCGTACCCTAACATGATTCACGTGACATGTGTCGTATACGCTACATCGATTGTGTGAAAAAAATCCGAATCCTTTATCCTAAACTGGACAAGTTAGTGTCAAATGGGAAAACATTTTCGTAAAATCGCAAACTAGAATTGAGCTTTTCAAAGGAATAAATCTCGATCTTTCACTTCTTCCAACAACCGTAATCACGCAGCGAGATACCAGGCTTAATGCAGTACTATTTTCAAGCATTTAAATCTGTAGCAATGAAACTAAACCCAGATGGTGGTTCATCCTTTTAGTAAGTGACAGTAGCTTCAAATGTGATTCGGCTTTCATATTTCCCAATTTCGGTTTCTTCACTCACTCTATAAAGAAATTAGAGACTACGGGAGATATATTGAGTACTTCGGGTAAAGAACTAGACTGCGTTGAAAGAAAGCAGAATGTTCTTTCTGGTTCGAAAGATGAAGTTGTAAGAAAAAAGAATTTAAGGTTTTGATTAAGAAAACATTGGCTATAAAACCCTACTATAATATCTGAAGTATAGGAAGACCAAAACACAAGTGAAGTTGATGTTGTGACTATTTGTGATATGCCCCTTTTCAAATACGCTAGGTTAACATCATGTGATGTAGAACAAAATAAGCCTATCTTCATTATTTTTTTGTCGGACTTACTTTTTTCACGTAGAAGATTGAAATTTTGCACAAACATTCAGTAAACCGAGTAGTATTCACCAGATTTTTTCATATTTCTGCGTTAAAACAGGGGGTCCAGAGGGGCTAAAAGTTGAAAAAAGGGATATTTAGACCAAAAATCTTATTTTTCGGGATTTTCATGCCTTAAATACATGATGGAGACACATGAGTCATACTGTCTGAAAGACAGTTCTATTCTGAAGAGAATGATGAGCGAAGCATGACCCTACGATAATTAGGGATGTGTCAGGGAATATTTATCAAAATATACTTCTGTATAGGGGAATATAGGACATTTTCGGTATTTTTTTGGCGAGCTTATTTTTGCACCTAGAAGATTGAAATTGTGTTCAAATCTTCAGTCCACCGAGTAGTATTTAAAAGATTGTTTTAAATTTCTGCGTTAAACAGGGGGGTCCAGAGGGGCTAAAAGTTGAAAAAAAGGATATTTAGACCAAAAAATCTCTTTCTCGGGATTTTCTCGCCTCAGATACATGATGGAGACATGTGAATGGTACCGCCTGAAAGGCAGTTCTATTCTGCAGAGAATGATTGGCGGATAATAGTCCTAGGGTAAATAGAGATGTCTCGGGATTTTTTTTAACCTTAGATCATGGTGTTTTGGGGTTATTTTGGGGCGTTGTGGGAATTCTTGATAAAATTTCTGCTGCCTTATTATTCAAGACAGAAACTTAAAATTTGGCACACGCATTCAGTATATCAAGTAATATTTATCAGATTTTTTTTATATTTCTACGTTCAAACAGAGCCGCTCCAGATTGGCCCAATTTGTGAAAAAAAAAAATCCACCGAAATTTTCTTTGACATCATTTTTTCATCTTCTGGTAAATGGTATGAGCATGCAAGTGCTACCACCAGCTCCATTGTGAAGAGAATGAGGTATGAACCATGATCCTAGGATAAATAGTGACGATGCAGTAGCCACTTGACTGAAAGTCTAAAAATAACCCCCAAAACCCCGGATCCCTTAAGAGATGAAAACCTTTTCTCAGAATCACAAGATGTACAACATATAACAGTTTCAGTTATTTTTACCGATATCCGGAACATCAACAACTTACATTACATTCAAGAAAGTGGCCTTGTAATGGCGGCCAAGCGGTCAGTAATTTATTGCTCTGTCCATTAAGACCTTTTCTCACAATCACAATATCTACAACATATCACAGTTTGTCATTTCTACCGAAATCCAGAACGTTACCATTATCGCTTACTGTCAAAATAATGGCCTCAATATGTCTAAACGGCCAATTATAATTGACTGTGCCCATTAGGACATCATCTCAGAATCACAATGTCTACTAGATATCACATTTTCAGTCATTTTTAAAGAAATCCAGTACATCACACTTTTCGCTTACTTTAGAAAAATTGGCCTCAATATGACTAAACATCCAGTGATTATGGACTGTGCCCATTAAGAAATTTTCTCAGAATCACAATATCTAAAACATACCGTCAAATGGGGTGAATAGAAACATGGGGGTGAATAGAAACAAAACTTCCAGATTAGTTTTGGATTTATCTGGACGATAAATTAATCAAGAAAACTGAAATTTTTTAACATAGTCTTATACGGCTAAAGTGTTCAGGGCAGAGACAAAATGTTTCACTGAGTTGGAAACACTGAGGTAGACGGCAGTAGCATTAATGTGTTACTGAAATCTTACACGGTATTTTAGCTCTCCTCAAACTTTCTTGGTAAGTATGACATTTCCATATTTGTTGCATCTGAACATATGCCTATTTTGTAGTTTGTTGTTTCATTTACTGACGTTCATAGTAAAAGTTTTCCTTTTGTAAATTATTTTTTATCAAAATTTAATTTTACTGGGTTATTGTTATGATTTTTAATTAGTGGGGTGAATAGAAACACTTCTTGAGGAGTGGAAAATTCTTGAGGAGCGGAAAAAAGGACAGGAACGAATCAACAATCTCTAAGAACAAATTTCCAAGTGTTCTGAAAAAAAAAATGTGTGACAAACTGAAGGAGGAAAATATGAGGGCTGGATTTGAAAAGTGTGGAATTTTTCCCCTTTGTCGAGACCAAATACTGAGGATGCTGCCAAAAAGAGACAATGAACGAGGAGAAACAGAACAGCAAAAGACATCTCAGACTGTAAACCGTTCCCTTATGGATCTTCTCAAGAGCATGAGAGAAGATGAAAAAATTAAACAAGGAAAGAAGAGAGTACGAATAGATGTTTCTGGTAAGAGTTTTGGTTTGTTTTCTAAAAATAATGCATTTTCATCAAATCACAACGAAACTCAACCTACCCTTGTATTGTCGGAAGAGGAGAAAGACAACACTCCAGAAGGCAACATTCCAGACGATCACGAACTAGATGATGGTTTTCTAAAGCTGGTGATTTTGCTGTGGTAAAGGTTTATGAGAAGCTAAAACTCGATTAGATTATTCACTACCCAAGTGCGAAAATGTGAACATGATGGCTATGTGGGTGTTTTATAAGAGGGCACATAAACAATGAAATTTTCGGAAACTTCTGAAGAATCGTTCTTTCTACATGAGGATATTGTTACGAAACTGTTGGGTTTTATTAGGAGTTCGTCAGCACGCTTTAAGTATATGATAAGTTTCGGGCTCCTTCGTGGCTAAGCGGTTAGCGTACTCGCCTTTGGCGTGGGAGACCCGGGTTCGATTCCCGGTGGGAGCTCATATGGTTCTGATTCCACGTTAATCAGTAGGTCCACGTCTCATATAGCCTTGCTGCTGAACGGGACGTTAACCTCAAAATCAACTCAACTCATGATAAGTTTCCCTGGTGATTTCAGTGGTTTAAACCTTATTCATATATCATCAAAACTGTATGGTCGTTTGTACCTATATTGTGCATTGTATTGTTTTATAAGTTTGTAACTTATGTAATACTGGTCTTATTGAACTTATATCTTGCAGGTATCAAATAAATAGTTCGTTTCAACAAATACGCTGTTTCTTTTTACATTTCCAATAGTATAAAAGAAACAACAATGAAAATAAAGTCATTGTTTCTATTCACCCCTACTCATGGGGTGAATATAAACATTAAGAAAAATCAAGGTGAAGAAAAGTGGAGTTGATAAATTAATATGACGTTTACTGAGCTTCATTAGCATATTAAGACCTTTTTTTTGGAATAATCTGATACGCGAAATCTTTAACATCACCAGACTTATATACTCATATAGCCAAAAATGTGTTTCTATTCACCCCATTTGACGGTATCACATTTTATGTCATTTTTACCGAAATCCAGGCCTTCGACATTTTCGGTTACTTTCAAGCAAGTGGGTAGGTAGTGGCCAAAGTTTCAGTGATTATTGGCTGTGCCCATTAAGACATTTTCTCAGAATCACAATATATACAACTTATCTCAGTTTAAGCCATTTTTATCTAAATCCAGAACATCACCATTTTCGGTTACTTTAAAAAAAGTTTCGTTGTAATGGCCAAACGGTCAGTGATTAGTGGTTGCGCCTGTTATGACATTTCCTCAGAAACAGAATATCTACAACATATCACAGTTTCAGTCTGTTTTATCGAAATCCAGGCCATCAATATTTACGGTTAGTTGCAAGAAAGTGTGCTCGTCGTGGCCAAATGGATTGTGATTACTGGTTATGATCATCAAGTTCTTTTCTCAGAACACAATGTCTACAATACATCACAGTTTCAGTCACTTTACCGAAATCCAGTATATCACTATCTAGGTTAATTTCATGAAAGTGACCTCGTTGGGGCCAAACGGTCACTGATTAGTGGTGTTGCCTTTTAAGACCTTATCTCAGGATCACAATATCTACAATATATCATAGTTTATCAATTCTACCGAAATCCAGAACAGCACTCGCTTCCTGTCAAGAAGTTGGCCTCATAATGTCGTAACTGAAGTTATTATTTTCAGTGCCCCTTAAGACATTTTGTCATAATCGTAATGTCTACAACATATCACATTTTCAGTCGTTTTTACTGACATCCAGGCCATCATCATTTTCGGTTACTTCCAAGGAAGTGGCCTCGTCGTGGCCACACTGTCAGTGTTTATTGGTTGTGCGTATTAAGACCTTTCTTCGGAATCACAAGATCTAAATATATAAAAGTTTCAGTCATATTTACCGAGATACCGAACATCAACATCTTCCGTTGCTTTCATAAAAATGGCACTGTTTTGGCCAAACGGTCGGTAATTATTGGCTATGCCCATTAAGACATTTTCTCAGAATCACAATATCTAATATATCTCAGAGTTTCAGCCAATTTTACCTAAATCCAGAAGATGACCATTTTCGATTACTTTGGAAAATGTGGCCTCGTAGTGGCCAAACGGTCAGCGATTAGTGATTGTGCCTCACATGATCATTTCTCACAATCAGAATATGTACAAAATAAAACAGTTTGAGTAAACTTTAGCGAAATTCAAGCCATTAATATTTACTGTTACTTATAAGAAAGTGGACTCGTAGTGGCCAAATAGACAGAGATTAGTGGCTATGACAATAAAGATCTTCTCTCAGAATCACAATATCTACAACGTATCAAATTTTCAATCATTTTTACATACATTTAGGCCATCAACACTTTCGGCTACTTTCAAGCAAATAGTCTCGTTGTGGCCAATCGGTCAGCGATTAGTGGTTACGCCTGTTAAGGCCTTTCTCCGGAATCAGAATACCTACATCATATCACAGTTTCAGTCATTTTTGCCGAAATCCAGGCCATCAAATTTTACGGTTACTTCCAAGAAAGTTTTCTCGTAGTGGCCGAATAGACAGAGGTTAATGGTTGTGACAATGAAGATCTTTTCTCAGAATCAAAATGTCTACAAAATATCACTGTTAGTCATACCTACAAAAATCCAAAACATCACCATTTTCGCTTACTTTCAAGTGGTTAGATAGTAACCAACCGTTGAGTGATTAGTGGTTGTGCCGAATTAAGACCTTTCCTCAGAATCATAATATCTACAACATACCACAGTTTCAGTCGTTTTTGTGGAAATCCAAGACATCACTTTTTACGTTTACTTTCAAGAAAGTGGGCTCGTAGTTCCAAACTAGGGATGGCCAAAATTTTCCGGAATCCGGATTCCGGAAATTTTGTTTTCCGGAATCGGAAAATTTACTTTCCGGAATTCGGAAAAATTCCGGATTTCGGAAAAATTCCGGAATTCAGAAAAATTCCGGAATTCAGAAAAATTCCGGATTTCGGAAAAATTCCGGAATTCAGAAAAATTCCGGATTTCGGAAAAATTCCGGAATTCAGAAAAATTCCGGAATTCGGAAAAATTCCGGAATTCGGAAAAAAATCCGGATTTCGGAAAAATTCCGGAATTCAGATAAAATCCGGAATTCGGAAAAATTCCGGATTTCGGAAAAATTCCGACATTCGGAAAAAATCCGGAATTTAGAAAAAATCGGAATTTTTCCGAGATCCGGAATTTTTCCGATTTTACTTTCCGGATTCCGGAAAGTAAAAATTCTGGAATTGGCCATCCTTAGCTAGTAGCTGTTAAAAGAGAAACACAATAATGAATAGGCTATATATACTGTATTAATTTCTTGTAGTTGGATATGTCTTTATCATTTACGTAGACAATTGCTACTGCAGTTATTTACTACTTTATGAGAAAGGTCTTATTTTCACACACAAAAAAGTCGCCGGTATGTCTCAAACATTATCGCGTTCCCACCTGCAGCTGCTCCAAAGCACTGCAAACTACTTTTTAACCAGGCGAAAGGCAGTGAAGGAAAATAAATCTCAACAAATATTCTAATAACATTCGCTTATTGTCAACATACCTACAGTGAGCGCAGAAAGTGTTCGTACACCGTGCATACACTCTGTAAAGAAAAAAATAGCGACACCTCAATTTTCAAAGTAACTTACACAGAAAACCATAGTTGCAGCCCGTTAGAAGAGGAATAGAAGGAAATGAAGAGTGGGATAGTTCATTTGCGTTATCTGTGACACCTGTGGTGTACGACATCGCTTGTCAATTGTTTGTGTATCAGTAGTATTTTCGATACATGGCACTGAGTGCGTCTCGTAAATTATTGTAGTGAGAAATTCTGCATTGCATTTGTGATGTGTGGGCTGAGGTACATAGCATTTTATGATTGTTCTTTGCTTTCTCATTATTTGAACAGTGTCAAGTGGCAAAATTGTTGTTGTGCAGTGATGTTTGTGTGTGATATTGTTGCTACATGTGGACCGTAAACAAATAAGATGGGTAAGAAATGTGAATTGTTGCCATGTGAACAAGACATAATTCTTGCTTTGCGCAGCTAAGGCAAATCTCTAAGGGAATAGATGGAATACTGAAAATCCATCATTCTACGGCAGGAAGAGTAATTTATAAGCGGAAACAGCATAACAAATCGTCCCTTCGTCAACAGTGTGAAAGAAAAAAGAAAGCATCACCCAGAGCAGATTGCTAAATGAAATCAATAGCACCGCAGATTTAAGGAGTGATTTCCCCAAAAATCGCTTATGTAGTTTGACATGATCTTGGAACTGCAGTTACTCGTACAACTGTATTGTCTTGACTGTATCAAGAGGATATTACAAAGAAGAAACCGTGTAGAAGGTCGAAACTGACAAAACACAGAGGACTTCAACATGTAGTTTTGTGAGTCGATATTCAACTTGGACTTTTGGCAACTTAAAGCATGTCGTTTTCTTCGTTGAAAAGAAGTTTAGAATAGTGGGAAACGATGGTGGTGTGAAGTTGTGGATACGAACAAGCAAGGAACTTGACAAGGATTTAGTTTAAGAGATGCAAATATTCAGTTACTGAGTGATGGTATGGGCTTGGTTCACCGTTAAAGGCATCAGACCAACGGATATATGTGAAGGATCGTTTGATGCACGAAAATATCTTCAAAATCTGGTAGTTAAAGTTCTTAAAATAGCTAAAGACGACTTTTCTGAAGAAAATTTGGACTACTTCCTTTTCCAGGACGATAATACTTCATGCTACCGAGCGAAAATCGTTAATACGTGGTTCAAGAATATGACTATTTAGAGACTCCTGTGGCCTACAAACTCATCTGACATGAATCCAGTTTACAATTTGTGGATCAATATGAGCAGAAGATTCAATAGACAACTATCTCAAACAGAATGGAATTCAAAGAACAGATAATCCGGGTGTTATTCCATGAAATCGAGGTTGCATTTGCAATAGCCTTGTTACCAAAGGGCTCCGATGATTCGCTGCACTGCAGAAAGCCCATGGTGCACATACAAAATACTAGTTTGGTGTATCGTACTTCCCGATGTTTGCACACAATATGTCTTACCCTAAAGAAATTCCATTTCTTGTTTTCTGCTATTGTTGTTGATCTTTTTCAGTTTTATGTATTACTCTTCCTACAAACGATTTTGCTCAAAACACACATAGCTACTTATATATGCATATAAATTCACTAAATTCATGTCAAAAGCCTGAAACTCTGGCGCAAGTATTAAGAATGAACTGCTCATTAAGAATATGTATTGTAATATTATCAGGAATTCATGTAAAAAATCATATTGATTAGAGTATGTTGAGAAAACCATATCCGAGCAAGTGTCGCTATTTTTTCTTTACAGAGTGTACTTTATATTGAAAACAGCTAGCATGAGAACGGGAGGTGGAAAATATATATATAACCAGAATTAAGACTACACATTCATACATTTTATTTCTATATACAAGAGAAAGGCCAAACAAACACAATCACTGTTTTGTTCAGAAGAAAAGAGAGAATTCCTTTTTTGTAAACGCAAAAAGTCACCGTACACTTATGCTTGAATTAATGCTTATAAAGTATATTACGTTATTTAATATTTTGTGGGATTCCCCTGTGCGTTAATGATTGTCTGTAGTCTTCGTGGCATTGATTTCACCTGTAGTAGTTCGTAGTTCTGTAGCTTCGGGACTGATTATGTCCCATTCTTCTTGAATAGCTTTTCTTAGGCCTTCTTTAGTAGACAAGCTGTGCCTTCTGATTCTTGTCTCCAGAACAGATCATAGATGTTCTATGGGGTTCATGTCTGGGGATTGGGGAGGTGTGCGAAGCTGTTTCAAGGTATTATAGAGTCAGGGGCGGATCCAGAGGGGGGCGATCGCCCCCCCCACAAGAGGAAACTCTTATTTTATATATAAATAAACCCATCCATAACAAGTTTGGAGTTCTTAAAAGTAGCAGTATTACCGCCGACCGCCCCCCCCCCAGAAGTCCGTCCTGGATCCGCCCCTGGCAAACTTGCAGACAGGCCTTGTTCAACAGTACAAACAATAATTGCGATGTATAATGTTTCTATCAGTGTGCGAAACCATAAAAAAAATAATAAAATAATAATAATAATAATAATAAAAAAGAACTGGAAGACCAAGAGTGTTGAGTGAACAAGTTAAACGTTACATTATTAGGGAAAGAAAAAAGGTTCCAAAAAAGTAGTGCTGTGCAATTGGCAACGGATCTGGAAACACGCGGTGTTAAAGTATCAGCCAGTACAGTGCGGAATATTTGCAGGGTATCATGGTCGGATAGCCAGGAAAAAGATCTGGGTGAACAAGACAAATCGTATAAAGAGACTAAAGTTTGAAAAAGAGTATAAAGATAAGGGATCAGGCTTCATTCTGGAATAGGGTCATATTTTCGGACGAAAATAAATTTAATTTTATCGAGTCCAATGGGAGGCGTATGGTATGGCGCAAGGTGAATACAGAGAAGAATCCTCAAAATCTCGTCCCTAAAGTAAGACACGGAGGAGGGTCCGTGCTCGTCTGGGGTTGTATGAGTGCCTCAGGAGTGGGTCGTCTCCACCTTATCGATGGAGTGATGATCCACAAAGTGTATATTAACATATTAAAGGAATATCTCCATACTAGTGCGCAGAAGATGGTTCTTGAAAACAATTTATTGTTCAGCAAGACAACGACTCCAAACATACAGCGGAAAATACTCGATTGTGGCTACTCTATACAGGAGCGGATCCAGGACGGACTTCTGGGAAAGGGGCGGTCGGCAGTAATACTGCTACTTTTAAGAGCTCCAAACTTGTTATGGATGGGTTTATTTATATATAAAATAAGAAAGTTTCCTCTTGTGGGGGGGATGGCCCCGATCGCCCCCCTCTGGATCTGCCCCTGAGGTTTGCTATCTTTCTCAAAGACTTACCCTTCTTATGCACTTTAATAATTACTTTTCTTGTCTCCTCATTTGTTTCTGTTCGGTTGCTTCCCATTTCGACAGCCCACCGTGCAGTTTTTTCACTCCTATTCACAACTAAACTCATTCTGTTACTCGTCATGCTATACAGAGGTGTATACTCAGGTGAATACTAGTGAACCCAAGTTGTGGTATCTTTGTTTCGTATTCGTACGTCAGGTGTACGATCACTTTTTGCGTCTACTCTATACATTTTCCACGGAATTTATTTACTTTCTGACCATTAAACTTGTCTTTGTGGTTCTTTATTGATATATTCATAAAGCTTAGTTTTCATTATTCATATTGTGTGTGTTATTACACTTCTTAAATTTTCTGTTTCTTTTTCGCAGGCATTCTCGTTTCCATAGAATAGGTGTACGAACACTTTCTGCGCTCACTGTATGTACAGTAAATACAAATTTATAATTTTTGACTTTACGAAGTATACAATGTAATTGTTCAATAATTAACATAAGCAGGCATTCATTAATTTATATTAATATAATAGTTAACAAAACTAATAAGCGGGTGATTGATGATTCAGTGGTAGAGTTTTCATCTATGGTATTCTAACCCAGGACATGTGGGTTTTCGATGGCTAATTTTGTGTTCGAAAATTTTCCCGGTGGTACTCTTGGTTATCTTTCTTATATTTGTTCCATCATCACTCATTAACGAATTTAGTTTATCAAAACTCTATAGCCATATATTCATTCTGTCCGTCAGTGAAACAAACAGTCTCAAGAACTATCTGATGGATTACCAATCAATTTTGGCCATGATGTACAGAGTCAATAGTTAAGAATCGAGTTCCCTGATGAATGTAATATTCAAACCGGAAGCGGTACAAATCAACCATTTCCGGTTTTAACGTTAATCATTATATAGTAAATATGGTAATAGATAGCGAGAAGCGGTTTCCAGTAATCGACATATATAACATTCATGTAGATAGAATGTTACCCAGTTTGTGTATCTGCTGAAAATAATGAGCTTAGATATTTAGAGAGCATTTTCCGCTTTAGAAAATGTGTGCTTGGTAAAGAATGTAGAGAATTAGCTGAGTCAGGCACGTAGCTAGAATATGGTAATAGGAAGAGGGGGGATCTGTCACGAAATACTGTGGTTATTTACCAGGGGCTCAATCATTCTAAACTATTTTATTGGCAACATATATTGGTTCGTTTAGCCAAGATTTCTAATGGGGGCATGATATGAAATACTGTGGTTACACACCAGAGGCTCGATCAATCTAAATATTTTACTGACAACATACCCATATTGATTGGTTAGGACAATAAAATGAGGATATATTAGTAAGTATTTTAATAAGAAGCTATGAAGAAATTTCGAGTAAAAGAATATTAAAAAAGTATTGAAAAAGATATCGTCTTCCGAGGTCATTCGAACGGTGTCGAGAATTTTGCGTCTGGGAAATTTGCGCCCTACCTCAAGAACAGGGAAAATTGCGCCTGCGATGTACCTCCACCGGGAAGTTTGAGCCCTGCGAAATAAAAGAACCTATTGGAGCTTACGCATTTCCTCGGAAGGGCTGACATTACAGCATAAACAATCCTCCCCCCACAACCATGCCATTTGTGATTTATTTTCATTGTGGCTATATAAGGGGACAATTAACTTCAATATAAGCCGAAAGAACACAACGGATCAACGCAATCACTGCTTCTTCCAAATATGATTTTGGGGGAACACTGGCCTCCCCAGAGCTCTCAGAGTGCCCCCTCGGAGGAGACCAAAATAATACGTCTATAATATAATAATAAATAGAATAGTACCAGCAGTGACCCCCCTCCGGAATACTAAATGTGCTCCCCGGAACATTTTTCCTGAAAGAACGACTGAACGCAATTGTGTGTTTGAAGTGTAATTCCAGCAAGTAAACACACTGTACATAGTTTTCTTGATAATATTACTGAACTGATTTTACATTCACTTTACATTTTCTTTTCTATATTTTGTGTCCTGAAAAGCCAAACAACTCGCAAGGATTGTGAACAGAGATATCTGGGTAGAGCCAAACAGCCTTTTGTAGATTAAATTATACTCTTTGATTATATTAATAAATAATTATATATCAGTCATTTATACGTTTATTGTAAATTTTGTAGTATAATGAAAAATTGTATTTGTATGGATTGCCCTTTAGTGAACTAAAATTGTATTTTTTTCATTTGTTCGGAATATTATAACGGATGGAGTAACTCACTGAGCCGATGAGAGGCAAGCCTAGTTCAAGTGCGAGTGGAAGTTACTTTACACAATACAATAATAAGTTGAATTGTAGGGCGCTAACATCCTAGTGCAAATATATAGCCGGCGCATTTTCCCCTCTTTTTGGGGTAGGGCGCAAACATCCCAGTGCAAATATATTGCGAGCGCATTTTTTCCTATTTTTGTGGTAGGGCGCAAAATTCTCGCATTCAAGGAAAATATAATGTCCGTGAAGTTGACAAGCCACTTATGTCAGACTCCAATTTCGACTTTAAACGTCGCTAGTGCTACGTTAGTGTTCGATAGTGACGCAAATCGTTAGTACTCCAACTGCATGCCAACACGCCCACTTCTAAGAATCATCTCAAAAATGAGGTTAACCGTTAGAGCAAGTAAGCGCTCATTGGTGCCATTAACATTAACGTTAAAGCCTCCATCGTACGGCCCTTTGAGTAATAATAACACCACGTTTTTTGCTAGTCTCAATGCGTCCCTATATTCTCGCGAACATTCTAACGTGCCCAAGTTAGTTACTTTTTTTCTGGGGACTATTGTTTATCTGTTATTGTTTATTGTTTATCGCTAGTCTGCAGAGTAGTCCTTACATTAATATGTCATTGTCCTTGATAATCATTGCGTATTTACAAGCAATTTGTTATTACTGTTAGAAGATATCAAAAAACAACAGATAAAATCTACTACTTAACGGTTCATATTTTTCTTTTACAGTACATAAACGATTAATAATAATAATAATAATAATAATAATAATAATAATAATAATAATAATAATAATAATAATAATAAAGACTATTCCAGCATAAAAGTTATCAATTGCATCACACTGGCAACAAGCGACGCACATTTTAACTTCATAAAAAATCGTTTCTCACGATTTTCTGGAAAACTACGTATGATAACATCTTCATTATGTCAAGTTGCTTATCTCAGTGTGATATATGTCTTACCTCTGGACAATATCACAGTAAAACAAAAATTAAATATTAGGAGTACATTGTACTTTTGGACTACATCTCATTAACCATGGGAAGATTGAGTAGTGTATACTTTAGGATGTAAGTTTCAGCTTAACTTGCATCATACATTCTTAGGATTACAAAAAGGAAATTAGTTCGTTTGCATTCGAACAAAATTCTTAGGATTACAAAAAGAAAAAATAATTTTTCCGAATTCCGGAATTTTTCCGAAATCCGGAATTTTTCCGAATTTCGGATTTTTTCCGAATTCCGGATTTTTTCTGAATTCCGGATTTTTTTCGAAATCCGGAATTTTTTCCGAAATCCGGAATTTTTCCGAAATCCGGAATTTTTCCGAAATCCGGAATTTTCTCGAATTCCGGAATTTTTTCCGAATTCCGGATTTTTTCCGAAATCCGGAATTTTTCCGAATTCCGGAATTTTTCCGAAATCCGGAATTTTTCCGAAATCCGGAATTTTTCTGAATTCCGGATTTTTTCCGAATTCCGGAATTTTTCCGAATTCCGGAATTTTCCGATTTTACTTTCCGGATTCCGGAAAGTAAAAATTCCGGAATTGGCCATCCCTATTCCAAACGCTTAGTGATTAGTGGTTAGGCCTATTAAGGCCTTTTCTCAGAATCACAATATCTTCAACATATCACAGATTCAGTCATTTATACCGAAATCCAGTACATCACCATCTTCGGTTAATTTCAAGAAAGTGGCCTCGTTGTGCCCAAATGGTGAGTGATTATTGGTTGTGCCTATTAAGACCTTTTTTTCGGAATCACATGATCTACAACATATAACAGTTTCTATCCTTTTTACCGAAATCCGGAACATCAACATCTCCCGTTACTGTCAACAGTATGGCCCTTTAGTGGCTAAACAGTGAGTAATTGTTGTCTGTTCTCATTAAGACATTTTCTCAGAATAACAATATCTAAAACATATCACAGTTTCAACAACTTTTCCTAAATCCAGAAGATATTCTTTTTTGGTTTCTTAGGAAAATGTGGCCTCGTAGTGGCCAAACGGTCAGCGATTAGTATTGGCGTCTGTTATGTCATTTCTCAGAATCACAATATCTACAACGTATCAAATTTTCAATCATTTAACCGACATTAGGCCATCAACACTTTCGGCTACTTTCAAGGAAGTAGTCTCATGTCAGCAAATGGTCAGTAATTATCGTCTGTGCCCATTAAGACATTTTCTTAGAATCACAATATCTATAACATATCACAGTTTCAGCCATTTTTATCTAAATCCAGAACATGATCATTTTCGGTTACTTTAAAAAATTTGACCTCGTAGTTTCCAACCAAAAAGCGATTAGTTGTTGCACCTGTTAAGACATTTTCTCAGAATCACAATATTTACAATATATCACAGTTTCAGCCACTTTACCTACATCGAGACAATGCAATTTTCGTTTCTTTAGACAATGTGCCCTCGTACTGGCCAAACGGTCAGGGATTAGCGATTACGCCTGTTAAGACCTTTTCTCAGAATCAGAATATCTACAAGTTATCACTCTTTCAGTAATTTTTTTCCCGAAATCCAAGCAATCAATATTTACTGTTACTTCCAAGAAAGTGTGCTCATAATGGCCGAATGGACAGTGATTAGTGGCTGTGACCATAAAGACCTATTCTCAGAATCACAATGTCTACAACATTTGAGAGTTTCTGCAATTCTAACCGAAATTCAGTAGATAATCATCTTCGGTTAGTTTCAGGAAATCGCCCTCGTTGTGTCCGAACAGTCAGTGATTAGTGGTTGTTCCGAATTAAGACCTTTTCTCAGAATCACAATATCTGTTTGGGCTCATTGAGCCCATTTTTAAGAATCACAATATCTTAAACACATCGCAGTTTCTGTCATTTTTACCGAAATGCAGTACATCACCTTTTTCGATTACTGTCAAAAAATTGTAATCAATATGTCGAAACGGCCAGTTATTATTCACTGTGCTCATTAAGACTTTTTCTCTGAATCACAATGTCTACAAGATATCGCATTTTCAGTTATTTTCTCCGACATCCAGGCCATCAACATTTTCAGTTACTTTAAAGCAATTAGCCAGGTAGTGGCCAAACGGTCAGTGATTAATGGTTGTTCCCATAAGTCCTTTTCTCCGAATCACAAGATCTACAACACATCAGAGTTTCAGTCATTTCTAACGAAATCCACAACACCACCTATTTCGGTTACATTCAAAAAAGTGGCATCGTTGTGGTCAAACGTTCAGTGATTAGGGTTGTGCCAATTAAGACTGTTTCTCAGAATCACAATGTCTACAATATATCACAGTTTGAATCATTTTTACCGACATTCAGGCCATCACCCGCTACAGTTACTTTCAGGGAAGTGGCCATGTAGTGGAGAGGCGGTCAGTAATAATTGCCTGTGCCCTAGAAGACATATTTTCAGAATCACAAAATCTACACCACATCAAAGTTTTAGTCATTTTCATCTAAATCCAAAACATGATCATTTTCGGTTATTTTAAAAAATGTTTTCGCATAGTGGCAAGACGGTCAGCGATTAGTGTTTGGGCCTTAAAAGACATTTCCTCAGAATCAGAATATCTACAACTTACCAGAATTTCTGTAATTTTTAACGAAATCCAACATCACTGTTTACGTTTACTTACAAAAAAGTGGACTCGTAGTGGCCAAACGCATAGTGGTTAGTGGTTAGTGGTTAGGCCTATTAAGGACTTATTTTCAGAATCACAATATCTTCAACATATCACAGACTCTGTCATTTATACCGAAATCTAGTTAATCACCATCTTCGGTTAATTTCAAGAAAGTGGCCTCGTTGTGGAAAAATGGTCAGTGATAAGTGATTGTGCCTATTAAGAACTTTTTTCGATATCACATGATGTACAATATATAACAGTTTCTATCATTTTTACCGAAATCCGGAACATCATCATCTTCCGTTCCTGTTAACAATATGGCCCTGTAGTGGCCAAACGGTCAGTAATTGTTGGTTGTGCTCCTTAAGACATTTTCTCAGAATCACAATATCTACAACATATCAAAGTTTCAGCCATTTTTCCTAAATCCAGAACATGACCATTTTCGGTTTCTTTAAAAAATGTGGCCGCGTAGTGGCCAAACTTTCAGCGATTAGTAGTTAGGCCTTGTAACATCTTTCTTCAGAATCACAATTTCTACAACACATCGCAATTTCCGTCATTTTTACCCAACTCCAGGCCAACAATATTTATGGTTACTTCCAAGAAAGTGGGTTCGTAATGGCAAAATAGACAGTGATTAGTGGTTCAGTCCATAAGGACATTTCACAGAATCACAATTTCTACAACATATCAAAGTTTGTCATTTCTACCGAAATCCAGAGCATACCATTTTCGCTTACGTTTGAAAAATTGCCCTCAATGTGACGTAACGGCCTGTTAATATTGACTGTGCCAATTGAGACATTTTCTCAGTATCACAAGATCTACATCATATCACATTTTCAGTCATTTTGATCGTCATCTAGGCCATCAGCAATTGCGAATACATTCAGTAAAGTGGCTAGGTAGTGGCAAAACGTTCAGTGGGTAGTGATTGTTCCGAATTAAGACCTTTTCTCAGAATCACAATATCTATTACATAACACACCTTGTCATTTCTACCGAAATCCAGAACATTACCATTTTCGCTTACTGTCAAAATAATGGCCGGAATATGTCAAAACGGCCAATTATTATTGGCTGTGCCCATTAGGACATCATCTGAGAATCACAATGTCTTCAAGATATCACATTTTCATTCATTTCTAAAGAAATCCAGTACATCACACTTTTCGCTTTCTTTAGAAAAAATTGGCCTCAATATGACTAAACATCCTGCGATTATGGACTGTGCCCATTAAGACATTTTCTCAGAATCACATTATCTACAACATATCACATTTTATTTCATTTTTACCGAAATCCAGGCCGTCGATATTTTCGGTTACTTCCAAGCAAGTGGGTAGGTAGTGGCCAAAGTTTCAGTGATTATTGGCTGTGCCCATTAACACATTTTCTCAGAATAACAAGATGTAAAACACATCAAAGTTTCATTCATTTATACCGAGATCGAGGTCATCAATATTTTCGGTTACTTTCAATGATGAGGCCTCGTTGTTTTCCACACTCTCAGTGATTAGTGGTTGTACCCATAAAGACCTTTTCTCCGAATCAAAATATATATAAGATATCACAGTTTCAGTCATTTTACCGATACTCAATCCATAAACAATTCTGTTACTTTCAAAAACGTGGCCTCGTTCTATCAAACGGTAGGTGATTAGTAGATGTGCCCAATAAGACCTTTTCTCAGAATCACAAGATCTACAACATATAACAGTTTCAGTCATTTTTACCGAAATCCAGTACATAACCATATTCCGTTACTTTCAAAAAAGTGATCCTGTAGTGGCCAAAGGGGCTGTGAACATTGTCTGTGCCTATTAAGAAATTTTCTCAGAATCAAAATTTCTAAAACATATGATATTCTTAGTCATTTTACCAACAGCCATGACATCAACATTATCGGTTACTTTCATGCAAGTGGCCTGGTAGTGACGAAACGGTAAGTGATTAGTGGTTCTGTCCATAAAGATCTTTTCTCAGAATTACAATATGTACAAAATATCACATCTTCAGTCATTTTTTACCGAAATCCAGAACATCAACATCTTCCGTTACTTTCAAAAATTGGCCCTCTAGTTCCCCAACGGTCCGTAAATATTGGGTATGCCCAATAGCACATTTTCTGATGTATCACAATGTGTACAACATATCATATTTTGAGAAATCTTTCCGACATCCAGTATATCAAAATTTATTGCTACTTTCAAGCAAGTGGACAGGTAGTGGTAAAAATTTACTGATTAGCGTTTGTGCCCATTAATACTTTTTTCTGTAAAGTTACTAATGCGGCATCATTGACGAGTGATTGGGTTTTAAGTGTCATACAAATGGCGTATCCTCACATAAACTATAAGACTCAGGTAAAATAAGTGTGGCGTGTTCGAAAACCCCCATATCCCGAGTTTGACATAGGTGCGCAGTCGAGTACGTGAGTCCAGTGGGCGTGGCCAGGGGGCGGGTGGAAACACCACCTCAATATGTGGCTCCGTTTTCGAATTTTTGATCTTTGACCTTTGGGCCATGTGGTAGTTAATGACCAATTACTACGCCACCTCAATATGTTGCTCCGTTTTCGATCGGTATTTTTGGAACATGTAGTTGTTGGTGAGTGGAAAAACCACCTCAATATGCGGCTTCGTTGACGAGTGTCATACAAAGGGCGTATCCCCACATAAACTATAAGACCCAGGTAAAATAAGTGTGGCATGTTGGAAAACCCCCATATCCCGAGTTTGACATAGGTGCGCAGTAGGTCATAAAAGGGAACGAGTACGTGAGTCCAGGGGGCGTGGCCAAACTTGGGCGGGGCCAAGTGAGCGGGGCCAGGGGCGAGGTCACATGACCGGCGCCAGCCAATCAACGTGAAGGGGGCGGGGCTTGTTTGCGCATGCGCAGTAGGAAAAAACACACCCCAAGGTGTCCCCTCTCTACTCATATGGCCCGCGGGCCGGCTGTTGCACATGGTTGTTGTACAGATGAGCCAGATAACATTAAACTGTGGTTGATGTAATTTATGAATGTATGGAAATAAAAAGGAAGCATGATTTCTTTGTATGCAGAGAGAGAAATCCTCCAGGCAACCCAAAAGATAGTAGCACTGAAATACCAATTGATTTCGTTCGAACAAAAAAGAAGCAAGGAAACAAGCATTGATATGAGAACACCTTTCCTAAAACACTCATTTCCTTGGAATGTAGTTATAGGTGGTACTGAGAAAAAAACTTGCTGGGAAAGGCAACGAAACTGTGAAATACTACTACTACTACTACTACTACTACTACTACTACTAATAATAATAATAATAATAATAATAATAATAATAATAATAATCACAGCTTCTTTTTTCTTACTACCATTGCATACAACCTTATACACACAGAGAGAGCGTCTGTTCCAGCCAAGATTCGAATACTGGGCTCCGTGATTGGAAGTCTAGTAACGTAAACCTTCCAATCACACAGACTAATACTCCACCACACGAGAGTCTCACAAATGTGTAGTTGTGTTTAATTGGGGTAGCATCTTAGACCTCTTTTCACTTTTGTTGGATTCAAGTACACAAGCAGTTAACTTGTGACGTGCAACTTACAAGAACACTGAGGTGGCAGAACTTGTTCTGAAAGAAACAGATTGCAATCGTCGTAGACTGTTGTTACACGCGCCTAGAACAGGGGCTCTGTATGTCTTCACGACACGAAACACAAAATGTGGCTGACACTAACTGAAACATGTTCTCCTATAATAAGTAACATTTTGGCCCAATTACAGTGCAGTGCTGAGGTTTTCATTGTGTGAGTGGTGTACTATTTAAATTGTGTGATTCGAACGAAAGGGTAGTGACGTATTCAGTGCTACAAGATGAATTAGTACTCGTTTAGTGAGCTAGCCGATATGCACCTAATTTATGGAAGTGTTGAAGGTAACTCGTTGGCAGCACAACGCTTATACTGTGAGACGTTCCCAAACCGTCGGGTTCCAAATGATCGGACATCTGTTTTCATATATAGACGTCTTCAGGAAACAGGTAGTTTCCGTGCAAACGCGGATCGTGGAAGACCACCTGAAGTGCTTCGACCTGCCTACCAGGAAAGAATTCTTAACCAATTAGCACGGCAGCCAGAAATCAGCACACATCAAGTAGCAACAACAGAAGGCGTATCCCACAATATTATTTGGCGTTTGTTTCGTGAACAGCAGTTATATCCATGGCACTTACAACGTGTACATGCTCTTGAAATGAGAGACTATTCCCCACGACGAAGATTTTGTCGGTGGATACTGAGGAAGTGCACACGCAACCCAATGTTTCCATCCTTTATTCTTTTCACAGATGAAGCTGGCTTTACGAGAGGTGGCGTCGTAAACCTAAACAATCGCCATTCCTGGGCCGTGGAAAATCCGCATCAAATTGTCGTAGGCCACTACCAGAGACAATTTAGTGCAAACTTGTGGGCAGCCATAGTCGAAAACTTACTTTTAGGGCCATATTTCTTCCCAGGGCGATTAACTGGGGAGCTGTATCTCAATTCCACACATTATGAACTTCCACAACTTCTAGAGGATATACCTCTGGAAGTAAGACGTTCCCTGTGGTTCACGCACGATGGGGCTCCTCCTCATTTTCAGAAGCAAGTTCGCTAATATCTTAATATTGCATTTCCAAACAGATGGATAGAAAGGGATAGTAGATATGCATGGCCTGCTCGTTCTACCGATATAAATCCATTGGAATTTTATTTGTGGGGACATATTAAGGAAATAGTTTACGCAAAAGAAATTCATTATATAAACGATCTGAAACAACGTATTCAAGCTAGTCGATTCGTGATACACCCGAAGTACTTGATAATGTTCGCCAGTCATTGCTGCGTTTGTGCCCATGCGTCTGAGCGAGTTGCTGGAGGACATGTTGAGAACATACCACGAGTACACAAGAACGACTAAGGCGGATATTGGAAACATGGAACAGCAATTTGGCAAATAGAATCTGCTTATTTTTTTATGCAATTTGGCAAATAGTCCACCTCTATTTATTTCGTTTATTTTGCCACATACTGGATACACATTTCTTTTCATTTTTCGTTAACTACGGTGTTCATGTGCATGTTCTTTTTAGTAGTTTCTCATATTTCCTATGTTTTTGGTTACTGCGCCGTCTTTTTATTCATGTTCCCACGCCAATTACTGTTGCAGGTATACACACTGTGTTGCTGCTATTCACCTCGAATGGCCCGCCTCTTTTACTTCTTAATGATGTTGTGGCTCAGTGGTAGAGCCTTCACCTTTGGTGCTTAGTCTCCCGGTTTCGATTCCAGCCCCTGCCAAGTAGACTTTCTGGTGGACAAACACCGTGTGCATGGGTTTCCTCGGGGTTCTCCCGTTTCCTCCCACTTTCTTCATTCCACCATTTCATTCATTACTCATCATCACCGTCTCCTTTAGCCTAACCGACATAATCGTGGGACGTAAAACTCAAAGATTTCATTTTATTTTTCTTCCTGATGTTGCAGTTATGCAACCCCACATAGGTAATTACAAAATTCCCGCGCCATGTTGAATTCGTTGAAGATATCACATTGCCGACAACATATTACTGTTTGCTGTTATTATAGTCTTCGAACCACTGTAATTTAGACCTCTCTTTCTCAAGAGAATTTACGAGGATTCCCCACTTCCTTTAGGGAATCCCTTGCGCACGGGTTTCACGATTGCTGCGTAAGCACTTTTGGATAGAGCACATTCGTTGTCTTTGACTTGACCTTACTCTATCGTTTAGGATAGTGAAGATATAGATCTCTAAGGTTCATTTTTCCAGACTTTATAAATGATAAGTTTTAAAACTTAAATCTTATTTACAAAAGAAACACTTGCCTATTATTAAGATTGTGTACAGTTGTTATAATAAAATAAATCTATAATAAGAAACGTAATAGGAAGAAGCCACGTGCTTAAGAAATCTCTACACAAGAGAACAAATTATTTGATTTCTGGAATTAGTTCTCAATAATGTTATACCAGTGTTATATCTCAAGAACGGTAAAGAAATTTGTGATGTCTTTAATGTATCATTCTATCTTCTTCATCACTCTGTTTATCAACTGATATTGAATTTTCACACTCGCTCGGACAACTACACATTGGAGTGTACAAGAAACAGCGATTCTTACATTTGCGTTTCAAACTTACACACTAAAGTTTCTAATAGCTACACATGGTAATCTCTAACCCTTTCCGGATTCCGGCTTTTTGGGCTATTTTTTAGACAGCTACTGCATCGTCGCTATTTATCCTAAGATCATGGTTCATACCTCATTCTCTTAAGAATAGAGCTGGCTTTCAAATGGTACCACTTCCATGCTCATACCATATGCCAGATGCGGGAAAAATGATGTCAAAGGAAAAATTTCGAGGGAAAATTTTTTTCTCGCACTTTGGCCCCCCTGGAACGGCCCTGTGTGAACATAGCCAAGAAAAGAAGAAAATCTGATATATAGTACTTGGTATACTGAATATGTATGCCAAATTTCAAGTTTCTATTTTGAATACTAAGGGCGGGAGAAATTTTATCAAGAATTCCCACAATGCTCCAAATTACCACAAAACACTATGATCTCAGGGAAAAAATTTCCTGAGACATCCCTAATTACCCTATGGTCATGTTTCGTCTATCATTCTCTTTAGAATAGAACTGCCTTTCAGGCGGTACCATTCACATGTCTCCATCATGTATCTAAGGCGGGAAATTCCCGAAAAAACGAATTTTTTGGTCTAAAGTTCCCTTTTTTCAACTTTTAGCCTCTCTGGACTCCCCCTGTTTTAACGTAGAAATCTGAAAAAAATCTGTTAAATACTGCTTGGTGGACTGAATGTTTGTGCACAATTTCCATCTTCTAGGTGCAAAAATAAGCCCGCCATAAAATATATATACCGACAATGCCCCATATTACCCTATACAGAAGTATATTTTGATAAAAATTCACTGAGACGTCTCTAATTACCCTAGAATAATAATTCGACCGTCATTCTCTTCAGAATGGAACTGCCTTTCAGACGGTATGACTCACGTGTCCCTATCATGTATGTGAGGCGGGAAAATCGTGAAAAACGGGATTTTTGGGTCTAAAAATCCCTTTTTTCAACTTTTTTCCCCTCTGGACCGCCCTGTTTTAATGCAGAGATCTGAAAAAAATCTGATAAATACTACTACGTGGGGTGACTGTTTATGCACAATTTCAATCTTCTAGGTGCAAAAGTAAGCCCGCCAAAAAATATACCGACCATGTCCCATTTTTCCCTATATAGAAGTATATTTTTTAAATTCCCTGATACATCTGTAATTACCCTAGGATAATGATTCGACTGTCATTCTCTTCAGATTGGAACTGCCTTTCAGACGGTATGACTCACGTGTCCCTATCATGTATGCGAGGCGGGAAAATTCTGAAGAACGGGATTTTTTGGGTAAAAATATCCCTTTTTTCAACCCTTTGCCCCTCTGGTTCCCCCCTGTTTTAACTCACAAATCTGAAAAAAAATCTGGTAAATACTACTTGGTGGACTGAATGTTTGTGCAAAATTTCAATCTTCTACGTGCAAAAATAAGCCCGCCAAAAAATATTCAACATAGGCTTAATAATTGAAAAAATATATTTTAGATTTATGACGTCATCACCTCCTATGTATGGACGCAGGAAGGTCTGAAACCATACGTAATGTCTTCTACAGTGCCTCTGGACTTGAAAAACAAAAAAACCCGGACGAAAAAGCTCAAATAGAAGAGAAATAACGCAAGGTACCATGAAAAACGCGTATGGTACAAAATTGTACCATAAAATCCCCAAAGGGCTAAACAGGCCTTGGGAATATCTTCGAGTGTTCAAAACTGGCTTCAGAATTTGGTCCTCCAAGTACCAACCGGAGTCTTCTGGTCATGGTAATTCGATCTCACACTTATCAGATTTTCTCCAAATTGCTGTTTGGTAATGTGATCTCTCGATATGTTGTTTCAGTGCATCACTAGTTGGAGGTAGTCTCTAGAGGCTGCATTTTTCTAAAACTAGGAGCCTAGCTTCATCACAGATCTTCGCATTAACTTTGAGGATCTTTGTGAAAAACAGTTCTGCAGATTCAACAGCGCTTGCTGATAAAGGAATCTGTCCTAGGGAATATAAAAGGTCGCAGTATTCTGAGTAAGTAGACCAGTTCTCAATTTTTGATGTTCCAACTATATATGACGTTATGTCGCATCCAAGAAAAGCGTGATATTCGAAGAGAGCAGTATACCTCTCTTCTCATTCCCAGATAACTGGTGGCAAAGGTGGTAAACTGGAATAAACCTTCTTGTCTTTGAAGTCCCCACCATCGTGTAAAATTCTTTACAAGAAATTCTGTCATAATGGTCTATAAACAGCAGGAATGCATCGTTGTCTCTACTCATCACAACAATTCCCTCTGAATTGTGATTCACAGCATAAAGTATTATTCTGCAATCTGCTTCTTTATGCTTTCCTTCAAGATTCTGAACATCGATACCGAAATTTGACTTAACAGTCTTCTGATTTTTAATTCTACCAGAAACAACAACCAAGAGCTCCGAAGGTGATAATTCGAGCAATACATTAGACAAAAACGAAGCAAGATCCGCCTTATTTTCTGAAAGAGTTGTTAATTTTTCAAACTTTTTAGGGAGCGGAATATCAAGGTTTTATATTACATGTCTTACTGGAATATATGACGAGTTTCTTTTCATTCTGGTAAATAATTTGGAAGTCTGTTCCTAATAACGATCAAAACTAACTTCTACTCTTGAGTACTTTCACCCTAAGTTTTTAATTATTTCAGTCAATGGCTTGGCTAAATCACCGGAAGTGTTGGCATTTTTAGGCTTCCTTAAAGCCATCACTAAAGATTGTCCATCTATTATGAGTGAGGCTGAAGTCTTGAGTACATATTGTATTTTACTGAAGTAGCTAACATTATGAGATTGTAGAACATAGTTCATAAATAGTGACTTATTACCCGATGTTATGAGATTGCCATCAGAATCATCGAATGATAAAGGAAAGTAGTTGAACTCGTGTCTTACAATAAACGGAATGTCAATCTTTCTACCAGACTGAGGAATTACAATCAATTTCTGAAGTAGATTCTGGTTCTACCGAGAAATTATATTAGTCTTCTTTGTAGCACGACTCTTAGTTAAAGTCAAGAAGGTAGGTGCGGAGTTTCTCTCTATTGTTGCATTCACAGAAAGTTTCCCAGTGTTCTCTAAAACTAACCTTTCCTTCACGAAGCTTTCCACTTGCGTATGTCCTTTCTGAATAGCATTTAGAAGGGTAGCTTGAACTTGTTCAGATACAAGACCGTTGATAACAAGATTCTAAAGAATATTGCTTGAGTCAGGTGTTAGATTTCTGCTATCCCCAATCGGTTCTATATGACCTCGACAAATTTGGTTGTCGACCCCTGGGACTTACGACCTGAGGTCAAAAGTTCCTTCTACACCCATCAGGAATCGATCCCGTGTAGCTGAATTAGAACTCGGTCAACTCTACCGGCTGGGCTACATATTACGAAATATACTTTCAACGCTGTACTTAAAATATTATGCTGCTGTAGTAGTGTATTGCCTATGTTCGTTAAATGCAACATAATAAACGTGTTGTGTTTCTATAAACAGTTTTAATTCTTCTTCTACTGATTTTAAATTAAGTTAATCCAGTCTGCTTATCCCCTCAATTTGTTAAGATTAACGAGGTTTTAGTGTAATATAAGGCAACGATAAAGTAATTTATTGCCTCTTTTCACGAAAGCTATCCAGATTGAAAATTTTTTTTTGGATTTGTTCCTGGATCAGCAAGAATTTAGCATGTATTCCCAGCAGCACAGTGTACGTTTTGACATTTTGCAGAACCCACTCTGTAATGCTGGAAATTCATGCTATATATTTGCTGGTCTAGTAATACATTTTTACCTAGGCAAGGAAGGCCTCCAAAAGAAAAATCAGCGCACTAGCCAAGTTTAATTTTGCATTCTTTACAATTAACTTTTACATTTCCATAATATATATTTCAAAATACGTACTATCACTGTGAGAGATTTAAACACAAAGAAATTTAAACACAAAGAAATTTAAACAGCCCTATCGATTGTTGAAAATCTTTATCAGCATACTTATAATTTGGAAACCACAAGAGCAGTTCAATGTGAAAAGTTCTGGTAACAGCTATCACAAACCACCCAGGAAAATAAGCAACAAATGAGCTTCTTACAGTGAACGAAGCGAATTTTAAAATCACGTCAACTATCCCTACATGCAGAATTACGACTTCAATATGGTTACTTCGTACACACTGTACACACAGTTGGCGCCAACATAAAGTCCTGAAATTGAGTGATTCAGTTAGACGACCCGCTCGGGAGAGTAATGCTCCCGGAAGTACGTTTTTCCGAGCTCTACTCTAGCCAGTTGTTTTACGCGCTATCCTAGCCAGTTGTTTTAAGTTGGTCACAAAATTTATATCATGGAGTGCAAGGGGAACAAAACGAGCTCTGCGGGACTTCTAACCCGTTCCTACTACTACTACTACCTATCTGCACAAAAGTAAGTAAATCACTTTTTGAGTATTATTTTCATATTGTTTTAATTTAAAAAGAGTTATAAAAATGTAAAAAAAATGTTTGAAAAAACTTACCCGAGGCCGGATTTGAACTCACGCCGAAAGACATTTCCATTATTACCATATAGTGCTAGCCCACTCGGTCACGAAGACCGACAGCAACAACTCTTTGATCTCTCCTATTTGAGTGCAATGTGGCAAGAAATCGATAACGTCAACCAATCAGAACTGTGTTTTAGGTTCCTACTTCCGGGAGCATTACTTCCCTGAGCAAGTTCTTCAGTTAGAGACTTGTTTTCAAAACTGTTTTTACAGAAAATAATCAGTAGCACTTTGCTCACATCTACCGTTAGTTGAAAGGAACTGCCGCAAACGTAAAATGGCAATCCTCAAGTTCTGATGAGTTTCGCACAGGACAGAGTAAAGTAGCCTATAACTCAGGCACCATTAATCCTACACATTTTGAAAGAGCACAAAACGACAAAAAACAACACCGAATTTTCCGAAATCTGTCTTGTAAAGAATCTGAGGCTAAAAACTGACGTCACGCGCAACCAATACTGACAAGGAAGGGTCACGCAGTGGCTCCGCTGGGATCCGGACTAGACAATTGTGTTTGCATTTGATATGTTATAACTAGATGAATCCCAAAGTTATGCATGCCACCGGGTAGAATATATTCAGTTACAACATATTATGTAATGTAAGAACTACAAAAAAAAAAAAAAGGGCAAAATAGTTTGAAGCGAGTTATTTGTTCGGAAACGGTCGGGTAAGTGGAAAACTCGGCCAACACGTATCCCATTATCTTCAACGACAAAAGATTTGGGGTAAAAAAAAAACTTTGTCCCAGGGTCCCAGACGGGGCCAACTCAAAATTTTCAAATAGCAAGGGGGTTAAGTGGCACATCATTTGAAAGCTGTTGTAAAATGAAAGAAAATGCAGCAAGTTTCGACTGTCTACAACAACCCTGTGCAAAATGGCGAAGCGTCAAAGTGTAAACAAAAACTTCATTGAAAAGTCCATGGTCACCCCTATAAATTGGAAACGGTGAGAAAAATGTGAAAACAGGAAAGGGAGTGTAGCATTATTTTCAAAGTACAACAATTTAAGTGAAGACGTCTTGTCCCAGTGTCCCCACATGGTCCCAGGTGAGGTCCAACTAAAATGTTTCAAATGGCAAGAGAGGTAGGACACCGTTTGAAAGCTCTTCTTAAGTGGAAGAAGATGGAGCACGTCTCGACTTTCTACGGCAACCCTGTTCAAAATTGCGGTGGGTCAAAATGTAAACAAAAGCTTAATTGAAAATCTATGGCCACCTTGAATCCTAGAGGACCGCTTCAAACCTATATCAAAAGGATAGGCATACCAAACTGAAGCTAGGAAAAAAATTGGCATTAATGTTGATTAGTAAGTGACTAAAATATGCAAAATGTTCAAAAATGCGACATCTTGAGGTCAAAATGCCGCACTATGTATCTAACGCATATCCAGCTCACACTACTGGTGTTGGAGAAGCGAACGTTTATGGCTAATAGTAGATATCCAGAAAATATCAAAGAGTATAATCTGTAATCCAATATGGCTGCCAGCGTGAAAAATGAGTTTGTATATAAATATGTTATTTCTTGGAATATTCTGACCAAACCAACAAAGTTTGACGCAGCTCGATGTATACTGAAATGACTTACACATGTTTGGTACTATTCGCCAATCTTACAAGTGATTTTTTTTTTTTTTTTTTTTTTTTTTTGTATATTTGGTATTGCTTGAAGTATTGCGATCAAACCAACGAATGACATACAAATGTAACCATCATGAATACGTTACAATAGAGCCCCCAACCTACTGGTGCAGCAAGTTCTTTCTGTATGAACTACGTATGACAAAATTTAAAAAATACCCGAAGGTATTCAACTTTTGTTTAGCAGTATGAGTAGGAAGTCAGAGTTGTGTGTTCATCGCATATTCGTTATATTCAAGTAAATAATGTCGAGAGAACCGCGACGAACGTGCATTAAGAACAAAACATATATGTGTTGTTACCGAATGAAATAATAGTTGAAGTGTATCGAAATTCAATTGTTCTTTAGTCTTCCTATTATTTCTAGATACATAATAGAGAAAAATAGAGATTTAGATTTGTACTGTTATGAATGACATAGGTTTTAAGCGACCATCTTCGATTCAAGGTGGTCATAGTTTTTCAATTAAGCTTTTGTTTACATTTTGACTCGCCGCAATTTTGGACAGGGTTGTTGTAGAAAGTCAAGACTTGCTCCATCTACTTTCATTCTAAATCTTGCAAACGATGAGCTTCTTAATCTCTCTTGCCATTTGAAACTTTTTAGTTGGACCTCACCAGGGACCCTGTGGGTACCCTGGGACAAGACGCCTTAACTTGAATTGTTGTACTTTGAAAATAATGCCACAGTCCCCTTTCCTATTTTCATATTTGTCTCACCGTTTCCGATCTATATGGGTGCCCATGAACTTTTCAATTAAGTTTTTGTTTACATTTTGACCCTCCACCATTTTGTACAGGGTTATCGAGTACAGAGGCGAAACTTGCTGCATTTTCTTTTATCTTACAACAGCTTTCAAACGAAGTGCAACTTAACCCCCTTGCCATTAAAAAAAATGAGTTGGACCCCGTCTGGGACCTGCGGGGACATTGGGGCAAATTTTCTTATTTAAAAAAGAGTGTTCTTGAAAATGATGGGATACGTATTGTCCGAGTTTTCCATTTACCCAACCGTTTTCGAACAAATGACTCGGTTCAAACTATTCTGCCAGCTTTGTAGCTTTTGTATTACAAAATATGTTGTAACTCACGACATTCCGCCCAGTGTCACGTATAACTTCTGGATTCGTCTAGTTATAACATATCAAATGCAAACACAATTGTCTCGTTCGGATATCAGGGAGTCACTGCGTGACCCTTGCTTGTGAGTAAAAATGGAAATAGCAAGAAAACCATCATATTTAGCACAAAACACGAAACTACACTAAAATTAAATTGTAGAAAACAATTAAACAAACAAAATTAAAATCTGGATAGTCTAGCTCCAATGGTTACAGAGAAACAGTGAATAATAGAAGCAACTAAAAATGTTGGCTTTCCCCCTCCCCCTCCTAACCCGTGAGGTGCTTTTTTTCTGGCATCCGGCATTTTTGTGATTAGTGATGGGTATATATTCAAAAAATATCGGATGCAAAATTGTTACATGATTTGCTCTTAGAACTCAATTTTTAAGACATGGTGCCCAGACTACTATAACTTTTTTTTTTTTTTTTTTTTGTTATCTGCAGAATTCCCTGAATTGTGTTAAGTTAGTTTCAAAATAGGCGTCTGGAAACAGCGTGTCACGCTTTTTTTTTAACTAGAAACCAAAAGTTGTATATAAAGAAAATAATGGTGTTGGCGAGAAAATAGCAGAAAGTCATCGAAGAAGATATTGTATATGTGGTTTCATAAAACATATTTTCAAATATCAATAAATGCATTCTAAATTTTGATCAATAATTTTTAGATAACCTCGTATATAGTGTATACGGTGTACGAGTTTGCTGGTGGTAAGAGTAACAGCAATATTTACCAATTCAAGCATGAGAGTATTACTTAGGGTTTCCAACTCTGGAAAATAAAATCACCAGTACCCCCTTAAAATTCCCTCTGATATAGGTCTAACGAGGAAGCCGATTCAAGTGTGACACGAAATTGCGGACGAGGTTATTAGCAAACGAGGTGTTTTTGTGTACAATGAAACCCATTAAAGGAAAAAACCCTCGATCTCAACCGTTCCGGAGATATAGAGGAATAAGGGGAAGGCTGGTGCTCCGATATTTTGCGAATTTTTGAATATGTAGGTAGCGATAGAACAAGTGAAAGAGACTTTTAAAAATTAATAATTACTTCATCCACGAAACTTTAGTAATACGTAACCTTACACATGAGGGTTATAAAACTGAAGAGTTCATAAATATTCTAGGGGAAGAATGTTTCGGAAGGGGAAGGCGAAAATAACGGAGTTTCATTATTGCCTGAAATAAGCGTGTAAGGTGTATATGTATAGATTTCTTGGTACGATGAATCGAATAAAAGCATCATCAGGTCAAATAGGATGAAATATGTAAAAAATAGTGCCCTTCCGAACTTTTCAAACATGTAGGGTCAAGATGCCAAATATCGGGTGGTTTCCCAATATCAATATCGGATACCGAGAAATATTCTGTGTAAGGTGCTGCAGCTTAGCGATCGTTATTGTAACTGCACACTAATAGGTGGGCCATTAGACAACTGAGTTACAATATCTCTCGCAGCATGTTTATTTGTGTGGTGAAGTGTTTTGTGATTTTGACCTTGTGAAACATATCTAATACTGCAGATGATTCCATTATGTGGTCCAAAAAGGTAACCAAAACATATTCATATTATAATTATAATATAGGCTAAGAAGAGTAGTTTTAAATTACATGATGTTTTGGTAGTTCGTTTCTGGTTAAGTGATGTATATAGTTGAAAGTTGCCACATGACTTAAGTTGCCAAATATCGGATAGTACAGAGGTTCCAAATATCGGATATCAGATATTAGGGAACTGTATTGCTGGTGAGATTCTTCAATTATTACAGATGACAGTAAACATTCGAAGGAAGAAGTAGGATCCTGAAGATAAGCTCCAGGCTGTTGCTGCAACGCAGATCTTATGAGCAAGCGTTCTTCCAAAAAAAGAATCATCAACTGATGAGGTAGATAGTGCGGATGACGAATGTGTGTTTTGTTCACAGCCGTATAAAGTTGACAAAGATGGTGAACGATGGATACGATGAATGCAATGTCTTAAATGGGCACAGGAGATATGTGCAGGCGCTGATTCAAAAACGTGGAAATCCTTTGTTTGTCATTTTTACCAGTAATTTAACTTCTTGGTAGATCCTTCTACAGATGAGTATGTAGAACAACGTTTAGTTACAAATAAATCTAAATTATTAGAAAGTAGCCTCTTTTGTTGAACAATGTTTAAGTACCAGAAAATCTGCATATTTAGAAAGTTGTCTGTTTGATAGAACAATGTCTGGTTAAAAGTAAATCTACAAGTTGAAGACATTCACGACTTTCTAGAACGTTTAGTTAAATCTACAAATCAATATCACACGTTATTTAGAACACAAAAAGACGTGAATCTGCCGGTTCCTAACACTTCCGACTTCCCTCCAAAGCATTGGTTGTCCATAATTGTGAAAGCTTACCTCCTGCCTACTTTGGGCCCTTCTTGAAATCAGATTATATTTGAAAACTTTATTGAGAGCATACGTGAGAATTACACCATGTAGGGAATATCCTGTACACTTATTGAAAATTGACGAAATATGCAATTTTGGATTGTGTATGCGTAGCTTCCTTTACGCTGATAAGGACGACCATCCACAATTTCTGGAATCAGAAATAGGACCTCTGGAAATTTGGCTTTTCCACGATTTTGGACAGCCCTAGCTCTGGAACTATGGCACTTTTCGCCATAGGTTCATACGAACTTTTTCCCTTCTTTTGATGTGAGTAATCACCTCTTACAATTTGTCGGTATAGTTCATTAACACCATATATATATATATATATATATATATATATATATATATATATATATATATATATATATATATATATATATATATATATGTTAGGGTGTCCCTTATTTTGGGTAATTTCGTGTTGCGATACGCACCCCCCAAATGTATTCTATGTGACCATAGACACGCATTAGTGAAATAGCAACTCTCTATGAGAATGTTAACCCGTGCCGACTTGACGACAAAGTCATGAAATGACGTTTTCATATTATAATATAATTTAGAATTCCCAACAGTGATAACGGAGAAACTAAAAGAGACAAAGCAACGAAACTTTGCACCAAACAACTAGAGATAGGGCGACACCTGCTCGCGTATTGGCAAACAGTACCGGATGAACAGTGTTGCCAACCCAAGAGAAAGTTTTGGATTTGTAAATAGTATGCCTTAAATTGGATATCATCATTGGAATCAACAATGAAAATAAAGACAAAAGAGATTGTAAACGCAGATCAGTGTTGCAAACTTCTCGAGAAATAAGGTGAAAATTGTGTTGGCGCACACAGAGAGTGGAGTAGGGGGTCTACTAACATTTTGTACACCTTAAATCAGATTTTGACAAGAACTGTTTACGCTTAGTCTAAGTCTAGAAGGATCCGCTGAACAGTGTTGCCATCAACAGATGGTAGAAATTGAATTGGGAAGAGATACAATAACTTGGAAAACGCCACTAGTACTGTATTATTTAAAACCTTTAATGCAAGGCGGAAGAGCATGAGGAGTAGTTCCGTGGTTATGTGAGATTGATAACTCACGTACTGACAGATACGTTCGGTATCTTGTTAAAGCAGTGAATTAAGGTTTGCAAAAGATAGCAACGCTGCACAACTGCAGCTTTTTTACTCTTGATGTCTTCATGGCTATCAGCGTCCTCAAAATCCCACTAATACATAAACTCATGCAAATTGAACGCTGTTTTCATATTTTAGCCAGGTTGTTTGGATTCCAACCCGCTATGCAGCGTTGCCACCTTTCACAAACCTTACTTGTTAGCTTTTACAAGATATCGTATATATCGGTCAGTTATCGATCTCAAATAAGTACGATTCTACTCCTCATGCTATACCGCCTTGCGTTATAGGTTTTAAAGCATACAGCACTAGTGACCTTTTTCGAGTTATTGTCTGTTTTCCAAAATCAAATTTTCTCTTCTGTTGATGGCAAGACTGTTCAGCGCATCGTTCTAGACTTAGACCCAACAGAAACAGTTCTTGTCAATATATGATTTATGGTGTACAAAACGTTAGTACCTCACTCCCTGTGTGCGCCAACACATATTACACGTTATTTCTCTAGAAGTTTGCAACATTGATCTGCGTTTACAATCTCTTTTGTCTTTATTTTTATTGTAGCTTCCAATGATAAAATTCAATTTAGGTCACTCCATTTTCAAAAATACAACTTTTACTTGGGTTGGCAACACTGTTCATCCGGTACTGTTTGCCAATACGCGAGCAGGTGTCGCCCTTTCTCTTGTTGTTTCATGCAAAGTTGCGTTTCTCTGTCTCTTTTAATTTCTCCGTTATCACGGTTGGGAATTCTAAATATATTATAATGTGGAAACGACATTTCATGACATCGCCGTCGTCAAGTCGGCACGGGTTAACGTTCTCATAGAGAGCTGCTATTTCACTAATGCGTGTTTATGGTCACATAGAATACATTTGGGGGGGGGTGCGTCTCGCAACACGAAATTACTCAAAATAAGAGACACCCTAATATATATATATATATATATATATATATATATATATATATATATATATAGAGAGAGAGAGAGAGAGAGAGAGAGAGAGAGAGAGAGAGAGAGAGAGAGAGAGAAAGAGAGAGAGACAGAGAGAGAGAGAGAGGGGGGGGTTGATTAATTCGTGTGCCAATTTCATTTGTTCACTGTGCGAAAGTGGTAGGTGGTAAAGCCATGCAATTTGGCGTAACTTTAGACGAAGGACATAAGTTTTGTTTCGCCACAGAAGCATGTCACTTGTAATAAAGATTGAAGAGATATAGGGTCAAAGGTCAAATTTCGATTTTTTCCTTATGGGACTGCAATGGTAAATTATGAAACAGCCTGAAAAAGCGTAAATCGAAGTGATAAAGAAAAAGCTGTATTGTATGATTTTACGTCGCAAGCCGATCAAATACAAGTCAGTCGAGTGTCAAGGTCAGATGTCACAGTCAGATCAAGGTCACAGGTCATCTTGAGAACCCATTTGACATAATGAGATATGGAAATTACGTTGTTTTCAGTGTATTCAAATGGGTTCTCAAGGTGACCTGTGATCTTGATCTGACCGTGACCTCTGACCTTAACGATTGACCCATATTTGGTCGGCTTGCGACGTAGAATCATACAATATAGCATTTTTCTTGCTATCACTTCGATTTACGTTTTTTCAGTCTCTTTCATAGTTTACCATTGCAGTCCCATAAGGAAAAAATCGAAATTTGATGTTTGACCCTATATCTCTTCAATCTTTAGTACAAGTGACAAACTTCTACGGGGATACAAAACTTGTGTTCTTGGTCTAAAGTTACACCAAATTGCACGGCTTTACCTCTTACCACTTTTGCACAGTGAACAAATGAAATTGGCACACGAATTAATCAACCCTCTGTATATATATATATATATATATATATATATATATATATATATATATATATATATATATATATATATAGATAGATAGATAGATAGATAGATAGATAGATAGATAGATAGATAGATAGATAGATAGATATACGCTTAATGTATAATACAACGGAAAGTTGTATTTGTAAAGGCGCTGTTCAAGAATTTCGATGGTCGATGTTTTATTCAGGGTTACAGATTTCAAAATACTGGTCATAAAGGTGACGGTAAAAAGTTTGTACCGGTGACCAGCCATAATCAACGTAACAGCAATAGCCTCTATTTCCGGCCAGGCCGGTGAAATACCGGCCAGTTGGAAATCCTAGTAGTAGTGAGAAAGCTTCTTCTGGTTTCACATCAGAAACTATTCAGAATAGGTGGTAGACATTCTCGGTTTTCCAACTACAGCACGATAAAGAAACAGTTTTATGACATTTCTACTTGTACTAAAGTTATATATATATATATATATATATATATATATATATATATATATATATATATATATATATATATAATATTTTACCTTCTATCTTTCCACAAGGTATATTCACTTTCAGAATGCATATGATTTTTCAGCACATCGAGTATATTTTCGTGCTTCATTCCCACATAGTAAGTGTGGTCAATTATTTTTTTCCAATAACTTTTTCCAATACTTTTTGTAAAGTGGTGATTTCGGAAACAAAACCTCTGTCGCTCTTAAAGGAAGTGGACAATCACCGCACCCAGGATATAACGGTTGGTGTGTTCCCACACATTTAGAATAAACCCGGAACGAGACCACACCCAATCAGGCGCTCTTGACTGAAAAGAGTGGACGCTGCCCTTGTGGAATACAAAACCTTTCTATGAACAAAGAATTCATTCATGTCAATGTTAGAAACTGCTTAACATTAACTGATGTCCCATTCTATCTGTCTGGCTGTTACTTTCTTGTACTGTACTCTAACGTTAAAGGATATTGTTAAACACTTTCTGGACCCTTTCAATGAAAGAGACTAATGGTTGCTGGCGCCTTCTGTCAATGAACTCAAAATTCGTGGGCGGGAGAAGATTAAGTCCAACGTCGAAAAACTTATCTGTCATGTGGCTTGTGTAATTAATTAGCCACACGTGCTGAATAGCTTATATAAATGAGGTACTATAGTGTCACAGATGAACAACTCCACCTTTCAGTCTTTAAGAGGAAAGATCAGCAGCTATATCTCAGGTATAGCACTAAAACTATTTGCACTAAATTTTTGGATTTAAAAGCATGATAAAATTACTTTAGACAGAGAATTTAGTTTAACGTCTGATTCAATTCATTTCTGAGGCTCATTAAGATATTTCTCAATGTAAGAGTTTAGGTGTAATAAATTTGAAAGGAGAGCCTTTAATTATGAAATAATTTTCGGAACGTTAAGTTTCAAATTATGTCTGCAAAGTTTACATTTTCAAGATTAATCTAATAACGGTTTGGCACACATTCAGGATTTCCTGTTTCAGGACATACACTATGTGATCAAAAGTATCCGGACACCCTCCAAAACATACGTTTTTCGTATTAGATGCGTTGTGCGGCCACCTACTGCCAGGTACTCATTATTCGCGACCTCAGTAGTCATGAGACATCGTGAGAAAGTAAAATAGGGCGCTCCGCGAAACTCACGGACTTCGAACGTGGTCAGGTGATTGGGTGTCACTTGTTCAGAAGTCTGTACGCGAGATTTCCACACACCTAAACATCCCTAAGTCCACTGTGTCTGATGTGATAGTGAAGTGGAAACGTGAAGGGACACGTACAGCACAAAAGCGTACTGGCCGACCTCGTCTGTTGACTGACAGAGACAGCCGACAATTGAAGAGGGTCCAAAGTGTAATAGGCAGACTTCTATCCAGACCATCACACAGGAATTCCAAACTGCATCAGGATCCACTCCAAGTACTATGACAGTTAGTCGTGAGGTGAGAAAATTTGGATTTCATGGTCGAGCGGCTGATCATAAGCCACACCTCACGCAGGTAAATGCCTAACGAGCCTCGCTTGGTGTAAGCACCGTAAACATTGGGCGACTGAACAGTGGAAAAACGTTGTGTAGAGTGACGAATCACGGTACAAAATGTGGTGATTCGGTGGCAGGGTGTGGGTATGGCAAATGCCCGGTAAACGTCATCTGTCAGCGTGTGTAGTGCCAACAGTAAAATTCAGAGGTGGTTGTATTATGGTGTATCGTTTTTTTTTTTTTAGGAGGCTTGCACCTCTTGTTGTTTTGCGTGGAACTCTCACAGCGCAGGCCTACATTGATGTTTTAAACACCTTCTTACTTCCCACTGTTGAAGAGCAATTAGGGGATGGCGATTTCATCTTTCAACACGATCGAGCACCTGTTCATATTGCACGGACTGTGGCGGAGTGGCTACACGACCATAACATCCCTGTAATGGACTGGCCTGCACAGAGTCCTGACTTTATTCCTATAGAACACCTTTGAGATGTTTTGGAACGCCGACTTCGTGCCAGGCCTCACCGACCTACATCGATACCCCTCCTTAGTTCAGCACTCCGTGGAGAATGGGCTGCCATTCCCCAAGAAACCTTCCAGCTAGAGATGGTATCGAGACGAGACGAGACGAGACTTTGTACAGTCTCGGTCTCGTCTCGGTTGATAAGTAGCGGTCTCGGTCTCGATCTCGTCTCGAGTAAAAAAAATCGCCGTCTCGGTCTCGGTAAACAGATGTTTGTCTCTATCTCGGTCTCGGTCTCGTCTCGAAAGTCTCGAAATAAAAAGTAAGAAATTAAAATTGTGAAAGTATTATTATCGTACAGTCTGTCTTTCCGGTTCTTACTTTTTGTCTTCATTCTTGACATAATTATGGCATGATGTACTTCTTCGTAGCTAATTTGCTAGCGCTAATGCTTTCCATCCGTGTGTTCCGGGTTCAATCATCAGTGGGTATAACATACCTGGGATAAAACCCTAATAGTATCCCATATTTCACTTTCAGAAATAGACTTTGTCTCAAATAGCCTCAGTACTGCCTATACAATTAGACTCTATTAAATTAACTCCAGTACTATACAGTATTTTATTTACTTACTTTGAATCAGAATTGTTCAATACCTTCTAACAGATAACGCTACACATAGCAGCACGAATGTATTTAATCGTACCAAAATTGAAATTTTACAATTTCTCAGTTATTATCCAAAACGCTCTGCTTTGATTGTCATTTTAAAAACAGAATATAACGTTCATTTTCTTAACAAATAGAGTAAATTATTACTACCATATATTTTGTTTCAAATTGATAAATTGCTTTATTACCGTTTCACATCTCAGTGTTTAATTGACACTTTAAAACAGGCACTTCCTTAACCTTATGGTGGGAGATACGGCACTCATCTTTGCTATCTGTGGTCTCGGGTTGGATCACTAAACAAGTTAGATTCAAAGTCTTATGTTTCGTATAGTTTGCGTCTCACTTTAAGTACATTCTGGTTCTTATACAAGTTTATAAGGTCGTAATGTATTATATAAACATATATCCAGTGCCGTAACATAGATTAAGCTTATTCCTGAGCTCTCAGCGGTGCATGGGGCCATGGTGGCTCAGTGGTAGAGCGTTCACCTCTGGTGCTTGGGGTCCCGGGTTTGATCCCAATCCCCGCCAAGTGAACTTTGTGGTGGACAAACACCGTGTGCGTGGGTTTCCTCGGGGTTCTCCCGTTTCCTCCCACTTTCTTCGTTCCACCATTTCATTCATTACTCATCATCACCGTCTCCTTTAGCCTAACCGGCATGACCGTGGAACGTGAAACTCAAAGATTTCATTTCATTTTTCTCAGTTGTGCACGTGATCTTTATTCGAGAAAACTAATCATGCGTTCATTACGCTGAAATTTTACGAGATTGCTTGAAAATTACTTGCAAAACATGGACATACATATTATGTAAGTATATAGGTAATTCGAGCTATATGTATATATTTTCTCTGTCCCGGCAAAACAAGTGATTCTTAACTTTCTAGTTTTCTTTAGTATTAATTTTCGTAGTTTTGCTGCAATATGAAGGATCAAACTTGTTTTTCGCTGTACGAATTTCGTTAAATTTTGGATCTCTTTTTACCCTACCTTACCTAGTAAAAGTTATATATATACATGAACTTTAGAGGTAGACTATACTAAGTCATTTTTTGGTCGAAATTGAGTTAAGAATACTTTTTAAATGGACTATGTTCTTTCTAGTGGTGTAACAATGTAAGTCGAAAAGCATCCTATTACTTTGTAACTACTTAGTATAGTTTGAAAACAGTATTATAGGTCTTACTTATGGAACTGGTTTTTCGCTTCTCTTGTAAAATTACGAAATTATGACTTTGTTTAGTTTACCTCTGAGGTCCATATATAATAAAATCATAGCCATAATCATAATCAACCATTGTCAATCCACTGCTGGATGAAGATCTTTTCAAGTCTTCTCCACAACTATCTATCTTGAGCAATTCTTTTTCATGTTACTCCCCAGTTGTTCTTGATTTCGTCAAACCTTCTTGTATAAGGACGTTTCCTAGGCTGTTCTTACCTCGTGGTATCCTGTCTAGAAATGTTTTTGTTCATAATTTCTTGCAATATATCCAGCACATTTTCCAGCCCATGTTAAACATTATTCAATTTGTACCAGTCATTAGTTGCCAAATAATTCATTTCCACTGTATATATTTGGCCTACAAAAAAGTTCATATCCGCTACTTTTGGAGCACAGACATGCTGCTTTTTAATCTTCGAATCTGGCAACACTGACTCAATGATTTAAATCAACACAATGTGAGGGCCTCCATTTGGTCTAGCGGATAGCACGCTTGACTTCGGTTCGCGTGGTCCCGAATTCGATTTCCGGTGGGAGTACAGTTGAACGACCGAAGTGGTTCGGTTTCCATTATAATCATTAGCTCCACGTCTCCTTTAGACGCCCTAGCATAATCATGGGACGTTCAACTAAAACGAAACAAACCGAAAATCAACACAATGTTTCTTACTAACTGTAAATCCTTAAATAATCGCTATAGCTAATGGTATGGATCGAGTATGGATCGATGGTGGTGGGTGGTCAAACTAAAACAAGTGAAATGTAACTTGGGTGTATTTAGAACTTTTAATTAAGCATGGCAGGCCTAAGGCTTAGGGGAACAACTAGTGTTACTGAAAAATTATCAGTTACATTTAATTTCAGTTACAATTTGCATTTACATGTATTGCTGGAACGAAAACTTTGACATTAACATAATAAATAGCCCAAAGACTATGAAAAACGTCTTTTGAAACCATTCTTGCACCATAAAGCAAATTACGAGTTATTAAAATATTTTGCAGCTTAGTTACGTTGTTTGCACTATATTTAGAATAATATTTAGCAATTTATTTAAGTTGGCAACGCTGCTTAAAATAATGGAACTGCAATTTGTTTTAATTAAAACAACCAAAAACTATTGTTGTAATGTTATAGAAGCAAACTAAAACAACAATCGTTATAAAAACTTAACACAAATGCGTTATTTTAAGCAATAAAACAATCACTATCCATGTGTTTGTTATCTCTGAAACGGTTTGAAATAACAATTCTTGTAAATGACATCATGATCACTTAAATCTTTTGGAAGCATCTACATGATGAGACGTGATATGTCAGCACGTTTTTGGAGTAAATTCTTTAGAAAAAGTTAAATTTTTCATTTATTGTAACTTTGTTCCTTCCTTCATTCGAAATACATTATACCATGATCATAGTATTTGACGCTAAGATACAAATGATGCGCATGGCACCGTCTATGCTATTTGAGTTATTAGAGATCTCCAAAATGTTGATATTAGTGATACTGTATTGTCCTTTGTTACACTGAATAATATATGTGGTATTGTGAATATATTTAATATCTAAATTAGAAATAGGTAATACCTTACATAGTGCAATTTGAGAAAATATAACTTTATTTTGCGTTGGTAACACTGCTTGTTTATATATAGGCGCGGATCCAAGGGAAGGGCTATAGGGGCTATATTCCCCCTTAATGTTCAGGTATACACTGAATAAAATGAGCTTCAATCCTGCTTTACACTGGATAATAAAACGTATCCTTTTTGCAACCGGGTGAACGGCTGGAGTATAGAAATTTCTTTTCGGATATATCGTCTCTAGACATTGAGGATGACACCGTAGTCAACTTTTTTTCTTCAAAATTGATGTATTTCTGCCTATTTCCAAACTGGCGTTCTTCTGGAGACAATTCACTCAAGTACCTCTTCGGAGTCCAGTATAGATGCTTTTTTGCGTACAGTTTCAGGCAATTTCTGCGCCCATTCAAGCAGAAGTACCAACGTTTGCTTGGGCGTCCAATTAGCCTTACAATGAAACGGACTTCCGGCGAAGCTGTGTATAGATGTTTTACACACCTCTAGTTATGGTAACAGATATGTATGTATTTATTATCTGATGGAGCGACGAGCTCTTTATTCTGTTCCTTCAGCTTTTTACTATATACAAGGAGTATCAGACCACCCGTCCCAGGCACTTTTCTCGCCTCGTAGTGCACGTAGACACTTGAAACAAAAAATGAACTACCAAATCGTATGTGAAGAATCAAATAGTGGTGCCTCCGTATCCAGCGGCGTAGCGGGAATACTTCCACGGGGGATCAACTTCAAAAATTTTAATGGAATACTTCCACGGGGGATCAACTTCAAAAAAATTATTTGGAAAGTGGTATGAGTTTCGATTTCTTTGGAAGTATTATTGAAAAGCAAGCAATTTTGCAGGAAACACTTTTCTATAAATTCTACGGTTTGTCATCTATGTGTGTTATTTGTTGTTGAATTGCTATCAGATCACCCGTTCCACGCATTTTTCTCAGTTCGTACTTCGTAGTGCACGTAGACACTTCATACAAAAAAAAATGAATTACCAAATCGTATGTGAAGAATCAAACTGTGATTCTTTCATATTCACGATTCCCGGCGGGAGCTCATGTGGTTCGGATTCCACGTTAATCAGTAGGTCCACGTCTCATATAGCCTCGCTGCTGAACGGGACGTTAAACTCAAAATCAACTCAACTCAACTCTTTCATATTCAGTGGCGTAGCGAGAATACTTCCGCGGGGGATCAACTCCAAAATTTTAAATGGAGAATGGTACCAATTTCGATTTATTTGGAAGTATTATTGAAAAGGAAACAACTTTTACAGGAACATTTTCGTTAAACTCTACGGTTTGGCATCTACTGTATGTATTATTTGCTGTTGAATTGCAACTAAGAACAACAGTTTTAGTTGGTAATGACTCCAAAAGAACATCAGATAGCACATGTTCTATTAAATAGTTGTTGAAAACCCTTTACAGAATTCAGTATCAAACGTTAGGGCATATCTCGTCTCCTTATCAACAAACGAAAACAATATTACAGGACAGTACTAGTTTAAATTTCGGAATCTGAACCAATTTAAAACCGAAAAATAGAGAAAAACACTCTGGTTTTAAACTGCGTATGAAACAAATTTGGATGTAAAGTCCAACACCCCCTCCCAAAAGAATCAAACTTACGAAATCACTGCCACTCTCTTAGTCTTCTTAACGTATGTAAACATTTTAATAAATCACTTTTTGGAACTCATTGCACAAACAATTGTTCAAGAATAGTATATATAAACAAACTGAAGATAATAAATAAAATAAATAACATGAACTGCAAGTTCTGAACATTCTCACCAAAATATCGTACCCCCCCCCCCAAAAAAAAATAAAACTCACAATAACTGTTCAAAGGATCGTCCAGCACGTGCGATGCACATTCGAATGCGCACCGGGACATTGTAGATTGCTCTTAACACTTCATTTCCTCTTAGTCCATGGCAGACATTGTGTCTTCCCTTGTAGTAGGACGCTCTTGCTAAACCAGCTCTTTGACTCGTCCCCAAAAGAAAAATCGAGAGGAGTCAGGTCCGGAGAACGAGCTGACGAGGAAACGGCTTCCTCTTCCGATCCAAATGTTTGGAAATAAATGAGCGACAGTTTGTCCGGCAACTCTTGCAAAATGAGCAGAGTAACCGTCTTGTAATCACATTGTTTTACGAGTTGCTAACGAGACCTCTTCCAAGAGCTCACAAAGAACATCTGACAAAAAATTAGCGTATCCTACTTCTGTTAAAGTACCTTCGAAGAAGTAAGGTCCAATTTGGCCTCCCACTATACCGCAGCAGACATTTAGACTCCAGATATGTTGATTGTCAACTTCACGTACCCAGTGAGCATTCTCGCTGGACTAGTAGTGAGCGTTGTGTACGTTGACCTACATTAATCTTGAAGGTCGCCTCATCCGTACACAGAATGTTCTAGTGAAACATGGGTTCCTGGCGCTCACCCATTGACAAAACTCCAGACGGTTATGGAAATCTTGTTCTCGGAGTTTTTGGTGCAGACGAACATGATAAGGATTTAACGCGTTATTGTGCAGAATCCTCCAAATCATTAAGTGGCTCAAAGCAGCATCCCTAGCTAATCGTCCTGTTGAGATTTGAGGAACCATAAGGACTGCATCAAGGATGTCGGGTGACCGTTTATCCTGCACATGACGCCTGATCTGCAGACGCTGGTTGTGGTGAGGATGGACGTGCCCAATCTTTTGCACACAAAGTGCCGATCAGATACTCGTGGACGTTTGCGAACAGAGTGTCAGTGTCTGTCAATATCTGATTGTTCAGTGAATATAGTCTGGTGAATTCAAATCGGTTGAGAGCTACGTCCATGTGACATACCTTTTGGTATGCCTCTGAAACAAGATGCGCTACATCGTATTCGGATGTCTACTCCAGCATTTTTGCGCATCCACAGTGAACAAGCATTATTGTATGCGTCTTGAAATGGTTTCATAAAACATCTATCAGTGAGTTGAGTCTTGTGAGTGATATGTGGAGAAGTACTGAGCTGTGAATCCTGTGATTCCTCGCACACTTAATCACTTTCAGTTCTTTATGGCTGCCATGTCCATCAACAATTAGCAGAACTGGGATGTGAGGGGAAGGATGACAGAATTTCACAAAGTGTTGCAACAAAGTTTAAAAAAAGTATCACTCGTTATCCAATCAGTACTTTGTGCTACAGCAATACTCACAGGTGGAGCATCAACAAACAGCCCCTCACTCATTCTCTGGCGCGGAAATACGACTATGAAGAGGGGTAGTACAAACTGACCAGTAGCACTCACTCAGAATATCAATGTTATATTCCGACCTCTTTCGCCCGACGTAGGATTGCCAAATTTTGTAAGCGAAAAACCGGGACACCAATCTCACGCTATATAGCCATTAAGATCACGGTTCATACTCATTTGTCAAGAATCGATTATACCTGTCTTTTCCAGATTAGTAGCTACTTACAATTTTCAGGTGAGACATACTAGTTCTTGCGGGCTGATTTTTTTTTTCGATCTGAAGAGCGAAAACAGGCGTCCTAAAAGCCTTTCTCGGGGCACTTAATTCTTTCATTGAAAACCGACACGTCTGGCAACCCTAGCCCGATGTCAACTTGTCCAGAACTCGTTTCCGTTTTTCACATATCACTTTGGGATTAACATGAACACACGATACACCAATCTCATGAGCGTTCAGTATTCGTGCTGGTGGAAAAGAACACTTGTTCATCAGTGTGCACTAATTTGTATAGAACTTTGCAATTTGTTCCTTATTGAAAGTTGTTGTTCACGATATAATCACCGACCGCGGTGGCTCAGTGGTAGAGCGTTCACCTCTGCTGCATAGAGTTCTTGGTTCGATCACAGCTCCGCCAAGTGACCTTTGTGGTGGACAAATACCGTGTGTGTGTGTTTCCTCCAGGTTCTTCCGTTTTCTCCCACTTTCTTGATTCCACCATTTCATTCATTTCTCATCATTGCCGTCTCCATTAGCCTAGACGGCATAAGCGTGGGAAATAAAACTCAAATATTTCAATATACTTGTAGGCACAGGTGTTCTAACAAATAAATTGGGAAGTTACTTCTTAAACTCGTATAAAAACCTTTCACAGCACTCTGTTTATCTTTGTTGAACCTGTCATTGATATTTAGTTCTTCAGCTAAGTCAAACTAGCTTCAGGTATTCTTACCGTGATAATGACATTAAACGATCAGCGAACTGTTTCACATGGCATTTAAGCTCTTTTCCATACATATCGGGGAAAGTATTTTCTTAACTCCTAACTTACGCGCAACAGGTAATTTCATTCCTTGCTTTCGCTGTGACAGTCTGTGTTGCAGAGGGGGGCGCGGTGGCTCAGTGGTAGAGCGTTCACCTCTGGTGCTTGGGGTCCCGGGTTCAAACCCTGCTCCCGCCAAGTGAACTTTGTGGTGGACAAACACCGTGCTCGTGGGTTTTCTCGGGGTTCTCCCGTTTCCTCCCACATTCTTCATTCCACCATTTCACTCATCTCTCATAATCACCGTCTCCTTTAGCCTAACCGGCATAACCGTGGGACGTAAAACTTAAAGATTTCATTTCATTTTTTTTCATTTTTCTGTGTTGCAGAGAAGTATTTGGGACACCAAATCTATGTATCAAATGCCATGTGAAGCAGTTAGCTGATCGCTTAATAACATTGTCATAAGAAGAATACCTGAAGCTAGTTTGACTTAATCGAAGAACCAAATATAAAAGCATCACCATTTGTTGTCTGAAGTGTATACGTGCACTACGAGCCGAAAAAAAGCCTGGGACGGCTAATCTGATACACCCTGTATACATGTTACTTTAAAATTTCTGCAAAATTCCTGAAATGGGTTAAGTGAAATAACATCTGAGGTTTCAAACATTTCTTTCAGTTTCAAACAGTGTTCAGTTCTTTTAAAATAAAACGTTTACTTTCCTTTAAATGGGTGAATATGCAACTGAGGTAAACTGTATGGCGTTTTTTCTCTTCAAATGTAATTTTCTGTTATGTAAAAGTAAAGCGTTGACTTTCATTTATATATCTACAGAATACTTCAAAAGTGCTGTAATATGCAACAAATTGGTGAAACTGAATTTGCGGTTGAAAATGTGTGAAAACAAAATTTCTACAATTTTAAACATTATGTTCACTTCTGTATATATTAAGTGTTTCTGAGCTTCCCAACGTAGTTTCGTTGGGGTGAATATCCGTGGCCATAGGAAAAATTGTTGAATATGCATCTCAACTAACAGTTCATAAGAATAAAAGTTTAGCAGTTTCAACGTAGGTTTCAATTAAAGCGGGTTGCAGGACATTTTAGATACCGAATTTACGTGAGTCTAAAACGCCCTCAAATGTAAGACGAAAAAAAAAACTACTCGGCATTGACTTTTAACAATGAAAAAGATAAATAAACATGTGAAAACACAATGAAAATGTTTCGTCTTCCATTTTCAGTTTGCAATTTCCGGATAGAACAATTTCCCATTTTTCGGAAAATGTGGGTATTCCTAGTACACATTTTTCACAGAATCATGACTAACGAGATTAGCTATCTCCGGCAAAACTCAATCGTTTTCTGCTGTAAATTGGGCCTTACTGACAGTGCTTGGGCCTAAACTTGCAAACTCGAATGCAAAACACACCTCGATTTTGGGGCTGAAAAATAATTTAAAATCTGCGTTTTAGGATTGCGTAAATACGGTATTTGAAAATAAAGGGAGGATAGGAGGATAAGACAAGACGCTCAGCCATTCACGATATCCCAAAGGAAAACTACATACATTTAAGCTGCGACTTTTCCTTCCCCAAGATCGTGAATATAAACTAGTATTGTGTGGTCATTTCTTGAACATGGATAAGAATATTGCACTTTGTTATTAGAACATATAAAGAAAGCATGGTTCATGCAAGTTGGTGCCCTAGCACACTACCTACGTCTTGCTCATACTAAACTACTTGAACACTAAATTTCAGGCAAACTGTATTGATCGTCAACGAGCCCGAGGCTTACTTTGAGTTCGATGAACTACGCTTTCTGGGAGTACGGTTATCTCTGTTGTAATGCAGCATATAGATTCGCGACGGGGCTCATCTTTGCACGAAAACCAAGGATATATAAGGGAAGCAATTTTCCCAAATCTCCCCCCCCCCCGTATCCTTTATCATTCAACTTCAAAACATGGGTAGAATTCAACAGAGGGCACACTGAACAAATGTGCTCCCATCTATGATACGGGACTTTTTGGACACCCTGTAAATAAACTTCATATTTCTTTGCTTCTTGAAACTATTGTCATCTCCTTAAAAATTTTACCCTTATACGTATAGCTTTACTACGAACTTTTATATTTACCTATCATCCTCCGCAACAAAATCTACTTTTTTTTTCTTGACACTCACCCTCTTTAAATCAAACATCTTTCATAGGGATGCACGCGAGACGAGACGAGACGAGAAATGGAAATATCTCGTCTCGCAGCCTCAAATGTTGGTCTCGTCTCGCATCTCGTCTTGTCTCGCAAATGTGAAGTCTCGTCTCGCGTAAAATTTTGAGTCTCATCTCGCGTCTCGCGCAAGACTATCTCGCATGGTTTCGCAGTCTCGCATATATTCTGGGTCAAAATTTTGCAATGTGTTATTCTATGGCTGTTAATGAATGATGATGTGATATTCTGTCCGAAGGCAGGTATTTGACCTAAAAGTCCCTTGGCAAGGTGAATCCATGTTGGTTTGCCATTGCTTTCCATGGGATGAATGTTTATAACATCCTAAGGAAACGGAAACTAGAGTTCAACATGGTATCCGAACTTGTGTCCCCTCCGCTCCAAATTAAAAGAAAAGTTGTGCTGGAATTTGATTGCTGGACCATTAATTTTCGTCAAATTAATAGCATAATTTACAGCAAAACCAGCATAAATTGTTACTGGATCCAACATTGTTTTCCAGCTTAGAGGTCTCCAGCAATATTTGGCTCTTCAAAAATATCGTCGCCACTATCAACATTTACACGTTTTGGTCGTTTCCTTGAAGGGTGATTTTCCATTATAAAGATGTTTTTATATCACCAAAAGCACTTGTAGACAAAAAAAAAAAAAAAAAAAAGAACTTCCCACAACACAATACGACCCAATTCTTTCGGTTCGTTCGCGTTTATGGCAATGTAGCATTATCGCATTTTATAAACTTTCGCTTTTAACTTATATAGTGTTGCCAGATCTAGAAAATAAAATACTGACAGATATAGGGCCATTCCTACCATCTCCCACCAAACCTATAGGGCCATCCTACCAAACCAGTGTTTGAATTAAACTTCCGAACTAGAGGGGAATGTTTTTGATAAATATATAGAAAGAAAATACTTATTCCATGTAAAAATATCATGTTATTTCTGGGAGCCGGGCCGGGGATAAACTTTGACGAGAGGGGATTTCTCCGCCATCCCCCAACATTAATCGCTAGTAGTAATGTGAAAAAGACAGAAACAACAGAAATATCACATTTCCCAGCAATACAGAGTCTTATTCGCTTTCCAGACCAAAAACAGAAGTTCATGTATTCGTGCGCGCCCACGTGTATGTGTTTGTGTCGCAAAATAAAGTCCTAAATCAATGCTGTAATAAATTTCCAGTTTACAAACTTTTCTTTTTTAATGATGTTTAGAAACTAAAGAAGGCTTTAATTCTGAAAATCAACCTTGAATAATAATAAATCTCATAAAATGTCTATTGCCCCAATCACATTTTTTTGTTCCTGGAGGCATTAACGCTCAACTTAGAAAACTCAATAAATCTAAACTCACTAAATATACAATTAAATGTAATTCATAAGTGTTGCGAGACTGCGAGAAGTCTCGCGAGACTTCTCATGCGAGACTTAACAGAGTCTCGTCTCGCATGGTTTAGTCTCGTCTCGCGTCTCGCATAAAATTTTCACTCTCGTCTCGTGTCTCGTCTCGCATTTGCGAGACGAGACGCGAGACAAGAAGAGACTTCTCGCGTCTCGCGTGCATCCCTACTCTTTCAGGCTGTTGCTTCGTAATGGACAATTTAATTGTCTCATTTTTCATTACAACCTTACGTGCTTATTGACGAGTGTCACATCAAGAGGCAAGCAAAAGTATTGAAGCCTAAAATACGAATTAATCTATAAAGAAATCCTACTTCCAGTAGTGACAGCAAAAGCAATAGTGTTGATTATCTGCATTAATTGAGACAGCGGTTACGCATCTAATTAAACATGCGTTTGTTTAGCAAAGAAAGACACTACAGTGCATTGTTACTTTTCTTATAATACGTCAGGCTTGAAAAAGTGATGGCGGAATCTCAAGCAATCTTCAAAGCCTTCAAGTATTAGTTTAGACTATCATGTTTACGTTGTTCCAAGGAAAATATATAAAGGAAAAAATGTCTGAACAGTGATCAGAAGGAATGATGCTTGCCTCAATTCATTATTTCTGATCACTGTTCAAATGATGTATGTCAATGGAATATTGTCCCACAACCCATTGACCCACCACCCATTGTGACCATGATCCACTGTGCTCCATCATCCACCATGACCCACTTTGACAAACCGTGACCCAATATGTCCCACTACCTAACGTGACGCACTCTGACCCACTACCCATCAAAACCCATCGTAATCAACTTTAACCCATGATCCACGTCCTCCTGTTCACTGACTAAAGAGTTTACACTTGCAATTAAACAATGCTGTGAAATTATCACTAATCAGAGTTTGAATTTCTACGGTCAATCGCTCAAGCACCGCTCTGTTACAATGAGGTGGATCTGACCTTTACAATATAAAATGGTAAAATATTTGTCATGGGTACATTTACGATGAATTTGAAGTATTATATATAATTATTTCCTTGCTGAATTACAGATACTTTTCAGTGGAAAATAGGATGAAATTTGAAACTCTCAAATCAAGGTATAGTGGACCAAAGTAAATGTAAAAAAAATGTAAAGTTTCCCATATAATTAAGTATACAGTGAAAACTTAAGACTTCCATGTAATTAAACTTACAGTACAAATTTTGTATATATATATATATATATATATACGCAAATTTTCTCGCAACCTTATAGCTTCACTGCCTTGTGCTGAGAAGGCTCCATATAATAAACATAAGATTCAAAAATTATTATATTAGAAAGTAGTGGATATATGATGCCATTGCTTTCTAATTATTACTGCTTTCTAATTAATTGATACTGTATTTTTTGTGTCTCAATTAATAATTGTTTCTTATTTTTTTCTCAACTAATATCGATCGTTTTTGATTAGTTTTACAAATCAACCCACTACCAATTTCCCATATATAGAAAGTCTCCCCCATAGAAGAGAAATTGAAAAATTGCTAGAACACGTTCTGTTTATTTTTAATAAAGAGTTAATATACTGAATTTCACTCCCTAAGTTGAACGACTTGTGAGATACTCAATTTTTTGTAAAAACTTGGACCTCCTCTCCCCCTTTAGTACATGTATTATAATAAAAGTGATATGATAACATCCCAGTTGGGATTAGGGTCTAACTATCTACCACAATTCATTTCATTTGGCTTTGCCATTTGTCCGTGATCATCACTCACACATAGTTACATTCGCTTTTATGTACTAATTCATGTATTACAGGTGATTCAAAAAAGTATTTTTTTCAGTAGTTAGCTCCTCTAAAAACTCTCAGGCTGTATCTCGAAAACCAGGTAGTAAGTCCTATTGTTGTTACAACAGTTAAAAATATCAATATCCAAAATACCTGAAGTTCTTTTTTCACATAGATATACTCATCTCAGATAAGTAAACAGAAAAAAATGAAAAAAAGAATAAAATGGAGGCCTTGAAAGTGAAACACAGGCACATTCATCAGTGTTCAGAAGATGCTGGCTACTATGGACTGAATAGAGTGAGTCAGTCGGTCTGAGTGTGTCGGTGAGTCAGAGTGGGTCACGGTGGGTGGTAGGTAGCAGTGGGTCACGTCCTGCTGACCACGACCCACTGATCCACTCACAAATCTTGACCCACTGACCTATTCCATCTGTGGTGCAGACATTATATCCTTGAAAAAAAAAAAAAAAGAATCATCGTAGTTCAAGTCTTCAAAAGTGTGAAGGCTGATTGAGATTTAGACATCACTTCAACAAACCAGAAAACAAGATACAGTAATCACAAGAATTTTCATTGAATTTGCGTAGTGAGGACAACATAATTAAAATTCCGTACTCATTAAGATTACTCGAGAAAAGTATAAATAAGTCATGAGAGCTGTCAACGGAACAACTCTCTTCTTCTTCGGTCGGGGTAAAGTAGGACTAGTTTATCAAATTGAATGTAAATGTTCAACTTTCTAAATTAAAACATTCTGATTTGCTCAGTGATGATATTAATGTATATTAAGTAAGCAAAGCTTGTAACATGTAAAATGTCACAAACATTATCACAAAGACATACTGGAAGTGAAAATACAAGTATTGATTAATTACTTTCTTATTGGAAAAAATTTCTTCAATTTACACACAGTATGAAAGATTATAAGTTACTTTGAATAAAACCGTCAGTAATAGAACTTAATTACTTGACTAATAATTATGTAGTAATGTTTGCACTAAATTATTTTGAGAACCAACTTACATCATTTACTTCAATTATTTTAACTCCAGCCAAAAACAAAGAATAATTAAGGAGGAAAATGAGTGATTGAACAACGAGGAAGAGTTGTACCTAAACACATGAAATTACTCGTACTTTTAAAGAAGCTCGAAAGCAGTTGACTGTACCAGTAAATATATCAGCACAATCTTCCTATCTTTACCCAATAATGAAAAATTAAAATTACCCTTACAATTTCAACCTAGAGATTACAAATGTTCAGAAAAGGAAGTTCATATCTCATTTAAGGGCTTGATTGTGCCACCGTTTTAAAGTTATTTGCCTTTCTCATTGTTAAAGCATGCCATACACCATGAATGAGCTCGGTATTCCGTTTTGTAAGAACTCCGTTCGAACTTTTTACATGTCAACAGAGTTTTTTTTTTCTTTTTTTTAATACCGTCAACCAGAACCGTAAATAGAGATTTCGGTGCCCGGGGTGAAGTAGAATTCAGCACCCAGTACAGACACCTTACCAAGCTTTCTTTCTTTCTTTCTTTCTTTCTTTTCTTTTTTTCTTTTTTTTTACATAAGAAAAGCAGCTTTTGTTATTATACTACACTGAATTTTTATTAAGCTGCTTAAAAGAGCATTACAACAGCCAAAAGCGATCATTATGTATGATACAAGATCATACGCGAAGACGAAAAGGTTAGCGGAGGACCGTGGAGCATGGAAGCTTCTCAGCTGCGGCAAGTGACCTGCCAATAAAGGCAGAATACCTATGATGATGATGTATTCTTTTACAAATAAGAGCTGCTTTCAAGAGGTTTTTTTTTTTTGAATTTTTTGTTAAACTTGACAAAACTCCCTTTGATTCTATACAAATCCACTTGGAGAACAGTTATGGAAACTTACAGTACAACTATTTGCTATATTTCATTCTATCGATAAGAAATGAAATTTCAGTACATTAGAAACTATGTGCTTTTAAAATGTTCGAAATGAATTATAGCATTAATTTCCAGTAATAATTGTAAACTTTTGTAATTTTATTCTGTAGGTAAATAGGATTTTAATTTCAATTCTTTTACGATAAAAAAAAATATTTTGTGAAATGTAATGGACATTTAGAAGGAGCCTTCTTTGCGAATTTCTCAATATTGATCTATGGAGCTAAAGAATATGTTTAGTGCTGTATTTCAAATCCAAAATATACTTCGCTACAACATTTTGAAATAATAGTAATTACTTAATCTCTTAATGAATATAAGTTCTGAATTTAAGGTTGCTTATTATTAATTAACATATTAAAAATACACTAACACATATATATATATATATTATATATATGTGTATACGTTTGGTATGTATGCTGATAGAAAACCACAAAACTAGATACGTATGCACAAAAGAAAATATCCTGGCGATACAAGTGGTTGATGGAGAAATAATTCCAACAAATTCCTTCAAATTGGAAGCATTTCTTATAACCTATCAAAGGAATAAAAAAAATACACTGGTAGTGATCAATCTTTGAGAAAGAGAAAATTCGCTGACTCCTTTCTTACACCTGCTTAAAGTTCGAAAGTGTTATTATTCCTGTTGTTTACCTACACTTTTAATATTCCCGCGCAAACAGCAACTTGCATGTCCTCTCGTGTCTCTTCACTCCTTTCATTTTTGTATCTTCATTCTCACAGAAATATTAATCCCATTGGGTAGAAAAGCATGATTAAGTAAACAAACTTATCACCATCAACGTATTTCAGACTCAGACTTTGACTGTTTCTGATTTTGAAAACGCTCTTGAATACATTATAAATCATTACTTAGCACCTTATATATATCACATCGTCATTAAAAATGATATACAGCAATAACTTTCTTTAAGTACTAACATGTAACACTTCCCAAGTGTAACACTCCGATTTTGATAAAATGTGGCAGGTAGATGTTACACATGAAATAAATGAATACGTAATTTCTTCCTACGGAAAAAGTTTTAGGGTGCACAAGCCCCAACCCAAAATTTTGAAAGTTGGAGTTCGAAAAGCAAGAAGTGGACCGAAGTAAATGAAATTATGCATAGATACGGTAGAATTAAAACGAAGGAATACGTATTTCGTATTTTCTTTTAAAAAAAATACTGGTGGATGGGGCACAGACCTTTCCAAACCTTTGATTACGAAATATCAAAAGTGCGAATAAGTATATATTAGAAGTGCCTAAAGGATAAGAAGAATTACTACAACACTTTGTGTAGGGACAATAGGCAAAATAATAATAATAATAATAATAATAATAATAATAATAATAATAATAATAATAATAATAATAATAATAATAATAATAATAATAATAATAATAATAAGCGAACACGTGTTTTTAGTTTCTGCGGAAAAATAGTGTTGGGCCAAGGCCCCTCCGAAGAAAGTAAATATTACAGCAGAAGCGCAAGAAGGAGTGGAGCGAAGCGAATGAAATTGTGTGTAGATATTGTATATGTAAAATAAAGCAACTCGTGTTTTCCAAGTGTCCCGTACTGATTTGCTACAAATTTGCACATCAACAGTAAACAGCAAATAAATCGACACGTGTTTTCATTTATGGAAAAACACTGTAAGGGTTAAAGGCGCACCCCGAAATACTATAAAATATGCTATATGTAGGAAAAACTAGTGTGAAAATAGTGAAATTTTACCAATAGATAGATGTCCTAATGTACAGTGAATCAATACAATGAATTTCGAGTGTTTCGTGTTTCTGCCCTCAATAGTTCAAGTTCAAAGACTGAAGTTAGCGCCCCCTAGCTATTTGCGAAACACGTATTGCCTTATTTTACATATACAAGATCTATGTATAATTTCATTCGCTTCGGTCCACTCCTTCCTGCACTTCTGCTTTATTATGTACTTTTTTTAGAAGAGGACCTTGGCATCCACACAGTTTTTCCGCACAAACTACAAAACACGGGTTAGCTTGTTTTTGTGTATTGTTTCTTAACATACTTTCGTTGCGATTCTCTATGTAATTTAGGCACTTCGAAAGTATACTCTTTAGCACTTTTCATATTTCGTAATCACATATTAGGAAGGGTCTTTGCCCCACCCATTTATTTCTTTGTTTCAGGAAAATACGAAACAAGTATTCCCATATTTTATATCTACTAGGTACAATATCTGTGTACAATTTCATTCACTTCGGTCCACTTCATACTGCGTTCGGGCGTGAACTTTCGAAATATTGGGTAGGGGTTTTGGTCCCCAATTATTGTTTCTCCGCAGAAAATTAAAAAAAAAAACACGTATTCGTGTATTTTATGTGTAGTATCTAACTGCCAAATTTTATCAAAATCGGAGTGTTACAGTTGTATCAAATTGTATCAAAACCGACAACAACATTGATTTAATAGGGCGTCAATACTTTTTTAATCATTTCTAGCACTTTTTCTTTCTTTTTCCTCGTTCAGCGCTTTCTAGCCATCAGCGCCCGGGACGACCACCCCGCGCGTCCCCTTCGAGCTACGGCTCTGCGGGAAACGGATCCGAGATTTAAGGAAACTAGTATAAAACGATTAACAATTTTCTTATAAATGGATATAAAACATTTTTAAACTTCTGCCAGTAACTTTCGGCTTTTATTATGTGAAAGTGGGCCAAAGACGCCCAACACTGCTTGTGAAAGTATTTGACATCCCACACGATTAATATGTATGATAATAATTGAAACAACGTATTATAATAATTTGTAGATAGTCACATGTATTCTATGTACAAGCTAAAAAACATTGTAACTTTTTCTTATTGTCTTGTATATTACTATATAAAATATTCTGTCAGTTTTTTAAAGTTATATTTTAATCATTGTTTGATTCATTCATTCGTGTTGTTTCTTCTAGCTTCCGAAACCGCGAGAAATCTCTTTATCTGCAAACAGAACAAAGTGCATGCACGAGCCAATGGTAAGCACAGCTGCCAACTGCGAAATGAGAACTTCCGGTGGTCCAACGCGCCTTGATGTAGATAGAACTATACACTCGACAAGCTATACGCTCGCGACTGTCCCGCACCTGCCGATGAAACCCTGAACTTCAGTTATACAAAAAAAAGTTATCTCAGCACCGTTGGGACCACCAACATCAATTTTCAAAGTTGATTTCTACGCACTAGTGATGGTGAGAGGAGACCATCTAACATGGTTTCCCACTGGACGACCATATAGTGTCGCCTGATCGACCAGGTCGCCTGATGGAATGCAAATCGCCAATCTATGGTCGTTCCACCGGTATCAGGATAAATATATATATATATATATATATATATATATATATATATATATATATATATATATATATATATATATATATATATATATATATATATGTATGTATGTATGTATATATAGGGTGGCCCATTTTAATCTTTCCACGGAAATATCTCGAAAACGGTTGAACATACATAAACAGAACAAAAACTCAAATAGGAAATACTATGGGGCAAATCGAATGGTGATGTCATGGTGTCCCCCAGGGCCGCTCTTCAAGGGTGCCCAGGGCCCAACTTTAAAATTTTAAATGGAAACATGGGGTAAGTGATACCTCGTTCGTTAGACCTTCAAACACTAAACAGAGTTGTGACAATGAACAGAACAAAAAGCGCAACAGGAAAATGACATAAAGCACGTCAGATATTGTCGTAGTGACCCCCAGGGCCGCATTTCACGAGGTCCCAGGGCCCAACTTCAAAATTGTCAATGGAAAAAACATAGGTAAAGTGATATCTCGTTCGATACATATTTAAAAACTAAAAAGTGTTGTGGTAAAAGATTTTTCATATCGGTTACCGTATTCAAAATGGTAGCAGAGACATGGTGCCTCTATTAGATAAAACATCCAGTACCACTAATATGAAAACGGTTGGAGATAAATGAACAGGATAAAACTCGTATAGGAAATCGAACAAGGTATTTATCATTCCAACGGAGAAAAAGATTATTAAAGTATAAGTGAGATAATGCTAAAGAGGAAATCTAATTCTTAGAAAATTATCTTTCCGATCTTCCTCCGTAAGTAGGTGAATGAATGGTAAAATCTCAAATGAGAGCCCCACTTTTACTTGCAATAGGCATGGTTTGTCTGAAACACTTGGGTGTACAAGTGACTGGTACTGTAATGATGTAATGAACCAATATTGTGAAGACGACTTTTGAGCAAAACCAACATTTGTACACGTTGTTCTAAGATTGCATTGTTAGACAAATTGGTTTCGCATTTCAATTCATTCATTTTTGCACAAATCATTGCCTGCAATGAAAATGGAAAGTAATATTTAACAAGAATTTTACCTACTTTTTTCTTAAAGACACCTATCTGTTATAAAATCACATTTCAGATAATTTGGTTGAGTAGATACAATTTGCAAAAACTAAGGTTCTCATTTGCAATTTCTCCGTTTCTTCCCGTCCCGCTTCACCCACTTACGGAGGACGTTGAAACAATGATTTTCTAGGAACTAGATTTCCTCCTTTGCATTATGGCACTTTTACTCTAGGCATCTTCTCCTCTGTTGCAACATCTTCGAGTCCTGGAATGATAAATACCGTCTGTGATTTCCTATAGGAGTTTTATTCTGTTCATCCGTTATTATCTTCAACCGTTTTCATATTAGTGGTACTGGACGTTTTATCTGATACAGGTACCATGTCTTGGCGGCCATTTTGAAAACGGTGACCCATATGAACAATCTTTTGCCACAACGATGTTTAGTGTATGAAGACCTATCGAACGAGGTATCACTTGACCCATATTTTCGTTTGAAATTTCTAAGTTGGGCCTGGGCCCCCATGAAAGCCAGCCCTGAGGGGCACCGCGACACATCATTCGATTTGCCCCGTGGATTTAATATTTGAATTTTTGTTTGGTTCATTTATGTTCAACCGTTTTCATACTAGTGCTACTGGACCTTCATCTGATGCATGTAACATATCTTGGAGGCTATTTTGAATACGGTGACCGATATGAAAAATCTTTTACCACATCGCTTTTTAGTTTTTTGAGACCTATCGAACGAGCTGTCACTCGACCCATGTTTCCATTTAAGATTTTAAAGTTGGTCCCCGGGCCCTCTTGAAGAGCGGCCCTGGGGGACACCATGACATCGCCATTTGATCTGCCCCATGGTATTTCCTATTTTAGTTTTTGTTCAGTTTATTTATGTTCAACCGTTTTCGAGATATTTCCGTAGAAAGATTAAAATGGACCACCCTGTATATATATTGTTGATAATTCGTGTGTCAATTTCATTTGTTCACTGTGCAAAAGTGGTATGGGGTAAAGCCGTGCAATTTGGTGTAGCTTTAGACGAAGGACATAAGTTTTGTTTCGCCATAGAAGCATGCCACTTGTAATAAAGATTGAAGAGATATAGGGTCAAAGGTCAAATTTCGATTTTTCCGTATGTGACTGCAATAGTATATTCTGAAAGAGCTTGAAAAAACGTAAATCGAAGCAATAACAAAGAAAAAGCTGTATGGTATGATTCTATGTCGCAAGCCGACGAAACATGCGTCAATCAAGTGTCAAGGTCAGAGGTCACGGTCAGATCAAGGTCACAGGTCATCTTGAGAACCCATTTGAATACACTGAAAACAACTCAGTGTGCGTACTTCATCATCTCGTCTCGGTATGTAAAAGTCCGTCTCGGTCTCGGTCTCGTCTCGGTATATAAAAGTCCGTCTCGGTCTCGGTACCATCCCTACTTCCAGCACCTGATTAAAAGTATGCCTGCGAGAGTGGAAGCTGTCAAGGCTAAGAGTGGGCCACCACCATATTGAATTCCAGCAGTACCGATTGAGGGCGCTACGAACTTGTAAATCATTTTCAGTTAGGTGTCCGGATACTTTTGATCACATAGTATATGTAAATTTAATTAAAAATAGTGCAGTTTCAGAACCTATTTGAAACAGTGTCTACTTTCAGGACTCAAGTTGATTGAACGAAATTGATTAAAGTATACTTAACGTATGACCTCAGGCTATAAAATTAGAAAAGCACGTATGAAAAGCAATTTCTCCTTTCCCACAACGATTTCCGTGCGCTGATAAAAGGACGTAGCATTCTAAATACGCGGAGAAGCTTCATCAAACAAAATTTTAAACGTAATTCATCACCAACAGTTTCTGAAAAGATATTTTAGACAACATGGAAATGCAACGAAAAACGAATAATTATGTACGAACATACTGTTATGCTTCTATGCTGATAATTTATTATAGCAGCGAACTTATTTTTGCAACAAGAACCAATTCTGTCCATATACAACTTATCTGTAAATGTTAATTGATTAATTAGTTGAAGCATTGTCATTATATATGCAAGTTAAAACTGATTTGGGGTAAAACTCTGAAAACTGATGACTTTTTTGAGTTAAAAATTATAACTGCGAACTGTGTTTTGTATAAAGCTTAAAAATAGTGAAAACTTTTCAATGTAGTAGCTATCTGTAAGGCAATATTCTTTCCTATATGTGATAACTAGCAGCGTTCACCCCGCTTCGCTGCGGTCACCCCGGAACGCAATAAACTTTGTTACTTAGATAATTTTTACTTTTTCGCTTTCAAGTGATATGATAAAAACCATAGAAGATTGCAGTAAATGTTAACATTATATCGCCTGTCATTTATGTTAACCCGCCCCGCTTCGCTGCGGTCACCCCCGAACGCAATAAACTTTGTTACTTAGATAATTTTTACTTTTTCGCTTTCAAGTGATATGATAAAAACCATTATAACGCCTGTCATGTATGTTAACCCGCCGAGTGACACGGTCATGCGGGTTGCATATAAATACGTTTATTTTTATACCTATGATGAACTAACAAAGGATTTGTACGTAATGGACACCTGAATGGTCAATTATCTCAAGACACTGGTAATTGAAAATTAAAGTGATATGATAAAAACCATCTAGGGTCCAAATCCTAATAACCCCCCAAAAATAAAAGAAATTGGTTCAGCCGTATTAGCGTGATGAGCGGACAAAGGATTTGTACGTTCTCTTTTATATATATAGATAACGTTTATTTGGAATATAAAAGGAAAATAAACAAATTTGAGAAGAAAACCTCCTAATATTCAAAACAATTTCAATTTGTAATTAACTGCTCTTAAATTTACTACAACTTTCTAATTCGTTTCTATAGTATACAGTTTATAAATTAGAAACTATAATTGTCGTTATTATGTACCAGTTAATTCAATTATGACGTACACTTTCCTTAGGTATACAACCACACATATAGGAGTGGTGCGACTTTGTAAGTAATGAAGTATAACAGATGATTTTAAGTACATTTATACAGTTCAGGATTTCTGCATATTCTCAAAACTGGCTTTGTGTGTTTTACAACTTGTGCTCTTTAGAACCACTACTGCAGGTGAATTTTAGACTTTTATTCATTTGCTTTCCATCTTGAAGTCCCCCTCTCTAAACACATAGAACTGAGACAATGTAGCCACTAAGTGTCACAATGTGGTTATAAATGCAGTTAATTCTAACGACAGTAGCTATTAGTAAGCCTATCTTTAGTCTTGTATTTGCAGTTGTTCATGTAATGTAAAAAGTAACTGGACTCAATGCAATAAACTCAATTATTACTTTCTCGTAACACGTTCAGGCCAGTTGTAAATAAAATTTGTTAGTTTCTCGGGTGGCATAATAAAGAAATATCCAAAGACTTACCAAGAGAACAAGGGCCTTGATAAAAATAAACAATTTTATCAAAAAATGTTCTTTTAACATGATCTGTCTTATGAAAAACACTACAATGAACATTATCTAAACACATTTCGACTACTAATTATAGTATTCATCCTATTAAGACATGTCTACTTTTTTTTAGAAATACTGCGATTTACAAATTATGTACAATTCTAGGTATTATGTTCATGGGAATGAATATCTGTCTTAAGTGAGTCATTTCCAAAGAAAAACAAACTACAAAACCTGGCTAATCGAAATAATCGCCGTCTGCAACCACAAACACTTCTGCCATCGCTCAGCCAACGATTGGACCCCATGGTACAAGAAGTCCCGAGCCTGCGATGAGAAGAGACCCTTAATTGCAACCCTCGATTATCAGGGTTCTTCTCCCTCTAGAGCTGATCGAGAGGCCAGAAGAAACGGCTGAGTGAGAGACATATCTACTGAACGCAGTGGATAAGGGAGGTTCATACTAGAACACATGAAGATCTTGCAACGTCCTTTTTGTGACATACTGTTTAAACATTGTAATTGTAAGGATTTAGAATTTTGAATTAGTTATGGGAGCCAAATACTCGAAAGAAAAGTATTATTGCCTGTTATATAAAGGAAACCAAGAAAGTTCTGTCGCTTTTTAACCCACAACCTTCGAACATCAATATGTCACCTAAGACGTACCTGGAAGATCAAAAATAGTCCCCATCAGTATCGAGACCTTCTGCCAACGTTCTGAAAGGCCATGGATTTCATCGAGGTAGAATTTGGTGGGCCGTAAAGCGAAGAAGTTGTTAAGTGCATTTGGCACCTCTACTACGGATTTGAACTGGCGTTCTCTAAGGAGATTGCCCAGGAAATGGGGCAGGCGATACTCAGATGGTGAAATGTCCGGGGAGTATGGCGGATATGCAATAGTGTTTCCCGTCCAAGGCGTAGAATGGTGTCCCGGGTCATACTACCCACGTGGGACTTAGAGTTGTCCTGCAACAGGATAATCCCTTTGTGATTCAGAAGCGCTGGCTCCAGAGTTTTGAGTTTTTCTTCAATTGCTTAATTGCTAACAGTACACAGTTTCATTGATACTCTGACCATCTGGTAGCAGTTCTCGATGCACGATACCACGAACAGTTCACCAAACCACAGGAGGACCTTCTTTTGGTGCAGTGCTGGTTTCGGCTGTTTTGGAACCGGTTCATGGGATGCTAACCAATGATGACGGCACCGTGTAGCTTCGCACAAAACCCACTTCTCATCTCATGTCAACACCCCGTACAGAAAAGGCTTCTTTCTCGGAGAGATAGTGAAGGATCACAGGTGTCTGCTAGCGTTGCTTTCTGATCTGGGGTCAAATCATGTGGGACACATCTACTCAACTTGTAGTGCTTCCCAAGTTGACGAAGGTACTGCCGAATGGTTTCTCCACTCACACTGAGTTTTAGTCTTAATTCCTCGTATGTCTGGCCACTGTTTGCCTCAATTTCTGCCTGCAGATCTTCATTTTGTACATATGTTGCTCTTCCGGGACGTGGTGCGTCTTCTAGTGTTTCGTGACCGTCCTTAAACATGTTAAACCACCGCCGCACTGTTTGCGTAGTCACGACACCCTCACCAAAGGCCTGGCATATATTCCGCCCCGCTGCAGCGGCGTTTGACACCAGTTTGAACCCGTACAGCATACACGCGCTTATGACGCTCTGTCGAGGTCCCATGATCACTCTATCCTTATGCAAGTTCACGATGGTTCACGATGTAACTGAACTACCACAACCAGGTAGTATGTTGGATATACCCATACAAACGACTGACCTTCGCCTTATAACTATTTATTTATTTAATTATTTAATATAAAACACAAGAGGCGGAACCTTTTTTTTATAAAGTAAATACATCCACTTTATCAAGCTTATTTATAATGTGATTATATCGATATAACGTACACAGCCTCCACATAGAGGATTTAAATAATATATTGCTTCTGGTTTTCGCACAATGAAATGCACCGGTATTCTCTGCTCTGGCTTCGCAAGTGGGAATCCGCAGTGATATTTTCAAGACCAACTCTGTACAACCGATCTTATTATTTAATAACTTGTATAAGAATAACAAGTCCAACATCCATCTTCTTTTTTTATAAAGTTTGAAAATTAAAGTTGTTTACTAGATCATTGTAGGAAAAATATTTGAGATAAAGCTAGTTTTTTTGTATGTAAACATTTTCAAAAATTTCGTTTGAACACTTTCTATTTCTTGAGAGTATTTTATTATTATTATTATTATAGTCCATATAGTAGAACAATATTCTAATTTTGATCTAACATATGTAAAATAAAGTGTTGCTAGCGTTGTCTCATTGAAAAAGTCTTGCCCTATTCTGTACATTAAACCTAAGTGTCTGTATGCGCTGTTTGTTATCATATTTATGTGTTGGCTGAAATTTAGTTCAGGATCAAAAATAACGCCTAAATCTTTAACAGTACTTGGCCTAGACAGTTCAGTTTCTTTCAATGGTCAAAGGCGATGGGCTTTCTTTTTCTCGTAAAAGACAGGGATTTACACTTGGATAAATTTATTACTAATTTTTTTTGTCATCGCACCATGTTTGAACTTGCTGTAATTGCTGTAATTGAGTTGCATGCAGTCTTCAGTTGAATTAATTCTAGAATATAATTTGAGATCATCAGCGAATAGGAGAATCTCAGAGTTTTCAATAAAAAGCGGAATATCATTAATAAGTAGGATAAATAGCAGAGAACCCAGATGAGATCCTTGAGAAACCCCAGACAGAGTAGCAAACTTTTCAGTGAAATGTCCTTTATATAGAACAGATTGTTTCCGGTTACATAAGTACGACACAATATAATCTATTGTCAACTTTGTAAAGTTTAGGTTTGCTAATTTCGCCACTAAAACATCATGATCCACGACATCGAATGCCTTACTGAAGTAAGTATAAATAACTTCTACCTGGCCGCCTTTGTCTAACTCCGTTACTATAAAACTTGTTACAACTGCTAGGTTTGTTGCAGTAGATCTATTGCGTAAGAAACCATGTTGATGTATTGATATAGCTGGCTTTACGTGATTCAGAAGTCGTGTATTTAGAATACTCTCAAGAATTTTGGCAAAAGGAGATAATGTAGCTATAGGTCTGAAGTTTTGTATTTCGCTTTTATTTCCAGAATTTGGCACTGGACAAACTAAACATTCTTTCCAAATGCCCGGAAAAGTGCCTGTTCTTATGGATATATTGAATATAGTATGGAGTGAATACTTGAACATATCAGTACAGCCTTTGACAACATAAGGAGGAATGTCATCAGGTCCACATGACGCTTTTTGTTTAAATGCCTTTCGCACTCAACCTACGGTGTGAAGGCCAATTGAACACAGACTTCCACAAAAAGCGACATAACTTTCTTGGTCCCCTTTATAGTGTATATTGAATTATACTGTATGTAAGGTGAAGTTAAATTAAAAGACTAACGTGCTTTTTTCTTTAATACAAAATACAAAGCTTTATTTACGTAAAATTAGAGACAAATGATACGAAAAATAAATCAACTTTCTGCCATTACACAGGATACCAAAACGTGAAACTTAGAACTCTTAGATAACAGTATTTAATATACAAGGATGAAATTTACAACTTACATTAAAATGAATAGCGGTTGTCAAGTTTTACGTTGTCCACTCATGTTGGAGTCAGGATATCAATCCGAGTGTGAGTTTGTAGCTGAATTTGAATTCGAAATCTGAATGAATTTTGGACGATGCCTGGTCTCTCTCGTACCTTTTTATATCTGCATCATTCTAAACCCTGAGGTTCCCTATAATAACTTTTTATGCTACCAGATTGCGTGAGAACCCCATTAACTAACAACACATTAACACTATTTGTCTATTTTTTGTTCCATTTAAATTCTCATCACCTAACTAACGAAGTATTTTCATATTTTTTTTAACAATTACTATTTCTAAAAAAAAACAATACAAAAATAGTATCTATTATTTAAAGACTTTTAACATTGGAATAAAACTTCTTAATATGTTTTATGCAATATGATTTTTTTTTTTAATAAACTCAGTTCTTAAAATTTCGTTACAGTGCCCGAATGTCCTTGAACATCATCATAGTGTGTGTCGATTCTTTTTTTTTAATAAACTCAGGTTTGTCCACACTGTGTGGGGTGACGTAAAAGGTTATAGTAAAAACACATACATTGTTAGGTGCACAGGTGAAACAAAGTTAAACTATTACGCTTGACGCACTAGAAATGGGAGATCGCAGTTTGTCACATATAACGTTACACTCAAACACAAAAACACAATTATCATTGAGTGTTTGTCTATGGACCACGATCAGGTCGCATCATCTTAGTTCTAGGTTGACCGTTTGTTAGCTTAACGTTCAAGGTGCTATTTTATGGCTCATGGTTCATGATCCCTTGATGAGCCGCAGGACGATAATTGGTTACGTACAAAGGGTGTTCGAAAAGTTTTGCACAGTGGTCTCTAATTTTATTTATTTGTTGCAGAAGGAGAATATTTTTTTTTTTGTGAACATACTTGGAACATTTAGCTATAAGTTTGTATATAAAAGTATTTTATTTTATTTACAGGTGAGCCATAATGGACCGTGAAGTAGATGTCAGGTTGCGACAACGGTCGGTGATGGAGTTCCTCTTCAAAACCGGCGATGACTCTGCCACATCGATTCACAGGAAGTTGCTCCCTGTTTATGGGGAGGACACATTGGATCGCAGCAGTGTCCAGTGGTGGTTGTAGAGGTTTAAAGGTGATTTCTCTCTACTGGACAATCCACGATGCGGTAGACCATCGACGGTAGTGAGTGATGTTAATAAGGAGACCATTAATCAGATCATCCAAAATGACAGATGTGTGACGATACGACAGTGTGCTGAAATGACTGATTTGTCATTGGGTAGTGTTGTATCAGTGGTACAGTCACTAGGGTACAGAAAAAGTTGTGCACGTTGGGTGCCTTGATTACACTGTTCAACAAATTTTGATCGAAAGTATGTAAATTCTTTGAAATTGCGATTTTTACATTCATTTAAGCATAATATGAAAGGAAATGATAAAAGAAGAATTTTCTTAGCTCAGGTTGTGAAAAAAACGCTCTTGTACAACAGTAGCTGTATATATACAAATGTATTAATATTTATACAACATTTAAGCAAAATCCTTGTAAAAACCTACATTTCACTTTTTTTATCTATTTCACTGTGATGTGATAAGCTGGGGAGTTAAGAAGTACCCTAACCTATAGCTTTCTATACCCTTGTACTTCCTTTGTCAAAATTGCGCAAATACCAGTTTCACAGCGATACAGAAAATAAAGTAACCGTGGTCAAGTTAAACATTAACAATTCCGTAATAAAAATCAGTATTAACATCAAAACATGAAAAATATGTACAAATACCTTTTTGTGCAAGAACTACACTGCAATGTAGACAAAAGTTTCAAGTGATCATTTGTACAGGATTATGTTTATTTTATTTTGAGCGTCTTCGCTTGGCTTGCCTTTTGTAGGTTACATCTGGAGCATCCCTTGCAATAGTCCAACAGTAGTCGGCCAATATGTTAGAACTCCACTTTCCCTCATATCTCTTCTCCATGGCTGCAATATCTTGATGGAAACGCTCCCCATGTTCGTCACTTACTGCTCCACAATCTTCGGGAAAGAAGTCTAGATGTGAATGAAGAAAGTAGAGTTTCAGAGACATATTGCAACCAAGATTTTCGTAGCACAATAACAACTTTGCTACCTGTTGTTTGTAATTTGTTGCTCGGTGTCTTCCCAAGAACTGTGAACAAACACTCTTCAAGCTTTCCCACGCAGCTTTCTCCTCATCTTGGAGAATTTCGTCGAACTTGTGATCTTTGAATAGTTGCCTAATCTGTGGCCCTATGAAAACACCCTCTTTAACTTTGGCATCACTTAATCGAGGGAATTGTCCTCTTAGATACTTATAGGCCTCATCCTCTCGGTTCATGCTCTTAACAAAACTTTTCATAAGACCTAATTTAATATGTAGAGGGGGAAGCAAAATTCGATTACGATCTACCAGTGGTTCATGCTGCACATTTTTCACTCCCGGCTGAAGAGTTTCTCTGGTACTCCAATCACTTTTGCGGTAATGAGATCCACGATCTCTACTGTCCCATTCACATATAAAGCAACAATACTTTTTATACCCTAACTGCATACCTAGCAACAGTGCTATTACTTTAAGGTCACCACAAATGAGCCACTGAAAATCGTAATATTTAATGGCTTGAAGTAAACGTTTCAAGTTTTCATAAGATTCCTTCATATGAACTGCGTAATCTACAGGAATTGAAGGAAGTTCATTTCCAATATGTAAAAGCACTGCCTTTAAACTCACCTTGGACGAATCTATAAAGAGCCTCCACTCCGTAGGTTCGTAATTAATTTTAAGTGCCCTCATGAGACCATTTACATCTGTACATGCCACAAGTGTGTCTTCCATAGTAAAAAATGAAGTGAACATCTTCTCCCTATTCCGATACACTGAAATATTTACTTTTTCCTGCAATAAATTCCATTGCTTTAAGCGTGACACTAGAATTTCGGCTTTGCTTTTCGAGAAATCCAAGTCTCTGATTAGATCACTTAGTTCCTCTTGAGTAAGTCTATGTGGTTCACATGGAGGTTCTTCTACAACAAACGTAGGGTCCTTAGAAGTACTTGATTCAGGAGCTTCAACTTCTTGATCATCATCAGAAAAAAGATCGTATTCTTTAGGTGGGTCAGGAACAGGTAGTCCTTCTCCATGTGGAACAGGGCTCATTGCAGAAGGAATGCTAGGATAGATCAAGGCTCGCTTCTTCTTCGTGGAAATTCCCTTCTTGACGGAAGGAACCATACAAAAATAACAGTCTCTGATGTGGTCGCTTGGCTCCCTCCAAATCATGGGCACTGCAAAAGGCATTGAGCACCCCTTCTCATTAATCCAGTTTCTTAGATTGCTGGCACAAGTGTTACGCACAATGTGGGGTGCCCAAGATTTATCTTGGTCTCCAATTTTACAACCAAAGTAATATTGATAGGCTTTTCTTATTAGTGGTGTTATAGTCTGCTTTTGTGAGGAAAATGTCACTTCCCCACACACGTAGCAGAAGCTATCCGCACTGTTTACACAATTTCGCGGCATTTTTGTTTATTGAAATCCTCAAAATGTCACTTGAAATAGTTCCGACAACTATTTAAAAATATACATTCGAAATACCAGTATTTTTGCGTACTTGTAGTTGTATTTTTATGTCCTGCACCACACAAACGTCACACCCAAAACGCTGATAACTGCACTAAACCTGTCTTTTCTAACAATAGCAGAACACTACTGAAATAAGGAACACAATGAAACCAAGCGTTCATATAGTTTCTCCAGTGTTGCCGGATCAGTGTAACATTTTACCCCAAACGAAGCGAATATATTTATTTTTAAAGCGTTATTATTAGACATGCCTGTAAAACGAAAAGTAGAGCTAATATTCGAAAATAACTTTCAAATTCGTGATCAGCACCACAAAATCAATAAGAATTAGCTGATTTTGTTCAATTTACATTTTCGTTGTTGAACAGTGTGACAAGAGAAATGAAAAAGATGAGAAAGGATGTATGGGAGGGTCTCATCACGACACTTACTGAAGAATGGAAACAGTGTTTTGACGGTGTCATTTCCCAGGATGAAACATTTTTTTTTGTCCGAACCTGAGATCAAAACACGTCTGAAGGCCCACCTGAGAGGTAAATATTTGATAGTGAGAAAGGCCTTATTTCCTGTGTCATGCGATGGTGTAAAAGTCAATCCCCAGAATTTTACTAAAGTGCATTTACATGATAGAAAGAACGTTGGACCAGATCCGTCACAGCTGATGGAGGCTACATTGAGTAGGCTCAGTGTATAGCTAAATGTTCCAAGTGTGTTCACAAAAAAAGTCATTCTCCTCCTGCAACAAATAAAAAAATAGAGACCATTGTGCAAAACTTTTTGAACACTCTTTGTATATGGTCGCAGCTAATGGCTTATACGCTGAAAGTGTCTTGTGGAGTGTGAAGGCACAAAGAGAAATGTTGATTTCATCACAGCTGGAGACACAAAAAAATTATAGTGGTTGTTGCAGTTCATTAGAATTACGGGTGGCATTGTGTCCTATAGAGTTTACACTATGGGGGCATATTGCAGATACTACGTGTGAACATGCAATCGTAGTGCGTCTTGAGGGGGCACTATGGTAGTTACTGGGCCAAAAACTCAAAGTCAAGCGTTGCAGATTTCTGGTGGCTCCAATACGACTGATGACTGGACTCAAGGATTCGAACTCAGCTGTCGTAGATTTCTGTAAAGAGTAAGGTCGATAGTTGTAGTTTTCGTGTTCTATTTTATACCAGATTGTATTTTGTTATGTTAACGAGATTTTCTTTTTGAAGAAAAAATAGCACTGGCGGAGTTTGAGATTAAATAGTGATAGTGAAATTTTCAGTGCAGAAATGGAATTTTAATTTATTTCATTTTTCCTTTTTTTTAAATGGCTTTTTGATTGTTAGGATTTAGAATTTTGAATTAGTTATGGGAACGAAATACTCAAAGGAAAGGTATTTTTGCCTGTTATATATTATATTGATTTATATGTAAGGTAAAGTTAAATAAAAAGATTAACATGTTTTTTCTTTAATAAAAAATAAAAGGCTTTATTTGCATAAAATTAGAGACAAATGATACAAAAAATAAAACAGGAAACACACACACACAAAAAAAAACGTGAAACTTAGAACCCTTAACATAACAGTATTTAATATACATACAAGTAACAGTATTTAATATAATACAAGAATGAAAAAAATACAACTTACATTAAAACGAATACAAAGTAGAAACTGGATGCAATTAGCTAAGGATAGAAGTCAGTGGAGAGCTTTTGTGAACGCGGCACTGACCCTCCGTGTTCCATAGGCCATAGAGTTAGTTAGTTAGTTTGTCCAGTTTTACGGTGTACACCCATGTTTGAGTCAAAATCTCAATCCGAGTGTGAATTTGTAGCTGATTCTGAATTCGAAATCTGAATGAATTTTGGATGATGCCTGGTCTCTCCCGTACCTTTTTATATCTGATGATTTTACTTCATTCTGAACCATGAGGTTCCCTATTATAACTTTGTTTTCTTTAATGGCTTTTAAAGCTACCTGATTGCCTGAGAAACTCATTAACTAACAACGCATTAACACTGTTTTTGTCTATTTTTTGTTCCATTTTAATTCCCATCACCTAATTAACGAAATATTTTCATATTTTTAAAAATTGCTATTTCTAAAACAATACAAATATAATATTAATTGTTTATTATGATTTTAACATTGAAATAAAACTTCTTAATATGTTTATACAATATGTTTATATATATTCTTAAAATATCATTACAATATGCTGTGTAGTGCAACATGAGGACATATGTCTATTGAATATTGCCTGATCCTTACAGACAAGTTTGCATTGAGTTTAATAGAGTTCAGCACTATAACGACTTGAATTCTGAAAAGATATGATGAATCTGCCCACCAGAGATGGAGTGGGTCAGTGGGGCAAGTCGTTGAAGATTTGTGACTGGGTTAGTGGGTCGTAGGTCAAGAGGACGTGACCCATCACCCACGGACCCACTAGGACTATCCGACCCACTCTGTTCAGTGCATTGTAGAGAGCATCTTCTGAACACTGGTGAATTTGTTTACGCTTTATTTTCAAGACCATCGTTTTTCTTCCTTTTTCATTTGTTTATTTACCTGGGTTGAGTATATTTAAATGAAAAAATGAACTTCAGGCATTTTTTGGATATTGATATTTGTAATTGTATTAATAGCAATAGGACTTAAGTTAATACTTGGTTTTCGAGAGACAGCTTGTGAGTTTTTAGAGAAGCTAACTATTGGGAAAAATATGTTTTTGAATCACCTGTAATAAATGAATTATTGTATAAAAAATTGAATGTAACTATGCGTGCGTCATCGTCACGACCAAATTACAAAGTCAATTGATGTCTTTTGGTATATAGTTAGGCCCCAATCCCAACTGAGACCAATTTAGAAACAATTACTAATTGAGAAACAAAAGTTACAGTGATTCGCTTGGGGACGCGGCAGAAGTCCTAAACGGCAGAAGTCCTAAAAGGCACAAGACCTAAACGGCATTAGACCTAAAATGCACAAGTCCTAAAAATTATTTCGCGGCACAAGTCCTAAATGGCATAAGTCCTAAACGGCATAAGTCCTAAAAATCATTTCGCGGCACAAGTCCTAAACGACAGGAGTCCTAAACTGCAGAAGTCCTAAAAAATCTCTTGTGGCGCTACCATCGCGTCCGTTAAAAAAATACTATCAATCTGTTAGTCAAAGTTTTAGATATACTGTTTCAAATTACAGAACCTTAGTTCTTAGAAGTTATTTGTATAAATACATATTCTATCGTTCTGAAATAATAAATAAATAAATAAATAAAGCCTATTGTCCTTTCTTGCTCTTTCCATGATATATTTCTATGTTGACAAAATTTTAACTTTCTACCAAATGTGATTCCCAGATCTTTCATAATGTCTGTTTTTCTCTATTTCCACACCATTGACCTCATATTAGTAACATAATATTGTGTATTAGTTATGTATGTCATATTTTTTTTTCCTTGTGTTGTTTTGAAGTAAATTATTTTTACATATATATTTCTTGTACAGAAGTCTTTATGTAGCAAATATTTGTCATACTCGTAATTAACTACTCTTACTCGTTATCATTATTGAGCTCTTTCGTGGCTAAGCGGTTAGCGCACGCGCCTTTGGCGCGGGAGACCCGGGTTCGATTCCCGGCGGGAGCTCATGTGGTTCGGATTCCACGTTAATCAGTAGGTCCACGTCTCATATAGCCTCGCTGCTGAACGGGACGTTAAACTCAAAATCAACTCAACTCGTTACCATTATTAATAATAATTTTAGTGTTACTAACATAGTTGTTACCGTTGGAATTAAATACGTTCATATTGGTATTGTGCAACTACTTAATACTGAAATGCTTTATCGAATATTTAAGTCTGTAGTTTGTAGTAGGGTGGCCATAGAAGTTAATGGCTTATAGCCCATAGTGCGTCACTGAAATTTTAGAGGATCTTTGAAAAGCAACTTAATTGAAATTAATGAGAAAGATATATTTAAAATAAATTTATTTAATGCAAGAACATTACGTTTAATCAATTCCGCAACCATTGTTGAGGAAGGGATGTATTAAAGAACGAACCATTGAAATAGTGCAGAAGCAATAGCTGAGTTTTTTTTAATAAATATATATATAAATGAAAGTATACTATTTGGTCTAAAAATTAATTCGTGCGGTTGGTACGCACACATTGAAGCTGTAGTACAAACACAAAATACATAAATACCTTAAGAAAAATATTGTCCATCGCTAGCCACCACTTTCGCCCATCTGTCAGGCAATGTACGGATTCCGTGGCGAAAGAAGTCCTCATCCTTGGAAGCGATCCAGTCAGAGACCCATGTTTCGATATCTTCTGAAGAAGTAAACCGCTGTCCAATCAAATCGTTGTTCATGAAATCGAACAAGTAGTAGTCCGAAGGAGCAACGTCTGGTGAATACGGCGGGTGGGGTAAAACTTCCCATCCGACATTTTCTAAATAGGTTTTGACCGGTTTTGCGACATGTGGGCGAGCGTTATCATGTTGAACAATAAGTTTATCATGTCTGTTCTCCCATTCTGGTCGTGTTCTGGCCAGAGCTTGCTTCAAACGCATTAATTGTCGTCGATAACGTTCTCCATTCATAGTTTCACCCGGTTGCAGCAGCTCATAGTACACCACACCTTTCATATCCCACCATATGCACAGCATAACCTTTGCACAGTGAATATCTCGTTTTGGTTGTGATGGACCTGGTTCACCTGGTTTCACCCAGGCCTTTTTTCGTTTAGGGTTCTCGTAATGGATCCACTTCTCATCACCCGTAATAATTCGATGCAGAAACCCCTTTCTGCTCTGTCGTTGAAGCAGCAATTCGCAAATGGTTTTTCGTCTTTCAACGTCTCTGTCTTTCAATTCATGTGGAACCCAATGTGACATCTTTTGAATCATCCCCATGGCTTTCAAGCGTTTGGAGACTGTTGTTTGATCAACGCCTAATGCTGCTGCAAGTTGTTCCTGCGTTTGACACGAATCCTGCTCGAGCAATGCTGTCAATTCTTCGTCTTGAAATTGTTTTGGCTGTCCAGCTCGCTCTTGGTCTGCCAAGCCGAAATCACCACTTCTAAACCGTGCAAACCACTTCTGACACGTTCGCTCAGCTAGAGCATGGTCACCATACACTTCCACCAAAATACGATGACTTTCAGTCGCACTTTTCTGCATGTTAAAGTAATGCAGCAGGACACCCCGCAAAAACACTTTATCAGGCACAAATTGCGCCATGTTCACTTAACTACAAACTGGTGTTGTTGACGCTTTAATCCACTGCCCTATACTACGAACGATACGCGATGACAGGGGTTTGCAACACATGTGTGGATAAACGGAACTGTGGGACGCTCCGTTCGTTGCGCCATCTCTTGTCCACCCGCACGAATTAATTCCTAGACCAAATAGAATGTAACTAACTAGACTAGAAATGAAAGAATGTAACTATATATATATATATATATAAATGAAAGTAACTATATTTGTAACTTAACAACACTTAAACCACCAGACTGATCTCGACAAAAACTTTCAACATAAATGAAGTACGGGCCTGAAATGGTTTTATCATTTCACTTTGAAGGCGCAACTTGGAGGAAGGAAGTGCTGATATATATTAAAAATTATCGATCTTAGTGTCGAACCCATAGTTTTCGGGGTTCCTGAGATGAACACTGACACTTCCGATGAAGCTTAAATTCTAATTCAGCACTGCAACTTGGGGGAAGGAGAGGAAGATGTATAAAATGATCGAATATGACCGCTATAAGTGTCGAATCCATAGTTTTTGCGGTCGCTGAGGTGAACAGTTACACTTTCGATGCCGTTTAAATTCAAATTTACTCCCGCAAATTGAGGGAGGTATATAAAAATGATGAAAAATAATCGATATTAGTGTGGATCCATAGTTTACGAGGTCGCTAATGTGAACAGTGACACTTTCGATGCCGTTTAAAAAAATTAAATTTATCCCCGCAAATTGAGGGTAAGGGAGGTATATTACAATGATGCAAAATAATCGATATCAGTGCAAATCCATAGTTTTCAAGGCCACTGAGATGAACAGTAACATTTCCGATGCAGTTTAAATTCAAATTCAACGCCGAAACTTTAGGGAGGGGGAAGGGGGTGATATATAAAAAATGATCGAAAATGACTGATATTAGTGTTGAATCTATAGTTTTTGGGGTTGCTGAGATGACGAGTGACGCTTCTAATGCCGTTTAAACCCAAATTCAGAGCGCCGTGACCTGGGGACAGAGAAGAGGGATATATATATATATATATATGATCGATATTATAGTCGAATACATCGTTTTTGGGGTTGCTTTGATGAACAGTAACACTTCCGATATCGTTTACATCCAAATTCATCTCCGCAACTTGGAGGCGGAGATATATATATATATATATATATATATATATATATATATATATATAAATGATCGAAAATGACCGATAATAGTGTCGAATCCATAGTTTTTAGAGTCGCTGAAATCAACAGTAACACTTCCGATGCAGTTTAAATCCAAATGCATCCCCTCAACTTGGAGGCGGATATATATATATATATATATATATATATATATATATATATATATATATATATATATATATATATATATATGATCTAAAATGACCGATACTAGTGTTGAATTCATGGTTTTTGGGGTCCTGAGATGAACAGTGACACTTCCGATTGCATTTAAATCCAAATTCAGAACCGCAACTTGTGGGGGAAGAAGATGTTGGTATATAAAAATGATCGAAAATGGTCAATATCAGTGTCGAGTGGCTGAGATTAACAGTGACACTTCCGATGCCGTTTAAATCCAAATTCACCCCCCATTATTACTCCTAAAGGGAGAGGATGACATGTAATAGTAAGTGAAAATGACTGATACTAGTGTCAAACTCATAGTTTTGGGTTCCCTAAGTTCACTGGTGACAGTTTTGATGCTCCTTATACCGAAAATGAAACTATTCTCCCCGTGTGAAGAACGGGTATTCTGCTAGTCTTTAAGAATAACGAACGGAAGTTTCACATATTAAATTCTTTAATATATTTGTCGCTGCTCAAATTTACGCACTTATGTGGTGTGTGTGTGCATATGTAAAGAAAATCCTCTCTCTTTTTGAGTTCTTCGAAAAATATACAAATAATAAAGAGGTATTTATATCAGAAAACTAAAAAGTAAAATTAAAAGATGTTCCTTTAACTATTTTTCCAACTAGCGAAATACGTTGTATGTATAGATGCTGCAGACACGTTACAGCAAATAAGATTAGCATCAGGCGAATAAATAGTTTTTAAATTACATTATCCGGGTTTTGCCAATATTTCCGAACAAAAGTTTTTTTTTCTAATGGGTTCAAAATTTACAAAAATTTACACAGGACAAGGAAGATACGTGTCCCCATCCTGTTATTTTAACACTTCCCTGCCATAAAACACTAACTTTTAAGATTACTTAAGATAATTTAAATGCGTCTATATTATTTAATCTAACTCCGATTATATTTCAGTATTTTTTGTAGCCATAACTCCATTCTATCACCGTGCTAACTTTAAAGGAATGACATAAATATATTTATTATCATAAAATTTCCCTATTCTAATACAAGAAACATAACTACTCAATGATCTTAACTGTAAAGTAGTAAATATAAAATAGCTTTCATTTTAAAGGCATAATTTGTGAAACATTCGAAAATTTCAATTTTCCCCAATCTTTTCGTTTTTTTTTTCAGGTGGTTTTTTACCCAAAATTTCCGTTTTTTTTTTTTTTTCTAGACCTTTGCAACACTAGTCGCACATATTGTGAACATTCATCAGACACGAAGACACATGATTCATCACTGAAACTCCTATTCTCCAATCATCAGCAGTCCAATGTTCTTTGCCTCGTGCCCATTCGAGGCGCTTCTTTGCAATGATTGGAGTTATTTTTGCTTTCTTTCTTGGCCTGAGTGCTTTTATTCCCTTAATACAAAGAACCCTTCGAACATTTTCAGGCGAAATGTCTACATCATACTCAGTCATTTTTATACTTAAGTCTCTAGAAGTTGCGTTTCTGTTTCCCAGAGCCAATCTTTTTTATTTTTTTGATACCTCTTAGCGATAGCTTTGGATCTCACCCACACTTCCAAAGCCTATTTTGCTGACACATTTCCTTCTTGTTCATCGCAACGGAGATTTTACTCACAGATTTTTGCCCTACCCCAACTCTAATAGCAATTTGTCGTGTATATCTTCCTTTCACCAGAAGTGTTTTGACAACTACCACTTTACGGGAAGAAAGGTCTCTGGCTTTTCAAATTATGTCGCGATTACAAGACTTCATAGAATAAAAGATTAATACACAAAACACGTCAAGATCACTTCGAACTGACCCTTACGAATTGTTGAACGCTTTGAGTGTCGTAACCGCTTACGACACAATACTTCAGATTGTAGCTTGTTGTTCGAAATCACAACAGCTGTCTAAGCTGAAATACCAGTTTCAGAACTCTCTCCCCTATACTAATGCCATCTGCTGTTCAACGGTGATATCACCACTTCAAGTCTACAGTAAACAAATGATAAATCCTATATTGGTGGTTTAAACAATTAAATTACATGTTCAAGAACTCCGAAATTAGGACTGCAACATCAATTTCGCATTTTCCGAGAGTGATTCTAATAATTTGAACACGTCTGTACAACTGTCTTACGTGTTTTATTGAGTTTTCAGTATTTTAAACAGGTTACTTATAAAGTGAAGAATTACAGATAACATTTTAGGTGCATGACATCATCATCATCATAGGTATTCTGCCATTATTGGCAGGTCAGTTGCTACAACTGAGAAGCTTTCATGCTTCACAGTCTTCTGCTAACCTCTTTCTCTTCACGTACGATTTTTCTGTTTTCATATCGTCCATCAATTGTAGTCTTCTTCGCCCCTACCTCTGTTAAAGATGTGTGACAGTTGTAGAAAAGAATAATCATCCTTCTATTAGGCTGCGCCTATGATTCTGTCCCTTGATTTTAGTTCATTTTGTAAGAATTTTCAAGGTCTTATCCTCTTGGATTTTGTCTTGCATTCATAATCATCTGTTTAGTAATTCTAACGAAGTCTGTAAGAAGAATAACCATATCTTCAAGTTTCATCATAAATTTTAGATGTTATTCTACTTGTTCTTTTCGAAAAAATGACTAGGATACTAATTCGAAAATACTAGAATTAGTGTGCAATTAAAACAGTTATCGTGGGATATGAAAATAACACGAGAAGCTGACTTCCAATACGAGGCTAAAACGTGTAAGTAGCCAATAATGAAATTTAATGCATAAATGATAGATTCACTCTTAAAACAGTTCTAAGCGATATAGCCCAAGGCTTATCTCATGCCTGGCGTGTTATTTCAAATCATTTTGCTAATATGATAATCTTTGTAAGTCAAACAAAATGTATATAAACAAAATATATATTATTTTAAACTCTGTTAAACTAACTTTTGTGACACATAGAGTTTGACCCTGGTTTAGCAGATACGCAGTAGTGACCAACAGATTTCCTTTTGTTGTATGTATACCTTATGTAAATAAACAATCATCATCACTATATATTTTCTCTCTTATTCCATTTTGCAATTGTTAAATAAGATTAACAAAAGGTTGTAAGAACTAATAGCGTTATATTAACAAAGGTTTACCAAGTAGTTTATAAAATAATTTCGTCCTTATTTGTAATGGAATTGCAGGGGCTTATCGCCCAGACTTGTTAGGAAGAAGAGGCATATACAGTTTATTGCATTGCAGATAGCATACCCTACAGGGAAATTAAATTATAGATCACACTCAGTAGCGTAGCCAGGATGTGTGTTTGGGGGGGGGGCCAAGTGCTGTTATAGGTACATATAGAAAAATTACAAACAAAAAAATATATGCACATAAAAATATATACAAAATTACAAATATCAAAGTACCAAAGTACATTGTCGGACCTCTTTGGGGGGGCAGCCCCTCTGGGCCCCCCCTTCCCTACGCCACTGGTCACACTCTATCACTGTACTACCACACCAAACTAGTAATATTCCAAGACAAGAACCATTGTCTTGTTCTACAAATAACACTAGACTAGCAAGTGATAACACAATACGTGTACAGAAACCAATACATAGTCATTCAGGGAGTAGCCAGCAAGTTATTCTAGAGGGCCTTGATTTTTACAAACTAAAAACAAATAAAAAGTTTCTTTCAAGATTATGAAAGAATTGATAACACATAGATATGATACATATTTCAGAAATACATATTATTATTATTATTATTATTAGTAGTAGTAGTAGTAGTAGTAGTATAGTAGTAGTAATAGTAGTAGTAGTAGTAGAAGTAGTAGTAGTATATTTCATATATGCAACATTTCTGAGACTTGAGTCTTGATAGTACGAGAAGTTATAATCAAAGGTTATGTTACGAACGGCATATGATGGTTTAACACCAAAAACACATTCTTGGCCGGGACCGGCGGTTAGTCTGTTTTATGTTTATTAAACGTGTTTAATAATTACAGCAAATGATGGATGTTTATAATAGAATGTGAAAGAATACAGTTTTAAAAAAATTAAACTACGTCAACATGTTAAAATAATTAAAAGAACCTAATTAATCAGCCACTTTGTACTCTCGTTTGCTTAAGTGGATGAACCGAGGCCTAAAGGAAAAGAGTTTTCTGCCCAAATCCCATAAGCAGTGGTATATTTTAATATTATAGCAATTGATCTTCCTTCCCCTTTGAAGTGTAATTTTCAAGACGCTGAAACATATAGTATTTTATTACTTTTAGTTAAAAGTTCAAATACCGAGTTTCACGCATCTAACTTAAACAATCCTTCCTTAATTTATTTACATATTTTCTGAGTAAGTAATGGGGAATTCGAACATAAAAAAGTGCTCCCTTTGCTCTTTCCATTTTGTGTGTTCAATTTTCAGTTTTTTTTTTTTTAAACAGGAAAGTTTATATGCCAACTTTCATTTTACTAGCTTCAGAAACTTGCGAGATACACTACCCTTAAAAAAAAAATCTTGCCCCACCCTTTTTACGATACTTATTTCTAAAAATTCTTTCTTATGTCCTGCTTTCATAAGAAAATTATATTTTATAATTAAAATTTAACGACTCTACTTTTAGTAGTATGCCCAAAAAATCACTCATCTTTACTCTTTTATATAAGAGTACAGAGGGTAAATACAGTGAAACAAATGGACTTCCATGAACAGTTTCCGATTTTTTTTATAAGTAACTTATTCATACATTTCCCGAAAGCTGTGGTTTTAAATTTACGCTCTGTCAAGGTCCAGCTTTCAAAAAGGAACTAACTGGAAATATAATAATATTATGTATTTATGTACAGGTGTAATATGTATAAATTTATTGTCTTGTTGAAGCTTTCGTAATCTGGAAATAAACTTTTGATTTGCTTTTAATATATAAAAAGCCTGCTCTCCTAGAAAAATTTGCAGGCCACGCCCCTAAATGACTATGTATTAATTTCTGCAAAAATGGCACAGGACCTAAAATTTAGGTCTAGTGCCTATGTTTTTAGGACTTTTGCCGTTTACGACTTATGAATGTCACCCACTGTATTGCATAATAAATGTTCTTTGTTCAATTTTAAATTTACTGCGTTCTTTATGTATAAAGTTGGTATTTAATGTTCACTCGTGAAATGTCTAGTGAGCTTTTGTCCTAATTAAGTAAACTTTGGTGGATTTTTGTCCTACTCTTAATAAAATACGCTCCGCATAGTATATATTGCAATTCTGAATGTTTGCTTGGTTTCAGTAGTCTGGTAAAATATGCTTTTTAAACATTTTTTTTAATTTTTTATTTATTTATTTTTGTTTTAGGAATTTGTCTTGGGATTCTCGTATCTCCATTCGAAAGAAACTAATTTCTTAACTAATTATGTAATTAATTCTTAGAATGAAATAGGTTGTATTGTATAACTCGTGTATAAGTGCAGAACAGATAGTGGTAATAATAATCTTAGTAGTACAAATATAGCTGTTACTGTTGGAATTAGCTACGTTCGTAACATTATTGCCAACTAGTTGCTGCATCGTCCCAATTTCGTGTGGTGGTGGCGAATTTCAGAACTAAAGCAAGTGAATGCAAAAGGCACAAGTCCTAAAAGGCAGAAGTCCTAAAAATCATATCGCGGCAGAAGTCGCTCGTTTCGTTAGGGAGATGTCGCTTCTGTATAAGAGATTGTCTGATCCCCCACGAAAAGTGGAACAAGTGAAAACAAATCATGAGCAAGGTACACCCGAAGTACAAAATCTATTTACATGAGAAAGAGTTTCCCGGATTGAAGCAGTTAGAAGCGTATGCTTTAAAAATTCAGATATACTTACTAGAGGAACTTAACCCATTTGAACCCGTTGTTCCAAAATTGGAACATTTTTTACTTTACTTTTGTTTTTCATATAACGTGAATAAAGGTAACAATTTTTGTATGGACCTCTTCATTTGGTACCAATGGTTTAGCAAATGACGTATCTTTGTCTTGAATTGGCGCGAACGATGTGTGCTGTCGATATTAGTTGCGTTGAATAAGAACAAATTATGGTGTCTCAAAGGAGGTAAGTGAATTTTATGTTGGTCTATGAATTTTCTATCTATATAATATTCTTTGGGTAGGAGAAGTATTAAGTTTTCAGTGCATGTGAAATGCAACAATTGATTATGATTGTTATTAATAAAATAGGGTTATAATTTTGAATGTTCCAATATTGGAACAACAGGCTCGAAAGGGTACATGAAGTTTGCATTTTGTTTGTTCCATTATTGGAACAACTGGCGTAAATGTACCCATAAAACTATATAATATGGTAATTTTAATGGATGCATTAGTAATTGTTTCGTAAATTTTATGAGCGTATTTTTATTTGATACTATTTGTGCCGCTTTTGAGGGCATTTTGCGCTTGCATTCGGAATTTATTGGTCTCATAGAGGAGGGGAAATTTATACACAAAAAATTGATTTAATTGTTACACCCACGCGGTATGCTTTTCATTTGAGTTGAGTTGATTGTGAATTTAACGTTCTTTCAGCAGCGAGGCTATATGAGACGTGACCTACTCATTAAAGTGGAATCCGAACCACATGAACGCTCGCCAGGGATCGAAGCCGGTCTCCCATGTCAAAGGCGTGTACGCTAACCGCTTAACCACGAAGGAGCTCTTTTTCAGTTAAGGGACGACAGTCAAATAGAGTTGCAGGTGTCTTGATCGCTCATTCACTGGATCGTACATTTATTTACCTATATATAGGAGTTATTAGGAATGCCTGATTACATTTTGTAACATTTATTATTGAGTTCACTTTACTGCAGTGAGATAAAAACAGTAAATTTTGGACATAGATAAAGACATAGTATATAGTTATATTTTATAGGTACTGTAGGGGAATCATTAGCAGCCTACACAATTTTACAGGCCCTGACCGCCTTCCTTTCAGTTTCTTCCCCAGTGTTATCATTATGTTGATTGCTCCAGTGTAAAATGGCTTCTGAGCTGTATCTGGTAGCTTGAAAATAAATAATTATTTTATGTTGTTTTGTATTTTAAATGTGTATTTCAGAACTTTATCTGGATTTTATTTATTTCAAGAAATACTGTTTTACTTCAGATTGAGTGCAAGCGGTCCAGGGTTCGATTCCCGGTGCGTACTCTCGGTCGAAAAAGAGTAAGAAATTTTTAAGGCCAGCCATCCTGAATGAGGATTTCTTGGGTTTTCCTCGTTCACACCCAGCAAATGCCGCGGTGGTACCTAACATATATGTCCCAGGTTGCTTCCTTCCTTCCCCAACACTTGCTTCCTTCCCTTTCCCTGGAGAGTGTTCTCGCCGAGGAACGTCATTCATCAAATGTGATGGGCTAACATGGCCACAGATGCCTAAAGCCCAGAAACCTAAATCCTTCCTCCCTATTTTAGATTGACTTTTGACGAAATTATCAATATACTTGCTAACGGAGAAGATACTCTTGCTGCAGATATTGCCATTACACCACCAGAAAATGAAGAGTTCTCGGAAGAAGATGAAGCAGATATAGAGATTCTATCTAGAAATCAGTTGTTCGCTAAGGGAGGAGCTTCTTTTACAGTAACGCAAAGCGGCCAGCTGAGAAATTACTTTATAGGTAAGAGTTTGTTGGATGATGAAGCTCCGAAACCTAGTACATCTAATGAAAGTTAGCCTTCTGCAAAGTCACATAAGAAATGTAATCCCAACAACGTGCAATTCTTGGAAGATCTTTTTCGAACCAATTGTGACCGGTCATCAAACGAGCAATAAATGAAGTGGGATACGACAAAGAATTACATTTCATTGTAAAATCAGAAAGACAATCAAGATCTGGATAGTGAATATAACACAACATGGAAGTGCTTCATTTACTTCCATCAGTAGTAAGAATGTGATGTATTGGAAAATAAGTACCGTATAATGTAAAAAATCTGTTATGTGAATATGCATAATATTAACATGTTTCAATGTTGTACTTTGTATCTAATGAATATTGCAAATTATTGTAAAATTTGTATCCCAAAACTTTAACGAAATAATACATTAGCCTGGCAAAATTGAAATATTTTCTTCCAGAAACCTGTACCCTTTCAGGCCCGTTGTTCCAAAAATGGAACATTACCAAATTAGGGGTCCTTGACATTTTCGTGAACCATAATGTATTTAAATATGTTCGTTACATTTATTTTTACCAATCTGACAGGAACCAAGATTAAATTCGACAAAAAAAAATAATTTGGGTTTAAATGGGTTAATTACGTGAAATCTCATGAAGTAGAACAGAGAAGGGCAGACTTAGCTGTAGTTGCTAAAAAAGGGGACGGTATTAGATAGCGCACCCGAAATTAGAGCAGAAGCGCTTAACCCAGCACTTTTTAGAAGACAAGATAAAGTTGAAGACGAGAAGAGAAAAAAACGCCGATTAAATGCTTTTCTTAAAATCCGATGGCCATAAAAATCTTTCTGCAAAAAATATAAGAATTGGAAGAAAACCTCGGGAAAAGAGAGCGCTGCAACAGCTACGTTTGTTAGGAAGTTAGCGAGAAGCAAAAATGCACCACCGTATATCTATGGGTATTTCTATAGGCAGCCGACAGAACTTTTCTTGGACTCTGGGAGTTAAATTTGTATTACGGATGGAAACGCTGCTAGGAAGTGGGAACAACAAGGTGCCCGAACCAAGAAAATAAAGCAGGAAATTTCGTTGGCCTCTGGGCATGTTTTTGCCGACAAGCTTATTTTTCCGACTTTCTGTATAAAGAAAAAGAAATTGACGCATCCTTTTTATGTTTTAGAATCAGCTAATATTCCAGTTATCGTTGGAAATGATCTGCTGAAATGAAATGAAATCTGTGAGTTTTACGTACCACGGTTATGCCGGTTAGGCTAAAGGAGACGGTGATTATGAGAAATGAATGAAATGGTGGAATAAAGAAAGTGGGATGAAACGGGAGAACCCCGAGAAAACCCACGCACACGGTGTTTGTCCACCACAAAGTTCACTTGGTGGGAGCAGGGTTGGAACCCGCGACCCCATGCACCAGAAGTGAACGCTCTACCACTGAGCCACCGCGGCCCCAAATGATCTGTTGACGAAGGCAAAAGTTGAGTTGCACATGTGTAAAAATGGTTTGGCGGTTTCAAAACCAAAATAACCTAACAGGACTTATAGAGCCACAAAAGCATAACAGTAACACAGAAAGGTGCAATAAGATTGCAAATATTCGTGCACCAGCCACAACGAAGGACTGGTAGCAATGAAGAATCTCCTCAGAAAGAGATACAATTGAGGTACCATTGCAACGGTATGCTTAATTATAAGGAAAATTTTACATTTTTTTCTTACACTCGGTAAAGTGAAAACCAAAATTCGATTTTCTGAAAACAACTCTAATAATTTTATCTATATTTCAAAAATCAAGTTTTCATATTGATAGTGTAGATGACAGAATCTACCAGTATTCAAATTAGGTTATTAAGTTTCATGTGTACTGTCTCTAATAGAGACTAATAAATGGTGTAGATTTTTTCCTCAAATTTGTTTATGATTACACAACTTCGCATTCCTGGTAGTTATTAATATACAGCGTGGGTAAAAAATAACTAGATATTTTGAATACTCTATTAAAATTATAATATTACTTATTCCATGTTCAAAACAGTGTCATAACATAAAGTATTAATTAAAATTTCACATTGCTTGCTTCACTTAGTTCATTTGTTGGTTGTTGGAAGCAGCACACACAATGTAAGCAAACATGGCGGACAGCTTATCTGTTTATGAGCGAGGTCAGGTCGTGTGGGTGGACCTCACGAATGGCCAGCAAGATGTCTAGATCTCAATCAGCGTGATTTTTTGCCTTGTGGGGCTACACTAAGGAGAAGGTGTACAAGTCCAAACCTCACACAGAAGAGGAATTGTACGTACTTATTCAAGAGGTTATTGTCATCATTGTGATTGATTTCCTTTAGAAAAGTATCACGCCACTTGAGGAAGCTGATTAACAGAGGTGCCTATGTTAAGATTTAACGTATTGCTTTGTTTTCTTTTCTAACAAAGGACATAAGGATGTTTTTCTCTAAGAAAGAAGAATCAAAAATCATTATAGTATTTATACTAGTTCTTAATGTTTATACTAGTTTTTATTTTTCACCCACTATTCATTTCATGAGTGAAGAAATTTGAAAATTATCGACCGTCATAGCCAACAGAAGAGAGGGAAAGAGAAGTGTCATCAGTTTGAAACTCGTAGACGGAACGTCTTAACTACGATAGTATTGTTAATAATTAAAGTTGTGTATCGTTCTTTTGACTTTCAGTTAATATCCGACTTATGAAGATTTATTTGGATCTGAATTAATTGACCGCGTGCGATGGCGATAACTCCCAGTTATCACGTCGTTCAGTTTTATTAAGATAGAGGAAAACGGAGAGATAAAATAGAAAGTTAAGGGGAAGATGAAGGAGGGAGAGGAAGAAGAAGGAGGAGAACAGGAAGAAGGAAAGAGGATTAGAATGATCTTGGTAAGAAAACATGTTGTCTCAGAATAGTAGAAGGCAAAAGGAAAGTAATACGGGGAAAGGATATTGAACGGTGTATGGTGAACATAGAAGAAGGTGAAAGAAGGAGAAGAAGAAGAGTACGGGATAATCGTCGAAATATAGTTAAGAACCTAAATGAATGTTATATGTACTTTGTATTCCTGTTATAGTTCCTGAGAATCAAGGTTAAACTTATTACTGCAAAACCCATGTTGATCCACACAAGTCTGAACTGGACCCAAGTAAATGCACATGTCGGAGTTACTCTAACCCAGTCCAGATGGAGAAAAATGCTAAGTTTGATTATAGTAATCATTGCCAAAGAGTATTTGTTTGTATACTTATGATTCTTAGTCAGCAGTAAATTATTCTTGATATTGCAAAGAGAAAAAGATAATCAACTGGAATGTGGTATTATTCATAGTGTGAAGTTCTCAAAAATTTCCAGACTTAATGGTTACTATCACTAGTTTTATTCCATTGTTTCTGCTTGCTTCGTAGAGCCATAGCGGATTAAACAGAACGATTTACAGCCTTCATGACCTATGTCATGTCTCAGACAACCACAGGTTTTGTATCTTGGCGGATATAAGTCTTTGACCAGGTAATGACGACTACTTTGAAACAAATGTAGGGTATGAAAATTAAATCTGTCATATCTGTAGTTTCTTGTGTAGAAGAAGCAAACTTGTGAACCAAAGGTTTAAGAACAACTAATGTTATTAATATAAACTTTGCCGAAGATTATTCAAGTATATCATCATAAAAGAAACACGAAAGGCTTTTGGAAACGAAGAAAAATAACATACAACTTTGCAAACGGGGGCAAAGAAATCTCACGTAACCAGACGAAAGACGAATCATTTACAACGTGGTGATCGTGGTCTAGTGGTCAAGGCGCTTGACCAGTAATCTAGAGATTCTTCTTTCGAATGCACGTCAGGCAATTTTTTTACTTTAGGAATTTTGATGGTGATTGATCGGCAATGACGCACGTCTTATTATATTCAAATATTTGAATACTCGAATCTTTCAATACTTGAACTATCAAATCTTCAGGAGTAATAATAATAATAATAATAATAATAATAATAATAATAATAATAATAATCTCGTAAGTAGTATGATGTCAAAATGTAAATAAAGGTGCCGCTCTAACTGTAAATTATGTATTTTTAATTTCTTCAAGATGTTAGATACGTTAGAGAAACTCGTCTGAAGTTAATTTTGATATGTGAATTATGTCATGATTTCTAGGATTCCAGGAAGTTTTTTCCTGGAAAGGGTGAATGACATTTTGTGACCCTTTATGGTTGTTGTGTCCACCTAGACGCATGGTCCACGCAGTATGATTACCCTCAATGGTTCCCAGGACCCATCCAATAGTTTCCTATCCAGGACACCTCCAATACTTCCATGTTTATGTAATGGTCCCTATAGCCCAATGTAAAGAATGGTTCCCTGCTTATGTAATGGTTCCTATAAACAATGTAAAGAACGGTCTCTATATTCCTTGTAAAGAATGGCCCCAATGAATTTCTTATAGCCCCTGTAAAGAATGGACCCAATGAATTTCTTATAGCCCCATGTAAAGAATGGTCCCTATATTCCTTGTAAAGAATGGCCCCCAATGAATTTCCTATAGCCATTGTAAAGAATGGTCTCTAATGGATTTCCTATAGCCCTGCATTGCTCAGGAACCCTCCATTGGTTCCCTGTATATGTAATGGTTCCTATACCCCCTCTATTGCTCAGGACCCTCCATTGGTTCCCATGAACACTGTGTGAACATATAAAGACAATGGGTCCATGAACCTTTGGTTGTGAAAAGAGAGTCTCTGCTTATGTACTGACAATTGGAATCGAACCCCGGGAGCTGGAGTGGAGGAGGAAGAGAATCCATGATATGGAAGAAAGGAAGGAATAGGGTTGAAATCTTTATGTATTCATTTATTTCATTCTTTTTCTTTTAACCCTTTTTGGACTGACGGGATTCCTAAGTCCCACTAATTGTATTGTTCTATTATTTCGTCTGGGAGAGTGGAATCGTTGTTTTGGGCTGACGGGACGTCCTGGTTCTGTGTAGAGAGAGTACTGAGAACGATCAACGGATGACACAAGCGGTTTCAAGCGTTGGAAATAGAGGGACAAATGAAATATTTACAAGCTGTTCTTAGTATGCAAAAGTTTTTGTAGTGAACACGTCGTCGTCCGTTTTGGCGCTAAATTTTATTGGCTGTTAAGAAAGGTAAGACGTTACTGATTTTTTATGTTGTTTTAGAATGATGAAGCAATAAGCTCATGAAAGAAAACCTAGCGTGGGGATTATGGTGTTAGTTTTATTATGAATTTGCTTTTATGTACTTCTACGTCCCGTCAGGCGGCTAGGTGTATGTTGGTACATAAAGAAACGAACATGTGTTATGGTAAATTGTCACAATTGCCTCCAATTGTTTTGTTTCAGAACAATGTCGAAGAGGCTTTCAGTAGGAGAGATTGAAGAGTATCTTCTAGAAGAATTTCCTTCTGATGTCGACACTCCTGTTGAGGACTCAGGGAGCGAAAATGAGCATAATGACGAAGTTGGGAACATGAGGAACAATGAGCCAACAGCGGGACCCTCGAATGCTTACATGAATAGCCACAAACCAATAGCCAGCGGATCACACAGTATGTCGCATTCTGATGAATCGGAAGATGAGATACTGGTACGAGATAAGAATTCGAAGAGTAAAGAACCGGACAGAAATTTCAAGAAAAGAGAAAGCGTAACAACTATGCCTATATTTTCTTTGGCAAAAGAAACTATCAGACAGTTTTTCGGTGTTGAAAGTAATCCAACGGACATTTTTTTGATTCTTCTGTCAGAGAGCGTAGTAAATGATATAGTGTTTCAGAGTAACTTATATATACAGCAAAAGCAAAGGAACATCCGTCCAATTACAGCACATGATTTGTATGGATTTATGGGTCTTCAGTTTCTTTTTGGTTATCATCGTGTGCCACAATTTTATCATTATTGGAGTGCTGATATTGGCTTGTGTGTTCCTGTTGTTCCTCAAACTATGTCACGCGATAGGTACAAACATATTTTACCGAACATACATGTGAATGATAATTCTGCAATCCCTTCTGATAACCAAGATAAATTGTACAAAATCAGACATTTGATAACAGCACTGAACAATAATTTCCAGAAGTACAGACTTCCCGATCAATATCAGTGTGTAGATGAAAGCGTAGTTCGTTTCAAAGGCAGATCTTCACTGAAACAGTACAATCCGAAAAAACCTATAAAAAGAGGCTACAAAATTTGGTGTAGGAGCGATATGTCGGGGTACATATACGAATTTGACGTTTACCAGGGTAAATATGGACAACCAGTCTCAACGCAACATTCTGGGTTAGGGGGGAGCGTAGTTCAAAAACTGACTTCATAACTTCACAATAATAATTACAGTATTATGATGGACAATTACTTTACGTCGTTAGAACTTTTTGAGTACCTAAAAAGTAATCAAATCTACGCATGTGGAACAATACGCCACGATCGTTCAGGACTGCCGAAATTAGCACGTGACAAAAATTGGAAGAGAGGTGAATTTGATTTCAGAAGTTCGGATCAGGGACTGACTTACTTCAAATGGAAGGATAGCAAATGTGTCCATTTCCTGTCCAATTATCACGGCACAGAAACTACAACTTTCCAGCATACACAAAAGGATAGTTCTAAAATCACTGTATCAGCACCAACGGTGGTCAAAGATTACAACATGCACATGGGAGGGGTAGACAAAGCTGATATGTTGCGTTCGATTTATGATCGCGACAGAAAAGTAAAAAATTGGTGGCATCGCCTTTTCTTTGCGTTTATGGAAATGACCTTGGTAAACTACAATGATCTGTACGACCACATACCACTTCTTCAATTCAAAAGGCAAGTAGTACAGGGTCTACTAACGCTTGGCAGGCAATCAGTACAAAAACGAGGAATACCAAAGCAAGAATCTTCATTCCCTACTTCAAGTAAGCCCATAAAGAGGAGGAAAACTTCATTTTCTGTTAGCAAGGACATAAGACTTCAAAATCTAGAAGTGCATTGGCCTCGGTTTGTAACTATAGAGGAAGATGCAAATTCTGCTCTATGACAAACGTGGAGTCACGGACACACTCAAAATGTACAATGTGTAACACTTTTCTTTGCGTAAACCAGACAAAAAATTGTTTCTATGATTATCATCATACTTAGAAACCTATCCTTTTTAGTTGTAATATATAATTATTAGTGCAAACATTTTTATAATTAAGTGTAAACGACTACAATATGTATTTTTATACAATACTTTTTGATACTGCGATAAATGCATATCTCTTGTACACTGTATTTATTATTGCTTTTTGTCATTTGTATCCTTTCAATGACGTCATAAATATTCATCTAATTTGTAAAACGAATTATACCAGCCTTCCTACCAGCGTTTCGTAATAATTTCTAAATAAACAAGTCATCAAAGTCTAAGCGATTTGTTTTATATTTTACATGTAAATTTACATAAGTGTATAAGCCTAAGTGCCTGACGGGACTTCAGAGTCCCTTTACCCGCTGCGCATTGTTGAACAACAATGGAACATTATTTTTTCTTTCAATGATCATATCCACCCACTATGTGCCTAAATTTAATTTTTCATCTACTTGCCATTATTAAAACATAATTCAGTCCAAAAAGGGTTAAACCGTTTCGATTACTGTGTAAACTCCGAACAATCTATGATTGCGATCCAATTAATTATTTATTCCTTGCTTCGATATGAAGCTCATTAGAACAACGATGTTGTGAAGGTACTAAATGGCGTGAATATGTGAAGAAGTTGTTGGTAATAATCTGAAAGATGTTGTGTGCGTATACTTTTGCATGATAGGCTATACTGCATGCAGAGCATGGTTTTTGTATGTCCTTCTTGGTTGAACGCAGAACTTAGCCTACGCACTTCCTTCATCGCCGAACACTGCAGACCTACTGAACTTATGAGGAAGCTTATTTTTGTCAAAAGTGAAAGTGTCTGTGTTGACTATGAAAATATATCGTTTATGTTTACGTTTTGTTGGTGGTCCGACTTTACAATTGCAGGAGCCTTCCTCTTGCGTGAAGGTTTCTTGTCGCTACCAGTTAGCAACTGTCCGACTTTATTATTGGCTTGTCTTTAAACTATCACCAACTTCTTTTACAAGCGCACGAACGGTTTGTTTAAATGGACGATTTTCTAATACATCACCTGCAACTTGTATACCCGTTTGTGATGCTTGACGGTCTAGAGTTTTTGCACCTTGTTTAAGAAACGGTAGACCGAATCGAAATAACCCTTTAAAGAAACTACCTATCTCATATCCCCTTTGATATACAGGTCCTGAAAAATATGGTATTCCAGTTCACGATGATAAGTAACACGTCTTGTTCTCATCTTTATTATTTAGCAGAGACAGGAGAGCATTTAAAATGTAGTGTTACGGTCAGTGTCCCAGAACAAAATAGCAAATTTCGCCCTGCATGATCTTTTAATAGTATTTCGATAGTGTTAAATAAAATTTTGCAAGTGGCATATAATGAACATCTTCAAAGGTAATTGATTGAACTTTGCCGTACTTAATATCAGAGATTGTTGCTATATATAATAATGGTCCTTTTGTACCACGTAAAGATCGAAATTATATAATATCTGTATAAATAAAAAATTGATGTGGATATCCGATATCTACGTATGACTGTTTGAAACCATGAGATCCTTTAACAAGACCTGATTTTATAGGAAAACCTAATTGTAAAGCTAATGTAGGTGACAATGTAACAGATTCTACACGTTCATCACATTCAACATGTACAACATTTGAAAAACTAAATCTTATAAAACTTGATATTGCGTTTAATTCTTCTAGTAAATGATAAATGGATGGATAATATCCAACAATAATTTTACTTTTCATAGGAACTGTATTTTTAAATTTGTACCATATATAAGATTTCACCTTCGGTAACATTATAACATATTTGTGGAATATATACTTCACCTAATCCTACATGCCAATCGTATTCTAAAAAAACGAATATTATGTTTTAATTGATTAATAAAATGTGTTGGACTATTTGTAGGATATATATATCTGCACTAGCATTTGAAACTAATGGAATGTGAAAACTATCATCAATACTTCCAGAAATCCTTTTCGTTCAAAGTGAAGGGTTAGGTTTAAAGTTCCACAACGAAATGATAATTTTAACCCGTGTTCATCCTTTAAATTTACTTCTATCGTTTCAGAATATTTCTTTTCAACTTTAACATGATGCAGTACGTGAAACACAAAAGATTTTACATGTCCGTGTTGTACATTACATACACTAAGTTTTCGAACTAATGGTCCTATATTTTGTTGTTGTTTTACAATATCAACGCACACATTAATTGTATTAGGAATATTTTAATCTAAATCACGTGCAAATTTTCCACTTGCTAATATTAAATCGACATTTCTAACTTTTGTGTATACAACATTATAATATCAAGTGTATTTTAATTAATAAATCCAATAATATGTTGTAATCCTGGTGTAATACCAATCATACATTGATCTTCTAATTTTAAAGAACGTTTAATAACAATTTGATTTTTATTTTGTAAATAATGTAACACACGAACATTTTCAGGAGTCAACTGTAGAATAGATTCAATCGATGAATAATGTTCCGGTGTTATTTTAACATGATTACGTTCAACATTTTAAGCGAAAACAATACTAATTATAAATTCTTCATTTTCACAAAAATTATAAAAACTCCACGGAATATTAATTTATGTTAAGGCAAAACCCCATTCGCCATCACTTAAATCTATATTTTGTGCTAATTTAACTCGAAATGATGATATAGTATTATTATCAAAAAATCTGTTACTTGCATTTGAAGGAAGAGTAACGGAAAAGTCGTGTGTTCGAATTCATTTTGCAGGCTGAACAGAATCTGGTCGAATCCACGAATTCGTATTTGATGAGTATACCAATCATTTTGCATACATCCCCCGGTTTTTATGTTTCAATACTTTTCAATTAGATAAGTTTTCTTTGAACTTGTAATTACTTTTTGTTATTCTTGTGCATAAAATATTTCTTTGATTTCTTCACCATTTCAATCTTTTAATTTATAAGTGACTGGATCTGATTTAATACATTTATCAACAATAAATATTTCTTGTGAACATTTAGGTAAATATCCTTTTTCTAATATATGTTAATACTTGCTAACACGCACATAATAACCCGGACTAAATTTACAAATTATATTCCTTTTTCCATTTTATTTCCATATGTTTCCTGCACTTGATTCACATTGGAATCATTTGGCAGGTGCCATTTTCATACTTGAATCATATGAATGATTATAATTATTTACAATTTGATCTAATACATTAATATAACGATAAGTGTTCTTTGCAGTAAAATAAGGATACAATCTCTCTTTTAATGTACGTATAAGCTGTTCTGCTAAAGCACATTTAATTTCGGAATGAACCCTACAATGATTAATTTCATATTTTTTAACAATTGTTTCACATGACGATTATAAAATTTGCTGCCTAAATCTGATTTTTACTTAAACACAGGCAACTTGAATTTTTTTTAAAAAATTCTTATTGCTTCTACCATTTCAGGATCTTTCTGTTTTAAATGAAACACAATATGCATAACGTGAAAAAATATCAATACAACATAATATATATTTATAATTATCATTATACTTTGCAATATTTTGCATATCTGCTAAATCCATTTGTAATGTTTCATTTCGTGCACTAACATAATATTTTTACGTTCAAAAACTTTACGATCTTGTGGATGTGATGTATAAGCATCTTGAGAAGCCAACCATTTCCTAATTTTCTTTTTAGATAACTTTCTTTTATGTTGTAATATTTGTATACTTGATAAAGAATCAGAATTTGAATAATCATAATATTTTTGATTATTTTGTTATTTTTACATACTATATTCTTTCCATTGTTTAAATAAATTATCTACTACTGCAGGACTAGGTGATTTTTTACTTTACGAGTACGCTGTCTACTACTACTATTCACTTTTGATGCTGGTTTGGTAATTGGTGTACCAATAAATTCTTTAAAAACATTAAGATCTTCTAATAAATTTTTACATTCATGAATACCTATAGGTTTTCTTGAATATTTTCTTGTACGAAAAACATCATTTACTAAATCTATAATATTTCAACCTGGTATTGTTTCTTCATGAATACTTACTATACCAGACTTATCCCACTGAATTTTGTCAGAACTTGTCAACTGTTTTAATAATAGATCAGTTTTCCTACGAAGTGTTTTCGGTTCTAATTTTTAAATATTTGATAGAAATGGTAAAATATAAGTATTGTTATCTTGTTTGAAAGTTGATGATGAGAATTTTTCTCCTTCTTCTTATTCAATGGTAGGTAAAGTAAAAGGTATATGTGAAGATGAAGTATACTGTAAATAACGGTGCAAAGCTTGTTGATATTTTTCCACTTTTGTTGTACACTAAGATCACGACGTTTTAAAATATTATTCATTTCTTAATCTAAACGTGGCTGATGTGAAACTATGGATTTAAGATTGGATTGGATTTATGTACAGCATTTTCAGGAACTAAAATCATTTTACGTAATTCTGGCATACTTATCGACTAAAAATACCACTTCCTACTGCTGCAAGAAGTGGTCGCAAGACTAACGGTAGAAGCACACCACCTTTTTGTAGTAACTTCGTCTTTTTCTTCAATGCAGTACGCTGAGATAGAGCACGTAAGATCTTTTTACATCTACGTAAATATTGCTTCTGACGAGAATTTAATGGGATGTTTCCTTTTATTGTGTTTTTAGCTACCTGAGAAATTGTTCTTATTAAATCCCTTGAAGCATTTTTAAAATGTGTTTTCATTTTGTACCTTTGAATTTACAGAGAGCACGGAGCGTGTTGTAGTGTTGTTTCAGCCTCAACATCTTGATGCAGACCAACCAAAAATTTCTGTATTCATGTCTTTTACGTTAGTGTACACATACATGATTTCATTGGGAAAAATATTTGTACGTATTCGCAATGCATCGTTTATTTTCTGTGTCAAGTCAAGCAACAAATAAATGTGAGGCTCCCGTGTTATTTCTTCGAACACATTTATGATTTGTTTACTATTCCGAGGCATAAATTGCCTAGTTAAATATTGTATTTGTAATTTACCACGTGGATTTTTAAATACTATAATATAATGTGAATTTAAACTTATATCACGTGCATGTTTTCCTTTTGGAGATAAACTTTGAATAACAAATATTACAGTTAACTTTTATAATGTCCATACTTTGTAAATAAATTAGAAACATCACCATTAGTTTCTGACATTATTTGATCAAATATTAATAATGAATTTTCTTTAATTTCAAAATTATTCATGTCGGGTATTCCCTCTACAAAACGTATTTTTGCATTTGCGTGTAATTTTGCTATTACTGCACCATAACACCAAACAATATCATTAAATTTTAAACTAAACATTTGATCATGTTTATTAAGTAAACGATTTACAAAACAAGTTTACCAGCCCTTGAAGGACCAGCGAGTAAAATAAAAGACGGATGTCGAAACTTTAACATCTTGTGCTCAGATGAATGTATACAATAAAGCATTTGCTTTATATACACACTCACTCACTGGGTCATAAGGAAATTTAAGCTTGAAACAGATAGTTTCAACAACGACTTTCCACGGGAAGGAGAATATAAACAAGTAACAACAAGTTTGCTCAGCAAACGATAGGTAAAATATCAGAAATGATTGAACAAAAAGGAAATAAATTAAAAATAAATTAAGAATAAATAATTTGAAGGGTTCACAGCACGCAAAGAGACATTCATACAAGTCACATTCACTCGTTCGTCGACATATAACCGTAAGATACAATTGCGTGTTTTCGTTAGGTTCATCGTCGGTCACGTCATGTTCGTCAATACGTTTCCGTTTATTGTTGACCTCACGGCGTGTCTTTGTCTCTCTACAGCTAAAGATACGGAACCCCGCTCTACGCGCGATGCTACTTGGGGTTTCTATTACGGTGGACTCTAATTGCCCAGACACTTATTTATAGAAACTCTCAAGGTTAATTTTCTGACAGGTCTTATCATTTAGTGTTATTCCCCCAATTTTTAATATATGCCGAACATATCCTTGGGCATTTGTTAGGCTCATAGCATTTTTTGGCGCCTAAACCAATAAAGGTTGTAAACTCGCAACCTTCTGGAATTTCATTTGCCAGACCACCCAAATAGTTTCCGAGCGGTAACAAAGCTTCCTCATCTTGTTTCCGTAGGTACATGATGCTGTCAGTGTCACAGTAGATTGGTCTGTTTGGTCCTACAGTTGTCAGTAACTCGTACCGTCTAAGTCTAGCCCACGAAGTAATAAATGCGACTAGTATTACATTGGAAAACTCTATCTGTACGTTTTCAGTTTCAATGTCTCTGTACGTGATAATCAAATAGTCATCATCAATTAGGACCACACTTTGAATGTCATATCTTGCCATGGTTAAATACCTAAGAACCGTTACCTCGTCACTAACGATTACACTGTGACATGTTTGTGCTTTGCCCCCATTTACCATGCAATGAATTGATGTATATTTTGCACATTGCCTCAATCCCGGGTTCATCCTAATGTTGTCATAATTTAATCGTATGCCTTCGTGGGCATAATATTCTTCGATATATTTCTGTTTGTTTCTCTCCGTTTTACAACAAGCGGGAAAACCAGAGGAAACCTGTTTCATCTGAAGGAAGGGATTCTCATAAGTCCCGAACAGACCACCTGAATTCTCCTCTTCAGGATCCAAGAGTTAAAATTCCCATATCTCATGTATATCGAATATTTTGTAACCTTTTTGAAGAGCAAAGTGTAACTCTGGAGTACAAAATGTTCTTGTGAGACCATACTCAGCATCACTATGACTACAAGCGTTAGTGTTTCTTTCTTCCATACATGTGCGGCAAAGACCGAAAACTAATCCACCTCCCGTAACGTATAGCAAGATCGGAAAACAGAGGTCTTTTGGAGGCAGTATGGTGCATTTTACTACACCGTGAATATTTACATCATCTTGAAAGTCCAGCCCCGTATGTATGTTAGGTGATTAAACCGGCATACGTTTACGTGCCATCACCCGTGAGTTAGACTTGTTGCATCGCCATACGCGATTGTTCATCACTCGTACAATTGACGTAGGAACGAATGACCTCCGTGCCGCTACTGTTGTAACAATTCTTAGGATAAGAAAATCACGCATATTAGTACAACGTTATTCAATAAACCTTTGTACTTCCTTATCCGTCTTTACCTTATTGTCCCAAGATCATTCCCATATTTCGTATAGATATACACCAATACTTTCCAGGTATCTACGGTGCAGCATTCACTTTTCCATTTATATTATTTAATCACTCAGAAAGTTATAGTGTCTTAGTATATTATTTTAATTCATGAAGAAATAAAATATTTACAAAATTCGGGGGTAGCGCTGGTTCCCAAGCAGCCTCAACCAATCTTCTCAAAAAGCAAATATCTCTGGTGCGTTTGGGGACGGTGGCTCAGTGCTAGTCTTTTCCGGTTTGTTAAACACGAGGGCTCAGCGGCAGAGTACATATCTCTGCTGCTTGGTGGTTCATAGTTCAATTCTAGCTTGAGTTAATTATTTTCATAAGAAACACAATGTGTCTGGATTTCCTAGGGGTTCTCCGTTCGCTCTCATTACAAATATATCAAAACACTTCTTGTAATAATGTAAAAAAAACTTACTTCGATTTGATGTCATTTGAAGAACAGAGATAAAAAGCAGAGGAAAATCACGTTAAAACACAAGTTCTTACATCACCAAAAAAACTACTCCGTAACAGTAAAGTAAATTTTACAAAATCCAGGTGTACTCAATTTATATACTTTATTTATTAAGGTTATAGGGGATATAGGGTACATAATGTTTCGTTTGTGACGCCGCTTAGGTAGGTTAAATGTCACTGCACAAAGAAGAAAAGGAAGAGTATTTCGTTTCCAGACAAACACATCAGACATCCTTTCGAATCTATAGTGATCAATAATATGACAGAATACGTTCAAAGATAACCAACGTGAACAATCAATTAATCGGTCTTCTTTCTTTTCCTATAGTTCACAGAGACTTCGACAAAATATCTATGAACGTATATGGTTATTAAATGTAAATTTCTTCAAAATAATAATCAGTTATCAGACAGTTTCATACTGTGCGTAAAAACTCTGGTCGCCAAGTTTTATTGCTACTGTCTAAAATCGTGGAGAGCGAGGCTATCAACACGAGACATTTTGTCGGGTTTATTGGCACATGTCGCACCAACAATCATTCAGGCTGAAATCTAGAATGGACTAGGAAAAAACCTCTTCTGGAAAATTCGTTACGGCGGGGTGGTACTAGCAATTTTCTTTAGACCGGTATACAACAGTGGATTCATACTAATTTAAATTTAATAACCCATATTTTCAGAAAAGGAATATGAAGCCGACATCAGTTTTTATATTAATTTAAATTTATTGCCTTCATTTCGAGGTGTATCTCAATAAATGTTGTATTTATGTCGAAAAAGAAAAGAGCAACCATTTCTGTCTCTCAATACACAAAGACCAATAAACGCATTCAGCAAAAGATAAAGCTGTCCCACATACTGTTTCATGAGTGACAATAGCCCGCCCGAGAGGTGGATGGTGAGCGACCAAGCACCCATCGGGTCATTGGCATCAGAGAGAGACAAGGGGACCAATAAATTCAACCCTTCCGCATTTTTTCAGTTCGCGGCAAGAGTTCACAAAGAAAAAAAGCACGAGGAAACTCATTCAACCCTGTTCAAGGCAGAGGAGATAAAGGGGGAACTTCAACTCGCAGAAAGAGTGTCGCCAAACAGAAAGATCGTCAATCTGTGGACAAAAGAGAGAGAGCGATGTAGCTGTTCAATCATCGGTGGGGAAATGAGGGAGGGGACATTAACGCATTTACGACATGAAAACTGTGACCATTGAGTGGGAAGAGAGAGGGGGAAATTGAATCTTCCATTCACTCACAACTAAAAGAAGTGATTGAAAAGTGGCTACGTGACCATCTCCCTGGTTCAAGCAGAATATCTTAGTATCAGGTAATGGTGGGGCGTGGCTAAACTGCACATGCGTTACCAATCAGATCGGATACTTGGTTTCTACGATCGGAGGACTTGCTAACCAAACGTATCTCAGTTCAAAAGAGCAGGGCTAGAAGATGGAGAAGCATCGTATCAATGTGTTCGCATTGTAACGAAAAATAAATGAAAAGTAAATAAATATTCCTTCCTTCCTTTCCCGCACACCTTATTCGTGTTCACACATTTTTTAATATTTTCAGAACAATTTTAACATTAAATTTTCATAGAAATTTTTCTAAGTTCTCACTCATGAGTGTTTTGTTAAGATAAATTATTTAGCAAAGAGGTTCTGATGAAGCGAACCAAGTAATATTCCTATGGCATTTTTAACAGCGAGTAATTTATTACGAGTTTTTTTAGTAGGATCACAATTTAAAAAATCTTCATCGATTAAATTACACTAAAAGAAGCTTGTGGGAGCTAGGGAGGCGTCTGGTAGACTAAGGCAGATTTTAATTTTATTATATCATAATTGGAAATTGTTCATCGAATTAATTAAGGGGGAAAAGGTTGTGGGAGCTAGGGATCGCGTTTCAAGGCTTAGAGCGGAGTTTTGATGGTGTGAAACACAATTTAATATTATCATATCATAATTTTAGTATATTTCTATTCGACTTTCCACAGGAAAGGAAACGAAAAAGACAAAATGTTCGAGTAATTTATTACGTGAGAAATAATTTTTGAAATTTCGATTAAAGAAACATGTATGATCATGTTTCAAGCAGCAAAGAGGTCATTTAACCTTCCAGCGTCCACCTCAACCCCTTCTATCACCCCAGTAATAAATGTTCCTCCTCCCAGGTATCTGGCCAGGGATATACTGAGTACCAGTTTAATTAGACACCCTGATGTTCTATTATTTTGTATAATCTCATCCTTCTCTACTGTTCGCACATTCTGTATCAACGACTTATCTCTTCTTCTTCTTATATAATTTTAAAAGAATTTTAAATATTTTTTTGATTTCATGGAAGGAAAATAGTCTTAGATTAAATATACAATTTATTAGAATGGAAAATGTATAATTATTTTGTTACATGATTTTGATGAATATTTAAATATAAAATTCTATTTTATTATGTAGTTCATTATTCTGAACCTCCATATTTACTAGCAAATTGCACATGTAGACGGGGATGTAATGGAGGGTATACGCGGGTAAACAGCGTAACCCACTTTTAAGTTTTGGAAACTATCGTATAGTCACCTAAAATTAGGAAGTAAGCAGGTATACGTTACATTCGATCCATAATATACTCATTGCATTGGAACCAACAATTGCTTTTCAAGTACTGTATTTCAAAACAAAATTTATCACTAAACAGCTAGTCGTCAGGCTATTGCCGCGAATGATATCTAAATTCTTTTAAAATGTTTGCGTTTTTGGGGTGTGGGAATCGAGTTTTCCGAGAATCTATTCTATAATGAAGAACAGCACTCTGAACCTGCAGTGTTTTTTTTTTTTCAAGATGTGAGATGCGCTGTCCCTAAACATCAGTGTAGAATTATTTCGTTTCTAAAGATCAGTGGGAGATAGAATTGACGGTGAGGAGAAGGGTCTATATTTATGTGGTGACATTGAAATATTTCTGTTTTGACATAGGAATGACCACAGTTTTCATGTTCTTTTTGATCCAAGCTCTAATTCTGCCAATTGGGTACAATTTGAGAGAGACAATATGGGATGGAAGAAGCTCTTTTCTAATTGCGAAAGAAGGTTCAGAAAAAATGTGGTCTTTAGTTCAAAGGTGAAGAGAAAATTAATTGAATATTTTATGTAAAGAAATAGTTGATCTCCACAAAAATAACAACACATGTGAACTATCGTCGGTCTAGTTTGAAGCATTCACCATCATTTCCAATATCATCAACGTCAACAGCGAACCTTGGATTAGTACTGTTCATTTGTAGGAGCAATTGACATCAAAGAAAGAAGCAATTGATTTATATACACTGTATAGTACTGTAGTAGTAGTTTTTCGGCAACTTACTGAGCAAAAAGGAAGAGGGTAAAAATAAACACTTTCTTTGTTGTTTCGGATTCATTCAGATAAAAAAATATTTTTAAAAAATATATTAACAGGAGGGGTAGAAACAATAGTCAGGAAATACTTGTAACGTACGAGCATGTTACAGCAGTCTTTGATCATTTCAGTACAACCGTCACTTCGAAATTTAGTAGTGTTTAAACTTTCTTTCTGGATTGACGAATTAATAGTTGCTTCCCAATTTGCAACATGTCCAAGAAGGTGCAGGAAATTGGCGAAAAAGTAAAAAAGACAATACCTTTGTAAATTCCGTTGATGAAAATGTAAAAGCGAAGACATAGAGAAATAGCGAAAAATCCAAAGAACATGTTAATTTCCCAGCTACTACTTTAGAGAAAGACGTAAGGTATTTATTTATTTTTTCATATAACGCACGCAGGAAGACGATACATACAGATCTTTATCTCAACTCAGGCAGCTTCCATCACAAGTAACAAGTCTTACATGTTAAACACCTTGAGCTACAGAGCAATCTCCGTAAATGAATAAGAAAGTTTACAACATGAATTCAACCATCTTTGTTCCAGACTAGAAGAGAATGGCTACAGTCTTAGAGATATCAACATGGTTATAAAAAGGGCCGTTACTTCCCAACATAAAGTGACGAAAAAAGTTAAGAATGAGAATTATCTTTACTACAATATTGCCCTTCGTCTGCCGCACCCCTGGCAAACTCAGAAGAATATTTGCCTTGTCAGACATAGTACAGTGAAACCTCCCTTAACGGACACCTCTCAATAAGGGACGCCTCTGTAATACGAACATAAGTTTTTGTCCCAGCAAAAATATATGTTTTCTTACGGAAGAAAACCCTCCCTTTTACGGGCACTCTCAGATACGGGCGCGGACAGTCCTTGTTTCCCCAAACGCTTCAATAACCTCTTCATAACGAACAGAAATTATTCTCGTTTCTGCGACATATTACAGTAGAGAGAAAAGTCCCTTCCCTACAAGTGTATCTATCATGAATCTAGACGTCGTGAACCATCGAACAGAACAGCTTCAAGCTGAACTTGAAATTCTTCTTTTCTTCTGCCCGCAATAAGCTGCTTTCTGGTGGAAATCTTAGAAAACCTTCAATAAGCAATAACACTTATGGAGGGTCAGTCGTATGGCCGAGAATTCTACATGAAAAATTTTCACGTTCCCTAACAAATTTAGTCCTCTTCCCTCTGAGCCTTACATCTTTCCCGACAATTTCATAGATATCAAAACATTGTTTGTCTTACAATAACATTTTCAACAAGCAATGTTTCCTCTCTTACTTTTTTCGAAAAGTAACATTTTTCTTTTACTTATAATACTCAAACAAGTCTGGGTTGGGGTTTTCCTTTTTTACTTTCTCTAAGAGGATATTTTTTTTGTGATCGGGGCTTGTCAATAAACATATGCATTCCCTATAACTTGCCTTTTGATCCATTCCGCAAACGAAAATGTCATGCCAGTACAGAAACACACATGTTTCTACCGCAACCGTACTAAGGAGTTTCAGAGGACAGTTTTGATGAGTTTTATTACCCTTGTGGTGGAAAAAGCATGCCTTTTTTGCTCTAAACAAAAAACTTCAGCCGGTTGCAGTATATGAACATATTAACACATCCGCCAGCAATATTATTTAACAGAAATGAATTTCACCTTCATTCCTCCCAGTAATTCAAATACGTATTAAATAGAGTATATTCATGTTTAATTTTACGTATTTACGCTCATACATAATGTATTTATTTTATATTACTGCATAAAATTACCGTTGTGAGAAATTAACGTAACCTTTCTGTAACGGACACGTCTCAGTAACAGACAAACATTTATGTCCCATTGGTGTCCGTTATTCAGAGGTTTCACTGTATAAGAGTTATTCACAAACCTCCAGCTAATTGATTTTACAAATACCAATATAATAATCAAGTGCAGTAATTTCTGGGATAGAATAATAAAGAAAGCCATACCGGTAGCTATCTCACGTGAAAGGAACAGTTTCAATAGAGACAATGGGTTTCAATTCAGTCCTATCTGGTCGGACCTTTTCAGCAACATAAAAAGAACATTGCACAAAGCCATTTCTCGTAGCCACAACAATACTCAATCAGGAGCCAGCATTTCTCTCAGCCAATCACAAGCCCCCGTTCATAGCTCCACCTCTAAATAGTCACCATATATATATGCCCATATCTCCGGTCTCATCATAATGCAAATGCTCCACGTACAGAGAGAGGTAAGCTGCAATCCACACGAACGCGGAACAACTATCGTCTACAGTGTACAGTAGCAGTACAAGTCTATGAAAGCAAGCAGCAGCAGGATAAGTGAGCGTACGATGTCGGCGCAAAGCTGTTAAATCTCAAAGAAAATTGATGTTACGATTGACTAAGACAAGGTCAAAGAATCGTGCCGTTCGTGTAAGAGTAGCACCATCTGGCCCTTATTAGAGCCACCTTACAAGAGAGATTTCCTTTCCCAACAGTATTGACATTAAACAAACCGAACTGTGAGGTTTAACTATTTACTCCGCTGTCCCTCTGGATTGACCGAGCTTAGAGTAGGGACTCTTCCATGTACAGGCCTTGCCGACATTCGGAGAGCAAGTAGGCTAAGCTATGTCCCAACGGGACGACACTTTAGTTATATCCACAAACAACTACACGTAAACACACCTACAACATTGCATCTCTGGATACCCTGAGGTGTTATTCCAAGCGGCTGCCCCAGGCTGACCATTCTAGAATGCTGACAACCAGATCAAAAAAAGTCATCACATCAGAAGAAACCATACAGATAAATCAAACACATAATATACTACCACTTCAATCTGATAGAAGTTAATAAAGTAGATATACATCCAAGGAACCATGATATACTGTTCAATGAGATAATCCACACAGAACCACAACAATACCCAATCAGGAGCCAGCATTACTCAGCCAATCAGAATAAAAAAATTTTTTCAATTGAATTCCACATTGTGGGTTTTGCCTGTTCTCCGCGTATATGGGCGTTCAATCTGGATAATCTTAAAGAATAAGATTCAGAACTATCTTAGATGATTAAGCCTGCCTTTAATACAAAATCTCATTTACACAAAATATACCTTAACTCTCATAACATTCTGTCCGCAATAATCACATCAACAGAATTTATACTCATTGGACAAAGTAGCCGTTTAAAATCTAGACATCACTCCCCCTTCGGAGGCAAAACAGATTTCACTTCAGATCACTTGTCTCCGGTCTCTTCATTACAATCCTTGAAGATGATGCAATGACTGCATTCGAAACGTCGTATGTGAATACCTTCACCTGGCTGATAGCCCGAGAAGAGTTACTAAAATAAAGATTGTTATGGCATCTCCGGCTTGATGACAAAGATGTAAGAAGAATAACATCCTTCGTTAAAGGCATTGGCCTCCATTCCGAAGGCATTGGAAAGGAGACTACTTGGGGTCTACAAGTCAGGTACCATTCCGACGTTTGCCTGGTGCGAATGAAGAAAAAACTCTCTTAGGACAGCTGATCTGCAAAGTCTTTTTCACACCTTGTTGACCGATTTTTTATAATAATAATAATAATAATTATTATTATTATTATTATTATTATTATTATTATTATTATTATTATTATTATTTGGGTTATAAGTCTCAGTCGTATATTCAATTACAAATACATATACAAGTACTATATATAATTATCTATTTTGTTATATGATCTTATGAATCCGTTAAATAATGGATATTCTATACATCAAATATTTTTCAAGAATGAGCCGCTAAAATGAAGCTCATTATTATTATTATTATTATTATTATTATTATTATTATTATTATTATTATTATTATTATTATTATTATTATTATTATTATTATTATTATTATTATTGGAATTTACATTTGTGTGAACGGCCCCGTAGATACAGAATTTCACAAATTAAGTCAAGGTCTCTTTGTGCGCTATTAGCCTTTGAGCTATTAATGCTCAAAGTTCAATTTTCAGCACTTTCCCAAGGTCATATCTCGGAAAGGACGCCGCTTTCGGCTTCGGTGTAATAAACTTTTTTCCTTTGCATGTTTTCCTGTCTACCTTCAACCCTCAAGTGCTGTAATAGTAATTATGAAACACCCTATATATGGGGTGTTTCATATATATACACACTATATGATCAAAAGTATTCGGATACCCAGCTGAAAATGACTTACAAGTTCGTGGCGCCCTCCATCGGTACTGCTGGAATTCAATATGTTGTTGGCTCACCCTTAGTCTTGATGGCAGCTTCCACTTTCGCAGGCATACTTTTAATCAGGTGCTGGATGGTTTCTTGGGGAATGGCAGCTCATTCTTCACGGAGTGCTGAATTGAGGAGAGGTATCGATGTAGGCCGGTGAGACCTGGCACGAAGTCGGCGTTCCAAAACATCCCAAAGGTGTTCTATAGGAATAAAGTCAGGACTCTGTGCAGGCCAGTCCATTACAGGGATGTTATGGTCGTGTAACCACTCCGCCACAGTCCGTGCAATATGAACAGGTGCTCGATTGTGTTGAGAGATGCAATCGCCATCCCCGAATTGCTCTGGATTGCGAATTGCTCTGCCATCCCAATTGGAACGGCAATTGGAAATAGTGGAAACTTCATTACGAGGAACTGTAAAACTTACACCCTTGTTACAAACATTGTTAGAGCCACCAAATCTAGGAGGCTTAGGGTGGCATTTCATGTAGCAAGAATGAAAGAAAGTAGGGACGATTTCAAAGTTTTGACTGGAAATCCAATCGGAAAACGTCCATTAGAAAACCTAAACGCAGATGGAAAAGCAATATTAAGCAGAATTTCGCAGAAACAAGAACGCAAAGAAGAAACTGGATTCAAGTTGCGTAAGGACAGAAATCATTGGAGGGGTTTTATGAACGCTGCATTGAATCTACTGGTTCTATATGCCATGGAGGTAGTTAGTTAGTTCTTTCACGGTAAAAAAAAAGTATTTTGTGAAATATAACGGAAAATCAGAAGGTTTATGTTTTGTCTGTATGTAGATAGATAAAACAAAGCACAACTGATACGTATACACAGGAAACATATCCTGGCGATACAGCTAGTTGATGGAAAAATGATCATAATAAATTCAATTAAATTGGAAGCATTTCATATGTCAATGAAATAAAAAAAAAATTAAAAATCACTAGTAGTGATTAGTCTTTGAAAAATACGAAATCTGTTGTGTTAAGTTCTGACCATTTTAACCCCTGCTCTATGATTTAGAATATGTTATTATTTCCCTTGTTTATCTTCAGTTTTGATATTCGCGCGCAAACAGCAGCTTGCGCGAGTCTCTCCACTACTCTAATTTCATACCTTCATTCTCATCATCGTGATTAGTTCGATTGGGTAGAAAAGCGTAATTAACTAAGAAAACTCCTCACGATCACAACGCTGAACACATATTTCAGACTTTTACTTTCCAATTTTGAAAATGTTCCTACGTACACTATAAGACATTATTCTACACCTTGTATATGACATCGTCATTAACAAACCGTATATAATAACTTTCTGTAAGTAATAAGTAAAAACATGTTATGACTCTTATTGAAAATTTTGGATTGTGAGTGGAGCGAGGAAGAAAATTTTTAAGAAATGTATTTCTTTGCAAACTGACAATATATTGATTTAATAGGGTGCCAATTCTTTCACTGGACGCCGCGTGGTTTACTCTTCCCCGATACATTTCCTTTCTTCTTGTTCGTTCGGCGCCCTCTTGCTACCAGCGTCCAAGGCGACCGCCCCGCTCGCCTTCCTCCACCTAGCTATGGCTCTAACGGTAGGATATTCACCGAAGAAAAATATGCTGTTCACTAGTTAAACGTCTGTAAATTCATAAGATAAACGAAAGTGCACGGAATCCAATGCCATCTCACATCATAACACCCGCTGTCAGATCCAAAATGTATTCCTTTCCCAGTGTAGAGCCAAGGTAAGCACTAGATACGGATGCAGCCACGACACTGCAGATAGAAGCGGGATTCGTTCGGAAAGAGTAGTCCTACTTTCGTCTCTCTATGCGCGACGTTCGCGACACCATTGCAGTTTCCCATAGTTATGCAGTAGAGACCTGCACGGGCCGAACGTTTCGGCCCGAGCCCAATCCAGCCCGAATGTACCTAGGCCCGGCCCAGACCGAGCCCGAAAAGTTTTGGAGATTTTCGGCCCGAACCCGGCCCGGCCCGATAAGTTTTTTTAAAATTCTTGGCCCAAGACCGGCCCGGGCCAATAAATTTTAAAAGTTTTTGGGACGACCCCGGTCCGATATTAAAAAAAAAAAATTAGCTCGAGCCCCAATCTTTCTCAAAATTTAGTATTAAACTTGACCTAACCCTAAGAAATATTTTCTAAACTCTGGTTCACAACCTGACACTTGCCTCCCGAATGGTACCATTGCCTGTCATCGAGAGAACAAAAACACCATTTCCTGTAACAAAAATCTAGCTTAATTGATTTTTAGCATAAAGTGAAGATGGCAATATTGTTTAGCGACAAGCAAAACATTCCCACCCCTTCTTGTCATATTTTGGGTTCAGTGAAGGTCAAGATCAGAGTTCAATTTATCGCGCAATGCCTGCAATCCTTTATAGTGAAAGTGGAGCCGCTAAGCAACACAAACTGTAAATAGCTAATGCATTCTTTCTAACATTTTTCACGGACACACTTCTTCAACGTTTGGCTTTATTCCAATTATCGTTTAACGAAAGTCAATAATTATTAAAGAATTGCAATTGATCGGCCCCAGCCCGGCCCGACCTGAAGAGAAATCAGTGTCGGCCCGCCCAAGCCCGGCCCGGCCAAAAGAAATAACAGAGTCGGCCAGCCCAAGCCCGGCCCGCGGGCCGAGCCCGACCCGTGCAGGTACCTATTATGCAGTCAACGGAAGCCGAAGCAATATTCGTTATATAAATATGCTCCACTCTGCCAGACGAGGTAGAACTGCTCATGGGTCACTGGCGCTGCGTAAACAGCCTGCAGTGCAGGATATGAATATGCAATCCGCTTGAAAAATACGGTCAAGTCGTTGGTCCTCCAGCCGATGGTATGATGTAGTTGTTTGAATCCAGCGTGTCGCTGCTTAGGGCCATCCTGGAGACATTCTGTTTTTATGTATTACAGTATGGCCACTAATGTCGCAGAAGAAAAAACAACACTTGTGATGCATTACAATTTATCCGCCATGAATGACCAAAACTTGCTGGAAGGAAGGACTGCCGCATTCAATGACGAGGTATTTTTTGACTGTATGCATACACTCACGTCACAACAACCTTTATCTATGACTGACTGTCTGACCGGCCTCCGCTTGCTGTCACTAGATGGTATACCTACGGTCTCTGCTGTTTCAGGGTGCTGTGCTGCCAATCCATTGTTTACCCTTCTATACTCTTCATATTCTGCAAATGTGGACTTCCTACAATACGTTCTTGGTGTTATATTTTTAATGTCGAGCAGTGTATTAAGGGTCATCTGTCACTACCTCTTTAAAACACTAAACAATGATGTTCTAATATTATTGTTGTGAATTATATAGAGAAAAAATAATGATGTCTGGGCAGTTAACGTTGGGATTGACAATCGTGGCGGAATGTATTAGCATTGATATTTAATTCAGTTGATGTAGAAGAGAAAGGAAGAATGTAGAGTACTTTATAATGTCAGTCTTTGTTTCTCTTGACAGACTTTCTGTGCAAAAAAAAAAAAAAAAAAATACTCTTCTCATAACCTTTCCCGGACCACTCAGCGCATCTCTACACTGGTCGATTAAATGAACTTCACAAATCAAACAAACTTCAAAAGGAAAGAATTTACTGAAAAGCACGAGCGTCGAAAACCAAATCGATTGGTTATGTGAGTAATGAAACAGTAGTGGTCGCACCCATTCTTTGAAACCACGCCCAAACTTGCTTCGAAACGAACCCAGTCAAAGGAACTAAAAATGAAAGTTATAGTCACGCTAACAATATTTTGTCATCTTATCTTCTGACGGAAGATTGTGTTCGCCAATCACGATGTAAAGATAGATATATTAATTCTACTAGGTACTTACTACTAAAAGAATAAATAAATCAATTAATTTAAAAAATCTTATATGTTACAATCTTTTTTTGTATTAATCAAATCTTTCTTAACTTGGATTATTTTTACAAAATAACAATTGAGTTATCCAAAAATATAGTAAAACTGAATATTATAAATCTGATCAAAGAGTTTGACTGTGTATTTTGCTGTAGCTTCAGTTTTTACGGCAGTTGGTCACTATTCACACTTAAATGTAGTTTGTTCTTACAATTCCTTTTTTTAAGTGTATAATGCAATTTACAAATTTATTCGCTGCACATCATGAAATTATTAATTACGCTGATGAAATATTCATCATTGCTCGAGTTGTAGTAGCTCTTATACCTAGCAGTTCACATACCTCAGCGTTCAGCAGGGAAGGACATTCTTCACTACGTGTCCGAAGAGGCTTGAAGGCCTAACCAGAGCATACAGCTTTTGGGAGACTCTGATGGCAAACAGGGCCGGCCTTATGCGAATTGCCGGTCAGTGCCGCCCCATTTCTCCAGAAAGAACAAATGTTAAAAGGAAGAGTTTTAAGTATGCTCCCCATCATGAGCAACGAAGGGGAGAGAAAGTGCACTCGCACTCAGAAGGGTATGAATACTACAAATACAATCTCATTGTGTCCCTTTTTTTCTTTAACAATTCTAACAAGCTATTATGTTAGAAAAGAATAAAGCAAATACAGCTGCAGAGGAAAGATCCATAATAATGTAGATGCAGATGCAGAGAATCCTTTTTATAGAATTCAATATCGAGCTTCAAAGTCAATATATCAGTTTGCAATTCCAATGCAACTAGCTCTTTTATCTTATTTCTCGTTTTTTTCTTCTACATCTGTTAAAAACATTTAAAAAGCTGGTTTTCACCTTCAATATTAAGGAACTTGTTTTGACAAAGACAAAGCTAGTTTCCATATCAAAATTGTGATAACTAGCTAAATGAAGCAGGTGTTCGTTACTGTTCGAAAATTGAGTTCTTGTATTGGTCAACAATCAAGCAATTCATGCTGGGAATTGTTTGACCATTTGCTTTAGCACTGTCCATGTGACCTTAAACTAATGCGACCTAAACATGATTTACGAATGTAGTATTTAAATAGGCCAGCTTAGTAAATTTAATTACTGTTATCATGAAGTCTGTTTTCAATAAGAACTATTTATTTTAAATAATGTAGTTGTGACATGTTGTACCGCCCTGTGCAAATGCACGAGTTGCACATACGCTAGATGGCAAGATTAAGTAAAAGAATTAAGTCAAAATTACTTCAACAAATGCTTTGCTGTCTTTCGATAGATAATTTTATGGATTTTCCGTTTTCAAATAACACAATGTACCAAATTGGGTGGACTGATACGCTGACTCGCGGGCGCAAGTCAAAGCATCGTGTTCAAGTTTTCTTGCTAGAAAAAGAATTGAATTGATTTTGAGTTTAACGTCCTTTTCAGCAGCGAGGCTATATTAGACGGGACCTACTAATTAAAGTGGAATGCAAACCACATAAGCTCCCGCCGGAATCGAACCTGAGTCTTCCACGCCAAAGGCACGTACGCTACTGCTTAGCCACGGAGGAGCTCCTTGTTAGAGAAACAGTGTTTGTACACCACGATATCATATCGAATACCAATGTCATGATAATTTCTGACTTTTTTTTAATTATCATACGGAGTACAATCTTGTCTATGTGGTTAGCCAATATAAGCTTGTAGTGCTAAATTTGTTTGTAGTGAAGCACTTGATTCGAGATAGAAAACCAAAAACAACATTTAAGCGTAAACACAAAATTGTTTAGGTAAAACAATGTATAACAGAAACAACCACAGCATATTATTTCTAATTCACATTTTATTTTTGTTATCTGAAACTACTGAATACATTGCTTTTTTAACATAGTTGAAAAAAATATTAACTATTTTTATTTTAAGGAAATTAACTTCAAGCATTTCAATTGTTAAAAAAACAAACATGAAATTTCAAGTTTTCAGTTCTACAAAAAATATCAATATAATGCAAATATTAAAAGTTTATATAAATTTGAATTATCGTAATAATTTTGGAAATATGAAATCCTGAACTTTAGTCTACTAACTTTCTGAGTGCTAACATTCGGTAAGAAAAATAATTTAATTATTAAATCAGAAATTTCAACACTACTGTTGTAAGTTAAAAAATAACATTTCCAACTTTTTTGATTTTATCTTTCCTTCAATAAAATAAAAAAGAAAAAAAAACAAGTATTTTTTTTCGGATTCTGCACTTCTGTACCGGTGAGTTTCTCCTTCCTTGAAAGCTGTGCCTGAATTCGTGAAGAAAAATCACTCACAATTATGTGTTCTCTATTGTGCACTTTCGTACACTGTTAAAAATGGTTTCTTAAATTCGAGAAAAAAAAAATCTCGTATTTGAGAACATCCGTTTCTTACCTGTGCACCGAGTAATACATTCTTAAAAGTGAGATTTCGATTTTCTCAAATCATTTTGAGAAATAATGACTCAAATGCGAGGAATTATCTCTCATTTCTCAGGGTGCAAATGTTTTCTCAAATTTGAGAAAAAATGTATTTTTTCTTAAAATTGAGAAAGTAACATTTGATGAAATGAGACGTATAACCCCAATTTTGAGAAACACATTTCTCAAAAAGATTTGAGAAATATCTTCCTCAAAAGCGATAAACGGTACGCAGAAACGGGGTTCTCAAATACGAGAAGACGGAAAAAGATGTAAACAAAATATATACATGTAAAAAAAAATTGAAACTATTAGTACACCCAGAATTTATATTAAATAAACACCTACAGTTATAGATATTGTTTAAAACATAACACATTTAAATCTTCATTTCAACTCAAGAAAATTCCACGAATACCACGATGACTTGTATTTTAGATGCGTTACTTATTTCTATGGCATCGGAAGTTGAACATTTTCCTTTTTATCACTGTCCACTTTCTCGAAACTTTTCTTTTTCATCGACGTATTTTACTCAAGATTCTCCCGTTTCCTCCAATATTATACCAACTTCTTGATAATTCAGATTCAAGAATTATTCGTCTACTTCAGATTAATGGCAACAATTTCTGCTGGAGTGTAACGTCCCACGCTTATACTACGAAGCTCAGGGAGACGTTATGATGTTAATGATCGAAAATGCTGTAATGAAGAAAGTGAAGGAATCCCGAGAAAAAAACACATAAGATATTTACTCACACTGCCCAGTTGACGGAGGCGGAATTAAACTAGGGACCCCATTCATCGGAGGTTAGTTCTATCACTGAGTCATCGCAGTCCAATATGCCTACATCTCTACCATAAAAAATTGCCTACATGAGAAAACACCGTGTTCGTAAGCTTTTCCAGAATTCTCCAGTTTCCTCCTACAAGAAACATAAGCAGGGATTTATTTCGGAGGGGCTTCAAGTTCAATATGAGGACGCAATTTTTATTAAAATATGTAAAATTGCCCCTAAAATTAGATAAAATTTACATAAAAGTAGCGATTTCGGGGAAGGTCCGGAGTTCCAGGACTCACTCCTACCTTCCACCTTCTTCATTACGGCAGCGACATACGACAGTTTGTGCCCCTCATAAATGTGCTGAAATTCCACTGCTAAGGATTCAATTCAGATTGGAAAAAAGTCACAAACCCATGCAAAAACTGGCAAGAAACGTACATCCACATTTTCATTACATCATTATTATCCATCTCTATCACTGTCTCTCTTAGCCTTGGAGCACAATCGTGGGACGTTGGATTAAAAAATAAATGAAATCTTTGAGTTTTACTTCCCACAGTTGTGTTGGTTAGGCTAAAGGAGACGATGATGATGAGAATGAAAAAGATAGTGGAATGAAGAAAGTGGGAAGAAATGGGAGAATCCCTAGAAAACCCATGCACACTATGTTTATCCGTCAGAAACCCCAATTGCCGCGAGCTGGGAATCCTGGGATCAAAGCAAGGGCCTCATCGCACCAGAGGTGAACGCTCTACCACTGAGATACCGCAGCCCCTACGTTAAATTAAGAGCAAATGCGTACAGTACTAACGTAAGCCACAGATAACCCGCAAACGTGTGTCACTAAAACGATTACTGGTGGTGAAAAAATGGAGGCGCCAATCTATGCTCGATGCTCAGTACAAAGTACCTTTGTATTACAATTCTATAATAATAAATCGCACGTTGTTTTGTAACGCTGTTTCTAACTACACAGATGACTTATGTATTCTTTGTATCCGTACAGAAGCTATTTTGCACATTGTAATGAATGGCAAAGGGTGTAAAACATTGACACTCCTACCCCTTCGACTGTAACATAGAAAAGAACGTGCCCTACCGGGCTCTGACCGGCCTTCACTTGTTATTGCTGCACTAGTTATTATGTGAATTGGGTACTGAGCTTTGGTACATAAAGGAGTCAACCTGACTGCTATAGGCTATATAATATGTATGAGGGGGATCAGCGTTCTATACTCTAACGAATGAACTACAGTAACTTTTAGTCTATGGTCGTATGTTTACAATTCACCCAAACTTAAGTTCGAAAGTTGTATGCTGCTCCTCGCCGCTGTCACGTGACATGTATCCATACGCCACCTCAGCTGCATCACTACTGCGTACTCATATCCATTCGCACTCTGCTACATCTGAAATCCTTTATCTCGTTTCATGAATAGTAATTAAGCCCTAGCAATATTACTCTCTAGTAAAACATAGTAATATTATTTCGGTAAGATTGTTACCGTTATTTTTCAATCATCTATGATATAGCAAATCACGCACTATTCCATTCTCATTTTTAAGTAGCGAGAAAATCTCATAAATGGGAACCTAAAAATTTACCTTGAGCTCACAAATGAAAATACATTTGGAAATAATGAGATATTTTTCCTCAAATATGAGTAAACATTACTTATTTTGTTTTGAACATGAATTTTTCTCATTTCTGAGCAATGAAATTTTTAAAAGTGCAGGGGCGTGGTGGTGCAGTGGTAGAGCGTTCATCTCCAGTACTTGAGGCCCTGGTTCGATCCCAGCTCGGGCCCTGTGGACTTTGGGTGGACAAACACCGTGCCCGTGGGTATTCTCGGGGTTCTCCCGTTTCTTCTGCCTTTCTTCATTCCACCATCTCTCATCATCATCACCATCTCCTTTGGCATAACCGTGGGACGTAAAACTTAAATGTTTCATTTCATTTTCTATTCTACACTTTCATGCGACTCGGTTCAACAACGCACTATTTTTTGACTGAATGACTTAACCTGTTTGATAAACGTGTACAGACTGTGACGTTAGACGCATTATTTTAGTCCAACCTAAAGATGCCACATTTCGAGGTACACATTTATCGAACATATCCAGATTGAAAGCCTCTCATACCCAAATTTCTACGCGAAACAATTTATTAAAAATAATGGAAAGAAATACACATATCCGTGAATGAAAAACATTTGGGAGGAGGGTACGCTAGCTCAATGGTAGATCGCTTACTGCTGGTGCGAGGGATTCCTGGTACGATCCCATGCAATGTAAGTTTGTAGTGGTCGTGTCAATGAGTTTTCTCTCGGTTCTCCTACCTTCTCATTCCACCAATTACTTCAAAATCGTTCACTTTCATTAGTCATCCGTCTCCTTTAGTCTAAATGTCATAATTGTGAGACGTAAATCTGGAAATATACTTTTTACTCCATGAATGAACCCAAATTGCAATCAAAATTTAAACTAAAATCGCACGAAACAGTAAATTCGCAGCTTCAGCTTGTTGGTGGTTGAACGATCAAAATTTATAAACCATTGAACTGGAAAAAAATAATATCATTGGTAGTTATTTCACTGCTAACACGAAAACCTTTAGCAATAAAACCATATCAGTACTTCGATATTCATAGGTAAATACCTTCTCTATTTTGTAAACACCATAAACAAAATTTGCATATATCAATAAGGATTTCAGTTGTGTATAATTTAAGTGTTTTGGACAATTTACCGCCCCATCATATAATACGTCTCTCTTAGACATAATTTCAGATGCTGAACATTGTCTGAAAATTCGGGACACATGGCAACCCTAGTCCAACCATGTGTTGTACTGTTGAGGTCAGTTTCTCATCAGACGTCAGGGTGGACATTTCATTCGCACCAACGTAATATCCTCGGGGATCGAACTCGAAATCAAGAACACAAAAACTACCCGTTTTCACCTTTTAAGCAAGGAGGCCATTAGTACCTGTGATAATAAATATAAGTTTATTCCAAAAGTGTGTTTTTGTTTCGTATGGCGGTCATTTCAGTTGTCTCTTCTCTCCAACCGATAATATTTTCACAACTATATTAGACCTACTAAATTAAATATTTAAAATCAGCAAGAAACACAGGGCTTGAAGTCACGAGTCCCAGGCAAAAATCTGTTTCAACTGAAAACTTCTAATCTTTTCACCAAGTATTGCATATAGTGCTAGTGATTGTACTAGTCTGCTATTATGTTCATCGGCGGCGTAAGGGCGAGGCGAACGAAGCCCCGCCCCGGGCGCCAGTTTGTGGAGGCCCCTGGACGGTAGGTAAAAAATAATTACTAAAAAAACTTGTTAGCCTGACCCGTACAAGGGCCGTCAAGGTTTATAATTCACACCTTCCCTAAAACTAAACGCAATTAGTTGTCAATCAATATTACACCAAATAACAGATGAAAGAACAGAAATATAGACGATTTCAAAATCACAGATTTCAAGCTTTTTAAAGTGCCGTTGGCAAATCATAGTCAAAGCTGGCAGATGGTGTTTGCTTAAGGATTTGGGCATGCTAAATTCATTTTCACCGGTTGCCAGGCTAGATCTGTCCTCGTTTATGTGTTACGATGCAATTTTCCAATATGGCCGCCACAATTATAAAAAATTTAAAATTCATGAAACTTCATCATCTTTATGTCAAATTATAAGTTTTTGTGGCTAAACAATTCAAATCAGCCGTCTATTTTGCTTAGAAACGACTGGGTTTTATGTTAAGCTATATTCCAATTTGGCTGCTATAATTTATTTCAAATTCAAAATCAATGAAAATTCATCATCTTTATGTTAAACCTTATGTTTTTGAGGCTCAAGAAAACGCAAATCTCCGTCCATTTCTGCATAGAAGTTACCAGGTTTGACATTCTGCCATTTTCGAACGTAGCCGTCTTCATTATTAAAATTTTACAAAGTCCATTAAAATTATTATGACCTTTATACAAAACTACATATTTATGAGGATACCGGTTAATTTTCACGAAAATTAATGCCTGTAAGAAATTTATAGTCAAAGTTGGCAATTGGTATATATTCAGAAACTTGAAAATTTGCTGTGCCAACTTAGTCTGTTTACATGCTCATGCTGACTATGACTGCTAGTGAAAATGTGTGGCTCTCATCAAATCATGAGCATATTTTTCATTCCTTTTTAAAACAAGCAAACAAACAAAAAACTTAAAATAGAGAAGTAGTTTGCAGAAATTTTTACTTGCTCAACAGAAGGGTCAGGAACAGCTTGTTAAATTTGTTGAGGAGATGCTTTTGTCTGGCGCTAAGGTTAATTTCAGAGATAGTTTACCAAGGAACATTTATCTGAAATTTGCTTCTCTCTTTGAAGTGGAAAGGATGTAAGATCAGACAAGTAAACCATGCAGGCAGGAAGTTCTAACAACACCTCATCACTGTCATAAATGTTGGAAGAAATGCCTATCTTAAGGATATATACTCAAGCATGAGCTGACTCCAGCACCTTTTGCACTTGCAGAAATTAATGGTGATCTACGGACAGGACAGAAGTCAATTCTGATAAATACTGTGATTGGTGAAACACCTTGTCCTACAAGCCTTGATCCAGCAGACTTGCAGCAGCAGCCTACATTGATAATTCATTGCTAAGCTTATATATTCGTATTGGGAAAGCCCCCGAAAGCAGAAACCTCTGGTGACTTTGCTGATGCGTTTGTTGCCTCTATACTTCAAACTGGAAGTGCATTCTGCCGCTTAGAAGTTGTGCGTTGTGGTTGATAGGTACTTTGATATGTCAATCAAAGAAAAAAATGATATCAAATGAATTTTTTTAATTTTCCGTCCCAAGGTTATGCCGGCTAGGCTAAAGGAGACGGTGATAATGAGAAATGAATGAAATGGTGGAACGAAGAAAGTGGGAGGAAAAGGAAGAACCCCGAGGAAACCCACGCACACGGTGTTTACCCACCACATAGTTCACTTGGCGGGGGGTGAAGGTACCTGGAAGAGATGAGGTAAGAATGTAGCCTCAATGAGGAGAGATATACAAGACAGGAGTGCTTTCTTTCCCAAACCGCTAGGACAACTTTATGGCTATGGAAGAAAATAAAGCTGGCGTCGCAAATTTTCTGTCTCAACAGCTCATTCTACACGCTGCTCCAAAGAAAGTCATTCTTGTATCAGATGGTTTCACTGATGAAGAGCAGGTTAAAACATCTCTTGTCAATACAAAAGAGCTGGAAGCCTGACTCCAGGAAACTGACACACGTATGATTTCGCATTTTAAAAGAGACATGCTCCCTCTATTGTTGTAGCTGCTCGAGACACAGATGTATTTGTTCTTCTGTTGGCTCATTTCACAAAGATGTCATATCCAAAGATCAGGATGCAGGCAGGAACATCGAAACAAAAAGTATATTCGAATTCATGATATTGCATCTCAGCTTAATAATGATGTAATCACCAGTTTACCAGCTTTCCATTCTCTAACAGGTTTTGATATCACCTCTTTTCTCGGAGGACATTCCGAAAAAAAAACCTGTTGGAATACTTATATAACAAATGGACATCTTTTATCAAACTTGGGAAGAGGAGATCTAACTGACCAAATATGTGCTGATGCACAATTCATCTGTAAACTTTATAAGATTGGCACAACTAGATCAGTGAATGATGGATGCAAAATTTGTACAAGGACGTCCTCTGGAATATCTACCACCAGACAAAAATGCCCTTTGCTTTCACATTAAGAGAGAACACTATCAAGCATCAGTGTGGTATCAAGCGAATAAGCAGTATCTTGTATTGGCTCTACTTGAGATTACTGGATGGGAAATCAACAATGGAGCTTTATTCCTACTTTAACATCCTGCCATCGGTTCGAGAGTCTTGCATTATATTTATCACCTGTAGTTGTACAGCGGTGGACACTTCTAAATGGTACACCTTAGCCGTAAATCTCCATATGGCTGTACCATTTAGAAGTGTCCACCGCTGTACAACACAATGCAGAACAGCTAACTGCAATTGTAAAAAGGTAAAACTGAAATGTACTGCTGCTTTTAAGTGCAGCATGAGCCAGGACGTCTGCAGAAATATTTTTTTAAGAAATTATGTGGTATGCATTCACTTTTTAAAATCAATGTTGTCTCCTTCCTAAAATTTAATTATTTGTAGTTATCAGATCCTGTGCGTAAATGTACAACTCCATTGTGTCCCAGAAATGTCTGATTCCAAGACAACAGTACACGTCATTCCAACCACATTTTCCTCAATTGTTTCAAAGAGTATTTTGATGAAGTCAGAGAAATGTTCTGACCACTTCATTCACCAGAGTTTATTTCTACCTATCATTATATTAGTAGAGAGGTGCATGCAAACACACAATATACTGTCTTCAGTACTTCAGTGTGCTTATATCTGGAAATATATGAAATTAAGCCCCGGTAACCACTGAAAATGAATTTAGGATTTCCTAATCCTAATGACGGTAGCCATATTGGAATAAGGCTGAATAACAAAACCAATCACTCATATGCAAATATAGACAGTCACTTTGTAATTTTCAGCCTCAAAAACATATGGTTTAATATAAATGTGATTAATTTTCAATAATTTTAAATTTTGAATGATTAAGGCAGCCATATTGGAATATGGCTGAACATAAAACCGGTCACTCCTGTGCAAAAATACACGGCAGATCTGAATTTTCCAGCCTCAACATATAGTTTGACGTAAAGATCATTAATTTCCATGGATTTTCAAATTTTAATCGCCATGGCAGCCATTTTGGAAAATGGCACCATTGCGCGAAACAGAGGACAGATGAAGCTTGGCAACCGATAAAAATGAACTTAGCATGCTGAATTTTTTAAAGAAAAGACCATTTGCCATCTTTGACTATCAAATTCCTACGGGTGTTAACTTGTGTAAAAACTGCACTAGTCTAATATCTGTCTAATAAAACTAATCAGTGCCGGATTTCCGTATAAGCTAAACTAGTTATAGCTTAGGGCTTCACTTTTTTGAGGAGTTGCCAAGAAATTGAAAGAAAAAACTGAATGTAGATTAAAAATAAACAAAATAACAGTTTCATTATCTTGGGGTCCCCAAAGAAATTTAAAGGAAAAGGCTGAATATAGGTGAAAAATAATAACACACACGTTTCACTCTCTTGGGGGCCTTCCCCAAAAAACATAAAGAAAAAGCTAAATGTAGGTGAAAAAAATAAAAGTTTAACTCTCTTGGGGCCCCAAAGAAATTTAAAGGAATAAATGTATGTGTATTAAAATAAGAATAAAATTTAAAAAAAAAACTCTTCAATTTAGAGAAATTTAAAGGAAAATTCTCAAAGAAATTTAAAGTAAAAAGCTGAGTGTAGATTAAATTATAGTAAAAGAAAAGTCGAAGTATATTGTAATGTTTACATCCTAAGATCTTATGATGCAAGAAATGGGGCCCCGTCTGCTAGCCTGATTCCTAAAATATCACTGTTTATTAATTTATTTATCAGTTCAAGGGAAGGGCACAAAGAAGGGATCAACGTACATAATGCTTTACTAAGGCACTAGCATTCTGTTGCTACTATCTCTAAGCTCTTAGGTGCAGACGCCATAGTCGCTGCTTCATTTGTTTTATTTTTTGCCTAATTCGAATTTTCAACGAGCGAAACCTTTTTGCTTAGCTGGTTTCCCCTTTTTTGTTGTTGTATTTTGGCGTATGAATTTACATTTTAGCTCACAAATTTAGAGTGAAATAAATGTTCAGTAGGAAGACAAGTGTTCAAATATCCAAAAGAAAAGAATACGTGAATTATATGTTAAATTGCTTCCTTCTGTATTTAGATGAAAATAGAATAGACCTATTTCTTTTTAGTTTACCAACTTTGTGCAGCAGCTAGATGATGAGAGCGAGGAAAGGCTAAAACTGTGTTCCTCTGATTTGGCTTTGTTCTACCCGCATGACCTGGATGGTATAAAAGTATTTCAGGATTTTAAGGATGAATCCATTCACTAAGGTGTGCTCAGAAAGCTAAAGAACAACTTGAATTTTCCCCACAAGGCATACAGAAATATGTATCTTCAATGGGTATTGAAGCTTACAAAAGTTTGGCAACGGCTCTTCAGATTTTGATAACACTCCCCGTATCTGTCGCATCGTGTAAAAGGTCTTTCAGCAAAATGAAGTTGATAAAATCATACTTGCACTCCTCAATGAGTCAAGAAAGACTCACGAATCTCGCCATTCTTTCTATCGAAGATAAAATAGTATCTTCTTTGGATTTTGATAATATAACTGAGAGTTTCGCAGCTACCAAAGCAAGGAAGGTAGCATTGTGAATGCTGGTGCAACACAGGCTAGTAATAAGGTAATGGAACTATCGTCGACAGGGGCGGACTGACCATAGTGGAATTGTGGAGCTCTCCACAGGGACCAGTCCATTACAATTTCAAGTGGCCGGTAGATCTAAAAGACTTTCAGACAGTACCGTATGACCAAATCAAAAGATGTAGACTATATCTGTAGGCATATTGAACTGCCAAATTATTAATTTCTTAATTTCCTATTCAAAAATTGATTCATTTTCTAAGGCAATTGGCCTCCATTTCGAAATACAGCGCAACAAGGAATCATCTTTCTCTGTTACTCTGTTTGTAAGACTTGACGCAATCGAAAACAACAATCTAATGTCACCAGCCACTAGACGAAAAGCAGCATCACACAAAGAATCCTTACTCAAATTTGAAAATATTTTGACGGCGCTTATTTTTATTTTATTTTTTACATTTTTGACCACACATCAACTCTGTCTAACTAGGGAAATACATGAAGTGGTACGCGGGGATCTGCATGTGTTATGTATCGTTGGAAAGGTCACACCGAGTATAGTTCACATGTAAAATATCTCGCTTTAATGAGGCATGCAGGGGGCGTGGCGACTATTTAAAGATCAGAACAAGGCTCGCTCTGAAACACCAAAAAACGTGGATAAAATAACAAGCTATGACGTAATTGTTTTGAGACGTGGAATATATAGGTTTGAAAGGTGGCTGAATGCGAATCTGACACCAAATGTTTACAAATCAAAATTGCGGATTCGTAGATCTATCTACCGCAGGATTCTGAAACATGGATATTTGGATAGGGCACATACTAGTTCCTAAGTAAAGTCTAAACCCGACTACGATAGGTCCCATAGTATTGGAGCTATGGACCTTTAAATTTCATTTTTCATGTTTTAGGCAGCCTATAACTCCGAAAGGAAGCATTTTTACACCCAGGTTGGTCTATATTTTTTGTGTTATCTTGGTGTCAGGAATCACCTCCCAAACATTGTCAGTGTTGTTCTGAAACACCCTGGATATATAATGAGAATTTCCTTGCGTCGTGCCTTAGTTATGGGGATGGAAGCGTTATGACGCAAGGAAGTTTCCATGGTGGAGATGCTTTAGGTTCGATTCCCGGTCGGTTCATAATTATTTCTAACTAGATTAACCACCATCTCATGGTGGAGATGCTTTACGTTCAATTCCCGGTCGGTTCATAATTATTTCTAAGTAGATTAACCACCATCTCATGGTGGAAATGTTTGGTTTAATTTTCTAACTAATATAATAAGCAGTAGTGCTGTTAACTTGATGAAACAACATGAAGAAATTGTGTAACCCAAAAAAAAAATCAAAAACTCATTACGCGATGGTTTGTTTACATTTATGTAATAATTGGATAACATACACAAGACAAAATTCTGCAAAATTAAGTAACTAATATATTTTTTAAGTGTTAACTTTAATTAAGAAAATTCGTTGTAACAAGAGATTGTAACGTCTTGTCAACACAGACACAATTTCGGGTATGGCATAACAGTCAAATTTGCAAACACAGGCTGTCGGTCATCGCGTAAGAATGAAAAAATTGAAGTTTCTTCAAACAAATGGGACAACAAAAAGATTTCCAAAGATAAGGTTGCAAATTCCACCGTCTGAAACACAAAATAAAAAAACCTTATAAAAAATGGAACCAGGATCAGTTGACATTGGTGGATCAGTGGAAATTAATCGGTCAGTCAAAATTAATCTTAGTTAAAAAAAAAACAGTTCATTGTACCTAAGTCTTAAGGTCAATAAGTAAATCAAACAAAAAACTACAATAATTTACCATATAAACAACACTATTATGGTCTGTCTCTTCTTCTCACTTCAGTAATTAAAGGCTATATATATATATATATATATATATATATATATATATATATAACGTTTAAATGGTCAACTACAATCTACGGAAACCCATCATTGAATCTGTGGGCGCGTAAGTTCCAAAATAAATCCAAAAGGTAAAACGTTCCAGTCATAGTCATCCAAAAGCAAAAACATCAACAGGTATGTGTTCCCAATCTGTATTGTTGCCTGTAATTAAATCATCAGATATGCTGGTCCTGTGATCTGGCTGCGTATAACATACTTATTAGTATATACAAACATTAGACTACACCTAATTTCAAAAATAAAAATAGACAAATATCCTAGTAAAATTGAAGTTATTAATTTAACAGTTTAACCTCTCGCAAAACAATATTACAATTAAATGTAAATTCCCATCCATTTCAAATAATGGATGGAAGGTGTTTTCTTGTGTCATAACGCTTGCATCCCCATAACTAAGACACGATGCAAGAAAGATCTCAATAAGCATTATAACAAGGTCTAAAAGATTCTTCCAATTTTCAGAACTAAGAGGCCATGGCACTTCCTAGGAAAATATCCCAGTTACACCAACGAGAATACCTATACTATTGTTGCGATTGTGTGCTAAAGGAACATTGAAAATTCTAAGCACAAAGTAGACCTATCTCAAATTGAATAGAGTTTCATTTACAGGAGCGTATATTCCTTAATTTATAAAGGTCCAATTTAAAAATATAAAATTATAAAAATTATTATCGGATAACAAAAAATATTATCTACTTTTTAAAAAGGGGTCTGTTGGTAGAATTGTTCCACAGTGAAATTTTCATCCCAGTCCGCCCCTGATCGTCGAAAGTAGTTTCAAGGTTCAACCTAAGACAATAAAAATACAAGTTTCAAAAAATAATAAAAATCCATCAAGATTTGCGAATTGGCTGGTGATGGGTGGTAATGAAAAGTAGAATGGTACAAAAGTAGAATGGTAATGAAAAGTAGAATGGTACAGAATGAATAGTAGAATTATGTGCTCACATATTTAATATATGATATATCCCCATTTATTCAATATATTCATGATTTTTTGTTACAGTATATTCTAATACTAAGTGTGTTATTAGTAAGTGGTAATGGAAACAGTCATAAGTCACAGAATATAAATATGACTGAATTATTAAATACAAAATAATGTAATCATAAAACAAGTGTGAAATCTGAAAACGTTAGTAAAAAAGACAAGGAGGAAACATTTTATTGCTTAGCAATTAACTGATAATTCGGTAAAAGCAGTGGGCTAAATAGATCGTATATTATCACTGGAGAAAAATCTAGGAAAATGAAGAAAACACGCAGAAGAGAAACCTATTGTAGCCTTTATTTGCTGACAGTTCGGTTTTAAAAAGGTGTTTGAGTATCGTGCGCGATCAGTGGTGAGAAACAGAATGTTCAAATGAATGGAGCTAATTGTAAAAGGAAAATGAAATGAAATGAAATCTTTGAGTTTTACGTCCCACTATTATGCCGACTAGGTTAAAGGAGACGGTGATGATGAGAAATGAATGAAATGGTAGAATAAAGCAACTGGGAGGAAACCCACACACACGGTGTTTGTCCACCACAAAGTTCACTTGACAGGAGCAGGTTTTGAACCCGAGACGCCATGCACCAGAGGTGAACGCTCTACCACTAAGAAACCGCGGCCCAAATAGGAGGAAAGTCTAATCAATTAAACCCCACGTAACGTAAACTCAGATAGGTGAGAAACCATAAATAAACTTTACCATATGAGAAATTGTGCAAGGGAAACGCCAAAGACGAGAACCGAACAAGAAAATTCTAGGAAACTTACAACTTACATTTAGAAATCGCATCGGTTATATTATTATTTGCATTTTTTCAATAACAGCTCATTGTTACATTTTGTACGTAAATTTGACTCTAAATCTCTATTATTAGGACCATTACTTCCACTATTCCATCTAATTACACTACACGTTTAAACTAGGATAGTATAACTTAGGTGAAGGATGAATTCTAGATTCTTTGTTGTTACGTTTTGTTTATTCTTAAGATTATGTTATTTCTGTCGTGGGATGTAGTTTCCGATACACTAGTATCTCTAATCCTTCTTTTATGATGTCCCTTGTTTAAAAATGAATAAAAAAAGAAAAAAATGCAATGATAGCCCTGGTCCGGTTTTATTTTTACATACCAGGCTGAAGGCAGTTCTAAGCAATAAAAAAGTAGATAAGGATGCTGAATATCACCCCATTTATTTAATGTGTCCCAAATTAAGATGGTTTAAACACAGACACCAACAGGAAAGTGGGTTGGAGGAACAAACAGAAAGAATGATTATGCAAATGAATGTCAAAATAGCAATGTATAAATCATGATTGTTCGAGGAGGGACCCCGATCTACTTCACTGGCCCCGGGCCCCAGTTTGCCTTACCCCGCCACTGATTATGCTACTATTTGTTACTTGCCTAATATCCTATTATTAATGCTTGCATTTTACAGCAACAAGCTGTTTGTGCTTCTTCCTTGACCCCTCAGGTTCTCCTCATAAAAGTCTTGGAACGTATTTCTTGAGTGGAAGTTTACATGTTTCTGGAACATGTTTAACGCTCATGTTCTCTCTTTTCGTTTAATGTTTGCCTTTGGTCGTCTTTTCAGAGCACCGAATTCATTGTGCATACAAATTATGCAACTATATAGAGAACTAGCCATCTCAGACGGCAAAAAAACTTTGTATTAAATAAAAGCTCTGTAATTGTTTGGGGTCGTTGACACAACAAACGGCAGCTTTTAACCAGAAGAAAAAGCAGAAACTTTTCGAATTGAGTCTATTTAGATCACTGTAGACATTGAGTGATTTATCTTCTAGAATGCCAACATCAAAAAAACTTATTTAGCAATGAGACGCTAACACGGGTAGGCGGGAACACAAGCGGCAGTCTGGGAGGAGCGTCAAAAATGGGGAGTCAATTTAAAAAAATAAATAAAGTATTGAAACTTTTGACCATTAGCAGAAATTCAAGATGGGTCAAAATTATATGGCTTAACCAAAGTCAACATTAATAGGCTCGTCAGTAATTCGTGTTACTTCCTGAGCGCAAATCTCACTACTAGAATCGGTCTTCCAACTTAGAATCGGTTTCAGCAAGTGATTGTAGTTGAGTGTAGTAAATACTGAGTGTAAAGGTAAACTCGGTGTAAATGAAGAAAACACAAGCTTTCAAGTGGTGTATATAACTTGTATTTCACTGAAAAACTAATAGTTTTATGTGGCCTAGAAAAAATGTACCTTTAGTTACGCAAAATAAGGAGTAACTCAGTTCTAAATCTCAAAGATATTATAATGCCTTTTCAAGCCTTCCAGTTATTGTTTATAGCATGGTATATTGTTCTGTGAACTTAATCCAAAATGCAACATATACGAAAAAAATATAAGAAGTCAACACTTTGGCAGTAAAAGGTAAAAAAAATAGAAAAAACAAGAGAACAGGCCCTGATATTCAAACAAACATAGGAGAAGGTAATAAGACAAACGCTAAATAACTATAAACTATTACAATAGACAATGTGTTGGAACTCTGGATTGACAAACATGTCCTATTTACAGTATCAGTACTATTGTCATAAGAAACGGCCACTGGAGGCCTAAGTTTGGAGTAACTTATTACTAAATCTCAAAGATATTTGATAGCCTTTTCAAGCCTTCCAGTTATGGTTTATAAGATTGTATATTGTTCTGTGAACTCAATCCAAAATATATCACATGCGAAAAAAAAAACTATAAGCGGTCAAAACTTTGTCCGAAAACGTAAAAAAAAAAAAAAAAAAAAAAGAACAACAAGCCCTGTTATTAAAAGAAACATAGGAGAAGGTAATAAGACTAACGCTAAATAACTGTAAACTATTACAATAGAACATGTGTTGGAACACTGGATTGATAAACATGTCCTATTTACAGCATCAGCACTATTAGCATACGCAACGGTCACTGGAGGCCTAAGTTGAGTAAAATAGCTTAATAAGCACAATGCACTGTGAAAGAAAAGTGTACACCACAAAAGACAAAGATAACACAGTAATTATATGAATTCTAAGCAAAAAATGTTTACTTCAGGCATTCCACCCAATTACTCCCACACCATGCGCCCAAATGAAATCTTTAAGTTTTACGTCCCACGTTATACCTGTTAGGCTAAAGGAGACGGTGATAATGATAAATGAGAGAAATGGTGGAATGAAGAAAGTGGGAGGAAACGGGAGAACCCCAAGAAACCCACGAGTACGGTGTTTGTCCACCACAAAGTCCACACGGCGCGAGCTGGGATCGAACCAGGGACCCCAAGCACCAGAGGTGAACGCTCAACCACTGAACCACCGCGCCCCCCCATGCGCCCAATTACCACCTGGGGGTAATTGGGAGGTACAAATTTTAACAAAATTTTAACTGCCTCACAGTGAGGATTCAAAACTGGTGCTCTTCACTTCACCATCCTTACGATGTTTTTAAACAGCAGTAAAAAAATCAGGATGAAAACATTAACAGATGCGCGATTTATTGTGACGTAAACCAAAACACACACAAACCTGACACTCGGTTTCAATATTTCTGAATCAAATGTTTTTTTTTTCGGGGGAGGGGTCATTATTACACCTCAAAATTCATCTAAGCCTTTTTTCTTATCAACATCTACCCACCCACACTTTGGATGTAATTAAATTCCATAAAAATATACTGAAATGCAAAATATATATTTTTGAAAAGGTTTCCACCCAATTACCCCCTCAACCCAATTAGCCCTCCTAACCTAAACTTTTCGCAAAAAAACACATTTTACAACTTTATTTCAATAAAGGCCCAAATGTTGAGCAGGTTCGTGAAGAAATTTGTGCTGTTTATAGGCAATAGCGGCAGAAGTCAACTATTTCCGTTTTAAACGTTTGTCGCCTTAAAACAAACATGATAACAGGTGTTAGCAAGCTTTTTTTTTTAATCGATTCACCGTCTCAACATTGAATTCCATATAGAACGAACACAGTATAAGATATCGAGAAGCATTTTCTTCTTTATTCACTATCCCAAGAATAGATTCAGTCTTCTCTGTTGACACTCTATTCAAGTCGAAATTGGTAGAAATCAACCATTTCCGAATTCAAATTTTATCGCCATAGGAAAAGAACGGTAACAGATAGAACAAGTTTTCTTTCAATCGATTTATTGTTTGAAGGGAAAATAAAATCACCACTCACAACACTACTAAAACTGGAAGTGGTTGAAATTTACTAGTACTTCTGGCTTGAATATTGATTTCTATAGAGCAAGAACCGCAAGAGATATCGAGAAGCGTTTTTATCTTCTTTTCAACCAAATCAACAAATTTTTATCTTCTTTTCATTGTCCCAAGAATTAGTGTTATCTTCTCCGTTAATCCTTTGTTCTAACCGGAAGTGGTACAAATCAACCGTTCTGTTTCAACGTTTATCGCCATAGAACAAAACCACTAATAAATAGCGACAAGCGGTTTTCTGCAATGGATTCAGCGTATCAAGACAACGTACCATCACCATCAGCAAAATTCCTATCAAAACCGGAAAAGATTGTGGGGTTTCCAGAAAGTAGGCTAAGTAATGTTTTGAAAAATAAGAAAATACTAAAACAGATTTGTTCAAGCAAAATTTATTTTTACATTGAAAGAGCATACGTTAAACTATTTTTCGACATAGTTTCCAAAAATGTTCAAACACTTGTCACAGCGGATGACCAACTTGCTCAAACCTTCCTCCATGGAACATCCCGCCAGTGTCCAGCAAGTACGCACCGTTTTGTTTGAACGCCACCGCAGCGCTTGTGTTGGCGCTCCCTGCATGTCTCTCCTCTGATGTCAGTATAGTTTAGTTGTCGCAAGTGTACTGTGTCTTGTGAGCGTTTACAATATTTGAAACAATTGCTGAACCTGCCGAGTGTGAGATTCGTTCTGTTATCCGGTTTCTGAATGCAAGGAAAGTTAAGCCGGCCGAAATTCATAATCAAATTGTAGAAACTTACGGTGAAAATGCAATGAGTGATTGGATGGTGCAAAATTGGGTGAGGCAGTTCAATGAAGGGCTGACAAATGCACACGACGAACCACGAAGTGGGCGGCCTTTTGTTGTGACTGATGAGTTGGTGAGGAAAGTGAGTGAGAAAATTCTTGAGAATAGAAGGTACACAATGGCAATGCTTTCAGATGAGTTTCCTCAAGTTTGAAGAACTGTTTTGCACGAGATTGTTACCAACCGCTTATATTATCTTAAATTATGTTCTCGCTGTGTTCCGTAAACGTTCACAGATATCCACAAACCAAACGATTTGACTTGCCTTGACATTCCTTAACCGTTGCATCGAGGAAGGAGAGGACTTTTTTAAACCAAACCGTGACGGTTGACAAAACGTTAGTTCGACATATCACCCCAGAATCGAAACAACATTCAATGGACTGGCTACACACAGATCTCCCAGAAAGCAAAAGTTCAAAACAACAATGTCAGCACAAAAAACTCATGTGCACAGTGTTTTGGGACAGGAAAGAAGTTTTGCTCGTTCACTTCCTACCCAGGGGTGAAACCACCAATGCAGAACGATACTGTGAGTCTCTTAGAAAACTTCGGCGTGCAATCCAAAACAAAAGGAGAGAAATACAAAGTGAAGGAGTTTTGTTGTTCCTCGACAATGCTCGTCCCCATGCCGCTGGTGCCAACCAAACATTAATCCGACAGTTCGGTTGGGAGTAGTTTGCACACTAGCCGTACAGCCCCGACTTGATGCTGTCTGGCTACCACTTGTTCCTGCACCTGAAGTGCGAACTCGGCTGTAAACGCTTTGAAAGTAATGACGATGAAAAAAATGCTCTGGAGTTACGAGTGTCTTCACTGGCGGGATGCTTCTTTGAGGAAGGTTGAAGAAGTTGGTCACCCGTTATGACAAGTGTTTGAACATTGGTGGAAACTATGTCGAAGAATAGTTTAAGGTGTGCTCTTTTATGTAAAACATTTAACCACAAAATGTTTATCTTGTTTCTGATTTTTATGTTGTTCATATGTCTTTATTTTTAGCGCGTTAATTCTATGTGACACCCAGTTACTTTTTATTAATAAATGATTTCCTTGTTACAAAATACGACAGCCTACTTTCTACATTAATTATTTTTAATGGAACTTTTTCTAATAATGGTTTAGTTGTATTCCCTTACTTCTGCTACATTACTTATATGTGTAAGAGCTAAGAAGTATATTCAGTATTTGTGTCTCTTAAAAATTACCAAGTTTTGAGCTATGGACGATTCTTATTGATTGGTTGTATTTGAATTTAGCAGCTCGTTCACCAGTGAGTCTATATGAGACGTGGACCTACGATCCGCGTGTGATTCGAACCACATGAACTCCCGCCAGGAATCGAACCTGAGTTCCTCACGCCAAAGATGCGAAAGTTAACCACAGAGTCACAGAGAGCTCGTGAACGATTCTTATGTTCATATGAGCATGAACCTTAAGAGTCTTCGTTAAGTTCATCTCCACTTTTCTGAAGGTTGGTGAATAACTTAAAGAGAGAGTAAAGGTAGTTCATACGAAATGTTTCTAAAATAAATAAATTTAGAACTGCTATAAAATCTTTTCTTATAGATCAAAAATTCAGATGCTTAGTTATGATGCCATAATTGTTGGGCATCCTGTGCGAAAGTTCTTTAAAACAATTATTAGTTCAATCTGTTCTTTACAGTTTACAGGAGTTACCGCATATGTTGGTTTCTGTTCGTCGGTAGATCATATAAACATAACTTTACAAACAGCAATTGATAAATTTGTCAGTTGGTGTCTCAAATGGAAACTGAAACTAAATCCATTTAAAACTTAAATGATCGTTTTCGGCCTCAAACGCAACAAATATTGTCCAACACGAAATCCTGAACGATACATCTCTCACTCCTAAGTTCACATTATGTTTGCAAAATACTGTTAAATATCTTGGCGTTACCTTCGATAAACACCTCAATTGCCGATGAATCAATTTGTTACGCGGTTTACAAGGAACCAATTGGGGCCTCAGTACGAACCACATATTTTATATACATTGTCTTCGTTCGCCTGGTTATCCGTTCGGCCGAAGTTCTATGACAGATTACAGGTCTCAAACGTCATGTCTTGCGCCTTGCCTACTCACTACCTGCATGAACTCCCAACACAAGAAGTCTATCGCCGTACAGATATCCCTAGTCTTTTACAGCATATCTAAAGCCTCCGCTGTCGCTACGCTCAACACGGTATCAACGCTTCTCACCTGATCCTTCATGAACTATTAGATCAAATTCCAACTGTACCACGTTACGTATATTCACCAGTCGATCATCTTCTTGCACTCCATGAACGTGATCAGGCCATTAATCTCTACAACCCAGATCGTCGCATTTACCATAACTATCTCCATATCTATTGTGCATAATTTCATTCTTGCACTATTTGTTCTCACTAACAGGGCTTCCACTGTCTCAACCCGCTCTGAGTACCCCAGAGCAGAAAATTAACACCTTCGTTTCAGATAACATCATGTGCCCTTATGTTATTTGAACAGCACTTCAATGCGACCACCACCTCACCTCTCATCGCATTCTTATGTATTAACGGCAATAAATAAATAAATAAATAAATAAATAAATAAATAAATAAATCCTGATATCTACTTCTAATACTTTTTTACTACACTTAAATTGAAAAAAAAAACGAAATGAAATCTTCAAGTTTTACGTCCCAGTTATGCCGGTTAGGCTAAAGGAGATGGTGATGAGAGAAATGAAGAAAGTGGGAGAAAACGGGAGAATCCTGAGAAAACCCACGAGCACGGTGTTTGTCCACCAAAAAGTCCACACGGCGCGAGTTGGAATCGAACCAGGGACCCCAAACAGCGAAGGTGAACGCTCTACCACTGAGCCAGCGCGCCCCCTTACACTTAAATTGATGTCACTGGCCCAAAAGAAGACGTTACCTTTTGTGGCTCTCCCATCTATAGATGGGAATGAAACTGTATTAGAAAAAAACATATAAAAGCGTTTTGTAGACACTATCTGGCTTGCCTTTTACATTTTGTTTTATATTTGTTGTTGTCTTTAGGTTTTTCAATAGAATTCAAAACAGTAGAGATGAACTTAGCGAAAACCCTTAAGGACATGGGTGATATATATATATATATATATATATATATATATATATATATATATATATATATATATATATATTAACTAATGATATATTCAACGGTTATCATTATATAGCTTCGAATTTCGTATTACTGAGCGCATATTTTACTAAGACCAGGGCCGGCCGTAGGCAATTTGCCGCACCGTGCATTGGCATCATTTCCCGCCCCTCCCTCTTTCTCCAGAAAGAACAAATCTTAAGACCCACGATTTTAAGTATGCTACCTCATCATGAACAACGAAGTGGTGGGAAATAACACTCGCACTCAGAAACGTAGGGTGACTTCGCCAATAGTCGACGCCAATTCTTATTTCTAAACACTTATAAAACGCGATGATTTCATAATTTTTGACAAAAGCGAATTGTTTGCTTTATTTGGGTTATTTTGTACCATACCGAGTGTTAACTGCTCACTTTTAACATTTTGCAGTGATATAAAAATACGTTTTACGAAAACTCGTCAAAAATCCCACTTGTCGACCAGCGTCGCTCAGCAGTCGACCATATTCATGCTATTAGTCGACCGCGTGCAATTTTTATTTTTTCTTTTGCGTAGAAGTAATTGATTGCCTTAGATGATGTTTGGAAATTGTATTATTCGAGAGATTTGAACTTGACAAAACGATGATATAGATTTTATTTAACTTTCTTTAAAGTTTTCTCCTTAGTGATTATAAATGAAATTAGAGTTTGAAGCTATTAGAGGCTATTAGAGTTTGATACATAGCTACTTTATTTGGAATAATAGATTTGAATATTAAATGGTTCTTCCAAGTGAAACAAGATTTCTCTTCTGGTTATATGCACACGATATCTTGTCACTTGTATTACGGCTTTACAAATTTTAAACAAAGTACGATTTAGAAAATCCTAAGTGTTCACGTTTTCCCCGTGTGAAATAGATTTCTCTCCTGTGTTACTTGAAGATATCGAGTTATCTTCTCATATATGATAAGGTTTATCTCCCGTGTTAGCTTTCTCTTCTGAGTTACTTGATTTATTTTCTCACATCGAGTTATCTTTTCATATATGATAAGATTTATCTCCCCTGTTAGCTTTCTTTTCTGAGTTACTTGAGCACATTGAATTATCTTCTCATATATGATAAGGTTTATCTCCCGTGGTAGCTTTCTTTTCTGAGTTTCTTGCGCACATTGAGTTATATTTTCATGTAATAACAGTAAGTTTCTGATTGTTTGTTCAAATAATTTATATGGTACAATCCGCACACAGGGACAGTTTATCTGCAAGATCTTCCCATGCATAGCCAGATAAATCGGTAAATCGAAGATGGAACTTTTTTATCATATTGATCGCAACCCATTGGTTTATCCGCACTTTCCAAAGCAAAATCGTTAATTATTACTCCACATCCTGCGCATATGGATCCATCGCCCTAGTCAATTGCATCTTCTTCATTGTGATGTTCTTCTACAACAGCAGTAGCCGTCTTCTTCGATCTTATCTTTGGATTTTCCAGCTTGTTGCTATTTTTCGCAGTTCTTTCATCTCTTTTGCGTTTCTTTCATCCTCTAGTTTCTTCTGTTCCTCTTGTTTTGCTGTCGGTACTCGGCGATATTCTTCTGAGCTAATTGCAAACAGTATCTTCTCTACTTTCCTCTTAGGCTTTTTGACTGGACTCTTGGGCCAGAACAGATGTTTTTTAAAAGTTGACGTTATATATATTGGTCTGATAGTTTTAGGAGTTGTTGCGATATGCTTCTGACTTGATTCATTTCGTCCAGCAACAGCATCGCTTTCAATGTCCTTTGTTTCTTGCTGTACTTATGGTATAGAAACCAGAACCTATAGGTAGGTGGCTCTGTGGGAGGATAACTATCTTGCTGAATATCCTTCATAGGTTCAGTTTCATTCATTGGAGTTGATATGTTACCTTTCTTCTCATGTGATGGCGCAAATTCTGGAATAGAAGCTTCCTTTCTTAGAATAATTAAGAGTCTCTCTGATTCTATTGTTGTAGCAGACATAACTGATTTTTGGTTTGGCACAATAATGAGTTCCTCTTTCTCTTGTGCTGTAATCGCGTCGGATTCCTCAGGTTTCGTTGGTAAAATAGGTGCTACATTCACTCTGTTTTCAGTTCTTACACTTGGACTGGCTTTAGAAGCCAATGACTGGGGATCATTTAGTAAATCTTGACTAACAGTAAGAGTAGCTTGAGACAAGCATTCATTGTTTTATCAACTACAGAGATTTCACCAACTACAACTTCGTCACCTACTGGTAAACTGGCACTTTTATCATCAGTTTGTAGTGCTTCGTCCATCGGCTATTTTGCTGGAAGTTTCAAAACTTTAAGGATTTTATTCAAGTCAACCACAGCCTTTTGAAGTTAATCCTTGTACACAGTAATAACTTTTCTTGCAGTAAGATATTCTTTACTAACGTTTAGCTGAGTGGAAGTACTCTCTGTTTTCTCATACACTCTTGATGCATTTTGTCCGGATTGATGCAATGGCGTCCGGATTGAAAGGATACAGCCCACATTTGCGAAATCCATTCTTTATTGTTGACCGTGTAGCTGCTGTTTCTAGGACCTCTGCAATAAGTGGTGCAAACTGAACTCTTGTAATGAAAAATAAATTATGTTCCGTTAGATAGTTGCGGAAGACGAATTTCCAATTTATTTTCAACGCCTTAAAGACGGATACATCGCATGGTTGCAAGATATGCGTTGCATGAGGGTACAGGACATACAATATAATCTCGTTGTTGTCACAAAATTTGCTTACTTCATAAGCTAAGCGAGTTTTGTGACCACCAATGAAAAAAACATACAGGTTTAGGTAGGGGTGCCCATCCCCCCCAAAGCTGATGGCGCACTCCCCCCCAAAACTAATAATCTCTTCCCTCCTCAAAACTCAAGTCCTCTAAAAACAATTGCCCAGTGTAGCAGTAGTTTTTTATAGTACTAGTAATTGTTATTTTGTTGTTGTTTTTATTTCCTGTAGTAGTATTATAGAATACTTGTAGTAGTAGTAGGGGCAGTAGTAATTATAAAAATGGCATTACTTTTATTAGTAGTCTTGGTAGTGTACAATACTAAATATGTTCTATAAGGATATTGAAGGGTATAAAAACTTCTACACACTGTGTATGGCACAGGTATTCTTTTTTTACAATTAGTAGTATTATATTTTCTTTACAAAATATTGATATAATTCCCTTGTACATGAAAAGTAAGACGCAAGTTACAAGCTATTCAGTTTGGTACCAAGAGAAAATGTTATCCTCGAAATTAGCCTACAAAAAGAAGTGATATGCAACAAAAAACATTCCTGTAAAAGAGCCAAGTACGAGTGGCCTTAAAAAGAATTGAAATCACAAAAATAGGCGCCAAGTTCTGGTGGACAACAGTTACAAACACTCACTGGATCACTTCAAATTTAGATTTGAAACTTGGCTGTTGTCTGTATGGTTACCACTAGCTCACAATTATGTCAAACTACTTTATAATTTTCAACAGACAACATAGGCAAGTTTCAAATCTAAATTTGAAAGTGATTCCTTGAGTGTTTGTAACTGTTGTTCACCAGAAATCTTACGTACAAGGGCAAAAATGTTATTAAAGTTAGTCACTTAAACTAGAAATGATACTTATTAACATTTTTGCCCTTGTATTTAAGAATTTTAGTCAGGGTTACAGTTACAGTAATTTTTTTGAGTGTTCGGCACTTAGTAAAATCTTGCTTCGAGGGGTAAGGGTTTTTATATTCTCCTTCGATTACTGTCAAGCAAGCTTCATTGTCAAAATGGTCTAAACCAAGACATAAACCATGGAACTTAGACAAATGCCCTTCGCGGTACGTCTATAGTGTTTTGGCACTTCGCTTTATCCAACGGATTGAGTGCGTTACTGCTCGGAGCAGGACTGTCGTTTGAAAAGCGGAGTGAAAACAATACATCCAAAGCTTTTACATTCCTTACGTAGCCTTACTTGTGACGTGGGTATGTCACCGTGTGTCTGTTGTGAAAACTATACATCACTCATCGCCGTCAGCTTCTTTATAGCTATTTGTTAACAAAGATCGGAAGAAAAAATTGAATTTGCTATTGTAACTGAAAGCAAAAAGACATCACAATTTCAAATTTTAAAGGGAAGCGTTACGTTAGCTGGTCCCCCATACATATTACAGACTTCAGGTTAGGTAAAATTAGGTTTGTTTACTTTATACTGTAATTAGTAAACTAAATAAATTTAGGATGTAGTGATTGGTATTTAGTAACAATTTGGCCCTTGTACTTGAAAATTAGAGAAATTTTAGGGAACTAATTTTCGTAACGCCTGCCATTTTAAATCTTAATTGGGATTGAGGATAGCCTGCTCCTTGCAAACGAGAAAGCAAAGGTCACTTGCTATTTCGGACTTCAGGTTAGTTTAAGTTAGGTTTGTTTGCTTTGGCAATATTGAAATACAGTTATTTTAAGCAAAAATCACAACGATATACATGCTTCGACCTGTGAAATACCAAATGAACCGCGGGGAGCGGGCTATACACAAGCCCATAATGGATATGAGAAAATATTTTTAAAATTATTTACCTTTCTTTAGTTGATTTCGTAGAACTTGATGATGTCACTTCATTAGATTCCATGTAGGGTGCCCATGGCTTATCCTTCTTTCACTGCTATAACTTTGTACTTTATGTGTATATTATTTTTAAACTTGTAAGCATCTCTTTTTGCAATGTTCTGCCCATTTGTCCTGTCGATGCACCGTATTACACATGACCTCTAAGCATTTATATTTCAACAATCTTTTCAGTTTTCGAGGCATAATTAAATCAATCAAAATTCTAGATTACAACAAACAAAGCAAACAACACGTCTGCTGAAACATTCTCTCTCCACTTTAAGTCATAGAGATAAATACTATACAGAGTGCGTGCTGAGGTCGTTTTATTGATGTCATTTCACGCAGTATAAAATTATATGAGAGAACCACAGTACCAGGCTATTTTAACCGATCTATTGTTCGGTTACGTTTACATTTATTTATTTATTTATTTATTTATTATGGACGACATATAATATGTAACAATATTCTGTTACTACTTCATGTATGATGAATGATCATATTTTCTATAGTTTTCTGTGTGTGAATGTGTGATTACATTTTCCAGGATCTGCGAAAAACGAACAACTGCCTAGCTGGCTTCACTCTGTACAATACATGGAGCTGAATATATAGAATACTACCGGAGCGACCTCTCACGGAAAGTCTCTATTGTACACAGTGATGCCACTTTTGAGCTGGTTTTCAGTTTACCGCAGGCCCTGGAAAATGTAATCGCACTAACAGAAAACTATACAAAATATTATCATTAATTCATTTATTATACATCATGTAGCAATTGAACAGCATTACTTATTAACTGTCGTACATGGTATAAATAACAAATAAATAAACGATCCCAGCAGAAAATGGTTAAATTACCTACACAAAGCGATAAACCGACCAGCCCATCCTTTCATATAGCAACTTGCGCGGTACTTCATTCATAGAGTTTCTAAGCAGGGGGTAGGGGGATTCATTCTCGAGATTTAAAAAAAAATCGCATCGTGTTCCAATGTTATTCTGACGACAGCAAAATTACTTATTCGACATTAGAGTAAAATTCTTCCCCAATTTTTTTATTCCCCCCAATTTTTTTCTCGATGGCACAACTTGCGCCATTCATCCCTCCTGTGGGCATTCTCTCTTAAAACGAACCAACCTTTCCTTTCATACGGCTACTTGCGCGGCACTTCATTCATCGAGTATCGAAGCAGGGGGTACGGGGGTTCACCCCGGAAACTTTTTGAAAATTAGCTTCTCAAAATCGTGTTTTAATGCTATTCCGACAGAAAAATTGCTAGTTCGAAAGTAGAGTAAAATCCCCCCCCATATTTTTCTCAATGGCGCAGCTTGCGCCATACATCCCCCCTGTGGGCGGCCCTGAGTTTAGGTACATTGTTATCTAATAGTAATTTATGAAACAATTTGCGACCCACTCAAAGAATGTCTCGCTAATCATCCAGCCATATATCGGATCGTCCTGTCAAAATCAACGAGGGAATATTGGACACAATATCTCTGGGTATTAGCAACTTGTATAAATAAACAATCATTGGAGCAACTGTTCCTCCCGAAGCACTAAATGTTCCTAGAAAAGTAAGGGTTTTCTTTGCGTTATCTTGAACCTCATAAATATTCTTCCAGCCTTTCGGTCCCAAAATTTTCCCGGGTGATGGGCACAATTGAAAAGAAAATTCACATGCGTTAAAAATTCTACGTGGATCTTCTAAAATGAAAAGATTTCAATAACATGAGACCTCCATATTTTGAGAAACTTACAGGATCCAATTCTTCACTTAACTAACGAACTTTATTTGGTCATATGGATTCGAGCGTATCTTTATTGAAGAAAATACAATACTTTTTTCTTTGCGACATATATATTGTTTTCCATTAAAGTGGATGTTTCCTTTGAGAGGCTGTCAAACCATCGCAAGCAGCTAGGTTAGACAATGGCAAATGTCCAGGGCGTTGTCCTGGCTTGTCTGGGGGCATGCTTGGCAACAGTTCATCCCGCCAAGGAGAGTTACAGGGTTCCGCAAGGACAAAATGCAAAAGATTCTGAAGAGTCTGACGACTTCAGATCAAACTAAATGTTTGCCAGAACTATGTTCCCGAGGTCGTTTTCAGTTTGTTTCTCTGGTCAATGCACAAGAAGGCACCTGCAACTAAGAAGACTTCACAAAGTCAATACAAGTGCAGAGAAGAAAATTTGGGATCGTAAATAGAATATGAAGAACTACTTACTATTTTTATCATTTATACATACAAAACACTCAGAAACACACACATATACATATATCACCTGTTTATTTCAAGAGTGGCATAACTCAAACATCACCCTTATTGACTTATGGGCAGGAAATGAAAGCTAATCTTGATTTCTATCTCTGATAAAAATTTCACAGGTGTGCTTTCAAAACTGGATGTTAGAGAGCACTTCTGTTGTTCTTGCGCCAAGTCTTTTTCAATGCGATCCAAAAATTTGAAACGCTTCTTCAGAAAAGTTAGGTATTTTGAGTTATGTCACTTGAAATAAACAGGCGATATTCAGATAATTATCAATTAAGTGGAATCATTTGAAGAAAGTGCATATAGTGATCACTCAGTTCAATGAGAAAGGATTGAGGTGGAAATCTGCGGTGGATTCTTGTCTCCGAAACGGATCACAGATGCTGAATTATGCTCAGATTCAGGGCCGGCCCTACGTATAAGCAACACGTGCATTTACACGTGGCGACAAGTTTTGGAAGCGGTAAAACTAGAAACTGACATAAAGTTTTCGAAATTGAATTATATAGAAAAAATATATTATATTGAATAAATATTACTTGTTGAACCAAACGTCATTATGATGTTAAATTTGCTTATCTTTTTCTCTATTTGCATATTACATTCATAAATCACGTTTACGTTCCATTAGTATAAGGTCGCATTAAGCAAGAACTCATTTTCGGACAGTAACAAACACCAGTTCACCTTAGTTATTTATCACAGGTTTGACACCAAGACTAGTCTTATCTTTATCATAAGCACGTTTCTTATCGTTGAAAGTGGGAACCAGTTCGCTTTTAGTAACGAAGGAAAAACAAAACAGAAGGAAAAGAAAATTGTGCCATTGATTGCAACTTGATATTGAATTTTGTAATATGTGTTATCATCTTTCCTTTTCAGGTGTGTTCGCTTTGTCTTATCACAACATTATAGATAAATAAATAAAAGAAAAATGCAGAAGTCACAACAAAACTGAATTCAAAGTTTCCCCGTCTAGCTTTTTGTAAGAACCAGCGTTGAACGGTCTTCTCTATTTGAGATTTAGTGCTACAGCAATAGCTAATAATTTGTTCTTTGTAACAAACTGACCCGCCGTAGCACGCGCCGCGGAGTAACACTCCACGGATAGAGAAATTTTAGTTTTCTTAGAACTGTTACAGGCGTTTGTTCTGTAAAGTATACGTCGGCAATTGTCAGAAACATTGCAAAGAAAATATAAACAATTTAATATCACTTCAAAATAAAATACACATTACAATAAGATAAATAAATATTGCGGAGTGAGACTCCGCGTGCGTGTCTTGATGTTACAATTGACCACTCGTGCTATGGAGGGTTAATATGTTAAAATATTTTAATTTTGTACGATGTTACAAAAAATTATAGGCGTATCGCACATGAATATAGGTGGGGGAAGTACAAGAAAGAACTCAGTTTTCTGCAATAGTGGATATTTGTTCAAACATAAAAATGGAGAAGAAAATGCAACACTCGATAATGTGTTGTAAAACTACCGAAAATGAAGGCGTGGCAATTACTTCTAGTGTACCCAGCAATATCGAAATTACTATACACTAATGAACTAATGAACACATATTTAAAAAAAGTAAATTCACAAAAAATAAATAATGAATTTCAAATTCACACTGATCCAGTACGGTGGAATTTATGAATAATTGATACCGACAGAGTATAAATAATACGTAAATGTACTCTGGATAAATCAGGGACTCGTTTTGTTTCTCCTAACAATTCTAGTGGTAGAAAATCTTCATGACATCTTTATACGTGTAAAGTAAAGAATTGTGAATATATTAATAGATCGTAGTTGGTGTATTCTTATTAAAAAATCTCAGTTTATGTTCCCCCCCTGGAAGCTGTTCTCTGTTCATACCTTGCAAATCACTTATTGGTAGCCTATAAGTGATTTATATATCTTATTTATTTTAATGAACACGAACAATCGAAAAGTCGCTTGGGATATCATAAGAAGTAAATTGCATTATTGTCTACTAGACTGGAATCAGAACAGACAATAGATTCAACACAAGTTGTTTGTTTGTTGTTGAAAGTAACTTTGCTGCTAATGCCACAAGTAACCGTATTAAGTATATTACTGTCAATGCCAGTACCAGTTATAAGCGGCGAATGTAATTTTCTAAAACGAAAATTTATTACAACTTATTCACACTTCCAATCATTATAAATCGATTGGATGGACTTTTCATGATTTGGACTGAACATGAAATTTTACAAAAAAATTGGACTAAACTGGCCGTATTTCCGGTTTTGCGGTATGAAAGCAAGATCAGTTTTTTTTCTTTTGTTTAAAACATAAAGTAATGATCCACATTAATAATGACAATCTAATTAAACATGTGGAATTTTGTGATTCTTCACCCCACAAAATGCGAAATTAGCATGCAGTTGTAAGTAACTTTGTTGCTGTTGTTGTTGTTACTTTCAACTTGCAATGTCGGAGAGAACTTGACTCGGTAAGTTTGACTTGGCATAATTCTCATACGCTTTTTCTTATTTCCTTTCGTAAAGTGATATATAAAAGGAAGTCAAATAATAAATGTGTATCTTGCGTATATATATATATAAATGTGTGTGTGTAGGGGTGTGTGTGTGTGTGTGTGGTTTAAAGTTAATCCTGGACAAATGTGTGCTAACTTTAGACTTTCTCGCCGACGTTACACAATACTTATTATAGTTTATTATTATTTTATTATTCAGGCTATCCTAAACTTTCATTAATGCTATTAAAATTAGGATAAGGGTAACATACCTAATATCGTAGCTTTTTTACCCCAGAATACACCCACAGTTTCAGTGTTTTTTAAAAGTTGTTCTTTAATATTTGGGATTATTCTTTCAATCATTTTTTCTGAACATTGAAAAATGGAAGTACTATAAGTAGAACAAGATAATGGTTCTTGTCTTGGAATATTACTATTCTTATTAGTGTCGGTGTGGTAGTACAGTGATAGAATGTGACCTATGATTCGATTTTCCTGTAGGGTATGCTATATGTAATGCAATAAACTGTACATGCTTCTTCTTCCTAACGAGGCTGACCGATAAGCCCCTGCAGGTCTGTGAAGTTGTCCCGCCCACCTAACGAATTTTCCTTTTTCTTATCCACATCGTTGGTTTATCGTTAGTTTACGTTAGTTTTGCTAAAATTATCGTTAGTTTCGAAAATATAAAATTTTTATTCGAGAAATAAATGGGCAGGCCAACTTCACGGTTCCCCACCCACAAACGAATTTCAAAAGTTTTTCATATCACATCGTTAGTTTATCGTTAGTTTACGTCAGTTTTGCTAAAACTATCGTTAGTTTTGCAAATATAACAATTTTATTCTAGAAATAAAGTTTCCGCCAATTGTGAATTAGCCCGCCCATATTGAATTCTCATCAAATTATAACTCATATCGTTAGTTTATTGTTTATTGTTTGTTTTGCAAAAATAACGATTTTATTCGAGATGTAAATGTTCTCGAAAAAAGTAAAGTTAGCCCGTCCATAAGGAATTTTCATAAATTTCCATCTCACATTGCTAGTTTATCGTTAGTTTACGTTAGTTTTACTAAAACTATCGTTAAATACGCATAAATAGCTATTTTATTCGAGAAATAAATGGGCAGGCCAACTTCACGGTTCCCCACCCACAAACGAATTTCAAAAGTTTTTTATATCACATCGTTAGTTTATCGTTAGTTTAAGTTAGTTTTGCTAAAATTACCGTTAGTTTCGCAAAAATAACGACTTCATTCTAGAAATAAAGTTTCCCGCCAACTGTCAATTAGCCCGCCCATATTGAATTCTCATAAAATTATAACTCATATCGTTAGTTTATCGTTAGTTTATGTTAGTTTTGCTAAAATTAACGTTTGTTCGAGATATAAATGTTCCCGCCAAATGTAAAGTTAGACCCTCAATAAAGAAGTATCATAAATTTCCATCTCACATTGTTAGTTTATCGTTAGTTTACATTAGTTTTGCTAAAATTAACGTTTGTTTTGCAAAGATAACGATTTTATTCGAGATATAAATGTTTCCGCTAAATGTAAAGTTAAACCCTCATAAAGAAGTATCATAAATTTATGTCTGTGAAGTTGTCCCGCCCACCTAACGAATTTTTCTTTTTCTTATCTACATCGTTAGTTTATCGTTAGTTTACGTTAGTCTTGCTAAAATTATCGTTAGTTTCGAAAAAAATAAAATTTTTATTCAACAAATAAATGGGCCGTCCAACTTCACGGTTCCCCACTTACAAACGAATTTCAAAAATTTTTCATATCACATCGTTAGTTTATCGTTAGTTTACGTTATTTTTGCTAAAATTAAGGTTGGTTTTACAAAAATAACGATTTTATTCGATAAATAAGGATTCCCGCCAAATGTAAACCCTAACAGCACAATTACATAGCAGGTGTATGCCTATCATGTTCCGTCAGGTACACTGGAACGTGTCCAGTGTGTCCTTTAAGGAAAGTAAAACTAACGTAAACTAATGATAAACTTAACGATAACGATAACGTAAACTTACGATATGAGATGAAAATTTATGATAATTATTTATGGGCGGGCTAACTTTGCATTTGGCGGGAAACCTTATTTCTCGAATAAAATCGTTATTTTTGCCAAACAAACGTTAATTTTAGCAAAACTAACGTAAACTAACGATAAACTAACGATGTGATATAATATAAAAACTTTTGAAATTCGTTTGTGGGTGGAGAACCGTGAAGTTGGAATGACCATTTATTTCTCAAATAAAATAGTTATTTATGCGTAATTAACGATAGTTTTAGTAAAACTAACGTAAACTAACGATAAACTAACGATGTGAGATGGAAATTTATGAAAATTCTTTATGGGCGGGCTATCTTTACTTTTTTCGAGAACATTTACATCTCGAATAAAATCGTTATTTTTGCGAAACAAACGTTAATTTCAGCAAAACTAATGTAAATTAACGATAAACTAACGATAGGAGTTGGAATTTTATGAGAATTCAATATGGGCGGGCTATTTCACAGTTGGCGAGAAACTTTATTTCTAGAAGAAAATTGTTATTTTTTGCGAAACTAACGATAGTTTTAGCAAAACTAACTTAAACTAACGATGTGATATGAAAAACTTTTGAAATTCGTTTGTGGGTGGGGAACCGTGAAGTTGGCCTGCCCATTTATTTGCTGAATAATTTTTTTTCGAAACTAACGATAATTTTAGCAAAACTAACGCAAACTAACGATAAACTAACGATGTAGATAAGAAAAGGAAAAATTCGTTAGGTGGGCGGGACAACTTCAAAGACGTAGCCCCTGCAACTCCATCATAAATAAGGACGTAATTATTTTAAACTTCGCTAATATAATGCTACTAAGTTCTTACAACCTTTCGTTAAACTTATTTAAGGATTGCAAAATGGAATAAGAGAGAAAACATATAATGATGATGATTGTTTATTAACATAAGCTATACATACAACAAAAGGGAATCTGTTGGTCACTACTGCTTATCTGCTAAACCAGGGTCAAACTCTGTGTGTCATGAAAGTTAGTTTAATAGAGTTTAAATAAATAATATAGATTCTGTCTGACCTATAAAGAAAATCATTATATCAGCAAGGTGATTTGAAATAATACACCAGGCATAAGATAAGCATTAGGCTATATCGCTTAGAACTGCCGTAAGAGTGAATCTATCATTTATGCATTGAATTCCATTACTGGCTACTTACATTTTTCGACCTCGTCTTGGAAGTCAGCTTCTGGTCTGATCCGATACCACACGATAATCCTGCACTAATTATGGGCACTATTGATCACTAGATGCATCACTTCTTCCTCTTCCAAGCCTAGAGCAGCGATCAGATTGCAAGCCCACAACAAACCTCTTTGTGTGGCTACGGAGTCGGGATCGAACTTTGGACTTCCAAAGATAGCATCAGTGGTATCCCACAGCAAACCTCTTTGCATGGCTTATGGAACTGGATAGAACTGGCTTGAACTCAGGACCTTTCTTTTCCGAAATCGAAGCAGCCTGTTAATCAAGAATTCGTCGGCGAACGTGCAGCACCTTTGCCTACCATTCGAGAACGACCCCTGTGGCCTCAAAACCCGAAGTTTAAATACTGCTTGCTGTTCTTGATTTTCAGGTCACAAGCTACTTTCTGTAACTAGATTTTACTTAGGAAGTAAATTTTTAGCTTGTGTTCCATGTCTTAATGCAGCCACAGTAACTTTTCCAACGGTTTCTTGTTGACTTGTAGGAAAACACAGGTTTATTTTGTTAATATTAGAAGTAAAGTTTTTATAATTTTTTCCATTCTTCCAGTGTATATTGTCCTGATCCTAGGTGATCATTACATAAGGGATAAGGATGTATTCAAGAATGATGAAATTTTTTTTCTTTATTTTGATGCCTTAAGAAATGAAGATAGAAATTTCGGTATATAAACTCTTAAATAAAGATAAGGAAATAAGTGTTTCATCGTTTTCAAAAAATCCGCTCCTAAGGGGGAAAATAGAAAAATCTCTATAATAAACAAATTTCCCTTGAATAATTTGAGAAATTGCCCAATGTGAGGATTCACTTAAATTAAAGATGTGAAATTCGGTCTAAACTTTCAAATAATAATAAGATAATTCGTGTTCCAATGTTTCCGAAACTTTCGTTCCTAAGGGATAAAAGGGGGACAATTTCAATAACATTGAAATTTGCCTTTGTCTATTCCCAAAGTTCCGAATGTTGGGACTCAAGTCTAAATCTCAGTTGTTGGGTGAGAACGTTTGCTTGTAAAACCTCGCAATATTTCAGATCCTTAACTTTTTCGCATAGCATGTACCTTAAACATTGTTTCCTCGACATATTTCAACGCTTATTTGAGTCTTTATACTTTATTCCTAATATAAATAAGACTGTATTTTTCCATTTTCATGCCCTGAAAGTGTTGAGATTCTCGAGATATGCCAGAAAAACATGATTTATTTCATAGTCTTCTCCTTGGTTGAGCGGCTAATGTCTTGGCTTCGTAGGCGAAATGTTCTTGCTTCGAAACACGTCCCCAAAAGCTGTGATTTTTTAGTTATGCATTCTCCATATATTAACATCTTTCTCTCACTACGTAATCATCTGATCCTTCAAAAAAAGTTCTCCGCCTTAATTCGACAACCATCGGTGTGATGCTCACAGGTTTTACTGAGAACCTATGATCAGTGGTCGAAGTGAGATGTTATGCTGTGGTATGCCATACCGCTTCTGGTTTTTTAGTGATGAAGGCATACCGTCTCTGGTTTTTCAGTGATCAAGACATACCATGACGGAAGAGTAGATCCTAAATACTTTTAATAAATCCACTTTTATACACATTAATTGACGAATAGCTTAGCACGTAAAAAGATTTTATTTCTTATGTAGAAATAATTTCTAAGTTGACAACACTGACATTTATATCTTCTTTTACCTTATGTTTTTAAAATGAGCCGTCTTCAAAGAAGTTCATCTCAGAAGTTGAAACACCCCTGATTCGAGTGGGGGATCCGGGAGTTTTCCCACAGGAAATTGTTAATATAAAAACTTGATTTTTGAGCATTTTCGTGTATAATTCTCTGTAATACAGTATTTGTTTTATATTTTTTATATTATTTTTTTTTGTCAGAAAGTTGTTGGCCGGGGTGGATTAAGGCGTTTGGGGCCTTGGAGCCGACTATTTCAAGGGAGTCCTATGTTACGAATAATTCCAGCGCATAAATTTTCTTTGCTTCCTTCCACAGCCTAGGCTTATCGAGACACCGTGATGCTGTAATATTTTAGAGAAAGTTAGATAACTTAACTTTGCAGATTGGTCAGAACATTCCATTTGCTCTTTTTGTGGTCCTGGTTTTCACACAGACGATGCGTATTTGTTTCGTAAACAGTCTTTAAACGTGTAATGTCTGTAAATGTGGGAAAATCATTTACAGTTAACACTGTATTACGAAATAAGAGTCACGTTGTAAAATCCTCCATTACTACACGGAATAATATGATCTTAATGTCATTATTGATTGAAGATAATAATGCTAATGCTGTATTAGATTCTGCTTCGCAGATGTCAATAATTAGAAGAGATTTTAGTTTCACCTAAGGCTAAGATACTTAATATCGACACACGAATAAAAGGAATTGCTCAGAATTCTCTTTTAATAAACAAGATAACAATTGTACGTTTCAAAATTAATAGCAGAACATTTCCCAAGATATCTTGTTAGGGAATGACTTTTTAGTATATCAGGGAGTCCAAATTGATTTGAATAGGAACGTTTTATTGTTAAGGAAATTTGGAAAACCTCCTAGATTTGCTCTAAGTAATGACAGAGATATTTCAGAGGAATTGTGAACACAAGCTAATAATTTGGTTTGCAATAGAGGCACAAAATACCTCTCTCCCTCACAAAATAAGTATCGTAAAGAAGCTGATGGAAGAAGACTTAACTCTAGCGATACCGCGAGCGTAGCGAGCGGAAAAAATCGTATGGGTCTGAAGCCTATAATATAATAAGATGATTGCTATATTTTGGTATTAAAGAGAGGGATTTTGGGGACCCCCTGAATCTGGGGGCTCCATTGGTTCCGCCTTTAATCTGCTCCTGGTTGTTGGTAGTGGATCAAAGTCTCTCCATGCTTCACTCCCCCCGTAACTAAAGAGAAGCTCTCCCGTGGTTTTCAGTCATTACGCAAATAGAAATGCAATCTTTTAGGCAACATACCGTCACTGTATTTCAGCATTTACGTAGCCTGTATGTCGAATCAAAATCGTAAAAAAGCATACCACCTCTGCTTTTTTTCCACTTCGAACACTGCCTATGATTCTTATCGTATGTTTCAGAAAATCACAATTTTCCTCAGAATATGGATGTCTGACCATTTGTTTCTTCAATGCTAAGCTTCCATACTGAATATATTCCTCTCTGTGCCTACATTTGAATCTCTCTCTCTCTCTCTTTCAACGTTATTCATCACGAACTCACATGGCCTGGCATCAAACGTCCCACTCTTGAAACCGGATGTAAGCCTTTACCAATGACCCTATAGGTTTGTTTTTAGTAGACTTGGGGATATTTATGCACTTGAAACAGGAAACACAAAAGTCAGTAAAACAGTCGCTTCCGTTACAGAAATTTCGATCTCCAAGATGTTTCTGGCAGTGGGTCACCAATCACAGAAAAAGTGCATGATGTTCTAGTAAAAGTTTAGCAACATCGACATGTAAACAGTCATAGCATCGCCAATGATCCAAACATCCACCGCCAGTGTTAAATAACACTGTGCAAAATATTTAAACATTTTTCTGTCCTTCAAATGAAATTATGAGATTTTAACTAAATGACAGGTACTGAATTCATTGGCAGAAACCAAAATGTTGCATCACGTCACGTTTTTGTTGGGCAGACCACAACACATTATACGAAATGTACAGTAAGGGACACTCCTGGATGGTACAGTAAGGGACACTCCTGGATGGTACAGTAAGGGACCTTCTGGACGGTACACGCATATGGAGATTTACGGCAAGAGTGCTCCACCAGTTAGTCCGAATCACTTGCCGGGAAGTATTGCAACCGAATTAGCTTTAAACGTAAGTGGGTTGCATAATCTAGAGGCACTGAAAATTCCCGTACACTTGGGTGAAATTTCCACTACCGTCTACAGCATCACTTCTCCAAAATGAGATTAATCTTAGACGTGTAGTTCTTATGCCAAACATACTACTTGATATTCGTCCTATTCATGAAGATCAAGTGCAGCAAAAACTGAAAGTTCAATACTGTTCCTGTTGAAATCAACTCTCTTTCAGTCGTTTGATCTGAAACGACTTTGCAGAACCTGAATACGTATTCTGTCACTTCAGGAGGTTAGGTCCATTGGTATAGCGCTTTTATGATTGAAGTTTTGCTCCCAAGTCATCTTATGTCATAGCTGACGACATAAGTGAAAGGGAGATGCAAATATGATGAAGGAGAAATACACTTTCATGTAAAAATTTAGAATTGGAGAGAAAATGATCAGATAGTATCCATATTTTGTCGCAAAGCTTGATTTTGTAAGTTGACATGTAGAATCTCACTCGAATCTGAGAGCATCCCACTACCAATTGTTGAATTAAGTGAAGAACTCAGCTGAGAACATCAGATGATTACGGAGGGAGAGAAACATCTTAACATATGGGGAACAAAGAATGAAAAAAACTACTTTCAACTTCCTAAGACCGGATTCGACCCATAAACCTCACGATTACGAAGCAAACGCCTTTGCTCACTCATCCACAGAGTCTCACAGAGCGTTAGACACTCACGTCAGGCACAAAACATTCGTTACGAATAGTGATTTATTTGTAGTGGGGAAGGCAGGGAAGTTCCCCGTTTCTAGTTTTGCTTTCCCTGGAATTAATTTATTTACTGTTGTCCCAGCATGGGAAGAATATTTTCCACCTCTCTAGAAAATTTCCTAACAATTTTCATACATTTTTAGTTACACAAAACATTTATTCATGGCTGTTCTGCATAATTAAACTTACACAAAACAATTACTTCCAATTCTATGAATTCCCACACCAAGTAAACAGAAGTACTGAGTATGAAATTCAATCTCTCGCGAATAGTTTTGCAGAAAATGACCGATATCAAAGAGCCCTTTAGTAATCATAAACTGCGAGTGAGTAACGGAACAAAACGGGTAATTGATGTTAATAATAATGATAATAATAATAATAATAATAATAATAATAATAATAATAATAATAATAATAATAATAATAATAATAATAATAATAATAATAGACTACTGTACGGTGAATGTGAATATTTATTATTATTATTATTATTATTATTATTATTATTATCATTATTATTATTATTATTATTATTATTACTATTATCGTACTTTTGAACTTGCACGACGAAATTACTGCAAAATATATTTTATTTTGGTTATTTTTCCTGGATTGTATGTTCTTCCTTTATTAATGGGCACTAATTTCTCTCTAGGTCGTCGAATAAGTCAATTTCATTGTGCACTTCGGTTCGATCCCAAGATCAGGGCTAAAGTAGGTAATATTTGGCTTATAATTTCAGATGCCATGATAGTGTACGGGTAACGTAATGACCTTATGGACAATACAGCTGTCGGAAGTAGGTTCAAACCATGGTCAATCTTTTTACAAAATGATTGTCAAGAATCGACTTATCATACTGGACAAGCAATACATACGAATGTGGAAGCAAACCCCTGTATCACGATAGAGATGATTTACGAATTATGGTTGGAAAAGGGTAAGGGAATCACCAGGACATTCCAAAGACATCATTGATCTGCAGTATACACTTTTCGTGTTATCGATCTCAGAAAGAAACACTAAACCATTTGTTAAACAAAGTTTGGTTAAAGCAGTTGGTGGTGTAGTGGTAACGTGGCAGAATTCCAAATGGAAAAATCTTGGTTCGATTCCCCATCAGGTAGTATGTTTTCCTCGCATAAAATAATGGCTGCAAAGATTTATCTTCTGATGGAGAACTTACAAGGCATCACTGGCGATAGCTCGAGTAAACAGTGTGTGCGTTCTACACCATACACTGCAGTGATAAGTATGTTTCATATTTATATTCGTTCCCCTTTCTCTCTTTCTTGATGTTTCTCTATCCTGTCCCTGCATCTTTCACTTCTCCCCCTCTCTCCCTCTCTCACACACACGCACTTCATGTTCCAAAGTTAAAACGGAGCAAGAGCCCGATATACCTAGTCTGGAGAATCTAATTAACTGTTAACCTCGGCGTCGTATTTTTCGTGCTCTGGGGATAACATATCCAGTCATGGGGATGGTCATCTCTGACAGAAATACTGTTTAAACGCAAGGGAATAAGTAAAATCTCTTTTCTCTCCTCTGGGTTACCGAGTCTCAGACGAATTACCGGGTCATACGGATTTGAATCCTCGACCCAATGGTGGCCTATAACCTAACCAAGATCCTCCGACTGACACGATGATCCGTTTGCGCTCTTAGCGTGTTCATTTTATCTATGCAAATTACACTATAAAGAAGAGATACGCTATCCGGAAGAGATTAAATCAATGCTGGATGTTCGGAACAGATAAATCTTCGGAAAACACTAGAAAACGGTAACCTCTTTGGTTATTTGAAAACAAAATTGTATTTATACTAGTTCGCCACAAAATTTGTTCCCATCCTATAATTCAATGTGTTTTCTTCACGTTGAAAGTTGAAACATGCTACATCTATGAGAAACATAAACTTTTCTTTGTAACATTTGTAATTTTTCATTACGATACACTTTGGACTTTTAATATATGGTATTTCTGATAGAAATTTAGCAGTAAAAGAGAACTCTTCTATTTTCTCTTTCTTTCTTTCTCTTTCCTTTTCTTTTCATTTCGTTTTTTCTTTTTTATTCAGTAGTATTCAGTAGTAATCTGAAATGGAGGATATGGCGAACGCTATCTACTGATTTTATTAGAATGTATTTGGTCTAGGAATTAATTCGTGCGGTTGGTACGCACACATTGAAGCTGTAGTACAAACACAAAATACATAAATACCTTAAGAAAAATATTGTCCATCGCTAGCCACCACTTTCGCCCATCTGTCAGGCAATGTACGGATTCCGTGGCGAAAGAAGTCCTCATCCTTGGAAGCGATCCAGTCAGAGACTCATGTTTCGATATCTTCTGAAGAAGTAAACCGCTGTCCAATCAAATCGTTGTTCATGAAATCGAACAAGTAGTAGTCCGAAGGAGCAACGTCTGGTGAATACGGCGGGTGGGGTAAAACTTCCCATCCGACATTTTCTAAATAGGTTTTGACCGGTTTTGCGACATGTGGGCGAGCGTTATCATGTTGAACAATAAGTTTATCATGTCTGTTCTCCCATTCTGGTCGTGTTCTGGCCAGAGCTTGCTTCAAACGCATTAATTGTCGTCGATAACGTTCTCCATTCATAGTTTCACCCGGTTGCAGCAGCTCATAGTACACCACACCTTTCATATCCCACCATATGCACAGCATAACCTTTGCACAGTGAATATCTCGTTTTGGTTGTGATGGACCTGGTTCACCTGGTTTCACCCAGGCCTTTTTTCGTTTAGGGTTCTCGTAATGGATCCACTTCTCATCACCCGTAATAATTCGATGCAGAAACCCCTTTCTGCTCTGTCGTTGAAGCAGCAATTCGCAAATGGTTTTTCATCTTTCAACGTCTCTGTCTTTCAATTCACGTGGAACCCAATGTGACATCTTTTGAATCATTCCCATGGCTTTCAAGCGTTTGGAGACTGTTGTTTGATCAACGCCTAATGCTGCTGCAAGTTGTTCCTGCGTTTGACACGAATCCTGCTCGAGCAATGCTGTCAATTCTTCGTCTTGAAATTTTTTTGGCTGTCCAGCTCGCTCTTGGTCTGCCAAGCCGAAATCACCACTTCTAAACCGTGCAAACCACTTCTGACACGTTCGCTCAGCTAGAGCATGGTCACCATACACTTCCACCAAAATACGATGACTTTCAGTCGCACTTTTCTGCATGTTAAAGTAATGCAGCAGGACACCCCGCAAAAACACTTTATCAGGCACAAATTGCGCCATGTTCACTTAACTACAAACTGGTGTTGTTGACGCTTTAATCCACTGCCCTATACTACGAACGATACGTGATGACAGGGGTTTGCAACACATGTGTGGATACACGGAACTGTGGGACGCTCCGTTCGTTGCGCCATCTCTTGTCCACCCGCACGAATTAATTCCTAGACCAAATATTTTGGAACAGTACATCCAATGAACACTGCCGAATTTGCAAAACCATGTGTGTTAAACTTTTGACATTATCCTAGATGTATCTCGGAGATCTACAGCTTATTTGAAATTGAGTATGCTATCCATTATGAAAGGGACATAACGAATGTTTGAAACATCCTCTATATATTCGAATAGTTCTGAAAAAATATGTGAAAACAAACGTTATTCTATATTACTGTTGGATTTCTGGAAACGGAACTTTATAGTGTTAGGTTCTTTTCTTACTACGTTTGAATTCCACAGTTTTATCTGTTCTCTCTTTTCTTTTTCTTCTTCTCTCCTCTCCTCTCTCTCTCTCTGCCTCATTTCTGAATCTCTGTGTAATAGACTTCTATTGGTTTCAATTTTTCATTTGTGTGTTTCAGTTTCTCCCTACATCAACTTATTAATCTTGTTTCGTCTCGGTTTTGTTATTTCATTTTATCGAAATTAATACATGTGTAGTTTGAAATAAGAATTGCGCTCATGCTGTTAGCTAATTTTAGTATAAGAGAGAAGAAAGGAGGAGAGATAGGAGTCTCTTTAACTGACAAGATTATGGGATAAGGTGTATATTGGGTGGCTTAACTGCACGGCGTTAGCTGTCGCATTTTTTTTTTTTTTTTTATGCGGAGTATAACATTAAAATAAGCAAAGGATGGTCATTTCAAAAATTGGTCACTTTGATTACTTGTAGTGCGACATCTTCAAATTCGAATTTTAATTAGCTTGCAATTTAGTCCAATGTTCGTACATTTTTGTACCATCAAAAAATTTGTACCACTCAAATTAACAAAAGCGGGCCATTTCAAAATTTTGACTACTTCTGTCACCAGTTGTTTGACATCTTTAAATGCGAATTCTAACTAGCTGAGAATTTTCCCCATTTTCTGAATATTTTTGTAAAAGCAAGATAGTTGAAATTAAAATTTGAAAATATCTCGCTACAGGTGATGCAAGTGGCCAAATCTTTAAATCATCGTCGCTGATTTATTTCAATGGTACAGAATTTATTCTTGGTGGTACAAAAATATTCAAAAATTTGGCCTCTGTAGGTGATCGAAGTGACCAGATTTTGATATGGCCCTCCCACTTTTATTTGATGGTATAAAATTTGTTATTTTGTGGACAAAAATTAGACAAAATTCTGAGCTAATTAAAATTCGAATTTGAATATATTGCACATGTGATCAAAGTGGCCGAAATTTTGGAATGGCCCTCCTTTTTTAATTTCAATGGTACGAAATGTTTTCTTGGATGGACAAAAATTGGCAAAAATTGAACAAAATTTTGAGCTAGTTAAAAATCAAGTTTGAATATTTCGCACTACAGGTGATTGAAGTGGCCAAATTGTGAGATGGCCCTCCCTTGTTTATTTCAATTGTACAATATTTAATTTTAGGTGGACAAAAATGAACAACATTCAGAGCTAGTTAAAATTCGAATTTGAGGATGTCGCACTACAGGTGATCGAAGTGACCAAATTTTGAAATGACCTTCCTGGCTTATTTGAATGGTAGAAAATGTACTCTTGGGTGGAGAAAAATGGACAAAATTCTGAGCTAATTAAAATCCGAATTTGAAGATCTTGCGCTACAGATGATCGAAGTGGCCGAAATTTTGGAATGGCTCTCTTGTTTTAATTTAAATGGTACTAATTTTTTTCTTGGGTGGACAAAAATGGGCAAAAATTGAAAAAAAATGAGCTAGTCAAAATTCAAATTTGAAGATGTCGCACTACAACTAAGAGGACCCAGATTTTTCTTTTTGTATTATTATAATGCCACAGGGCCACTCAATTTCAAATTCACACACACACGCACACAACAGTATCAACTTTAACTTCCGACATGGGTGACGTGGAAATTTTGTTGTAGTTGACTTGTCACTGTTATTTGTATCTTCTTCCAAAAAGATGACTGTCATGCATCATTGCCGGGAGGATGTATCACTCACCCTTTGCTTATTCTCCTTTCACATGACCATGGGAGATATTCTTAACCGACAACTATGAACCATTTAAAGATTTTGAGTCTGTTTATATTAGAAACTTGAAATTCTATTTATGAGGAAAGTTGTTCGACGTTAAAAATTATTAATTTGGTCATTCCTTTAAATATGCATTTATATGCAGTAACGACATAAACATGCACTAACCTCCGAAATATGCAAATATATGCACTATAAAACTCCGCTCTTTTACCCCAAAACACCTGAAACGAATTTCTGTTTAAAGAGCATATCAATATCACATCAGGAATAAAACATGCAGATATGCAAAAATCCGAAGTCTACTGATCACACACAAAACAGCTGAAATCCATTTCCTTGACAATAGGTAATTATGGACTACAATTGAAGAGAATTTAATTTATTTTTGAGAGGTCAACTTATTCATTGTTCTTATTAACAGTCAAATCTAAACAGTTTTACGCTTGTAAAATTCTACTTCATTTTTTCGATTGACAAGAAATAAATAAATAAATACTTCCAGAATATCGAATCACACCTTAAACTGTAACCATATGTTTCTTTCTACTGGAGTCCTACCTGATCAATGAAAAAAATAAAAATTAAGGGGAAGAAGATTCGAACACGGGTCCCTGAAACGGGAGTTCTGCACGGATCCAATGAGCTACGGAATAAGATACACAAGACTTCTACGCTATAAATATATGGTAATAACCGTAAGCTTCACTCTGTGAAAGAACTTTTTTTCCTTTTATTAAGTTTTACGATATTTCTAGTGTCTTGTGTGAACTGCAAAGAGATAGATTACGCAATTATCGATTTGATTAGGGATTGAGCTTTAAAAACTTTAAAAACATTTAATTAAATCGCGATGTGGTAGCAAGGAATGTGTACCGATTTCATTCTCATAGTAAGGAGCAAAAGATAGTATCCCGCGGAAAACATTCGTTTTCTTATGCGACAGAGAATACATCACTTGGTAGCAGGGGCGTAGCCAAGATCTGATTTTAGTGGTCGCCGGTTAAACGTTCATTTGGGAGTGTCCGTAGGTCCACCCTGGGAAAAAGTTTGAATAAAACTGCAATCTTAGGCCTTATGTTAACAACTTTTACAAATGTCGTGGGGTTCCAGACCTCCTGGCTACGCCACTGCTTGGTAGCATCCATAGTTCCTGATCATAATCAGTCTGTTCACTTCCAGATTCAGCCATTATTTTATTCTTCCAAGCCAAAAGGATGTATTCGTTCTATGCACTTGGCGCTCTTGAAAGTAAAATTATGGTATTTTAACGTGTGATTTTGCTATTTGAAAGCAAATTTATTTACCCTAATCCCGAAAACAAAACTTATGGGCGCAAGGTGCTCCATAAGCCCCGCGTGTGTGCTTCTCCTTGTTCCAATCAGAAAATTTAGTTTGGGTACTTTCTGCAAAACTATTCGCGAGATATAGAATTTCATACTCAGTACATCTGTTTACTTTGATACGGAATTTCATAGAATTGGAAGCAATTGTTTTGTGTAACTATAATTATGCAGAACAACCATGAATAAATATTTTATGTTCCTAAAAATATATGGAAATTGTTAGGAAATTTTCTAGAGAGGTGGAAAATATTTTTCCTAGGCTGGGACAACAGTAATTAAGTTAGTGCCAGGGAAAGAAGAACTAGAGACGGGGAATTTCCCTACCTTCTCCCTACAAATAAATCACTGGTCGTAACGAACGCTTTGCGCCTGATGTGAATGTCTATCGTTATGTGTGGCTCCGTGGGTGAGTGATGACCCTCCCCGTTTGTCTAGTGGCTAGCACGTGCGCCTTTGGTGTACGGGGTCCCGGGTTCGATTCGCGGTGGGAGAGCCTTTGTGATTTTAACAGTCCTTGATATTTCTGTGTTCGTGTCCCTCTCGTTCTCGGTAATTGGAAATAAAGTTAAACGATTAAAGCAAGAAAAATTAGTAATAAAAAAGTGAGCAAAGGCGATGCTTGGTAATCATAAGGTTTATGGAGCGAATACGGTCCTGGGAGTTTGCATTTTTTTTTTTTCATTCTTTTTTCCCCATACCTTAAGTTGTTTTTCTCTCTCCGTAATTATCTGATGGTCTCAACTGAGTTTTCCACTTCAATTCAACAATTGGTAGTGGGATGCTCTCAGGTTCGGGTGAGATTTACATGTCTACTTATAAAATCAAAATTTGCGACAAAATATGAATGCTATCTGATCATTTCCTCCCAATTCTAAGTTTGCACATGTGAGTGTATTTCTCCTTCATCAAGTTTGCATCTCCCGTTCTCTTATGTCTTCAGCTATGACATAAGATGACTTGGGAGCAAACCTTCAAATCATAAATGCGCTATTCCAATGGGCTCACTCTCGCTAAGCATTTGACTAAAAGTATATGTTTTCATACGAAAGGAGGGGAGCATTCGCTCTCCTTACCCTCCTGCAGAGAGAGAATATTTATTCAGGTTCTGCAAAGTCGTTTCAGATCAAACGACTGAAAGAAAGTTCATTCCAACAGGAACAGTATTGGAATTTCAGTTTTTGCTGCACTTTATCTTCACGAATAGGACTAATATCAAGTAGTATGTTTGGCATAAGAACTACACGTCTAAGATTAATCTCATTTTGGAGAAATGATGCTGTAGACGGTAGTGGAAATTTCGCTCAAGTGTACGGAAATTTTCAGTGCCTGGTGATTATGCCACCCACTTCCCTTTAAAGCTAATTCGGTTGCAATGCTTCCTGGCAAATTCTTCGCACTCAACTGGTGGATCAGTTTTGCTGTAAATCTGCATATGGCTGTACAGTAAAGGACACTTCTGGATGGTATACTCCGCATCAAAAAAAAAAAAAAAATGCGATAGCTAACACCCTGCAGTTAGGCCACCGAATATACACCTTCTTATCCCATAATCGTGTCAGGTAAAGAGACCCCCTCTCTCCTCCTTTCTTGTCTCATATACTAAAATTGGCTAACAACATCAGCGCAATTCTTATTTCAATCTACACATGTAATAGTTTCGATAAAATAAAATAACAAAACCAAGACGAAACAAGATTCATAGGTTGATGTAGGGAGAAACTGAAACACACACAATGAAAAATTGAAACCAATGGATGTCTATTACACAGAGATTCATAAATGAGGCAGAGAGAGAGAGAAGAGGAGAGAAGAAGAAGAAGAAGAAAATTGAGAACAGATAAAACTGTGGAATTCAAACGTAGTGAGAAAAGAACCTAACATTATAAAGTTCCGTTTCCATAAATTCAACAGTAATATATAAATAACGTTTGTTTTTACATATTTTTTCAGAACTATTCGAATATATAAAGAATGCATTAAACATTCATTATGTCACTTTCATAATGGATAGCACACTCAATTTTAAGTAGAAGTGTAGATCTCCGAGAAACATCTGGAATAATGTCAAAAGTTTAACACACATGCTTTGTTTCCGCGTGGTTCGATTGCAAATTCGGCAGTGTTCATTGGACGTACTTTATCCAAAATACATTCTAATATACCCAGTAGATAGCGTTGGTCATATCCCCCATTTCAGACTACTAATGGCAAAAAAATGAAATGAAATCTTTGAGTTTTACGTCCCACGGTTATGCCGGTTAGGCTAAAGGAGACGGTGATGATGAATAATGAGTGAAATGGTGGAATGAAGAAAGTGGGAGGAAACGGAGAACCCCGAGGAAACCCACGCACACGGTGTTTGTCCACCACAAAGTTCACTTGGCGGGGGCTGGGATCGAACCCGGGACCCCAAGCACCAGAGGTGAACGCTCTACCACTGAGCCACCGCGGCCCAGACTACTAATGGAAACTGAACAAAACAGCAAGAAAAGAAAAAAGAAAAGAAAGAAACGAAAAGAGAAAGAAGAAAGATAATAATAATAATAATAATAATAATAATAATAATAATAATAATAATAATAATAATAATAATAATAATAATCATAATAAAGGAATGACATAATTACAACACCAATTACATAAACATTACCTTTTCATTCAGAAAAATTAAGAATTGGTACGACGGGATTTGAACCCAGGTGGCTGCAATAGGAGTTCCCTGCTTTCACAATTTCTCTTAAACAAATCACCCCAACCGCAGTATTGTTCGCCACTGGCACCTCATGACCTTTCGACGTATTCCAAACACTACAGGAACACGAACACAGAAATACTGAGGACAGTTAAAATTCCGACCTTGCTCTTCAGAGGAATTCGAACCTCTAGTGAATTGCGTCTCATGATCATGTGGCCTCAATTCGCCATAAATTCCTCATATGAACATAAGAAAATAAACTAGTAGTTATGGAACATAAACATAGAACTGTCTATTTCTACACATGTTGATGCAATTTAAAGAATGTGAAAATAATTTCTGTCGTTTTTTCTTCTTTGGAAATCAAAAGTTATGTAAAACACGAAATATAATGTAAATCGGGACAATCCCTGCAACCGACGACCAGCGCCAAAACTTAGATTTTTCCTGATGGGGGCAAGCATTAATAAGCTTATTTCGGCCCCCTAGCAAAGTTGTTCTTCTGATTCTTGGGTCCCCTCTTTCCAACTTTCTCTTAATCTTTATTGGCCTCCCGGAGCCTGTGGGCCCTCTCGCACGGCAAGGTCTGCGGTTCCGTTAGTCACTCCCTGGGCCCATTCCATACATGACAAAGTTATTAAGGGAACAATATTGATAAATCTCAAAGCCATTTATTTCTAGAGCCCCTAATAATAGACATTTTTTACTGAAATGGGTCCAAGACTCATTTTTGTTCTATTTACCTTTTGTGTCCTGTTTTGTTTATGTAATGTAGCGACCCTTTTTGATCCTTCATTTCTAATTTCGTGTTCCTATCCTATATGGAGTAAGAAAATTTTGTCTCAAAATGGGCCTCCTCGAACGGCGGGGAGCTTCTCTAGGGGGCAGTTGCCCCTGCCCCTCACAAGTTATGGCTCTACCAATGGCGTAGCCTCAACTTGAAGAACGTTTCGTGATATTTTCCTTATTTAGAAACGTCTATATAACTTGTTTTTGAGTTAAACAAGGAAATCTCGAGTAAGTCATTAAGACACTCACACAAGTTGCTTATATTTTCTTACTTATATCTTTTTTTCTGAATCAATAGTATAACGTCCTGGAGCTTTAGGTACTGGAAGATCTTTACTGTGAGGAACTGGTCGAATAGCTGACCTTACATTTTGGTACTGAATCTGATGTTTAGATTTAGAGGTAAAACCCTTTTCATCTGTCAAGCAATAGTAACAGTCAGTTACATGATATATTTGTTCACACCAAATCATAGGAATAGCAAATTTCAAAGAAGTACGTCTTGTAGCCAGTTTCTCAAATTCCTGGAACACATAGTGCAACATATGTGTAGGGCCCAAGACTCATATTTGTCTCCAACCCTACAGCCAAAGTACAGTTAATAATCCTTTTTTAACTAAAGGCGTAAGGCTACTTTATGAGTATTAGATATAAGTTCATCACACACCTAGCAAAATAAGTCAGGTTTATATTTACACGCACGACACATTGCACTCCACTGCACGTAGCCAAACATTTATGCAGCACTTTTTTGAAATGCAGGTGCACAACATGCACTACCAAAAATGATACAATGCGGCAAACTGACCACTCCTAATGAAACACCAGTCAGCAAATAATACAATCGAACCAAAAATTACTTAAATGCTAGACCATACGACAGCATAGTTTGGCAACATAAATCTGAACTCGCTTATCACTAGATCTTAATGGGCTACCACCTGAAATGAAGATAAAGAGTGAGGAGAAATATGAGAAACTAGTGTTTCCTCGTATAACACAGAAAAAGACTCCTACCCAGTAGGAGAAAATTGGAGGGATGAGGAGATCCTCTCTTTAAGCAGCGTATTTCTTCTGTAAGCAGCGTATTTCTTGGATGATGTTTAAATGAGAGTATAGTGCAAGGTATATTTCGAATGCAACAAATTTAACTTGAACACATTTCTGCCCTAACCGGTGGTCTAATGGGTAAAGCGCGTGCCTTCGGTGCATGGGGTCTCGGGTTCGATTACCAGTAGAAGAACTTTGAATGGCACAGTGGCTCGGATTCCACCTTAAGCTGTAGGCCCACGTCTCATATAATCTCGCTGCTGAAAGGGTAAGCTAAATTTTTATAACCAAACCAAACATTAATCTATTTCATCACCACCCGTAAAAATACAGTAATTCACAATACAAAATTTCAAACTTTTCAATTTTTCTCAAAATTGGTACGTGATACATAAAACGTAAGCACAAATTTGACTTTCTCATGCGAAAATACATAAGAAAATCGTATTTGCATTTAAAGGACAGAGTTCATGTTGCACAGTATAATTGGGAACGGATGGATATGTTCTTATCCCTTGGTTGTATGCTACCGACCTTACTGTGTTGAATTTCTGGTTGCACTGTATTTAGGGTATTTTTTCTCATTTGGCGTTGCAGGAATTATTCCATTAAAAATAAGGAATTAATTATTACATTTTTTTTTCAAATTTTTGAGTTGAGTTGATTTTGAGTTTAACGTGGAATCCGAACCACATGAGCTCCTGCCGGGAATCGAACCTGTTTTCAAATTTTTATTTGTATAAACCTTTCTAAAGTTTTTAATACGTATATTACCCAAAATCTCTGAACACTCAAGCTCATTTGTTTTCATTGTTGTAAAGTTCTGACGCTCTCTTTACTTAAATAAAAAGAAGAAACAATGGTCAACCTATCCGAACGAGAAAGGATATCTATTCTGTTGATATGAGGATGGTCCGATCGCCAAAAATGATATGCGGAAGTAAGAGAAATAATTAATGAAACGTTTCGCGGTCCACAAAATCCCATTTCGAAATTTACCGTAAGTGCTTCAAGGAAATAAGAACCATAAATGATCCTTGCATTACTGTTCGACCAAAATCAATGGCAGCTAAAGACAAACAGCTTGATATTCCATTTGTTGAGAACCCTCACCTTAGCACACGTAAAACTGCTAAACAGTATGAGGAGAGGTGATTTGCAGTTTAATGTCCCTTTCAGCAGCTAGGCTATATTAGACGGGACCTATTGATTAACATGGAATCCGAACCACATGAGCTCCTGCCGGGAATAGAACCCGGGTCTCCCACGCCAAAGGCGCGTACGCTAACCACTTAGCCACGAAGAAGCTCTGAACAACATGACATTAATCACATGTCCTTGACAAGAATGTTGAAGAAAATGAAGTTCCATAAATATAAAATTCATCTGATACACCAGATGAATGAAGATGAATTTGATCGCCGTGCAGAATTTTGTGAAGATATGATAAACGAATTAATGATGATCCTACTTTTCTTTCCAGCATTGTGTTCTCACTTTGCATCTAACTGGTTACATTAACAGACATAATTGCACATTTTGATCTGGCAGCAATCCTAATTTTTCCTTTGAAACTGACTTAACATCCTGGAAAGTTCAATATCTGGCTAGCAGTGCTGAATAATACAATAATTGGCCCCTTTCTTATTAAGGGCAATTTGACTTTGAACTGTGTGAGGATATACTTCGAAATCAAATAGTTCCAGTAATCAGAGAGACTGTAAAAGACAATTTCACCCACACATTATTCCGGCAAGATGGCGCAGGACCGCACTACGGTGTAAATGTGCAGCAATCCCTTAACATGGATTTTTCAGATTGATAGAAGAGGTGATATTAAGTGGCCCGCATGTTCTCTTGATTTATTGTCATTGGACTATCCTTTCTGGGATTATCTGAAAACCCGCGTATAAAAAAACAATCCCAACCACTTTGGAAAATCTTTGTCCAATTGTTATTGAAGAAGTTGTACTTATTGAACGGTATGTCATCAGGAATGCAGTAATTAGCTTTTACTATTGAATTGGTCACTGTCAGATCGAGAATGGTGCGCAATTTGAGCAGATATTGTGAAACATCAGTTACACTTTATTCATCTGCAAATCTTATAGCTAAACAAATCGTGGGAGGCAAGGGAACTCACATTAATGAAGTACCTTGAAAAGAACGGGGAGACAGTGCGTGGCTGGCAAAGCTGATGCGTAGTCACGCATTCCGCCGCTAGGGTAACAGTAAATCAAGATGGCAGGAAACGAAGACAGGACAACGTTCTTTACTCTCGAATTTCATGTAAAACGGATTGTAGTTAGTGTTCAACGAAGTTACGGTTATGTTAAAAAACAAGTGTATGACTTCTCCTAACAATTTACATAGACTTCAAGAAGCAGTTGAATCTACTGACTCTGGGATGTTGGAAAAAGTGTGCCCAGAATTTGATTGATGTGTATCGAGTTATAAAAGGCAGGGGTGGATAGGGTCACCGGGCTACCGGGCGGTGCCCGGTGCGCCCCTTTCCCAAGCGCCCCTAGATGCAGCATCTAAAATAAATTTTCGAACGAACGGAATAAATTTTAAATCCAGAAAATCGATGCAGTGGAAACCAAGAAATGCAATTTGTTTCAAGTGAGGCGCATAGTACAAAACCGGTTGAATTTCCGATATTCTTAAAGTTTAGTCAGGCTCTCCCATCCCGACCGTAAACACCAATACTTCCGACGTCTCTGTGTACGCATAGCTTGTTATGTATTATTTTGCATTTGAAATTATGGTTAGGTTATTTTGAAAGCGTGATGTATGTTCCTTCCCATTCATATATCTTATGAAGGCCTGCTTAGCTTTACTTAAACATTCCTTTCTCCAACCCGATGCTTTAAACTGATTACGAACCTGGTGTGTACTGTCCGAAAAACTACTCAACCGTCCATGTGTATATTACAAGATAGCCAAAACAGAGCAACCACACGGGGTAATCAAAACAAGATAGCCAAAGTTCTTGCCGTTCTGGAGCAGTGATAAACAAAGAGCAATACAGTGGTCGGTACAAACCTGGAGGTTTCGAAGTAATCTCCATCAACATCCAACACCATTTGTCAACGGTCCTGCAGGTGCACAATACCCTGGTGATACAATTTGGAGGTCTGGATGCAAAGAAACTCCTGAGTGTGTTCCACAGGTCTACTTTATTTGCGATGGATCTTCCATGAAGGTAGTTGTCGAAGGAATAAAACAGGTGGTAATTTGTTGGCGCAAGGTCCGGTGAATATGGTGCATGCTACAATGTCCCAGCCAAAGTGCTGAAGGGCCTCCCGGGTCCTCTTTGCCACATGCGGCTTGGCATTATTCTGCAGGAACAGCACATCCTTGTGATTCACCAATACCGGCTCCTTGTGCCCCAATGCATGGTGCACCCTTTGCAACTGCTGATTTCGAATCCGTTAAAAATGCAGCATTATGATTTGCAGAATGGGCCAAAAAGAGATCTGAAGAATTAGAACGTGATTTGTTTGTTTCTACTGACCTACCGATAACTTACCTTCGCAGGTAGAAAGGAACGTTTACCTATGAAGGTGAAGATGAAGCTGTTTCTGATCCAATGACCCGGTATTGCATCGAAGCATTCGACACAATATTGCATGCGATAATTTTGAATATATCTTCAATAGGATTGGAGAAGCAAGATAGATACTTTATGGGATGATTTGTCGTGTTTGAACCCTAGAAACATCAACCAAATAACGGAACCTCCAGACACTGCTTTTGATAAATTTACACATCTTCTAAACGAATTTAGTAAAGGATTTCAAACGATTCTATAAAAGAACTATTGGACCTGAAAGGAAGTGGGAATCCTTGATTGAGAGTCAGTCTTGCTGACGAGTACAAAGAAGAAACGACTAGTTATGCTGATAGAAATGGTGATTCAGGATTTTAAAAATCCTCATAAGGAATGCGAGTGCAAAACGTGTTACAAACATTATCCAACGTACTGCTTTTTAATTTTGCAGATTTATAATTTGTACAGTAATGCTTATCCAGGTTTGCTAGTAGTATACAAATTTCTGTTCACTTTGCTCGTAAGCCAGGTAACATATGAAAGAAGTTTCTCAAAATTGAAATAAATTAAAAATAGGTTAAGGAGTGCTATATCTTAGGGACATTTGGAAACATTTATGTTGATGTCTGTTGAAAAGAACTTGTTACAGAATGTTTTGAATGAAAAGGTGATACACCTTGTAGCATCAAAAAGTAGTACACTGAAACATCTGCTAATTTTGTAACATAGTTAGTGTATACAACTATGTATTTTCGTACGTATTCCCAGAACTTCGTATAATACATAATACTTTGAACAATCCAGAATGATATGTTGATAAAAGAATAAAAGTTTTTAATTGTCAATTTTTGACACTATTGACTTACTGTGAAAAAACTACGTAACTTGATTTGTGATATTCAGATGCTAGTGGCCCTTGCGAGAAAAATTGTCCACGCCCCCCCCCCCCCTAATGAGGCCTATCCGTCTCTGATAAAAGGTACTCATGTTGAACACGTTTGACGTGGACCATAGCACAAATGTTTTTAGAAACCAAAAAACTCGAATTTTCTCTCATTTTACGTAACATGTACGTCATTGTGACTAAATAAACGTGAGTTAATAACCTTTGAAATCCGGAAGATCGATTGCAATAGCCCTGTATATCAATTAAGTTTCTTTGTGCTTTATCCACGTTTTGTGAATTGTTCTACTCTGACATCTCCTTCGTTATTTGTGCTTTTACTTGTTGGTGTGAAATAATGATTTTACTTACGTATATCTCTAATAGATGTGTCCATGCCACGTGATATTTAACGAACGAATATGCTCCGCTCTGCCAGACAACGTAAAACTGTTTGCGGGGATACTTGGCAATCTGCAAAATCCTCCAGATTTTGCACCAGTGTGTACGATGTGGCTGTCTGATCTGCCATAGCCATATGCACAAGTCGTCTGCCCTCGAGACCCGTGGTGTGACGCGGTCTCTGAGATTTCTGCATAACACATTTAGGGTGCCATCGAGTCAATATTCGCTGCACTGTGGCTGCATGCCGTCAAATCCGAAAGAATAAACCAGTCGCGATGTGCCACTATTCGTCCGCGATCAAAGGTCTAAAGTTGCTAAAAGGACTACTGCATTCGACAACGAGGCACCTTTTGATTGCATGCACACACTCACGTCACACTAATCGTCTACCACCGATCTGTGGTTCTCTAGCCCGCTTCCGCTTATTGTCACTATATTGCATATCCAGTGCCTCAGCTACTTTACTGTGCTGCTGTGCTAATCAATAATTAATCATATTCTGTAAATTTGGACTTCCTGGGAAGTCTCCTTCTTGGTGTTTTATTTTTAATTGCGAGCAGTGAGTTTATCTTTTTCTCTTTTTATATGGGAATTAATAACTCCCTTTATTCGTGCATGGGAATTAGGAAATGGATGTTGCAAACAATTTTTGGGTTTTCAAACACTTAACGTCAGGGCGTAAATAAATGTTTTATTTTGTTCTTTTCGTGAAATAAGTATATATATTTTTCATTTTTTCATTTCATTCTTCAGCTCCTCAAAACTTGCCAGCGCCAGCGGTACACCTGAACGAAAAACGTCACGTCACGTAGTAAACAAGAGCATTCAATAAGTGCTAATGCACCTTCTGAACAGGGTTGGATGCTCTCTCTCGCTCTTTTTTTTTTTTTTTTTTTTTGTGTGTGTGTGTGTGTGACTTGGTTGAAGGTATGTATTCTTTTGCTTCTTTACTACCCAAGGGATTGCTCAAATTTTCACCATCCAAATAGTTATTAGACCTTAGTCAACCAAACTGTGTTTGCATGAACTTCATTTGAATAAGGATGTAAGAAAGGTAAAACTTACATTTTTGTAAGGGTCCCTGGTTCGATCCCAGCTCAGGTGTGTTTCTAATAAACACCATAATTTTCTGAGCCCTTCACGGTTCTTTTATGCTCTCACATAAATTCTCATTCCCCCTCATTCATTCATAATCATTCACTTATCATTCATTATCACTTATCATTACTTATCATCATCACTAATCATTCAGTTACCATTACTTATCATTCACTTATTGGGCGTTACTGTTTCAAGTCGGATCCGAAGCGCTATTCAGGTTTCTGTAGGATGCAAGTTCATCTATTGAGAATCTAATCCTGGATATGTGTACAGAAAGTATACCCTTTAACCACTCGGGCATAAAGGTGAAATTATCATCAATTTTCTTTAGATTAAACATCATAACTGTAATGTTACATTACCTGAAGCAACAGTTTGGTCGGTAAGTATGTATTTATTAGTTCCTTCTCACAATCTACTCTTTGCGAAATGGTAGTTTTACAATAGTATTATTGTAGTGTACCAGCAACAGTAACTTCTAGCCCTTTTAATTTAGAAAATGAAGAAATGAAGTCTGTAGTTTTACATTCAACTGTTATATTCTGTAGGCTAATGGAAACGGATGGTTATTTAAAGTGAATAATTATGAAATAATTGTGGAATTAGAATGTGGGAAAAACCCGAGAAAATCCATAGACTTAATTTTGTCCACAAGAAACTCTCATAATCTAGGATCGAACCAAAGACCCCTCGCAATTTATTTCTTAATTTTCCCTTTAGCCTATAAAGGGTAAAAAAGATGACCCTTTCACTCGTCGTCCATGTCGCTCCCTTCCAAGAAAAGAAAGATAATTTTACTTTTAGTTAATGGTACTGACATGGAATATGGTACTGTGTGGTGTAGTTTTCCTTTTTGTTTTCTACATTAGTTTTGCACAACATTTAATTACTAACGGTTTAAACTTTACAAGCATTTTTCTCGATAATTCTAAAATGTCAGCAACAATTTGGATCATACCATCATTTTCAGGACATCCTTGGTGTATAAGCACGTAACGTGAAACGCAAAATAATAAATAAGTAACTAATAAAAAATTATTGGGAAATCAGATAATTTTGTATCTTGGCAACCCTGATAAAAATTGACCAATAAGTTTAGTAACTTGCAGTTTCAATCTTGTAAAAGAGTTGTGTTTAACTTTGGGAGCAATTAAGTGCTCTGAGAGTAGCATGACCTTCAATGATATGCTAGTGTTACCAAAATTTGTAATTCAGCTTGCTTTAAAAATTTTATATTTTAAACACTATTTTTTCTGTAAAATATAAATATACTGCAATTTTATCATTGTCTCTTGTCAAAATTATATCAATAAGAAATATTTATTACTGCATAAATCTTAGCAATCTTTGTTTCATATTGACGACAATAACTTATGCTTATGCCCCTTCATTGAAATTAGATATTATGGAAAAGAAGAAAGTATAAATGACGCCACTCATTTGAGACAAACCATAGGAGACCAAGAATCTGGTGGAGATAAAATGTTACGTTTTGTAGTCTTCGATAAACACAGGTGATGATGTGGTGGTAGTCAAACATAACTCCAGTTGATGGGTAAACACCTCGCCCACTACGTCACCGCAGTTGTATCTAGGTAAATGTATAGTATATAGGTAAAATTCTGAAGAAGCTGCCCAAACTAATACAACAAAAGTAACCAAAGCAACAATTATATTAATTACACTTGTGTAAGAGTTTCAACAATATAACATTTCCTTCATCAGAACGTGTCTGATGAAAACAATTCTACATTGCAGAAATTGTTACTTTGGTTGTTAATATAATTGTTACTTTGGTCAGTTTGGTTTTATTAATATATGTTAAATATTTCCAAAGCTGTAATGAACGATACAAAGCTTCCTTATTAGTTAGTTTATACAGTGTTAGGTTTGGAACTTGTACATAATCTTAAAATAGTCTGTTTAAATGTATATAATATGGAATATATATTTTAAATGTATATAAATGGAAAAGACCTCAAGTATTTAAAGATATTTTATACCACTCATGGGAGATAGAATTACCCACTCTCCCATGAAAGATTTATATGAGATTGCAATTAATACACCTAATTGGGACGAACACTTGTTTCAACTATATCCATGATATCCCAGCATCCTTCGCCTCTCGTTATTCAATCAAACGAGAAATAAAAACGTAACTAACTGCTATACTTAACATGTAGCCTTGAGAGGATTCCACTAAGTTGGAACTTGGCACCAACCATTAAATGACTTGGCACTTTTACAAAATGCTGATAGCCAGCTGTACTGGGAAGATTCCAATTTGTATTACACCTCCAAAATTTCTTTAAAAACATCATTTCGCACACTCAACTTACCATAAGATAAAATTTAGTTCTTAAGAATTCCCCATACAATATACTGGAACATATCTCAAGAAACATTCTTAGTGTCCACGTCATTTCAGGGACTTTAGTTATAGCTTTGTTCTTCTTTTCCTCAGCAGTAACGGTGGAATTTCAGAGATTTCTTTCCTGACTAAAATTTATCCCCTCTTAGAGAATAAAATTTTCATCTATGATAGGAGCAACTTTCCCTCTATAGATTTATTTTCAAATAATCATGCAGATGACTACCAAAAGAGCAAAGAACTTGCACTTTGTGGAGAACAACTAAAACAACAATTTCATTTGAGTTAAATTAATTTATAAACCATCTCACTTATCAACCATTTTGTAGTGGTTAGAATTATATTAAAGATATAATTCATAACTTGAGTTAATTTTCTAAAAATTGAGACCTATCTAAACGAAAACTTTTTCAAACCAAATTTCATTTAAATTTTTAGAACTCCTTCTAAGATGTAGTTCACATCATCTCACAATTTTTGTAAATACTCCATTGAATGAACTCTCAGGAAGTTAACATTCATTTAAATTGCATACCGGTACCTTAAAAGATTATTTTGTCCTGTGAGAGCTTGTGTGATTCGTATTCCATGTGATTATTTTTGTCATCTTTTATACATAATAAATTAACATGTTTCTCTTGCTTATTCTTTGTTATTTAAAGCGGATACACATTCTATTTTTCATCATAGCTAGAAGCATTAATGGAAATGTTACTTTTTTTTTAAAGAAAAACTTTGGTATATCTTTTAATTGTATAGGAAATTCAATACTATCACAATATTTTTTTTTATAACTCATTACTATTTGATTACAGTGTGAAGGTCTTTCGTAGTGGGAACATCGGTCTATAGGTTTTAATAAAGTTGCAATAGAATACAAGAAACATCTATTGTCTTTATTTTTAACATTAATTATTGCTTTTTAGTTTTAGTTGGTTTCCATAGATCAATATAAGAAGAAGCTGTTGACAGTACATATTTATTTAATCTTATTTTTAGATATTTTATTTGATGTAATGACCATACTAAACCTCCACCTTAAGATTATTCAATTTCTCTACGAAGCTTTTGGTTTGTGTGGTATATATTCATTTAGATCAGTTGATTCTAAAAATTATCTCATTTGATATTTTGAAATTAAATTCTCGTATTTCTTTATATTTAAAACAGTCACAAATGAAAACAAGGTTAACTTTAACAGAATAGAGCCTTAATTCTTTTTTGATTTTATTAATAACAACTCTTCCATCTTTCTCTTTCTTTCTCTTTTAAAAGAGAAAGAATTTACTTCTTTTTTCTTTTAACAATATTTGTTTTTCTCTGAATGTTGCTAATAGTTTGAGGTATTGATGAATTAGTATAAGTCGATCATACATTGAATCGCTATATCTTTCCATATTTATTATATAAAAGATCTTTTAAAATGTGTATCACAAAATGAAATTATGTATATTTACACACATAATTTACAAGAATTGTGTTTTTTAATGTCATACGCTAAACAAGTATTATCTTTTATACCTGTATTTGATTGTGCGTGTGATAAATTAAGTTGTTACGATAATATTAATGAAGATACCATTCATTTTAGCATTTCTATTAACATGTTAGATCATTTGTTCAAATAAGTAACTAAAGAAAATGACATATACATTATAGAAGATATTCTTTTTAGACATGTTATGAAATCACTCTCTGAATAATAATGATCCAAAATATATTATAATGAATATGAATTTGAGAATTTTACAGAAAATTTGATACCTAAATATCAACACAAAGTCAAATGGAAAATAACATCACGGAAGCAATTATCAGATTTCATAAAATAGTTTGCAGATAAGATTAATTGGAAACTAATTTATGAATGTTCAGAATTATCAGACTTTATAAAAATGCAGATAAAGTTGATTGAGAAGAAGTATTTTTATATCAAAATTTTTCTGAATATTTTATTAATGAGTTTATAGATAAAGTTGATTTTAATAACATTTCTTACGGAAGCAAACTCTCAGAAGAATTTATGCTTAAAACCTGAGAACGTTATAAGAGATTATGCTGATAGAGTAGATTGTAATTTGATTCCAATAAAACAACGCTTATCTGGAACTTTATTTTAAAATTTAGAGATAAAGTGTTTGGGTATAATATTTTGTAATATCAAGATCTTCCTTTAGAGTATATATATTTGTATTTAGACACTATTTAGATTGGAGAATTATTATAATAAAATATCGTAATAATTCTGTTTAGGTGATGTTTTAAATATGTTTGAGGTAAACATAAATTTTATTTAATCATTAATTTTTAACGAAGTCCTTTTATAAATGATATTTATGAAAGCTATAATAAATAGTAATAGATATGTAAATGGTACTCATAAAAATTACTTTCTAATTTGTAACTCCTTAATCTTATGCTCTAATTCCTTAATTCCTTTTCAAGGTTTTTTTTTAATTTTAGTCTTTCGTTTTCAATTTCCTTTTCTCTCAACCCTAATTGTACCCTCAGTCATTAGTTTTCCATTAATAAAGTCTTTTACACCACACTCAAAACAACTTTACAGGACATTAAAATATATTTTCGTAGCTTGTGTTTGCTGTTTATTTAATAGTAGTACTTCGTTAAAGTTATCATATCTAAACTTAACGTTTAAGTTGTCAAAAAATTTAGAAATTGACAATTCTGCGTCTGATATATAGCTTGAATCAATGTTGAAATATATTAAGAGTTCAATATTTCATCCTTCTATAATAGAAAATGTTTCATTGTGTTCAATAATTCTTTTCTTTAAGTCTTGTGTTTTACCATATTTACATACTGTATTATCATCCTCGAAATCTTGATTAGTCATAGAATCTGTTAAATTTCTTACTGATCCTAAATTAAACAAATAAATGCAACAAACAGGTGTGTCAAATTTAATTAAAACTTATTTGACTTCTTTATTTTTTCTTCTAGCTTCTGTCTTCAGACTTCTAACTTTGTTTTGTAATTTTTAAAATCATTTTTACATTCTTTATATTCTTTTAGAAGTGATATATTATGAAAGAATTGCCAATATTTGTACTTTACATGCAAATAACTTTGAAACTCATTTTGGTACGTGAGCAATTATATACGGATGAAAATATGTTCCTGATATTTGTCTTGTTTAGTTATGTTTTATGTTAGGACCATATATTGTAATGGGTTCCCAAGGCCAGATCTGAACTTCGGGAACTTTCCATTGACGTGTTTGAATTGAATTGACACCTAGGTCCACATCTGGACTTCACAAAAGAGTATTGAATACATCAATAGTTTCTTGTGCATTTTCTAAACGAGTTCATTTTTAAACCTCTTTACCACCGTTTTGACTGTTTTGTAGCATTTACGTTACCATTGCGATAATCATTTGACTTAATCATAATAACAATAAATTTATTTCCATATAAAACTATCTGATATTATTCTGTTTTAGTTTTCTTTATTAATTTGAAACATATTTATCGTAGTATCCATCCTCCTTTATTAAACAGAAAATCATTATTTATGAAATTAAATTGACTTGAAAAGTTTTCTTTAAGCAGATCTTGTTTCGCAAAACTGTCTAATGAAATTAATATTTACCACCATCATCACAAACTTCAGGAACTTTATATAACCATTACGATTTCTTTAATGGATCGAATTCGAACACTTATTTTTTTAACGATTGTTATTATTTTTAGTAAGAAATGAAATCTTTAAGTTTAACGTCTCACGGTTATACCGGTTAGACTAAAGGAGACGGTGATAATGAGAACTGAGTCATGGTGGAAAGACTACAAGGTGGTTGCATGCGCATGTCGCCTGGAGCGCTGTCGTGGCTGTGACGTCATTTGGTTTGCAAGAGACAACGGGAAATGGCGCGGCTTTAAGTGACAAATGGAAATTCTTTGTTACTTTGTTCTTTTAAATGATATCGAGAATGCCTAACTGTGCAGTGTACGGCTGTAGTAATTATTGCAGAAAAACTAAGGGAACTAATATAAAATACTTTAGGTTTCCTCAAAAAGAGGAGGAAAGTCTCCAGAAATGGATTTTAGCTTGCAGGCGACAGGATAAAATAAACCTAAAATATGGTTAAGTTTTACATAAAAGTAATAAATAAATGCAATGTTAAATGAAATTATAAAAAAGCGATTTCATTATGTAGTTTCTTTTTAGTATTAATAGTATGTAATAATAGTATATAGGGCTACAGTAGCTTTTGCTAATTCTGCATACAAAAATCCAATAGTACGATTTAAAAAGACGAACTTTGAGGCAAGACCCGGATTCGAAATCATGAGGGAGGGGAACCAACATAGGTGATCATTTCTATCATCATTTCCTTCTACATAAGATATTGAGACAAAATTTTCCCCACAGAGGCAGGCATGTAACTCGAGAAGGGAGGCACGATGATCTAGGAGGCTTACCTCCCTCGAGTTACGCAAATGGAGAGCATTGAACACGTTAAAGTAGTTCAGGTCCCATTTCATTCTGGAGTTCTGCATTCCCGTAGCCTCGGTGCTAAAACGGGACGTTGCACTTCAAATTAACTAACGAATGGAAGGTTCGTAATAACGATTAATGGTTACAAAGATATATAACAATATATTAGATCAAGAGAATAAAGTATCCACCTACCATGTCAGGGCGACATTGTCGAGACATTTTTACACTCAGATATTGAAATTTTTGTTCATTTTAATCATAACTTTGGATAATTACATATACATATTTAGGGGCTCCCTCCAGAATTACAAAATTAAGAATGACTGCAGTAAATTTAAAATATGGTTGATTCTCAACCAATCAAGGAAGCACGGTGGCTCAGTGGCAGAAGGCTCACCTCTGATGCAAAGGATACTGGTCCGCTTCTCGGTCAAGTGAGTTTGTGGTGGACAACATCGTGTCCGTGAGTTTCTCGGGGTACTCCCGCATTCTCATCCCACCAAATTCCACATAATCATTCACTTGCATTTATCTTTTGTCTTCTTTAGTCCACGGGACAGAGAAGAGAAAACTTATCAAGAAAATGAAGAAAATTATGTAATTTTATGGTTTATATGTTTTCTAGTCTAGCTGTAACACCCCTACATCGTCTTCACCTACGCCTAGTACTTTGTTTCTTGCTTGAAATAGTCAAGTTGCAATTTCTTTGTTTGAGGTTCTTTGTATATACATATTTCTATATATTTTTAGAACAATAGTATATGTAACGTTTTATTTCGTACAAATATTTAATAATACAGTTTGTTATGGCGTAAATTTTGACACTAATATTCAGAGAACTGTCAGTTTCACCAAACCTTTAGTTTAAATACAAATTCTATAAATAAGATGATTTTTTTTTTATAAATAAAAAATAAAAACGATGTTTAAAATATTAAATACGCGCGTCTCTGCTCAATGAAGTTTTTAACCTCCCCCTGAGATTCTGACGAAGCTTACGTGGGAGCAACCTCTTAAAGAAACTGTCCAAGCATAACGAAAATATACGTGCGTGCATTTCTGTTAACGAAAACCATGAATTCTCCCTTGAGACATTCTCAAAATTTATATGGGGTCATCAGTAAAGAATTCTCTTTCAAGCAAAATAATAATAGTAAATCAAAACCGATCAGTGTGTTACGAACAGTGACGACGCCAGAGGGGGGCAAGGGGGGCGAGCGCCCCCCTGGTGGCTACTCCTGCCCCCCTGACTGACATTCAGACTGCCCCCCCAGACTCCTACAATCATATAATCAATCAAAGCTTTCTACATATAGTATTTTATATCAGTATCATAACCAATCTCATTGTCAGATCGTACTATCTATACATTTACTATGTGGCAGATTAGTCCTCAAGCTTTCTTCTTTGAGGTCTGGGTATGCATGCATATTTCTGTTTTCTAATTTAGCGCCTTTTCCGGTAAATTTTAGTTACAGTTCTTTCTTATGAATTTTAATTACTGTGCCTAGTGAACAATAGTAGATTTGGTCGACTTGTTTTCTTCTCATTGGATCAACTTCGATTAGAAAGAAAAGAAAGGTAAAACCAATTACATAACTTGTTTGTATTTATCCAGCTTTGAAGTTTTCAGTTTCATATTTTGTTTTATTTAAAGGCTCTATACTTCTATTTCCTGAAACATTATTCTCGGCTTTCAATATTCGGAGGATGGGCTTACAACAGCTTAATTTGCGACTACCAGGGCTTAATTTTTTGAAGGAAAAAAAGTTGTGTTTTTCCTTCTTGCAAATGATAATAATAATAAGTGTATGGAATTAAATCGATTATTTATTTAGCTCCCAATAAAACGTATTGTCAGAGTGTTGATCTTTAATTAGTAATTGGTATGCACTAGTGCTCCCTTACTTATTTTGTTTCAAAGTACTGACATGACGTCTACCATATTGACTAGAAATGTACGTGGAGCCAGGCGCGGATCCAAGGGGAGGGCTATAGGGGCTATAGCCCCCCCTTGACGCTCAGATATACACTGGATAAAATGGACTTCAATCCTGCTTTACACTGGATAAAGCGGTAAACTATGGATTAGCCCCTTCCTTGATCATATCCTGGATCCGCCTCTGCGTGGAGCTGCTGGAAAATTCGTAGCCCAACCCAGGAGTGCACGTGGAATGGTGAAGTTTTACTTCTTCTACACTTCCCGTGAGTCAATATACTACCTTGTACAGTGCTCCAGTTTTGCAGAAGTTAAAAAAATCTGGAGACTTCCTCGCACCAATGTTCGTAACACTACCCTTATCAGATCTGAAGTTCAATCAGATCTAAGTCTGGGAAATAAATACAGGCAATAGTTAGACGGAGCTAAATCTGGGGAATGAGGATGATGATCTAGATATTGAAATCCTAGATTATGCAATGCTAATTGTGTTCACAGGGGTTCGATTGACAGGTGTATTCTCTTAAAGGAACGATTGACAGGTGTATTCTCTCAATTCCTTTCTTTTCATTTTCCGCGGTGTTAAACTTTGAATTTTTGTTTCAGTTTTGTGAGTAATGTAGAAAGTCTGAATTAAATATCTGACCGTTGCGGAGGTACTCTATGAGTACGACTCCATACTTATCCCAGAAGAATGTTGCAAACAGTTTTTCAACCTACTTCTGTCTCTTGAACTTCTTGGGGCGAGGGAGAAATGAGTGCTACTACTCCATTGACTGTTGTTTCGATTCAGGATCATAGTGGTACAACCATATTTCGTTCATGGTTACTATTCGTGAGCGAAATGATCAGCATTACATTCAAACTGGAATAAGACTTCTCTTAATGCCGTCACTCTTTTATTCTCCTGACAGATTTTTTGGGAACCCACTGTGCCAAGAACTTGCGCACACCCAAGCCATTCTGAATTATACTACCAACGAGTTCCAAAGAAATGCCCACAATCTTTACTGAGACGGTAAAAACTGGGGAAGGGGGTTGCAGCCAGACCTCAGACTATAATAAGTATATCGTGAGTTTAATAAACACTTTAAAAAGTGTTTAAATAATAGCTTAAATTCTCTTTGTCAGTCAAAAAACTTGGGTGGTGTAGGAACCCCGGCCCCACGTTATATCTACCACTGGCTGAAATGCTGTAATTTTCAAGAATAATGTCACAATTTGCATTCATGATTTCGGGAACAGTCACTGGATGTAAAGTCATCCTGAATGTAAAGCATAATTTGTTGAGAAACCGCCACGTTTGAACTAAGCCATCAATTCTTCACCACTGTATATAATGGAGGAGAGTCCCGTAGTGTTTCACTGATTTTCTCATTAATTTACTTTGGTGACTATCCTTGATGGAACAAAAATGTTATAATAGTTGTGATCTGGATGTTCGTGAAATTCGCTGTTTGGGCGCACATAATCACTTCAGAGGCCTGAGAAAGCAATAAGAATTTCATTATTAATATGAAAATTTGTTTTCATTATTAATATGAAAATTTGTTGAAAACATGAAAATTTGTTTCAAAACTACAGTTTCATCTTTCTACGGTTGGATTACGAGATTTTCAGCAGCCCCTCGTAAATTATATATATATATATATATATATATATATATATATATATATATATATATATATACACGTTGCATATAGTACTAGACGAATTTGTTACTTGTAGCAAACGCGAAAGTAATTCAATTTAAGTTTCAAAAGTTGCATTGAAAAATATTTCATGCGCAGACGTTACTTATTTGTTAGTTACAAATTTTACTTGAAATAAGTTTATCATATAGGCCTAATATAAAAACAACAACGAAATACAAAATGTAAAGTAAGTCAAACATAATAAATGTCATTTTTGGTGTGGAAAATAGCCGCCCCCCCCGAAAATGTATCTGCCACTCCTTTGCCCCCCTAGGAACTTACAGCTGGCGTCGTCACTGGTTACGAAAATATACTTGAGCATACATAAATATATAATAATGAAATGCATTAACGACACACTGTGTTACAGATTATTCAGGCCTATACATACTCGAGTGTATTACTTCAGATGTTTAAAAAAGAAAAGAAAGAAAGAAAGAAAAAGCAGAAAATGTAGTGAGTAATATTGGCTTGTTCAAGCTTCAAAGTTGTTTAATATGAACTGATATTGCTGTTTTTTTTTTACTATTGTAAATATCTTCCTTTGAATTCACTTAACTTAAGCATCGATTACATTACGTTTATATAATTATTATTTGTACTAAAATTTTTACTTCGTTGAAGATCACTATAAATAGAAGAGAAGTTTGCGTGTAAGATACCAGCGAGCAAGCGCTTGTTACAAGTTCATCTGACTCTCGCTGGCCACGTCTGCGACCAAAATGACGTCATGCGCCAGAGCGACAAGAATGTAGCACTGATTGCACCCACCTTGTAGTCTTTCCACCATGAACTGAGTTAAATGGTGGAATGGAGAAAGTGGGAGGAAACGAGAGAACCTCGAGAAAACCCACGAGCACGATGTTTGTCCACCACAAAGTCCACACGGCACGAGCTGGGATTGAACCAGGGACCCCAAGCACCGGAAGTAAACGCTCTACCACTGAGCCACCGCGCCTCCTATTTTTAGTAAGAGTGGAAGAACTTACAAGGGACATGTTTCGGTTCGAACGCGAGGATCAACATAAAACTTAGTAGATATATACAGGACTAAGTACTGACTACTGTATGGTATGTCATTCCCGTGTAAAACTCGTTTTCCGCCGACAGCGATACCTATCCTTCGAAACACTAGCAGTTAGATTCTTCGTTATAGGTACTGAGTGAAGATTAGTCAGATGCGTCAGTGTATGGTAGTAAGCTCGAATTAGTGTTAGGTGTGATAGTCAGTGTGGGTAAAATGGGGCTGGCTGCTAGCATTAACCCCCTTCATGTAGTTGAACTGATAAAAGACAAACTAAGACGCAGATTTGAGAATCAAACATCAGTTGGAGCAGATGAGTCATTTGCGACATTTTGGTGCAATTTAATTATCAATAAGTACGAAAATGAATTAGAAATGATACACAGATCGACACTCGACAGAGATGATAAAGAAAATGTTACGGCACAGAAAGATATCTATGATAGCAGTTCAGAGCGGGAAGAAGACAGCAGTCCAGAGTGGGAAGAAGACAGCAGTCCAGAGCGGGAACAAGGCATTAGTCAAAGCGAAAACGACGTATTTTCAGCATGAAAACTGAAAAGAACAGATATTTTATCCCAGTTTACGGACGAGGAAGTCCGGAGTATATACAAAGATTATCATGAAGGAGAATACAACTCGTACAGGAACATTCTGACACGACAAAAGAAAACTATTTCCTTCAGTAACTGCAAACTTATTTTGGATTCTGAACATGCACTGTCTACGAACTCCGCTTCATTTAAAGGGAATGGGAAAATGTAACTCCAAACAATGAAGTGCGAAATCATCAGATTATTTGACGAGGCGCGAGAGCATGGAACATCAGTGCATTACTGGTATTTACAGTACTGGGCTCTCCACGCGATAAAAGAAGTTGGCTTATCGTATTTCAAAACGGAGCCGACTTTCATTGAAAATCTTCAGAAATAAGCAAGCATTATTCCACGAACGATTACGACCTTTATCAAATACTCTGATTATTTCACATTTCACTGTTTGGAGTTTCATTTTCCGCTCTGGACTGCTGTCTTCATCCCGCTCTGAACTGCTATCATAGATATCTGTGCCGTGACATTTTCTTTATCATCTCTGTCGAGTGTCGATGTGTGTATCATTTCTAATTCATTTTCGTACTCATTGATAATTAAATTGCACCAAAATGTCGCAAATGACTCATCTTCTGCTCCAACTGATGTTTGATTCTTAAATCTGCGCCTTAGTTTGTCTTTTATCAGTTCAACTACATGAAGGGGGTTAATGCTAGCAGCCAGCCCCATTTTACCCACACTGAATATCACACCTAACACTAATTCGAGCTTACTACCATACACTGACGCATCTAATCTCCACTCAGTACCTATAACGAAGAATCTAACTGCTAGTGTTTCGAAGGTGGCGCTGTCGGCGGAAAACGAGTTTTACACGGGAATGACATACCATACAGTAGTCAGTACTTAGTCCTGTGTATGTCTACCAAGTTTTATGTTGATCCTCGCGTTCGAACCGAAACATGTCCCTTGTTAGTAACAATTCCACAACGACGTTTCAGACAAATTTACGACCCATATTAGTCCTAAATAATGACCCGTTTGTATTCATGAATTGTTTACGAAACACTCGAAATTTTCTGACAGTAGGAATCGAGATTTTAGACTGTGACGTCACGCTGTTAGTTTTTCCCTTGTGTCGTTTCAATTCTAAATTGTAAGAACGAGAGAAATTTACTATTTTTCATGTTATTATATATACATCAGAAATATCTACATTTTAAATTATATTTTTTTCTCAATATCCATTGAGGGACTCGAACCGTGGACCCCTAACTCCCGAAAGGAATGTTCAAACCACTATCCTAAGATCGCTCTTTTAAGTACGAGTCAAGAAACACTCGTCTATATAGCAAATTGCAAACGTTTGCGATTCCAATATTTTATTAATGATGAAACAGTGATTTCGGTCATGGTAAAATTCTGTAGTAAAGAGAATTCAAGTTTAAATTTTTAAAAAGACCGAAAATATCTCCGTAACTTATCTCTATTATATTCGCTAATTCTCATTTTACAGGTACTTCCAGTAACCTTGAACGACAGGGACACGAATACATATAGATCGAGGACATGTAATATTTCAAAAGCTCTCCTACCGGGAATCGAAACTGAGATCCCGCCTGCTGAACTCTGATGAGTGGGGTGCCTGATTCGTTCCCAAGGCAAGTAAGCTTCAGTCGGGCACATCGTGCTCGTGGGTTGGGTTTTCTCGGGACACTCAGACAAATTCTGTATGAGGGCACATTGTATAAAAATCTGTAAAATCGCCCGTAGCGTTAGGCAGAAGTTACAAAATGGCCGGGATTGCAGAGAATTGTCAGGACTATCACGATATACCCTCTGCATACGTCCCTCCAACTAGCTAAATCTTAAAACGGAAAGTTTCGAGGCAAATTTCATGTAGAAAGTAGGGATACAGAACTCACAAGAGCCATAAGAAAATTTGTTTTTAAGTAATGGTTATGCCGGCTAAGCTACAGAAGACGTCGATGATAAGAATGAAAGAAATATTGGAATAAAGAAAGTGAGAGGAAGCGGAACCCGGAGAAAACCTACACACAGAGAGTTTGTTCAGCACAATGCCCACTAGGCGGGAGCTGGGTGGAAGAGGGTGAACCATTAAATTAACCACACTTCAGTAATAATAATAATAATAATAATAATAATAATAATAATAATAATAATAATAGTAATAATAAATAATGGCATTAAAAGTTTTATAGTTGTCCTAAAATTTTGCAAAACTTACTTAAACGTAGGGATTTTGGAGAAGGGTTTCCGTACCTTCAAGACACACCTCGGCAACTACCCACATTTTAAACAAAAGCTTTCCACTAAAGTTTCATGTTGAAAGTATTCTACTGTATGTTTCAAGGAAAATAAGTGTAATAAAAATAACTGAATATCACGCAACATTAAGGCATATAATAAACTAATTTTTAGGATACGCAGAGGTAAATATAAAAACTTTGCTACAAAAATACCTACACAGACCATAATTCAATGAGCTATGAAATACAAAGTAACAAAAAGCCTACAAGATTAGTCTACAGAGCAATTGTTACTTAAAGAATGGACATACACTATTTCGAGAATCGAGATAAGACGAGAAATGTTTACGGTACTTTTCCTCTCGTCTCGATTCTCATCTCCAAAGTGAGACGATAATTTGAGTTAGCCTTGTCCCGTCTCGAATGTAAAATGTTAATTCTCATTTTTTGTTTGCTTTAGAAACGAGATGAAAAATTCCTCTTCTCTTGGGCAACATTAAACAAAACAAAAATATTCTTGCCAAATGTCATGTTTCTGCTTGTAATGGTATGACCTGAGCGATAATTAGCTCCTAGCTTTTAATCTTCTACGAGATAATAATAATTATTATTAGTTTATTATTATAACTATTATTATTCATGAAGATATGATAGTTCAAGTATTGAAAAATCCGAGTATTCAAATATCTGAATATAATAAAACGTATGTCATCGTCGATCAATCGCCATCAACAATCTTAAAGTAAAAAAATGCCCGACATGGATTCGAATCAGGAACCTCCAGATTACTGCTCCAGCGCCTTGACCACTGAACCACGGTCACTACATGGTAAATGAATCGTCTTTAGTCTTGTTACTGTAGGTTTCTTTGCCTCCGCTTGCAAAGTTGTATGTTATATTTCTTCGTTTCAGAACGTCTTTCGTATTTCTTTTATGATGATATAAGTGAATAATCTTCGGCAAAATTTATATTAATAACTTGAGTTGTTCTTAAACCTTTGGTTCACAAGTTTGTTTCTTCTCCACACGAAACCACAGATATGACTGATTTAATTCTCATACTCTGCATTTGTTTGAAAGCAGTCGCCATTAACTGATCAATGATTTATATCCGCCACGATACATTGTAAGTTACAAAAGGTTTACGTCCTATCTGAACGGAACATCCACCGAGTCAACTTTTGAAATATTACATTAAGTGAGCTTTCAACGTAGCTAAAGGAAACGTATGTGAACGAGTACATAAAGTTCTCCGTAGCAGATTGGATAAAGTCATGGTTCTATAACTACAAGGTTCGTGGTTCAAAGCCCCTTTCGGTAGCTTCAGATCTTTTAAATTCTTAATTCCTCAGTTATCAAGATCTTTCTCTCCATTCGTAATCATCTGATGTTCTAAACAGAGTTCTCCACCTTAGTTTTACAACTGCCTAATGTGATCCTGGCAGTTCGAAACCTCCCTTCTTCTGTTTCCCTAAATCACAATTTTGTTCATAATACGAGTGCTGTCCGATCATTTTTCCCCAATTCTTAATCTATGTATATAAATCATCCCTCTCTGTCTCCATACTTGAATCTCTCTCTCTCTCTCAATGTCGCCCAGGAACTCGTATGGCTTGAGATCAAATCTTCGATTCTTGAAACCAAATGTAAGCTCTCTAACAATGTGCTATCGTAACTCTATGGGTTTTTTGCTAAAAGTAGTGCCTTTTAGATTTTATTTGGGGGGAGGGGTGATTCTCCGCCGACATAACATTTTCACTTGCTTACGTATTTATGAAGCTCAAGGGAGGGGGAATTACACCCTCCTGTTCTGCCCAAATGACGCCCATGGAGCTTTTGCTTGCAATCACTGAAATGAAATGAAATGAATAATTGAATAACAATAATTTCTGTCCGTAAATATTTTAGAGCTCTGTGCGTGCATTACAGACTTTAGGAAGCACAAAACCTGCTGCCGTTATTGGCAATTTCCATAGATTTCTTAGGGAGCATCTTACTAGTTTGCAGTCTTTAAAGAAGGGAAAGAATGAAACTAAAGGTCTTTATGAAGCTCTGGAAACATTGTGTGACTCTTTTTTTAAATTTAGGCTCTTAAAAATATTTCAGAACAAACGAATGGAAAAGACTGTTTTAAAGCTATAACATGTAAACTTGTTTCATGTTTCTTTTTCAGCTGAATGGAAAGAGTGTACTACGTCACACGCACTGCTTTAGACAAGGAGAGGTGGAGGAAGGAGAGGAGTTGGATTGAATACTAGAAGCAACTAATCGATTGAGACATGTATTTCTGGATGCATAAGAAAACGGGGCAAGAGTTTGTTATTAATTTGGACTTAGAATTAGTTTAACGATTTCTATGCCACTAACTGTGCCTGTGTTGAACAAAAGGTAATGAAATGGCGTCAAGTGTAAAGGGTTATAGTGATCGCACTCTGAAACAAAATGAATTTTATGACGGAGTCATTAAAAATAATAGTAAAGAAGCATGTGGAAGTTTTATTATCTACAGTAGCTGTAATAACTCCTGTCAATTAGAACACTGTGATTGCGCAAGTAAAGAAAATTGCTAAAGTAGATATAGCGGTGTCAACATATTGCATATGAAAGCAAATGAAGATCGGAATGTTAACCTATTGCAGAGTGTCATTTTCTCAGAAATACATATTACGAGAAGAACTCGACTCATTGCGTTCAATTTTAAGTCTAATTCAAAATGACATAAATGACTCAAACAAGAAATGTATGTGCAAAAGTAAAAACTTCCTTAGTGCAAATGAGAAAAAAATCCTCCCCGTAGTTGGAATGAGATTGTACAGTGCAAGGCAAATACTTCTAGCAGTGAATTCTGTACAGAAACATCAAATCGTTTATTCTCAAATGAGGAAAAATTTAGTCTTGAAAATTCAACTGGCTGTAGCGCAAAAGGACAAATAAAAATGACATACAGTGTTAGCTCCAGAAATAGATATGACTTACTTACCGAAACTGAAAATCAACAAGCTGGAGAAACAATCATTGATCTGGAAGAAAAAATAAAACGTCGGTAAATTGTAATCGAGGAGTGACAGAATTTAGTTCTCAAACATCGTGGAGAAAACATACGTCCCACATAAATGAGCGAGTAAAACAGTACGGAAGTGAAACATCTTCAACTTTATCTACTGATAAGAAAGGTAATCAATTCTTGAAAAAAAAACTGCAAGCATTGTTGCTGAAATAAGAACAATCATAAGTGAAATAGTAGAGCGTCCCAAGGTAAATATTATTGAGGATAGCCATAGTCGTGATTGTGCTCCAGAAATCAAACATATTTTTGGTAATGTCTATGAAGAATGTGGTATAGTAAAGCTGGGTGCAAGAGCAAAATATATTTTGAACGTAAATCCTTCTCTAGTACATGTGACTCTCGTGTGGTTTGGGCTGGAGCTAATGATGTAGCAAGGAATGAATCGGGTGAGATATTTAAAGAAATGTGCAAGTTTTCGGAATCTGTAAAAGGGTGAATGTTATTGTAGTAGGTATTCCTTATAGGCATCTCTTGTGTAAATGATGAAATACGTAGAGTAAATAACAAACTCAGGAAGTGGGTTAAACTATACATAAACTGTACATTTGTTGATGTTGATGTAAAGAGATCTTGCTTCACAAGACATGGGCTTCACGTAAATAAAAAAGGTAAAGAAACATTGCAAAAACACTAGCATTCACGATAAAAATCAAACCAAACTGCAACCAATTCCTCTGCCATGGCATGAAATTAATTCCCCAATCACCTTTGATGATCAAATCAATATATCACTAATGACTGATACAAGTATCCAAGTACCAACAGTAAGTTACGATTCAAGTGCAAATGTAAATAATAAAGATTCAATTACAAAGGTGGTACTCAGGGATCTAAGTGTAAATTTTGGGAAGGGATAAAAACAACAAAAACCAATGAGTAACAAAAAGTGTCCAAAAAATCTATCAGATGATTTTTAGTGATGATAAGCACAAACTAAACCAAGGATAATACCGATAAAAAAATCTATCATCAAAATGTGCAGGGGAGGAACACTCAAAAAAGGATTATGTTAGAAATAGCAATGCTAGATGATTTACGCGATGTAGATATTATATGCTAAACTGAACACTGGCACAAGGTAAATGAAATAGAGTACCTAAACGTAGAGGGTTTCAAATTACTAACAAATTCAAGTAGGTGTAACATGAGAACAGGGGGTCGTGTATATTGGTTAAAGAAGGTTTGAATACAAACAAAATTACGAAATTTGAAAACCTAAATGTAGATAAACATTTTGAAAGTAGCAAAATAGAATTATTGCAATGTAATTTAGTTATAGTATGTGTATATATAACACCTGATGGCAATATAGACTTATTCACAAACAAACTGGAAACAATTGTAAGATATTACCATGAAAGAAGAAAAACGTAGCAGTAATACGGGATATAAACGTTGATTTTTTGAAAACTGAAAAGATTGATTTGAAATTTAATGTCATGTTAGAAGCATATGGTCTAAAAGCAATCATACGAACACCTACTAGAATAACTGAAAATAGCAAAACAGCAATAGATCAACTTCTGATAAATGAGTTAACATTAGATAGTCATGCTAGGGTAGTAAACACTGGGTTTTCTGACCATGTTGGTCAAAGCTTCACTAATGATGTACCAATAAATAAAAATACGTCTTTAAAACGGGAACAAGAAAAATATAGTTATATAAGCGGAATTTCAATACAAATAATAGCATGCACTTTAAAATTATAATTAAAGATGAAAATTGGGAAGAAGTATTCTTACACAATGACTTAAATGAAGCTTGGAACGTTTTTCTTGAAAACTTTAGTTACTATTTTAACGTAGCTTTTCCCAAAAAAAAAAGTGTCACTTCACAAACAAAAGCTTCTAAACAATTGTGTATTCAGGGAATTAAAATTTCCAGTCAAAGAATGAAAACAATAAACTTGTTTAGAAAGGAAGGAAATACTACTGAAGCATTTAAAAATATTACAAGAAATATAAAAATATACATAATCGAGAAATTATAGCAGCTAAACAAATGAACAACGAAACTATAGTACGGCAATAGGCTAATAAGACCAAAGCGATGTGGATATTAGTAAATAATGAACAAAAAATAAATAAAACAAGAGAAAATATTACTGAAATAAAACACAATGACAAAGTAATCCATAACCCACAAATTATTTCAGACACTCTCAATTATTATTACACAAACTTAAGTAGAATCTATGACAAACACAAAAATACCAATCAATTTGGGAAAGTGAATATAAAAAAAATAAAATAAATTCAATGTATATATGTCCTGTAAATGTAACCGACGTAATTAAAACTATCAAACAAATGAAAAATAAATGGTCAGCAACTATTGATGAAATACCGTCTGCGCTTATCAAAAAAGTTGTAAACAACTCTCTAGCTGAACATTTATGCTATTTAATAAACCTTTCTTTCCAAACGGGAGTATTTCCTGATAAAATAAAAGTTACCAAAGTTAAACCAATTTATAAAAAACGGGATAAAACGGATATCGGTAACTACAGATCAATTTCTCCTATTACGACATTCGCGAAAATATTAGAATTAGCCATGAACAAACAGGTTACGCTATATTTACAAAGTACTGGAACAATTTCAAAAGACCAACATGGATTTATTCAAGGAAAATCAACGGAAACCGCTATTTACCAATATTTGAGTTACGTAAGTGAACTAGTAGATAAAAGAAATAAGTGCATAGGATTGTTTTTAGACCTTACAAAAGCGTTTGACACAGTTCCTCATAGAGAACTTTTATATAAAATAGAGAAAATTAAAATAAGAGGAATAATAAGAAACTGGTTTCATTCATATTTGACAGATAGAATGTAGGTGGTGAAAATAACTAGAGTAGATGAGAGAAATTCAAAAGCAACTACCTTCACATCTACAATGAATAAAATTAAATGTAGCGTACTACCGGGATCAATTCTTGGACCACTACTGTTTTTGATATATATAAACGAACTCCCGGACAATTTAAACTTCGCAAAAGCCACATTATTCGTGGATGATACAAGTGTAGCAATAACAAGTGAAAACCAACAACAATTAGCTGCTAACATAAAAAAATACCTTAAAGCAGCTAACGAACTGGTTTGATCATAATAAATTAACAGTAAATTCATAAAAAAAACCTTGTCAATAAGCTTTAAATTAACAAACAATAATCTATATAAAGGAGGTATAAAATTAGGAGGAAATGAAATAAAACAAATTAGTTCCATAACATTTTTAGGTGTTCATATAACAGAAAATTTAAAATGGGATTACCATATAGAAAAAAATTGCTAATAGGTTAAGAAAAATGCGTTTCGCCATACAAACTATTAAAAACACTATAAACCGAAATACAGCAAAAATATTATGTTACTTCACATTTGAATCGATACTAAGATATGGATTAATTTTTGGGGGAAATACTGTAAAAGGTACAGAGATATTTGTTCTTCAAAAAAGAGTTGTACGAATCCTGGCTAGTGTAGGAACGCGAGAGTCCTGTAGGAATTATTTTAAAGAAGTAGCTATACTGCATTTACCATGTTTGTTTATATATTGTTCAATAGAATTTGTAAGATCGAATATAAATGAGTACCTAACAAACAGTGACGTACATGGTTACAACACAAGAAAAAATACTAATTTACATCCACCAAACCATGGAACAACAATGTACGAAAAGGGAGTAAAGTATGCTGGCATTATGCTGTACAATAAGTTACCAAACAAATTAAAGGAAATCAAGTCTAATGTTGCGTTTAAAAGGAAATTAAAAGACTACCTATTGTCCCATTGCTTCTATACAATAGATAAGCATAATCAATTAAATAGTTACAATGTAAATAATAATAGTAAGTTAACAAAATAGGTCCATTCATGTATTAGGTATGCTGTAATATTAGTATAATAATATTTCATACAACTATAAATGTATGAACTAGGTTTAACAAACGTATTTATTATATGTATTGCTTCAATTAAGAATGACGAATCCCATGTACTATCGGAAAATTATTTCCAAGTTTGTACAGAATGTAGGATAAATAAATGAAATGAAACAATCTGAGATCTTTATTTATGTTATAAAGAAGGATCGATAATTTTGAGACTTCCAACTTAGCGACATCAGCATTTCCACACCTGCATTTTTTTGATTCATCACTGTTGAAAAAAAGATGCATATTTCATTGGATCATTATTTTTGAAAGAATGCTGTCACTGTAAATCCTCAATGGCTTCTGCTATAATGAAGATTCTATATAGCCCTCGTGACTAAGTGAGATCCATTCACTAGACTTTCTCCTACGTTTGGTCCAAATATCTGAACTTCTGCTAAAACATCCTTTATACCACTGCCACTTAAGTAACTTCCAATACAACTAATTGTAATCTTGCTGGTGTGAAAGCTCCTAACCCGAGGAATATACAGTATTTAAAAACTGTGCTGGATACCACAGTTGTATTTCTTTGCTAATCTGTACACTCCCTCATCAGACCATAATAAACCTGACTGTATACTGGTTTGCGACAGCGCATCTTGAAAGTTCAACATTGTTGTGCACACAGAAGATAAATCTATAGCAGCATATGGTAAAACTAGTACACACATTGATTTCGTTTTGGGAAGAACTTGTCACACAGTAGCGAGTTGAGAGCACTCCAGAAAGGAACACTAGTTATGACCCGGAGATCAGTATCAGGAAAGTTTGTTACCTGGAGGAAGCGACTAAGAAACCAGATACGATCAAGTTCTGGCGGTCTATTACATATATCATATAGTGGTATCATTTCAGTAAGGGCGAAGTCTTTTGGAATGTTACCACGAGTCCTGACTTTTGAAATTGCACTAACTTCTGACATTCTAGCACATCAATGAAAGTTTTATCTATTGCTCCAAAGTTGTAGTCATCAGTTGTATTGGTAGTTGTGTTTATGCAAGTTTCGTGGATTGTTTGAGCTGTACTCACATCTATTGGTGTTCTCTTACTTCCACTATGAAGTGTGTAGTAAATAATTTAAAAAATTACATCACATCTTTGTATCGCTAACGACGAGTCATAGTTAGGCATAAGATTAGAAATAAACTCCTCCCACTCTTTCGATCGATTTTCTTGAAACTTCTTCAATGATAATTCTATATCGCTTTTATCACCAAATGTGTTCTCAAATTCAAAATCATGTTGCTTAAGTATTTCTACCAATTTCTCAGCTGTCTGTTTTGACTTCTCTGCACTCATCTTCTCTACAATGTCTGGTAATTGCACATGACAAGAGAAGACATTTTGTAATTTATTTATTTCCTTTGGGTATGAGAACGTTATTTCTTCACCGAAGTGGTTAATCAGCAAAGTTTTAATGTGCTTGTTACTAACAGATTGTGTTGGCAGATACTCTGCTTACATAAAAGAACACAAATCAAAGAATTCATAACCTTTGAAAGGTAATGTCAATTTCCGTAGTAATTTTTGAAATGCAGCTGTAACAACATCGCTCTCTTGGTCCACCTGCTTATTCTCAACGCCGTTCTGTATTTTAGCAAATAAGGACTCATACAGTGAGAATAGCAAACACGTTGCTCTCATCTGTTAATGTATTTGTTCGAAAATATACTTCATCTTGAAAATAGCGAGATCATGTGATCCAACTATTTTCGGACATCCCATTGTTTTCAAAGATTTTTACAATGCCTGAGTATATTGTGCATAAATGTGTATCATATGTATTCGTATTATTTATAACGTATGTATTCGTATTGTATGCATATTTTTTAGTATTGTCCACCTTCTATATGCTAAATAATAGTATTGCCAGCTTAGATTGTTCTTATTTTTTTCAGATTAATGCAAAAGAATTCGAATGTTTTGGTCTGCCTTTTGAGCAGAATGAACTTGGTGGATATAAACGTTATTATTTTGGAATATACATTCGTTCAGCTTTTTAACGGTGTATTATTCGTTGCGCTACGCTAATCAGGAACTGTACAAGAGCTGTGCAAATCAAGATCTGAATTGTTTCAAAAGTTACTAGCGGGCGATATATTGAAAAACTCACATGATGATGATTATGTGACCAAGCAAAATCTTGTTCTTTAACATCCCAAAACACATTCCAGAAGTCAAATTCTCTACGCAAACCTTCCAACAGGACCGTGTCTGGCCCCTAGAATAAATCAGATTCCGTAGTTAAATATGCATGTTAGTGAAGTAATTAAAATTATTATCATCAATTTGTTTATAGGTTTTGCTAAAATTCAACTCATTTCTGTCATACAAAAAAGTAAAGTGATACAAGACCTCATTCCATACGAGTTTGCGGTAATGCAATGCGAAATGGGCATTTCAATTTGTGGTAATCAGTATAGTACTTAATTATTTGTCCCAGCTTTGCGTTGCGTTCTGGTCCGCAAAATTTTGCGAAAATGGTCGATTTAGTTAAAGTGAACTATTTTCATCCACATGACAAACAAAAAGTGTAAATTTCTTGAGTAGTATAACTAATACTTGAAATTTGTTATCTGTGTTGCTGACTGTCATTCATTTCACGTGTTAGCCTAGCGGCGAAATCGAGTAATAGGGGGCTTAGGAGATAAAACATGTTACCGGGTGCCAACTGATATATTTTGATTTATGGGACCCTAGGGAACATGAAACGCCTTGTTGGCATTTTTGAATTTCTAAAATTACCCCAGGAGTCGCCATTTTTGTAAAGTGATGGCAGTTGTCAGAAATACACTACTTTATCTGTAAATATACATGAAAAACACTCAATATATGTATATTTAGTATATGTTTGTATGATATGAGGTTGTATAAGTTAGGACAAACTATCTAAAATGTGATATTAGGACGCATAAAATAATTTTCAATATAGCGGCCAAGAATTTTCAAAATGTCCGTCGTGTTTTCACTTATTAACCTAGCCAAGTTTGATATCAAACAATATGTTTAAAGGGATTCGAAATTCAATGAAGATGTTAAAATGAAGCAAAAAGCATTGCCGACTAAATGAAGATATCATAATATCGATCAAATAGATCTACTATATAATTTTTGCTTAAGTTCTGGAAAACTTTCTCTTGAGTATAAGTCTGAATACTTCATAAATGAAGAGCATCCTGGAATTCTTCCCAAGACCTGCATAAGTTGTTTTTCATTTATGATAGTGCATGTTAACTCATCGTTAGATGGTTGAGATGACGTCACTACCATACCTGCCAAGGCGTGAATGAGCTCGTACTTGCTACATGTCGTACGAAGATCACCGTTGCAGTCAACAATAGACAAAGGAACAGGAGTGAAGTCGTGGTCGAGAATAGATTGCAGTTTTATTTCTCGACCTGATTTTAGCAACCAAGCAATTTATTAGAAATGTCTAATTTTGTTTGACTAATTTGACGGTTTCTTCTTTAGCCTGTTGAACTCCGTCACTAATATTCTCCAATGTCAATGTCTTGATATGTTTCAAAGACTCATGAAACTTCCGAGGTTTAGTACTCAATCGGTCATGAACAAAATTGATAATAACATCATTTCCTTTTCTGTGTGGCAACAATAAAGACACTGTAATATGAGGTGGGACTAAACTACGTGTCGATATAATCATCACATTTTCTTGATTTACAGAGAAAACACTGAATTTCTCAAATTCATGGAGAAGCTTTCTAAAGTCCCGTGCGTATCTTTCGCATTTACATTTTGAAAGGTCCTTGGATTCTGACAAACAATATTCATCATTCTTCACTCCAAGACCAAACATATCATAGGTCTCCTGGACGACACAACTGCGTTCGTTTTCTGAGTTCGTATACACCATCTTTCTCTTGCGGAATCGATCCGGATTATTCCAATCAACCTACCCGTAACTTTACTTACACGGTTAATGTGTTCTAATGCATGGTTAGTTCATATCCTGTTGAAGGCATTCTGTATGTTTTTTTAACTGTAAAATTGTCAGCATGAAATTACTCAAATATATATGGATGAGTCTCAGGTAGCAGTTTCATAACGGCTAAGTAGATAGTTCCTCAACGGACATAATTGTGATGCTTGTAGGGAGCAAACCAATCAAGCATCTTTGTAAATGATGAGATGTGAAGTTTCCAGTTTCCTTCTCTTTCTGCTCCAATAAATTGGAATAATATATCCACCATACTGTCGCCAGAATTTTGATTACGATTACACCACAATGTGATTATCACACAGTGCTATAGTAGCGATTTCGGAGAAAAGGTTTTTATTTGAAATTGAGTCAGTAGTGCAACATGTGAGAGTTTCAACTCAATGCATAATTTTAAATCGATGAACAAATATTCATAATCTTGTTTTACATGCTTTTTGCTTCATTTTAAACATCTTTATTGAATTTCGAATCCTTTAAACATATTATTTGATATCAAACTTGGCTAGGTTAATAAGTACAAATATGACGGCCAGTTTGAAAATTCTTGGCCGCCATAACAATATATTTTATGCATCCTAGTATCGCATTTTAAATAGTTTGTCCTAACTTATACAACCTCATATCATACAAACATATACTAAATATGGATATATTGAGTGCCTTTGCAGGTAAAGTAGTGTATTTCTGACAACTGCCATCACTTTACAAAATGGGGACTCCTGACGTAATTTTAGAAATTCAAAAATGCCAACAAGGCGTTTCATGTTCCCTAGGGACCCATAAATCAAAATATATCAGTTGGCACTCGGTACAATGTTGTACCCCCTACCTCAGTTTCTAGGCTCCTTTTGAGAAAACGCCGCCAGACTATGTGGGAAATTCTTGTTGACAGAATATCTCAAGTTTTTGGATAGTGGATGTCAGTGTGATGTAGATACCGGTGTGTAATATTGGTGTGTGATGATTTTATCTTATCTAACTTTTCCCTAATATACTTGGACAACTCTGAGGGAATGTCGTAGCTGGCCTTTCTCGATATAAATTATTGCTAAATTCACTAACATGTTTCTAAATATGTAAGTTAGCATCACGGGTTAGTCAAACTCTTCATCCGATGCTAGAAACGATTCTGCATACAGCATGTAGTGTTGTAGTCGACAGAAAAGAAAATCACTCATTTTATGTTCATATTTGGGGAAAAATTGAAATTTTCTTTAGGTGATCATCATTTCCTCCTTTTTTCTACTATTAAATACTCGTATATTGTTAACATGGCCACAGTGCAAGAAGTTTACGAGCAAGATTGTTAGTGACAAGATGTCGTTCCTAGTCGTGAGATACATTTACTTCATAAGTTCTATGTGCCAGGAATTAGAATTATACATAACGATTGTCACACAGAAGTAATATAAGAGTGCTGCAGAAGTTTCCTTCCAGACACAAATGCCAGCACCGAGAATTAGCAAGAAGAATGAACTAAACCTAATAGAATACTAAAAACAACACACATACAAAAATAAGCAGGTCTGAATTATATTACTACATATAGCTAACTTATCCTTACCCTTATTTTATTATATATAGGGTGTTTCAAAACAACACCGACAAGGTGATTGATAAGACTAAAGTATAGACCAACCTGGGTGCACAAATGCTTCCTTTCAGAGTTATAGGCAGCCGAAAACATGAAAAAAATTAACTTTAAAGGTCCATAACTCCAAAACTGTGGGACCTACCGTAGTCGGGTCAAGACTTCACTTAGGAACTAGTATGTGTTTTATCCAAATATCCAAGTTTCACAATTTTGCGGTACTTTATCAACAATTTTTATAGAGGTTGTTGATGAGTATTCAAATTATATGCCAGTAGCCAAACTTCCTCTCTAAAAATTGTTACATGAGTGTCTTAGGATTCCGAAACATGTACTTTTGAATAGCGCATATATTAGTTCCTAAGTGAAGTATTGACTCGACTACGGTAGGTCCCATAGTTTTGAAGCTATGGACCTTTAAAGTTCATTTTTTCATGTTTTCGGCTGCCTATAACTCCTCAAGGAAGCATTTGTGCACCCAGGTAGGTCTATACATTTTGTCTTATCAATCACCTCCCAAACGCTGTCGGTGTTGTTTTGAAACACCCTGTATATATTTTTAATGGAACAGTGCTGGTTCGCCTTTCACTTTCCTTAGGATACTAGATATACTTTGTACAGGAGAAAAGGAAGCATTTAAAATTGTTACCTACCAAACTCTGAGGAACAACGATGTTATTGTTGTGTTGAATTAAAAAAGAAACACAAACTTTGAAATTATGCCAATTGGCAAGATAATACGAGGAAGTCCAACAGATACATCGTGTTTGTTGAGATCGAAAAGGTATATTTTGAAGTCACTGGGCTTTCTTTTAATTAACATTTTTTCCTTAAGCTCCTCTTTTATTTCCTTACTCAAGTAGTAGCAAATTTTTCTTCTTAATTATCCTTAATGTGACATAACTGGCAGTAGCAATCTCGTGGAACTCTGTTACGAGAGAAAACAATCACACAGAGATTAAATTTCATAATCTTAAAACGTAGTATATTTGAAGGCTCGGATCAAAACTTATTACACCGCTCTACATATTAATACCCATCATTTTACATAAATACAACACAATGAAAATGTGTGGTGCCTTGCTCCCCTTACATCCAACAAAAACTTCAAAGTTACAATAACTCATTACTAGATAAGGTTTATTACTGCTGTTTTCCTAACCATTTTGATTAATTTATGAGAAGCATAAATGATAATATTTCTTTGAAAATTAATTTTGGCAACCAATGATTGAGTGTCAGCAGAGCATGAGATATATTGGATTCTATGCACAGAAACCAGTACTGATATGGTAGATGATATTTTCCCCATGTAATAGGAAAACAATGTATTGGTTTCCGACATTTACTCATTATATGTATTACATTTTCCAACACTACATTTTCTAACCATATTTTTTTATTGTTACAATATTTATTAAATTAATCTAACGTAATAAATATATTTCATACTGCTTAGACATATGTATAGAATATTATATAGTTTCAGATAAAGTGATAAATTTCATTGCTCATTTCACTGCTTTATGTGTTACTCCAAAAAACACCTCTGATGAAGTCAATGTTATACTTACTGCATATACATTTTGCTCTTCTCGAGCAGCAGAGTTTCCTCTATTGTTCATCTGCATTTTGATATGCAAATGCGTGCACATTTGACTATCAAAATGTAAATTTGATTCTGTAGACTATTACGATTTACTTAATTAAATTATTATATTAAATAATTTAAAGGTTTAGTTAGGTACCACACAGTGACATACGGCAGTATTAGTATAATATGTAGATGTCCTAAATTGTTATTTTGTTATATATATTTATATATATACGTCCATGGGTCAGTACATTTTTGTTTGACATTTATTGAAGAAGAATCTGGATTGGATTTGAATATTACTTCAGCAATAAGGAGACTAAGGAGGATATTAATATACGAAATAAAACCTAACTTTGGATATTGAATACATGATAGAACGTGAAAGCTACAGAGAGCTAGAAACAGATATCTTTTCTTTCTCTGGCGTATACAGTTTATTCTGAACATCTGTAAATCAATGTTTCTAACTACGAATCCACCAAATAGCCAGGTTGTCTCTAGATTAGAAGAAGAGTAAAATACTTCACCATATTGGGACAGCAGCAAGGAAAGGAAGTAAGGGTTGTGAGCACTTCTCTCTTCTTTGCTCTATGCTTTGTTTCCTGTACATATATATGTATTTTAACAGAGAACCTCCAAACCTTTGGGTTGGATTGAAGGGTCATTCACCATTTCCAAAACAATGTGGCCCCTCCTGCACTCATATCATAAGACCACTCTAACTGGTTTGCGGATCGTGGCTTCCTTTTTTCCAGAATGCATTGCGTCTTTGAAAATGTATATTATAATTTGACTCGTTTTTCTTGTAAAAAAAATTACCAGTGCTGTCGTATACCACTGCAATGTTCTTGGAACTATTGCGCAAGTTCATACAACTATTTATTATCGCGGTTCCTTTCGCTAGAGTGAGTTTATTCCTTTATTGTCAAAATTATCTCTGCAGTCTGCAGAACTTCTCACCATATCTTTCTGGGGGGAGTGTCCATGTTTTGAAAGGGCAGACGATACTCGTTATCAACTGGAAATATTATGTTAGTAGCTAAATAAAGGGATGTCATGCTTTGTATCTTGTTCAATTATCTTGTCTAATGTGTATATACTTTATTTTGATCATATTATAGTATGGATTATGTTTCATCAGACTGTTATTATAACCTTTTGGACATGATAACAAACTTTCCTGCCTCAGCGGGCTGGAGGAGTGTTTCTTTTTTTCTCCGTTCTCTTAGCGGAGGGCAGCACCTCTTTGGTGTTTTTTGTAGTAGATACATCTGTGAATTTTTGACATAGGGTTGTAATTGAGTGAAATTTTCTACGTCAAAACTTTAGTGAAACGAGTATTGTATTATATATGCATAATCTGGAAAGAACAAGGAATTTAATGACATACTTGCCACTACCATCCAATGAATGTGGCCAAAAGTATAAGTAAATATATTTGAATGTTTTAAAATGTTATTGTTCCAAAACGGCAAGGAACCACCCACAGAGAACCCCTCTGGTGGGGGTGAATATCTGAACTATGCAGCTGCATAGCGAGGCTCTCTGACGTGTTTGTAAAGAGAAAGGATTTTTGGTAAAGGGGCGGGGAAAGAAACAGTTGAGTTTTTGCTACGGAAGACATAACCACGGCGGGTGAATTGTCTTCAATTTTTGAGAGTTACTCTCTTGGCGCGAGTGTCGTTTGGGTAGCTTGTGTCGGTATAAAGTTACCAAAGTAGAAATTTACTTAGACAGTGTTATTACAAAGAAACAAGTGTTGACGAATCTGTTTGATTTACCACAATCAGTCACTGTTTTGTCTATAATTTTCCCAAGTTGTGAGGTGGTGAATAACTACTATATCGTCTACATTAACTTGCTGGTATGGCGTGCGGACCGTGTTATTTAGGGTTGCATGCGAGCACCAGAAGAATGTACTTTACCAGTGTCAATCCACTCAGGGAGAAGCATTGTGTGTGGTTGTAGAGTTATTACAGCTTCTAGAACTTTACTCTACTGACCGTGTGAGAGCAGTACCCTACAACGTTGTCTCGTCTCAACCTGGTTTTCGAGACAACAAGATAAACCCATCAGAAATGGTCTATACATCTCGAGTGGTGTAGGAACACGGAAAATCCGTTTGAACGGTAAAGTATTTTCATCCTGTTGACGCTGACCTCCAGTAGAAGTAGTTAGTTGTGCTACTACAGTATTTCCGGTAATTCGAGACCGCAAGAGACGAGATACTTATAGCTCGTCATCTTAGAAGAGACCAACTTGGAGGACTACTAGCCTCCTGTCTTCGTGATTGGAGTTTTAATGAACAGTGTGTCAACAAGACGATAACGGAGTAGACCCTTGAAAGACTACACCTTACCAAGGAAAGAAGGAACTTTCAGGATTTTTTTGTTTTAAAGTCATCGTTAGGAAACTGAACGAAGCTAACAGCAAACTTACAGCTTTAATTCAACGAAGAATATTATTATAATATTTTCAAAATAAAATATTGTTTCAGAAAGAAACAACTACTTTCACGGCTCTTATAAAGTTAAAGAAATATATATATATATATATATATATATATATATATATATATATATATATATATATATATATATATATATATACGTATTTTAAATTAGTGATGTGTGTGTTTGAGTGGGAAAATGATTTCACCTATAATTAGTGAAATTAATTCACCGTTCTATGTAATAAATCATGAAAGTTATGTGTGTGAAGTAAGTGCTGCACCAAATTATTGAGGGTGTAGATTAATATCAGTATGTGTGTTTGTGTGTACATTCAGGAAACACATTCTCAGCAGTTTTAGGATGTTACTTCTATCCAGGTGGAGTAAGTAAAAAAATAATCTGTGCCATAAATACATGTAATTCTCTTTCAGAAAGGATTGTGTGAGTTTCCACTCAGGTTTTAGAAATCATTACTACCTCCTCTAGTTGGGGCTAGGAGGAATTCATGCAAATAGAACCAGATCACATCTCTAGTTTGTAAGAGGATATTAATATTATTACGTCATATTGTACCTTCTCGGATTCTGTTCAGCGGATACTGTAGATAAACTTTTTTCGTTCTTTCTTTTTTTCTAATTATACCTCCTACCTCTTACTTATTATAGCTGGAATTAACTAGAGATAGTAGTTAAGATTATCATACCTTGAGATCTGTTATAACAGTTATGCTGGAAGGATACATCATTTTGCGGGCAGTGGTGGCTCTTGAGGGAAGTCAAGATACAGGACATCTCTCTCCATTGAACAACAATTCTATTATTATTATTGCTACTATTATTAGTATTTTCATTTGCCTCCCACCACTACACACGTCCTTCACATAAATTTTTGGCGCTGCAGCGTTAAGGGCAAATTAACGTTTGGGCTACAGAAAATTGATGCTCAACGTGAAAAGCTGTAAATTCATGTGTTGAGTGTTTGAAAGTATTATTGCCAACTGGGAATGAATCAGATTTCTGAAACTGTTTGGTGCTAAAATTTCGTTGCTCATATATTTGTCTCCCAAGTAGTTCCAAGAACATCAGGAATATTATTTATTTGTGTTTTGAATGTGCTTTGTAAATGCAGTAGAGTTTGTGTTCAGTGTTAGTTTCGGGCATATAGTGTTTGGGGGAAGAATTATTGTAAAATTTTATATTATTACGTTAATGCCTTTAACATGTGAACAAGCTAGGAAAATGGAGGGCAAGGTTATGAATGAAGAGTTTGCGCAGAGAGCTGCTGTGCTCTGTGATGACGAAAATAATAAGTTCGAGCGCAGAGAAAGTGATGCTACTTCGAGCATTAGCGAGACGCCACTGGAGGACGCGGAATCGACCCCAGTGAAAACACCTAAAGAAACTAGTAGCTTAGAAGTAGAATTGTGTAATACAACAGGAAGGCCAGGGTAGTCAAGAAATATTATGTAGAACTAAAAGATGGGTTGCACCAGGTCGAGTCTCGGGTGGAACAAACCGTTGTTTGTGTCACCGAAAGGGTAGACAGTGTAGAGACCACTGTGACACAGTTGAATGAAAGTGTTAAGCGCATGGGAGTTAACTTCACTTCTCAGATTGTGTGTGTTAGGGGGAACTCCAGCAGGAGACACTTCTATAGGAGATAAGGTCTTAGTGTAACGGTAGCATACAGCGTATACAGGAAACTGTTAATGATGTTTGTGAGAAACTCGAAGAAAAGATGGCACAGTGGAAGGAGTCAGTACAGCGAGAAACTGCTGAGATTGTGGATGGGAGACTAGCCACCATCTGAGCTAGGTCACCAGAGCTGTCTCGCCATCAGATTCTCAAAATATCTCTTCAGGACGCGATCTGCAGGGTTTTCAACCTGAGAACATCGTGATCACCCACGAGGCTGTACTTGTTGCACAACCGTCGTCGTCTCGAAATTGTGATCACGAGATAACGAGACTGAACATGGCAACAGTTTTACGTTTTCTTCCTCGGGACCTAACGCTACCCAGCTATCAAGGGAACGGAAGTAAAACTGAAACTCACGCTTTCCAGGTGGATCTCGACAGGTATTTCGAGATCACTAGTGTGCCAAACGAAATGAGACTTAGCTTAGTTGCGAAGTGTCTCCGAGGGATGGCACGCCAGTAGCATCAGGTTACAGGGGCAAATACTAAGACTTATGATGAGTTTGTTGCTCTTTCCTGAGAATTATCTCAGTGAAGAGCGTCTCGCCAACCTGCGGGCAACGATACTTACATCACACTATGATGCAAGGATACACAAGTCCCCAGCAGAATATCTTCTAGATTTGCTGCACAAGAACGGCATATTATCGCCTAGCATGGCAGTGGGCACATTACTCAAGGTCCTCCCACGTCAGCTCCCAAATTGGTTAGTCCGCTCTGTCGTCTCGTCTCGACCGTGAAACACATCGGAATTGCTCACATTGGTACAGGAATCACAGACTTCTATGAGAGATCGTGAGACATTCCGACAAAATAATAGGAAAGCGGTGAACCTGTCGGAAGTGGAAATAGAACGCAGGGCACAAAATCCCTCAGGCCCTAGTGGTAGGCGTTCGTCTCGAAGGCAGTTAAGGCGAAGTAGAGACCACGGCACACCCTACCAGAGACGAAACAACGACCAAAACACACCGAGCAGCTCGCCTCGTAACAATGGAAACCGCCGTGGAGGAATGTCTCAAACACGTGGTAGCAATGACAGCTACAGCAACAACTCTCCCGTTCAGCAAGGACAGAGGGGAGGTGCACGAAACTATGTACAGCAAAGAAATGCCTATAGGGGAGGAATCGCTTCAGGTATTGGACGCGTACGATTGAAGAAAGTCACCTAGTAACGAAAATGTAAACAACCGACCTCACACGACTAGTCGAGCATTCCCATCGGCTAGGAAATGAGATGCGTTCACGCATACTTGTGGGGGCGGTAGGCTGAACACAATAGAACATACTCTGGCTGAGCCTTGTGAAATAATTCTCAAGCATGTGTGTAATCAGGAAGTAACTTTTGAGAATGGAAATATGACTAACGAGCATGAACCACAGTGAAAGAACCTTCAGTGATGAGTATCGTAGATGAGGAAAATCGTGAAATTTGTAAATCTATTATGAATCGTACACATTTTAATGAGGCAGAGAGTAAGAAAATTTCATTGTTGCGTAGAAATGGGCGTGGTATTGAAATTGAAAGGAGCATTTTTGAGGAAGCTAATTCTAATTTTAAAAACCTTTTGGACACTAGTCAGGATTCCTTATTTTAGGGTCAAACTCCTTCACTGACTCTCGTGCCATATTGGACTATAACAAGGCTACTCTACATTTTAACAAAACACATGATGTGGAGAATTGTTTTAGAACAGTAGATTGTGAAACAGGGGATCTCTTGGTACATAGCTTAGAATGGGAGATGGATTGCAAAAGAGCATTTACCCCTATAACGAAAATTAAAGAAGAGAATGTTAATAGTTATTTCCCGTCAGAGGAAGGACGGAAGGTCATGCCTGTGGTAATAGCTGCAATAGAGGAACGTAAGACCTCAAGAGAAGAGGCAACCCCTCGCCGAGCTTGGACAATGTTAGATTACCAAGTGCCCAGGAACTACCGAAATATGTGTTCCCAGCGTCTGAGTGGTTGAAAGTTCAGACGAAAGCATCAATCGCTGAGATAGAAGATTTTGTTGCACAGTACACAGATCTCACTGATTGGCAAAAAGAAAGATTAAGATCAATATTAGTAAAGAATCAGGCGCTTCGTGATGTCAAGCCTGGTATCATAACCAATTATGTGCACGAGATTGACGTAACGGACGATCGTCCAGTAAAAGCAAAAATGTACCCGTATCCCTTGAAGTACAGAAACCAGGTCAGTAACAATAAAAATCGTTGGCTAGCACGGGGAATAATACGTAAGCAAGCAACATCTTAAATTCTTTAGTGGTAACGGCCAAAAGCGACGGCAATATTAAGGTGTGCATTGACGGGCGTGCCTTAGGCAGAATTTCAAACACGGAGTGTGACAGACCTATTCCACCTCTGTGCTACAAGACATGTGTGACAAATCGTGGTTTAGTTCTGTCGACGCGGTTGAAATGTTTCTTCAAATGAGAGTCAAGCAAAGCGGCCAACGATATCTAGGATTCCTTCGTGAGGGAATATCGTACGTTTTTCAGAAGTTACCTTTCGGAACTAAGCAAAGCTTGGCCTCTTGCGCACGTGCTCTCGATTCGATCCTCGGTCCAGAGGTGAGAGAATACTGTGGACAGTACATTGATGACCTCGTCCTTTTGATGAGCACATGTGTCATCTTGAAACAGTGCTCGGACTTCTTATCAAAGGTGGCCTAACCCTCAGGCTGAAGAAACGTGAATTTGCTCGTAAAAAGTCAACATACTTGGGTACCAACTTTCTCAACACGGGATACGGAAAGATCCGGAGAAAGTGAGGAGCGTGATGGAATTCAGAACATCCAAGAATGTGAAAGAATTGTGCACTTATACTGGCTACTGCGAATATTATCGTTGCTTCAGTCGCAGGTATGCGGAAGTGTTATTTCCATTGGACAGCCTACTGAAGAAGAACGTGAAGTCAAGTGGTGCCATGTCATCAGGAAGCAATGGAGCTTATTAAGGATATTTTCCAGCAGGAAGTTTTGAAGAGACCTTTACCAGACAAACAATTGATACTCGAATGGGATACCTGTGGTTTTGCCTGTTCGTATCTTCTGTACCAGAGAGATGATGAAGATGACATAAGATTAATTGGGTTCTCCTCGCGGGTGTTCAACGTCGCAGAACGAAATTTGAAATGAAATGAAATCTTTGAGTTTTAAGTCCCACGTTATGCCGGTTAGGCTAAAGAAGACGGTGATGATGAGTAATGAATGAAATGGTGGAATGAAGAAAGTGGGAAGAAACGGGAGAACCCCGATAAAACCCACGCACTTGGTCAGAACGAAATTATTCTATAACAGAGAAGGAATTTGCAGGACTGATTGATGGGGTCATAAAGTTTAAACTATACTTGATTGGAAACAAACTTAAAATTCTTTCGGACCATCAAACATTGAAATTTATTTTGATGTGTAGACTCACCAATCAGCGCATTGCAAGATAGATGATTACGCTGTCGAACCTTGTATTCGAATTTGAATTTGCAAAGTCGAGTGATAACATTAGTGATTATTACTCGCGGTATCCTCCATACTTGCAGGAAGATCTGAGTGCGTGCAGGAAACCTGTGCTACAAGAATCACTCATGGCTATTCTTACGGAGGTCCCGTGCGAATTACTTAAACTTATCTCAATTTTTTTCTGCCCGAAATGCAATCCTCAGATCGCACGTATGGGAAGATCAAAAATGATCTTGAGGATAACACGGACACACCGAAAGTGAGAGGAGACAGTCATCGTTATGGGCTTTTGAACGGACGTCTCTGTAAACGTGACCGAGAGGGATTCCGTATTTGCATCCACAAGTGATAGTAGCTCCTCTGCTTGATTATTATCATTCAGATCGGGTCACTTGTCGGCCAGCAAGCTACTACCATTTCTGTCAGAGTATTTTGTTTGGCCCAAGATGCACAAGTGTGTGAGGAAGATTTACGCATCGTTCCTTATATGTCAGAAAGCAAATCCACCACACTGCTACCTCCCAGGACCTCTCAACCCTTTAGTAGTGAAACGACCAAGTTACATGGTGTGCCTAGACTGGTGTGGACCTTTGACAAGTGGTACAGGCGGTGTCAATTATATTTTATTTATAGTTTTCTATTATGCCTTTACGAAGTTAGTAGCATTGTATGCGTGCAGGAAGGCGAATATGTTCATAGCTCTAATGAAACTCAAGGAGTTTCTGAAACTAAATCCTAGTGTGGAACTAGTCCTCACGGACAGAGGTTCTCAATTTCAAGCAGAGCAGTGGAAGAGAGAATTATCCAGTTTTGGCATAAAACACATCATGTCTATCCCATATTATCCCCAGAGAGAAATGGCGAAAGTGGCAGTAAAAGGGGACTGTGAGGTTGCTGCGCAAGTACTGTCACGACAACCAAAAGATGTGGCCCAAATATCTGGATAAAATTGAGAGATGCCTTAACTCAGCGAAACACCTGACCACTGGAGTCTCGGCATAGGAATGCCATTTTGGAAAATCCATGTCTCGAGACATTGCAAGAATCTTCGAGATTCCTGAGATTGAGAGATGCCATGATGTGCAATATTACATAGACATTGCTGGTAATAACTTAGCAAAAAGGGCCGCTGCGCGAAAACAGTACTTCGATAAGACACACCGTACTACGGTGTACAATGTCGGTGAATTTGTACGGGCCAGGAGTTTTCCTAGGTCAGATGCGTTAGCAGGTGTTTCGAAGAAAATGATGATATTATTTTCTGGGCCCTGGCGTGTTGTCGAATCGTCAGGGAAAAACATGTACACACTGACTGATCCAGTTTCAAATGAGATCAAAATGGAAAGGAATGCCTACCTCTTGAAGAAATTTGTAGAGAGGGAGGAAACAGCAGTGACTCAGGTGGTCGATAATCACGGAAGTAACGTGCTGGAGTAGACTGTAGACAGAACGAATTTGTGTATATTATAATTATATATTTAGACCAAATGATTTATATTGTAAGAATTTAATTAGTTCAAGTTAGATGAAATGCCTGAGATTAGTTTTGTGTTAGGTATTACAAAAAGTATATCAATTCTTGTAAAGTATTAAGTGAAAAATGTTGAGTGTGTTTGTGTGTGGTATATATATGTCTTGCATATACAGGGACTTCTAATATCCGTGGTGTATTCTGATAGTACTGTCTCTCTTTCTTTTGTTCGTGATTACAAGAGTTTTTATTATTGATTGGAAGTAAGGTGCACAACCGGTTTTACATGTGCTTGTATTAGCTACCACATTTCACAATGTCGGGGTATTGTGAACACCGGAGTTTTTGCTACGGAAGACATGACCACGGCGGGTGAATTGTCTCCAATTTTTTAGAATAACTCTCTTGGCGCGAGTGTCGTTTGGGTAGCTTGTGTCGGTATAAAGTTACCAAAGTAGAAATTTACTAGGGATCATTCCATACCGGGACCAAGTACCTAAGGAAAACCTATATATCGTCTGAAACCCTTTACCATGAGAAGTACGAAACTGTTTTCAAATCACGGGCAAACCCGGAAACTGACCCTATATGGAGCCGGTTTCTTAGTGTTTCTGACCCTATGTATGATATATTCGACAGAAATAAAAATGAATATTTCGATGCATCACACGTAAACCTCTGAGCCCATCATGTTCATGTTTGGCTCACTGCTAGAACGCGAATTGGGTAAGAGTTTGATAATATCACTTTGCACCCAAACGTACCCATTTCGTCAGTGTTCCCAAAGAATTATAAATACAATGTGGCAGATGGTTTCCGTACCACTCGATGTATATCCATGAAAACGCGGCATAAACATCATTCGTCACTAGAGAAAATTTACTTCGGAGATATTCCTCTTCCAAGGACCCAAGTGTATCGGTGTTGCCAACCAAGTATAAAAATAAGAAATTGTAAAATACTTTCCGTGCGATGAGACGTTTGTACACTAAGCTTGGCAGAAACAGCTCATGAACTATAGCAAAAAGATGTTGAGCGTGGCCGTCTCCCAACCATTCAAGGTTGTCAGTGTTACCAACAAGTGTAAACATCACAATGTTGAGAATGGCGTGAATATCATTGAACGAATATATGACAAAAGTGATAGAGACTGCATTGGACAATGGAACAGATAGTGTGAGTGTCCCCATCTTCGAAGCACCTCAGTGTGGCGGATATAATTAGACTGTGGCCCATACTAGGTTTGTAGTATGTTAGTGAACCCACAAGCACCCATGTTGTCATGTTTGCCAATGCGGTAGACTTCATTTAAAAATCTTGAATGTTCGCATTGGTTGGCAACACTGGGGTGCTTGTGAGACAGGTACATACACTGTTTTACATTGTTAAATGCTGCTTCTGTCACATTTTCATATATTCTTTCAATGGCAGTCATGCCATTTACAACATTGTAATATTTACGCCTGTTGGCAACATTGACAACCTAGAATGGTTGGGAGACGGCCACGCTCAACATCTTTTTGCTATAGTTCGTGTGATGTTTCTGCAAAGCTTGGTGTATAAACGTCTTATCGTACGGAAGTATTTTACAATTTCATATTTTTATACTTGGTTGGCAACACTGATAAACTGGGGTCCTTGGAAGAAGAATATGTCCGAAGTATATTTTCGCTAGTGACGAATGATGTTTATGCCACGTTTTCATGAATATACACTACATCGAGTGATACAGAAATCATCTGCCACGTTGTATTTACAATTCGTAGCCAACACTGTCGAAATGGGTAAGTTTGGGTGCAAAGTGATATTATCAAACCCTTACCCGAGTCACGTTCTAGCAGTGAGCCAAACATGAACATGATGGGCTCAGGGGATTACGTGTGATCCATTGTAACTTTCATTTTTATTTCTGTCTCATATATCATACATAGGGTCAAAAACACCAACAAACAGGCCCCATATAGGGCCAGTTTCCGGGTTTGCCCGTGATTTCAAAACGGTTTTGTACTTCTTACGGCAAGAGCTTTCAGACGATATATAGGTTTTCCCCAGGTACTTGGTCCCGGTATGGTGTCATCCCTAGTTAGTGCAGTGTTATTACAAAGAAACAAGTGTTGACGAATCTGTTTGATTACCCAAAATCAACCACTGTTTTGCCTATAATTTCTCCAAGTTGTGTTTCGTACAATGTCTAACCTCTACGCGGTAGGGGTTCAGTCTATCAAATACATATCGTCGTCGGCAATTCAAAACCTGCTATGTGCATTTTTCAGAAGAAGCGAAAAACAGTATCCTGGTTAGATTTTTCGCTTTATAAAAGTGATGTTATAAGTAATATTTGATGCTGCACGTAACTAGATATCTTCTCAAGTTACTTGAGAAGGTATCAAGTTACGTGCAGCATCAAATATTACTTATAACATCACTTTTATAAAGCGAGAAATCTAACCAGTATACTGTTTTTCGCTTCTCCTGCAAAATGCACATAGCAGTTTTTGAATTGCCGACGACGAATGGCGATATATAAAGTGGTTTTCCTGAATTGGCATTTTCATAATATTTTCTACTGTTAAGGCTACATCCTGGAAATGCACTTTTAATGTAAATGATCTTTTGCCTTCAGTCTTACATTTATGATTTCTAGAGTTGGCTTTTCTAGGTATATATTTTTATCCAACAAAATCTCTTTTTATCACTCATTGTCTTTCAATCTATTTCTGATTCTGATTGTGTTGATAAAAATCACAAGGACACTTATAAGGAAAAAAACAAAACGAATACTTCCTACAGGATTTGAACACATAAACTTATGATTGATACACTATAGACCCAAACCGCTCGACCAGTTCGTACGTCTTCATTGAGTTACTTTAGACTTTTGTGTAAAGAAGTTTCCTGCTCCACACTCTTTTTGTTTATGTCGATAACACTATAAGTTTGTGGTGAATACTTGGGCGTTACAGGTCTTGCAATGCATAAAGGTCTTTTTCGTATAAACTATATTCAATTTTAAGTCCTAATAACTTATATGCAAGAGGTTGAATCTGTGAAATGATTGGGGGAGTGATCGTAAATGTTTTCATAGTTAGAAGCCGCCTGGATATGGAAACCCGCTTAACGTGGGGATTTACTATTGTGAAATTTGGTATATTCTTCAAGTATATTGCATAGTATAATTATTATCAATGACACTACTACTACTACTACAACTTTTATTATTATTATTATTATTATTATTATTATTATTATTATTATTATTATTATTATTATTATTATTATTATTATTATTATTAATTGTAACAACTCTATATGTAAACGTGAAAGATAGGCGGTTTGTATTTGAATGCTAAAAAACTAGTTGAATCAGAACCTCGGTAGTCGTGAACTCTAGGAGTCAAGGACATTGTTCGCTAGCTTCTGAATTTGGGTTGAGGGTCTAGGTTGAGTATTCGGGCTCGAGCCAAACACTGTTAAAAGTTATAGGGCACTGGCCAAATATCTTCAAAACTGCTCGGTCCGGGTTTAGAGTTGTCAACGACTCGAGCAGCTCGGCTCACAGCTCATTCACTATCGACCCGAACCGAGAAATGAGCCGAGCCAACAGCTCACCCAACGACTCGGCTAGAGCCCTCGGCTCAGTTGAGCCGAACCGAGCAGATGGCTCATCCGTACCAAGCCAGCTCGAGCCGATGGTTCACCCAAGTGAGCCGGCTCGAGCCATCTTCTCAGTTGAGCCGAGCCGAGCTGAGCTTATGAAAAATCTCTTGTGGTTTCGCTTTCGAGACGAGACGAGATGCGAGCAGTGTCCCCTCTCGTGAGCAACACTAAAAGTATCCCATATTACTGTTTAGCTTACATTTCTCATGGCTTTCGTTTTCCAGTGTAATCAGGCCATGAATTCCAGACGAGTTAAAAGGAACGAACCATTTATCAAACTCGTCTCAACTCGACGCGAAAAACTGAATCGGCTCGGAACTCGACTCGAGGTTATTACCTTTGACTTGACTCGAAACTCAATTTGAATTCGAGTCGAGTAGAGTTTTAGCTTGACTCGTGCTCGTCCCTATGCGTTAGAAAAAATGTTGCTTATTATTATTCTGCTAAACTAATTATGTAAAAATAACAATGTTGTTATGTAAAATTAAAAATACAAAATATAGAGAAACATTACACTACAACTAATAAAATGAGAACACATGACCTGGGAGTGAATCAAAACTTGCCAGTAACTCTAAAATCGATACATGCTTTTTAAAGCTAGTTTCAAACTCTATAATCAACGGGACTCTAGGATAAGCAAACTGATCTGAAAGAACTCCAATATTACATACCATCAGCAAACTATTTTCTAGTAATAAAGTAGGCCTGCTCATCAGAACACATTTTATTCATATTAACCGCTTACTATAAATCGTTAATTATGGCACCCTAGTTGTTGATAAATATTTTCCGCCGGGGCAGTTCAGACTGTTTACTTTTAAATTTTGTCCACCATCATCCTCAGCTCTTAAGAGAAAAATATTCTTTCAAATGTTCGAACGGTAAAATATTTTCGTTCTCCATCTTTATAAAAACAACACCAATCAAAGTAAAATAGAGTACCGGTATCATTGCACTCCTAGATCACTCACTGAATGTATTGATTTGGAGCTGTCAAATCTATGACAAAATCTTCCAGGTGCTTGCAATCGGTACACGTGATTTCCCTAAGGCTGTCTTCATCTTCCAAAAACAGCAAGTAGCACTACGGACTTGGGAGCACATGGTATTTGCCTCCATCCAGCTATAACCAATGCCCTCAATTTCCTTCGTGCAGTTGAAACTGATTTTCCTCCAAGCTGTTACACAACGACAATTAGTTTGGTTGTCTACGTGTCGAACTGCTGAGCCAAAGGACGAGGGATCGAATCTCGGAGAAGGACATGAAAATTTTTATTACTTGCAGAATTATACATTTCACCCATAATAAAATGAGCATTCAAACAGTTTGTGTTTCCGTGGAAAATTAAGAATTTATTTCAAGCTAAACTTGTGAGCAGTGAAGCAAAACGAATTGGGCACATGGTTGTTCGAATACCTGACGGTTTGAATAAATCATACGACACGCCTTTAGTATGGAGTTAAAGAGCTTTCTGATACGTATAAAGAAATCTCACTGACCTAAAATTCATTACGAAATAGGACCTACCAGAAGTTTCAACACCACGTCTGCGTCACTTCGGTGAACGCTGTATCTAAACTTCCTATATAAATTTCACTCGCGTGATGTCTAGTCAGTCGATCGTACTTGGTTTGTTAGCTAACTATATTGAAGGGGTATAGACGAACAATATGCAAAATCCATTTTTCAATTTTGTCAGGAAACGAAGAAAATGTAACGCCTTTATGTTTCAGAATTGTTGAACTTTTTGAGGGGGGGGGAGATTTCACTCATCTGCTGTAAGTAGTGACTACTGCTGTTGACCATTGATTTCTTTAATTTTTCATCTACACATCCTATCCTCTTTCAAGTTCAGTTCCACATGCAATTCCATTTAGTTTCATGTATTTTGTTCGATTACATACACATTCCTCAATCTCTTATAATATGTCCAAATTAACAAAACGGTTCTCTTGCTTTCTTTCTAATAATGATTATTTAGATTTCAAGAGAGTTAATTTTAAATAAACATGCAACCAATTTGTTAATTACTACGAGCATTGAGTTCTTCCTCATTGTGTGTTATTATATATTCTTCACATTTTGCATTCTAATAATAATAAATATATAAGCAAAACTTAGATATAATTGCAGTATGCAAAGTTTAAGTGGGTAATAAAGCAGCTCAAGCCAATATCTTACATCAATCTGTATCGTAGATTACAATTATCGCTAAAAGAAATTGAATGTTCGTATCCAAAATTAATTCTGTGTAGGTACGATGGATAGGGATGCGCGAGACAAGATTTGAGGTCCTCTCGTCTCGACAATATGCTGTAAAAGTGACGTCTCGACTCGAAAAATGTATATTTTTCTACTGGAAGAGCTGTGTCTCGACTTGAATTTTGTCAGGAAAATTCTGTCTCGACTCGATTCTGCGCATCCCTAAGGATGGGCAGTTTGAAGAGCCCAGTATTCCAAAGCTGGCGGGGTAACCAACTACACCATTACGCAACATCTATTTCAGATACAACCATTATTATACACTTCATTTTCACAACCTGCTTCTTATAATAACTATATCGATTTCCTACTTAAATTCAATTATAGATAATTGTTTCTTATGTAGCAGCTAATATTCATGCTATACAGTATAAAACAAGTACAAATTCAATGTAAATAAATAAAAATGTAAGATATTACAGATTACTGGTATTGCGATTTAATCCGATTTTAGGCAGTACATATTTTCTAAATAATTGTTCAAATTGCTTTATAAGAATACAGATTATGAGGTACCCTAAGGTTTTGTAATGCAAAAAATACAAGCATATATATATATATAGGTGTATTTTAGGGGACTTTTGGGCTTGATCCACACCCCCAAAAATTATGTTAATTAAGATAAAATATTGTAAAGTGAATGAAATATCTTGTAGAATGTTCACATCTTCCAAGAATGAAGTTAGCAAAGCCCCCCGAAATATATATATATATGAATAATTTTCATGTTGGACGTGTGGTTTTAGATATTCAACTGTGTTCACATTTCTCATTTTTAGCGTTTTCGTATATGAATTATGGACATGGCGGGCTAGTAAATGGGACAGGGATTTGAAAAGTGACAGTTTGTCGGATAATGCGTTTCCAATCACTTCACAGTAGAAATTTACATTTATAAAAAGTTCTCATATTTTTTTTAAAAAAAAGGAACAAAAACTTTAACTTTCCGCACGGAGGCTCGAACCGTCGCTCGTCGTTTCAGAAATGTCAGTAGCAGTACTAAACCCGCTTGACCACAGACGCAACTTACAAGAGCTTGTATTATAATATTGATAATAGAATCGCTCCAGCACAGGTTTCTACTTGGATGTTTAAATATCCATTTTCTGTCGTTTTCAACAATTTCTGCTTAAAATAATGGTTTATTTTGCATATTGGAACTGTGCATGAGGTGTGCAATCAATATTAATCTAAAAAAGTAGTTTGATTTTGTTTTTACATTTTCACATCGCTCGGATGACAGTACGATTTGTAGCTAGTGTCTATATAAAGAACGGCGGGAACATGCAATTCCCTGTGTATAGATCTGCGGAAATTGTGACGGATTTAGGCTTAGTTTCTGAACGAGTTTCCAGATTTTTGTGAACAGGTGTGTACAGTTACTTCCAGTAACCTTGAACGACATGGACACGAACACAGATACATCGAGGACATTTAATATTTCAAAGGCTCTCCCACTGAGAATCGAAACTGAGACCCCGCCTACTGAACTATCTGATGGGTGGGTTGCCTGGTTCGTCCCCAAGGCAAGTAAGCTTGTGACCAGTCTTGGGAAGTAACGTAATGCAAGTAACGGGTTACATTTTTCCAAAGTAACTGTAAGGGTAACGCGTTACAAATTTTTAAGTAACGTACCAAGTTTGCGTTACTTTGTTCGCGTTTGGAAACAAATGTTTCTTTCCTTTATGCGAATTTCTCAGAATGAAACAATCGAGCATGAACTACGTATGTCAGTGACCGACAGTCACAAACACACAGAGAAACAGATAAGTTCGTAGTGCCACTTGCTGTTTTTGGAAGAGCAGGAAGATGAGATGGAAAGTGTTCCTTTGTTTAAAATATAATCGAAGGGCACTATTACGTGCAGGACTAATTCTCTCTCTTTCTCTCTCTCTCTCTTATGTTTCACAAATATTACATGTTTCGGGCATTTTTGAATATTAGCTATGTTTTATGTCTGATTATTTGGTAGTAGTTTTTAGCAGACGGTTCTTCCAAATAAATCTTAACTAACACAGTAGTAACCAATGTTTTGTTTACTGATTTTCTGGAGGGGAAAGAACTTAGACTCTTGGCTAGCTTTTGGCAACTTAAAAATTGCGGCTCCCCTCCTGAGCCAGGGGTGGCCATTCCTCCAGGTGCTTGAAAAAAACAAGTATGTCTTCAGGTTTCGGTTTGGAGGCGGTATTAACTGTAACAAATGAAGTTTCGTCACTGCAATTCCATTATACGACATTTTCTCCCTATAGATTTGTGCCTGTCTTTACAGGTATTTCTTTACCTTATATCAGTAACGAATTTACAAGAACCCCTTTTTTATTAATCTCGGAATTGGGGGAAAGGAGTGGAGTTTTTAAGCATATATATAATTAACAGTTGCTTCTTTTTTTTCTAATAAGCTACAGTGTAATTCTCAAATAAATATGAATAACTTACCCGACATTCACATTTCAGTTGCTATTTTCTTCCATTCTCTATTTAAAACGTGTCTATTATGATATTTTTGTGTTTCTTATCCCACATTGCTAGAACATACCTCACTAGTTCTATTAATATGTCTTTCATAATCACATTAAATAGTGCAGCAAAACCTCTCGAGTATAGACATACAGAATCCTCTGCAGACGAAATTTTAAACAAATGAAGACTTTATTCCTTGCAGCGCTTCAAGGAGAACCAAAGAGAACATGAGCCACAGCGGTGCTTCGGCTGAACATCGATGTAAAAACAAACTCGGTTGTTTATCATCGTGACCACTGATTCACCCTCGCGGTCGACCTCTAGGTCGGAATATAGCGTACCCGCATGTGCATACCCACTTGAATCCATGTGTTTGTGCCAGTATCGAGAGTAACACCTCGACCTCGATCGCGAGGTCTCTTCAGTATCTTTCTACCCTTGGGCCTTATTTTAACAGCTTGTGCAAATGTCCGGAGGTTCCAGACCTCCCGGCTCCGCCACTGATTGGTAGCATGCATTTTTCTGTTCATTTCTACCTTCAGCCATAATTTTATTCTTTCAAGCCAAAGATAATACATTCGTTCTCCTTCGCATTTGGCATTCTTAAAAATAAAATTATGTTATTACTAAACGTGCGATTTTGCCATTTTCAATGTAAATTTCTGTCCCCTCCTCCGCAAAACAAATCTCATGGGCGCAACTTGCGTGTATGGTCCCCCTGTTTCAAATAAAAAATGGATTCTTTCTATATTTTCTGCAAGACTATTGCCAAAATATAGAATTTCATATCCAGTATTTCTGTTTACTTGGTACTGGAATTAATAAAATTGGAAGTAATTGTTTTGTGTATGTATAATTATGCAGAACAGCCATGGATAAATGTTTTGTGCTGCTATATATAAATGTATGAAAATTGTTAGGAAAGTTTCTAGAGGGTGGAAAATATTCTTCCGAGGCTGGGACAACAGTAATTAAGTTAGTGCCAGGGAAAGAAAAACTAGAGACGGGGAATTTCCTTAGGTTTCCCCCTTAAAAAAACGTTTTGTAAGTAACAAACGTTCTCTGTCTGACGAATGACTGCCTAGTATTCAGTGAGGCTCCGTGGATGAGTGAGTAGAGTCGTTGCTTAGTAATGATAAGTTCCATGGTTCGAGTCCTGCTCAGAGCAGTCCATTTTTTCATTATTTGTTTCCCATATCTGACGATTTTTTCCCCCCTTCGTAATCATCTGGTGCTCTGAACTGAGTTCTTCACTTGAATTTAACAATTGGTAGTGGGATGCTCTCAGACTTGGGTGAGCTTTTACATGTCTACTTACCAAATCAAAATTTTCGACAAAATATGGATGCTATCCGATCATTTTGTCTCAAATTCTAAATTTGCGCATGTGACTGTATTTCTCTTTCATCATATTTTCATCTCTCGTTCTCCAATGTCATCAGCTATGGCATGAGATGGCTTGGGAGCAAAACTTGAAATCATAAAAGTGCCGTACCAATGGGCTCACTCTCACTAAGCATTTAATTAAATGTATGTGTTTTCATACTGAAGGAAGGGGTCTCCGCTCTTCCTACCCTGCTGAAGTGACAGAATATTTATTCAGACTCTGCAAAGTCATTTCAGATCAAAGACAGAAAGAGTGTTTATTCCAACAGCAGCAGGATTGGACTTTAATTTTTTGTTTCAATTTATCTCCACAAACAGGACAAATATCAAGTAATATGTTTTCCATAAGAAGTATACGTCTAAGATTCATTTCATTTGGAGAAATGATGCTGTAGACGATAGTAGGAATTTCGCCCATGTGTACGGGAATTTTCAGTGCCTGGCGATTATGCCACCCGCCTCCTTTTAAAGTTAATTCGGTTGCAATACTTCCCGGCAAATACTTCGGACTCAACTGGTGGAGCACTTTAGCCGTAAACCTCCATATGGCTGTACCATCCAGAAGTGTCCCTCGCTGTACCCCTTCCTCACAACATTGATACTCTTTGGAGTTTAAGACTGAACAAAGCACGCTTGCAGCAACTTTTCATTGAGTAAACTGTCGATGAAGGAAATTGGTCAAAATTTTTGTATTTAGGAGGAGGTCACGAACAACCCAAAGCTATGTCTGAAATTAACGGAAGGGTCTGTTAGTTTCACTGCGAATTTGATGAAGCTGATAACAGAATCATGAAGCACATCCAACACATGGTCGAAACTGATTCCATTGAAAGAGTTATGATTGCCTCAGTAGATACAGATGTTATGATTTCCGCACTGTACCATTTCAAAAAGAGTTATTAAAAATGTGGCCTGAAAGAACTGTGGATTGTCCAAGACACACGACCATCTATGAGGTACCACTATGAGCAAAATAAATGACGCGTCTCTTTATTTTGAAGTTTTTTTGAAAATATCTCCGTTTTCTTTATATGTTCGAAATTTTGGAAGGTTTCCCCAGCCGGAAAAGTTAATAGCAAACCTATTTTTATTATGTGTGTTGGATATTACCTTAAAATAAACAAATTAGAAACAAAAAACATTTAATCGACCGAAATTACGAGAATCACCAACTCTGCTAAAGTGGGGGGTCGCGGTGGCTCAGTGGTAGAGCGTTCACCTCTGGTGCTTGGGGTCCCGGGTTCGATCCCAGCCCCCGCCAAGCGAACCTTGTGGTGGACAAACACCGTGTGCGTGGGTTTCCTCGGGATTCTCCCGTTTCCTCCCACTTTCTTCATTCCACCATTTCATTCATTATCCATCATCACCGTCTCCTTTAGCCTAACCGGCATAACCGTGGGACGTAGAACTCAAAGATTTCATTTCATTTTTTTCTGCTAAAGTGGGAAATTTTCAAAAACGCGAGGGAATTCTGCAGTTCAACACGAAGTAGCGACATCTATGTTATTGAGAGAAATGTGGATTAAATCTACAAACGAAACATTTCTAATATGTCTTATTACGTGCATTATCTGCAAATCCCAAATATATGAATCTATGCCAAGTATTAACGTATAGATAGAGAAAATAGTGAACATTACCTATGGAAAAGGACGAATTGGTAGCACGATCGTAATGAAAAATCGTCTTTACCGTAGAACAGGTTCAGCTCACGTAAGAAAACAAATAGCTCAAAATGGCGGCGATTGGACGTTAAAACTTGGGGGGCAGGACATGCTCTGAATATTTGTATGTCAATGTTAGTTTTCCTAGTTCATGCAACACTTTGTACGACGAAAGGTTGTATAACTAATAGAATAGCATCTTTTTCAGTTAAAATACCGTATGTCGTAGGGCCTATTTCATATTTTATTAAGTAAATTGACAAGAACAACGGAAGTAGGTACAGCCCTTTGTACTCTTAAACAACGAAGGTGAAGGAAGAAGTTTGATTCCTTGCTCATGAAAATCTTAAAATTCTATCTGAAAAATTGTGTGATCAGATTATTTAATAACAAATTTGCAAAGCAAATAAATAGAAAGGATAATATTAATCACAGTAATGAATAATGAAGCTTGTTTTTTAAAAGTTATATTGAAACTGAGGATTAATGAACAACTTACATTTTTAATTCCACACGTGCTATTAAATGTATGTTATTACTTTTAGAAAGACAGTAAATATTAGAAGCATATGCTACGACATTTAAAGAAATACTTTTGCAACTTCCCAAAACATGTTCGTTGCCATTAGGTGCAGTTTTCGCTTTATTGGAACACATCAAAACACAATACTTAGAATCACTCCATACTCCAGTTATACAAAATAATCCTAAAACCTAGAATTATGTTGAATTCACTAAATTTAATTGTATATACAGTCGTAAATCCCAAAACACACCACTTCACTCGTATATTACACTGCAAACCAATGGAAAAGGTAGAAGTTGTTTCTTATTACTCTCCTTTTAATCACTATTTCTTTCTATTAGAAAGAAGAGAAGACGTTTTAGGAATTGTCAATTTTTGTGCAAATAAAGAATAACTTGTGAAAGACTTCTTTTACGAAATATTTTCTCAGTTAGTTTCAAAGCGACTGACTAACATACCGAGCCTTTGTAACAAGAAATGAAAGTACGCTGGAATTGTTCGGTTAAATTTTGGGACATTTCCCGTAGCAATTAAAACGCTTCCTGTAGCTTTCTTAACTCCACCGGAAGACAACCAATACGTACTCACGCAACAGCAAATATTATATAACATCATTTTTTCTGTAAATTAGTAATACATAGCTGCAATAACTTTACATTTCCAAATGAAATTATATCCACTAATTGGTCACTTCAAAAAAGTGAGGGGGCAACTGCCCTCCTTTGCCCCCCTAATCGCCACTCATGATAGCTCAGTTAGTTAAGGCATTGAGTCTGTATGCCGGAGGTAGTTGGTTCGAGCCCCACAAAAGTGCAGTTGCCATTATTATTATTACTATGGGTATTTTATTTATTTTTTATGTGGGAAAGAATCAAATTGTAACATATGTGTAAAACACGTGAAGATACCAAGAATAGAAAAAAATTGTCGTTGTCGCACTTGCATTAGTGTTTCTAATTTTTGTTTGAAAACAATTTCGTAATTATTTCCCCTGTGCTCACTGCTCACTATATGCTCGCTTGTGCATAACGAATGTTTTCCAGTAAATGTTAATTCTAATTTGGAGAATTTTATAAAGTTTCACGATGTTTATCATTAAATAGTCTTATATCTACTTGTTTGGACATTTTGATAACAGATTTCCCTATTAAATGTTTAATTTTCCCTAGATGTTTAATTACGGAAAAGTTTTACAATGTATTTCTCTTGAATTGAAATTGTTTTGAATTTACCATATGAGGTAAGTAGCCCGAAGGAACAGAACTGAAGTAGCTGATATTCTATGTAAAAGCAACCTATTGTAGAATGATGATGCTTCTTACCTCCAGCACATAATCTTTACGTTAGAGAGTCAGACAAAAAATCCTGTTTTTTCCTCCACTATGACCACCCATCTTAAACCTCTACATACCATGGTTCGTCTCACACAATTTTGGTGCTCCAAAGACATTCATATAATAATAATAATAATAATAATAATAATAATAATAATAATAATAATAATAATAATAATAATAATAATAATAATAATAATCCTGAATATTCCATCCTTACATAATGTAGTAACCTTAGACATCTTACAAGGGGAAGGCAGACTTTGTAAATGAACTTGGGGTCATTTTTTGCGAGGTGGTAATGCACATTTAAAAAGCTAATATTACAAACTGGGACAGCGCAATGGCCAAAAATAACAGAGAAAAAGTGTTCTACTCGCTGCATATATCGTACGACGCGCAAATTGATCAAGTGACGGTGTGGTAGAGTGAGAAGGATCTGCGACTCAAGTGCAAAGAGTCCCGGGTTTGATTCCCGTTGGAGTCAAACTTCTTTTTTTTTTTGTTTTTTGCTTCAACCAATAAAGTAGCCATTTGTAACTATAAGTAAAACATTAATTTCCCATACGTTTATAATGAATTAAAGCAATAGAAATTTTGAACCACTTGTAAAATCTTTCAACGTTTCATGCTAACTGGGAACAAAATTCAATCTATTTCGTAAATAGTATTGTTACCGTAGTCGTTGTGTAAAAAATGTTCTTGACGCTTCGTGTGCACATCTGTTCATAGTGTGCGAATTACATGGGGAATGAGCGGGAAATCTCTTTTGGTTATAGCAACATCCAGTATTAGCAAAGGGGATTTCCCCCTCAACTCCATTGTAATTCGCACACTGTCAACAGATATAGACACGAAGCGTCAAGAACATTTTTACACAACGACTGTGGTAACCATAATATAACTCGTGATGCCAATATGTTTACGAAAGAGTTTACATTTCGTTGCTGGTTAACATGAAACTGTTTTACAAATGATTTGAACATTTCTATTGTTTTATGCATTATAAACATGTGGTCACAAATGTTTACTTGTAGTTACAAATGGTTAAGATATTGGTTAAATAAAAAAAGTTTAACTCGTGCGGAATTGAACCCGGGATCCTTTCCCTGGAAGTCGCAGATGTTCCTCACTCCTGCACACCGTCACTTGACAGCTCTACGCGCCATACCACATATGCGGCGAGTCGGAAATGTTAAGACGCTTTTTCTCCGCTATTTATGGATATTGCGCTTTATTCGTTTGTAATATCAACACTTTAAATATGCATTACTACCTCGCGAAAGATGGCCCCGAAATTCATTTGCTAAAGTGTGCTTTCTCCTTGTAAGACTGAAAAACAAAATCATAAATAAGCCACTCCCTGGCAGTGATCTGATAGTATCTGAACTTGTATAAAGGTAATAATAAGAACTAAACATCAACGCTATCATTGTATGCTCTATAATTCATGATTATTTTTATGTGATAAATTATTTTCCGGGAAGGATACTTCGCAATTCTTGTTTCTGAGTCTTATAAATTGGCGGGGGTGTGCAAGTCAGTAATTGCTCAAAGGGTTGTAAAGATTAGCAAACTCCTAGAAATAATATGCTGTTCCAAATGAGGTTTTTATAGTCATTACAAGCCTAGGATAGTGCTTTTAACAACAAGAACTACCATAGTCAATTATTTTTCCAAAACAGGATATTAGTTTAATGTTTGCACTTTCTAATTCGATTTTCTCTTAATAACTAATTTTATTATCTACTTTATCTTTGTTATCTACTTAATCTGCTTGTATATATGTATAGTATTTACTTTTAGAAGATAGTTCTCCAGGCAAGGTTTGGAACCCTATGAAATAAAGCTATAACCGCACTAGTAGGCCACACAAATTACCCATTCTGATTTTTTTCATAATAAAATAAGTAGAAACTCATGCAATCAGCTTTCATTTATTTGAAATATTTAGTTTTAGCATTTAGTATACTATATTTGTTTCGAATGAAAAATAAAGTAACAAGAAGGTTCATTGTTAACAATCTAGTATTTTCAAAACAAAATAACTTAGTTGCTGAGATCAGTATTTCTATTCTATTCCCAAATCTTACTATTCTAATATAATACGAAAAAATAATAATAATGTGGATCAGTGGTAGGAAAGGTTGGTGGTGTAAAGATACATGGATTTGCCAAACAGGAAACCAGGTTCAAATCCTGTCCTGTTAATTATTAATGCAGGTGTGCCTTTGGTGTACGGGGTCTCGGGTTACGTTCCCGGTAGAAGAGCCTTAGTGATTTTAAATATCCTTGATATTTCTGAGTTTATGTCCCTGCCGTATATAGATGACCAAAGGATAGAATAAAAAGATTGACAATAGAATTGAGTATTCCAGTTGGAACGAATTAAAAACAAGTGGTAGACCATTCACCTTTGGTGCATGGGTCCGTGTCTCGATTCCATTTCACGCCAAGTAAAATCTGAGGTGGACAAATACCGTGTGTATGGGTTTTCTTGCGATTTTCCATTTTCCTCCCACTCTCTTCATTTCACTATTTCATTCATCATCATTCTCCCTTAGCGCAGGTCCATAATGGTATCCTCGTCGCCAAAAGTGCCTTTACACCGCCGTGACGGGTATGTGACAGCGCAGTACTCCGAGGAAGGGATGGTTGCATAAGAAATTGTGATTAATTTTGAAGAGTTTTTATTTTGACTAGGGAAATAACGTAGTATAGGGAGTAAAGGCATAGATTTGAAGCATCAGCGAACTGTCATCTCTGAAAAGATTCGTATTTTCAGTTTTTCAATTTATTGTCCTATATGTGAAGTTAATAACTGCTAATAACTGCTACTAGCGCTTTTCACTCTTCAGGAATTTACTGTGACATTTTCCCAGGACACTTTTCTAAGTCCTAAATGAGTTAGTAAATTACTTGATTCGCTTCACTGTTCTAATTTGAGAATGGAAACTGATTAACTTGAACGTGAATATGTTTCGGTGTCGTCAAGCAAGGGCCGCAATAAATGTAAATAAGATTCTTATTATTAAATAAAACACAACAGTATTTATTCTATGTATAGCACAATATAATAAAGTAATTAAGCAACATGATAATCACTAACGCCTGCAGGATTTTTTTCCAACGGGAAGGAGGGAGGTAAAAGACCGATATAGAGTTTTTCGATTTATTGCCCTATATATATTAAAAGTCATAAGATTTATCATTGATAGCGTATATCCTCTTACTTTTTAAAATCGCCACTGTAGCCTATTAGTCACAACATTCATCTCCAGATATAATGTAGAGAGAAGGAAGGAGATATGAAAAGTGGCGTAAGTAATTTTACTGCGCCCTGGATCATCGATTTACTCATACCCGCCCCTGTCCCACGCATTTCAGCTGTTGCGTTATATTATATATATATATATATATATATATATATATATATATATATATATATATATATATATATATATATATATATATATATATATATATATATATATATATATGGCCCGTCAGAAAGACCCCGCAACAAAAGTGCCGAGTCGAAACTCGTCAAAAGGGACCGGGTCAAAAGATCGTCGCGGGAAGAGAGCCCGAGTCAAAAGGGACATATGTCAAAAACCCGAGTCAAAGAGGACCCCGCCTCAAAAAAGCACAGGTCAAATGGTCCTCACCAGTAAAGAGGACGAGTCAAAAGGGCCCTATGTCAGAAAGCCCAGGTCAAAAAGACCCCGCCCTAAAAGGGCACTGGTTAAAACGGTCCCGCGTCAAAAGGGCCCGGTAAATACAATTCCACGGCTAAAAATCCTGAAATCAAGAGTGGAAATCAGGAGAAAGAAAGAGATATGACCAGTGGCGTAACTAATTTTGCTGCTCCCTGAATAATCGATTTACTCATACCCGCCACCTGTCCCACACATTTCAGCTTCTGTGTTATGTGCTTCCATATCAGAATGGCCCGACAAAAGGGCGAGAATGGTAAGGCCCGAGTCAAGACGGACCCGGTCAAAAAGGCCCCACGACAAAAGTGCTCGTGTCGAAAGGGTCCTATGTCAAAAAAGCCCAGGTCAAAGAAAACTCCGCACCAAAACGGCCCGGGTCAAAACGGCAATGCGTAAAAAGACCCAAGTTAAAAGGCCCATCGTTAAGAGGAGCCGAGTCAAAAGAGCCCCGCGTCAAAAGGGCCCCAGTAAATACAATTCCACGCCTGATCGTTCATCATCTATTTACTCATCCCTGCCCCCCCCCACATTTTAGCTGGTCAATATATATATATATATATATATATATATATATATATATATATATATATATATATACATATATATATATATATATATATATATATATATATATATATATATATATATATATATATATATATATATAGCTCTGTCTGAAGGGCACGGACAAAAGGGCGAAGACAGAAATACCTGAGTAAAAAGGGACCGGCGACAAAAGGGTTCGAGTCAAAAGAGACCCAATGTCAAAAGTGCCCGAATCAAAAGTTCGACGCGACAAAAAGGCCCTATCTCAAAAATGCCCGGGTAAAAAATGACACCTCAAAAGGGCACGGCCTAAGACTGTTCCGTGTCAAAATGCCCTACTCAAAGGGCCCCGCGACAAAAAGCCCAGAGTAAAAAGGCCCCGCGTGAAAGAGGCCGAATCAAAGAGGCTCTGCGTCAAAAAGGTCCCTGTCAAAAAGGCCCAGCGACAAAAGGTCCGGTAAATACAATTCCACGGCTCAAAAGCCTGAGATCAGGAGTGCAAATCACGAGGAGAGAGATATGACCAGTTGCGTAACAAATTTTACTGCGCTCTGTATCGTTGATCATCTATTTACTCATACCTTCCCCGTGCCCCCACGCATTTCAGCTGCTGAATATGTCAGAAGAGCACGGACTATGTCAAAAGAGCACAGACAGAAGGGCGAGGATCGAAATGCCCGAGTCAAAAGTGCCCCACGACAAAACTGCCCGAGTCAAAAACGGCCCCGCGTCTAAAGGGCTCGTGTCAAAAGGGCTCGGCGACCAAAGGACCTGAGTCAAAAGGGTCCAAATTAAAATGGTTCCTGGTCAAAAGAACCCGTACTCGGTGACAAGAAAGCCCACGTCAAAGAAGCCCTGGTCAAAAGGGCCGAAGTCAAAATGGCCCCGCGTCAATAGGGTTCGAGTCGAAAGTGCCCCACGTAAAATAGGTCCGAGTGAAAAAGTATCCGCGTCAAAAGGGACCAGACGAGTGGACCGAAACTTTTCAAAATTTGGTCACGGGTAGCTTGGTCTAGGGCCTCAGATCAAGACGAAGAGCTTTTATTCTAATTTCAAACTAGGGGATGTCAGGGGGACGTTTACCGGGACTAGACAAGTTGACGGCCGAGAGTTACCAAATTTTGATCAAAGATACCTTGGTCCAGGTCCCACACCAAGGCAAAGCGTTTTTTACAAAATTCGAACCAGGGGTCTCAGGGGGGCATCTACCGGGACATGTAAAAGTACTAGAAAATGACCGATATCAGTGCCGATTTCATAGTTTTCGCGGTCGCTGAGATCAATGGTGAAACTCCGATCGCATTAACTTCCAAATTCTCCCTATTCAGCTGCGGGCCGTGAGTCAACGGGGGGGGATACCGAAACGTAAAAGTAATTCAAAATGACCGATATTAGTGTCAAATCCATAGTTTTCGCGGTTGCTGATATCAAAGGTGACACTACCATTAGCAATGAGTCAAATTCATCCACCGTTGTATGCGGGCCTTGGGTCACCAGAGGGGGGAATTCTGAGACATGTAAAAATAATCGAAAATGACCGATATTAATGTCAAATCCATAGTTTTCGGGGCCGCTGGGCTCAATGGTGAAACTTAAAACCGCGTTTACTTTCACATTTAGCCCCCATCAGCTAAGAAACGGGGGCATTATAAAGGGGATCACGAGACAGGTAAAAATAATCCACAATGACCGATGTCAAATCCGTAGTTTTCGCGGTCGCTGAGATCAATGGTGATACTTTCATTAGCGATTTTTTTTTTCAAATTTAGCCACCATTGTATGCGGGCCGGGAGTCACTGGGGGTGGGGATTGCGAGACGTAAAAATAATGGAAAATTACCGATATTAGTGTCAAATCAATAGTTTTCGCTGTCGCTGAGATGAATGGTGATACTTCCACAGGCGTTGACTTCCAAATACAGCCCCCATCGGCTGCGGACCAGAGGCGTTGTTTTTTCAAAATTGGAACCAGATGATCATAGGGGCTTTTGCCGAGATATGTAAAAAGTAGTAGAAAATGGCAGATGTTAGTGTCACATTCATAGTTTTCGCGGTATTGGTTGGGGCCCAGAGGTTTTTTTTTCACAACTCGAACCAAGGGGGTCTGAGGGGGCGTTCACCGGGACATGTAAAAGTAGCAGTAAATGACCAATATTTGTGTCGAATCCATATTTGTCGGGGTTGCTCAGATGTATAGTGACACCGCCGATATTGTTTACGTTCAAATTCAGCCCCCATCGGTCTTCTCAATGAAAACACATGTACGTTGTTGGATACACAAAATATGTCCAATTTTAGAAATGTTTCTTAATTCATCTCCCGCTGTTCAGTTTGTTTACATTGATATTTTATCTGATCCGTGCGAAGAACGGGCATAACAGCTAGTACGAAATGGTAAAGTGTTTTATATGAACCAAATTACAATGAATTCAATTATATAGATAATTATTATAATTATAATACATAATTATTTCCTTGTTGAATTATAGATACTTTTCAGTGGAAAAAAGAATAAAATTTGGAAGTCCCAAATCAACGTAAAGTAGACCAACGTAAAGGAAAAACGTATAACATTTTCTATATAATTAAGCTTACAAACTTAAAATTTCCATGTAATTAAGCTAAATTTCCATTTTTGTGTCGCTTTGTGCGCCTATTTCCTCGTTTTCTGCGTCACCGGAAATGGCTCAATGTTATCCTACAAATATGGCGGAACAAGTTAATGCTGTTCCGTCAGGAACGATTTCGAGGTCATTTCCTTCACATCGTCTTGTGCGTGTTTTCTACCGTTTTGTAAGCCTATGTCCACGTTTTGTAAATCAATGGTAGTGTGTCAAAATGGGCATTCAATGTGCGAAGAAAAATGACCCACTCTCCCACCAAGATGGAATTTCGAGGTCGCTTTTTTCGCATTGTTTAGTGCATGTATTTACCGTTTCTGCGCATATTTTCACGTTTTGTGCGCCAACGAAAATGAGTCAAAGACGACCTACAAATATGGCAGAAAAAGACATATTCATTCCACTTTCAAGGTCCATTTTGACCCACTTGCACTGATGCACAAAGCGACACAAATCATGCATAAAAATGTGAAGGATACGACCTCGACATTCGATGGTGACGGAACACCATTAGGTTATTCCGCTATACTTGTAGACCATTAAACAATGTGAAGGAAACGTCCTCCAAATTCGTTTGTAGCGGAACAACATTAACTTATTTCATTATATTCGTAGGTCCATTTTGACCTACTTCCGGCGACGCACAAAACGTACAAAACAGACACTAAAAGATGCGAAAGAACCAACCCCGAAATTCGATAGTGGCGGAACAATGAGCCATTTAACTCCCACTTTAAAGGCCCGTTTAACTCACCTCGGGTGATGCACAAGACGAGAAATAGGCGCAGAAAGCTTTCAAAAAAGGCACTAAACGATGCGAAAGTAACGATCTAGAAATTCGATAGTGTCGGAACAGTGGGTCATTTTTGTCACACTTTGGAGGCCCATTTTGACACACTTCTGGTGACGCGCAAACGTGGAAATAAGGGCACAAAACGGCACGAAACATTCACTAGTCGATGTGAAAGGAAGGACCACGAAATTCGGTAGTGGCAGAGCAGTGGGTCATTTTTATCCCACCTTTGAGGCCCATTTTGACCGTCTTCCAGTGACGCACAAAACGTCGAAATAGGCGCACAAAAGGGTACGCGATGTGAAATTAACGACCTCGAAATTCGATAGTGGCGAAACTCTTGATCATTTTCGTCCCATCTTGGAAGCCCATTTTGACCCACTTTCGGTGACGCACAAAACTTGGAAATAAGGACACGAAACGGAACGAAATTCACTAGTCGATGCAAAAATTAGGACGTCCAAATTCGGTAGTGGCGGAGCAGTGGGTCATTTTCGTCCCACCTTCGAGGCAAATTTTGACCGTCTTCCAGTGACGTACAAAACGTCGAAATAGACGCACAAAAGGTTACGCGATGTAAAATTAACGAATTCGAATTTCGATAGTGGCGCAACTCTTGATCATTTTCGTCCCATCTTGGAAGCCCATTTTGACCCACTTCCGGTGACGCACAAAACGTGAAAATACGGGGACTCATTTTAACCCACTTCCCATGACGCACAAAACGTGGAAGTAGACGCACAAAACGGCACAAAACGATGGGAAGGAAACGAACTCGAAATTCATTGGTGGCAGAACAGCAATAACTTGTTCCGCCATATTTGTAGGCCCATTTTGACCCACTTCCGGTGATGCACAAAATGTGGGAATAAGCGCATAAAGCGACACAAAACTCGCACAAAAGATGCAAAACAAAGTACCTCGAAATTCGTTGGTCGCGGAACAAGTTAATGACGCGGTGAGCACCAATATAGACCTAAGTATATACTGTAGTTCTTACCAGGGGGCGCGGTGGCTCAACGTTCACCTCCGGTGCTTGAGGTTCCTGGTTCGATCCCAGCTTGCACCATGTGGATTTTGTGGTGGACAAACACCGTGCTCGCGGGTTTTCTCGGGGTTCTCCCCTTTCCTACCACTTTCTTCATTACATTATTTCATTCATTTCCCATCATCACCGTCTCCTTTAGCCTAACCGGCATAACCGTGGGACGTAAAACTAAAGATTTCTTTTAATTTTTTGTAGTTCTTACCATCAAGGCTGAGAACTGCACGGTCCAATTTTTTAGCCAAAGTAGAAGCCCAACCGGGATAGTGATGTCAACCGGCTCGGCTCGGTTCAACTGAGCGTACAGCTTGAGCTGGCTTGGTTGGGATGACCCATCGACTGGACTCAATTGAGCCAATGGCTTGAACCGGCTCGGTAGAAACGAGTCATCGAGTCGGCTCGGTTGAAACGAGTCCATAGGCTGGGTTCGAGTCAGCTTAAATGAGCTGATGGTTCGAACCGGCTCGGCTGGGGTAAGCAATCAGCTCGGTTCGGTTCGGCTTGTGTGAGCCATCGGCTCAAGCTGGCTCGGTTCGATGATCTGTTGGCTCGGCTCACTTCTCGGTTCGGCTTGATAAGTGAATGAGCTGTGAGCAAGCCGCTTGAGTCGTTGACAACTCTAAACCCGGGTCGAGCAATTTTGAACATTTTTGACTGGAGTCCTATAACTTTTAACAATTTTCGGCTCGGGTCCGAATACTTGCTCCTCCTGAACTCAAACCTAGAACCTCGTGACCGATGTCCTTGCCTCCTGAAGATTTCTTGACGACCGAGATCGACAGTCAACTAATTTTAGTATTGAGATAAAAGCCGCCTATATTCCATGTTTATACAGGTACACGGTGTTATAATAATAATGAGTTATAGTAGTACTAGTAGTATCATTGATAGTTATATTGTCTATGTAGGATACTTGAAGATAGTAGTACTTGGAACTACACAAAGGATTTAGCTCGAATTGGCTCGACTCGACTGGAAACTCGATCCGAATTCGAGTCGAGTTGGGGGAAATGTTTCGAGCCGAGTTCTCGAGTCAAGAACTACACAAAGGATTTAGCTCGAATTGGCTCGACTCGACTGGAAACTCGATCCGAATTCGAGTCGAGTTGGGGAAATGTTTCGAGCCGAGTTCTCGAGTCGAGCTCAAAGATGTCTGCTTCGAGTCAAGTCGAGTTTTAAAGAAAACTCGCTCGAGCTCGCTCGTGCCCATTCCTATTGTATGCATGAAGGGGATATAGAGTTCTTTCGAGGGGGATAGAACCATAAAAATAATATATTTTTAAAAATTCTTAGTTTCACGGCTTTCTTTCCAGGGGGGCGAAGGGATGGTAGTTATCCAGCATTTCTTATAAGTACCTTATTTGAAATATGTAAAACAGGAACAAGTGGACAACACAATATACACACATCTTCTTATCTTCAGTTTTAATTGCTGAGTTCAATTGCAATTAACAATTACAATTAACAAAACAAGTTTCAATTGTCAATTGCAAATAACAATTAAATGTTTCAATTGCACCCTTTGCAATTGACAATTAACAATTAAAAAGTTTCAATTGCCTGGTGACCAATTAACAATTAACAATTGACGAAAATTTAATTGCAAATTTTATGATTGAATTCAATTGCAATTGAAATTAATTGTCAATTACAAATTGAAATCATTAGCAATTGAAATCAATTGCAATTAATTTTCAGAGCAATTACTTTAAATTGATTGATCAATTGCAATTGATTTCAATTGATTTTGCCCAACACTGGTCTGTGATACCTTTTCCTGATTGGGGGCGCGGTGGCTCAATGGTAGAGCGTTCACCTCCGGTGCTTGGGATCCCTGGTTCGATTCCAGCTCGCGCCGTGTGGACTTTGTGGTGGACAAACACCGTGCTCGTGGGTTTTCTCGGGGTTCTCCCGTTTCCTCCCACTTTCTTCATTCCACCATTATCACTCATTTCTCATTATCACCGTCTTTTTTAGCCTAACCGGCATAAGCGTGGGACGTAAAACTCAAAGATTTCATTTCATTTTTTAAAGATTTCATTTCCTTTTTTTCCTTTTCCTGATCGCACCAAATATTAGGCGTCACTTGGCAACGTCGCATAGCAGATACGTAGACTATAACTTTCGTGCCACAACATGTACTGTGGTTGTCCTTATTCATCAAAGTAAAGCCCGGCATGTAAGTCTTGCAGGCCGAGTATACCTTTTTAATGTTTTTATATACAGTCGTCTTTGGTTCCTTCCAAAACTATTTTCCTTGCCAACGAAATATCTCAGTATCATACGGAAACACACAGTGCAATTGCTGTGGCATACTCACTCCCTAAGGGTGTCACGCGACAGTGTACTTATCAAAATGCGACGGTGGCCTTGGTCTTGAAAACATTCAACTTCAGAGCTGCTCGCTGTTCTACATAGCGTGTGCCAAACCAAGGTGCTTTAACTTATTAATTTAAAGCGCCCTGGCGAAACACTGCTCATAGTTGGAGTCCCTTTCCAGCACAGTAAAAGAGCGCAAGGACGAAAAAAATGAAAAGAAAAGAAAAAAGAAAGAAAGAATACGGAGAACTGTTCCTTATGCAAAGAGCGTTTGAAAACATTTCAAAAGGTACGCTATGACTATTATCAGTTAATTGTCAACAACCGATATCGGGGACAGATCCAGGAATTTTTGAGGGCGAGGGGCGCAGGTCTGAAAAATAAATGTGAGACATTTTTCTATATGTGGTTCGCTAACCAGAAATGTGAGCTGGAGTGCTTTCTAATACGTATTTATCGCCCTTCTGGAGGCAGCATTGAGGGAAGCCATGTTGTTCAACACGAGAGAATCCAGGATTACCGTAAGAAAATAAAACTTTTTTATTACCATCTATTTATTATTGCATTATTTTATTTTATTACTATCATTATTTTTCTTAAATTAGATTATGTAGAGTAAACTATTTTTAATTTAATTTCCTATTAACATAATTCATATTAACTCTTCACTAATATCGTTATTTTTATACTGCATAAGTAGTATCGTGGGGTCAGATTTAACCCCATTATTTGTTTTGAAATTAAATATGTTAAAACGTATTACCATTAGCAGTTGATTGTGGACCTTTTAATAGTCCTATACTTTAATGGATTTAACTAGTTTTTAGGACAAAAAATATTTTTAAAATATTTTTTGACTAATTGTCTTTTAGTAATAGATTATTACAAAGCGAAACAACATACTTAAATGAAATAAAATTTTTTGTTATCCGAAAATAACAAAGTATGAAAATAAACTTATTTTCATATAAGGAAAGCATTCAATTATAAGTGCTGAGAAAATGTAACTTGTCATTTAAAAAAAACTGACAATTGATGCTTTTTTGTTTCATCAGTTGCTTGGCTATATGCCCGTACCCACATGGGGACTAGGAACCGGGCTCCTCTAAAGTTTTACTGTCCCCCAAAAATATTCACGGTAGGCTTGCAAATGAACTACTATAATATAGTGATGAACTATAATATGGTTGGATCACCCCCCCTAACTTCTACCGCCCCCCTCATATTTTTGGGCTGGCTACTGGCCTGCTTGGCTACCTATCAATACACACAATGTTTAGTCTTAAGTGACCGTTCACCTATTACATAACGCTATTTTTGACCAATTTTTACCCCCTCCCTTCCCCTTGTCACACTTCGTAACGCAAGGCTGAACCCCTCCCCCGTTCGTTACATAACACCTTTGTATTTTTGTTATTCACCAATCTTGCTTATTTTGGGAGTTATTATAATAAAACACTATTTTTAATGGGAGAACTTTTATTACAAAATGCTTTTATACTGAATATATTTGTAGTGTTTTTCGCCAATAAATCAAATACCGGTACGTATTAGAAAATGGTAGGATGGTAATCATATTTTAACCCCATAAGATTGCATAATTAACAGTCCTAATTCTTCAAAACTGCATACTGTCGTTTTCCCAAGGAGATCACACCTATCCTTTTCGGTCAGATGATGACCATGAGGAAATACTGACAAGGAAGATGAAGGTGGAACAGGATCTAAAGAACTAACATTGACCTCTTTTTCAGGGATTCAGGATGCTTCGTGCATTTGAAGTTCGCCAGTGTCGACGATGCAAAGTTCTCTTCCTCGTCGACCACAGATTCGAAGTGGCTGTGAATGTGGAGGACATCTCGTTTGTGAACAAGCTTTCGAGCATCTTTTTTGGACTTCGGACTTAAGTTTATCTCTTTTCATATTCTTCTTGTCCTAAATCAGTGCGAGAATGCGAATAAACTCAATTTCTTCAGAAATATTCAAATTCAAAAATAAAAAAAATAATACGAATTAGGTTTTTAATATCTTATTTTGATCTACAAATCCTGGATCGTTCCATCGCGGAAAATATAATTTCACGAAAAAGAATTGCTTCTGTTTCCCATACAAAACCCCTTAGAAGAATAGAGTGAGTAATGATTCAAATCAAAGGTTTCAGATAACATTCTTAAAAATAGCAATACGAGTGGGAACATGAGGGCATTTTCAGGCGGTGGTTACGATCACTAACAACTAACTCCGAAAAAGCATGTTCCCTAAATCCAATGCTGCGATAGCCACAAAACGGAGTTTTATTGTATTGTAATACATGCAGGTTTCACCACCATTTATGCTGGTGTCTAGTGCGTCTTCGAATCTCTTCTGTATGATTCCATGGTGTTTGGGGTCGCTGAGATGAACAGTAACACTTTCAATGCCGTTTAAATTAAAATTTAGCCATGCAACTTGGGGAAGGGGAGATGTATGTAAAAATGATCAAAAATGACCGATATTTGTGTCGAATCCATAGTTTGTGGAGTCCGTAAGTTGACGGTGACAGTTTTGGTTCTATTTATATCCAAAATGAAACGTATTCTCCCCGTATGAAGACGAGTATTCTAGCTAATTTATAAAAAAAGAAAAGACTGAATAAAATTATTTGTTTAAAAGATTGCATATAAATCTGAGAATAAAAATAAAAATTACAGCAGAAAAAAGTGTAACGTAACAAAGACCTAAATCCCCTCCTCCCCCCTTGTCAGGCTTCGTAACGCAAGGCCGAACCCTCTCCCCCTTTGCCGTGTTACGTAATATGTGGACGACCCCTAAATGTGTCTTAATCACATATCCGTCAGATACAGAACAAATAAAGACATTTTAGTTGTTCTACTGACAGTCAGTACATATAGTGTTTTTTCTTGAATGACCCTTGTGCACATTTCGGTTGCTCACAGAATAAATCCAAGGACTTTTTTTTTGTCATCAATTCGAGGACAAATATCACATCTCCTCCTTTTAGCTGGAGAATCTGTCTGCGGACGGTCTTCATTGATGTTCCCACCAGTTAGTCGTAACAATGACTGCCGAAACCTACGAGAAAGTGTCCCGCATTCGCCCCTTAATTTTAGGTGATCTTGAATGAGAGTCATCCGAATACTCCTCATGAAGTCTCGCCTCTGAAGCCTTCTTGGTTCTTTGGAAAGATGGTAAAAAACGAGAATATTTAAGCATGCAACGTCCAATATTCTGTAGAAAATTGCAAGAAACCACTTTCTGCACGATCTGCTAGTTCGGAGTTCTGCACACACCTCCGTAACACTCCCCAAGAAAACCACGGAAAAAATGTAATGCAGAAAACAGATAGCGCAAGTACTATCCTGGAGAAAATTTCGACCCTAGAGGTCCGAAAACATCGAAACAACAAAGCGCATGGACACGAACACCTAGTCGCTACGAGATCTCAAGATCAACTGAAAATTGCCTCCAGTTTTACGTCCCACGATTATGCCGGCTAGGATAAAGGAGACAGTGATTATGAGAAATAAATGAAATGGTGGAATGAAGAAAGTGGAAAGAAATGGGAGGACACCGTGAAAACTCACGCACACGGTGCTTATCCAGCACAAGGTTCACTTTGCGTGGGCTCGGATCGAACCCAGGACCCCATGCACCAGAGGTGAACGCTCTACGACTGAGCCACCTCGGCCCAGACCCCGCCAAGTGAACTTTGTGGTGGACAAACACCGTGTGCGTGGGTTTTCTCGGGGGTTCTCCCGTTTCCTCCCACTTTCTTCATTCCACCATTTCATTCATTATTCTTTAGCACAGTCTCCTTTAGCCTAACCGGCATAACCGTGGGACGTAAAACTCAAAGATTTCATTTCATTTCAAACGTGTTAGGGCATGAAAAGTGGAAGGGCATCGCGAACGAATCTTGTGTATGCAACTTCTACTAGGAGAACCTATAAGAGTAAGACGGAAAAGAAAGACAGGTAACATACTGTATATAATAAAGTTAGAAGTTCATATTACAGTAAGTTCAATAATGAAATACAAAGTGTGAGTTTTGAATATATATCCTAACATAATACATGTTTATTTTTACATAATATCTTACGAGAAGTTAAATCCCAAAACTTCCGTTGCATACTCCACAGTGTAAAGACAAAAAAAAAGTGTGATTATAATGTGACAACTTTCTATATATAATTACACATTATGTAATAATTACGAACATCCAAATATGTGGATTCTGTCAAAGTATTCCAATGAGAATGTTTTTTCTTTCTTTTCAGTTCTACACTCAAATCCATTATGATGATTTGGCGCTGTTCGCGCTAATTGTTAAAAGTGTTGGTTACATCATGTAATTTTTATTGACTTAAGCCACAATCTTACTTAAGTCCGCGTTAATCAGAGAGACTTGTGTGTATATATATATATATATATATATATATATATATATATATATATATATATATATATATATATATATATATATATATATATATACGTTATTATCGTAGCCCTAACTGTTGCTCTAACGACTAGCGCATGAGCCTTTTCTTTATGAGAGCTCGAGTTCGAGTTCCACTTTAAACTGTAGATCTACCATCTACGTCTCATATAATCTCGGTTCTCAAGAAGAAAGCTAAAATTCACGTTTTGTTTGATTTGGTTTCGTCTCTCTCCCAATTACATAGGGCTGATCTCAAAACAGATTTGTAGTACTCTCTTCAATTGCCATCAAGCGACATAAAAATTAGCAGAGTATTTCTTCTGAATCGAGACCAGAAACTACTTTACGAGACAAGAGGAGACGGGAAAAACCTTTTAGATTATCGAGACGAAAGAGAAATAATCGTCTTCGAAAATCGAGACGAGACGAGAATACTATAAAAATTGACGAGACGAGAAAATCTTATTTCTCGTCTTTCTCGTGAGGAACATACTATATTTGGGATTGAATTATGGTCCTCACATCAAATTTAAAGGCTATACTACTGAGCCATCAATCTTCTTCCTCCTTAGTGGCACGGAAGACTTGATTTGAACGTTTGTGTACTGTTCCGCACGAGACGAGACGAGAAATAAAGTTTTCTCCTGTCGTCTCTTAAATTAAGTGTTGGATTCTCGTCTCGTTTTGATTCTCGAAGAATTATTTCTCTTCTCGTTTTATAAATTTATGCCTTGGCTTTCTTCTTAATTTTATCTAGAAATTATGAGAATACTTCCGAGTTACGAGAGTTCCACTAAGAGTGTAATATATCAATATTTAAATGATATTTATTATTGAAGTATACTATGTAATAACTTGCGTATCTTAAAATGTTCATAATTACTCTTCATTGTCCAGGCTCTTGGGTTTTCGCGGGATTCTCCCGTTTCCTACCTTTCTTCATTCTAGCATTTCATTCATTTCTCATCATCATCGTCTCCTTTAGCCTAACCGGCATAAGCGTGGACGTGAAACTGAAAGATTTCATTTTACTCTTCATTGTGTTCGTACAACCACTGTAATAATTTATGAACTTTTACTATGAATTATGTAATACTAAAACACTGGTATCTAAGACTTCAGTGAATTGTTGCCCATGAGACTTGATAAATATGAGACAAGAATTGTCGTTTCTCGTCTCGTCTCTAACTTGGGCATACACTTCTTGTCTTAACTCTTATTAGAACATACATTTCTCGTCTCGTTTCCGAGACGGCGCTAGAAATTTCTGTATTCTGCACATTACTTTTTTGCTTCTCCAAATACTAAATTTCTCAGTTACCTTTCATGCCACTTGTTTCCATTTGCTTGATTCATCAAGTATTTAAAATTTAAATTAAATTTAAATATTTCTCTTTGAAATACAATCTCTTTCTAATCAGATATGTTTTATTTAAACGAAAAATTCTCTATGCGATCTAGCACGATGCAAAGATTTTAGAAGAACCCGTAGGTATAAATCCTACTAACCTATTATCCTCTTGAAATTTTTGTCAGAAATATAATTTCTAAGAATTTTTTGGTTTATATAATACGTATGTTTTCTATTACCATTATTCTGCGGACAATAACAATTTTAATGTGATAGGATTTAAGTTCTATATATATATATATATATATATATATATATATATATATATATATATATATATATATATATATATATATATATATATATCTTCTTAGCACTTAGTGCGTATCATTCAAAATTACTATATACATGGTGTTTCAAAACAACACCGAGAACGTTCGGGAGCTGATTCCTGACACTAAGATAAGACAAAAAGTATAGACCAACCTCTGTGCACAAATGCTTCCTTTGAGTTATAGACTGCCGAAAACGCGAAAAAATGAAATTTAAAGGTCCAAAACTATGGGACCTACCGTAGTCGGGTCAAGACTTAACTTAGGATTCTGAAACATGTATTTTTGGATAGAGTACACGCTAGTTCCTAAGTGAAGTCTTGACCCGACTAGGTCCCATAGGTTTGGGGCTATGGGCCGCTATGGGCCATTAAAGTTCATTTTTTCATGTTTTCGACAGCCTATAACTTCGAAAGGAAGCATTTGTGCACCTAGGTTGGTCTATACTTTTTGTCTTATCTTGGTGTCAGGAATCACCTTCCAAACGTTGTCGGTGTTGTTTTGAAACATCCTGTATATATATATATATATATATATATATATATATATATATATATATATATATATATATTCATCCTCACGGCATTGTCAAGGCTCTATATTTGTATTTTACATTTATTATTGCAACCGGGTGTTACTGACTTCCGTATACGGTAGCCCGATCATCACCCTTGTTCTTCGCGCGCACAGTCATTCGAAGAACTGAAAACGTACTCTGTACACAAACAGTTTATGGTTGTGAACTCGGAAAGCCTGGTACTTCTGCTTGTCAAGGTCAAAAAGTGGGAGAAAAAAGGATGTGTAGAATGTAAAGAGGGTGCAACAGTGACTGATGCTTGTAAGGGAACATATTCATTTGTAGTTCGTGCACATTCCGCCTGTAGCGCTACTGTGGCACGACGTATATTGTAACTGTATAACTCTTGTACACCGCTAGTAGGTCTATTCGCGTTAGTGACGACCGAAACTATGTTGTCAGCTCTGACTGCGATAAGGCACTGCCGTGCTGCTTTTCCTTCTCTTTTTTCCCCCTTTTCCATTTGTGAGACGCCAAACATGTTGTTTTTGCTTGTTGCACGCGCTGAACGGGTTTCGGCGAGCGAAGTATTTAAGAAGTTGACTACACATTCTTGTTTGCGATAGTTTTAAATTGGTTAACTGTTGAAAAATATACGAAAATAAAGCTGTACTTGTTAAGGTATATTAGTCGAGGACGTAGCTACTGACAGTGTTGATTACAGATTTTCTCGAGGAAGAATTTAATTACAGTAGAGGTGAAAAGGAGACGTCCATTTAGACAGCCTTCCTCCCTTATCAGACTCAATCGGAAATGGTCTCAATCGTTTGTACACAAATGTGCAGGCGAAATTTTCGTTTGTACACAATTAAGGGCGCCGTCAGAACGAAAACAAAGTGGGGGCTGTCTAAATGGTAGCCCCCCAACAACATGTCCTATTCAAGCACAAATTGTCGCAATCATTTGTACATCGTTTCTACAGAAATGTGAAGGAGAAATTTTCGTTTGTACACAATTAGGGGCGCTGTCAGAACGAAAACAAAGTGGGGGCTGTCTAAATGGTAGCCCCCCACCAACAAGTCCTATTCAAGCACAAATTGTCGCAATCATTTGTACATCGTTTCTACAGAAATGTGAAGGCGAAATTTTCGTTTGTACACAATTAGGGGCGGAGTCAGAACGAAACCAAAGTGGGGGCTGTCCAAATGGTAGCCCCCCCACCATGTCCACTTCAATCACAAATTGTCGCAATCGTTTTGTACATCGTTTGTACAGAAATGTGCAGGCGAAATTTTTGTTTTACACAATTAGGGGCGTCGCCAGAACGAAATCAAAGTGGGGCTGTCTAAGTGATACCCCCCACCATATCCAATTCAATGACAAATTGTCGCAATCGTTCCTACATCGTTTCTACAGAAATGTGATGGCTAAATTTTCGTTTGTACACAATTAGAGGCGCCGCCAGAACGAAAACAAAGTCGGGGATGCCTAAGTAGTAGCCCCTCCCACCATGTCCAGTTGAATCACAAATTGTCGCAATCGTGTGTACTTCGTTTGTACAGAAATGTGCAGGCGAAATTTTCGTTTGTACACAATTAGGGGCGCCGCCAGAACAGAAAAAATGGGGGCTGTCTAAGTGGTAGCCCCCCACCATGTCCAATTCAATCACAAGTTGTCGCATTCGTTTGTGCATCGTTTGTACAGAAATGTGCAGGCGAAATGTTTGTTTGAACAAACTTAGGGGCGCCGCCAGAACGAAAACAAAGTGGGGAGCTGTCTGAGTGGTAGCCCCCCCCCACGATGTCCAATTGAATCACAAAGTATCGCAATCGTTTGTACATTGTTTGTACAGAAATGTGCAGGCCAAATTTTCGTTTGTACACTATTAGGGGCGCCGCCAGGGCGAAAACAAAGTGGGGGGCTTTCTAAGTGATAGCCCAATCACCATGTTCAATTCAATCACAAATTGTCGCAATCGTTTCTATATCGTTTGTACAGAAATGTGCAGGCTAAATTATTGTTTGTACATAATTAAGGGCGCCGCCAGAACGAAAACAAAGTGGGGGCTGTTTAAGTGATAGCCCCCACCATGTCCAATTCAATCACAAATTGTCGCAATCGTTTCTACATCGTTTGTACAGAAATGTGCATGCAAAATTTTCGTTTGTACATAATTAGGGGCGCCGCCAGGGCGAAAACAAAGTGGGGGCTTTCTAAGTGACAGCCCAATCACCATGTTCAAATCAATCACAAATTGTCGCAATCGTTTGTACATCGTTTGTACAGAAATATGCAGGCAAAATTTTCGTTTGTACACAATTAGGGGCGACCTCAGAACGAAAACAAAGGGGGGGGCTGTCTAAATGATAGCCCTCCCACCATGTGCAATTGAATCACAAATTGTCGCAATCGTTTGAATATAGTTATAAAGAAATGTGCAGGCGAGATTTTCGTTTGTACACAATTAGGGGCGCCGCCAGAACGAAAACAAATTGGGGGGCTGTCTAAATGTTAGCCCTCCCACCATGTTCAATTCAACCACAAACTGTCGCACTTGTTTGTACGCCTTTGTACATAAATGTGCAGCTGAAATTTTCGTTTGCAAATAAATGTGGCCCCGCCAAAACGATAACAAACTATGGGCTCTCTAATTGATAGGCCTCCCACCATGTCGAATTCAACCACAAACTGTCGCACTTGTTTGTTACGGTTTTGTACAGAAATTTACAGGCGAAATTTTCGTTTGTACACAATTGCGGGCGCGCCAAAACGATAACAAAGTATAGGCTACCTAATTGGTAGCACCCCCTACTTCCGATTCAAAAGAAAATCATCTCAATTGTTTGCACATCGTTTGAGCAGTAATGCGCAGGCGAAAATTTTTTTTCTAAGCTATCAGATGCGTGGACAGAACGAAAAAAAAGGGGAGTTGTCTAAGTGTTCGATTGAACCACAAATTGTCGCGATCGTTTATACATCGTTTGTGCAGAAATGTGCAGGTAAAATTTTCGTTTGTATTAAATAATATACGGATGTGAGTATTTTTAATATTTGCGATCAACATTAACCGGTTTGAATAACGGTTGATGAGTTTGAAAATGGTTCCTATTGCACTAGTTGAAAAAAAATTCTTTTTCTCTGGCACACGGAAGAAAATGCCTGATTCTAATAGAACTTTTCACGTAGAATTCGAATCTGCAATCAGTTTTTCTCCATCACCCTCAGTTTTCCCGTGACAGAGGTGTTTTCGGAAAATTTCCCCTCAAATTTCTTTTTTTTTCTTTTTTCCTTTTTTTAAAACCATTTTCATACTTGTAGCTTGGGTACCTTAGGTATATAAACGCACAAATTATATTGTATGTTAGCCTGATTTATACTTAGTAAGTCCTCTAAGTTTCATAAGAATAACATTATTCTATCTAGAGAAATAAACATATTTATATAAAAAATATGCTATGTGTACTGTTCATTTTACAATATTCATTAGTGCAGATAAAATCACATATAACTTCCACGAAAATTACAATATAAGCACGGTTTACATCTTATTGGATTTGAAATAAAACATATTTTCAATGATGTATACACCGTGTCACCATTTTATATCTACTTAATAAATAATACAAAAGAAGTGAGTGGTATCTTCTTAATAAATGGACACTTACTTACCTCAACTAATATGTTTTAGTTGTCGACTTTCTTCTGTGTTTGGTTTCTGGAACATCTCTTTTAAGTGTCCAACAGTAATCAGCTAGCATTTTTGAACTACACTGTCACTGGTACCTCTTCTCCATGGAGGAAATGTCCTGATGAAAATGTTTTCCATACTCATCACTAACAGCACCAAGCTTTTCAGGAAAGAAATGCAGGTGGGAGTCTAGAAAGTGAACTTTAAGGGACATGTTGCAACCCATTTCATTGAATGATTGCCGGAAATCACTCACAATTTCACGGTAATTTGGGGCTTTCTTGTTTCCTAAAAAAATCTCTGTTAAACATTTAAATGGACACCAAGCTGCTTTCTCAACCAGAGTTAAGAGATCCTCAAATTTTTGGTCACGAATCAAACATCTTATTTGGGGGTCTACAAAAATCCCTAGCGTCACTAACCCGAGGAATTTTTTCCTTGAGGTAACAAGATCCTGCATTACTTTTGTCCATTGTCCTAACAAAGTTTTTGAAGAGCCCCAACTTTATGTGAAGAGGAGGTAGAATTATCTAATCAGGGCTCACCAGTGAGGAATAAACAGCCTTCTTCTGTCCAGGAGTTAATACATGCGTTGGCCATTCCTTCTTGATGTAATGTTCCGCTTTGTTCCTGCTGTCCCATTCGCAGAGGAAACAACAATATTTCGTATAACCAAGCTGCAAACCCATTAACAAAGAAATGACTTGTAAATCACAGCAAACGGTCCACTTGTATTTCTCATACTGAATTTTTTCTAACACTATTTCGATGTTTTCATAGGTTTCCTTCATATTAGTTGCATAAGCCAAAGGCACTGAAGGAAATTTGTTGCTATTGTGCAAAAGGACAGCCTTAAAACTAGTTTTCAAAGAGTCAATAAGCAATCTCCACTCTGTACTTATATGTGCATGTCCAAGTCTATCCATCACAGCACAGACATTATTACAATACACTAAATCATTTTCTTGAGAATAGTAGTTTTGAAACTCTGTATGAAGGTTTCGAAAAATACACTTTAGTGTCACGATGGAGCAGATTCCAGCCTTAAGTTTAGAATCAAGAAGTTCTGTCTGTGTATTGGAGAGTTTTAAATCCCGTATGAGGTCATTTAGTTCACCCGGAGTTATCAGATGGGAATCCAATGTAGATGTGCTTCCTACATAAGTAGGATCATCATCTTCATTTGGAACTTCAGTAGTTGCCTCAAGTACGTAATCCTCATTTACCGTAAGATGAGGAGGAGGTACCGGTACAGGTAATTCTGCACTGTGTGGAACTGGCCTAATTGCTGATGCAAATTAGGGTACTGTACTGTGTGGTTAGAATTACTGCTTATTTCTTTTATCTGTGTCATACAAAAGTAGCAGTCTGAAGAATGACCTTTTGGTTCCCTCCAGATCATCGGTACTGCGAAGTTCATGTTTCGTCCACCATTTGCCCACCCAGTCAGACGTTTCACGCAAGTACAACAAATGTAGTGAGGAACTCAGTTCTTATCCTGGTCTCCTACACAGCAACCAAAATATAACTGATAACACTTCCTCACAAGTGGAGTAAAACATCGACGTTGTGATTTAAATATCAAACCCCCCACATACATAACAGAAATTGTCCGGTTTATTTACACACTTCCTCGACATCTTGTATCCTGTAAGGTATCACACACATACATACATACATACATACATACATACATACATACATACACACACACACACACACACACACACACACTCACACACACACACACACACACACACACACACACACACACACAGGAATCTACACTCCATCAAATTCCCACAAAATCCCTCTAGACATTCCCTCATACAAAAATGGTGACATGGTGTACACATCATTGAAAACGTTTTATTGGAAGTCCAATGAGGTATAAACCGTGGTATATTGTAATTTTCGTGGAAATTATATGTGTTGAAGACCGACCCGACCCCACCCGTGACCCAAATTGACTGACCCGACCCGACAACCCGACCCGAGCTGACCCGATTGGCCGGACCCAAAGTGACCCGAGTGAACCAACCCGAGGTGACTTAACCCGACAACCGACCCGACTGACTTGACCTTACAATCTAACCAGTTTGAGAGAGCTAGAACTTTACAAAACTGCCACCAGAAAAAAAATGCTGACCAATTCTTATGCATAAACCATTGTTTCGGCTTTTTTTACTTGTAGTATAATTATACTCCTCCTCCTCCTCAGTGTTCTCCCATTAATAAACAGGCCAGTTTCCGTGAATTAGGTAAGAAGCTTCCATTTTTGCGATTTCCCGCTAATATCTGCCTCGCAACCCAACATAAAGTACCACCCTCCTTATTACAATCTATCAATTCCAACCTTCTTACACACTCTCGCTCTCCTGATATCACCCCCTTTACTACATCCCTCAGAATGCAATCCCTTAGCAAGATCAAAACTTGTGATCCGTCCATTTTTCGCTTCCTTATATCGTCTAATATTGCTCTCGTCTCTTGCATTTTTTCAGCATTTCCTTATTTGTTTTCCTCTCTACCCTGCTAACCTTCTTTATTTTACTCCACATCCAAATTTCCAAGGTTAAAATTTAGGCAATCAAGTTCAAAAGTCAAAATAAAATTTGACTGAGTTCTGAAGACAAGTTCTGAAAGTTAAAAGAATAAAAGTTCTGAAGACAACATTATTTTCTAGTAAGGAATGTATATAGAACTTCTTTTAATATTTTTTGCTGTGTAACAAACAACAATTTCATCACGTTAACATTCCGATTTTTCTATTTAAAAACAGCGTTGCTGTCTGATAGAATCATAAGGAACTAATTGCACTGAAATATCATTCTGTAGGGAATTACCTTTTATTTTTTCTTGATTAATTTATCTAGAAGATATTTGCAACGTTATATAAAATTAGCAAGTATTTTATTGCGGAGAAAGTCAAATCACTACCCCAGCAATAATAATAATAATAATAATAATAATAATAATAATAATAATAATAATAATAATAATAATAATCTGAAGGTGACCAAGAAAGTTCTGTCTCTTTGTGGAGGTCTGTGTTCAATTGGCCCTCACACCGTGAGTTGAATGCGAATGGATATAAGGTGAAGGTCAGTTGTTGGACGAGACGAGACGAGACAGAATTTTCATGAAAGGGTACGAGATGAGACAGAGCTCTTTCAATAGAAACATATGCACTTTTCCAGACAAGACTACCTTCACGACACATTTTCGAAACGAGAATGCCCCAAACCAGGTCTCGTGAGCAACACTAGTAAGTATATCCAACATACTACTTGGTTGTGGCTGTTTAGATACACCGTGAACGTGCGTAAGGACTGAGTGAACATGGGGCCTTCACAGAGCGTCATAAGGGCTTGTTTGCTGTACGAGTTCAAATTGCTGCTTCGCGGAGCAGAAGATATGACAGGCCTTTGGTGAGGGTGTCGTGACTACGCGGAGAGTGCAGTGGTATGACGGTTTAAGGACGGTGACGAAACACTCGAAGACGCACCACGTGCCGGAAGACAAACAGATGTTCAAAATAAAGATCTTCGGGCAGCAATTGAGGCGAAGACAGACATGTGAGGAACTGGTACTACCTTTCAGTGTAAGTGGAGAAACCATTCGGCACAACCATCATCAACTTGGGAAGCACTGCAAGTTGGGTTGATAGGTCCTACATGGTTTGACTTGGAGCCAGAAAGCAACGCGAGCAGACACCTGTGTTTCTTTGGTGTCTCGTCTGAGGAAGGAGCAATTTCTGAACAGGGTGTTGACATGTGATGGGAAGTGGGTCCTGTACGAAGCTCCACGGCGCCGTCTTTTTGGTTAGCATCCCATGAACCGGTTCAAAAACAGCCCAAGCCAGCACTACGCCAGAATAAGGTTCTCCTGTGCATTTTGTGGACTGCTCGAGGCATCGTCCATCGGGAACTGCTACCAGCTGGTCAGATCATCAATGCAACTGTGTACTGTCACTGTGTACTGTCTGGATCCAGCAGTTCTGAATCGCAAAGGGGTCCTCTTGTTACAAGGCAACGCTAAGCCCCACGTGGCTAAAATGACCCAGTACATCATTCTACGCCTTGGATGGAAAACACTATTGGATCCGCCATACTCCACGGACATTGTACCGTCCGATTATCACCTGTTCCATTCCTTGGACAATCACCTTAGAGAACGCCAATTCAAACAGCTAGTAGAGGTTCAATATGCACTTGATACCTTCTTCACTTCACGTCCCACCAAGTTCGACTGCGATGGAATCCATGGCCTTCCAGAACGTTTTCAGAAGGTCGTCGAGGCTGATGGAGACGATTTTTGATATTCCAAGTACGTCTTAGGTTACATACCAATGTTCGAAGGTGTTGGTGAAAAGGCGGCGGAACTTTCTTGGGCACTCTCAAAGTTATAATAATAATAATAATAATAATAATAATAATAATAATAATAATAATAATAATAATAATAATAATAATAATAATAATAATGTGTCCTGCCCAAAGGCAGATGTTTGACCCGAAGGTCCATGGGTATTGATTCCAGCTCGTACCAAGTAAGTTTTCTGGTGGACAAACCCCATGTGCATGGGTTTTCTCGGTGTTCTCCCATTTCCTCCCACTTTCTTCATTCAACCACTTCAATTATTTCTCATCATCACTGTCTCTCTTAGCGTTGTTGCATAACGTGGGACGTTAACTAGATATTTCCTTTCAATTTCACTTAATGTGACATTTAACTTGACATAGAAACGCAGAAATGAAAAAAGTCAGTAGTAATATTAATTACAATTACAATACCAATTAGTTAATATAGGGTAAAATTAAAATTTTATTACTATTTCACCTTCAATTAGTCACATTTATCATTCATTCACCAACTTCGAATTGAGTTCCACAACAAAGCTCTTTATAGTATTCCGTATAGAAAATAAGTGAAGAATGTGACGACCCGACCCGAGTGACCCGACACGAGCTAACCCGACTGACCCGACCCGACAACCCGACCCGTTTGAGAGCACTATCAGAGGGGTACTATTTACAGTACAATTTATTTTGTATGGTTTAGCATACTTTAAGGCTACCATACTTTTTGAAAACAGAAAAAACGGGACATCTTACAAATTAGTAGTAAATATTGCATTTTGTATTAATTTTATCTTTCGAATTTTACTACAGTATCGCACTAGTTATACAACTTAAAATAATGTATTAATATAGTCCATACTCAGTGGCGTATTTAGGGGGAGAGCTTCCGGGCTCAAGCCCCCCACCGAAATCTTACTTACTATAGTAAAGTATATGAAATATCTTGCAGAATTTTCATATTTTCAGGCAAAGCACCCCCGGAAGTTAGCAAAGCCCCTCCCGAAACAAAATCGTAAATACGCCACTGTCCATACTTAATCAACAGTGCTAAAAATTATTATAGAAGCTAGAAGCTGTTATACAATATAAACGCAATCAGTGAACATACAATATTTAGGCAAAAATTATATTTTCAATATTATTACGCATACCACCTTTACATGCTCTACATGTCTATAAAGAAAAATATCCAGATTTATGAAGTTGTTTCAAAATTTCAATAGGCTGATTTATTTTTGTTAACCTAAAATGCGAACTAAAAGAAAGCAATTTGCATAATTGTTTTTCTGAAGCAGAAAAAAAATGTGTTTTCGGGGCTGGTCTGCAACGTCACAAGAATTTGTTGCCACCTCGGGGTATACATTCTTACTTTTAGTGATAAGAGTGCTACTTAGGAGGATTTAAACATTGCATGTTATATCCGGGGAAGCAGCGATTGCAATAATAATAAAGATTAGAATGAAATTGTTCCTATAGTATTGTCGGAATTGAAAGCAAAAGGAATAAGTCGATTTTATTATCTTTTCAGAAATTTTGATATGTTATTAATAATAATAATAAAGAAAAAAACAGGACAAGAAGGAAAATTTCTGCACACCGGGACAAATTTTAAGAAACCGGGGCGTATGGTAGCCTTACATACTTATTTGCATGCGGAGTGTCAGTACGGAGCCACTACGTAGCAGTGTTGATACAAAACCTCGTAAATAGGTTTCCAACTCAGGAAAACAAAATTACCGGCACACCCTCAAAATTCTCTGTACAAATGAGAAACTGAAGACTGTATTGATCATTATTGTATTTACCAGCAATTGCCACTTGTTTAAAATTATCGAAACAGATGAATAATACTGGATATTAATCTTTATGTAACAATAGTTGATTCATAAAATGAAATTTATTCTATAAACTTCACTTCAAACAAAGGAAATTGCTTTAAAAAGTCATTTTCTACTCTCAATAAATGAATAAAATTCTTTTACAATAAAATATAAGTGTTATCAAATTTCTTATGTTAAATAAATAAAAAAAAACTGCCATACGTTAAAAAAATATCGATAATGTATAATACAACGGAAATTTGTGTTTGTAAAGACACTGTTGAAAAATTTCGATGTTCAATGTTATATTCTGGATTGCAGATTCCAAAATACCGGTCAGAAGGGGTCTAATAAGAAGTTTGTACCGGTCACCGGCCTTAATCAAAATTACAGCAAATACCGGCCAGTTAGAAACTCTACTCGTAAATCAGAATGCTGAATGCACCAAAATACTTCACCATGCATTCTATAGTTTCTGCAAAATGAGTTTAATGAAGATGATCAAATAAAACAAAATACTGTGTTATAATTTTCCCTTTAACAGTCTACTTTGTGAATTTGTTATATCTTCCACTTATCAATTTCCTGTACGAGATGAGAATAACGGTTTCTGCGCAAGATAGAAAGAAAAAAATACATTTTTCTCATAAGGATTCAGTTCACGTAAGAAATAATGAATAAGTTTAATAATAAGAGCCGAGGAGTGAAAAACTAACTCAGCAATAATGATTGTAAGTATAAATATAAATATAAAAAACAAAAAAAAAAACATTTAATTCCATCATCGTTAGGATAAGATCAATATAGTGAATCACACGATAGTGTGAACAAACCAAACCACACAATAGTGTGAACAAAGTCCTGTTAGAAAAATACTCCATAAATGTGACACATTTTTTTAATGCTTCTACCATTTATACAAACTCTCACATTGTTTTCGTTCTGGCGGCGCCCCTAATAGAGTACAAACGAAAATTTCGCCTGCACATTTCTGTGCAAATGATGTACAAGCGATTGATATAATTTGTGATTGAATTGGATATGGTGGGGGCTACCATTTAGACAGCCCCACTTTGTTTTCGTTCTGGCGGCGCCATTAATTGTGTACAAACGAAAATTACACATTCATATTTCTGTACGAACGATGTACAAACGATTACGAAAATTTGTGATTCAATTGGACATATAGGTGGGAAGCTACCACTTAGAGAGCCCCCAGTTTGTTTTCGTTCTGGCGGCGCCCCTAATTGTGTACAAACGAAAATTTCGCCTGAACATTTATGTACAAACGACGTACAAACGAATGCGACTATTTCTGATTGAATTGGACATGGTCGGGGGCTACCACTTAGACAGCCACAACTTTGTTTTCGTTCTGGCGGCGCCCCTAAGTTTGTTCAAACAAACATTTCGCCTGCACATTTCTGTACAAACGATGCACAAACGAATGCGACAACTTGTGATTGAATTGGACATGGTGGGGGCTACCACTTAGACAGCCCCCATTTTTTTCTGTTCTGGCGGCGCCCTTAATTATGTACAAACGAAAATTTCGCGTGCACATTTCTGTACAAACGAAGTACAAACGATTGTGACAATTTGTGATTCAATTGGACATGATGGGGAGGGCTACCACTTAGACAGCCCCCACTTTGTTTTCGTTCTGGCGGCGCCCCTAAGTTTGTTCAAACAAACATTTCGCCTGCACATTTCTGTACAAACGATGCACAAACGAATGCGACAACTTGTGATTGAATTGGACATGGTGGGGGGCTACCACTTAGACAGCCCCCATTTTTTTCTGTTCTGGCGGCGCCCTTAATTATGTACAAACGAAAATTTCGCGTGCACATTTCTGTACAAACGAAGTACAAACGATTGCGACAATTTGTGATTGAATAGGACATGGTCGGGGGCTACCACTTAGACAGCCCCCAATTTTTTTCGTTCTGGCGGCGCCCCTAATTGCGTGCGAACATACATTTCGCCTGCACATTTCTGTACAAATGAAGTACAAACAATTGCGACAATTTGTGATTTAATTGGACATGGGGGGGGGGGGCTACCACTTAGACAGCCGCCATTTTTTCTGTTCTGGCGGCGCCCCTAATTGTGTACAAACAAAAATTTCGCCTACACGTTTCTGTACAAACGAAGTACAAACGATTGCTATAATTTGTGATTGAATAGGACATGTTAGTGGGGGGCTACCAGCTAGACAGCCCCCAATTTGTTTTCGTTCTGGCGTCGCCCCTAATAGTGTACAAACGAAAATTTGGCCTGCACATTTCTGTACAAACAATGTACAAACGATTGCGATACTTTGTGATTCAATTGGACATCGTGGGGGGAGCTACCACTCAGACAGCTCCCCACTTTGTTTTCATTCTGGCGGCGCCCCTAAGTTTGTTCAAACAAACATTTCGCCTGCACATTTCTGTACAAACGATGCACAAACGAATGCGACAACTTGTGATTGAATTGGTTTGGGGGGAGGGCTACAACTTAGACAGCCCTCATTTTTTCTGTTCTGGCGGCGCTCTTAATTATGTACAAACGAATATTTCGGGTGCACATTTCTGTACAAACGAAGTACAAACGATTGCGATAATTAGTGATTGAATAGAACATGTTGTTGGGGGGGGGTACCAGTTAAACAGCCCAATTTGTTTTCGTTCTGGCGGCGCCCCTAATAGTGTACAAACGAAAATTTGGCCTGTACATTTCTGTACAAACAATGTACAAACGATTGCGGCAATTTGTGATTTAATTGGACATGGTAGGGGCTACCATTTAGGGGAACTCCCTCGAGAGGAATCACTCTACTTATTTATTGCAAAAAGCAGAATTTAAAAATTCGCATTCGTCCAAAGTTATCGTGTGAAGTAACAGCCGTTTGTATGTACGTACTAATATTGATAAGTTCCACTACGCGATCCCAATTAATAGTTCATATACCCGCGCCACACACACACACACACTAGCATTTGTACACACGAAAGTATACCTGGTAGTCTCCACACGCTTACGCCGGAAACTAGAAACAAACAAACACACACACACACACACACACACACAGGGACAGAGAGAGAGAAAGAGAATATCTTGTTGTACCTTTATACTGAATGCACCATTACTCACAAAATCAGTTAAAAAAGAAAAAAGAAAAAAGTTGTAAATGAAACTTTCAAAGATTGGTACCACTGCTGCGTGTCACACATGAGATTGTTCCATAATGATTGATTCGTAATATGATGTATATGGGTTTCTTAATGGTAGTATAACAAAATGCCTTCAAATTGACCACTAAATAAAAAGTGAAATTTATTTCTCAAATTTTGTAAAATCGAAGTCGGTGGGCATTATGGGAACAGTCTACAATAACAATATATGCAAATAAATATTAATATACTTCACGTTTTCCAGTGGGTGCAAGAAAGCTTCGAATAGTATTTGTTGCCAGAAGCATTAGCTGATGTAAATATATATATATATATATATATATATATATATATATATATACAGTATATATCATGATTTACAGAAATGTCTGTAAAACGGCTTGTTTCTTTTAAAAAAAATCTCTCGTGTTGAGCTAGGTGTTCCCACCCAGCACATTGTGCGTCTGCCTATCACTACTTTGTGTGACGTCACTCGCTACGGTGAAGGGCTTTTCTTGAGATTGTCTTGCCTTACCCCAATGAAAATCAAACAATATTTTCGCAAACAGCCACAGCTGGGGGACATAGAGTGGCACAGAACGCACACAGCTCACTGTATAGCTGCAAGTACTTAGAACTATGAGACGTGAGACCCATGGACAACTATAGTTGCTCTCTTGTTACAAGGCGTTCAGTCAGGGAGACAACTTTGGTCTTCGTTGCCTCGCACCTACCAAGGTCAGTTCCTGAGACGGAAGGAAACAACAGCAACATAAAACTACTCCCTTCTGTTTACTTTTCACGAATATTTGTCACCTTCGTGGGTACGGGTCACGTACTGCGTAAATTTAAATTATATGTTTGTCAAGAATATATTCCCTGTAAAGATATGAGTACTGAGAAGGAAAAAAAGTATTTAGCTATTTTTGTTCTCCTTTTTCTATTAGCCAGTGGAAGTGTGTATGGCTGTTTGAACACCCTTCTTGTTATTAGTTAGGATTCACTTCGTCTTTTTAGTTAACCTTTGGGTATGAATAACACCGGGACAACTCGTGGTTATGATAGTGGCGTATTTTCGCGCCCGAAGGATTACGGAAATAATAAGTAATGTAGACTCCGATGCTTTTGAAACGGACAATGAAGGTAATTTGTAGGAAGATTCTAGCATCAATTTATGTGACACGCATCTACCTCTATCTATTTCGAAATACTGGGTGATATCAATAAAAATAAGTAACTGCTCCTGAGAAGTCCTGCTCGTGAATCGGAGTAACTACAGCTGGAGTAATCTCCTCCCTCAATTTCGTATCAATAAAACCAGCCACTACTCAGGTCTAGACTGCTCCAGATTTATGAACATTCACTCGCGTTTCTTCTGCGGGTAGTAGTGAGTCGTATCAATAAAAGAAGTGATTACTCATTTCTCCCATCCGTCGCGCGGTAATTTCGTTGTTTTTAACCAATGGCGTAGTATCCTAAACGCCATGGAACGGGCAGGTAGCAACAACAGTTTCAGTCAAAGTGCATTTGTATTATAAAAGAGTTTCCAATGGTACTTTCAAAGTCACAGCTACCAGAAAGTAAACGAAGAAAAGCCGAAACTTTGAAGGTAATTACGGTGAAATGCAACGAAATACCAAATACATCTACGTCTGAGATACAAATTCAAAAGAGAATCTTTAATATTCGAGCGAGAATCAAACAAAAATAAAAAAGAAGAAAAAATAAAAAAAACGGGATAGAAGAAAGTAATACTGAAACCATGGGAATGAACCTAATTGAGGTGATGGATGTTGATTCGAATCCAGCAATATCAAGATTAACACGACAAGCGCATATCACGTGTTGTCCAAGGTCTTTGTAGATTGTTTGGCTTTAAGAACGAAATCAGACACTTGACTCCTTTGTTTTCTTTTTAAAAAAGTCCAGCCACTCACGTCATAAAGCACGTCCATCTGATTGCGTTTTCCACACCATACCTGTCCCCTTTCGCCTTGACATAAACAAATACATTCTCATGTATACACCTTTCTATCATAGCTGAGTTGAATTGATTATTAGTTTAACGTCCTTTTCAGTAGCGTGCCTATATGAGACGGAACCCACTGATTAACGTGGAATCCGAACCACTTAAGCTCCTGCCGGGAATCGAACGCGGGTCTCCTATGCCAAAGGCATGTACGCTAACCGCTTAGCCACGAAATACAGTAGCTCTTCCTATTAACGTATTACTCTCCAAAATACTAGGTTTCTTTAATGCTACTTGTGTATAGTCAAGTGCTCCGATAGCACCAGGAAATGTATATTGTTCTTGCCACTCTGCCTTTGCTGTTTGCATATTACGCACACTTCCGGAAACAATCCATTTTCAGGTAGTCATAGACACAGTACTTTGAGCCACACCAGAATCCCCTGACATTCCGACCTGGAATCCCGGATCACTCACGTAACGCAAGAAAACCAAGGGCACCGATTTCTCTGTAAATTTGGGGGGGGGGGGGGGCATTCAGATGCAGAAGGTATATATATCAGGATTTTAAGACAAATTGCACTCTAATTATGCCAAATATTGTATATTCATAAATACTATAGGGGGCCCACATGAGCTTTGGGGGGTCCGTGCCCCCTGGCCCCCACAGGATCGGCGCCCTTGAAGAAAACCCGCATCTTTTCATCATTACGTAGTGCACCACTCCGAATTTCGGTTGATTCTCCTTAAAAAATGTGCTAACCACTCTACATTTTCTTTCATAAACTTATAATGCTTTTTGTAATCTCCATTTCTAACATTTCTATGCAGTTTATAAGTTTTTCTACGTATTAAAACAATCATATTCTCTGCCATATTTCGCACGGAGTCACCTATTTAGCTTGCTCCACAAATTTGGAGAAGTTACTAGCATCACAGAGGAGTCTTTGATTTTTATTGATATCAAACGCGAAATAGTTACTCGGCTCGAGAATAGAGGTGTGGTTTCTCCAGAAGGGCGGGGCTTCTCCGAGGTCAGCCGAGACGAGTAGTGCTCAGTTCTCTTTTTATTGATACCAATGCGAGTAACTACTACAAATTAGGGAATAATGAGTAACTTCTCCGTTTTATTGATATCACCTACTGTGTGGTATACAATATACGGAATTCAAGATGGCTGCCATGATGTACACTAAATCATTTAACGCTGTTTCTACACCAATGCTAAGTTGTAACATTTTCGTTTACTCCGTTCATGCGTCTCTTTGTTACTGCCCTGTCACAATACATTTTTTCTATTAGATACATATGTCAAACATAGCATTCCCAGTCCCAAACAGATGATGCGTAAAAAATGAGTTCACATTCTCATTTGGGAGAATATTCAAGTCTAGGTTGAAGTGTAAAATCATAACCTTTTACATTTAAAACAATATTGTGTGATATGCAATATGGCAGAATTCACGTACTGCGCAGATTTAAATGGTACGCTGTGTCAAGTATATATTCCCTATAAAGATATGAGTACTCAGAAGGAAACATCCACTCCAAATCAGTGCGTCTACGCATGTCGTTATTATTGTTCTGTCCTAATGACCTGCATACAGATCCACATATGTCTTCTCACAGCAACATTATACTAATCTTTTCCACAGAATATTTTTCATTCTATACTTTGATCCAGGGGTAGAAATGAAATTTTAGAACTAAGGGGAAGTCAATAATAGATAGAGTTTGATTAGGCTATGTATCAAGAATACAAACTCAGACAGTCGGAAGTGCAAACAAACTTTAATGGAGAACGACTTAATCAATAGCGATTGTTGCAGAACAATCAACAGCCAAACAAAACTAATTTCACCATTCAAATTTCCTATTTGTTACTAATAACTACAGATATTTTTCCTTCTTTTGCACAAACACTTCAACTTACTAAGGGGATACTTTCCCCTTGTGCATGCCTGATTTCCACTGTTGCTTTCATCTCAGGCTTTTTACACATGGACCGTATTTACCGGGCAATTTTGACGCTGGGCCCTTTTGACTCGTGTCTTTTTGTCGCGGGGTCCTTTCGCCCGAACCTTTTCCACGCTGGGCCGTTTTGACTCAGGCCCTTTTGAGGCGGGGCCCTTTTGACCCTGGCTCTTTTGACGCAGGGCACTTTTCACTCGAGCCCTTTTGACCCGGGCAATTTTGACGCGGGGCCGTTTCTACTCAGGGCCTTTTGTCGCGAGGCCCTTTTACCTGAGCCATTTTGACCTGCGCTCTTGTAACTCGGGGCCTTTTCTACTCGGGCCCATTTGACGCAGGGCCCTTTTGACTCTTGTCTTCTTTCTCGCAGGACCCTTTTCACCCGGGACCCTTTGACGCAGGGCCGGTTTGACTCGAACACTTTTGTTGCGGAGACTTTTGACCCGGACCTTTTGGCTAAGGCCTTCTTGTAGCGGGGCCCGTTTTGACATGGGCCCATTTGACATAAGGCCCTTTTGAGTCGGGATCCTTTTGACTCGGGTTCTTTCGATGCAGGGCCCTTTTAACTAGAGTCCTTTTGACCCGGGCCCTTTTGATGGAGGCCGTTTAAACGGGGTCCCTTTTTTCGCGGAGACCCTTTCATCCGGGCCCTTTAGACTCGAGCCCTTTGGTCGTAGAGATCTTTTGACCCCGGGCCGTTTAGACTCAGGCACTTTTGTCGTGGAGTCCTTTTACCCGGGCCCTTTTGACCAGGGCTCTTTTCACGCATAGCCGTTTTTACTCGGGCCCGTTTGACGCAGGGCCGTTTTTACTCGAGTCTTTTTGTTGCGGGACCTTCTGACTCGAGCCTTTTTGACTCGGGCCTTTTTGTAGCGTACCCCTTTTGGTACGGTCCATTTGACGTAGGGCCTTTTTGACTCTACCCCTCTTAACACGGGGCCCTTTTGAATCTGGTCATTTTGTCGCGGAGAATATTGGACGAAGGCCTTTTTCACGCTGGGCTGTGTTGAAACGGGACCTTTTGAGGCGGGGCCCATTTGACCCGGGCTCTTTTGACGCAGTGCCCTTTAAACTCGAGACCTTTTGAGCCGGATCATTTTGACCAGGGGTTGTTTTGACTCGTGCCTTTTGTCGCGGAGACATTTTGAACCATGCCTTTTTGACGCGGAGCCGTTCTCACTCGGGCCCTTTTGAGCGGGCCCTCTTGACCGGGCCTCTTTTGACCCAGGGTCATTTTGTCGCGGGCCCTTTTGACCCGGCTCCTTTTGACGCGGGGTAGTTTGGACTCGGGACCTTTTGGCACAGGGTCTTTTGTCGTGAAGATCTCATGACCCGGGGCCGTTTTTAGTCGGGGCCTTTTGTCGCCGGTGGCCATTTACCCGGGTTCTTTTGACCGGATACCTTTTGACCTGGGCTCTTTTCACGCGGGGCCGTTTTTACTCGGGAAAGTTTGACGCAGGACCCTTTTGACTCGGGTCTTTTTTGTCGCAGGACCCTTTTGAGCCGGATCCATTTGACGCGGGGCCGTTTTGACTCGTTCATTTTTGTTGCGGAGATCTTTCGACCAGGTGCCTTTTGACTCGGGTCTTTTTTGTCGCAGGACCCTTTTGAGCCGGATCTATTTGACGCGGGGCCGTTTTGACTCGTTCACTTTTGTAGCGGAGATCTTTCGATCAGGTCCCTTTTGACTTGGGCTCTTTTGTAGCGGGTCTCGTTTTGACACGGGTCCATTTGACGCAGGGCCCTTTTGACGTGGGCCCGTTTTGCCTTGAGCCCTTTCCTCGCCCTTTTGTCTGGCCCTTTTGACATAGAACCATATATATAACGCAGCAGCTGAAATTCCTGGGGCAGGCGGCGGGTATGAGTAAATTGATTATTAATCGATCCCTGGCGCAGTAAAATTAGTTACGTTACTGGTCATATCTCTTTCTTTCTCTTCTCTCTACATCGTGTCTGGAGATGAATGTTCTGACTAATAGGCTACAGCGGCGATTTTAAAAAGTAAGAAGATATATGCTACCAATTATAAATGTTATGAATTTAAACAACATATATAGGGCAATAAATCGAAAAACTCTATATGGGCCTTTTGCCCCTTCCCTCCCATTGGAAAAAATTCTGCTGGTGTTAGTGATTATCATGTTGCTTAGTTACTGTATTATATTGTGATATACACACAATAAATACTTCTGTGTTTTACTTAATAATAAGAACCTTATTTATGTTTATTACGACACTTGCTTGACAACAGCGAAACATATTCACGCTCAGTGTAATTAGATTCCATTCTCAAATAAGGTCAGTGAAGCGAATGAAATAATTCACGCACAAATTTAGGACTTAGAAAAGTGTCCTGCGAACATGTCGTAGGAAATTTCTGAAGAGTAAAAAGCGCTAGTAGCAATTGTTAGCAGTTATTAATTTAACATATAAGACAATAAATTGAAAAACTGAGAATACGAATCTTTTCAGAGATGGCAATGTACTGACGGTTCAAATCTGTGCCTTTACTCCCTATACCTACGTTATTTCCCTAGTCAAAATAAAAACTCTTCAAAATTAATCACAATTTCTTATGCAACCATCCCTTCCTTGGTGTACTGCGCCGTCACATACCCGTCACGGCGATGTAAAGGCACTTTTGGCGACGAGGATACAACGTTAAACTAGAAATTCCATTTAATTTTAATTTCAATAATAATAATAATAATAATAATAATAATAATAATAATAATAATAATAATAATAATAATAATAATAATAATAATAATAATAATAAAACAATTAGTTCAACTGAAATGACTGTAATTTATGTTGACGGCAATTATCATAAATATGGAATCATTATTAAAAAATGCTTTGAGTAGAAAGATAATCTTATCCCAACTGTTAAGGAATGCGCACGAAATGAGACATGTCTCGAGAAAGAGACGAGACGCGCTTTGCAGCATCCAAGATAAGACGAGAGAAATGCTTTGGACACGAGATAGCTTGTGAAATGTCTCGTCTTGTCTGCAACGTCTCGAACACATAACTCTAAGTTTTAAAATTATTTTTCAAGATCTGTTCTCTCAGAAGTAGCTCTCTGTCTTAAAATTAATAACAGCATTTGTTATTTAAACAAGATAAACAAAGCCTAAAGCTAATAGTTAACATTTCGAAAAGAAGCTTCATTAAGGGTGAACCTGAAAGATGTCCACAAACTTCGGGAGGTGATTCGTGACGTCAAAAGGAGACAAATGGTCCTCTTGCAGTTTTCGAATTCAGCTTCGTTTTGAAGATACAGGGTTGCCAACTTGGAATCCAACATCGACTCCAAAAACTAGTCTGTAAAAAAGAACAACAATGACTTTTTTTCTCTAGTTTTGACCTCATGAATAACCTCCCTAAGTTTGCCCACATGTGTGTATTCAATTCCAATTGTCAGGAGTCGATTTAAGTTCGCAACCCCGTATCTCGAAAACGAAGCTGAATTCAGAAAACGGCAAGAGAACTGTTTCTCTTGTTTTTATCTCAGGAAACACCTTCCGAAATTTGTCCACATGTTTGTATTAACTTCCACTTGTGACGAGTCGATTTTTGATTCCAAGTTAGCAACCTTTATCTCCAATACAAAACTGAATTTAAAAAAAGAACCGCAACAAGACTTTTTGTCTTGTTTTGATCTCACGAATCACGTCCAGAAGCTTCTCCATATCTTTGTACTCATTTCCAAATGTCATGAATCGATTTTGGATTTCAAGTTGCAACCCTTTATATCGAAAACGACGCTGAATTTTAAAAACTGCAAGAGGACTTTTTGTCTTCTTTCAATGTCAGGAATCACCTCCTGAAGTCTGTGCACAACTTTTAGGTTTACCCTATTTTTTGATATTTTATGAAATATAAACAAAATCCACTAGGTCATGTTTGAGAAACTCACTGAGAATAAATTTAACTCCAAGAATAAAGTACTACTCATATATTTTTCAGGTCAATTAACTTAAGACATGTTGTTAGGTTAAATATTCATTTATAAAGTGAGAACAAAATGCCAGTGTTTTCTGAGAAAATCGTCGAGAAAAAGTCACCTCCAAGAATAAACTACCCCTCGTAAATTTTTCTAAGAGAAATATCTGATACTGCAATGGGGTTGTTAATTAAATATTGATTGATGGAAAATAAACAAAATTGTTAAAACCATTTTTGAGAAAATAGCTTTTTTTCGATTTTCGGCTGTTGGTAAACCACACTTATTTTAGGCGGTAGGAAAAAATTGGAAAATCTCCTGTAGGAATACTATGTAAACCCTAAGTTTAAAATTTGGTGTAGATATGTTGAACGGTATGGCCTCTAGGCGAGTGCATAGAAAAGTGTACCGAACGGACGGACCGGAAGGACGGGTGTCGAAAAGTCGCATTTTCGATATGTAGACGCCATGAAACATGTAAATCCGTTGAAATCTGAATTTGATATATTATTTTCACAATTACTATATTTTATTCTCTCTTTTTTCGCTCGAAAAAGAAAAGCGTGAGTTTACCACAAAAAGCTAGGGAGTTTACCAAAAAATATTCAGTTACAGGGCCACCGCACTAAACTTTTTAAATTCAATTTCTTAACTGTGCTAGGCCGCAGTTGTTACTGAACTGTGTATTTGGATAATACGAATAAAATTATCGTATTATTCAAATACATCGAATGTCAGAGTATCAAATAAAAAACATCGATTGAAGAAAATCCACACTACAAAATTAACTCACACTTTGAGCACATGTTCTTTAGACATATAATATACCAATTAATGCAATCGTTGTTTATGAAATATGAAAACAATGAGTCATTTTTTAGAAAGTCGTTCAAAAAGAACACGTCAGGAGTAACCTACCTCTTGTGAATTGTTTCGAACAATGAGTTAAGATATACTTTTGGTTATTAATGAAATATTTATTTGCGAAATTTGGACAAAATCGCCTGTCGTTTGAGAAAATAGTCGAGAAAAAACCTTGACCCCCAAAATAAACTATCCGTTGTAATTGTTTTTCATAGAAATGTCTTATACTAAAATATAGGGTTATTAATGGAATACTTATTTATGAATTATCAATAAAATTGCCCGAGTAATTTTTGAAAAAATCGTGAGGGAAAAATAACTCTCTTGAGGATTCTTTCAGGTTAAGCGAGTTATTCCATATTATTAGGTTTTTAATGAAATATTTATTTCTGAGTACGAACAAAATTGCTTGACTCATTTTTGAGAAAACCTTGGAGAAAAAGGAGTTTTGCCATATTGTTGGGTTATTAACGAAATATTTATTTTTGCAATATGAATAAACTTTTTTGAGTCGTTTTTGAGAAAATCGCCCAGACAACACACTCCACCAAAAATAAACTACCCCTCGCATTTTTTTAGGACAAACGAGTTATGCCATATTGTCAGGTTATTAATGAAATATTTATTTATAAAATGTGAACGAAAACACTTGAGTCCATTTTGAGAAAATCACTGAGAAAAAAATCACCCCTTAGTATAAACTACCCCTTGTAGATTTTTCTCAGATATATGCCTTATACCACAAAATAGGGTTGCTAATTAAATATTCATTTATAAAAAAAGAAAGAAAACAAGACCGTTAGAACCAGTTATGAGAAATTATCTTTTTTTCTATTTTCATCGTACTGGAAACTACCCTTGTTTTGGGAGTAGGAGAGAAATAAAAGGAACTATAGGAAATATTATGAAAATCTTAAACTAAAATTTGGTGCAGATAAGTTGAACGGTATGGCCTCTAGGCGAGTGCACAGAAAAGTGTAGCGAACGGATGGACGAACAGATGGACATGTATCGAAAAATAACTTTTTCGGTGTTAGGAGCTATAAGTTAATACGTGTAAATTCGTTGAAATCTCAAATTTGATTTTTTTTCAAACACCAAACTTTCTTCTCTCATTTGTCACTTCAAAGTAAAAGGAACTCAGAACTACAGATAAGAGACACCTACTTTTACACATAGACATTTATTGATTTAAAACTGTTTTAGTTTGTGTCATTTCACTTCCAATTGAAAGGTTTTACAATGATTAACGGCATACCAATGACGAGACGGAAGTTTTCAGGAAGTAAATGCATTCAGAAGTCTAGACTGCACTACGCCTATCAGCCTGTTTTTACTTCTGGAAGTGTTGACAGGTGTAATTTCGTCCAAACGCTACATGAAATAATTCTTGATTGACGTCATTGTGTTACTATTTTAGTATTGTTCTCTTTAGACTTGGTTGAAGTTTTGTCTTAACGGTTATACATTATTTTTCTTATTTCGTCGTTACAAATAAGAATAAAATGTTGTGATGAGTGGATAGATTCGAATCTACGAACATTGAGTTTTCATTCTTCCAACACTTTACCAATGGACCAAGCTTTGTCTTCACGTTAATGCACAGTTACAGGGTTTATTACGATTTAAATAAAATGGCTGGCTGTTAGAGTTTCCTGCTCACATATTTCGATAAAAAATTTTCATTGCTTCATAGATACGTAGAGCGATGTTTAGATACACATTTTAGGAGAGTGAATTTTGGTGTATATAATAATTTCATGCCAGATAAAAGCTGGATAAGTTTTGATAACATGTTTCATATGTAGTTCTCAATAACAAGCTTGTTGTTCGGGATGACGTTGCAAGGTTCAGCATTGACTAGCAGTTTTTGCTATTAATATCCCTTCTAACAATATTGGCAGTGGACAAAAGTTAGCCCATGTTGAAGCTTTTTGCTCCTAATTTAGTTATTTTACTTTACTATTTAACGTCATCATCATCATAGGTATTGTGCCTTTATTGGCAGGTCACTTGCTGCAGCTGAGAAGCTTCCATGCTCCACGGTCCTCCGCTAACCTTTTCGTCTTCACGTATGATCTTCCTGTTTTAATATCATCCATTAATTGTAGTCTCCTTCGCCCCCTCCCTCTCTTTCCCGACACCATACCCTTTAGGACGTCTCTCATGATACAATCTCTTCTTAGGCAACTATTTAACGTATATATTGAAAATTGTCAGTAGACACATATACAGTAATTTATTTCGGGAGGGGTCCGACTTCAATATTAGGATAAATTATAATACAATTTTAAAAGATAACCCCCAAAATTAGGCTAAATTTACAGAAAAGTTGGGATTTCAGAGGAGGTCCGGACCCCCTGGACCCACCCCTAAATGCGTCCTTGTTTGTCAGTAACGTTTCCTCATTTTGAAACCCTCAAAAAGTTCGGGCATATAAAGGAAAACGAGTTGTTTTCGATGAAATATCACTTCAAGGAGACGCGACAGTTTTATTGCACATGGTGGTATCCCACGTTCACAAGGGCAAGAATTCCTTCCCTTTCTCTGCCATTGTGCTTTATCGAAAGGTTAGGTTTGTAAAATATTACTCCTACGAACAAGCATGATTGGCAGATAGGAATACTAAACAGAACTCCACAGAAATGCATGCTGAACTTACGTTTATAGCTACCTTTTGGTGATTTGCCCTCAAAGTCAATCGAGTGGTATTTCAGTTACGTCTCTGTTCTTCAGCCATGTTCGTATTACTTCGAACAGTTTTGATAATGAAAAACATGCCTCGTAATATAACAGACTTCTTTCGCGTAAGAAATCGAAACTCAGTTGGTCAGAGCAACTAGTCTGTACGAATTAGGTTTTTAGTTCGAGCCCAGTATGAGTAAGGGTTTTTATTACTATTGTTTTTTATCTTTTTTATGAGAAGAAAAATCAAATTTTGGCATCGCGATATCAAATGTATTCGGTTAGGTAACTTTGTCTTAGCTAAACTTTAAACATCAGTAACCGTCGAAATTATTTCACTAACCGATCACTTACTGAACATTTCAAACACGTGAAACCAGTGGCATAACATGAAGCTTAACTTCTCCTCCGCAGTCCTTAGTTACGCGTCCGTACTTTCAGGGGTGGACCAAGGGCCGAGCGACTGCCCGGGGCGCCAGAGAAAGAGGGGCGCCAAAACGAGCCTCAAAATAAATTTTATAATGTGTTTTCTACTGACGTTTTTGGTTATATTCTTGTAAAGTAGTGGCAATTACATGATCTTTTTCCATTTCACCATAGAAGAAGAGAGTTTCATAGTATTAAGGAGGCTGTATCGAAAAATGGAGACAAGGCATGTAGAATAAAGAGTGGCGGGGAAGTAAGTATTGTTTGTTTGTTTGCTTGAGTTTAGCGTTCCACGGTTATACCTTAATGGCCAGGGGAGATTTGGATACTATTTATAGTGGAATCCGAACAACTTTTATCGTTCAACAGTAATCCACGGGGAATTGGACCCGGCACCACAGAAGGCAGGCGTGCTAGCCACTAGACCAAGCGAGGGGGGAGGCGGAGTTCGTATTGTTTATAGCGGGCCATATTCTTTGTGAAATTTTCCTAGGTAATGAATTTCTTTTTGAAAAATGGGTTTAAAATATTAAAAACACTATGATAAAATGTAAAATATAGGCTAGTACTAGAGGGAGGGCGCCAAAAAGTCACTTTGCCCGTGTGAAAATTTGACCTGGTCCTCCCCTGCGTACTTTCTGTATATTTCTTGGCCTTCTGGCTTGTGCGGTCCCCACGCAACAGGGTTGCGGGGGCGCTATTTACGCCTATGCTTCGAACGTAATTCAATAACTGCTTAAGAAATTCTACCATCAGCGTGGAAACGGGAATATATGTTTTTCTAATAGTCTCATAGAACTTTCACTCAGATCGCCAGATGCAATTTTTCAGAGTATGCTCTGGCTAAGTAGAAAGAAGTTCTGATGTTTCCAAAGTAAGTTCCTTTCAGAAAGTTTGCTATTTCTTTAACGGTGATGTAAATAAACATACTCATGGTTATTAGCCCGACACCGAATCATCCTGGACAAATCCCTCTAGAACAATGATCGGCAAAAGTTTATTCTGCCTAATTTTATAAGCGACTCAAGGGTGAAACGCTTGTTAACGAAAGCAATGCTGTGTATATACTGCTTTGTTTCTGACAAAATATAAAGTGCTTTGTAATCTTTAGACACGTTTCCTATTCTTTTTGTCACCCTTGGTTGTGTAGGGCAGCCTCGAACAAATAAAGAAGAGGTAATATTACAGTCAAAGGGCGCTATAAATATATTAGGTATTTCTTTTGTTACCTAACCGTAACGGCCTATGGTCGTCTTCGGTAGAATAAAAAATGCTACGTGATATTCCATTCACGAAGAAGGAGAGGATGCTGTAAATATATTTCTTATTCATTTTGTCTGCCCTGCTTCTCAGAAATTATATACTTTCTGTTGGAGGGTGCTGAAAAGAGACGGGGAAAATAAAACGTCGTGCCCCCTCATACATTTTAAATTTTGTGACGTGGTTGCTCAAATTATTACTAAAGAAAGCACTTTAAACTAAGATATCTAAAGTTACTACATTATGTACAGGTGGCATATTCAGGAATAATAATAATAATAATAATAATAATAATAATAATAATAATAATAATAATAAATATGAATGTTTTTGAAGGGCCGAAATTATGTGACACGAATCATTACATGTAGAGCTTTAAGATGAGTGGTCATAGGGGAGGAAAAAACAGGATTTTTCTCTGTCTGACTCTCTAACGTTAAGATTATGTGATGAAGGTAAGAAGCATCATCATTCTACAATAGGTTGCTTTTACGTAGAATATCAATTACTTGAGTTTTTCTCCTTCGGGCAACTTTCCTTATGTAGTAAATTCAAAACAATTTCAATTTAAGACAAATATTTATAGGGAAAGTTAAACATTTAATAGGGAAATCTGTTATCAAAATATCCAAACACGTAGATAGAAGATTATCTAGTGAGAAAGATTGTGAAACTTTATAAAATTCTCCAAGTTAGAATTAACATTTACTGAAAAACATTCGTTATGCATCGGTGAACATGTAGTGAGCAGTGAGCACAGGGGAAATAATTACGAAACTGTTTGCAAACAAAAATTAGAGACACTAATACAAATGCGACAACGATATTTTCTCTTTTTTGGTATCGTCATGAGTTTTACACATATGTTACAATTTGATTCTTTCCCAAATAAAAAATAAATAAAATAACATAATGATAAAAATGACAAGAGCACTTCCATGGGGTTCGAACCCACTACCTTTGGCATACAGACTCGTTGCTTTAACTAACTGAGCTATTTGTTTTCCTACGTGAACTGAACCTGTTCTACAGTAAAGACGATTTTTCATTACGATTGTGCTAACAATTCGTCCTTTTCCATAGGCAATTTCTACTATTTGCTCTATCTATACGTTAATACTTAGCATAGATTCATATATTTGGAGTCCGCTGATAATGCATGTAATAAGACATATTAGAAATATTTCGTTAAAATTTTCGTTTGTAGATCTAATCCACGTTTCTCTCAATGACATAGATGTCGTTGCTTCGTGTTGAACTGCAGAATTTCCTCGCGTTCTTGAAAATTTCCCACTTTAGCAGAGTTGGTAATTTTCGAGATTTTTGTCGATTTAATGTTTTTTGCTTCTCATTTCTTTATTTTAAGCTAATATCTAACACAAATATTAAAAACGAGTTTGTTATTAACCTGTCCTGCTGGGGAAACTATCCGAAATTTCGAACATACAAAGAAAACGGAGATATTTTCAAAAAACTTCAAAATAAAGAGACGCGTCATTTATTTTGCTCATAGTAGTACATTATCAAGTCATTTAAAATACTCAATAACTCCTTAAACAACTGTCCAAGTTTTTTTAAAAATCAAAATGAGAAATTACTATTTTTTATCGCATGGCCCAAACTTAAGGGAGTTAATGAAGTTATAAAATATTCAAACGGCCTCCATTTTGAAACAGTCTGACGCATCGCATTCGATATTTGAGCCGTCTAGTATCAAAAGCCGCCAAATCATTTTTTTTAACCAAAATTGAGTTATATGTCGTTTATTATATATTTGATCTAAAGGAATTCCGTGGAAATAGTATTTTGTTCAAAAGATTAATATTTCATACTAAAAAAAAAAAAGTTCATATATGGGACTTTGTACGCGTGCATATGGAGATTCACTGCACCTTTTGCGAGATTACTCGAAACTAAGTGAAATGGATATAACGAATTTTGATACTAGGCGTCTCACTTGTTATACGAATGAACTGACCAAATTTGGTTTTAACCCATTCGCTTTTAGGGAAGTTATTGTATCCACTACAACCTCGCCATGGCCGTTCACAAGCCCGTGTTGAAAAAGGAACCCAGATAGCACAAATACTTGCGGCAAATTTTTGCTTCGTTTAGTGGAGCAAACAATCTGAAAGTTTGCGAAGGCAAAATTTCTTAATATTTATTAAAAGCTTTCAATATGATCTGCAAATTTTTGCTGATTTGTAAAAATAAATTCACCACTGCAATTAACTTGCATCTTTTTTGAAAATATAGCGTTGAAAGTTTGCCGTCGCAAACAGTTTGCAACTCTGTATAAAACTTGTTTCGAAAAACTTGCTGAAAGCAAATATGTGATGACATTACCGAGTGCGCGCGCATCGTACCCAGAATTCACTGCGCTACATCAACTGTGACAAAACAAGCGGGAAGTGAGAATCGAGAAAAACCAATACACCAGAGGACTCCAGAATAAACTCGCTGGTCTCTTATTAGGTGTTTTTATTGACCCAGGCAGCCTGACGTTATTTTGCGAATGTGTGTGAGAGTAAGTACAGGGATATGATCGTTGAGTAAGTAGATACATTGCGATATCCTTTGTCTGTGCGTTTATCGTTCGTAAGTTTCTTATCTTTGGCAAGTAGCTAAAGATGTTTAATGCTTGCCACTAAGAAAAGACGGACCCACATTATAAAAATTTTGATGTTTCATAAAGTTAGGTTTCACTTTATAAATTTGCAGCAACTATTACCTGATACATTTGCAGCAAACATGATCTTGCGATCGTGAAAACTCTTTCTGCAATGTTGCTGCAAACCTTTTAATTTTTTCACCAAATTTATCAGCTCATTTTCGGAAATTTTGTCAAAGAAAATTTGCATAAAATATTTGCAGCAAAGTCCTGGCAAACTTTCTTGCTGTGCAGTCGCAAACATTTCGTTTGTATTGGCAGATGTTTTCATTTTCTGAGGTAGCTTTGCTGCAAACTCAGCCAGCGTCAACTTCGTTATTTGCATTGAACTTTCGGCAATTTTTCTCATTTGAAAAGGCAAGTTTTTTGCAAACTTTTTAGTTTGCCTTTGCAAATTTTTAAACATTTTTAAAAATTTTTCTGTGCTATCTGGGGAGAGGGACCTCTTCATCAGACACGGGTTACCTCATGCATTTTCGCCGATCCCATGAGGTTCATCCAACACATGGCTCCTATAGACTGAAATAGCGATGTCGTCATTTCCTTCCTGTCACCATGGTGATCGCCATATTTTTTTTTCTATACAAACGCGTGAAGCGAATGATCTATTTTAAAGTCTAGTAGAAACAAGGACAACGGATGTAAATTGATTTAAAATTATAAAATGTTTTAACGAATAATAATGTTGGTGGGAAATGGTACAGATTTAGAATATAGAAATGCGTTTAGGACACGGGCGTCATTTGGGGAGGGCAGGAGGGGGCAATTGCCCCCCCCCCCCCACAAAGTTTGAGAAATACATATACTTTAATCGATTGTCTACTAATATACTAGTACAAAACGCGAAAGTCTTTCGTCGGTGGTGCTCTTGCCCCTCCCAAACGAAGTCCGAAATGACGTCCCTGGTTTAGGAAACTACGAATAAAATCAAGAAAATTCATTAAGATTAACATCTAAGAAACTTATTTCTAAAAGTGCCACATCTCTAAGTGATAAGGTAGAAATTGTAAACCTTATTATCATGTAATCCGCCTTAAGAAGCAATTGTACACAATAGAAACTCCCTAACGTGCAGATTGATAAATTGTTGGCACTAGAAAAACTGTAAAAATATACGATTTTTAAAAACGAAAAACTTTTAGAACAATGTTAATTCTATTGTAATATTTGCTTTTCTTATGTCCACTCTTGATAATGGAAGTGCACAATATTAATGTCTACAATATTACAAAAGAAAGGGGAATAAAGCAAGCCTTTGAAATTTTTTTAGTACAGACCATCAGTGGATATAGGTAACATATTTTCTTATATTCCCTATCAACTTTTTTCTTAAACATTTAGAAACAGTACAATAAGAAAACACCCAATTATGAATGTTCAGCATATAATCTAAACAACTGTTAATCATTAATTCTGTTCATAAATGCAATGTTATGATAGGCCTACTTATATTAATAAATCATAAATTTTCCAAAATTATTTAAAGTTAATATCTGATTATGAAGAAGATGAATACATTTGTTTTCTCTTTATTTTTTCTATATCTGTTTTTTAGTTTTATTGATTGGAAATATTAAAAGAAGAAAAACAAATATTTCATTCAGTCTAACGTTTGCAACTCCGAAATATTTCATCACTGTTTTTGCTTTGCATTTAAGACCTTGGTATTTAGGCTATTTGTTGTTCAGAAAATAAAATGACGATCACCATGGCAACGAAAAGGATGTGATGTCACACTATTTCAGTCTATTGGCCACGTACCGATGACGTCACAAAGTTCCGAGTTCATGTTTTGTGTGGGAGCGTGTTTAAAAAGAGAAAGAGGAGATTATCAATATCATTAATTGTGAAATACATTGCATTATGATTCTTGATGTATTGTCATTTTTATGCGGTACAAATATATTATCCTTAAATAAGTGTTCGTCCAAATAAAAGTTTTAATAAACGCTCTACACATGAATGTTATTACTGTCTACAATTTTAACATTTTTATTAGATCACATTTGGCGTGGGTCAATGAAAACTTGACCCATGACCCACCACGACCCACCACCCACGGTGACCCACACTGACCACCACCCACCGTGACATACTCTGACCCACCGGGACTCACCACCCACCATGAACTTCTCTCATCCACTTTGACCTACTCTGACTCACCAAAATCAATCGTCGTCAACTCTGAACACGATCCACGGCCTCTTCTGAACTGACTAAAGAGTTTACACTTGTAATAAAACAAGACTGTGAAATTGTCACTAATCGGAGTTTGAATTTCTAGTCAATCTCTCAAGCACCACTCTATTACAATAACGGTGGATCTGACCTTTACAATATAAAATGGTAAAGTGTTTGTCAGTGAGGAAATTGAAACAGTTCAAGGTTGGGGGGGTGCCTAAAATATACTTGTACTAAGAGAGTATTCTTGCAAGTGTTAATTTCTGAACGCATTCCACAAGAAACTTCTATTCGCAGGAAAATACCCCTGTACAATATGGAAAAGGTTATGGTTTCTCAGTTCACAGTATTTTTCTCACAAAAGACTTGAAAAATCAGTTGTTCATAGGGTATAAAGGTGCTCGGGTACCCTATGTGAGAGAATCTCCATAAAGTATGCTCATAATTGTAATTTGTGTAATCACTAAAACACCACGCTAAATTTAAATTACAAATATGCATAATTGCAATTATTATGAATATTTATTCAAAAGTAGTTTACCTAAAGCAAAAAAGAGACTTACTAAAAAGTAGGTACAAAGTTGAATAACACAAATAAGCCATTAGTACTACAAGTATACATTTTCCGTAACTCGTAATTTTCCACCTTAAAACAAATCTGAAATCGGATTTCCTGTTGGTAACTTTTTGGCGGTAAATCATCCGCAGTGGAATGATGTCCATCCTTCAGCCAAGAAATAACTAGCTCGTCTACTTTGAGCTTGTCTAGCGGTGGGCCATTAACATTGATGAGCAATAAGTTAGACAATGTTTGAGCACTTAGTCTATTTCTAATATTAGTCATCTGTAAATTCATAAGGGAAAATCCCCGTAGCACTCTGTCGTGGAAATTGATAATACTTCTACCCGATTTCTGCAACTTCTCATCGACAATCTACTTGTTAGACTTAAGTCTGATAACGATTTTTCTTGGTCAGGTTTGAAATACTCAGCAAGAAGTATCACCATACAACATCTTTTCCATATCGACCATGTCAGTTGGCAATGTCGACCCATGTAGAACAGAAACTTCATCTACCACGCCTTTGATAGGGAACCTTGTGAATAAATTATCAATTAAAGCCCGATAAACTGATGATTTCTTATTTGTTTATAAATTTAATTTTTGTAATTACACATGAAGGTTTGATACCATTACCAAGTTCCCTCCCCGATCTAGAAAGCGAAAGGGAACGAGGTTCCTGGAAAGTGTTCAGAGGTGAATGGAAATTTCCCTCCTTCTTCCCCTTCAATTGCCACACTGCTGTTTGCCATGTGCCAAATTACGATGAATTTCAATTAAATTATTATAGTATAATTATTTCCTTGTTGAATTATTAATACTTTTCAGTGGAAAAAAGGATGAAATTTGAAAGTTCCAAATCAAGGTAAGTAGACCAACGTAAAGGGAAAAAAAGTGTAAAATTTTCCATATAATTATGCGTACAATCCAAACTTAAAATTTCCGTGTAATTAAGCTTACAGTACAAATTTTATGCCTATTTTAGTCACAAGTTTTTGGGTTGATTGCCCTGTGCTGTGAGCGCTCCATATAATAAACATAAGCTTCAGCAATTATTATAGCAGAAAGCAATGGATATATGAAGCCAAGCACTGTATTTTTTGTTTCTGATTTTTTTTAAATAACCGATCGTTTTCGATCATTTTTACAAACCAATTTACTACCAATTTTCCGTATATAGAAAGTCCCCCCCACACACACACACACATAAAGAAGAATTTTAAAAAATGCTAGGACACATTCTGTTTATTTTCAATAAAGAGTTAATACACTGAATTTCAGCTCCGTAAGTTTAACGGCTTGTGAGATACTCATTTTTTTTCGCAAAAATTCGAATCCTCACTACCTCCTTAGGATATTATGCATTATAATTAAAGCAAGATAACATCCCAATTTGGATTAAGGCCTAACTATATACCAAAAGTAATTTCATTTGACTTTGCACTTTGACCGTGATGATCAGGCACACATAGTTACATTCCATTTTTTATAAATAATTTATATATTACAGTGATTCAAAAATGTATTTTTTCCAGTAGTTAGCTCTAAAAACTCACAGGTCTCGAAAGCCAAATTGTAGTGTAAGTCCTATTGCTATTATTACTATTAAAAATAACAATATCCAAAAGTGCCTGAAGTTCTTTTTTCACTTGGTTAGATATACTCACCTCAGGTAAGTAGACAGAAACAAGTGGAAAAGAAAGGGAAATGAAGGTCTTGAAAGTAAAACGGAGACAAATTTACCAGTCTTCAAAAGATACTGTCTACAATGCAGTGAGCAGAGAGGATCGGTAGATCATACTGAGTCGGTGGGTCACGGTGGATGGTGGGTCGCAGTGGGTGGTGGGTCACATGCTGTTGACCCACTGACCCACTCAGAAAACTTGACCCACTCCATCTCTGCTGATGGTGCTCAAAATGAATACACTGGCTTTTGCAGAAATCGTGCACTTCGAAATGCAACAGCTTTTTTGATTTCAAATTTACATACAGAACTTGGGATAACTCACTTGATGATATAAAATTAAAAACGCCTTGTTACTTTTACCATGTAAAAAATGTTTCTCAAATTAACTTGACATTGCACGCGTGAGTTCGTCTTCATTTGCGTCCAAGAGTAGGTCTAGTTTAGAAGTATTTTGCGGCAAATAGCATTGCAGTGTCGTTGTAGATAAGCCATGCTCGGTTCAATTGCACGAGAAATGCCCACCAACTGGAGCTACATGGCCATTATTAGTTGGCATTGTTTATGAACCACATAAGGATACCAACTGGAGCATACAATGTAAATTGCTTTGCATTTCGTTTTAGTTTAGCGTCCCTTTCAACACCAAAGTTATAATGAGACATGGACCTACTGCTTCACGTGGAATCCGAACGATATGAAATTATGCCGGGAATCGAATCTGGGCCAAAGACGCGTACGTTAACGAAATAGCCACGAGATAGTTCCAGACAATGTAAAGTTAACCCTGTTTTTCTTTAGAATGAATATACTAGGGCCAACCTTTACATCGCCTTAAACTTTAAATCAGTGGTTCTCAAGGACCAGCCTCCTGGAGGGGACTGGAAGAACAACCGAGGGATCACAAGCTAACGACAAAATAAAATATAAAATTATCAATAAACTAAACAAATTTTACGTATTTGATATTCTGCCTTTCTTAGAATCCCATTTGAGATTTTTAGGTATTTAAACACTTAATAAATATACGCAGATGAAAACATGGTGAGTACTTTGAGGTTTGGAATTCCGTTCAGCAGCAAAGCTATATGAGACGTTAAGCTACAGCATAACGTAAAATTCTAATTATATAAATTCTAGCCAGGAATCAAACTCAGGTCTCCGGCTTCAAAGATGTATATGCTAACCATATAGCCACGAGGGAGCTAAAGATGAAAATATACTTATTATTATTATTATTATTATTGAAGATTTGAGATTTAATTCTGAATCTGAAATCATAGATGCGTCAGAAGAAAATCACATAAGGCCAATGAGCGAGAGAGACGTTAGCAAGAAGGATACAGGGTTCCAAACGGAGGCACCAGGTAAACATAGTTGGGAACCACTGATTTAAACATTATCACTTAAACTTTATAACTTCCTGCTTGTGCTTCCTGCTTCGCCCTGCCCTTGTGAGGATTTGATGCAAAACTAGCTTGTACAGACCACCCAGTACCTATTTGTATGTATTTTACGCACTTGATGACATAACTGCATCAAGAAACCCTTATCAATAAAAAGACGACAATAATATCTGTTATAAAATACTTCTACACGTAGAATGCACGTACAAACTGCAAGACTTTATTTTCTTTTTTAATTATCTTTATACGAAACTCATACTGTCTTATGCAGAATCGTTTTGATTTATGATTAGAGTAATACTAAAAGGCTAATTACTGTAGGAAACATATGTTAGTCGAATTCTTTAGTAAGGCACTAATCACTTGTCAGAAAGACTCTGCATAAGGCCCATAATGTTTAAATACGTAGCTTTCAGCAGAAGCCTATATAAGACCTAGAGCTACAGCTTAACATGAGACCCGAACTGCATGAGCTTCTACCGGGAATCGAATACGGGCCTCCTGCGCCAAAGGTGCGTACGCTATCCACATATACATGCGCAGGCTGTGTAGTAATTTAGAAACGAAGTGCATTTTTAAGAAACTAGCTTATTTATACACTGAACCATGTAAGTAGTGTTGTTTGTAAAGGACCCCGCACTTTTCTTATGGAAAGTGGCTTTCGGCTAATGTTGTTGAAACTTCGCTGGTTGATAGTTCTTAACATGTGGATCAAAAGTCTCAATGGGCACAAAGACCGAAATCCACTCCTTCCCCCCCAAAAAACGCCTCCAATTAGCTGGGGGGCGGATTGAACTGATTTCAGCATGTAAAACAATTTGTTGTTTTAATCAACTCAACAAGGACCCCAAACAACCACATGTTAGACCAGCGTTTCCCAACCTTTTTCAACTTGCGGCACACTTCAGGGTAACTTGAATTCTCGCGGCACACATATTATTATTATTATTATTTGAAAATAAAAAATACTGTAGTATTTTTTTCTGATTACTGACATCCTTCTCACAGAGAAGAAAGCTAGACCACTGTTTTTTCCCCGTGGTAAATCATTATGCTTATTTTTCATTTTAATTTAAAAATAGAAAACAATTACAATCAGATATAGGGCTCAAGTTGTTAAAAATACACTTTTTTTTTCGAAAACTGTATCCAACCTTTCATTAAGAAGGAGGATCACTAAATAACGAACGAACAAACGAATCTCTTTTACTTTTAAAACACAAATATAAGTAATTCGTATGCATGTTTACTTTGCCGGAAGGATTGAATAATATTTTAAAATTTCAAGTTACGAAATAGTCTGAACAATAAAGAAGCAATAATGGTCATAACAATGATAACAAATACTTTTTTTTTTTTCAAAATTAGAAATGTACAGAAAAATGTTCTACAGAAAACTAACACAGTATGAAACTTTAAATTTTAGATTCATAGTAGTAATTTGAAATACAAATATACCTTTTTCTGTATGTCTTGCAATTTGATTGCTATAGAATTAATAATTTTGTTCCGATTTCCTCGCGGCACACCAGCGACCCGTTCGCGGCACACCACTGTGCCGCGGCACACCGGTTGGGAAACGCTGTGTTAGACTATCAAACTACCCCACTTGACACCGCCCTTTGCCCCCACATATCCCCCCCCCCGCGCATTACCTTACGGATGTTCCATATTTCTGTAGTTTATAGTTGCGCGTATGTGTTGAAATACCTACAGTTTTGGTCTCACCTTCGATATAATGGGTTTCACGTATCGCTGATTACGAATCTGAGGTGAGAGTTCTAGAATTCAAGATGGATGATCAATATGGCGGACCAAAAACACGAAACTCCTGAATGTAGCCACAAATAGCTGTTTACTAGGGTATTTTGGGTCGTTGGTTACGAATCTGAGGTCAAAATTATTGAATTCAAGATTGCAGATCCAATATGGTGGATAAAAACATCGAAGCCACAAATCGTAGTAGACTAGAGTGTTTTTAGATCGCTGATTAAGTACGCAACATTCCTTGATACTTCAGCCACCATGTAGAATTATTCTTCACCCTTGCCCTTTACCAAAACCCACCACAGATATCTTAATGCTTAACGGTGTTAAAATAATTCATCAATTATCTGTTCATTATTTTCATCATTTCGGTTTCCAGCATCTAATGTGGTACTTAGCAATGAGACATCGGGATATCTAATATTCTGTAAATGTCGTGCATGGCCTAAATACCACAAGACACTTGCAACGTATGCACATGTACCTAATGTACGAGCACCGCTTTGACATGTACAGTAGTAACCTTGAATAACATTTTGATCATAATCCTGGTCATCTTCATCATTGGCTACATATGCTATGAAAACTTGATGCTTAGTTGCATTGCGGAACCTTGAGTAGTGACGTATGCTCAGGAATCCCGGTTCAGTTACGTTTTCGTCAAGCTGGAATTGCTCATCCTTATCTCGTATTAGTTTATCTTGGACCTAAGAGGATGAGAGATCTACTTGATATGTGCCTACAGTCAAATCTCGTAAGTAGTTTAAGTTAAGTACAGAGAAATCAATTAGGCCTTGCTCATTCAGCGGTACCCATTGACCGTTCCTTCTTATAAGATAATCTACCTCCAGTCTTGCTTTAACAACGTTCGGCATGATTGACCTATTTCTCATTTCTCTAGCTAATTCAATGATTGCATCTTGCATGAAAATAACGGGATGGTATCTGTTCAAAATAGCTCCAGCTATGCGATAGAAACTATTCAGTTTCTTTGCATGTTGAAGATTCAACGTTTGTGCTAGAAACTTAAAAACAGATCTTAGATGCCCGCTTCTTGCCTCGACTATCCATCGACTTTTAGTAACTAGTCGAGAAGTATTCGCATCTTCTGTTGATAGTTGTCTTTCACGTGGTAGTAGGAGTGCGGGCATTCTATGATCAATTCCTAAATATTCCAGTAAAGGAATTGCATCGCGGTATCCTCTGTCTACTAACACAATGACCAGGATTATGATCAAAATGTTATTCAAGGTTACTACTGTACATGTCAAAGCGGTGCTCGTACATTAGGTACATGTGCATACGTTGCAAGTGTCTTGTGGTATTTAGGCCATGCACGACATTTACAGAATATTAGATATCCCGATGTCTCATTGCTAAGTACCACATTAGATGCTGGAAACCGAAATGATGAAAATAATGAACAGATAATTGATGAATTATTTTAACACCGTTAAGCATTAAGATATCTGTGGTGGGTTTTGGTAAAGGGCAAGGGTGAAGAATAATTCTACATGGTGGCTGAAGTATCAAGGAATGTTGCGTACTTAATCAGCGATCTAAAAACACTCTAGTCTACTACGATTTGTGGCTTCGATGTTTTTATCCACCATATTGGATCTGCAATCTTGAATTCAATAATTTTGACCTCAGATTCGTAACCAACGACCCAAAATACCCTAGTAAACAGCTATTTGTGGCTACATTCAGGAGTTTCGTGTTTTTGGTCCGCCATATTGATCATCCATCTTGAATTCTAGAACTCTCACCTCAGATTCGTAATCAGCGATACGTGAAACCCATTATATCGAAGGTGAGACCAAAACTGTAGGTATTTCAACACATACGCGCAACTATAAACTACAATAATATGGAACATCCGTAAGGTAATTCGCGGGGGGGGGGGGGGAATGTGTGTGGGGCAAAGGGCGGTGTCAAGTGGGGTAGTTTGATAGTCTAACATGTGGTTGTTTGGGGTCCTTGTTGAGTTGATTAAAACAACAAATTGTTTTACATGCTGAAATCAGTTCAATCCCCCCAGCTAATTGGAGGCGGTTTTTTTGGGGGGAAGGAGTGGATTTCGGTCTTTGTGCCCATTGAGACTTTTGATCCACATGTTAAGAACTATCAACCAGCGAAGTTTCAACATTAGCCGATAGCCACTTTCCATAAGAAAAGTGCGAGGTCCTTTGTTAAGATTTTACATTATGCTGTAGCTTCACGTCTCATATAGCTTTGCTGCTGAACGGGACTCCAAACCTGAAACCACTCAATATGTTTTCATCTGTTTATATATATTACGTGTTTGATTACTTAAAAATCTCGAATGGGAGTCTAGAAAGACGAAGTATCTAACACGAAACATCTGTTAAGATTATTGATAATTTTATAGTTTATTTCTTTCGTTAGCTTGTGATCCCTCGGTTGTTCTTCCTCCAACAAAATGGAATGCAATTTACATTGTATGCTCCAGTTGGTATCCTTATGTGGTTCATAAACAATGACAACTAATAATGACCATGTAGCTCAAGATGGTGGGCATTTCTCGCGCAATTGAGCCGAGCATGGCTTATCTACAACGACACTACAATGCTATTTGTCGCAAAATACTTCTAAACCAGACCTACTCTTGGATGCAAATGAAGACGAACTCACGTGTGTAATGTAAAGTTAATTTGAGAAACATTTTTTACATGGTAAAAGTAACAAGGCGTTTTTAATTTTTCATCATCAGGTGAGTGGAACCGGAGTTCTGAAATATGAGTTTTACGTCCCACGATTATGCCGGCAGCCTAAAGGAGACGGTGATGACGAGAAATGAGTGAAATGGTGCAATGAAGAAAGGAAAGGAAACGGGAAAACCCCAAGGAAACCCACGCACACGGCGTTTGTCCACCGTAAAGTTCAGTTGGCGCGAGTTGAAATCGAACCAGGGGCCCCATGCACCAGAATTGAACGCTCTACCACTGAGCTACCGCTGCCCCGACCCAAGTTGTGTATGTAAAGTTGAAGTCAAAAAAGCTGTTCCGTTACGAAGTGCACGATTTCTGCAAAAGTCAGCGTATTCATTGTGAGCACCATCAGCTAATATGTGATCTAGTAAAAATGTTAAAATTGCAGACAATAATAACATTCATGCGTAGAGCGTTTATTAAAACTTTTATTTGGACGAAGACTTATTTAAGGATAATAATTTGTACCGTATAAAAATGAACAAAAATCAAGAATCATAATGCAATGTATTTCACAATTAATATTATTGTTAATCTCCTTTCCCCCTTTTTTAAAAACAAGCATTCAAGAAACAGAGGAACGAAAGCAACAAGCATAGTAGCAGGTTGATCTTGAAACCTTGTGGCGTCATCGGTACGAGGCCAATAAGAGTGCTACCTCAGCCGTGTATTGGATGAACCTCTTGGGATCGGCGAAAATGCTTACCTCATGCCTTGTGGAGGGCTGGATGCTTTGAGGGGGAGATAGGTTCGAGTGGTGCTTGGAAACAAATTGCTATCTCGAATGTCCAGCGTTCCCGGGCAGATTCTCTTATATTCTGGCTTGTCAGCTGAACAACAACCTATCGGCGGAGGTGAGGCTTCGGTTATCCTCTGAAATGGGCAACTAGGCCGTGCCCCTGGCTCCGGGAGATAAGGTACGTCGTACTCCAAGACGTATAAAAGAGTGGGTACTGTTTACCCTCGGACATTAGGTCCCTCGACACTTTTGCGCATGTCAAGTAAAAAAGTCCATTACAGAAAATGGAAATGAAATGAAATCTTTAAGTTTTACGTCCCACGCTTATGCCGGTTAGACTAAAGGAGACGGTGATAATGAGAGATGAGTGAAATGGTGGAATGAAGAAAGTGGGAGGAAACGGGAGAACCCCGAGAAAACCCACGAGCACGGTGTTTGTCCACCACAAAGTTCACTTGGCGGAGGCTGGGATCGAACCCGGGACCCCGAGCACCAGAGGTGAACGCTCTACCACTGAGCCACCGCGCCCCCTACAGAAAATGGGTATGTGTATGTACGGACAACAAGTGTTCGTTTTCTCCTCTGGGATCGAAAGAAAGAAGGTTGGAAGTTTAAACATAGTTGCCAGCCTACGTAAATTGCTTCCAGGTCAGCAGTACATTCTGGTCAGGCGATGATAACATGCAGAGAAACGAGTGCGCGCATTTTAAATGCAGCCTAGCGTTGTGTTTTAGGGGCTTCAATATTCGATTGATTGCGCCAACAACTTGCGAGAAGGCATAAGTTTTTGTCTTTCTCTACAGTAGACATACGTTTGTGCTTGTGCAGTTTACTGTATTTTTCTAGTTCTTTCTCTTATCTGTTTCGTATTTATGCTTGCGTGAGCGCGCGCGCGTGTGTATATGTGTTCGTGCATCGTTATGTGTATGTGTTATTATGATGGAGCCAATACTGTCAACCAGTGATCAGTGGCGGCTTTAGCGGATAGGAAGGGCTTACCCACAAATTTCTAGAAATATTTAAATTCTAAAAGATACAATAATGAGTAAGTATATTTTCCACTATTTATATTAATGGTAAATAATTATTTAACAAATAGCATCAACCACTTCTGTAAAAGTAATTTCCTACTATCCTGATCAATAAAATTTGTATATGTATCCATAAGCGAAGGAGCGGTCATACCCAAAATTAAAATCCTAAAGGTGCCAAAGTGATCATAAAATCTTAGTAAAAATATTGTGCTTATCCCCTTCTCCAAATTTTGGATTTTTTCTATTTTTTTTCTGTTCATCTTGCACCGTAGATCCCCAGTCATTCCTTACGGACAATAATCACCGATTATCGTGCTTTCAGTGATATAGGCCCACTTTGATGTCATTCTCAAATTATTGTTTATAAAATCTTATCAGGTATAGGTTCACTGTCCGGTTGGTAACACTGTTCAAAAAATACCTTTACCGTCGATGCGAACAACCAACACCTTACTTCCAATTCTTTTTTTTATATTTCCCTCCTTTCATTAAAATAGACTTCTTGGCACTCTGCCAAGCAGAGGTCTCAGCCGAATGGGCGAACAGTAGTTGGTGTGCCCAAAGTGTGGACGAATCCAACGCCCTACCGGGAGGATGATGTAAGAGCCATATGCATAGTCGACTGCGTAGGGATCCCTAGACGAATAATACCTGTGGGATACCTCAACCTTCCCCTTGACTGTGCAATGCATAAATCTTCCAAAGTGAACACTCAAGTACGGTTAGCAGTGAGGGTTGATTGGTGTAGCCACACCTCGAGCAAGGCTAAAATTTTGTTCAAAAAAAAAAAAAAAGTTGAAGGTAAAACTTCGAATCTCAATTCTAATATGATAAAGCATTAACATCTTAAGCAGCAACTGCATATATACAATATATGCTATATCAAAAAAATGAAATATATGTTTTAAATTTTGTTCTTACAAAGGCGGAAAAATAACGGTGTAGATTAGGAATGCAGTTCTTTTTCAATTTTCAGGTAAAGTCTATTAATTCGCAAAAAGAAATGAGGAGGATATGTAATTAGAAAACGTGTGAGGCTGTAGCTTTACAATACAGATCTCACTAGAAATAAATTACATATACACTGTTTTTCTTTTTTTGGCAAAATCATCCCATAGTATTTTCGAGAATGTATTTTCTAAACATTTTTCCAGTAAAGGTTATAACCGCCACCAGGTTACAGAAATATTTTTGTGGACGCTCTATATATTTCGTAAAGACAGTGATTATTTTTTCGATTTATACTTTATTCTGCGACGCAAATAAGTTCTTTCTTTGGCGGGAATTGCTTCGTTCCCACGCAACTGGACAAAGAAGTCTTTCATTGTTTTTTCATATATATATTTAAAACATTGCTTTGTGGTGAGAACGTTTCAGTGAGCGACCAACCTTTTCAGTGTTTCTCCGTGACTTATTAATATGCACAGTCTATATTCTACAGTTATTTGGAACTGAATTAAGTGCTTTCTTTAATCGTTTATGGAAATATTGCAGTAGATTAGAGCAGATCAGAGTAGACCAGATGTTCGTACACCAAAGCGATGCCAGCCACATCGCTTTCCCAGTTCGTTATCTGTTCTTTCACACGCCCGAGTTATCACAATATCTCGTGCGTCGTGGCCAGTGGACTAAAATTGTCGTCAACCCTTTATGATCTATTTGCATGCACATACAGATGATTTAACCAGAGTGCTTTTAAGAATGAACTGCCAACATTTATTAATGGACCATTGCATTTCATATTTCGAACCTCTTGGTTCGGGGAGTGTTACTCCACGTTTCGAAGTAGCAGCCACGCACGTTGCGTCGAGCTTCAAGTATAATATTATGCTAAGGGGCATAAGTTATTAGCCGGTGAAGGACGTTTTCTTACGGCTAGCCCCAATCAATAAGTCCCAGGTTCATATACAGAGTGCGCTAAAAAGTCATAAAGAAGCTCTCCAACATTAGCATTCCACTTTAAAAACTATTTAATTTTGCTGAAGACTCAAGTCGACTCTTCAGGACTGTTTGGAGAAGCAACTAAATTACTACGTGGGATTATCCCGGCGACACTTCCCCCAAGTGCGTCAACGGTGTGAGAAAAGTATTTATAGTGAAATCTCAATTATAATCTTCTATATATATATATATATATATATATATATATATATATATATATATATATATATATATATATCAAAGTGATAAGGGCTACAGTATAATGAAAAGTAATGTGTGCTTTTAATAAAGCTAATAATTATACATAATCAGTGTTAAGTGTTGTGATCGTTTCTCTTCGTTATTTTTCTTTTTAATAGTATTCTAATAAATAAGTATAGTATCATTTAACCCAGTGAGTTTTCATTGTGTGTATGAGTGATGATTTTGTGCGTCATGATGTGGATGACCGTCTGATCGTCCGTGAGGTTTTCGAAACGAGACATCCGAACCTTTCGGCGCTTAATGCTCATCTCATCATTAAGACCGACTAGCAATTTGGGAACAATTTTGTAATCCCTTCTTGGAGAGGTCCTTCAACATCCTACCCAGGTAAGTCCAGGTCTCAGGAGAATATTCATTGGCAGTACCTCAGAGGACAACGGATACTACGACCAGGCGATTACAAGGTTAACCTTAGGAGGGCATAAAATCATGTCTATAAATAAAGTAAGAATTTCATGCAAATAGCGTAAAACTTACTATCTACTTATTCCTACAGTGTTATCAACCAATTACGTACAATTGTATAAGAGACATACATATTTGGCTAGTTCATATAGTGAAAGCCACACGTCTCAAAACCACGCACCAAACGTTGCACGCTACTCATTACAAGCAATTTTTTTTTTTTTTTTTTTTTTTTGTATCTACTACGGTTTATGTCAAGGTGAAGCTGGAGGGCTATAGTCGAAGTGCGTCCGTAGAGAACGGGCGAATTTGCGATGGTGGTCATACATGTGCGCTAATTCGAGGCATACGGTTCTACGAAATAGAAAATTTATAGGTAAAATACGAAGTGCAGCCCTGCCTTTTTTCTGAAGGAATGAGAGTGTGAATATAAGTAATTACCATCAATGACAGCATATTGAAATCAATTTTAAGTAATAATGAAAGTATTGTATGTGTAAATGTACTCTTTCACTATCCTCGTACATACGTATACCCCTATTGCTGACACACCCGCTCGCAATCACTCGGGGCTCCCTGACGCGCTTCTACCCTAATTCTGATAGGATTCGTGCTTTGGCCACATAGCACAAGTTGGTTCATGTCTTACGTACTGTAGTTTTTATTCCATACGTCTACACTGTATTTATACTGAACCCTCAAGCCAATCTGCAAATAGTAATGGAGCTCTTCATTTAGTGCCTGCTCTGCTAAAAGATATACAAAGCTCTAACCTAACCTGAAAATGTAAGAAATGTGTCAAAATTTGGTAGAACTGTCTGCTCGAATAATGCTCAAAGTAGTACCAAAAATATGCATTAATCTGTAGCAGTTGGTCACTAGAACCTAGTTTTGCAATATAATTGCATAATTATGAACCATACTTCTTAACACTGTTTCCATAATCACAGGTACATGTGAACCGATGCGTACTTTGAGCAATTACAGCGCAAAAACAGGAGGTTGATGTTTTCCACACTTGTCTTTCCTCATACACACCACCATCGCTAATGTGCCTGCTTCCGCGGACAAAATCACACGTGATCAATCAAATTGTGCACACCTTGGAACCCGAAAAATGCAAACTTAGCTTGTGTTGGACACTTAGCACACATTCGCGCATGGTTTTCGCACTTATTTATTTATAAGTTTGCAAGTATATTATAAATGTGTACGCAGCTGGTGGACAGATAAGAAACCAATAATGCAGACGTTAGATCATAAGTGGAAAAAATGAATGGTAGCGCTCCCGAACTTTACCTATGCTAACTGGGAAATGTAGGCAAACACTAACAGGGAAAAGGATTAAAAGCCATTACAATAACATTTTCACGATGACATATGTATAACTGTTGAATCAATTTTCCTCGTCAGTGATGTTTCCAGGAGTTTTTCTTTTTACTTTCTGGTGGTGGCGAATTTCAATATACTGAGGATTAAAAGGATTAATAACGAAAATATTGGTAATTCCTATTGAGCACGACAAGTTATGTGATCCCGAGGGAATGTCATGGTTTTCGGGGAAAAATTACCCCCGGCCGATCCCTGAAATCAATTCTTAAGCTAATCTAAAATCTACTACCAATACTGTAAAACCAAGTATTACTCGCTTGTTTTATTTCAGGTAGAAGTTGTTAGTCCACCCTTTTTATCTTGTATTCAATATTTGTACTAGCGGAAGCAAAATATCCTGCAATCTTCTTTCAGAAATTGGTATATATTTTTAAAATTGGTTACCATCAAAATATGTCATTTATAATCGCTTAATCAGCTCAACGAATTCGGTAAACTCATTAACATATTCAAATATTTTGTCAGGACGGAGTAAATGCATTTTATACAACAGAAACTGCTACGGGCTAGCAAAGAGTGCGTTGAAGCATCCCTAGCCATCCCCTTGACTTACGGAGAGGTTGCGGGCTTGTTTGACTCTGCAACGCAAATTATCACGTGTCCCCGTACGTAGCCCCTAAGTAGCCAGTAGAAGAAGTGCCCTAAGTACTGCCCTTTAACAGCATGTAGTGCGTGCTCTTGGGTCCGGGATGGGATACCTAGTATCCTAACGCACACTCGTACCTCAGGTGCGCTGAGGAAGTGAGGGATTCTTCGACCCTGGTTTCGTTGTCATTACTGGGTCCAGGGTCTCCACGACCCTACCAGGGGAGCCGCCACTCCCAAATGGTCATTCTCTTTAAAGGTAGACAGTCTACATCAGCCATTGGGTCTGGTAATGTACGGTGTGCCTCTACCGTAATTAGAGGAAGTTCCGCATTGCTTGAACGACCCTACCGAGAGGGTGTGGTGGTCACCCTGAATGGTGGCTAAACGTACCATTGGGTTCGGAATGTAGCTTAGCTACGATGTGTACGTGGTACCTAGACACGTAAAAGATAGGTAGTCCCGTGCTGTTTGGCCGGGTCTACCAGGAGAGAGACGGCTCCCAAATGACAATGTCTGCCCTGAGCAAACGGTCTACATCAGTCATTGGCTCTGATAATGTACGGTGTACCTCTACCGTAATTAGAGGTAGTCCCGTATTGCTTGGACGATCCTACCGGGAGGGAAGTGTCGGATTCCTGCCTGCTGGGGAACTGAACGAAGGTGGGGAAGGGGCCAATCCCAGGAATTTGGGTAACGGTTCTGATCCTGCCAAAGAGAGGAAACTCTGTAGGATATGGGCTGGCACCAAACTCAAATGGTGACCTAACACGTACTATTGAATCCGGGATGAGATACCGGAGTATCTCGACGTGTGCGTGTACCTCTACACGACAAGGCAGTTGCCAGTTGAACGATAGAGGTAGGGAGGGCGGGATTGAACAAGCCCCCTCGGGCATGCCTGGGGCTCCCAAATTTGGGTTGGACTCTGCCGGGCTGTGGTCATACCGAGGGATTTGGTAGCTAATTCCAGGAATCTGGATAACGGTGAGCATGTGGGGGAGGTGAACTTGGCTTGAAACGCTCGGACGCCATACTTGCAGAATATGGTAGGATAGGCTCGCTAGCAGTCTGACTCCACCAGTAGGTAACTGGTAGGTGGGGCTTCGGCTCTGCCGCGCAGTGGGGTATGCCACTTCCTCAGAGAATGGGAGTTACACGCCAAAGCGTCAAGGTTAGGGGACAAATCTTGACTGTGCACAACGTGAACGAGGACTAAGGTCCAGATTGAGGAAAGCGGGTCGAAATGAAATCTTTTGAGTTTTAAGTCCCACTGTTATGCCGATTAGGCTAAAGGAGACTGTGATGATGAGTAATGAATGAAATGGTGGAATGAAGAAAGTGGGAGGAAACGAGAAACCCACGCACACGGTGTTTGTCCACCGCAAAGTTCACTTGGCGGAGGCTGGGATTGAACCCGGGACCTCAAGCGCCAGAGGTGAACGCTCTACCACTGAGCCACCGCGGCCCCTGAAAGCGGGTCGAGTGCATCAGAGCGGAACCGATCCATCAAATAGGCCGAGCGGCCACAGCACGACTTGCCAACATGCGATAAAGCGTGAAGGTAGACCACTAGCTCTAATGTATCCACTATATACAAGAAATGGATTCTACTATTATAGAAATAGATGGATATTGTGAGATCTCCGCAATACGTACATTAAAAATCCCACACAAACTTATTACAAACCAGGAATTACGAGGGGGTCGCTAGCAAGAGGATGTGATAAAATGAGAGTCGTGATATGAATTAGGTTGAGAACCACTGAGCCACGGTATGATACAAGCATGAGATCTGAGTAAAGAGAACAGACTAAGAATAAAAGAGCGTATGGCTGTTCTGAGAAGCGGACTGGGTACAGTAGTGATTAACACATGGACACGGTACGCCGAAGACCCAGATCATGCACTTTTTCACTCCTTGTATATCATAAATATTAATTATGTTCCAAAATTCATTTCAAACGGGTCAAACGCTTTCCCGTGATGCTATCACAGACAACGTGGTTTGCAATGTGAAGAAAGAAATTATTAAAAAACGCCCTCTTAAAACAGAAAATCTCAAAAACGGCGAAACACGTGCCTCCTCATTATTAATGAGTTGTTTATATATCGTTTCATCTTCCTACCTTCACGGGTTCGTAAGAAATTGTATTTTTTCATAAATTCTGATCTCTCTCTACCCTCCTTAGAACAAGTTAGGTAAGTACTATGTTTCAAGATTCATTTCAAATTGTTCCACCGTTTCCCCGTGATGCGATCAAAAACAACACGCAACATCGTTTCCAATGTGATGAAAGGAATTACTGAAAATCCTCCCTTTCCTTCTGAAAACGGGAATTTTCAACAAACACTGAGAGACGGGTCCGCTTATTTTTAATGAGGATTTTACATACCAAGTTCCATGTTCCTAATTTGGCAGGATTGTAAGAAACTCGATTTTTCGCATATGACAAAAACCCAGTTCGAGGTAGGTGATACCTACATCCAAAAATTCATTTCAATATGTTCAATCGCTTTCCTATACTGTGATTATAAACAAGATCTTTTTCATTTTTATCCTATAATAGATACAAATTATAGTGGTATAAGCCTATAAGTTACTACATAGTGACTATAGTACTGAGCATTGTTGCTGCTGCAGAAGGCGTTGATAATCTGTCTCAGGACTGATTTATCTACGTATTTACTGCATGCTTCATGATTTTTAAATTCTAAAATCTCGCAACGCGGTTGAAAACCACTGTCTTAAAGATCCACTATAATCTTTAAATTTAGTATATTTCATTAAAATAGAAAGACATATTGCTCAAACTCTCAACGGTTTTTGTTTACTTAGTTGGAGTCAGTGTGTACCAATTTAAAATAGTTTTTGAAGGTTTTAATATGCACACATTTATTCCATAAAAAATGCAAAGCTTACTAAAAAGAAAAACAATCGTATTAAAATAAACCACAGTACATATATACATTGCTAGCAAGAACATACATTGCTATCCTCACACTCTCATCTGTTTAAATAATTGTTAGTTCTCAATTACAAAAAGGTAGTAGCAAGGTTTGGAATGAAACACACGTGCATGCAATGTCGTATTTTTCTCTCTGAATAATACAAATACGCATATATTTGATTTTGTCAATTTCACAAAAATATAACAATGGAACTTCCCATCAAACAAATAACATGCACGATCTCATACAATACCTAAAGTTCAACGGAAAAGGAAAATAACCATAAATTTTCAGGTTAAGTACTTAAACTATTATGAGCTGAACAAATAAATTAAGATACTAGATTTTTGCTGTTCCAACATATGTGCATGCTCCTGTATTATAAAAAGTCAAACTGTCTTAACTCAAAGGAGTAATTCACAAGTGCAAGTAAATATGGTTCTTGCATACAAATGGTAGTTACTAATGTTAACCTTCAATTTATACCTTCTTAACTTTCAGACTTCCAAATTCCATTTTAAGGAAAATAGATCTACGTATTTTATCACTGCTAGACTGGACTTGCCTAGTAAGTTAGGCAAATAGGCAGAACCAGGCTTTGGGAAGACACTTCCACAAGACTACACCACACAATATATGCGTTGCTCTCCAAAAGTTATTCAGCACACACAGTTTTCCCGTATTTTAGTGTTAAGTAACACATGTCTCTATCTCTGGGTTGCAGACACAGAGTAAATTTTATGCAGATGTCTTACATCCCTAGTAAAAAGGGCCGAAAACAGTCGTAGAAACAACTTTCTCTAATTTCATTTTATCAAAATAAAGCATAATTTGTACGGAAATACATTCATTTGTTTACTGGTTAACATTCCTTCTTGATCACCCGAAAATTGGTCTCAATTTCATGTACAATACAGATCACACTTCCACTTCAACGACAAATTCCTCCTACCAAACATGGAACGCTCAACTACTGGGATGCTCGGATAAATAAGGAAGTGAACAGAAGACTAAAATTAATTACTAGACTCAACATCATCTGAATGTGACTATCAAGAAAGTATAGCATCAGGTACTGTACTATTACTGTAGAAGGTAGAAATGGAAAAATCAACAAAATAGAAGTAAAGAAACGCATTAAAATATGTTACAACACTAATATTTTAAATATTTTCGTAGACCAGAAAATATTTAAAATGCTACTCCTAATATCGGGTATTTCAAAAGTAAGATATGAAATTGTCACAGGCCACATCGAATGCAGTGTTTTCATTGTCCATAGAGTCTCTGGCGTATACCTAAAAATTTTAAATAGCAAATATGTAACTTTCACACCATTTAAAAGATTAAGGAGGGGGGGGGGGGAATGTGAAAGTTTTCGTGTGATGCATCGTTCGTGAAATGGGCAATATTTCACAGCAAATTCTCGCGGTCACATAAACCTCATAATTAAAAGTTGGCTATTTCGCAAACGTTGGGCTACACGAAAAACTTTTTCGCAGAAAGTTGTTCGCTTTTTCATGACCTTTTTCAATTATGTAAAAAATTACATATATCGCCACTTAAAGTGTCAGGGTGACCTCCGGGACCCTGTGGGGCAAGCACAGCACTCCATTCGATATACCCTCTAACATTTTCCAATTTCACTTTTTGTTTAATCCTATAATCTCTAACCGTTTCTGTTTTATAAGCACTGCACGTTTTATCTGAAACACCCGGTATATAAAACAGTAACTTGTAAATGTACTCATACAAACGGATTACTTGCAGTTTTTCACGAGCCACTTGAATAAGTTTCTTTGAGAAGGACAGTCACTGTTTTGTATATATTTAGTTATGGATGGACTTCACCGTATGGGTCTAGAGTTGCGATTCATATGAAAATGACATCAGTCAATGACGTATGTATATTTTTATCTGTCTGAAAACTAGCCTTCACTGATTCGTGCTACTTTCAAAACCAGTTATTGTACTGCTGATAATTATGTCAAGTTTTCTCATGAATTCTTAGCCACAATCTGTTCAAGCTTATTATTTATGTTTGAGCAGATTGTAGTAAGAATTTATGTGAGAATCCTATAGAACAGCAAGGATCGCTATTTAGTCTTCAAATGTAATTCATACTGTAATGCATTGCGAAGAATGTACAGAAATATAATCAAGTATACAAACTTACGAAAGGTTATTTTAGACATACTTACCTAAAATATTTTGAAACACACCAATTATTTTACTATGCAAAAAATAACTTTTGAATTTTCAATACCGCATAGAGTTTGATACATATTTAAAAATGTAGGTATTTGATCGTGAATAGACCTGAATATGTAATACGTTATCTAAAATTCATTCTCTGAAATCGAATAATAATAATAATAATAAATTTCCTCAATAATGTTGAAGTACGACATTGCTTACACTAGTGAAATCCCAAACCTACATTTGAGAACAGACTGCATCCAATCATTTTCACATACATACATATATACATACAACAAAACAAAATTATTAATCTGAATTACTGTCTTAATGTCTAGTAATATCAAGTTATTATGCCTGTAAATCTATCCCTTACAACTCTGTTTAACATATAATTATGCTTGAAATATCATTTGAAGTCACTTGGTTTCTCATTGATATTTTCTTTATTCCTTCAAAGAATGTATGACTAGAAGATTCAGATATATGCCTATGAATTAATTACAAAAAGTAAAAACTTGCTAACATAACGCATATACACACAATGAAAAAAAACATAAACACGTAACTTCTCGAATCCGTGAAAAATTAATTATCATCGGCATTTTGACCTCAACTGATTAATAAAATAGATTTCCTAGATTTACGGCTGAATATTATACTTCTATTCACTGTAGGGTCAATCCATTAAAATTATCCAGTTTCAGATAAAATTGTTGCTGACAAAATTTATTATTTTTTAACTTTTGTACACAAAAGTGTAAAGTATTTAGAGAACTGAAAACAAGCATTCATTCATTGTCTGATGTTCATTTTTTGTCTTTCTTCAGAGACCACTCTGTATAGACGTGTAAGCCTATTTGGAACAAAAGTTTTGCAGCAAACTCCGTAGCTCAGTTATTTTTGAAGATATTCATTCTAAACAAAAACTATTTGAAGGAGAATTAAATGTACATCTTATGACCAGTCCACACTTAAGCCTCCTACATTAAAAGTACCTTTAAAAATTGGTTGAAAGTTAAAGTTTAAAAAAATACAATTTGTCACTTTTAAATTAAAAATTTTAAAGAAAAAATACAATTCACTTTCTTTTATAGGCTTCTTGGTACGGTATACTATGTAGGTACTTCCCGAAAATATTTGATACCTCAGTTTTTTTTTTTTTTTTGTTAATTTTTTTTTTCAAACAACGCGATTTTTCGGAAATCGATTATGATCAACCTACCTCAAATCTTCACAAAATAATCTCTATTTGTGTGGTGACATAAGTGTAAAATTTGATCACTCACGCAACTGAAACTGTCAAGGCTAAGTAATCAAACTGTAATTGTTTACAACAGCTACTTCTCATCTCCCGTGTATGTGGATACTTCTTACTGTTGTGCAACCTACAGAATTGATTCTATATCATGTACAAGTGGTAATAGAACACACAACAAACCCAGATCATGTTGTGTTCACACTCTTAACAAGGAGTGTGAATACAGAGCGATCTCGGTTTGTTATGTGCTGGATTACCACTTGTACATCAAATAGAATCATTTTTGTAGGTAGTACAACAGTAAGAAGTATCCACGTGCACGGGACATGCAATATGTGTTTTCAAATCCCCCACACATAGTCATACATTAAGTACAAGGGCAAATTTCAGGAATGCAACGAAAAAGAGAATAAGGACCAGAAAGCATTCATTTTCACATACCTCAAATCGTTGGTGAAGCTCTCTACTTGAGAAATATAAACCACTCAAAGTTAATGCCTAGAATGACCTACTCAGGAGCATAGAAGTGCTTAGCGTTAAGAGGTTGTAAAATTCAAAATGTGATATGCTGTTTGCATTTTATTGACCTAAAATAATAATTCGTAACATGTGAAGAATTATGTACTTTTTCCTTTATAAAAAATATCACTAACAAACCAATTTGAGAATCCACCTTAGAACTGTTTGCAGTGACGGCCATCGGCACATAAAGCAAGTGATGATTTCTAATATAATATTGAACACTCTATACATACAAAATTATCGCTGATTAACTACCATAGAAGACACTCAAAGCACTTTTTACAACTTGAGTTACACGTGGCGTTATCCTGCGATCAAACCTCCTGCCATTTTGTTCTTCCTCAGCAACTGCTGTCGCCACCTACATCAATGTGCGAAGACCCATCTACAAGTTGCATTCGTCGCGTCGCATCAAACATTTGAAACGCGCTACTCGTCAAAACAAACAGACCGGAGAAACAACAGGAGAGGGGAATCCAGATACGCTTGGTTTATTTCTTCAATCACTCATTAACTATTTCCAACTAACTTGGTTACCCACTTTCTAATATCCTAGATAGTCAATCAATAATTCCTAAAAAGTACGGTGTTTCTCCTCCTCCCCAAACGGGAAGTAGCGCTCGATAACTTCAACCACTTGTTGCTACGCAAATAACAACTGTCTTGTAAAAATTTAATATTTTCAACTGTGTCCTTTTTGAGATATTTCAGGTTAAACATAGCCAATTTTCGAAAAACTGCAATGTCTGAAGCCCCCGCGAACCAAACTTTTCTGATATCATGAGGCCTATATCTGGAATAAAATTTAATCGTCAGTCTTGTGTTTTCTTCTAAAATTTTTAATTTGAAAAATAATTTCAGTTTTTCAAACTAACTTTTAACAATACTTTAAAGGCGTTTGTAGTGTAGTAGGCTTAAATGTGCGCTGGACATAAAATGTTGTACATTTAATTCTCTTTCAAATGATTTTAGTTTGAAATCAACGTCTTCAAAACTAAATGAGCGTTTACCGCAAACATTTGCAAAGTGTAAAATAGACTGACGCGCCTACACAAAATGACCGCTGAAGAAAAAAACTGAACATCTGAAAATGAACGAATGATTGTTTTCAAATCTCCCGAGACAGTACAACTTTGTGTACAAAAATTAAAAGATAATAAATTTTGTCACTAACCATCATTGGTTGATTTGATATGGATTTACCCTGTACTGAGAAAATAAAGACGTTCAAGATAGAACATTCTTCATAATATGCTACAGAGATCAATAAATTGACCTTCAAAGATCAAAGAGGAAACAAACGTAAGTATCGAAATACGAAAATGAAATACTAACATACTCACATACACACAAAAGAAAATTACGAAAACTTCTCACAGCAGTAACCGTACCTTAATCGAAGCTTCACCTTAGAAAGAAAATAAATAAATACAAACTGCAGAACTTTTCGTTGACAGTATTAACACATTTTTTTTTTTAAATACTGTACAATTAGCTTCAAAATGTGTTTTCCTTTAACAATACCTATATATTATCCGTTAACAAATGGGAACGGACCTAGTTCATTTTTCTGCATAACATTGCTTTCATTAACACAATTAATTTAGGGGAATTAAGTAACTAAAATATTTTCCGAAATAAAACTCATGATTGTATAATGAGACAACAAAAAAATACATCACTCACAAAAGTACAAGATATCAAAAAGAAAGCGATGAGTAAGGAAATTACATTCTATACCTACATTTTTGCTTTAAAACACGTTAATTATAAATGTCTGTCTGATTTCAATTTTTGTATCAGCACACTGCTGTGCCATTCCAGACTTCTTCACACACCTTTCGTTCCCTAACAGAGGCTGTTCAGAACATTATTACGCCTGTAAAGTCATCTGCTGACTAGTAGTGATCAAACTTCTTTTAAATTGTAAAATGAAATACTTTAAATTCAATGGATTAAAGAAACACACCTTTCGCCAACTATACTTCGAATCGATATACAGTGATCATTATCATCGGAACAAGAACAGGAAAAATAAAACTTATGGTACGTACGTAACAGAATTAGAACTCCAAAGCAGATCAACATAAGTAAATCATAAATATGCAGTGGTATTATTCTAATTTTTTAACAACTGGCGAGTGTGTGTGTGTGTAGAGAGAGAGAGATTATACATGGACAGATGTAACTCCCTTAGGAAACAAACCACACAAGGCAGACAATACTTTTTTTTTTTTTTTTACTGGATAGCACAAGTGACAGGTAGTGACCTACACAGCAACTAATACAAAATAATGTGACGAAATTAGGTAGCATTGCGAATATCTTGGAAAGAATTATCCTAGATAGATGGTTGTCAGAAAGTATTGGAAGGACCTTAATCCGGCAATGGATTGACAATTGTTGATAATAGTGTGTACAGATTTCATATATAGATAACCCTCACCACTACTCTCATGTGATCCCAGTTCTCATTCTTGATATCTGAGCATATGAGATTAAGAAATAAACGCTTATACCTTCTTCTGTGAGATCGTATGTTTAACTCTGTAGCTGTAAGAATTTCTAAAAACATAGATAGTTAAACTAAAATTTACTTTTCCTGGGTACAACTGGGTAAAATTTACTGTTATATCTGGGTATGTCAAACGGTTCTGCGAACTGGAAATATTTTAACAGCACCACTGTAAATGTGTCATAACGGGAAGTAGAAAGTGTCGTAAACGTACATGATCCTTGTGAACAAAAAGTTTTAACTTCTACTGTTCTGCCCCTGTAAACAGCTTTAAGAGCTGTCAAACTCAAAAGGAACTCGGCTTGGTCTTTTGTATCATGTTGACTTATTTATCAGATTAAACGTCGAATTTTCACTGACTTATCAGCAATGTGAACATACAGGTAAGAAAAAAGAGGAGTTTCCAGGTGACAGAATGAGTATAATTACACACGTTCTAACTACATACACTAAAAATCTTTAAGTTCCCAATGCGGCTATTGACAATATACAAATCACAAGTTATTGTGTTTGTTGAGATATGTGCCTTTTGAGTTTATTTATCCATTACATTCTGTTTTATTTAATGACAAAGAAATCTGAAATTAGTTAGAAACACAAAATCAAATTTTCCTCTACTAATATTAGAAATTTGAAGAAATGGGAAATGAAAAATTTAAAATCATTGCAACATACTAGCCAGCTAACTAGGTACTCAATCTTCTCCAGATAAGCTGTAGTAATAGCTGTTAAATTGAAGAACATTTCTGAAACAATCAGAAGGATTATAAAGTTAGTTGGCCAACTAATTTCGCTAATGTGCTTTTGCTTGTATATAATTCTAATTATCAACTTTCCTTTCTACCTTTCCTGAAATTTTCGAAATGAAACACTGAAATTGAAAACCAACATCAGATATAAGTAATATTAAAACAAAAAGCACCTAATAAACCTGCCTTCCATGGGCGCATGGAACACATCGGCACACAAGATTAAAACTGTTCTTTGGAAAAGCAGGTATTACTAATTTGATGTTCCGAACAAATTTACATGTGAATAGTTACCGAGTTAGTGTCTGTAGTAGCAAAAGAAACGGTCAACTTAAGTTCATTGAAAAGGTCACAGTCTAATTATGCTCAATGCTAGTTCACTTACATCATCAGATCTAACCAAAATAACATCTTATTTTCCAAGTCCCCGGTAATAATTTCTCTCTCTGACAAAAGATTTAATCTTTAAATCTTTCGAAACGAAAAACTTTTAATTATACATTATCATCAATAATTTTCTTTCTTTCTTTACTTATATATATACGAAGTTCCAAAACAGAAATGAACAAGCTACAGAATTGAGTCTATTTTCTGTGGAATTGAACGTCTTACTTGTATGTTCACGATTTGATCATATGATAATATAAGTCGTCCTCTTTTGGATCCACACGAAAAAACTATACTAGAAATCAAAACTAAATTATTCAAGTCTATGTATTTTTCACAAATTTTCAGATAACTGCAAACCGCAAAGTAACATCCATATACTTTAATAAAAAAAATAAATAAAAAAATAAAAATAAAAAAAAACTTACCGAATTATTCTTCAACAGCATTTGTCCATACAAAAAGACCATATAATATATTTTTAAAAAATTCAACAGTATTTTACCTATATAAAAATTTCATCTCATGATTCTCAAACAAAGACGGTAAAACAAGCTAAGTGATACTTCAACAGTATTTATCTATAAGAATAAACAAAATTTGCCTATGAAAAGATAACGTCGGGAATTCGACAGTTTCTCCTCATACAGAAAGACAATCTCATGATCTTCAAACAAAATTTTCGTCGATTTCTTCAATTGTATTTACATATCAAAAAGCTGACCTCATATTCTGTAACAAATTTCTCGTAGACGTTTCTTTGACAACCTATACACTTATACAAAAAGATTCTTATAATCCCCCCAAAATATTATGAAAACACAAATCTAAGTGATTCCTTACCACTAATTATACGAAAACATGATGTTATGATTCGCAGGCAAAATTAACCTAAAGTAAGACAATTTTTCGAAAATCATCTACATATGTGAAAAGGAAAGCTTGTGATTCTTAAATAAAATTTACCTATGAGATACAATCTACAGGATTCTCCAACATTATTTACTTTATGTGAAAGGGCAATCATATCATTCGCAAACAAAATTTTGAATACTATAATTATTCACTTAGTGTTCTATGAATGTTCGAATGATAGAAATTTTAATCATTAATTTGGATGAATATAAGAAATACACATGGATGATTTTCCCACAGAATTTACCTACACTTAAAGACTATACCTTGATATACAATGTAATTATTCACTAATAATGAGTATTCTATACATCCTTAGGTGTAACCTTAAATTTGTACTGATGCTTGAGTAACATGTACAGTATATAAATGAAAGATGGTCTCTCAGGAATCATATTGATTTTCCAATCAATTAATTTATCAAACAGTAGAACCAACTTCCATGAACTTCTAGAAACTGTATGGTCAACGATACATTTGGCACACTGTCAAATTTAATTTTTACTTACAGTAATTTTCTGCTATCCAAATATTGATTTTTTTTCTAAATAATTTGATCTGATTCTGGAAAGTATCAAAACTTGAGTTACAAAAAAAATTATAATAGTATAAATTTAGGTTCCAAAAGCATTAGATACTTTCATTATGGAATGGTGTTATTAAGTGTAAAAATATATCAATTCTTCATAATCTTGTTTTCCAAACACATACTGACAAACAGGTCTAACAATCTTTAGTAAGAGAATTTCAAATGTATGATTTTTGTTTCTGTGAGATAACTTTAAAAAAAATGCCTTTATGTTTACAACATTACACACTGTTATTTATTTTCTACACAGAAGGCATCACATCCATAATAGTAAACTTTAATATTAACTATCAGTATCTCAGAATTAATTCGTCAGATATTTGATTCATTCTCTAAAACTGAAACTTCTTCTTGAGTCTGGTTTTCCGTATGTAAATAGTCTAACAATTTTTTGTATCTTCAAACAAAAATGAATCCATGTCAAGGACATACAGAAGTACCACTTAAAAAATTCCAAAATTATTTTACGCTAAATGCTTTCCTTGTAACATTTCTATATTCATTCAATGGGAAAACTGTTTTATATTTTCGTTACTACCAATTTATCATGTGCCAAGAGCCAAATATATTAAGGGAATCGGAACTGGCATTGTTTTAATCATCATCTATACTGTTTTAACATTCATCTACATTTCAACTTAGTAAAAAGACAGAGTTCATAAGAAAATGAAATTAATTTCATTCACGTTGTAAAGAGCACTATTGACATTTCAAACTTTTAGTAAACTAGGGATGAAATAATGCAGAACTTATATGTTGAAAGCTGTTGTAATTCTTACTTTGCAATAACGCGCTGATGAACATAGATGAATGTTTGTTGTAAGGTCGTTTTACTTTTCTTCTGTAAAAATGTACAAAGGAATATAAATGGATGAAAAACAAATAGCAAACAATGTAGCATTTTGTTCCAATGATAACAATACACAAGATTTGCACCTTTTCTACATTATGTTTCTGTTATAAATAATAAATAAAGTGAAAGAGCATTTGTTTGAAGCAAAATTGTAACTATTCCACACAACAACACCAAGAAATGTTGTATTCATCTTAAATAAAATACTCGAAATTTATTTGCCACGTATTTTCCATGGTAATCATTTTTTAATACATGACAGACATCTTTTGAAAATGTACTTAGTGAAAAAAAAAAAAAAAAAAAAAGACGAAGTTTTCACATAGCTGTATAAGTCCAGGAGCAAACTGTTAATCATAAAAATAAATTTCAAAAAGTTATAATTATTAGAAAGAAGTGTCGCCCGTATGTAGAATTTCTTCAACAAAAATTTCATTTAAAACTAATTTCAATGCTTTAAGACTCAAGAATACAACCAACCACGCATACAGGTAATTTACAAATTCATTAATAAGTAGTAAAAAGTCTAAAATATAGTTGTGGAGTAGTGAAAAATACTGTCTATGATGTGACCGAAAAATTACAAAGCGACATTTTTTTTTCACCACTCAGTGTATATACACATATTTCAGCAAGTTTTTTAAAAAAAAGTTCTTTGTATTTTTATTTTAAATTGTATCTCTCACGGGACACATATTTTGTATATGCTGTAACTGACACCAAACACACTGAAGCCTGAAAAATAAGAAAAAAGTAATAGGAAATAAATAAGTACCAAATTAGATTTACATAAATTGTTATATTTTCTGTGCTGGAAAGCACGATTATGCAAATACAGGAAAGTACTCACCAATGCAGTCTTCGTCAAATTCAAGAGAGAACGAACTATTCTGTTAGTGTTTGTACGCAGTTGGGCATTCTTCATCACGAGAACACGAAGGTGATTTAAAAGAACAAATAATAAACAAAAGATGAAATCTAGCTTGTTAACAAACATAGACACGTACTCGGGAGTTGTTGTGAATTATTAAGCATCACCAAAACAATATGAACAGTAAAAGAAGCATACCTTTCCGTTTTTGTTGTTTGACTATTTAATCAATCTTCATGTTGTAGAAGCCAATATTGTGATAACATTTGAAAACTTCACAGAGTAGTTTGTTCTTTTCGAACGTGAAAGAAGGATGCATAAGTCAATCCTCTTCATATACAAAGTGAAAAATGAAATGAAATGAATAGTTTAACGTCCCACGATTATGCCTTTAAGCTAAACGAGAAGGGTGGTTAATGAAAGCGAAGGATTGTAAAATTAAATTATTTTACTCTCCCACCGGGAATCAAACACGCACTAACCACCAGTCAAGCGACGAGGGTCTTCATATGCACTTAGCTAGTTTCAAATACTTGACCCCATTTGTATTTCCAAAACTATAAAATGATCCAGCCAATTCAGTTTTCCGAGGGGAGTCCTCAAATCACACACGACCCTGCAATTTCCTAAATTTTCATATGTAACACACGATTTCACTAGTTTTCTTTTCTCAGTTTCACAAATTTTCTACTTGACTTTTAATTTTACTTGCGGTCTTTATTTTTTCTTTAGTTGTAAGCAACAGAAAAAAAAGGACCAGGAACCAGCATCTTTTAAAAGAGAAGTGTCTACCCTTTTCTTATCCCTGAAGGAAATCCGTTTAGAAAACGATAAGCAAGAAACAGGATTCAGACCCATATGGGTATACATTAAATACGTAAATATGATTTCTTTAAGATTTATGAAATTTTATATTTACCTTCCTTTGTCACCTTAAAATACTCATATATAGGAGGAATATTTTAACTGTAATCACTCATTACCTGTATCATACTTTTTCACTGAACCCGATGTTTTTTAGTATTATTTTTTAATACCCCTTTTCAGCAATATGGCTATACAATATGGGTAAATGTACTCCACCGGAAATCAGACTTCGTTATTTCGTATCGAAATAGGAACACTACTAGGCGGTTACGGGGAAGTTTAGAGGAACATGTTACGATTTGCCTTACTGGCTCATTTAACTATCATATGTTAGATATAACCTGTCTTCCGACAAAACACACAATATTTACTCAATTCTATAAATTTTACTACTGTTTTGCATTACAGCTGACTATAATGAGATATAGCCAAGTTGTATATTTTCCGAAAATTACGACGAATATACTCCGGCTATGTTTGAATATTTCACGTCCGATTTGGAAAAAAATACGAAGAACAAGCGTGAGTGGGTAAGTTACAAGTAAGATTAATTACAAACTCTCTATGAAATACCAAATTCAAGCCAAAGTTTCTAGGTCTGAATTACTGCCAAAATTTTTCATACTGATCTTTTGCTTTCCGCTATATTGAAATCCTTCGTAGCTTTGAAATCCTCTTATTTTGTTGTCGTTTGTTGAATTTTAGCCTAAATTTTCGGCACTAAGACTATATGAGACGTGCACCTACATTTAAGGCGGAATTCCAATCACCGTAATGCGTTCAAATTTCAATACTGTCTCCTACCAGAAATCGAACCCGGGATCCCTTGGATGAAAGGCGCGCGTTACCAACTAGGTGGGTATCTCTTATTATTTCATTTTGCATAAATGAGAACTTATATTCTCGATCTTACTTTTCATCCATATGTGTATTTTCACATCTTAACTACAGGGGGTAGACAAACAAATCTAAAAACACTTCATACAGGACACGTAAGTTTGGCCCTTCACTGTATAACGCGTGTTGCGGTTGCCAATCTTTTTTTTGTTTTCAATGTGTCATGTGGACCTTCCTCTTGCGTCACCAGTAACCCGTTCACCTGCGAAAGTGCGGTAAAATGGGCGACCTGACAAGACTTCCAAAGAGGCATGATCGTTGGTGCCCGTCTGGTTGGAGCTTCAGTGGCAACAGTGGCGAACATTGTGGGAGTATCGAAAGGCACTGTGTCCAATGTCACGAGGGCATACACAATTCATGGGCAAACGACGTCTGCAAAGCACAACAGTCGTCGAAAGACAATCCTGTCAGATAGGGACCGGAGGGCAATAAAACGGATTGTAGCAGCTAAAAAGAAGACCACTGATATGAAAATTAAGTCTGAACTCAATTACGGCTTACAGAACTCAGTTTCATCGAAAACAGTGCGACGGGAATTTCATAAAATGATAATTCACGGCAGGGGCGCTATCGCCAAACCTCTGGTCACAACAGTAAATGCGAAGAGGTGTATCCAGTGGTGGAAGGACTACAAGGCGTGGACTCATGAGCAGTGGAAACACGTAATGTGGTCCGATGAATCGACCTTCACCTTGTTTCCAACAACCGGTCGTGTTTACGTATGGAGAACACCGTCGCAGGGCTACGATACAGACTGTCTGCTCCCAACTGTAAAGCATGGGGTGGTTCTGTTACAGTATGGGCAGTGATATCGTGGTTTTCCGCAGGTCCCATCATAGCCCTGCATGGAATGATGAATGCTAAGGCGTATGAGGACATTTTGGGGGACCAGGTTCTACCCATGGCCCAAATATTGTTCCCTGATGGTGGTGGCATCTACCAAGATGATTTGGCACCCTGTCACGCTGCAAAAACGGTGAAATCATGGTTTGAGGAGCATGACCAGGAGCTATCACACCTAACTGGGTCCCACAATCACCAGATCTGAAAATCATTGAGCCATTATGGTGTGAGTTAGAAAGGCGTGTTCAGTCTCATTACCCTCCACCAGCATCCCTTAAGGAACTCGAGCATGTTTTGGAGGAACAATGGTACAAAATTCCACACACCACGATTCAGGAGCTGTATACGTCCATTCCACGTCGGATCCAAGCTGTTTTAGACGCAAAAGGAAGCAACACGCCATACTAGGTATGATTTTCACACTTTTGTAATCGTTTTAAATTTTTTTGTCCTACCCCTGTATATTCTATTTTAAAAATATCTATTGCTACCATATTTGTATTATCTAACGCAATAAAAGAAAAAAATGCATGTTTCTCGTGGGATAGTATCTTCTGCCGCTTCTAACTATGGAAGGTTTCAGAAAAATCAGTTCACTTCATTGTTTGACTTTATTAAAACGTTTAAAGATGTGAATCTTGGGGGTAAAAAAATAAAATATATTGTGTTTGCAAATGCAGTTTACGCATCACACAACCTAAATAGTATAACAGGCATAGAAAATAATAATAATAAAAAAAAACTGCTATATGTTAAGTTCCACATAACAAATATATATATAAAAAAATACTTGAAGGTTTGAAGTTTATCACAGGCATGCAGCACGTAAATATTTGACGTAGTAGGTATCGTTCTTACCCTCGCTAGTCCATGTTCAAACCTTCATCAAGTACTTTTATTTTCCTTCTTCGAAGGAATAGCTATAAAGTATTAAAGTTATGCTTATTAAGATAATAATATAAGACAAGTACGATTGTATCTCAAATGTAAGAGTGCTTTAGATTTTCTTCCATTAATAAAATAGAAATAAACTTACACCCAAAAATAAATATACACGTACTTGAAACGAACGTAGCAAGTTTCAACTATTTGACTCAATCAGTATCATTTGTGTGTCTGTTCGTCCATCTGTCTGTTTCACCATAACTCTCGTAAAACATTCGATTTTAATGAAACTTTCTGTATGCCTTCCTCCAATCTTTCAAAATAACTTTATTGTTTAACGTTGCAAGAATCAATCACGAGAATAACGGAGTAAGCAGAAACAAAATCAACCTAATGTTGCGAATCTTCACATATAGAGAGCGATTTTCTAAAAGAAACTACACAAAAACATTTTTAAATTTGATACAACGTTAGTGTATATTTTCTTTAAGGTATCCCAATGGGTGTAATTGAAACTGGACAACAAAAAGTTGGTATAAAGAGCAAGTTCCTCTACCAGTATTGAAATAATATGATACTAATATAATAATAATAATAATAATAATAATAATAATAATTTTCTCATAACTCTCAAAAATGATTCGATTTTGATGCAATATGACATACTTCATTTTAGGCTTCCGAATCACTCCATTGCATGGGGTTGATGTCTATCAATAATTTTTAGTGAATCTCCAGTGAAAAAAATAAATGTGTTCCACGATACTTTTCGTTAACATATACGTGGTATGATCAGTAAGTATAGTGAATGCTGTTGCACAGCGCCACCTATCGACGTTTTATCCATTTCAAGTACTAAGCCTGATAGTCTGAACCTTTGGGACAGCCAGTGTTGAGTTCGAACGAGTTGTCAGTCACTGGCTTCCAGATGCAGAACAATGAAGACGTGTTCAGAGTGTGTCGTGCATCATGGATTTCGAGAAATGCATCAACATTAAGCTTTGTTTTAAGCTTAAAAATAAATAAATAAATAAATAAAATAAAATAAAATATAAAAAAAAAAATAAAAAAAACTCAAAATGTTAAAATCGGTGTATGGCGATGAAATTCAAGAGTGTCTAGAAGTGATATGAGCGATTCAAAATTGCCAATGAGTCGGTTGAAGACTAGATACGATTGGAACGATATTCAATGTCAAAAACAAATTAAAACGTGCAAAAAGTGGCACAGGCGAATGACTATCGAGGGCTTCCCAAAGAACTAAACATCTCGTACGGACTCGTACAAAGCATTTTAACCGCTGATTTACAAATGAGAAGAGTGCGAAATTCGTTCCCCGATCCTCGCTTTTGATCCGCGAGTTTGTGACCGAAAAAATATTCCTGTCTATCCACATCCACCATACTCTCCGGATATAGCACAACGGGACTTCCGGCTCTTCCCAAAAATCAAAACTGTGCTAAAAGGAAGAACATTGCTGACATTGAGAAGGTGGCGACGGTGCAGTTGAAGACCTGAAGAAAGAAGAGTTTCGAAAGTGCTTCCAATCGTGGAACTAGCATTGCAATAAGTGCATCGCAAAGCTAAGGGGTTCGAAGAAGATTGGTTCATATAATTTGATGTATGCTTACTACTTTGTTCGTAATAAAATGATTCACCGTACTTTTTGATTACACCTCGTATATTGGGTTTTGTACTAACATAGCACATGTTTTCTTTGAGATTTTTAATGATTTCTCCTGGTTGCAGATAAAGTTAGTAACAATAAGGAATTAATTTACTGTATCGATCACGAAACAAGTTCCACGACAACTTTCCTAAACAAATATATTTTTTTCTTTTCTAGTAATACCTTGAGTATAGAATCAGCCGAGGATGAAGGAATGAATTTAACACGCTCCCTGCGAATTAGAAAATACAGTATTTTTACAAAAGCTATCGTAAAATATAATTAAGATTTTCAAAGTATAGTGTGTCCACAAAAACACTCCATCATTTCGATTGTTTATAAAATGAAAACTTTTTGCAATATCTTTGTAAATCAGGTGTCAGGAAATGCATTAACTCAAAATATTTTTGTTTCTTCCCTACAGGTTCTAACATTCACTCCTTGTTCCGATAGATGGCAGTAAATTCAAAATGGCGCTCGCCAAACAGCAAGGTAGCTGGTGTGTTTTGAAATTTTACTTAACAAAGAGTATTGTGTCTATACAACGTGCGCTCATGCGCAAATTTGATGTGAAATTACTTTATACAAGTCAATTTTGAAGTGGCACAAAGATTTTGTAGAAGAAGGGCATCTCTGACAAGCGAAAAGGACATTCCGTCCGACCACCAGTGCCGCAGCAAGTTGCTGATCGTATTTGAAAAATCTTTGTGTGGAACCCCAAGAAATCTGTGCGCAGAGCTAGCCAAGAACTACAAATCCAAAGAAGCACGGTTAGCAAGGGGTTACGCAATCGCTTGCACTTTCGTCCGTATGAACTGCAATCGGTGCAGAAGTTGAAACCTGAAGACCATCCAAAGCGACTGCAGTTCTGTTCGGATCTCCAGCAATTACTCGAAAATGATGATAACCTGATGTCCAAGATCATTTTCAGTGATGAAGCTAGATTCCACCTGCATGGAAAGGTCAACAGACACAATGTGCGAATATGGGAATCGAAGAATCCCTACGCCACACTGAGGGTGCAATGTGATTCACCCAAGTGTAATGTTTTCTATGCCATATCAGAACGGAGAGTTTATAGACCTTGTTTTTAAGATGTAAGTATGTCTGGCGAAAGTTACTTGGATGGTGACTATCTTTTCCAACAAGATGGAGCACCACTGCACTGGTATCGCAATGTCCGTAAGTTTCTCAATGAGCACCTGCCAAACAGATGGATTGGTCGTGATGGACGCAATGACCAAGTGTTTCTTCAATGGCCTCCTAGGTCACCGGATCTTACTTATGTGATTTATTTCTGTGGGGTACGTCAAAGACATAGTGTACGTACTCCACTACCCCAACTATGGAAATTCTGAAGGAACGAATCACAGAAGCTATCAACATAATCACGCCGGATACGCTTCGAAGTATGTGAAGTGAGTTTGATTATCGAATAGATGTTTGCCGCATAACATGTGGGGAAAACATACAGTGCCTGTAGTGAACATATACCATATGAAACTTTATGTGGATATACCTTTAAGCAAAAATTGAACACAAAATTCCGAAAGGTTTTCATTTTATAATCAACTAAAATCACGGAGTGCTTTTGTGAACACGTATATCTGGACTGCACGGCTTGAAGTGATGGAGTTCCGTTGCAATAAGCCGCCGTCTTACTGTCTCGTGAGCATGCTAATTCAACTGCTTTGTCTTTGAAGATAGATTAATGACGCAAAGGATGGTTCCGTACTTCTTCAACCAGAACTTAATCTTGGGCCGCTGATGTTGCCTGAAGTCTTCCACTTCAGGGTTTTGACCTAGTCCATTCTCTCAAGGCCGTAATTTTGGGGGAAGGGGAAGGCAACTACCCCCCATCCCCAGGGAAGCTCCCCGCCGTTCGAGAGGGCCCAGTTTAAGACATAATTTTCTTACTCCATATACGATACGAACATGAAATTATAAATGAAGCTTCGAACAGGTTCACTACATTACATAAACAAAAGAGCACACAAAAGGTAAATAAAAAAATGAGTCGTGGGCCCATTTCAGTAAGAAAATGTCTATTATTAGGAGCCCTAAAAATAATATTAATTCGTATGGCTTTGAGATTTGTCAATATTGTCTACTTGATTATTTTGTCATGTACGGAACGGGCCCAGAGGCGTACGGGAGGACCCACAGGTCCAGGAGCACATAAAAATAAGAGAAAAATCGAAAGCAGCAGCCTACTTTCGAATTTTGCAGGAGGGCCCAAAATATTAATGCTTGCTCCTCCCCAGAAAAAAAAAAATCTAAGTTACGGCGCTGCATTCTCTGTATCCCTGCTCCACGTGACTATCTAGCCACTTTCTCACAGTTCTAGGTTTAAAACTAACATCTCATGCAATTAAAACATCTTCTCACCACTAGCAGCACGATCAACAATCTTGCCTTTATGAGCGGCAGTGAAATCTAAAGAACCTAAAGTGACCAGACGTTCCATTTTAGCCGCTGTCCTTCTTTTTCTGATTATCAACCAGAAAATCGTCTAAGTGCTCCGTTTGTAAGTCACAATGAACAAAATGTCCCGAAAGTGTTATTTAAACTATAAACGATGAGAGGAAATTCTACACTCTTTCGTTAAAATGACGGTATATAGAGCTATTTTTCGTATCAACACTGATGGGGAATTTTTATGGTTTGCACCGCTCTCCGCTGGTATAGTAGCTAACGCGCGTGCCTTGAGTGCATGTGGTTTCGGGTTTGATTTCCGAGCGAGAATACAAAAGTTAATTTTAGAATCATTCATTTTCATTAATCATCCTTCTGCTTTAGCCTAATTGGCGTGGAGCATTCAAGTAAACAGTTACATTTTATTTATTTTTTGACCATGCTGGAAACTTTTAAATATTGAGTGTTTGGTGCCTTTGAATGCGTTGTGTATTTGGTAACTTGAGAACATTGCTGGCACCTAACGCTATCTGGTCGTCCTTCTATGAGGTTGACAGACGGACGACCAAAACAACAAAAAGTTGAATCACACCTAAAATTGTAACAATGTTTTTCTTTTTGCTGTTCTTCTACTTGAGCAATGAAAAAACAAAAAAGTACGGCGCAACGAAAAATCGAACATCGGTCGTGTGGATGTAAACTCTGTACGGATCCAATAAGCTACGGAACAGTATGTAGCAGCGTTCGTGTACGCTGCAAATATGTGGCTAATAGTTGTAAGTTTCAAGTTGTGAAAGTAGTTTTATTTTCTTGTTTTTATTAAGTTCTATGATACTTCTATTGTGTCTTGTGTGAACTGCAAAGAGGAAAATTATACACTTACCGATTTTTTTAAAGGTTGGGCCTTAAATTTTGTTTAAAATACTTAATTAAATCGCCAGGTGGTAGAAAGTTAAGCGTACCGGTTTCATTCTCATAGTAAGGGGCAAAATGTACTATTCCACAAAACATGCATATTTTATTGTGAAAGATAATACCTACTTACTATTATGTTACCACGCAGTATTCTGAATTAGTTGGTCCCAATCGATAGATGTTTGATACACTTCTTGCTGAAGCCACAATTCATAGTGTTGCTTAAATTCCTCAGTCAGCTCCACCGGACGACCAAGAACACTTGTAATACAGTTATCTACTGGCTCATAATCTGGATCCTAAAACAAAAACAGAACGAAAAATTATCTCAGAGTACACAACACATTTGGTGAGTGAGAAACTAAAACAGAATTCATATAATAATATGTTGGGCACGTTAAACTAGCAGACATCATTACGTACAATCAATAACAACAGATGATTTATTTCAACTAAAATTTCATTATTGTTATTATTATTATTATTAACTATGTCATATAATCGAAATTTTGATATTAACTTTTCTCTCTTTACGGCTTTGTAGAATTTCGAAGAAAAAAAAGAATATTCTCGTATTCCTAATGTTCCATTATTATGCTGTATACATTATCGAAAACTCAAACCACACTGGTAGTCGAATATATAACCTACGTATCGAAGATACGTGTACTAACTTTGGCTATTTGAACAAAGTACTGCAAACGTCAGTCAAGTCTCTGGGATTATTGTGAACAATATTTTTCCTAAAAACTGTTATTGATAGTTGTAGAGTGTAGCATTCAAGCTTCACTGAATATTAAGAACAGCAGTACAATACAAAGTTACATTCAGAAGATTGAAGTGATTAATATGAACGCGTTATGTAGCTAGAAAGTGAACCAAAAGTCTTATGGCACACAGTTGTTATAAATTGTGTTGCGCTTCTTCATTAATACATGATAGTATTGGTGTTACTAGCTTTGAACATTTTCCCTCCCACAATTTCACAAATAAGTTAGTGTGTGCGGGAATTGAAAACTGGCTAAATAATAATAATAATAATGTATGTAGGTATGTATGTAAACTGATGATGGATATGCAACTAGTGCTGCGCACAAGACCAAAGTCTCAGTTATGCTCCTCTGGAGAATTTGGAAATTAAAGAAAATATACTCCTCCGGCAATCGAGTACAATGAAGATAATACAACTTAGAAACCCAAATGATACTTGACAATATGGATGCTGGTGTGAAAAATCATCCAATGAAATCTCTTTAACTTCTTTCTTTAGCAGTCAAATCGATTGAACTTGCAATCATACAGAAACTAGACAGTTTCTATGATTAATTTACATTATAAAGTAGGGGACAGACGTTAGTCTACCTAACAGCTCTAATTCGTTGTGGAATGAAGGCATGTAAATCACCAATGATTTCCAGAGAAATGCTGAATTATTCCGTCAACAAGAATGGAGGAGGATATCTACTCCGGAGCCGCAGCTCCAGAACTGACCACAAGTTTTGAATAATATTGAGGTCAGACGGGCCAGAAAGTGTGTTGTAGTTCAGACTGACGTTTATGAAACCATACCCCAGAAATACAGAAGTGTGAGTTGGCGTGCTATCATCTTTGAAAATTGTGTCGTTGACCAGAAACATGTGAATCAAATGATGCACGTGTTAGGAAAGAAAATAATTTTTTAAAAAATCCACATAATTATTTGCAATAATGCGACCTGCGATGTCAGAAACACTAGGAGATAGTGTCCCACACCACCAGGAAGCCGCCACCATGTTTCATGGTAGAGAGGAGACAGTTTCAAGCACAGGCTTTTTGAGCATCCGTCATACATAAACATTGTCTGTTGAATTAATCGGACCAAATTACAAGTTTCCAATCATCGGCGGTAAACTTTGCATTCTCTCAGTTCCATTCTCTTTCCTCTGAAGCATTGCTGGTGCGCTGAGTGATTTGGAAACTACTACCTGACCATAAATATTCCAGATATGCAACTCGTGTGGGACTGTAATTGTCCCAATAGACTGTTCCAGGTACTGATTGGATTTTCCAGTCACTTTCGCTACATTCACCCTACGGTCTTTGGTAACAATCCTTTTCAATGCTCAGCGAATCCTGTCACTGAGGCTTCTCTTTCATCCACAATTACCCTTCGTTTATGTTGTTTTTTTCATGATTTCTGTATGCCATAACCGCCTTAGCTCGCTTAACACTGTTGCTCGCAAGACACCTAACATATTGGCAACCTTAGATAATCTTGCACCAAACCAACCATACATTTAAGATTTAACATTCTCAAACTCAGAGAAACATCAAACTTCACGTCTCCACATCACCCAGTGCTACACTTCAAACATTTTGTGTGTTCAAATTATACGTGTCTTCCATTCTCAGAGAGAGATGGAAAAACACATCACCATCCTACGCGAACTACCCCTGGTCTTAACCTTAACACATTGCCTTACTACACTCATTCCCTTTTCCACAATTTTGTTTATTTTATTTTCATATTTTATTTATTATGACATTTTTATTTATTATTTTGTTTTTATTAATTTTCTCATTAATTTTGGTTTTCCAAACTTTTTCCCTACATTACATATTTTTTCTCTTTATTAATTAGTTTAATTTTCATCTACTGAAGTCACATTTACTTATATCCTGATAACAGTATCACATAACCTTGAGTTTCAACATGATATCTAATTGGATGCTTTTCAGCCGTTTGTTTATTTGAATTTGAATTTTCTTTTGTCTCTAAAAGAATTTTCCCTATTCTTACACTATTAGCAAATTCAATGTTTCTGCACACGTAAATATTATTTTACATTTTCTCTAGACTGCAATTATATTAAGAAATTGAAATATAAACAAGGATGTCATCAGATATTGTAAGAGTTAAACGGAAGTGTTCTGAGCTCTTCTGCATTTGCATGCACGTTTCACCTGTGCCACCGCTAATTTCATTTCTCCGTCGCTGCAAGCGTATCCTCTCCTCTCCCCACATAGTACCAATAAGATATGCTATTGATTATCACATGAAAAGTAGTGATGCTGCGAATGAACATTTAATGTACGTAGTACTTGTACTTATGATGGCGTCCATACTGATACAGATCAGGTACTTTAAACGTCAAGTTGTATTAATTCACTGCTCTTAATGTAGTTTTATATAGCGTGATTAAAGGTAGTGTAATTGTGCGTATTCCGAGATTTAACATATAATCAAAATATTCAAGAAATTCAATGAAATATTTATGAAATTTAACTTCAATATTAAAAATTACCACCTCTAATGAACACAATGTTTCCCCACAACTAACACATACTCTAGTGAAAGAGATATGGCCAGAATTTCTATTTAAGATACCACTGCTATTTCTGTTGCGACTACGAAACTCTTGAAATAGTTCCTCTTAACTGACCACAATCTGAGTTCAGTTAATAGGCAGCCAAGATAATCCCTCATAGTCATAACAGATTCATAGAATTTCGGTAATAACTGTGTATTGTAAATATATAAATGAAACAAATCTTCGTAGGGTCTGACTTTTCACATCATTGAAAGGATTCCTTAACCAATAAGGTAATATAATACAATTCATTTGCGTTTCAGACCTGCTCGTGTTCTTCAATTTTAGAATCTGGTTTCCTTCTATCAAGAATCAAACTTTCGTTAAACGTCCCGATATCTACTTCTACTCCCTTCTTTGTTGTACACCGTATTTCCCATACAGTTACACAGAGTCTCCCAAATTGATAAGAGGGACACGTTTTAAGTATGAATATTTTGGGTTGTAATAATCTTAATTTACTACAGACCTTGTTTAATACATTGTTGCAATACCTGAGTGTTGGAGGCTATATTAATTTTGAATATTACGTCTCTGAGGTGAAAACTATTACGACGAGAACATTTCTGGTCTCTGTCTCTCATTGCCAGCATGATGTGCCGCATATCAACTAAAATGGCTGCAATTTCCATACTGATGCTTTCCTTCACTTCATCAGCTGTTGAGGACTTCAAATAACCTCAAACGAAGTAGTCTGCTGGTGTTCGATCTAGTAATCTTGATGACCAATGAATGTCATCGAATCTCGAAATTAGACGTTCTGGGAATTGTTGGCGAAGGGTTGCCATGGGTAATTGTCTTGTATGGTAAGTGTCGCAGTATGGAATATGAGACACCTGCATCCTTCGCGCATTTTCCATCGACACTACCTTAACGGCGCAACAATACCTGACCCCCCTTGCAGGAACATGTGTTTCCTTTCCTTCTGATCCCAGACGACAATTTTTTCATTTATCTTCAACATTATTTCCCCTCCCCAGTATGGCGTTGGTATGTGTCAATAGCTCGATGCACAACTCAAAGGGAAGTGGATTGCTCGCCAAGGTCCGGTGAAATGGACAACTAGATCATCTTACCTGACTGCGTATCGTTGGAAGGAGATTTTCAAACTTTCAGTATTCATAGAGTGCAAAGCGTACAAGATGTAATAATAATAATAATAAAAGCCTTTGGATTCCTAAGCTCACGCCGTTATTACCTGATATTCAACATGTCCCCTTCTCCATTTGAAATTCGAACTTGTATTCAACAATGAGATTTCAAAATGGCAGGAAAGGTCGCCATGTATCCTACAAATTGCGCCCCCCCCCCCCCTCTACTACCATCTCAAAGTACAGATTTTATATTTTCATCTCAGGTTTAAAAATAAAAGGATCTCCAAAGACTTTTTAAGTCGCGCTATATATACCTATGAAATTAGCTGTTTACTGCATATATATACCAAACGAGTGGGTGTGAACGGTTAATATTCTGATCTCTCAATGAGGACTTATCGGTTAAAATCTCACAACCGATCACTCAGGCAATATTTTCTTTCAAATTTTCCACAATCCCAAAACGCAAATAGCAGAGAAGTACCTTTAATATACAGCCCTACCTATTTCCATTCAAATAATCTTCGCAACATACATAGCTAATATTTTTAGCGTAAACTGGATATACACTGGTTATAACTTATTTTCAAAATAAAATATTATCTTCTTCTTCTTTTTTTATTTATTTTTTTTTAATCAAAATTCGGCATGTTCTGGCCCGGCACGCAGGTTTTGGCCCAAGATCCTTTCAGTAGCTTCTCTCCCCCGTAAACTACGTAAATGTTAGAAATAACAAAACAAACATCAAACTGTCCTTATAACTTGTCCCATCGATACAAAAGAGGAAATTTAATGTAGATCTCAAAATCAGCCTTCAAACACTACATTTTAACTATAATTTATGCGTGAGTTTCATGACTACCGGTATTTGTAAGTAAAAGCAACGCACCACTGTACTAACTTTCTCACTCAGTTACCATAGATTATCGGGTTCTGCAGTGGCAGTATCAGAATTCTGTTCTAGAAGCTACTCCAATACAATTCTGTAATCATACGAAAATCAACACACTTAAAACTTAAGTAATTAATTAATCATGCCATGCTGTAGAATTATTTATGAAATACAAAAATTTGTTTATATCATTTTTCAAAAATAAATCACAATTATCGATTTCAACTGTTCACTAAATTACCTATATTTTTGGGCACAAGAAGAACACACGCAGCGTCCCATAAATAAATATTGTGAGTAATTAAATAAATAAAACTGTAAAATGTTATCTCACTCATACATAGAACTATACATTCTCTGGGCTTCTGTATGTATTGAAGGATGTTAACTCTTAACTGACATAGTGAAACAATTTCTACCACTAATATGATGACATCAAATGTGGCCTTATTTAAAAATATACTTATAAATAAATTACTTTTAATAGTTTCACAGTAACAATGCAACACTACACACTACAAGATCTCAGAAATGTTCCGCTTCACTGTCAAATCAATTCTCGCAGTGTGAAACTGACCACCGCAATCACTTACATCTGTTATATGTCGATTTCAAACTATTCAAACTATTCTTCACTATATTTTCGCTCAGTAAAAAGCAAATAAATCTACACTTTTTTTAAAACACAGTGAAACGATATTCTGTATTTAATTAGATGCAGTTATTTACAAATTATATATATATAATTTATTTTGTTTTTAATTTGGAAACTTTCCAATTAATCAGCTATTTAACTTTCATTACATATTTACTTATTACAAATTCAATCGCAAAAACAGTGTTAGGTGAACTTTTATGCACATATTTTGCTGTCTTATTCTTGCATGAATTAAACCTAGAAACCTTCAGGTTTCAAGCAAAAAAATTCAAGAAACTGGCAAGACGCAAGAAGTCTCACATCTGTATCCTCAATGAAACTGTCAATTCATCGAAAATGTATTGTGAATGAGTTCTTTGGATATGATATTCTTAAGTTAGCGTTTAACTACATTTTAATACATTTTTTATGGTTTCGAGTTTTAAACAAAAATGCTACAAAAATAAAAATAATAAAAATAAATAAATTTTGGACTTTATTTATTTATATATTTATACCATGTTTATTGGTACGTTTTGTTCCCTTTGGTATAAGGAATCCCAAAATCAATTCAAATACTTTATTTATACCTGTAAATTTCATCGAGATTATGCATGTGTTTTACCTCTCCGATAATAAGATCATCTATAAAAATAATTTGTTTCTAATACATGTTACTAGTACTATTCTCAAAAATATTACTTCAGTTGAGGAATGTGACCACTCTCATCACTATCTGTACACAACCATGTACAGAATGTTGTTCGACTTATGTCCGATTGATTTACGAAGTCTAATAACACTGTTAAAAACCGTGCCACCCCCACCGGCTGTGTTCTATTGGACTATCAGTTTATGAACTATTGCCCGACATCGCAATTTTCACTGTAACAAACTACATTGGAACACAGGCATAGAAATTCTATCCCACTACTCCCTGGAGGCTTTTATAAGCCAATGAGGTGACGTAGATGTCGTTTTAATAGGTAAAATATGAAGGAATTCATTGTGCAAGAATCAGAGAATTTGACAAAAATATCATGAAAGGAACAGAAAGGATTCGTTTCCTACTTCATGTCGTAATAAAACCTGAGGGAATGGGTGGACGCTTTATTCATGTGGATCCACTCCTGTTCTTGTTGGCTCCGTACAAACGACGGATGTCCTTCCGACAAATTGGGATTATGATAGATTTCTGAAAGCAGGTAGCATTCAAATTGAGGTTTCTATCCATTTTATTTCCTAAAATTTTCCCTATCGTACAGATTGCGCATCGTAACCACGCGACAGATTTTCTCTGTATTGGTTGGTAGAACTCGGTTCATTCCTTTGCAGATGTGTCACGGTATGTAATTGTCCGAATGTTATCATTACGTGTGAGATAGATGTAGGCCTCATCCAATATGACAAGTCTCTTCCATTTTAGCCTCCTTCCAAGTGTCTTTCGTAGAATTTGCAGCAGTTTGTTCTAAGTTCAACAATAAGACGCGGAAAGATTTGCAAAAGCGGAGGCTGTGTCAAACATGGACTACACCAGATTTAATCTTTGGATCATGTGACGTTGGAGTGCTGGATTCTCCTGCCCTGCCAGTTGACGAATTCTACGAAGCAGCTCCAGCGATATTTTAGCTGGTAACATCAAACTGACCCCTTTTCTTGGCGAATATTCCTGCATGAATTCCCGTTTGCTTTTGCCTGATCAACTCCGATAGGTAAACATTTTCTCGACACTGTTTCATACTTAAGTTATACGAAAAATGTGAGTGGAAACAAGCAGTGATGTATCTTTCCCAATACCTGTTTACTTTCGGCGCTCTTCACTAGCACAAACATGACTCTAAAGCATCTGCAAATTGAGACACCACAGTGATAACAAGGTTAATTTCCTATTTCAGACGCAAATTCACAGGTAACAACAGCGTTGCAAATCGGTTGGATATAAACCGAACAACTTTCTGCATAAGTATCCTTTATGTTGTTTCTACGATAAAATAGGAAATTGTGTATCTCTAGAATTTGGTGAATTCCAATCTCAATTTTCTCAGTCGATCACACTGCCTTATACGTTTGGAGTGTCAACAGAGTTACGTATTAGTAACGTTTATTTCTTATGTGACGAGAAGTCCGTATAGGCATGAAAAGGTAACACAATGATGTGCATACTTGTATATAATATATACACAATATATAATATAAGTGTATATATATATATATATATATATATATATATATATATATATATATATATATATGATATGTAAATGTGTGAGGTGTAAAACTCAGAATGTGTGTCAGCGCCCAGCCGCTGTTAGTAGCGTGAAGGTTGTGTTTGTAGTCCGTCAAACAAGAAGCAGCGAAATTATGTACTGACGAACAAACAGTGGCGATGCAAAATGGGAGACATCGAGTTTCAAAGGATAAACTGTGGGAAGGGAGTACGTTGGTGCAACTGTATCTAAGGTTGTCAGTGAGTTACGTGAGTCACGAGGAACAGTTTTCAAGGTAATGACAGTCTACGAAACTCATGGCAAAAAAAACATCCGCAAGGAGTAATAGTAGACTGAAAAAAGGCCTCAGTGACAAGGTTCACCGAAAATCGAAGACGATTATCACCAAAGACCGCAGAACGAATGCGGCAAAAATGACAGTAAAATCCAATACACCTGGAACAGCCTGTTACGACAATCAGTCTGACAGGAGTTGCATCACTCAAACATCTGCGGTCAGGTCGAAATTTCCAAACCATTGATCATCAACAATAATGATATATATAACACTCAACGAAGCTTATGCTCTTTACTCTGTGCTCCCTACCTTGAAACACGGTGGCGGATCTATGATGCTGTGGACAGCAATTTCCTGATATCCCATGAGTCCTGTGATTACGCTCACAGAACATACTACTGCCAGTGAATGATTATACTGACTTTTTAGGTGACCACGTCTATCATCCAGATTGTGTTTCCGGTCAATGACACCAATTTCTAACATGAAAATGCACCACTTCACACTGCTGGAGATGTTGAGATGTGGTTTCATGAATATTGCGCCGAACTGAAAGTGTATTGAAAGTGTATACCTTCCCTGGCCCACCCCATTTCCAGACTTCAATATTACTGAACAGCTCTTGTTAATTCTGGAGCTCAAAATTCGGAGCAGATATCTCCCTCCATCCTTGCTAATGAAATTCAGTTCTGCGCTGCATGAGGAATGATGTAGTATTCCTTTGGAAACCATTCATGATTTATATGACTATTTCTTGATGAATCAGCTGTTATGTAGGTTAACAATGCTGCCCCCCTTATCAGGACAGTTGCATTTTCCTATGAGTTTCCAAAATTTTGATAGCCATATACACAACATGAGATGTGAAAATTTCACAGGGTGCATCGAATAGAGCAGGACCCTCTATCATGGCACCCTGGTTGGGTGGCAGGGTTGGTAAAAACCATGTTTTTTATTGAAAAAACAAAAAAAAAAGTTTTTTTTGTTTTAAACCTTTTTCTCTTTTGTTTAAACTAGTTTATTTATTTATTTATTTATTTATTTATTTATTTTTTTTTTGGTTTAAATAATTTGCTCTAGGTATTTATATCACATATGGACAGAAATAAGTTTGTTTCACCTTGGTGTTATTATGCAACAACCGGGTTATGCTGGAAGGGGTCACATATACCCTAAGCTTAAAGCGGAGTCCATACAATTTCTCGATTTACATCCGAAACAAATTGTCCTCTATTTGAACTCGAAACCGGCACTAATTTGCTACAAATGCAATACGTCTGCCGACACACTCATGAAGGACTCCTGATAAAATACATTGTACTGATCTTTACATACTTCTAATATAATTGTCTAATTGTCAACAGTCATTTGAGAAGGACAAAAAGATAAACAGTTGCATAAGTGAAACCATTATACAGAATTACATATGGACAATTTCAAAATACTGAAGAGTACAGAAGAACTAATTAAGTCCAAGTTAGTTCACTACGACTTTTATTAGTCCAAGTTAAAGGAATGCAACGACTTAATTTGCATATGAGTAAGAAAAGTGAATAAAGGTACAAATTATTTGAGTCCACTTTGGCTCTGACCCATTTATACATTAAATAGGTACCAAAGATACTTCTGATTTCAATAAATGCCTCTCGTGCGGTTTGTATGACCCCCCCCCTTCCCCCGCAAAGTACAGCATTTCGATATATTTTATCAATAGTAAACATTATTAGAACGAAACAATATTTAGAATTTTTCTTTGATTGCAACTGCATAATAATAATAAAAAACTATAAAAAGATCACATAAGAAACATTCATAAACTTATACAAAAAACAAAAGTTGCTTTTGTAGTATAATCCCTTTGAGTAATGAATGGGGAATTTAGGTCTGAATATAATACGAATAATATACGGGAGTGAAACGTGATAACCCACAAATGTGTGTCCATCAAGATTTTACGAGCACACACTGAACTTCCTCAATGGCGTATCGTCCCCAGATTCTCTTACCATGTGGAGGCCAGACCTTACTGATCTTCCGGCATTTCTATAACCTGCGCGAAATTTCTGGAATCTACGAGTTACTATGCTGTGGTTCACATCACCTTTCCTTTTGCGTCACAAATACTATGGGATGCTGACGCAGCGTTATGCCCGAGTCCGAACTGATACAGTTCATGTATCAGAAGTTGTTGAGCACTCGCCGTCACTGCCATTAAAAGCTGACTCAAGATACGGAGATAGTAAGAACCTCCGTGTCAAATTATTCACTTGCCACACCACCTATTGGGCCAGTTTGATCTTGTACTTACAGTAGATCACTGCGTATACACGTGCCTGCTGTTTGGGTTATGGAAGTCTTATGACTCACCTTTGTATGCCCAGCTGGTCACACTCACGTTCCGTAGGATAGAAGTTGAGAGATCTGATCGGCCAAGGAACGATGTTGCTTCACAACACTGCTTTTACATTATACCTTTGTTTATATTTTTTCTCACAGCCGTTAAGACTAGAAGCAATATTAAAGCCTGTAATAGGTACCTTCATCGCGCACTAGCATCACAACTCCAGCCAGCAATAATGGTACTATATACCTACTTCCAGTTTCCAAGATCGTTTGTTTTGGGGTGCGCTACTTACACAGTAGAGGCAATTTGAAATAATATTCTAAACGAATACGGTTTTATTCGATTTATCGATCAGTCATAGCCAATAAATGTTTAGACGAAATTCAAGAACAAGATGTTCGTCAAATTTTAACGCCTATAAATGGATATTTTCTTGTGCAAGAAAATCAAATGTTAATATGAATGTTATATATTCCAAACTATTTCGTGTTGGCATTTGCTCTTGTTGCACAAGGAAACGTCCATTTGTAGACGTTAAAATTGAAGAGTATCTCATTCTTGCCAAAAAGTGACACTGGCCCTTTTAGACCCAAGCCACACACCGACGTCCTATGTCGTGTACACCGACGAAATTAAGAATTTAACTTCAGACAATAATCTCAGAAAAGTATTAATAATATAAAACAGAAAATAGCCTCTATATTTGTTACGTGGAAAGATTTTAGGGATTTACAAAATTTACAGTATTGAAAATTCACAAGATTTACTGTGCTGAAAATTCACAAAGTACATACAAAGTATTAATCTATTGTTCTTGGGATTGCTGCCAGAGTGAATGTTGTTGTGCTGAGCTTTCGTTACCATAAAGCGGTAACATCTTCAAAACTATGGGCTGGAGTGCGCTGGTCGTACAATTTATATTGTAGTCTAAAGGAATTGCTGTGTTCCTATTGGCTGTTGTCTATCTGTGTATGGTAACGAAAGCTCAGCACAGCAACATTCAGTCTGGCAGCAATCCCGAGAACAATGGATTAATAGTAGACGCCAGCAAAACTTCATGATCATCGTACATACAAAGTATCTTATGTGCACTGTGACAAAAGCAGATCCTCTTTTATGAGACTGTGAAAAAAAAAAAAATCATATATTACGAATAACATTTAAAGGATAATGAAGGTATCTACTTCAAGTCCAGTCAGTAACTTAATTAAGGATACTCACGTATGATGGGTATGTGTACTTGAGAAGAACAAGTTACAGAAAGGCACTACAGCAATAATTACATCCTCACATTCAAATTTAGACTGAAAATAGGTAATAGAACATCGACATATACATATTTTTAACCGCACTTTCACAATATAGTTTATGTCTAGTGGAATACTTATTCTGTATTCACTTAACTATTGCAACATGTTATACTACAAATGAAAGTACTTAAGATGAACTTATTCTGAATATAGCAGATTCTTACTTCAATAGGTTCTAGCTGTCCTTCTTCTGGGCAAAAGTTTTCCCGATCTAATCCAATCACCTGAAAGCAATAGTATTCTGAAGCATGTAAACTGTAATAATTTTACAAATCATCAGACAAAGATTTAATTTTCAAAAATCGAGGTTAAGTAAACAAATTAAAGTTAAGGTAAACAACAATCTAACCTAACTAAAATATCTTTACATTAAGAACATAAATATATTGACAATCTTTTAATGTCGCGATAGGTACCTAATAACGGCTAATATTCTTTATTAAAAAAAAAAAAAATCTCTCCAGAATAAATTATGCTTGATATAAACAGAGAAGGAAAATGCAGACCCTAATATAGTTGACTAAAGTGCACAAAATGTTTGATGTACATAAATTACATTTCTTACAAAAACAACCTAGTTCACATTTAATTACGTTTTTCTAAGTATTTAAATGCATATGATTTATTAACTATATTATAAACAAGTGAATTGACAGCTTAGTTTCAAAATTATTCAAACCTCAATCCATTTTCCATATCCCACCCTCCATATAATATGAATGAAATTAATTTACTTAATTAGAAAAGTAAGAAATAAGAAAGTGACATTCTAGAACATTTTAATTCACAATCGTGTTATCAAACAGTTAATCATTTTCAAGAAAATATCCTAACATCGTAAAATCTCTTATTTCTCTTATGTTTACCAAATCTCATTATAAAATTTTAACATAATGCACAAGATCAGTAAGCCATAACGTAGCTCACACAATTTCATCAACCAACAGTACATCATGTTATAAAATCATCCTCAGAATTCTGTAGGTAGGATTAAACAAACAGGCGTATTTGTATTTAACATCAACTTGACATTTTTCATATAAACATGTGTATCTAAATATGCTACGTACAGTAGAGAAAAGAGCTTTTTGTTTCTTTCTCAATAAATGTATATCAATCAACAGAAGAGAACGAAAGGCTGAACATAATAAATTATGTTACATCATATATGCTGTTTAAGGCTGATCTAAAAATTAGACGTCTAACTTCAAGTCTAGTTCGATAAACAACAAAACATATCTATCCCAAATTCACTTTTTAAAAGACAACGACACATTCTCTTTTAATATCCAATTATAGTAGACTATAACGATAAAGAAGTCAATTGTGAAAATAATTACTTGGAGGAATTATAGGAAACCTATTAACTACATAAAAAGATTGCCTTATGTCAAAATCATCTTTAAAAAATGTGACAGTTTCTGCAGAGAGTTTCAATGAAATACACCACCATTGGTGCTACAAGTAGTAAACTACGCTGCTCAATGAACTACATTGTGAACAATTATGTGATTAACAGTTCCTCATGTTTATTTACAAGAAACATGAAAGCAGTTTTTGTCCGATTATATACAGGTACGTATCAATTTAATGGAAACATCTTGAAAAAGTGCAACTTAATAGATTAATATCGCATTGTCTGTACTACCTTTTGCCCTCTTTAAAGAACTCTGATGTAGCATGGAATGGAAGTGGAGTTGATTTTGAGTTTAACGTCCCGTTCAGCAGCGAGGTTATATGAGACGTGCACCTACTGATTAACGTGGAATCCGAACTACATGAGCTCCCGCCGGGAATCGAACCTAGGTCTTCCACGCCATAGGCGTGTACGCTAGTATAAAATGGAGTCATAGAGGTCATGAATGGTAGAAAGTGAAATATTACATTACTTCGCGTGCAGTGCATCACTCAGTTCCGTGAAAGATGATGCAGTCAGAAATCTGTGGCAGATTCGTGTCTCCCAAACAGACAACAATTATGTTCAGGTTCGGGAACTGATCGGACCAGGAGAGGGGTTCAACTGCATCCCGATGTTCCTCAAATCATGCTGCAACAGCTCCAGCTGTCTAAATCATCCTAAAATATGGCGTCATGATTACGTACAGTGGTGCGATCGGCTAGTTAATACAAAAGTCACTGTAAACCAGGACATTTCGGGTCACATCATCACAGAACTGTCGCCAGTTTTCAGAATTGGCTGAGACAATGTGGATCATACGCTTGTTTGGGTGTTCACCATACATAAAGAAGGAGGAATAAGGAGAACGATGTCTCATTTGATCAAACCGAACATTTTCAGTCATCAAGGGTCCTTGTAGCATGTTCGTGGCACCATTGGTCTCCTCCTACAGCGTTGTGGTCAAATTTGAGCAGTTTCGTCTGAAATCCGATTCTGTATGTTCAATTTAGTATACCACGAAAGCTAATGTTCAGGAAAATTGCTGACGAGTCAGCTGGATGATGTGTTTTCAGTACATATGCTTCCATCGGTGTTTATTCTGCTTTCCTAGAACAGAGTTCGCCACTCATTACTTCAAGATGGAACAATACCAAAAATTTTGTGCATCCACAGGAAGAGAACCCGGTACAATGTGTACCAAAGGCAGATGTGTTTAATGGAAAGTTACATGACATAATACGCATATATATATTATGAGCAAGTCAATCTACTCTGTAATATTGACAATAGTGAAAATGTTTCTCACACAACTGATTACGTTCTTGGAGCTTACGTAGCCCGGTTGAGTATCACTGATATGCACACTACCTACTTTAACTATGAAGTTTAAGATTTAGTTAATGCAATCTATTTTAATATATTCCAATTATTTATTCGAAACAATCTCCTACATAAATTAGAATTAATAATTATTAGCAAAATAATAATAGTAGCACTAAAAATAATATAGCTTCTGAATATGACTATCCACTTCAAATTGATTTATGAAAATGAAGATTCATTTCACTTTCAAGTGCCTTTTTCTTCAAATTTATTTCTCATCGATATATGCTTCAAAGGCTGATGTTCATTCTTCGTGTCTTCAGTCAGAAACTAATCTACTACATACTGGGACATGAATTTACATTATGAACAGAAATTATGTACCATGAAGGGATGATACCAACTGATTTTTATATAATGGCAAAACCAAATAAGTTGAACATACTTTTATTTACAATAAAACCTAGTGAGTCCTCTTTCAAAACTTGTGTACTCTTACTTGTGTATACTATTATTGTAACACCCGACTTTCACTTCCAAGCATATGCACAAAAACCATCCTATAGAACAAAGCATGATTAATATTCCGAGGGACCATTAAGGATACTGTCCAATCGTCACCAGATTAGAACATGTTTTAATCGAATTGTTACTCAGTCATTGTGTTACAAAAGGTTCCTGGTGTGAATGACAACCACCAACTGAAAAACATAACGAAGAACACAAGCAATTTACAGTTCAATATTGTCGAAGAAGTAGAATTTTTCATGAGTATGAAATTGGCGCTAAACCATAATGCACATATATTGCTAGTAATGACAAAAAATCCTGTAAGCATCAACTGAAAGAAACCACTTGAAATCCCTTAAGTCACCTAGATCAGTACTAAAATTCTAAATAAAGACTTGAAATTCGTAGAATGTTTACTTAAAAATAAATAAATTACATTCTGTAGAAAAAGACCAGTTGCGTACTAATATACTATGAGAGATGATCGAGAAAAAGGTTACAAATCATATAACTTTTCCGTTATTCACTGAAATTTAACGAAAATTTATTTGTAGATTAATAACATGCATGTCTTGTTGCAGCTTTCAGGATTTCGAATTCTGACCACGTATACCCGAGAAGGGAGCATTTAAAATTGGTCAACAATAGAAGTGAGGTCACTGGTAAGGTTCCTCTGGGTTAAAAACACTACACTTGCTGGCATTCATAGGCAGACTGTGGAAGTGTGTGGGGAGGGCTCAATATCAAGGTAACATGTAGCGAAATGGTGTCGCACATTCAAAGAAGGACGGACCAGCATTGTTAATGACAACCCTGGATACAGCGGTAAATCCAATAATTGACATGAACTGTGCTCCTGTGGATGAGTGTATTCATGTGGACCGAAGAACATTATTCTCAATATCAGTTAAGCTGAGACTATTATATGGTGTTCTCCAGAACATTGTTGTTAATATCCTTGGTAGGAAAGTGTATGCAAATGGGTGCCACGGGCATTATCCGAGAACCATAAGGCAACCAAAATGGTGACGTCACTGAACATTCTGCAGCGTTACGCAGTGGAGGGAAACAATTTTCTTCACCAAGTAGTGACTGGTAGTGAAACAATATTGTATATTTTCACTCTATCAAGGAAGCAGGAATGGAATGGACGCATGCATCTTCTACACAGAAGAAGAAATTCAAAGTGGTTCTTTCGCCCACGAGGATTTTGTGCACTGTGATCTGGGAAGTATCAGATGTGTTACTGATGGTTGGAACAGGAAATAACCGTGAATGCTTAAAGGTATTGCAGGACACTTCATAAGTTGCTGGATGCCATTGGAGGTGTGATTCTTCTGGATAATAATGCCAGACCCCAATCAGCGAGAGAGAAAAAAAATCAGCGTTTACGCTGGGAATGATTAGAGCATCCTCATTCAGACCTGACCTAGTCCTCAGTGACTTTCATCTTTTCCCTGCTCGAAAGCAGAATATAGCTGCTACCACTATCTGACGTGATCATCTCAGAACCGCTGTCGTGCAGTGGCTATGAGTATTTTGTCGATTTCTGTGCAAACGGTATGAAAAACCTCATCTACAGTTATGAGAAGTGTTTGAACAAAAAAAGGTGATAACATCAAGGACTAGGGTCAAGTGCCGAACTTCCAGCTATGTTTCACACATAAACCATAATAGGCTCTGTAATCTTTTTCTCCGATTGTCCCTTGTAATACGGATCAATATAGTTTGATTTAAAATAAAATACTAAATACTGATTAAAAATAATTCACCAAATACTGAATTTATCGTACTCGGCAAAATCAATTAAGCGGTATGAAAATATTATCATGAAGGAAAGTTGTTACTGTCTGGAAGTGATAATACCAAGAAAGATTTTGTTTCGTGGAAGTAAAAAGCTATTTTACATGTATTTTTGTATGATGAGCCCGAAATTCTTCATTACTTTTTATCTGTGTATTTATTTATTTTTTATAATTGAATATAGAGAAAAGTGACGCAATACCTGATTTTAACGACACATTTTGAGCAAATAATTAACCCTGGAACTCCCAGTCGGACCCATTGGACCCCACGACTACGTTCGGAAGTTTACCGTTTGTATTAGATTGACTCGAATTAAATATTAAGCCGTTACTTTTCCTATTTTTGATCGTTCTTTTTGGTACGTAAGTATCATTTTGTTTCCTTATTATTTTCTCTGAAGAAATAAATGATGTAGCATTGTTTACCAGATGGGGTCCAATGGACTCCATGATTCTGGATTTTCTCTGCCTCTTTCCTTAAGTGTCCAATAAAGGGCGCCATGGATTTGTTACTACTGTTAGTTATAAAATTATCAATTTTATATATTTCAAGTGCAAATTATGATAAACAATAACACCAATATTGTAAAAAGGACAATGTATTCCTTATGATTTTTACAAGTTTCTTTCAAAATGTAAGTAAAATACAGAAGCTACTTCGTGGCTAAGCGGTTAGCGTACGCGCCTTTGGCGTGGGAGACCCGGGTTCGATTCCCGGCGGGAGCTCATGTGGTTCGGATTCCACGTTAATCAGTAGGTCCACGTCTCATATAGCCTCGCTGCTGAACGGGACGTAAAACTCAAAGTCAAAGTAAAATAAAAATTCTAGCTATCAATTTGACTTTTATTATTTAGATTGAAATAATCTTTCAATACAATATAGACGACAAAACGGAAGTGCGACTTCGAAAGTTTTTAGTGATTTCGGTAGTGTTTTGTGCATTGACAATGCATGGAAGAGGACGAAAGTACCTTACTTGTGATCAAGTTGCTCAATTCCTTCGTATGGAAGAAAGTCTGGATTCTGAGGAAGACAGCGACTACTTACCTTCAGATGTCAACAATGAACCAAATGATGTTTTTTTGGAAGGAGGAAGCAGTGATTGTGGTTCAGATGTAAATTATAATCAACAGGAGACATTGGGTCAACCAAGTACCTCAGGTAATGAAATATTATTATCTCAAAAACTGTTGAAATTTGGCATGTTCAACTACGTACAGCGATTCAATGTAGAATGCCAAGCAGAAACGTTGTTAGTGAAAACGCAGAATCATCACACTTTGCAGCTAGAGAATGTGACTCAAGATCATCTGTATTTGTATTGTTTTTTCGGCCTCCGCTTCTGAAATTGATATATAAATGGACAAACACAAAGGAACAAATAGTTTTTCGTGATCGGTGGAACGAAATGGATAAGTATCTAGCTACAATGTTACTTATTGGTGTGTACAAATCCAAAAAGGAATATATCAATCAATTATGGAGTCGCTCGGATGGGCGTCCAATATTTTCCAAGATAACAAGTCGTAATAGATTTCACATCTTGAGTGATGCGATTTGATAATGCAGCCGAGAAACGCGGAGCTAGACCTTCCAATAAATTAGAATCAATCAAGGGATTTTTTATTATGTGGAATGGTTATTTGAGAGAAGCGTTTGTGCAAAGACCAAATATCACAGTAGATGAGTCGAATTACTGACTATCAGAGGCAAATATTCTTTCAAAACCGGAAAAGTATTGTATTAAAATTTGGGCTATATGTTACAGTACAACAAACTTAACATGAGGAAAGACGGAAGATGGAAGTAAACATGAGGAAGAACTCAGAAAATCTCACAGAAATTGAACAACATAAAAGAGTGGTCATGGATCTTACCGAAGGTCGTTGTTCCATATGTGATCGCGGAAAAGACAGAAAAATCAGATCACCTTGCACGAGTTGCAAAAACTATGCAATGAACACAGTGTTTGCAATAAAAAGTTGTGCGTGACATGTGATTAAGCTCTTTGTAATGAACGTTACGTTGTTGGCTAAATATATTGCATCAACATGTTGAACAATTTGTCTATTCTTAGTTATAAAACAGTTAAAACGTGGTGTTTATGAAAAATAATATAGTAGGTATTACAATGAAATTAGTTATTATGTTTCCAAAAATATGTAAGGTAAACAGAAAATTGTAAAAGAATTGGAAAGTGGTAAAATGAAAACAAACACTTTAAATATCCTAATTCAAATATTGTATATTAAGTATGGTAAATAACAAAAAAAAACTTGTAAAAGCACTTTTGGACATAATAAAATAATATTCTTATCCAGGATGCATAATTATGAATTTGAAATATGTGAACGTTACAAGAACTGATAACTAAATCACTGTTATACTGTAATGATAATAAATCCTAAAGATTGTTAACCATTCCATTCCTCATTTAGAAGAAAATAGCACTAAAATAATGAATCTTTAGTTCTGGGGTCCAATGGACTCCAGTGGTATTTAACGTCAGTATTTTTTCCGGGATTCTAAGGGTTAAATTCCACTGATACTATGAAAATGAAATGAAATTTTTGAGTTTTACGTCCCACGGTTATGCCAGCTAGGCTAAAGGAGACGATGATGATGAGAAATGAGTGAAATGGTGGAATGAAGAAAGTGGGAGGAAACGGGAGAGCCCCGAGAAAACCCACGCATACGGTGTTTGTCCATCACAAAGTTCACTTGGCAGGGGCTGGGATCGAACCCGAAACCCCTATCACCAGAGGTGAACGCTCTACCACTGAGCCACCGCGGCCCCTCCACTGATACAATTTTGTTCCTTTTCTGTGTAGAAATACTTTTTTTTTTCTCTAAGGATAGTATTATTTATTAATATGAACTGAAAATAAAGTTTTGATCGTTCGTCAACTGACAGCTTCATATTTCGCACAATATGTATACAGTTAAAATGTATGTATACTTATCGGAGGTCCATATACAGGATTTTTTTGTGGGAAATTACTAAATAATGTTGACTGACTATTTGACTATCATTATCGTCACAGCCTACCATTGGATGTTATACTATATCAATCTAATCTAACCAGAGTAACCATTTTTGAGACAATCCATCCCCAGATAGACAGAGGGGTGGAAATCACTGTCTGAAACTTCCTGAAATTTGAAAACGTCAAACTATGAGAGAATCTGAGAAAAAAACATATATATATATATATATATATTAGTTTGTTAAAAAGTGTATACCGGAGATACAGCACGTCAAAGATGATCATGCGGAAGTCAAAGACGAATGTCATATTTTATACTTTTAAAAAATTGGCAAATCACAAAGCCTTGAAACAAATAGACGATTTTTTTTTTTAAAGCACAGTTATTGCTACATAGTATAAGCAAGTAGATCTAGACTTACGTTCAAAACCAACCTCTGTACGACTTCTCTCTCTCTCTCTCTCTTTTCTTCCAAAAACACCACTCTCAAAATTCTGAAAATATTACAAGAGCTGTAGATCTAAGAGTACTACATATTCTCAAAGCAAGAACAGCCAATTTGCCTCTGGATTTCATAATCAAATTTTAAAAATGAGCAAAGAATGTGCAAACAACGTGAAATCACATTTCCCGTATTAAAGATGAAACGAAAACATCTGCCCGAAAAGTATAGGGCTACCAGGCTACCATTGGTAAAATGATGAAATACTAATTTTTACAGCAATGACCAATTGCAACAATGAGACAAACGTTTCACAACATTAAGTGATGACATACGACAGCGTTCTTCTTATTGTTTGTTTACTAGCACTTCAGAAGACCAAAGAAAACTAACCAGAATTTGCATAAATCTCAGATGAGGCTGTTAGTCATTTTAAAAACCGCTTTTAACTCTATGAACTTTCAAAATTAGCAGCTTCTTCAGAATAGATTTTTAGTAGAAGTGGACAAGGAAAAGGACCGTGTGATGGAGTCGAAGGTCTAGTGAAGCATTATGTCATTAAACACAACCAGTCGAAGCCTGAAATGCATGCCATTCAGAATGCTACTAACTTTGTTCAAACAGATACACAACACACCGTTACAATTAGGTGTATATTTTTTTGCACAAAAGAAGTAGATTTTCAAGTTTCTTTAAGTGAGTTGAAAATTTCACTCGCTGGTTTTCCAACTCTGTATAGCGCTATCACTGCTATCGGGTTTTCGTAATCACCACATTCAATTCTGCCTATGGGGTTACGTGTTGAAATATATCCCTTTCTACAGCAGCACTTACAATAAGTCATCGCACATCCTAGCGCCACGTTCGTTCATTCTCCTTACAACCAACAGTAATGCGTCTCTGGAACTTTGTAACAATATTATAGCCACACTAGGTATAATAAAACATTTTAATATTCCAATTGGTCTCCATAATTTTCTTTCTACAGCATGAAACGTATTGGTCCGAAAATGAGTTCTCTTTTTTAACTTCGTTATACAATTCAGAAGCACTTCGTTACACAATTCAGAAGTAAAGGGACTTGTTCTTTTCAGGATACGTAGTACTTTTTGATATACAACTCCTGTAATATTTTCAGAAGTTTCAAGATTAAAGTTTTTGAGGGGGGGGGGGATCCAACCAATTTCCTTTGTAATTGTTGTACAAAGGTTTTGAACACAGGTCTAGATGTACTTGTTTATACTATGCAGCAATATACTTACTTCAAAACAAAACAAGATTCACTATTTGGACTGCTATATCTTTGATACAAAATTCTTTTAAAGTAAAACAAAATACCGATGCAGGTTTTCCTCAGATTCTCTCATAGTTTCACATATTGAAATTCGAAGAAAATTAGAGACAATTATTTCCCCATTTTTCTTTTTTTTTGCCTGTTTGGAGACAGATTCAGCCCTTTATATTATTCCGAGATCCACCCTAAGACCTACTTTTTTAAGGTCTTCTTTTGATCTACCGAATCGCTTGTAAACTAATACTCTGTGCACCCCCGTGTACTTTCCGTACGAATGATATGATTCGATCTAATTCTCTGTACCATATTGGTGACAAGTAGTACACACTGTAGAACGTCTGACCATCACTTAACTGCTTGACATAAATATATTGGAGGAATATTAGGTGTGATGTGCATGTGAATACCTGTGTCAAGAAACTAGTTCTTGTATATATGGTAATCCTACTTTCTAATTTATGGTTTTAATGATGCTTGGCAAGTGTAGATATAAAGTAGAACTGAAATATACCGTAATTATAAAGGACAAACATGTCTGTACGTCACATTAATTCCTAATAGTTAAACAGTCATTAATACACCTGCTGCGCCGCCTTCCTACCTGACACCAATAGAAGCCACTAGCGTGCAGGTAATTTGCAATTTAAAACTATTGTGACGATTTAATTGCACCTTAAAATTGCAGGATCTCAATTTACCGCGAATAGTTAGATTTAGATAATGGCAACTTTTAATTAAGTGCGATTTAACCTACAGTGAAGAGCGAGCCGAAGACACGGACGCAACAATTAGTCATAATAGTAATGGCAAAAGTCACGCTAATCGTAATAATATAAAGCCACAATAATAGATGTCGCTACCTGTACTATCACTTGGCTGTACAACGAAGTCCTTAAATAATTGTATAAATATAGTACAGAATTCGTGGTGGTTGGTGCGAGAAAAGGGTTGAATGTATACAATTAGAGCCTTCAATTAAGCACGATAAACTGTACTGCTACTTCTACTACGTACAAGTTATTTTTTTTCTTTCTTTAAGGTGTAGTTCTAAGAATGAGCTCTCCACCAAGGCAATTTCAATGTTTTTATATATATACATTTTTAAGTTTGCAACAATATTCATTTTGTGATGGATATATTATTCATGAATATAAGGCAATTAACCCTTCAGACTCCTAATGAATACGCTTCAAAGATACGATAATTCACAACGGAAATAAATATATTTTTGTTCTTTTGGTTTCCACAGTAAACATCACAGAACCTTGTGATAACACGAAGTTTCTAAATATAAGCTGGTATGAAGGCATGTAACGGAATTTGTGTACGGACCAGGACCCGAAAGTTGTGACACTTTTACTAGAAATGTAAATTGGTTACATCTTATTTTATTTTGTGAATGAAATTCAGAACAAGTGCTTGTAGTGTCCCAATGACTGTTCTATGACTCTAAATAGTACTAATGTCAACAATTGTAATGTTTTTGAATTTTATTCAAGAAATTTGTCAGCTCCTTCTACACTGAATCTGAGCCTTGTAAAGAATTTTATAACAAGCATTGAAAATGGGGGTACGATTCTCATATCTAAGTTTCCTGAATTTACTGGCGCTAAAAATCTTCGTCGCTGCAACTATCACAGTTAACAACGAAAGCAGCATATAAGAGAACAGTATTGTCGGCATTACTTCAGTATGAAAGTTGAACAACATTAACACGTCGGATGAACTTTAGAGTGAGTTGATTTTGAGATTAACGCCCCTTTCAGCAGCGAGGCTATATGAGACGGGACCTATTGATTAACGTGGAAACCGAACCATCTGAGACCCCCGTAGGATGAACTTTCGAGTATTCGAAAACAAGTATTGAGGACTATTTTTGGAGCCAAAAGACAGAAACAAATGAACGAATGAGAAAGTTGAATTATAGAATATAATACGCATCACCGGATATGAAACGAGTTACTAGATAAAATAGCCTAAGACAGACGGGACATGTAGCTCGTATGAAAAAGTAGCGTGCTCTAATTGAAAAGCTATCGGGTGGGAGACTTTAAGGTACGCCTAAAAGAAGGTAGGAACGTAATATAAGACAATATATTCGGGAAGTAAGAGTGTAACAATCCGATTCCGAACTAGATTCGTTTGGCACGTGGTACGATTCCATGTTTTTTTTTTTTTTTTTTTTATACGGTGAACCTTTTAACTCCCTTACGTTGCGGAGTTGGGTAGTTAAAATTGGGATATTTTGTGTAGCATTAAATATTTAAAATATTGTAACATTACCAGGAAGTAGTATCAGATGTGTTAACTTTCTACAAAATTCGAGTCTAAAATTAAACTTTTGTGAAATCATTTCAGATTTTCTAATCTTAAATTTGAGAGCCATGAAAAACATAAAGAGCATTGGATTATGACGATCACACTACCGACTTTAGTTAGTAAAACTACGCAAACAGAAAAGCGTTCACGTTACGACAGCTGGAAGCTCTTTACACTCGCTAATTTATTTGGATTCTAAAAATGGGAAAGAATGTTTCAGGGATGCAGATGAAAATTATAATTTAAACTTTTGTTTTTATAACGTTGTATGGAGAAGAAATTTCATTGAAACTAAAATCATAGGAAATAAGAACGAAAGATTCAAAATTACCATCTAAAGTACTGTACTATCAAATTCAAATACTGAAGCTCTGCAGAAATGAAAACTAATTTTCTTGCCCAGAATAACTTATGTCGTATGAGAAATACGGAAATTTCAAGAAAGACAGGAAAAAAAAAATCTCGTATATGCCAGGTACTGTGATAATGACAACAACGGAAATAGTTACCAATGTAGGAGACCTTGAAAAAAAAAAAAAAAAAAAATGTGTAATGAACATAAGATTAAAAATGCATCCTTTCCAAGTTTAAGGTGCCGAAACTGAACTTGGAAACTTGCATACCTCCAAAACTGTGACACCTAGCGAATCACTTACAAGCTAATACGAACTCAATCTAAATATCCATATTTCAGATTTCTGCGGCACTTGTGCAATAGTTTTCATAAAGGAAGTTAAAGTATGCATGGAGCTGCCAGATTTTTAGACTAATAAAGCGGGACATCCAGTGAAAATTTACAGTATTTTCATAATTATGCAGTTGCTTTTGGCTGAAATAACAGAATTAATCAAATAATGGACAGCACCAGTCACCAAAAGTGAGTGACAGAGTAGATTATTTCTAACAATCAGTATCAACAATTAATAAAAGTGAAGTTTTTAAAAATATCGCTCGAATTAAATTAACTTACCTGTATATTGTGGAGGAAAACTAGGACATTTGGAGTTTTGAACAGTTTGGGGCCGGAGAATGATATAAATTCGGAACGTCTGGGAGCTCTAGGTACGAGAAAATTATCTGAAGTACTGATTAAGCATGTACGGTAACTTTCTGGAATATGACATTTACAAAGCACTTCATTTATCTCCTAGTGATTACAATATAGCCAACAGTAATATTTTTGGAAGTTATGCAGCCACTTTCTTTCGCGTCAGCAATCTCTCGATTGGATTAGCGCACCTTTCCACCCTTCTCTATCCTGAGCCAGACTTTTCATTGTCATGTAATATTTCTTTCCTACATCTTGTATTATTTGGCCCGTATATTTCAAGTGCGGTCTTGTTCTAGGTACTTTTCCTTCTGCCACTCCCACCATAGCTAATAAGGTGATTCATCAACGTCTCATAACGGGTCCAAACATCCTATTCTTTTACCGAAACATTCTTCAGTAGACTTCTCTCTTACCATTTCATATACCTTATCCACCCACCTAATTTTAAAAATCCTAGAAAGGATTCTGACACTAACTGAAATCAAATTTTCTTCTTTAAAAGAAATATTCATGATTTTTTTAAAGGTCATATTTTCTAACTTGCTTCTGTTTAAAAGTAAAAATTGCAAAAAATGTATGTTATTCAAGAATTCGACAATCATTTCAGACTAGAAATAGGAATGACTATAATATTGTTTAATCGGAACGAATGATTCCAATCTAAAGATTTGCTACTAAAGACAGAAATATGATCATTAAATTAACAATGAATAAATCGGACCTCTCATTTGACGGCGGATGCATTAGAGCTTACGAACAGTGACTTTAAAAAAATAAATAAATAAATAAAATAAAGTAAATTTCATTTAGTAGAACCAGATGCAGAACAATGCTATAATAACAAAGAAAACTTTGGATGCTGGATTGGCGAGGACTTAAATCCTGGTGTTGTTTCCAGGGAATTGATACTTTTTTTAGATATGTTTCAGAAATAAAATGTTAATAATAATAATTTTAAAATGTTCACAATACAGTTTTGAAAAGTAATTACCAAAACCTGTCTCAGTAATTTAGGCCTGCAAAGTCCCGTAGTTCACTGATCCAACATTCGATACGTTGGAATTCGATTTCTCATTTCTGAATGATCTTATAAATATTTTTTGTGTGTGCGGTGTTATAAATTTACTCTCCTTGTATCATCTCATTTCTATAGAGGATGCTTATAAAATAATTACGAGATTTCGTCATTTGTCTTGTGCGTAAGACTAATGTATTTTTCTCTTTTTCAGGCTGTACAGAAATTCATGAAGTCTATTCTCTGGAAAGGTGAAGTTGTTGACTCATCACCCCCACTTCGCTTTAACTAAAACTTTCGGTATCACGGTGTCAGCCGGTCAATACGATAGCAAATCCAATTGAGAAAGCACAGTGCGTTATTTCGTTAATTGAAACTTTATCAGTGATCACTGTACAACGTAACTTTCGTCGCGAGTGTGGGACATCCCCTGCAACAGATAAGAGTACTCCTAAGTGGCTGAACAATTTCAAGAAACAGTAGTATCTTGCAAGGAAAATCATTCGGAAGCCAGGCGTATCTGAGGAAATTGTAAAACGAATCTGTCATGTGTGCGCAAGTCCCAAAAATTCCTTGAAACGAAGTTTGGAACTTGAGATCTCACCATCCACTATACACAAAGTGGCACGTGAGATACTGAAATTGCTTGCTTATAAAATTTACCTGGTGCACCAAATTTAACCAGTGACATCATTAAAAGAGTACTATTTGCTCCTATCATATTCGATAAAATAATAAAAAAAATTCTGACCACTGTGGTGATTAGTGACGAAGCAACATTTAACGCAAATGGCATTGTAAACCGCCATAACTGCTGAATTTGGAGTTTTATACTACTCACGAATTAGCAAAATGCGAACGTGATTGACCAAAAGTGAATGTGTGATGTGAACTGATGAATAACTGTGTTGTGGGACCACAATTTATAGTAGACAACATGTGAACGGTGATGTGCACTCTGACACGTTCGAATGCTGTGTTTCCTCAGCATTGAGCAAGTACTTGGACCACTATTAATACAACATGACGGATCACCGTCTTACTTCAGTTGTCACGTTCATGCAGGTATGGACAGACGGTTTCCTGGCAGATGCATCGACAAAGAAGGAACAATTGCTTGGCCTTCTTGTAGCCCTGACCTGGAGCCTTTGGACTTTATCATTTGGGTGAACGAAAAGGATCTGTTGTATGCTCAGAAAATTCAAAATATAAATCACCTTCAAAAGCAAATAACAAACACAATCGCATCCATCCTACCAGACATGCTGGCACGAACATGGCAGGAGACAAAATATCGGTTGGCCGTTAGCATGGTAGAGGTCGGCACGGGCCGGAATTTTTAGCTCGAGCCCGGCCCGGCTCGTGAATTTATAACGTAAGGCCCGACCCGAGTCTGAAATATGTTTTAGCATTTAGGCCGAGCTCGTGTGATAATCAAATGAGCCCGAAATAGCCCGAAGTACAGAAACTTAATAATTAACGCAAAATTGTATTTTTATTTACAGCAATTAGAGGTTTAATTTTGCAGTTGTGTTTTAAAATTTGTCCAGAAAGAAGGGTACAAACGTCCAATAAATATCGCTGTATAGTACATTTACAAAGTTAGGCCCGAGAAATAGGGTTGTACATTTAAAAATGTACGGCTCGAGCCCAGCCCAGGTTCGAAGTGATATATGCTTTGTAGGCCCGAGTCTGGTCCGAGCCCGTGCAGACCTCTACAGTACGATAACCAAAGATTCACATATCAAAATCTACTCTACTATCACACATTCATACTCATCGCAAAAGTTCCAAAACTACGTAGTACTTTAGAGGAAGACGGTTTCGGAAGCACTACTCAGTTTTAGGGACTTTTGCAGTGTGTGTGAAGCTTTCTATTTTATTTGGTATATTGACTATTATCACCGGTAGTAATTTGTTCCTGTATAGTAATATTATTTATTTACGATCACTAATACAGAAATAAAATGACTATAGATAATTCTACAGTCATGTTGAGAACTCTATGCATTTACTTCTCTTTTAAAATAGTTCTACTTATGTTCGTATCACACGAGAGTTTATTATGTTTCGATGAGGTGCACAAATGAAAGCAATGCATATTATTTATCAGAAAACATATTTCAGAACATTACAGAAAGTGAAGTGTAAAGGTACTCGCTAAATATTTCATCAGATACGAAGGTGAAGAAGTAGGGGGAAGAGAAACCTAAAGGATATACAAGTAGTTGTAAGTACCCAGTTGGGTGTCATACTGGAATAGTCATACTGGAAATTCTACATTTACAATTATGGAAATTAAAAATTAAAAAAAAAAAAAAAAAAAAAAATGAGAAAACTAATTCGAAAATATATATTGTGAGGTAATACAAAGAAGAGTAATAACTATAATGAGAGAAAATACAAAATATTATCTATTTAATAGGATATTTTGTAGAAAAAGCAAATAAAAATAGGTGTGTGGGAAACTGTGTATAAATGGGATGGGATCGTTATAGACGGTTGCGGCAAGGGGAAAATTTGCAGATGGGATGGTACTGGAAGTGACTTTTCTCATTTTCTTCTCAGGAACTTGGATGAACTGGAGGAAGGAGTTTAAGGGTACTTACGTACTCGAAAATATTGTTGTGATGGGTTGTGTGTTGTGGGACAGGTAGACACGAAATTTGCGTGCTGCAGGAATATCGATCATTGTTGATGCAGATCGAAAAAGGAATTAAAGAGTTTCTCCAACACAGATGATTAAACACTGGATACACTTAAGATGTTCAATACCTGCTACAGAAAATTATTATTCTCAAGTTACATATGACTTATAAATATTAAAATTATATATCACAGTATTAAATAATTACACAGTCAAGGTCATTTAAATAAAACTGAGGAAGAAATAAAAGCTCCCTTCATTTCAAAGAAAAAAAATACACCTCATATAAATTAACTGGCTGAAAAACCAAGATAAATGTAGGTACTTAACAGCCTTAAGGATGTAAATGAGAGGAAGTATCGCGATTCAGAAATGCAATAATCTCTGAGTTTTCCTTGCGACAAGATGTAACGAACTTTGATATCGAATACAGGACAATTTTCTGAGTTTCTAGCATTTCTTTGGTGGGTGTTTCAAGGGCCAGTGCTCAGAATGAGGACGTACGACTTCAAGCACACGATTTTGGGTACGGTCAGGAAAGCCTTTCCGGTTTCAGTGAGTTTACGGATAATGAGCTTCTGTACGAAATGGAGGGTGGGATGATGCTGAATGAAGTAATTCCATATTCCATTATGTTCATCATTAACGACGTGCTGGGTTTACAACTATACACGAAAAAAACTAAAATTTGTGTATGAAGAAGTCATATGCGACCATAGCAATAGCATTTCGTTTTCAAGGCCACTAAAATATTTGTTCGTGTACCTCTAGCAGCAAATTATCTAAGGTGGGAATAGAGAAACCTAAATTCCATTATAACAAGTACTCTAACTGAGCATCTAAATGAGCATCTAACAATGTGAAAAATAGCGTAGGCTAGAATACGTGTTTCTCTATATATTTAAGTTTTTGTAACTTCCTTTATTCTTTAATTCATTGAACTTGAAATATAATTATCTTCGTATTTTGATACGTTCTATGAAAGATATGCCAAAGCTAAAATAATTGAGCCTTAGTTTACTGTAGTTTAAATTATGATATGCTTTGCCTTTTTCCATTAGGTCTGTACATGTCATAAATGTAATTCACACTTATGAATATTTCTCAGCTAAAGTGAAATTTTCGGAAAAGTTACCGGGAAAAATAAAGCAACATCTGTACATAAAACTGTGTCTAGCTGGTGAATTGAAAAAGTAAATTCAGAGAACCGGAAAAGCGATGTCCTCAAGTACTTAAAAACTATTGGAAATAACTCTGTATCCGGCCATTAATGTCCCGAAAAAGCTAAATTGGACTTCTCTTCTGCAAGAAATAACTGTTTGGAAACATGATTAAACTCAAACTTCGTTGAGAATGAAATCAATAAGAATTAACGTTAAACAAATGAAGAAAAATGACAGTACAAAAATAAGAATACCAAAACCATAATTGGGCAGAACGAAGTTTTAGGCATATGAAATAGAATATACTGAAAGGTTGTATGTAACTAAGAGTCAACTGTATATTCTAAATGTTAAAGACGAATAAATAGTAAGTGAAATTATGAGAGGTTTACAATATTGCGGAGTGAGTTTGAGAAAGCGTTTGATTATTAGAAATGGTATGGTAAGTGATCCAGGTACGCCAATAAAGTCGATTAATAATTTGGGATGTTCCGATTTTGTAATAAAATATATGATACGAGAGGATGGACAAATTACTTCTGAAGTAATAACGATCCCTTTGAAAAACAAAATTAGCATTACATCATACAAGGTATACAAAACCATTAGTCTGACACGAATACAGCAAAAAAAACCTCCAAATACTATTCAAAGAGGCTTTGATAAAACATTTTATATTTTAGATATACTATTTTTTAAGTGCTAAAACACTACCTCGTAAAATTTTACTATTATTCACTAATTTACTATTATTATTTACTATTACTATTATTAAACACATCTTCGAAATAAAATAGAAATCAAGTGTGCAGTTTACTAACTGCACTTACAAATCCAATAATAAGTGTGGCACATAGTTGATAATATGGTGATTATAGAGAAACTCATATGCAACTATCACCCTCACTCCATCCCGTTGAGTTCTTGTTCATTTGCTTAAACCTTCTGCAAGCTCGTACTACGTACACAGGGTGCGGAAAAAGTCCCGGAACGGTCAAATACTTCGCAAAATATACACATCAGCAAAACAAACAAATAAACAAAAAAGTGTTAAATAGTTTTGAAAAAGCTAATCCAATGATACCAACGTCCTATCCCCACCCCATTCGGGGGTACGAGGGGTAACTTAAAATTTTTAAATGAAAAGCCCTATTTCTTATTGCACATTTGAATTTTCCAGAAAAAAAAAAACAGTGGTTTAACCTAGAAATGAAAACGGTGCCTTTACGGATGGCGCTTGAATCGACACACGAAAAAAGGAGGTTACCAAAACGTTACGAAATTGTAAATTACCAGTCTCATACTCTCTGCCCATACGGTTGACGTACTGGACTGCAGGGTCAGAGGTCCTAAGTTCGATTCTCGCGCAGAGTAACATTTTCGTGTGTATTTTTTTAACCAAATAATGAATTCATACATTTTAACTTCGATAAAAATAATGTATTTTCCCATAATTTACGATGTTGCACGAAAATACAAACTGCGCTAAAAATAGTTTGTTTTTGTTGTAAATAACCCTATGAACTATAACCCTATTACTAAGAACTACTTCATAAAGCTAGTTTGCAAAACAATTATCCAAATTTGTATGTTATGTAACTCGAATAAAGTACTGGAGTTAAAACGTATGGACTTATTATTTGGGGAAATAAAAAAAAAAAAATAAATAAAAAAAAAAAAAAAGCAAAGAAAGGAAAATGGTTGTCTTGAGCGGGAATCGCTGACTCCACAGTCCAGTACGCTAACCGTATAGCCACAGACTACAAGACTGATAATTCACATTTTCATGTTTTGGTACCCGTCCTTTTTTTGTATCGGTTAGAGTGCAATCCGTGAAGGCACTATTTTTAGTTCTAGGTCAAATCACTCCCTTTTCTCTGGAGAATCCAAATGTGCAATAAAAAGTGGGGGTTCCCATTTAAAATTACCCTCGTACCCCAAAAGGGGTGGGGATAGGGTGTTGCCTTTGGTATTATTGAATAGCATCTTTTCTATAATAATAATAAAAAAAAAAAAACTATTTAACACGTATTTTCCTTTGTTTCTGATGTGTATATTTCGCGAGATATTGGATGGTTCTGGGACTTTTCGAACCCTATATATTCAACAAGATGTTCCTACAAAATTATTGGAATAAAATATATGGATTACCGAACTACACTCTCCCGCTCTCAATTTTTAAATTGAATCATATCATGCTGCAGTTACAAGGGTTGGATTTTCAGTAATGGCAACATTGCTATACATATACTCGGGAACAAAGCAATCTATTATAATTCATACCAGCGGTAGGTTAGAAGCCGACCCTTTCTCAGAGCACATGAACTCGCCTGCCCTCCCCTCCATGTGCGCGCAGCGCCAGCAGTTCTGAGTGAGTGCTAGTGGACTACAGTCACACTGCGTGAGTGCTCGCGGAATACAGTCATGTTCACGAAGCAAGATCAGAGGAGCTGGTTGAAAATTGAATGTGCTAGAGGCAGAAATGCAAAACAGTGTTACGAAGTATTGCAAGATGTTTGCGGTGCAAGTGCATTACCATACAGTGCAGTAGCAAGGCAGGTCAAAGCCTTTAAAAATAACAAAATGTCACAGACATGCCTCGCTCCGGTCATCCTTCTGTAAGTGAAGATGATGTGCAGAACGTGAAAGCGTTAGTGCTAGCGGATCGGAACGCTACGATTCGTCAATTGGCCAACGATACAGAACTAGCGCATTCGATTGTGCTGGGAATTCTGAAGAAGAACCTGGGATTGCGTAAAATCGCCTCAAGGTGGGTTCCACGTGATCTGACTGAACACAAGTGGCTGCGATATGATGACGCTCGAACACACTTGGATCGGTATCAACGTGGAGGTGAGGCCTTCTTACGGCGGATCATTGCTATTGATGAGACCTGAGTCAGAGCGTACGAACCACAGCTGAAACGGCAATCAAACGAGTGCCATCATCTTGGGTCACCGAGAAAAACAACAGTTCCCAACCAATGTGAAAGCTATGTTCATCATTGCATATGACTGGGATGGTGTAATCATAAACCATACCGTTCCTCAAGGACACACCGTTAGTGCAGAGTACTACTGCAATTTTTTTTTTTTTTTTTTTTTTTTTGGAAAACAATCTGAGAGCAGCTGTAAGACGAAAACGACGCCACTTCATGACGAACCCACCCATCATTTTGCATGGCAATGCAAGGGCACATTCAGCAGGTGCGGTCACTGATTTGTTCCATCGTTGGGGCTGGGAAGTGCTGTATGCCCCTCCCCCCAGTATTCTCCAGATTTAATTCCCTGCGACTACGACCTCTTCCCGAAGACGAAGGAACCACTTCGTGGGACACACTTCCGTACAATTGATGATCTCCTCCGGGTGACCGATCACTCCATCTGCACTATCCATAGATTACGCACTACCAACGATTCCACATCGCTAGGAATACGTGATTCACAATGCTGGTGATTACATCGAAGGCCTGCAAAACTTGGGACTTTGTAAGTACTTTTCAAGATATACCGTTGTTACCATTACTAAAAATCCAACTCCTGTATTATGGGAACATTTATTTACAAAATATGAACAAAATTATGAAGGCGTTTTCGGAAAACTTTGCATCGAAAAGAATTGATCTCCAAGTGCAAACTACCCCTTGTGCATTTCTTCATGATAATTTATCCATGCCATGCTATAGATTTGTTAAAGAAAAGTTTATTTATGAAATATAAACAAAATCAACGGAATAGTTTTTAAGAGAATTATCTGGAAAAAAATTCAACTCCTGAAAGTAAGGCTATATCTGGTAAACAGTTTCATGCAAAATGACTTATATTGTATTGTAGGTTCGTTAATAAAACACTAGTTTATTAAATATGGACAAAATCCTGTAAGTGACTATTGAACAAATCGTCCATAAAGACCTCACCTTCAAGAGTAAACTAGATCATTCCCAGAGAAACGACTTACACTACATTACAGTGTTGTTAATAAAGTATTACTTATGAAGTAAGAACAAAGTCACCTGAATCATGTCTTACAAAAACTCATCCCCAAGAAAAAACTACCCCTTGTGGACATATTAATGTGAAATGTTCCATGTTGTGTTGGAGGTTCGTTAACAAAACATTTGGAAAACATTAACAAAATTCTAAAAAGTCGTTGAGAAAATCGTCCGTAAAGAACTCATTCCAAGAGTAAACAGCCCTTTGTGTACTTTTACAAACATAATAACTTGTCGCACTCTATGATTTTAGATGAAAAATTTATGAAATATAAACAATTTGTATGACTCATTTTTGAAGAAATAGTCCACAGAAAATCCAACTCCAAAAATAGACTATACCTTGTAGACTTTTTCATGGTTAACGAATTATGTCATATCATCGGGTTGTTAATAAAACGCTTCGTTATGAAATATGAACGAAACCGTCTAAGACGTTTTTAGAAAAATTGTCCATAAAAAACGCACCCCAAAGCGTAAGCTATTCTTTCTGGATTTTTCGCAGACAAGCGATTTACGGAAATGCTGATTCATGAAAAAATACTCGAGAAAATCACATTTTAACTTTTCTTTCCCTTTGGTAACTTATCCTTATTTTTAGAGTGAAAGAAAATTAGAACCCTACCCCATGGAGAATCTTATAAAAATCTTAAGTTTAAAATTGGATCCAGGTAAGCTGAATGATATAGCTTCTAGATTAATATAAATCAGAACGAACGGATGGACAATAAATAAATAAATATAAACAAAAAGAATAAACGGTACGTAGGAGCCATGAAACGTGCAAATCCGTTGAAATCCCCAATTTGGATTATTTCACACTCACCATATTTTCTTCTCTCCTATCGCCGCTCGAAAGTAAAAATTGTTCACTGAACTGCGTAGCTTGAATGTTCCCATGCTCTAGCTGATTGATAGGGAAACTTTATGTACAGATCGTCTTGACAAATGAAATATACACGTCGTTATGCGTTCTGTTCATATTATACTTCATAAATGACTATTCTCTAACTTCTCATTTTGCTCTATCTGTGATAAACATTTTCTTTTCTTTGCTTTTTCCCTTTGTTTTGTTTTGCATATTTAAAAAAAAATGTGTATTATAAGTATAGTGCATTTATTCATGATGTAGATAATATGATAGTGCAATGATGCATATGTTGTTCTACATGTCCTAGCAATGCTTTTGAGACATAAAATACCTAGGTGTAAGCTACTCGCAAATACTGGTATGATTTAGTACGCTGATGACATGGCTTTCATTGATCCTGCCAGGTTCATGCAAAATAATAGTCTCTTACTCTAGGAACATATAGTGGTGTTCTTGATGCTCAAAGTAAAATCTTACAAATAACGCAACTAAAACTCCAAACATAGTTTTATTCTGGAAGAGCTATAAATAAAACTCATCTCTAAAGGCTTCATACATCAAAGCCCTTATTTCTTGAAACCATGCAGAATTCCATGGTGGTGATATGAATAGCGTACGCGTCTTTGGAGTGGGGACCCGTGTTCGATTCCCGGCGGGAGCTCATGTGGTTCCGGTACCACTTTATGCTATAAGCCCACGTCTCATATAGCCTCAAAGTTGAATGGGACACTAAACTCAAATTCAATCCAATTTAATTGAAATCATGTATTGACTCGTTCTGTTCCCGTCCCACTTACGCCCTTAAATATTCTATTCACACTTTTATTGCTATATGTTAACCCTCACCAAATTTATCTTAACTTTCTGAAAAAAAAAAAAAAAAAAATAGTTTGCACAGCTATCAACCTAACATATTTTCATCATGCATTGCACAATGAATTTCTTCATTTCCCTTCATCAGTGTAAAACAGCTTAAACTAGAATGACAACTTTTGCCGCACAACCTCATTTTCAGTTTCACCTTTCCTCACAGTATCTCTTTCTAAAAAAGAGAGTATAGCCTTCTGAAACGTTGACAGCATTCACACTATATAATGCACGTAACTCTACAAAGAAAGAAAGAAAAAGTCGTAAAGGCTGATCTCCACGAAAGAAGGGTGGCACTTATTTGGTCCCTATTGATCCATGAAAATTCACTTGCTACCTGCAACTTGTCTCACTGATAGAGAAAGAAAAGAAGAAAAAAAGAGGAAAAAAATGTTCAGGCAACCTTTATGCTACTACAACTAATGAAAACAGTTTGTAGTATGCAACCACGCACACAACTATTTTCTAACTGACTGTCAGTGTTATATACCTAGGTATAGAAATACAAGTAATATATATACATGGCTTATGTACAAATACAATTTCGCATACTTTATTCATACTATTGGTACTACGTGAACTTTTCCTTTTCTATATACGTGTTACACACGTCAAATGTAATAAGTAAAAACAAATATTGCCAATAAACGATGATAAAAGAAAATCGGTATAAAGCAGAGTCGTGTTATATACGGAACAAAATTCTCGTTTCATCAGGCTCTACCTTAAGTTTCACTATTTACTTAAATGCAAATTTTTAAATATCTTACTTGCTAAATACAAGTGAACACTAGCACTCAGTTATGGTAAAAGATCTCCATTAAATCTGTAATCTTGGAACTCCATCAAAGCGAAAAAAAACTCCACGCTGACAATTGTATTGGTCTTGGTAGAAAGATGTCTTTTCCCGGTGTACAACTACTCTCGTCAACTTTACCTCGCAATTAAAGACAAGCGAGATGGAGTTGGCGAAGGAAGTAGTACATGGAAATATTCTTCAATGTAATCGAACTATCTGAACTACATGGATGAAGGAGTAAAATATTTACAATAGTTGAAAATGGTAACATCTTAACACATTAATAAATTACTGACAGAATACAAAATAGTTAATAATTACACACGTATAATTACAAAATAGTTAATAATCAATGTGATTAATATATGATATTTTACAAGACCATGTATTAATTAAAACTAGCTGCATTTTGAATACAATAAAATTAAGATCACCTACTTTACACATACAACTTTCAACATTGTTAGGAACTAAAACTTACAGCAGTAATTTTCAACAATGTGCCGTGAGAACGTGAAAATGGTAAGAAACAATTAATACTACAAATCAATAGTAAAGATAATTTTGGTCATTTGGAATTCAAGAGCATGGTAACTATTATCATTATGAAATTATGCATATGAATTCTACCTACCTAGTCTTATTACGAAATCATTATAATTTCACGCAGAATATGATACCAATATAAACATGAATACGAAAATTAAACATCACAATGAATACTTAATACAATCCGGTAAAAGTCAAAAAACTAAACTTAAAAAATCTACTCTATATACCCCCCCCCCCCCACACACACACAGACAAGAATTTCATATTACCATAAGGCTACACTTATTACTGCAGTTCATACGTCTTCCTAATTTACTAACGCAGGAAATTTTAAAACTATCGTTTAAAATAACATATAAATTGGTGAAAGAAGACTCATCTTTGATTTCAGATACGGGTATACAGCCAATATTTTTTCTTTCTCTGTCATAAGAACCTTTTTTTTTTTTTTTTTTTTTTTTCATTCTCATGTATCCATGATGGAATTTCTTTTGCTCTAACCCTCTGCGAGTATATAGGTATACGTATGTATACACAAAACTATTATCAAATCATTTTAGATTAATGTTTACATTTGAATTGTGTGTGTGTGTATCGCAGCATTTTAAATTAACCCCTTTAAGAGTGGTAGAATGGTTAAAAATCGCTACTTCATACTCTTATCACTAATTATATCTGCTACAAAACTGACAGATATATGTAACTAGCTTACTTTTAGGTCATGCCAAACTGATCTTTTCATGATCATCTTTCACGGACAACTACATTTTACTATCAAAGATGAGTCTGAGTAGCGAAAACAAATTTGAAAATACTGATGAATATTTGCGAAACCAGGCAGCAAACTGCAAATCTAAAAGAAATACATAAAAATATAAGTCGTTACTAAAAACTTAAGTATTAAGTCTGGTAAAGCTCGGTAGAAAGGGAAGAAAAGAGAAAGGCTATACCGGGGAGAAAAGAGCCAGGGTATACTATTAGTCACCTACCCATTTTATTCTTCATGCCTTGTTATCTACAACTACGTCTAACATTACCAGGCGGAATATCAGATTTAAAATAGTGTATTTTCAACGAACTTAAAGTTCGTTACTGAATTCTCTATGGCTGTGTGTGTCTGTCTGTCTGTCTGTTATTTGCGATTTTTTCAATTTTGAACCGTGAATTTGATAGAGCTTCATAAACTATCAGAGAAAGTGATTTAATTTTTCGCGTCACTCTTACCGTTCCCGAGATATTGGCCAAAAAATGGCCGACTTCCAGAGATTTAAGGAGCCATATCTCGGGAACCGTAAATCATCGAGAGATCATATTGGTGTTGTTCATTACCTAAGAGAATGGTGAACATTTGGTATCAAATAGTAACCGATGGCCACTGGTTTGGCCAATGGCCAGTTGTACAGTGGCCACCAATTAATATCGGTACCAAAATGCGTACCATCCTCTTAGGTATTGACTAACACCAATACCGTTCCCGTGATATTGGCCAAAAATGGTCAATTTCTAGATATTTAAGAAGCCATAGCTCGGGAACCATAAGTTGTGGAGAGATGATATTGATGTCAATCAATACCTAAGAAGATGGTGAACATTCTGGTACCAAATAGTAACCGATGGCCACTGTGCAACGGCCACTGGTTTGGCCGATAGCCAGTTGCCCAGTGGCCACCAATTAATATTGATACGAAAATGTGTAACATTCTATTAGGGATTGATTAACACCAATATCGTCTCTCTATGACTTACCATTCCCGTGATATTGGCCAAAATGGCCAATTTCTGGATATTTAAGGAGCCATAGGTCGGGAACCATAAGCTGTAGAGAGATGATATTGACGTTGACCAATACCTAAGAGGATGGAAAAGATTTTGGTACTAAATAGTAGCCGATGGCCACTGTCCAACTGAACCACTGGTTTGGCCAATGACCAATTGGCCAGTGGCTACCAACTAATATCGGTACCAAAATTTTTACCATCCCCTTAGGTATTGATTAACATCAATGTCATCTCTCTATAACTTACAGTTCTCGTGATATTGGCCAAAAAATGGCCAATTTCTAGATATTTAATGAGCCATAGTTCGGAAACTATAAGTTGTAGAGATATGATATTGATGTTGATAAATACTTAAGAGGATGGTGAACATTTTAATACCAAGTATTAACCAGTGCCCACTGATTAACTGTCTACTGGCCAACTGGCCACCGTTCCCCAGATATTGGCCAAAAAAGTTCAAATTTCTAGATATTTAAGCAGCCATATCTCGAGAACTGTAAGTCATAGAGAGATAATATTTTACTAATTTTTGCGAGAAAGAGAAGAAGGTGTAGATAAAGAGATTTACTTTTACATCTAGGAACAATGACAGTTATCCTTCCCGCTCCATCTCTCCATTCTTTGTAAGTTCGTTCTGGCAATGCTCATGGAGCATTCTCAACTGGTTTAATATTGGAAGCATTAAATGAAATAATTTTCTTTCATCACGTTCGGGTCTAGCCGTAATTTTCTTTCAGTATGTTTGAGTCTATTGCAAACAGCTTTCGAAAAGTTGAACTTTTTGCAGTTACTACGGTGTAGGACGCAACAAAGTTAAAGTAACTTATGAAGTTTACGACTACATAATTATCACTTTATAAATGTAAATATTTATTTATTACAAACATTTATTGAGCAATTTACACCCCTTTTCGTCACTCAGGCCATGTGAAAAGTAGATCAAACCTCATCTACTGCAAATAGAGACTGGCCAGAGTATACCACACGAAAGGCGAGAACGCTAACCTCTTAGCCACGAAGAAGCTCACAGTTAAGATGAGTTCTAAATATAACACAACATGACGTTATACTAAATTAATAACTGTTATGAACTATTGATTAATTACAAATAAAATACATCAAGGAAAAGGAAAGCTCAAGAATTGATGGACGGTTAACTGGAAACGCCAGTGGAGAAGCTATTTGCCCTGTCACGATAAGAATCTACAATATTCTCAGCTGACCAGTGTAATTATTGAGGCATTTCTCTTAACATTCTATTAACAAGACTACGCAGATGAAATTATTGGAGATTATCAGTGTGGATTTACGGAAATCGATCAACTATCGACCAGATATTTACTATTCGATAAATACTCGAAAAGAAATGGGAATATATTACTCAGTACATCAGCCGTTTATTTAAAAAGGATTACGACTCGCATAGGAGGGAAACTTTGTACGACATTCTTACAGAATTCGGAATGCCGAAAAAACTCGTTAGCTTAATTAAAATATGTTTAAATGAATCCCAAAGTAAAGTCCGAGCAGAAAAATTCTTGTCCATGTGCTTCCACATCGAGAATGGCCTGAAACAAGGAGATGCGTTATCGCCATTATTGTTCAGCTTTGTTCCGGAGTACGCTATAATGAAAATTAAAGATAGCAACCAGGCCCTAGAGCTGAATTGTATTCACCAGGTTACGGCGTATGCTGATGATGCAAATTTAATAGGGGATGATAGGAGAACAATAGAAAGAAATGCAGAGTCCTTATTAAATGCTTGCAGCGACATTGGTTTAGAAGTAAATGCAGAGAAAACTAAATACATGGAAGTTCACCGGGATCGTAATATGGCAAATTATGGATGCGTTAAAATATCAAATAATACTTTCGACAAAGTGGATACTTTCAAATATCTAGGATCAATATCACCAGACTAAAATCATAACCACAAAGAATTAAATGTCGACTGAAATAAGGAAATTCGTGTTATTATTCAGTTCAAACTATTTTCTCGTTGCGAATTTAAAGCTTAAAATATATAAAACGATAATCATGCCTGTTGTGTTTTATGGTTGTGAAACATGGTCGCTTGAGGGAAAAACGAAGACTAAAAGTATTTGAAAATAAAATCCTGAGACTAATATTCGGACCTAAGAGGAACGGGAATGAGGGAAACTTCATAACGAAGAACTGCATAATTTATACGGTTTATTAAACATCGTTACGGTCATCAAGTCTAGGAGGCTCAGGTGGGCAGGTCATACAGCCAAAATGGAAGAAGGTAGGAACGCTTTCAAAGTTTTAACTGGAAATCAAATCGGAGAACGTCCATTAGGAAGACTTAGGCGCAGATGAGAGGACAATATTAAAATGGATGTCGCAGAAATAGGAATACAAAGTAAAAACTGGATCCAGTTGGTAAGGATTGAAGTCAGTGGAGAGCTTTTGTGAACGCGGCATTTAACCTTCGGCCATAGGCCATAGAGAGAGCGAATATATTTAAGTTAAGCACAACTGCATAACAACCATGAGTGAGTGGTTAGCTTTTGCGCTTCTATCGGGAAGTCCGAGATTCAACCCCGCATTCGACCATTTTGACAAAAGTTTTTCTTAATTGTATCTGTGAATGTAGAGTAATGCGTGTACTGTGAGTTCTGGCCGACTTCCTTTCTTATCGTTTTTAAATCGTTGCTATTACTAATTACCAGCAATGACGGATTTGCGAAAGGGGTTAGGGTGGGGATGTCTTACGGTTGAAGCTTGTATCCCGGAATTACAGAATTTCTAAAACAAACGAAATATTTGTTATGCCTTTACTCATAAACTTCAAGCTCTTCTCAAATGAAAATTAGGTATTTTTAGAAAAACTAAATATTAAAAAAAAAAAAAAAAACCCTCCCAAAATACTTTTCTAAATCCGCCACTGATTATCAGTATAAAATGGTGTTCAAGGTTGTATCCGAAGATTATTGCTATATCACTGCACAGCTACAGTAACAAGAATGTGAAAGTAAGCTTTGACAGATATACTGACGAACGTACGCTCTGACGGATATATTGAAAAACAAAAGTTTAACTTATGTGCTAGAAGCTAGAGTAGGCCTACTAATCTCTAGGAAATGAAACACGGATGACTAAAAAGAAATGATGTAGAAAAGAAAAAAATGTCGATAACTCAGAAGTTAAAATAAAGTTAAATATCTTCTACAATTGCCCTCAAATACTACGTACTTTATGTTTAATTCATAAAACATGTGTTCCATCCATCATGATGGTGAAATATAGCATTTAGGTCATGAAATCTTATTTAACTTTAGAGTATACTATAAGAAAGCTATTTAAGTAGAAAAATCATGAAAATGAAAAAAGCCAAAATTTTCAAAATTCTCGTTTTTCCTATAAAAAAAAGGCCGGCTTTTATGTGCAAAAAACCATCGATTCAAAAAACCCGGCTTTTTTGCATCTCTAGTAAAGAATAATCTAAATAGTACTGAAATTGATTCATGTTCAGCAAAAATGTATTAGCAATATAATGATGTTTATGAGGCATGGCCAATTATACAATATTTTTAAATACTAATTTCATGTAATCGCATTTCTATAATTGAAAACTGAAACAATAATGTACCGATAATGAAAATGGATCTTGCTGATCTAAAACGAACTGCACCCAACAAAGTGAGTTTTTGTTATTATTAGTTTTATTTTCGATAAAATTCCACAATAAGGCAATTCCCGTTGACTTGAAACGCATCAAATTTATGTTGCGCTTCGCCGAATTAGTCGTAAATACTGTTTACAATTTACTTTTGTCAGAGAACTGGAAGGTATGATTCATGCAAGCGTAGCTTTCCAGTGAATGTATTGCTTCATATTCGAAACCAAAAGTCTGAATTCTCGATGGTTTCGATGAAGGAAGTATGAGTTTGGATAAGACCTACACAGGGAAGAAATCATAGAAGTACCTACACAAAAGAAGTAAACGCTCGTATAACAAACTTAAAATAACAACGAGAATATAACAGGTGATGTTCATGCACAATTCAATTTCAAAATAAATAAATAAATAAGTAAAAGCTAAAAGGTTTACATTACTACACTCGGCAAACAAATTGTAGCAAGTCAAATCAAAACAAAAGCACTAATGTCAAAAATGCAGTAGGAAAGAGGTGTTTCATTTTGCAGTATCGCATATTCAGAATAAAGTTAATGGAAATCATTAACCGCCCACTCAAAATAGAGTTAATCGTGTGTCGAAAATATATTAGTGAACCTTATAAACTGCGTTTAGAGATACGTAATAAATTTATATTATGAATTATATATAGATAAATATATATGAAGTTACAATCGAGGAAAGCACAGGTCAAGTTTACAATATAATGTAAATGTGACACAGGATGGATAAACTGACTTGTGCGCCATACTGTATACATACAAAAATTACATACATACATAAACAACCCAAACATCAGTAAATAAACACTCAAAAATACACAGAACGAACCATTCCTGATACTGGAGTTAGTACTTAGTGGAGCCCCTTTTGCAGCACGTAGAACCTTATTTTTACGTGGCATTGTATCCAGCATGTCACCAATGACATCCTGTGACGGGAGGTAACATTATTCACAGAATGCCCTAAGTACCTGTTGTTTGCGGTATGTGTGGTTATTTGTGCAATTTTAGTTGTAGGAAATGCTAACAATGTTATACAGAATTAATGTCCGGGCCGTGACAGTGTTCGAACCAGGGGTGTAACTACTATGGCGCGAAAACCCACAATGCGGAGGGGGGCGATACTTCCAAGGGGGCCCTTTACTCTAGCGTTCTGATAGGTTGAATCAACTTGCTTTTCAGTTTTGTATTAGTTGGCAATTTCTTCCATCCTTACCTTTTTTCGGCTATCTTTGGGAGGCTTGATGTGTAGGTCAAACACACCGCGAACAAAAAAGAAGGAATGTCGGTCCGGTCGGCTTTTATAGGCTATATATTTTCCTTTGGCGGGTTCCCAGTTACATTGTTATTTTACAATTTACTTCTTTGCTTGATATAGTATCGAAATTTTACTTTTTGTTTCCTGCCAATATAACTCATCTCACTGATGACGAAATTCTGACAAGGCCACAGATACTTCAAACAACTTACAGTTGTGATATTGGTTTTTCGTTTCCGATGGAAGTAATTTGCTTAGTGAAACAGCTGAAATCTGAAATACACAGCTGATAGTTAAGAATTCTGTGTTTGACTCAACACCGCTTTTAATTGTGAAATATAAGTCATTGGCGTCTAGCTTTTCAGAACTTATTACCGCGTATTTGTTGCTTTTGACACTCCTTGTCTCTGTCAGTTTTGCAGAGAGGTCGTTCTCAAAATTGAAATTAATAATAATAATATTAAAAGCTTTATGAGAAGAACAATGGACCTAAATAGATTAAGTAATTTAGCACTGCTCTCAATAAATGCGGAACAAACTGAAAAAAATGGATGTACGGGAGTTAGTGAACGATATTGCTAATATGAAAGCAAGAAGGAAACCATTCAATTAATTCCTGGTACTCTTCATGAAGACTGACGTCACTAACTGCAAAGAGGTAATCCATCTTCCATTGTGAAGCTTATTGAATAAATTATAACAAAGTGGTTTCCATTTATGAAAATTTAGGCCTAGTAGTTCAATATTTACAGATACAGGGAAGCAGGTCCGCAACCAGCCACAGAGGTTTGGAGAGCCATAAATATGTTAGGGGGCCCAAGTCATTAAAGATTCTCTTACAAATAACTAAATTGTGATTTTTGTATTATTAATAACATTTTCTGTTGAGGACTGAGGGGCCACGAAAAGTTTAGGGGGACCAGGCATCCTAGCCCCTATTGGTTTCGGGTCTGCAGGGAAGTATGGTTATTTATTATATCTATCATTTCACACACACAAAAAAAATGTTAAGGCGGGGGTCCTGGGTATTCCCTTGCGGGGGAAGGGGGGCATAAAACGTAGTTACGCCACTGGTTCGAACTCAATTTTGTTTCTTTCAGTGGGTCTGTTCACTTTAAAGTATGACATAGTGCTCCGTCGTCAATGAATTGGGAGGGGTCCCACGACAGTTCGATTGTTTCAAAGAAGAGTTGTAATCCATTTTCCTGCACCTCAATGTATATATCACAGTATCGACGTACCGATCAAAGAACGATGACCGTCTTTTCACACTGTACCCAAAACCATGACAGTCAGCCACCACGCCATATTTCAACGTAAGATGGTACAATTCTGGTGAATTGTGTCCTGTTGATTGTTTACACACTCACTGTCAATGGCCGTCTGAGCATTGGGAAAGTTTGCTTTCAAAGAAGTCCTATGGCTTGTTGCGCATGATGGTGACTCAGTTGTGCCTCCATGTCTAATGTGAGCAGACGCTTGTTTCTAGCGACGTATCGGCATATTTCTTCACTGTGAAAATACCACTGAACAGTCCGTATTGATCTGTCAACTTCAACTGCAATGTCATTGGGAGATTTAGACGATTAGGTCATTGTACTCCGAATGACTCCAGATCGGGTTCCGCTTGACCCAACCTTGTGTGTAGCATGTTTTTCTATCCCATTTGAACTGCATTAAATTCTGTTAGCAGGTGCTAATGCTGTATCTAATACAGCACTGATGGTGCGCTGATTTCTACAACACTTTCTTCGGCACCTTACAACCACATACGCACAACATGGTGCTACTTGCACTGCATCCTCATACCATCATTACGCCATATGTGAGTGTTTATTTATTTACGTTAGGGTACTCTACACATACATTTATATACAAATAAGAACTACATACATCAATGGATCGGAATCTAAAATAGCATTCAATTAGATGTTCTAATATATTAGTGCTTTAAAAACTAATTTTTCAAGACAGATTTCTCATATATATGCGGATATTTAATTATCTAAGAACGCCAAAACTTGTAGCAATTCGTTTTCTTCTTAGTTCGCTTATTATGTCAAACTAACTCCGTTAATTTGACCATCTTCAATATATTTGTCAAGACTTAGTTACTGCATCCACTAGTTCCTGGAACAATGACATTAATTTCTGAGGCATTCCCAAAATATTAACTGGTAACTGAGTACCGCTCAGAAAATATATATGGAAAACGTCGTGACACTGTTTGCAGAGTTTTCGACTTTTTGTGTCCTTAAAATAGATAAACACTAATTTCAAAAATGATCGCACTCCCTACAACAGAATCATAAAACTCGTGTCAAGTTCTTTATAGTGGTAGGGGAAGCTCTGTCATTAAATCATTGTGCTAATGGTATATTCCAATTGTTTGTTTCCTCTTAATGACTGCAGTCCCTTTACATATATATAACTGACCACATCTTATTGTAAATGAAGGAAGATGTGCTATTAAAACATTAAAATTAATGTTTAATAATTATTTTCCAAATTATTAAAACTTATGATCACGTGACATGGCTATTTTGTCGCTTAAAAACCGATTTCCTTTTAAATACATTAGTAGCACTAAACAATATCCGTCTAGCCTAAATTCATAGAGATTGCCACCTGAGGTTTACAGTGCTATGCTGAGACATGTAAACACATGGTATTATAAATATGAAAGAGGGAAGAGAAAAGATTATGAATGGTGGTCTTGAGTCAATCAGCAGAGAATGTATCACACCGTTTTCAAAGTTGTTGAGTCATGAAGTGTCCGAATTTCACGCATCACAAAAGAACAGACTCATGAAATGGGGTGACAATACTAAAATTTACAGGATGATCACACTGAAACGTGGAATCACTTTCGCGTTAAAGTATTATTTCAAGTATTCAGAAGTAACTGTATTCAAGTGTTCACAACTCTTTTTTTCCTGAGAAACCTTCGAATGTCAAATATTTAAGCTTAATACCAATCGGTTAGATCCTGTAAGATAAGGGAGACAATGTGCGCAGACCAACGATGTGAAATAATCGGCGGAATGACAGCAAAGTGAAAGGAAATGTAAATTCTCTAGAATTCCCATGGCAACGGTATTTCCTTTGCCTTATACATGTCCTGGAAAAAAACATTAAAACTTTGCACCAAGGGAAGCGCTCTACTACTCAGACTGTCACTTCACTTCTTAAAACTTCGAGAATAATTTGGTTGCTAGCAAAAAGTCCACAATTAAAACACTAACTGCAGCTTTGACAAAAGAATGCTTGGTTTCTCTTAGTATTTTCCTTCTACATGCTGTAAGATAGCCTATGTTCTAAAACTATATTCTTTAATCTACAATAATAATAATAATAATAATAATAATAATAATAATAATAATAATAATAATAATAATAATAATAATAATAATAATAATAATAATAATAATAATAAAACAACGACAAACTTCATTACGATATTTCAAACCTAAAATTCCTAGGTAGAAAAAGGAAAGAAAAAATACAAAAAGAAAAATATCGAGATCAAAACCTAATTATGTAGTAAGTCAGAATAAACAAAACTCATGCTCACAAAATGAACACTGAACATCAGCAAACTATTACTACAATATCAAACTATTACCTTGCTGCCATTATTGTATCTCCTGTTGTTAAACCTGTCTACGCAAGCACGAAGTGCACATTCCTCAGCTTGAAAATCCCACGGACGAGCATCTAAATCTGTAACAGGACAAACGTATTCCTTTAATTTATATAGCAGCTACCTACACTTTGACATTTCATGGCACTAATAGAAGTTACTCTTATTCATTATTTCAAACAACATACGAATAAACATACTGTTCCCATTAATCCAAAATTTGACGGTCAGATTGAGATTTTTCAACACAGCCACATTCCGCCTCAATTTTCTAGTAAGACGTTTTTAATCTGCGCATCAACTGATTGTGAGTCTTCTTTTAGCTAGAATACTAATTCAACAGACCCTGCATCCTTATTTACGAGTACAAATCAAAAAGTACTTAAGTAAATTTTTCACAGGAAACCACAAATGTAGTCATAAAAACTAAAATATACATTTTCAAGTGTATTTCTCTATTTTTCTACAAAGTAGCTATTGATATTGAAACATTTGTTTCAACATGATACCAAGTTTTTGAAACCCAAATAGTAGTAGTCATTCAGATAATCGAAAAAACGTCGACACATGACTGTGATATCAACACTGACGCTGCGGAAGCCATGGCTGGCAAAGTGTTCCTCTAATGGTCAGAAAAGATGAAAATCTGACTGCACCTGCTCTATACTCTATGCTGAATGTATCAGAACTTCAAAATTTCGAGACTTGAACATTCTTGAAGCAACATGTGACGCGTATTGTAATGCAGAGTCGTGACGGCCTCGATAGACTTTGCGTAACGTTTTCGGCGCAGAGCAACTCACAGACGATCCAGTGTGGCGCACTACGCAGCAGCATTAAAGAATTGTCCTTTTACTACAAAACCAACAAGAATTACACCCAAAGACGATAAGGAAAAACTTTCTTGGGGATGACGTTGTTTTCAATTTTTAGAGTAAAGTGAGTTTGCTTTTACACCAGACCCTAGCGTTTTCGTTCTAAAGAGTAATGAAATAACCATTATTCGTCACTGGCAACAATGCGGTCGAGGAATGTGTAGTACCCAAAAGCAAGTCTTTCAAAACGAACAGAGTCGCGTAAAATTTATTTACCTAATTTCTGATGCAGATTCATTCTCCATAATCTATTCTCGTGTCTCTACAAGCCACATATACCTCGCATAGCATGGTCACATAAGAAACTAAATGTTCCTGTTGCCATTCTCGATGTGCATATACGCCTTGAACAAGAACATAATGTGTTTCCTAATTTCTTTTTGTAGTAATATTTAGGTGAGCGAATATCCAGTTCACTTAGAATAAATTCTCTGTAATGAGAGCTAGTTCAGGAAAAAGATTACTTCAGTGAGTTACACAATACTACTGTTATTATTTGGATCTCCGTACTACATATGATTAAATGTCAATTTACGTCAAACCTTGCGCCTGTGCTATATCCAAATTGTGAACAGGTTTTCAAATGTTTTCTCTCAATAAGTTCGTAACATACACAGAAACTTATCAATGTAACCCAAACATCTAGAGTTGGAAATATATAAGATGTCTGGGTTGGAAACGGTGACACGGAGACCACAGCACGGGGCTGTTGATGATAGTGTCTTAGAGCAAACTCTTACTACGTAAGGAGAGTAGTCGAACGTCAGTGTGCAGTGAACTGAGCAGATAGTGATACTTTAAAATGGGTGACACCTCTGATTTCCAAGACGGCAAATTGTTGGCTCTGATTATGGAGTGCGAGCGTCACGAAAGTGGTATGTTAGGAACGTCGTGAGGGACGGTGTCCAAGATGATGACGGCCTACAACATTCACGGCAATATTACATCGGCGAAGAGAAACAGTGGCCGGAAGAAAATCTTTAGTAACAGGTCCTGTCGAGCATTAAAGCGAGTTGTCACCCAGAACCAACATCCTATTACGGTTCAAGTGACGGAGAACTCAAGCAGCATCCCCCATACAACCTGTGTCGACAATCGGTCTGCTGCGAGTTACGTGACACATGCATAGGGAGCCGGATTGCACGAGCGAAGCCGCTGATAAAGAACCGTAATGCTTTAGCACGACGTCAATGGTGCCGCAAACAAGCAACATGGACGACTTGATTACTGGAAGCACGTGATACAGTCGGATGAGCAATGGTTCACCTTATTTCAAACCACGGTCCGTGTTTATGTGTGGTGCACGTGCAAAAACGCGTAAGATACGCAGTGTCTCCGCCTAACCGTGAAACATGAAGAAGAATCTGTGAAGCTGTGAACCGCCAATATCCTGATTTTCAATGGGCCCTTATCCCGATTTTCACATACCGGTCGCGTCACTGCTCGCCATTATGCCACCATTTTAGGGGACGATGTGTATTCTATGGTCTACATGTTGTTTTCGGGTAATGAAGCTATATTCCAGGTTAAAAATACACTCATTCACAGAGCTAGATCTGTTGTGGCGTAATAGAGGAACATCAGATTAAGTTGAACACCTTCTCTGGTCAGCTTAATCCCCGGATCTGAGCATGATTGAGCATCTGTGGTCCGGTTTGGAGGCACAAATCCGGTGCACATCCGTTCCGTGAGAAAGGATGAAGGTGCGTATTCACAACGTCACTGCAAAGAGTACGTACACTTGTGGCGCACCACTTGTTTCCTTTCTCGTTAGTTTTTTTTTTTTTAAGGCCTCGTAGTACCATTCAAAATAAAATTACATTTTTTAGTTTAACATCCCACAATTATGCCCTTTAAGCTCAAGACGACGGATAATTGATGAAAGTGAATGATTTAAAATTGGAACCGGGAATCTAATCCGGAGTCACGTGCACCAAGGGACACGACCAAGTCGCTAGACCAGCCGAGGTGTATGGGGGAGGGGGTTTAGCACAATTTAATTATATTACCGAGGTAAATATAGAAACTTTTTGTGTATTAAAATTCCAAGATTGGGAAAAATGGTCAGAAGCATCCTTTGAGGATAACTGCTTTTCTTTCCTATTTTTGACCCGACTAGTTGTACAACACACCTTACTTGCGATATATCGTTCATTTGTGTTTGCATATTTTCATCATCTTTTTTGAAGTAATGTTGCTCTCCGGGAATAAGATTCTGTAGTAGTTATGGTAATTCCTCAGACACTAAGTTCAGTGAAATCATGTAAATTTCGTGCATCCAATTATTGAGCCTGTATTGACAATTCCGGTTTCCAGATATTATCACTGTTCATTCACTAAATAAAAAGATTTGAGGTTAATAATTCGAAGATTGATCTATAACGTACTTAAATCTGTCTATAATTCTTTTCGTTCCTCAGATTTTTTCTTCTTTAAATCAAAGATTATTTTCGCGAGGGTGAAGGTGATGGCTGTCATGGCAAGGATTGATGTGATGCATATCCTGGTCATAAAGTCTATTTTGAACTAGAAAATTTGCACAACAAATACAATGCAACAATTAGAACGATCTTGCTGAAAGATTCGACCATTGTACTATTTCCTGGGCGCGAAATACTAAACCTATACTAACGATCGCTACCTAACTCAGTATTTAAATTAAAACAGATGACTGTGAGTATACATTTCCTTCATCATAGGTATTCTGCCGTTATTGGCAGGTCAGTTGCCAAAACTCAAAAGCTTCCATCCTCCACGATTTTCAGCTACCCTCCTCTTCTTCCCGTATGATTTTTGTTTTTATACCGTTCATCAATTGTAGCCTCCTTCGCCCATTCCTTTTCTTTCCTACCATCATACTCTTTAGCAAGTCCCTCATAATACAGTTCCTTCTTAGCCAATGTCCCAACCAGTTTCTATTCATGTTTTCAATACTATCTAAAAGTCTTCTTTCCTCCCCCACAATTTCTAACACCCTCTCATTCATTTTCCGCTCGACCCAGCTCATTCTCTTCTTTCTTCTGCACAACCACACTTCGAAAGCTTCCAATCGTTTCTCATCACTTTTACGTACTGTTTATGTGTTTGCCCCATACACTATATTCTACACGAATCATTTTATGAGTCTTCTCAATTCTTTATTCAAGGTCTCACAAAACAGACTTTTCTTCCTCCTAAAGACTTATTTCGCCACTCTTATCATTGCTTTTATTTCACGTTCGTACTTCACACCATCACTAATACTATCTAGGTATCGAAAACTAACCACCTGTTCCATTTTGTTTCCTCTTCTATATTTGACACCGATCGCTTCGTTCCAATCAACATGATTTTTGTCTTTTTAACATTTATTTTCATCCCATATTCTTCGTAGCCCCCCTTGTCACTCATATTCTTAATGACTTTGATTGGCACATTATCTATCCCGGTTGCCTTTCCATTCCTAATCTCGGGCATAGCTTTCCTTAAACCTATCCCGAAGAATACTAAACTCATTATTACCCTCGTGTACTTCATTGTATACTTAAACAACTACGCCACACGGTTTATCCCTATTCTCCTATTCACATGTAAGTCCTTATTTCTCTCGCTGACTACCTTCCTATGCTTATTGTCTACTGTCATTGTAATATCCCCTTGTTTCGTCCAAAATTCCATACTTTTCACCCCCTTGTAAATTTCATCGTATTTGCCAACTCTTTCTAATTCTTCTATGACCTAGCTCTTTTTTCTTTTTTTTTTTTTAATCTTTCCTTGTTCTGTCTGTTTCTTACGTAACTCGTTGTTTTACTTCCTGTACACCTTTTTGCCATCTTCTGTATCAAACAGTTTCCATGCCCTCCTTTCTCTCATTTTCTGCTACATCTATTCTGTAACCCATAGTTTCTTAGCCGTTTTGTGTTCGCAGTAACCAACTACTTCTTCTGCAGCCTGCTATGCAAAGTTTAATTTTCTCCCACCGTCTGTTAGTACCTGCACCTATCTCTTCCTCATTTGAGTATTTTTCTTCGAACTTTTCAACGAGAATAATTCTTACTTATTCGCTTTGCAATTTTTCAATACTCAGCATACATTTTACAGCTGAATATGCACTTTCTTTACCTATCTTCCCCACGCTGTTATTCCCTCGTTATACCCCGGAGATTCGAAGGGGGGGTATTTTACACCAGGAACTATATTTACACCTGCGAAAGACCATTGTACATATGTTCTCTTTCTGCTGTCGGCAAACTACGGAAAAATAGAGTGGTGGTTTCCAGTTGCCTTCCACTCCACAGTATACCAGCCGTTAAAGTCACTCTCACCATGACTGGCACTAATGTTCTAAGTTGCCGTGCCAATCACTATGATTTCCTGCAACTTGGCTACTAAAGAACTGTTGCCTTCGCCCACAACACGCTTCGTCTGGATACTCCATTTAGACCAATTCGGTCGCGATAGCTCTTTTTAGTAGTGAACTACCGCTGACATTGCTCTAAATTTCACTGTAGCAAGCAATCCTCCCCACCCGACACAGAAGTGTCTTCGTAAAGGCGGCGTTTATCGAAGGTTTTTAAATTAAATTTTCAATCTCTTGTAACTTCGTTCATATTTATTCGAAACCCGTCATATCAGGATCATAGTATTAGACACTAATGTACTTCGGATGTGTATTGTCTCTTCTCTCTCATTTGCGTTATTATTGCAGTAGAGACCACCGAGATTTGGATGTCTGTAACACTGTTATGTCCCTAGTTTTCAATACTGAATAATAAATACAACACTAAGTTTTCATTCAACATTTACGAGAGTGGGCTGAAAAGTTTTGCCTGTAATATCCCTCTTACCACGACGAACTCAGAGCGGTACATCAAAACTCTAAAAGAGCTAAAGAATCGACTGACATACATGCAGGCCTGACAATGTAACCTCTCTTCTCCATAACAACACTAGACCGCACAACAGTAACCTGACCACTGACTCAATATTAAAAGCTTGGATACACTGTCCTTCCACACGCTCCCCAAACAGCCCTCATCTTGCACCCATTGTATTTTTCCTAAACTGAAGGAACACCTTAAGGGGACCCACTAATCATCAAATGAGGACGTCCAGCGTGCTGTACAATCGTGTGTCGCTCCGAAGGCAAGGATTACTACCAAGACGCCATGGAAGGATTACTGCACCGTTGGAGGAAGTGCGTGGGAGTGGATGTTTTAACAAGTGAAGCCTAGATACCAAGGCATACATTGTTTATTATTTAATTAAATTATGTTCACTATAACCCAAGATATTAATCAATAAGCTGGCATATTTTATTAGTTTATGAAACGATTAGGTCATTTACACCCCAAGACCAAACTTTCGAAGCACTATCATTTTACAAAGTAATTATATAGGGTGTTTCAAAAAACATCGACAACGATTGGCAGGTAATTCCTGACACCAAAGTAAGACAGAAAGTATTGAATAACCCGGGTGCAGAAATGCTTCTTTTCGGCGCTGACCAACCGAAATATTGTTTAATAAATGCAAAAACAGCAATAATTCGAGAAACAAATTACGGATCGAAGTCGAGTAAAAGGAAAAGTCGTAGATATAGTTGTAGTATATTTAGTCGTAGATACCATTAATGTACAACTGAATGTGGTGCAGGGGAGGCGCAAGGGGGATCCTCAAAGAAACTGCAGAATTCCTGGAGTATATCATTGAAAGTTGAATGGGGAAAATAAACATCAGGTGTGACATTTCAACGAAGAAACATCATAATAATCATACTAGTATACCAACACTTTTAAAATCCGTAAAAAGAGAGACGCACATGTTTGATTCATATGCTTTGGCTCAGTATATAATAGACTTATGGAGGAAAAAACACATCCTTTAATTGTACGACTTATCATTTGCGAAAAATTTTGAAATATTATGTTGCGAGGAAATTCACAGCTCTGTAAGTGTAATTAATAAGAACGTCTTGCAGTTTATGAACAACCCACCAACTTAATTTCTCTTCTCTCTGGTTTTTTTTTTTTTTTTTTTTTTAATCTATTTTTGGTGTGTTTACATACCTGAATTAATGCATAACTGAGGTTCCCATTATACGAAATTTTTACTTTCTCTATTATATATGTTATCTAACTCTCTTTTTCCCTCTTGCTCTTGAAGCTTCCCTAACTGAAGTTTCCTTCATGGTACGTTTCTATCTTTAATGTCCTAATACGTTTGAGATGTCAATGCATTAAGTAAAAAATAAATTTAAGGAGAACGTCAGAAGTGAGACAGGAGGGTGAGTCCCGCCCGCGGTGACGACACTCGTGCAATCAAACATGTTGTATTGCAACATAAGTCAAATAATATAAAACCACTTTTGTTTGAGTATACAAAAATTTGTTACCCACAAAATTTTCTGCCTCACCCCCAAGCTTGCGTCGTCACTGTTAAGAATCCTTCATTAAGTTCCTGTATGAATTTCTTCCGCATTTAAAATACTTTTCATTGAATGTTTAGGTTAAGAAATAGTTATTGTGACTCAATGAAGTAGTCAATACAATTTAGTTAACTGTTGTTGATTAAATAGGTCTTCGAGAATCGATCTTAAAGCGTAAGCTAAATGCTGCACATCGTAATGTAAAACATGTTAATATGATCGGTATCGGATCTAGACATTCTCACATACTGATGTCTAGACCTTATCAGATGTGTATTGAAGTTACCTGTAGTATTTCTAGATGCAGTCCCCTGCCACTACAGTATGTCTTTGCCATCTGGCCTTTAGGTTATTTTCCTTGGCATTTTTCTGTCTCTCCACCATTACAAACTGTCTGAATCGCTTTGTTATCGATGATACGAATCATAATGCTTAAGATTCATGAATCGACTCTACTTGATGTCTTTATACGTTATTCATGCACTTTGTATTTTCTTACAACTAATCAAAAACAGTAGTTCTTAGCCCTTTGAACACTCTGATCTCCTTTTTCCTAGCCCCATACGACCCCTTCTTTATTACAAATGAAAACAATAAAAAAATCTATTAAAAACCTTCGTAATGGCGACCCACCAGGATGTCCATAATCCCTGAAGGGACGCAGACCACCAATTGAGCTTACCGCTTCTGGACAAAGAAAACTACGAATTCTCGATTTTGAGCGTGAGTACTTTTTGTACATTGGTTTATCTATCACACATACCACTTACTCGACCGATATATAAGAGATCCCTCGAGGTTAAGCGGTTAGCGTACGCTTTGGCGTGGGAGACCCAGATTCGATTCTCGGCGGGAGCTCATGTGGTTCGGTTTTCACGTTAAGCTGTAGGTTTACGTCTTATAAAGCCTCACTGCTGAAAGGGGCGTTAAACCCAAAATCAACCGATACATCTATCAGAATTACAGTTATTACTCCGAAGTTCGGCCAGGGTTGCTCAGTGGTAGATTAATTTTACTCACTGGAAATTTGATGGTGATTTTGAAAATGTTGTACAGAACAACATTTTATGGATTCCTAATCCATGAAATACCTGTGAAAAATAATGATGGTCGATTTTAAAAACGTGTAATACTTTACATTCACTTACCAAAGTCGCTGTATCATATTTCTATCGATAACATAAGAACTGCTGTATATATTATTTGAAAGAGCACGCAACCTTTTATTTGATTAAAACATATCGTTAGGTATTTACTGTTACTGTTAGAACTCTACAGAAGGCATAATGCACTTCCATCAACTATCAGGCTCGTTCTGTTTCGTTCAATGTATTGTTTGAAACTGAAGTGAAAGGGAGGCATGAAGGAAAATGTTTAGTATTGAAAGAGTACGTGCCTTTCATTGGAAAGTTATAGGTTCCAACTCCAAAGCTTCCCACCCTATATTTTCAATTCATTTATATAATCTAAAAGCCAGGATGGTTTCTTAATGTAATATATTGACTAGTGATGGACATAAATTTCGATTGTCAGTTCCAATCCAGTTTTGTTTCAAAATCAACTTCTGGTGTTTTTTCACCTCGGTTTTCGACATTCTTTTAAACTAACGTTAGGCTTTCAAACTTTTTTTCTTTTTTTTTTTTTTTTAAAAAAAAGAACTTTTTGCTGTTCAATTACTACAAAATTCACTTGCTCGTTACATTAAGATTTACATTACATTAACATTAAATCCGTGAAACTTGCATAAGTTTTGAATACAACAGAGCCAAAACTTCAAATATTGTATATATATATATATATATATATATATATATATATATATATATATATATATATATATATAAATTCTAATAATACCGAAAACCTGTTTTGTTCAACGTAAGTTTTCTCGAAGGGCGTATCACCTAGGGGGGCCAAGGTGTTAAAAAAATTATGCCAAAAATACAGTATCTCACGATCCCGTAAAAATAGAAAGACGAAACTCGATATATAAACTCCTCATTAAAATAAGGAGACACATGCACCAACGTTTTTGAAAATTTTCAAGGGGGTAGGGGGGACATTTTCTATACAAGTGAGTTTCGTTTCACAGTGTGAGACTACAGCAGACTTCCAAACTATGCAAATTCAATAATCAAACTTGAAGTAGTACATCTACAAATATTGGTTCCAATACAATAATAAAACAAGACAGAACCTGTTCCTTGGACGCTAAATCCATATCAGAAAGCATTACTTACTATCTCTTCTGTAGCGATAGATGTTGAAAATGAAATTGGTTAATTTGAACCATTTTCGGTTTGAATAGAGGTTATCAGAGGAAATGGAAAATATTCTTGGGACATTGAATCGATTGCAAAAACCACTTCTAGATATTTCTTACCGTTTATGTTCTATGAAAATCAATATTGAAACTGGAAGTAGTAGTAAAATTTGAACAACTTCCACTTTCGGTAGAATATTGTGGATTGTGATGGTGCGTTCTCTTAAAAGAATGGAACGATTGTAGAAAATCATTTGTGTCTATCTATTACCATTTTTGTTCTATGACGATAAACGCTGAAACCGGAAATACTTAATTTAAACCCCTTCCGGTTTGAAGAGATGGTTAACAGAGGAGACAGAACTATTCTTGGGATGTTGAGTCAATTCCAAAAATCGCTTCTCGATAGCTCTTACCGTTTTCGCTCTGATACCTGTCAACGGACGAACGGACACAGCCGTTCTATTGGGTGGTCCAAAAGTGTAGAAACACACTATGAAGTGGTAAACGTTCAAAACATAAGAAAAATAACAATGTAAATGGGGATAAGGATGAAGGAAATGTTATGTTTTTATCACATTATTGGCATGGGCTGTGAGGGGTGGGATGGGAAAGGGGTAACATGTAAAAATAATCATGTACACTTATTGTAAACGTGCTACTTGCATATTCTTTGTGGCACGGTAATGAAAAAAAAAAAAAAAAAAGTGTATATTCATTGGTTTGGGGTAACAAACTTCACTCAGCAGCATGCGGATAAACTGGCTCTTTCAATACAATGGACTTTTTCCACTTTATTTTATTTTTTTATTTATTTACTAGCATCGATTACCCATTTTGCTGGGTTGAAACAAAAATTTTAAATGCATAACTCCTCATCTCATGTGTTTGGTACCCGTGAAATATGCTATTTTTGTTTTTAGTGGCATGGATTTAAACGGAATAGGAAGTGTCACTGTTCATCTCAGCGACCCCTGAAACTATAGCTTCGACACTAATATCGGTCACTTTCGATCATTTTAAAATATCTTCACTCCTCCCCTCTCCTAAAGTGCACCGTCAAAATGATGTGACAAAAAAAAACATACCAGGTTCGAACCTCATCTATGCTGAAAATTTGAAATTAGCCGGGAGGTTCATGAGTTGAGTTGAGTTGAGTTGAGTTGATTTTGAGTTTAACGCCTCTTTCAGCAGCGAGACTATATGAGACGGGACCTACCGATTACCATGGAATTCGAACGACATGAGCTCCCGCCGGGAATCGAACCCGGGTCTCCCACGCCAAAGGCCCGTGCGCTATCCGTTTAGTCACGGAGCTCGGGGTGGTTCATGAGTAATTAAGTCACAAACATTGTCACTTTCATTTTTATATATACTGATTTTTATATTATATCTTCCCTCCTCCCCCTGCCCTAATTCTACCGTGAGAGTGAAATGATAGAAACCATCCTAGACCTGAACATCATCTGTGTTGAAAATTTGATCGAGATCGGTCGGGTGATTAAGAGTCACAAACATGGTCACTTTCAATTTTTCAATATCGATTAATGAGCTATAAAATACTTTAGAAGGAACTGATTAGAGAGAACACTTCACTTTGCTTACGCGTCGATTCTAACTAGTCAAAATTTGCGAATGAATTTTGTCTATTACTTAAAATAATGACCGCCACGTTTGTACGTCATCCTTCGATTGAGGGAAACTGTATGCTTCGCTCAGTGGGAAAACGACTTACAGGAAGTAATGATGCTATTTTTTCAAGTGGGTAGAATATTGCTAATAAAACGAAGATTATAAAAAAGATTAGTAGCAAACCATCTATCAATTTATTTATTTCCAACTATTTGAATATACTTGAGTATCTAAGAACAGTGTTGTAGAGTACTAATTTTGTAAGATCTTACAACAAAGTATCCAACATATATTACTGAAGTGTTACTCAGTTATAAAGTCAATGCATTGAATTTAGTGAACAACTTATATATGGGACTAATGCTACTTTATGTAACAGTACGTCACAATCAGTACGCCTATGAACATACGAAGTTTTGTAGTTCTTTTAAGTCATAATGTATACTACAAGTATAAGTACAGAAAGGCATTGGTGGTGGTAATTTTATTTAGTTCATTTACGTAAACAGGCTATTTTTTTAGCAGTCTGAGTAAATGCAGTAATTAACGTTCTAATGTATGTCACCAAGTGCCTTACGAACCGAATCTTATCTACAGTTAAGAAAAATATCTTAACTATATATAAAACTGCATGAGCTGACATAAATTATTGAGCACTTCCTGTAGGGCTACAATCACTAAATTTGGCATGATTGTAGCTTTTCGGAACTAACCGACAGGAAAATTGCCAAAAGTTAATATTTTTAGTTTTTAGGGGGTCTAAAGAGGGGATGAAAACTTTCCCCACGTTATTTAAATGGGACCTTTTTCGGATCTATAATCTCATGTTTTAGGTACTTAGAATTAAAATAAAAACTTGAAATTCCGTATGCTTGTACGTTTTCGTTAGCGGTACCTAAGCGAATCATCAGAAATAAAAATTTCCGACCGTAGAGTTGTTTTATGGGGAACCGAAAAATCTTTCCCATGTTATTTATATGGGACGTCTTCTACACCCCAAAATGTTTAGGCACTTCCGGCAGGATTAGAACGATGAAATTTGACATGATTGTAGCCTTTCAGGATTAACCAACAGGAAAATTGCCAAAAGTGAATATTTTTATTTTTTTAGGGGTCAAAAGGGGGATGAAGAAATTCCCATGCTATTTAAATGGACGTTTCCTTGGGACACAAAATCTTATCTTTTAGATAGTTGAAACAGGAAAAGAAACAATATAATTATGGGTTCAAGGGGTGCGAGGCCGTAGGTCGAACAAAGACTGTGTCTGGGGGCAAAGTCCCCGAACGGACAGATTCAGGAAATATGAAGAGCAAGTTCACCAAATTTACTGTTGATGCAAAGGGCGATAGATAAGAAATGCGAGGCCGTAGGCCCAGCAGACTTGGGGGTCTGGGGGCAAAGCCGCCAGCTAGCCAAAGGCTAGTCCATGGTATAAAAGCACGGCGATTTAATGGTAGACTACTAATTCCCGGTGTGAAAGTTTGTCGTGGGGGTCAGCATTCAGGGGAGCGGGTGAGCCCAAGGAACCCCGGAGGAAAAAAAGTTCCCAAGTAAAAATAATCCAAACTGTAATAGCTGATTGCTAAATTAAATGAAATATCCAGTTTCACTTTTCTGTTCATGCCCTGTAGGCTACAACAGACAGATGATTAATGAAAGTGAATGATTACAAAATAGTTGGTGGAATGACCATGCGAGAAAATGTGCAAACCGTGAGAAACTATGGACACGATATTGTTAACCACAAATTCGCATGGCCTGGGATTGAACTAGGGATCCTCGAGCAGAAGCGAGAGCTCTACCACTAAGTCACTAAGCCTCCTCATTGCTGAGTGAGTATGAACGTTTGTGATATGGCATGACGAGTAATATGCACAATATTTTGTTCTAGCAGTGGAGCAATATATGAGAAACTAACCTAAACTAACAGAACTTAGACAAAGGACTAAACTCTTCAAATATTTACTTTTATCAATATATATGTATCTTTTTTTTTTTTTTTTTTCTTGCAAACATCAGACAACGTACGAAACGCAATACTTTCACAGTATAATCGTTCACAAGGGTGCCATTATATACCAAACATTACTCACATTTAAAGCTGACGAGGAAAAAAAAATAGGTTTGTATGTTAGGAACACTATTTCCTGTGAGGTTGTTGGAAAGAAAAAGTTAATGTTTCAAAATAATAACACATTCAGTACATAATGAATTTCTGATAATATTCCTCTTGTTCAGTGCTCAAAAAATCCTTGCCACCAGGTCGAATGACGACTGGAAATACGGGTCTGGCAGCAAGACAATTTAAATCAAAAATATGTACGCCCACATATTAAATTAGATTTGTATTCTTATGGCACCTAATTCTGAGGACTAGCGTCTAGGCGAGAAGAAAAATTTTCGAGCACTGCTCTTGTTCATGCTCTTTCGACAGCCTAAGCATCTAAACTACTAGCCTGCCTCCGCTCCTCTCGCTCTTTTAGGTCCAAACTACCACGGTGGTCACGAAAGCATTTCCCTTATGGAAATGTAGTAAAAATAGTAAAGAGCTAATTAATATAACACGAGTTCTTGTAGCACTAACGCACGAACATTCGCAAAATAAAATCACAGTTATAACAATGGTGTGTGGTAATTAATTGCTAATATGTACGGTAAATGGTAGAAACATGTAAGGGATGTAATAGGATGCGAAATTGTGTAAAGGCATTTAGAACTTTTTTGGTACAGAAAGTGCTATATTTATAGCCGTAGTAAAATTAGCATAAAATTTCACTAAATTTATAATGTATATACAGACAAATTTTCAATGTGTACAGTCAGTAGTGAGAGAAGTATACAGTGCGTTCCACGAATAACACTAAGGCCCGTCTCCTGAGAAATAATAATAATAATAATAATAAGGGAGATAGAAACATGAAACTTTTGTAACCTTCAAGGGACATAAAAGACAACATTATGCTGGTAAGCAAAATCCACCATGAAGGAGGCTCAAGGGGGTTACGAGCGGTAACTCCAAAATTTTAAATAGCAACCCCCATCGTGTGGTACATCGTTTGAAAGGTAATCACATGTAGAAACTAGTTCTAGAAACTGCGTGTCGCTAGCATGTCACTAGCCAACATGGCGGCCATTTGTAAAGTACGGTCGAAGAAACGTTGCAAAGCTGTAAGCAGAGAGAAATGTGGTACCGTTTGGGACATACAACATTAATGCAGGAGATGCTCGACGGAAAAACAGGCAGAATCTCTCCAAATTCTTGCATATTCTCTTCCAGTGTCTCTACAATCAACGATACAATCAAGTCTTGCAGCATCGCCAGGTACTTCTCACTTGTTAATATTCCATCGATGAAGAGGAGCCCGATTATGTGATTACCGAAAAAACAGCCCGGACATTCAGCGATTGTTGGTGTTGCGTATTACCTTCATGAAATACATGAGGATTTGTGTCACACCAGTATAGGTAGTTATGCCTGTTGACCTTGCCATTCGACTAAAACGTACTTGCATCGCACGCGTTTGTCAGAACAATGGTACCACGCGCCAATGCCTCACACATCTGTTCACAAAACTCGATACGCATATCGGGATCACGTTCACTTAACTCCTATACCATACGCAGTTTGTATGTATGCATTTTTTTTTAAAGATCTTATGTGTCGTTGTGTATGACATACCGCACATTTGAGCCACCGTTGTTATAGACTGTTGAGGATGCACAGTCAGCTCCGCCAACACTTGTATCTGTGTCTTCTCCGTAGCAACACTAGGGTTTCGAGGCTTTGGCGCATTGGTCATACTGCCTGTCGTAAAGAATTTGAGTAATAAATGGCGTACAGAAGAAACACTAATCGAGTTGCGCACGTTTTGTTCACTGAACAACCGTGCTGTTGCACTGTACGAACGATTTGTAGCACCAAAGAGTAACACAATTTCAATTCTCTGTTCAAGAGAGTGCATTATGTCTGCAATGTAAGAGGGTCAAATCCACCAGCACAAACACATGTGCACGGCCTTCAGACCTACTGCTCCGGGTAGTAATGTAGCGCACTGTTGGTCGGAAAACCATATCTGATAGTGGTGCACGAGTAAGCAGAGTGACTTTGCTCAAGTACGTGTGACCAACAACAGAACACAAAGGCAACTTGTCCTCATGAGCTACATCTCCTCGCCCGCAAGAGTAGCAGTTTGATAGTAGCGCATTGATAACGCGTGTGTTTAGTACACGTGCTGTCCGGGATTCGAGCCTCGGAGGGTTATTTTTTCGTTAATATCTTTCTCTCTCTCTCTCTCTCTCTCTCTCTCTTTTTCTCTCTTTTTTTCAGTTCAATTTGCATGTTTTGTATTTTTTTTTCAATACTGTTACAGTGCTAAACGTTTGGTACGTGTATTACGCGTTCGTTCCAAACTAGACCTACGTTCTACTTTAGAGTTGGTTGTGAATACGGCCTGGTATTTACACGTGATTACCTTTCAAACGATGTACCACACAATGGAGGTTGCTATTTAAACTTTTGTAGTTACTCCCCGTAACCCTCTTGAGGGATTCTCCTTATCAGCATAATGTTGTCTTTTATGTCCCTTGAAGGATACAAAAGTTTCATGTTTCTATCTTCCGTGCTTTTTCAGGAGACGGGCCTTAGTGTTATTCGTGGAATGCACTGTATAAGCGCTAACAGAACATGAACTTTAAATACTGGAAGACAAGTTTTGAAAATAAAAATAAAAGCTACATTTATCAGGCTGAAATATGGTGGCCTGAATCTGCTTAATGTGCGTGTAATTTACTTTTAATTTGAACTGATGTAGTAGTTAGACACTCAATGTTTCTAGTCTAAAATAATAATATAACCATGCTCGTATGTACCTAAAATATTTGTAATAATAGAACATCACAAATGATATTTAGTATACTTTAAATTTGGAAAATAGCGTTAGCGGTTCGTCAGGTGAGACATGTGGGGCCTGACATCTATATTTTTGAGCAAAACTAAATTTTATTTTTTATTTATTTATTTATTTCTAATAAAATTCATATTAAGTCAACATTTCTGTGTAATTTTTGAAATAAAACTTATTTCAAATTATTAATTGTATAACACGAAACAGACTTCTTAAAATTCATTTACTCAAGTGTAAAAAATGTTTGTAAAACATTACAGCATTTAATGGCAAAAGCGAAAATTTATATTCTTTGGCATGATAATTTGAGTTTTAAAAATTCCAATCCTGTATTGAGGCCTGAAACAGATTTAGCCTCCTCAGCAGCGAAGCACTGTTGACAACGCAAACACCCCTCATCCACTCTGAAAGGGGTGAGGGGTTAACCAAAGAGCAATAGTCTTGGGTTAGAAATTACTCCAATGTTCGGTGTTTCAAGGGAGGCAAGTTGAAAATGGGCCTGCCTACGCGCACTGCACATGATTGAACCAGAGAGTGATACTTGCCATACTCTCCGCTGTTCATCATATAAGGGCATGCAGTGTAGCAAATTGAATAAATTTAAACGTAAGCGTTGATTATATAGAAATAAACAATTACGTATGCTATTTCCTTCACATTAACACCATTTTAAACTTTTAGAATGTTTTACTGAGGAAGTATAATATCTCCTTTGAAGGGAATTATCTGTTTTTTTCAAAATATATACTGGTCTATACTTAATTTCTAGTAAACATGCTAAAAACGTTGACGAAAAGGAAGAAAAAAAAACTATAACAATTATGGCAATACTGTGAAACATTTTTGTCTTAAGAGCGCGAAAGTCGACGGATAGATCGGGTGTAATATCGTGATTTTCTGCATGTTTTACCTTGTTTTCAAGCGATATTGTGCATTTCTAAAATATTAATGTGTGAGGTATATTTTGTAAGTTTGTGACAGTGTGTTAGCACATTGGACTTGTGCTGAATTAATGTATGCATGATTTGTGTGATTACAAGATATGAAACACAAAAGGATCGTTGCATCGATCTTTTGTAAAAGTAAGGTTAAGTTCGTGCTTTAATATTTATCTTAGAAATTCAACGCGCAACTTATTTCTGTGTGTTTAGTATATATGTTTTCTCTATTTTATATATAGGATATACATTTTCTTCTAGGTAAGGGAGGAAGCAACAGTAATCACTGGCGCAAATCCCGAGGGGATGAAGGGGAAATGTCCCCCCAGTAATCCGATTTGAAATGTGTTTTTGGTTGAGAAATGTGATGATTTGTTTCCGATTGCCATAAAGGAAAGTAAAATGAAATTGATGCCCCCCCCCAGAATAAGCCTCAAATCTGCCCACCTCTCAATGTTGAAGACAACTCTGCTCCCCTGATTCTTCACAGTATTGTTTTTCAACTTCATAACTATTTTAAAGATCGCTTAAAAAAAAAAAAAAAGATTATGGGCGGTACGGTTTTACCCGTCCCCCCCCCCCCAATGTTGGAAACAAATTTGCGCCTATGACAGTGATTCAACGTTGAAGAATAAGAAAAAAAAAAGATTCTAACCCTTACGATCGTTATCTTAAAAGCAATGTTAATTTTTTAACAAAATACAGGAGATATAGATAAAGAATGAAGCTTCGTTTTCTGCACATATAACATTGATAGTGGCGTCAATAACGCTTCTACAACGTGGGAAATCTCGACTTTATGTCAGTGTGGTAATTGAAGGGGAGAAAGGGGGAAATTCCCAGGCACCTCTGAACATTTCCCCGGAACCTTGTTTTTTTTTTGTGCTTTCTAGGGGGGGGGGGACTTGGTAATGACCCCAACCTTCATGTGTAATTATAAAAATTAAATTTATATACAAATAAAAATCATCAGTTTTTCAAATTACTAATAAGGAATCTGTGTCGGAATAGAATCTACTCCGAGAAATTTTAGTACAGTGCAATGGCGTATTTAGGGGGAGGGTTATCGGGCTCAAGCTCCTCCCGAAATTTTTTTTTTCATTCCACGTAGGACTACAACATTAATCCTTCTCACCATTTCTAAGAATTTCATTGACTTTCCATTTTCTTATGCTCTTTGTTCACAAATAATACTGCATTTGTCCAATTCCATTCCATGTAAGAACTTTTTTTTTTTTAATCATTCGACCACTCTACTCTTCTGTTTCTTTTTCTTGGTTGTTACTTTCTTTCGTTTTCTCCTATCATAGTTTTGACCGTTGTTGGTTGTGATTTGAGTCGGCCGTCGTCAGTAACATCAAAACTATGAGAAGCTGATAAGCCAAACTGATGTTCCACACCAACTTGCACGGATATCGGCATAACGGAACTTTAATTATTATAGCAAAGGAATATTTACATCGTTTAGTTATAAAGAAAAGTAAATGTCTGAATAAAAGAGAATCAAGAGAGGGGAAATACGTAGCCCGGGAAATTCGGTACGTCAAGAAGATGCTTCCTGTTTCTTCTATGAATAGAATAAAATGTTTGATTGTTAATTCTTTATGTGTATTATAATCACATAAGATTCACCAGTCTACAATTCTTGCCACTAAAACTGCAATCTGTATATTTCAGCTTCAACTTGTCTCAACATTTTCTTTCAGGTAAAAACTTACACAGATAAAACTGAATATTTCCAATTTTTTTCTAAATTGAAATCAGTTAAGTTAAAATGAGATTACAAATCTTCAACGTGTGTTTGTAGGAGAGTCATTTCGGATTTGCATGGGGGGGAGGAGTAAGATCCTCCACCGACATACGAGTTTCACGTTTTTTCTTAGCACAGAATTAGTAGACAATTGATTAAAATATTAATTCTCAAACTCAGGTGGGCAATTGCTCCTTTCTTCCCCGTATTGTGCATAGCCCTCCCCGAAACAAAATCCTAAATACGCCATTGGTACAGTGAGTTATCGGAAACGCTGAAAAGTAACATCTCTCGAACAGTGAACAGATTGAGGTGTGTTTCAGTCTCTCAGGTTTAGTTCTATGTTTCGTTGGAAGCGTCAACAAATAGAGATGCAAGGGCTCGAAAAAAAAAAGGCTTTTTTGGAAAAAAAAACTCGGTTTTTTCTGCTTCGCTTTTTTATTGGAAAATTTTGGGCTTTTTTCAAAATTCTGCTTTAAATTGATAAATCAGATTTTGTTTCGCTTCTCTATAACACAAAAAGTCATTTAATTAGTGGTTGATGTCGATAATAATATAAAACTTCGAAAATAAACCATGAATTTCGAAAAGATATTTCAAACAGTTTTACTTCTCAACATATTTACATTATGAATTCCAAAGGATTAACCAATGTATATAATAAGATTTTTTTAACCTCCTACATACAAAAGTAAGCAGGGTTGGCAAGAACCGTGGTTGTTTTTGAAAATGCCAAAACCCCGTTTTTTGGGGGGGGGGGTTAAACTAGGTTTTTTGGTTTCAACAAGGCTTTTTTGGGTTTAGATATTTTGCTTTATGTATTTATATTACATATTGACAGAAAGAAGTTTGTTTCACCTTGGTGTTATTATGCAACAATCTGGGACACCCTGATTAAAAGGTGAAAAGGAAATAAAACTAATGCAGATAGTTTGATGTGGGGAAACGTCACCATGAATTTCACACGATTCGCATTTTTCGTTCTTTTTAATTTTTTGGTTTAAACCAGTTGTTTATTAAAAAAACAGCTGGTGTAAACCAGCCAACCCTAAAAGTAAATACTTATTTTTAAAAAATACATAAATAACTAGCAAAATTCTATGTAATATTTTTCAAAATATTCCATACCCTCTTTTTGGAACAATAAAATTAAAATAAAACATAAGAAAAATACTTACATTTATATGATATACTTAAAGGCTGCATATCTAGAGCTTTTGGTTTTGTATATTCTTGAAATTCTACAGTTTTATATAACCACCATCACGGTTTACTCAGTCCTCAAGTTTTCCGAATTTTTAACAAGAGGGATTCAACATATGAAGAGTATGAGGCAAGAACATGGTAACCCACAATTTTACTATTTTAAGAAATTAGAGATTTTCTGCTGCACAATCCATTTTGAAAATCGGAAAGTAATTTTTCACATAGGACTATACATAAAGGATTAAACGAAGCGGTATGCGTTGCTGTCTATTTGGTGCTGCATAACTCAGCAATTGAAAATTTGTTAGTTATCATGTTCTTGGCTCACACCCTTCATTTCATTATGAAACTCTCCTCACCCCACCCCACCTCAAAAAAGGACTACGGAATATATTTAACTTAAGATAAATACAACTGCACAACAAACATGACTGAGTGGAGCTTTTGCGCTTCTATCGGGAAGTCGGGGATTCAACTCAGCATTCGATCATTCTGACAAAGCTTTTCATCATTCCATCTGTGAAGTAGAAATAGTGCGTGTACTGTGAGTTGGCCGACTTCCTTTCCTATTGTTTTTAAATCGTTATTATTACTAATTACCAGCAGTGACGGTTTTGCGAAGGTTAGGAGGGCGGTCTTTCAGACTGAAGCCTGTTTCCCAAAATTACTTAATGTCTAAAACAAAGAAATATCTATTAGTCATGCCTTTACTCATAAACTTTAAGCTCCCGTCAAATAAAAATTACGAATGTTTAGAAAAACTAAACATCAGTAAGAAAAAAAAAAAAAAAACTCCCAAAATACTTTTCTAAATCCGCCACTGATTCTCAGTATAAAATGATCTTCAATGAGGTTGTATCCTTAAGATTATCGCTAAACATATAAACGAAACGAAATATTAGTTATGCCTGTACTCATAAACTTCAAGCTCCTCCCAAATAAAATTAGGACATTTTAGAAAACGAAACAATCAGAGAAATCCCTCCCAAAGTGCTTTTCTAAATCTACTACTGATTATTTGTGTAAATTGGTATTCAAGATTGTATCCGGAAAATTATTGCTAAATCACTGTACAGCTACAGTATAACAGAAATGTGGAAGTACGGTTTGACAGATATATTGAAAAACGTACGCTTTGACGGATATATAGAAAAACGTAAATTTAACTTTTGCGCTAGAAGCTAGAGTACTAAGCTCTTAGAAATGAAACACGGATGACAAATTAAAATGATCTAGAGAAGAAAAAAAAAAGTCGATAAGTCAAAAGTTAAAATAAAGTTAAATAGCCTCTAAAATTGCCCTCAAAAATTGCCTAGATTCTTCACGTTAGCTTTAATTCGTAAAACATGTGCTCCATCCATCTTGCTGGTGAATTTTAGAGCGAAATATGGCATTTAGGACATGGAATTCATATCTAACTATAGAATATACTATAAGAAAGCTATTTAGATAGAAAAATCATGAAAATGAAAAAAGCCAAAATTTCCAAAATTCTCGTTTTTTTTCCCAAAAAAGCCGGCTTTTTATGTGAAAAAAAAACCATCGATTCAAAAAAGCCGGCTTTTTTGCATCTCTATCAACAAATATCTAGTTTATTTTATTTTATTTTTTTATTTTTATTTATTTATTTATTTATTTTTGTATAATACATCTCTTTTAGACTAGAAGGTTAACTACTTTGAATGACTATTTATAATAATTGAGGTTATGCATATTTGTAACTTAAATTTAACGTGGTGTTCTAGTGATTACACAAAAGGATGGTGTAAAGTTTTTTCTTATTTTGAAGATTGTATAATAAAGTGAAAAAAGTCCAATAATAATAATAATAATAATAATAATAATAATAATAATAATAATAATAATATAAAGGTTAGTGGTAGCCCAAGCCATCAAACCTGTATACGCTACTGTTGCAAAAGTGCAAGTATATTTTTGGCCCACACTAACTTCGCCCACCTTAAAGTGCTTCAATTTCCACACTGCTTTATGTCTCCCTCAAGTGATTGGTTTCACAATATGCTTATTTGTTTACTAGCATCTCGAAACTCAGGGAAAATCCTGCAACGGGGGGGGGAGGGGGCAAAGACAGTTTCATCGCCACTGAACATTACGAACCGTTTTTCTGTGCCTAATCTATGTATTTAGCCACGAGCCGCCTCTGCAGAATAGTCCTATTAGCATGTTATTTTAACATACAAATAATGTTCTACCTATTTTGTCACTTTACGTTTACTGTTCCAATAAATTCATTTGTAGTCTACTGTAAGAAAATGCAATAAAAGCGTTCCCTGAAACTTCCAATGTAACTCAGAGAGAGAACCCGGTATGTAACGTCACGCTACATCATCTCGTTTCTGTTTCAGTGACGTATCATTATCGCATTTTAGCGTTTTTTGACGCTTTGTATCTTTGTAATTAAGAAATATTTTTCTAAACTTTTTAGTATGTGCTATATTGAAGACTAGTTCTACACAATTAAATCATTAAATTAAAACATTTGGTCGGAAAGGGAATATCCATTGTAAGTTCAGATTCACATGTCTTTTTACATCAGAGAAACAGCTTGAAGTATTGTACACCAAATAAACCCACACTTCTACTGTTATTTGATATAACTGTAGCTAATAATAATTAGAATATTATTACATAAAGAATTTCTGACACGTTCTTATAACAGCTACCAGGTTATAGAAGTATTTTTTGTGGACGCTCTATATATTTCGTAAAGACAATGATCATTTTTTCGATTTATATTTTATTCTGCGACGCATAAAAGTTCTTTCTTCGGTGGCAATTGCTTCTTTCCCACACAACTGGACAAAGAAGTCTTTCATTGTTTTTTTCATATATATATTTAAAACATTGCTTTTTGGTGAGAAAATTTCAGTGAACTACGTACCATTTCAGTGTTCCTCCCTGATTTATTATTATGCACAGTATATATTCTGCAGTTATTTGGAACTAAATTAAGTGCTTTCTTCAATCATTATGAATATACTAGCTGACCAGATTTTCAAGTGACCAAAGTGACGCCAGTCACATTGGTTTTGCAGTTTCTTGTCTGTACTTTCTCACGCCCGAGTTATCGCAGTGTCTCGTGCATCGTAGCCAGTGGACTAAAATTAACAAATTATTTTCCGTATTCTGTTTGCATGTGCATACAGGTAATCTAACTGAGTGTTTTTAGAATGAACTGCCAACACTTTTCAGTCAACCACTGCAGCTCGTACCTTGAGCTTTGGTGCTCAAGAAGTTTGACTCCGGTATTGTGTGCAGCCACCACGCACGTTGCGTCGGGAATTAAGTATGATTTTGTGTTAAGGGGCATAAGCTATTAGCCGGTGAAGGACGTTTTCTTACGGCTAGCCCCAACTAGTGAAGTCCCAGGTCCATAAACCTTGTGCGCCAAAAAGTTATACACGTGTCCTCCAACATCAACATTCTACTTTGGAGATATTTTTTTTTATTTTTTTTTATTTGCTGAAAACGCATCTTAACTCTTCAGGATCGTTTGGCGCAGCAACTGGATTTCTACGCGGGATTTTCTCGGCAACTATTCCCCCAGTGCTAATCCCCTAAGTGCGTCAAGGTGTGAGAGAAGCATCTGCAGTGACATCTGAATTATAATCTCATATATATATATATATATATATATATATATATAAAGGGCTACAGCGTATTAAAAAGGCAAAGTGCGATTTTAGTGATGAAAGTTATTATACATATTTTGTGTTAACTGTTGTGTTCATTCCTCTTCGTTATTTTTTTTTATATATTAGTATTCTAATAAATAAGTATAGTGTTATTTAATCCAGTGTGTTTTCGTTGTTTGTGTGAATAATGTTGGTGTGCGTTATGGTCTGGATGACCGTCTGATCGTCCGTGAGGTTTTCGGGACGAGACATCCGAACCTCTCGGCGCCTAATGCTCATCTCATCATTGAGACCGACGAGCGATTTGGAAACAATTTGTAACCTCTTCTTGGAGAAGTCCTTCATCGTCCTTTCCAGGTAAGTTCCGGTCAACTGCTCTCTCTCTCTCTCTTTTTTTTTTTTAGCAAAAAAAGAATTAAGTGTTCAGAAAAATTATCTTGAATTACGAACTACAAAATAATTACACACAATTAAAAAGCAGCATTACTCACCGTTACCATATGCCCAATCATCATTTAGCCGATGCCGCACTTTTTGGTAAATGGCACTCATTGTCTTCATGTTGGACTTCCTCCACTGGCGACCTAGATATTTTGTCTGCATTTTTAAGAGTTTTAGAACATATAGCTGCATCATTGCATGCCGTACTTTTAATGTTCTCTTAAGTATTGGAGCTGACTTGAACACAACCAACATCTAAAAAATATGGCAACATCAGAATTCAGGCCACTGTTTCTCAACTATTAAAAGCATTTTAGTTCACAGTTAAATCTTACCAAGTTTCCTCTTGATGTGTTAAAAACTATTCAAATGTTTTCTACTTTATGTTTTACGAATTTCTTAACTGTAATCTAATGTCAAATAATTTTCTCTCTCTGTAGACGAATAAAATACGAGCATTTTATCTGTACTTTACTATAATCGCTTTACCATAGTGACAGATACAACATGAATTCCATTCCCCCTGTAACAACGAAAAATGCACACACTTTCAGAAAGAATTGACACCGAAACATAAATGCTCCTATAATGTGAACAACACTCTCATAATTATATTACATAAGATCAGAATAAAGAAAAGTTAAAAGCAACAATAATAATAGTAAACTTTAAATAATAGTAAACTTTATTTAAGTGCTGAGAACAGAAGTAGAGAACTTTATCATATACTCGTACTTCAATATCACTGTAATGTAGAAAAAGGGATAAATAATAATTAGCTTTAACATGGATGAATAGAAAGGTTAACTGTGCTGTCCACGCTGTATATTTCCTGTTACTTAGTTGCAATAAAATTTTAGCTTTGGTACACTTCTTGTCACAAAACCTAAGTCCGAAAAAAATGACACTAGAACTTTACCAATTCAGCATACAGCAATTTGCTGCCTATACAGGAAAGAACTCTAATTTGAAGTCGCAAACTTAAGAAATGATTTATATTTTAAATCTAAAATGATTTTAAAAAAGAGACATGGAAGTAACGTCGCAAGTACAAATAGTTATAGTTTCGATAACTATCCACCTGTGTTACGTGTATTGTTAACAGTTCTGCTAATTCGAATGTTAAACGACATGCCCTTGCTCATTAATATTCCTAGAATCCAAAACCAAGAGGTATTTATCAAAAATCCACTGAAATCAGCGAGCTACAATAAGCAAGAATATTTGAGAATATTCTATAGTGCAGGAGCCATACTACTGACGACTGTTGCACGGAGGTGTATAGAGAATTTTTCTTCAACACTTATTTCCTATATGTCTAAGAATAGCTTTTAGCTTGGATACGCATTTCTGGTATGGGGAGGTTCCTTCCAATATGGCTGACCAGCCAAAGTGCAACGTTGGTGGAAAATAGCCTATATCTCCGAACTATTGCTTGTAACACAAAATTTCAAAGGAACAAAATTGATCAGCACATTATTTTACATTAAATATGACATTTTTTTTTTTTTTTTTTTTTTTTTTTTTTTTTTTTACATGAATTACATAAAGGTTTGTATTGACAACGAATATAATTTATTTTTTGAAATCATTAATTAAACTTGGTAAGAAAACTAAGTATGTAATATTAATTATTTGATTTTTTTTTATATTTTAGGATTTTAGAAAGCTGCATCTGTAAAAAGACAAATAAAGGTAAAAAAAAAGTACAACTTACTCCAGCATCAAAGCAACAGAGAAAATAAACAGTTTTAAAATATGCGTTATACGTAAGACCCCATTTCATGTCTCCACTGCACAGGAAAATCATGGAACATGCACATCTAAAACTTTAATAACATCTTTGAATCACGTTGGTTTATGCAGTAGGTATGACACTGTTCAAAGAATGAATCATTCTTCTGTAGCAAGAGCTGTAGAACTAACGGTGAACCACCGAGTCAGATTGCCAATACACTTAAACAGAGGTCTTCCGTTTCGAGCAGCTATGGATAACTTTGACCATCAAGAGGATACGAAATCAGGCGTTGGTAGCTCGCATGACACAGTCCTAGTGCAGAATGTACATCATAATACAGTAATTCAGAGCATAGATTTGAATGTTTTACATTTGGTAATCACAACAAAACTGAATGATGTTTTGAGCTGTCTAAAGCTCGTGCCATTTAACAACCCTAAAGAGAGATGATTGATCATAATTTATTCTCCAGTAACTACCTCAGCCAGGAAAACATCAGTTTCAACATTAAAAATAGATTTTACATGGTTAATGGTACGTTTTCATCAAATTATGACTTATCTAATAGTAGTTTCCGAGATAATTGGAGTGCCTTTGTGGAGTGGTTTTAACTTACTTATTACTGAAAAGAAGCTTCCAAAAACTATTTCAGCATCTGTTTCCTTTCTTTCTTTTCCAGTCACCAATCAATTATCTAGACAAAACCATAGTAAATTATGAGGATCTTTTCATACAGGAAAATCAAGAGAGTGGAATTCTGTGGAATGACGAAGGAATATACCATTTAGCCAAGGAACTACATTTGCAGTTCCTTGATAAGTTTGAAAATGCCTTCTTTATATATATAAACTTGGTTCATTTCATACAACTAAAATCATAATAAGCTGTCTTGGGCTATATATCAAAGATAGCGAATCTTTTAAGCATTAGTGGAGACTAAAATATTTGGTCCTAAAGTGATCGAAAGTGCATTACAAGGTAATTATTATTGTAGAGGAGCTCGTGGCATGAACATAATAGCAGAAGCTGTACAACGAATCCAGTTTCAACAGTTTTTCATGAAATCTGAAATTGAGAAGTACCAGCACTCTTTGATCAACTCACAATTCTGAAAACTTTGTGCAAAAATAAGGATTGTATTAATGCGAAGAAGAAAACTGAACATGTGAGTGGTCTTCTACACGACTTCCATGACTTCCTTACCTTGTTCAAACGTAAGGACGAATAAAAGTCCAAACGTTTCGTTATTGTAACATTTCTTCTAAATACATTATTCCCTATAATGAGAAACATCATTAGAACTGATAGAGAGGGAAACTGGGATCTCTATTTATGTACATTCGGCAGAGCCTTGCCTTTGGTAAAGTCAGTTATCCAAGAAGGCTCAGTTTACTATGAAGACTGTTTGAAACTTCTTTAAAAGAATCTTCCTGATATAGTCGAGTCTTTAAAAAGAATCGAATTTGTTATTCAGCATGAAGAAAGAAAGTTCAGCAGTGTAGGTTGAATCAGGGCTTGGAGATGTGCTACAACCAACCAGTTAAAGAGGAGTGTGGTATTATAGGAATGACCCGCAGGAAAGAGATTGTAGCATTACAAGAAAAAATCAATCATGAGACGTACTCAATAAGTATGCTTCGTAGACGAATCTGTAGAATTGTGAAAAAAAATGTTGATCTACATCACGATAGATCCACTTCCGTTAAGAGGAGGCCACCAGAATAAAGAAAAGCCAAAAATTATTGATGTGAAATGGAAACATCTAATGCTGAGAGAAAAATTGATATTTCTAGATATCTTGGCTACTCAATTAATAAATTTTTAACATTTGAGCTAACACTAATGTCATTCTGTTTAGCCAAGTTAGCAATCTAATAAAATCAAACAAATCAGAATTAGTAAAAGAACTTGAAATAAAAATAAAAACCACATCCCTATGTCATCCAAACATACCCTGCATAGTATTTGATTTTATGCTTCATGCTCGCACTATAGCTGCTACTGCTGTAAATTCATTGAAAAGTTTTGGCAATTTCCCAAAGAATATGCTAAAGGGGATAAGTTGCCTCTCGAAATCAGCCAAAAGGGTTGATATTGTCTTTGATATTTACAAAAGCAGCAAAAAGATAGAGACGAATTAAAAAGGACCCAATTCACATAGCAATCTAAAGTTGTGTTACACCTTTCCCTAAAGACATAAATGATTTTGGGGCTTCAACTCAAAACAAAATACAATTCCAATAGTTCTGTAGAATATTTTATTCAACAGGTTCTCAAGTAAAATAGCATATTTTAGTGATATGGATGGAGAACAAGCTCACAAGTTAGAAGAAAGCAATGTGATAGAACATCATCAGTATAGTACCCTTGGAAGCCGATGAAAAAAATATTTCCTCACATAATTCTTGCTGTAAGTACTCAAACGTTGAGAGTGTGCTAATAGCATTATTAGACACAGATGTGTTTATTTGTGTTGTTTATTATTTTCATAAAGAGTTTCAACCGAATGACGTAAACGAATTTTGGACCTTTTCTGAGAAAGGTCAATCTACAAGATGTATCCCAGTACACAATGTATATCAAACTGTTTCAATACGAGTTATTGAAATACTTCCTATTATTCATTCCTTGAGTTGATGTGATACTACTAGTAAATTTAGTACGAAACAAGCAGCTTTAAAGCTGACAGAATACTTACTATTCATGACTTCCAAAAAGATGACTGTTAAATTCAATAACTAAAATGCGGAAGAGTTTTTGACAAGAATGTTGCCTAAAGACTTTAGGAAAATGGATGACTTGAGAATCATGAAATACCATCGAATGAATACTTCACAAAGCTTCCATCAATATCATCTAGTACGGCATTACATATCGAGAGGACATATTTACAAGTTAACTGGTGGCAGAGTCTGTTAACAGATCTACAATATATACGTAATCTCAATGAATAAGGATTTGTGAAACTTGAAACACAGTGGATTCCTCAAATTACCACAGATCAACTTCCTCCTGATTTTCCTCACATTTCTATTTGTCAGACTTGTACACAGCCAAACACTTTTGCACGAAGGAAGAATGTAATAGCCTGTTCCTGATTCTGTACTTGTAAATTTTCAAAGTATCACACTGATTGAAATAACCCTCTATTATATTACATATAGAGATTAGATCTCATTAATAACCATTTATTGCTTAGTTTTTAATAATTATAATGACTTCTACGTTTAAATTGTGTAAGTGATCAGAATGTATATTTTATCTTAGTAATGTTGCAAAGAATGCAGTGTTTTCATTAATCAGCTTTTTAATAACATTTAAAACTGTTTTTTTTTTTTTTTTTTTCTTATAAAACTGTTTGCACATTATCAAAAAATATGTACTGATTAATTTTGGTCCTTTGAAATTTTGAGCTACAGGTAATAGCTTCGGAGATATGGGCTATTTTTCACCAACGTAAAACATTAGCTGGCAGCCATATTGACAGCCATTTTGGGAGCAACCTCCCCATACCAGAAACGCGTACTCAAGCTAAAAACTATCCTTAGGAATATAGAAAACAAGTTTTGAAGAGAAATTCTCTATACACCACCGTGCAACAGTTGTCAGTAGTATGGCTCCTAGACTACTATTAATTTCTGGTAATATGTGACTCATCCTATCCATGTTCTATGCAGGAGGTAGACTGAGAAACCATCCATTTTTTTTTCTAAAGTGATAAAGATCTCAAGAGACAAAGTAAAAAAACACTTATCTGCAATGTCTATTACAATTTCATGACAGTAAAATTATCTTGTTACAAAATAATACAGCTGAAAATACACTAAAATTGAAGCGTCAATATGAGTTTTATACATTTCTTCTTCTTCTTTACCAAATTAATGACCCAGGCAAGAAACAAACGTTGAGCAGTTATATATTAGAAGTATATAGTGGAATTCTGTAACATAAGAGGTGTTACCACCTTCCACGCCGTGACAAGAATCATATTTTTATACATTTTGCCGCTGATATTGAAATTGAAATTTAATATAATTTTCTTAAGTAATCAATGTCAATAATATAGTATTCCTGAAATTAATATTGCTTTCGACTGCAAAGCGGAAAAATAGCTGACCGTTTAAAATTAATTTTTGAGTATAGCTCTCATCTACCTCGAGCTGAGTTTTATTGTGTCATTTTGGTTAAAATACGTATCCTAAGGGGATATGGACGTCAAGATTTATAAATAGAAATTGAGCACCTCATGAGCCCGTCAGGTTGGAAGACGAAACTCGATATATAAACTTAACAGAAATAAGCGGATGCATGTTTTTGAAAATTTCCATTTTAAGGGGGAAGGAGCATTTTCTATATATTTTTTAGCCATTTTCAAACCGACATTGTCCGGTGTTTGTGTTCACATCATTAGAAGACCGCTGAACAGTTTGAAATTAATTTTCAACTATAGTTAGTACCTGCCTCGGAGTGGAATTTTAACATGTCATTTTGATTAAAGGGCATATCCTAAGGAAGTTAGGGGGTTTTCAAAATGAAGAGTTACATAAAATTACACATTATCGCCCAACAAAAATCATAATAAGCTGAGCTTCAGTACACTCTTTCGGGAAGGTGTGCATAACAATATGCTGCAATTCTGCAATATTCGATGACGGGTTTGTCCACCATAGTAGAAAGTGACCGCCAGATCAGTTATATTTAAAAGACTTATCTGATTGTCACTGTAACTGCTGTAAGTCTAGTTAAGATTGCAGTAGAGGAACCTTTTTATCTCATTCAAATAGCAGAAGACCAGCCTTACACACGCGATGCGCCACATATCAGGGCACAATGTATGGAAAGAAGTGACACAGGAATTTTATTAAAAAAAAAAAAAAAAAAAAAAAAAACCGCTCTTTCAACTATATTCCCCAAATAATTAGCAATCCTGTCATCTGAAAGTGTCAATGAAATTTAGGGAAACAAATAATAATATCCGTAATATATCACTTAAGTTTCATTTTGACCTTAGTGATAGTAATGGAATTAATAAAAATTCTCTAAAAGTGGTGTAGCAACCCTGGGTTCAACTTGCTCCTGTTCTTAGGCAAACCGTGTAACATTCGCTGTCTCTTCCCCATCACAACCAGTAATTTAGAAATCGTAATATTTTACCTTTGGATAGTACATTTACTATATATATGTATATATACAATGAGGTTTAGAAAAACGTAGATTCTATACTTCCAATTAAATAGGCTTTTGAAATGCCTTCATGTGACTTAAAAAAAAAAATGGTGTTTTCAGTGTGTCAAGAGATTCTGCTTACTTTACTGCCAACATTTTTAAATGCTGTTTTCATCATATACAATACACAGAACGTTCGTTATATTGAATTATCTATTGAGAAATATGCACAAAAAACACATACATAAGAGCACTATTAAATCTGACGAAATCCATACACATGCAAAATATCAGTGTTTATGTTGCGTTTTGTATACTACATTGCAAATATGTTCAATGTCAGTATTGTCAGCGGGATTCACAGCGTCATAAAATGAATTATATCAATCACTACAATTATAATGTCCACACACTGAGTAGGTCATCAGATCTGCTTTCCTGCACCTACATATGCGTTCATATCCAACTTTGTAGTTGCAATTGATTATACTTAACAGGGAGTCTGGAGCTGGAGCTTTTAATGGTTCTATGGAAGTTTCAGTCCTCTGCGAACCCCAGACTATGAAGGGGGGGGGGCAGTTTGTTACTCTACCAGAGATGTACCTAGTGATAAACACGCAATTAGTGCTGATGTGTTGCTGCAGTGGTAGGTGACAAAATTTTCAACTGAATCTCCCTTGTGACTCGGCATTTCGCAATAGCTTCCAAAAATGGTCGATAACGTAACTGATCCGAGGAAAGGACTAATATTCAGCATCGTACAAAGTAAGAAGAAGCTATTCTACATTTCTTGAGCATGAGACAGTCCTTTCTTTCCTGAATGGTAAGGAGCTGATGCTGTATTGCATCCTAATTACGACAGGGTGTAAAAACGGTTAGTGTGTCTTCACGTATCCAAGATTGTGCTGTAATTTTCTAGAACTGAAGACTTGATTTAATGAAAGTGACATTTCACTTTTGTTAATGTGGCCAAAAGTAAAACCAGATTAATATCTTCCCTAATAACTGACACTGGATCTGCCAGTGTATGAGAGCATTCTATTGCTATATACACAACTAGCAGCGTTCACCCCGCTTCGCTGCGGTCACCCCCGAACGCAATAAACTTTGTTACTTAGATAATTTTTACTTTTTCGCTTTCAAGTGATATGATAAAAACCATTATAACGCCTGTCATTTATGTTAACCCGCCGAGTGACACGGTCATGCGGGTTGCATATACATACGTTTATTTTTATACCTATGATGAACTAACAAAGGATTTGTACGTAATGGACACCTGAATGGTCAATTATCTCAAGACACTGGTAATTGAAAATTAAAGTGATATGATAAAAACCATCTAGGGTCCAAATCCTAATAACCCCCCAAAAATAAAAGAAATTGGTTCAGCCGTATTAGCGTGATGAGCGGACAAAGGATTTGTACGTTCTCTTTTATATATATAGACTAGCAGCGTTCACCCCGCTTCGCTGCGGTCACCCCGGAACGCAATAAACTTTGTTACTTAGATAATTTTTACTTTTTCGCTTTCAAGTGATATGATAAAAACCATAGAAGATTGCAGTAAATGTTAACATTATATCGCCTGTCATTTATGTTAACCCGCCCCGCTTCGCTGCGGTCACCCCCGAACGCAATAAACTTTCTTACTTAGATAATTTTTACTTTTTCGCTTTCAAGTGATATGATAAAAACCATTATAACGCCTGTCATGTATGTTAACCCGCCGAGTCACAGGGTCATGCGGGTTGCATATAAATACGTTTATTTTTATACCTATGATGAACTAATAACAAAGGATTTGTACGTATGGACACCTGAATGGTCAATTATCTCAAGACACTGGTAATTGAAAATTAAAGTGATATGATAAAAACCATCTAGGGTCCAAATCCTAACAACCCCCCAAAAATGAAAGAAATCGGTTCAGCCGTATTAGCGTGATGAGCGGACAAAGGATTTTGTGCGTTCTCTTTTATATATATAGATGTGTGTGTCTGCTTCTCCAAAGGCTTGTAGAATATTAATGCCAGCAACAGTGACATTGTTTAAAAGTGCTAAATAAATCTAAATCTGTTCTTGAGATTTTCCAGGAACTTCTCTTGAGATGCAACTACTGGTGTTGAAGAAGCAAACGCAACAGTCGGGAAATTTTAGCTTGAAGAACGCCTTATTCGCTCCATGCCTTTAGTACAAGCTGAATCATATTCATCAAATACTATCATTGTAGTTTAATCATAATGGCGAGTATTAAGTGTTTCATATGAAGTTACTACGTCAGCAAATGAACTATTCTGGAGCCATACAACATGAGAAGTAAGAGAAAGCCTCCATCAATTACTCATTTTCCTTGATCATAGCTGTTAGCTTTCACCTCACTAAAGGTTCTAAAACATAAAACAATGTTGATTTATTTGTTTTTTCTATGGTCAAATTTATCAAATAATGAAAACGGCCTTGGTGATAGTTGATATTGGAGACATTCAGAAAGATGTTCATTACTCTTGACTACTCCAATGATACCGCTGAGCAATTGTCTCGTGTTGATGTGAATTTGATACATTGTTCTGTATGTGTTCAGTATCACCAAAAAACTGTTAAAAGCAACTTGTTTACCTTTGAAATCTGGGAAATAAAAATAAAATCCCACATCAAAAAATCTACCTTTATTGTGGCCAGCTTGCTGTGAAATAGACTATTCACTCACCCACATACGTATAGAATTCTGCAAGGAACAACAAAGGATCCTAAACAAAAGCAATCCCTTTTATTGCCGACAGAATAATTTGTCCATTGTTGATTTATCAACAAACGCAACACAGGCATCTCTTTAGCTTTCAATTTTAATTGTATTTCAATATGCAGGTTTTGTTACATTTTTACTTTTCTAGTATTTCAACATGCAGTTCTCATTAGTTTCATATCGTACCTCTTTCATTTAAACTGATTTTTTAACAACTCTGCACCTGTTGAAAATGTTTAGTACACCTACGTTTTATAGTTCTTAACAGTATGTATAAAAAATAAAAACATGCCTATCAGAACAAAATTCAAAATAATATTTTAAAATATTTTTCGGTATTAGATTCTAATTACATTTATCTCTTCCGCCCATCTTCGTGATCCTTATGAAACCCTCTCGCGAGCCCCCTTGGGGTCGCGATCTCCAGGTTGTGAAACCCTGCTATACACAATTACAACTTGAGTTACAGCACCTACAGTTACACCTAGATATTCCTTTAAAAATGGCTGCTCTGGTAGCCACTTTCAACACGGTGGATCAATTCGTCACCAGACATTTCAGGACTTTTAGTGTGTGATTATGTATACCTTTACTAGGGTGTGTACCTAATTTCGGTTTCTTATGTTTCTTATGGATTGATCACTTCTTGCACCTAGTTTGACTGGGCTAGTATGCAAAACCGAGAATATTTTTATTATTATTATTATTATTATTATTATTATTATTTTACATTACAGTTTCACTGAAATGTGTTCTAAATGTATGTCGGAAGTAGAGTATCTCACGAGACTTATGCTAGGGAGATGAAACTTGGTATATAAACTCCTTACTAACAACAAGCGGGCACGTGATCCAACGTTTTAGGAAATTATGCATTTAAGGGAAGATGAAGAGCAATTTCCACTTTTTCTCAACATATAAACATGACATAAAGGTCTGAGCGTAATGGGAAAATGGGTGAAATGTTTGGAATGAATATTAGAATATAGCTACCACTGGTTCCGGCAGGGCATTTATCATTTAACTTTTAGTAAAATGCGCATCGTAAGGAGCAGAGAGGATTCAAAATTAATGCCAGAATATCCGTTGAGCCCCTCAAGTTAGGGAAATGAAACTCAGTGTGTAACTTCACCATTAAAAGCAAGTCGATTCTTATCCAAGCATAATTCATTTTTTTTTTTCCCTTTAAGGAGCGAAGGGGTAGTACGTATAACGTTTTTCTCCATATTCAATCATCAACATTATCTTTGAGTTTTACGTCCCACGGTTATGCTGGCTAGGCTAAAGGAAACTGTGATGATGAGAGAAATGAATGAAATGGTGGAATGAAGAGTGGGAGGAAACGGAAGACCCCGGAGGAAACCCAGGCACACGGTGTTTATCCACCACAAACTTCACTTGGGGGGAGTAGGGTTTGAACCCGGGACCCCATGCACCAGAGGTGAACGCTCTACCACTGAGCCACCGCGGCCCCTTTCTCCATATTCAAATCGACGTTGTTTGTATTATCAAAGGAAACAGCTGAACCACTTTAAATTAATTTTTGAACATAGCAGTCTTCTTGAGTCGACCTTTCACCATGTTAATTTTATTAAATTGATAATTCTAAAGGTGGTGTGGGATTTAAAATGTATGGGAGTTGAAACTTGGCAACTGGAACTTGTATGTAAACTCATTATTAAAAGTAAGTTGACACGTGCCCTAGCGGTTCCGAAAAATTCCACTTCTAAAGAGGGAAGTGCACAATTTCTAATATTTTAATTTTCCATTTTGAATTAACAACAGAAAATAGTTGAACAATTTAAAATGAATTTTTGAACATAATTAACACTGGGATCAACCTGGGTTTTCATCACTTCACTTCGATTGAAATGCACATCGTAAAGGAGTGGGAGGGTTTAAATATACCTTTCAAATATTTTCCATAAACCTTTCTTTTTCTTGAGAAAACTAACACTTCAATTAGTACAATATAACAACAGAATATCTACGTTTTTACACACACACAAAAATAATAAAGAAATAAATAAATAGCTTTAAATTTTCTGAAGAAATACTTTTGAAATTATTTTTCTTGAATAGGGCTCCCAAGAAACAATGGAATAAATCCCGAAATATAATTTGGCTATATCCTTGAAGTGAGTAGTTATTTTCAGAAATTCAATAGAAGTGTAGTCGGGAAATTGAATTCTTTTCTTCAAGTTTATCATATGTAGACGATAAAAACTGCTACCTGCTTTTGTTTCCGTCAAAAGATAGTGTACTTTCGAGGTATGCTATGCCCTCATGGGAAAATGCTACCAGACGATTCGCCACGAGTGCGTATTCGCATAATCTATAGGCCAAGTATTTATAAACTATGAGGATAGTAGTCAAACGATTCGTGAGCAATTCACTGCTCTTGTTGAATATGACAATATAAGTTTGACTCAAACTATCGAATAGTTGTGTATTACCGTGCTGCAACACTACTTGGTGGGAAAACACTTTTTTCACTAACGAGTAATTTTTTTTCAAAATCATTCACTTATTTGTAATATTGTATGTGGCATTTTTGCAGTAACGACACAGTAAGGACAGTAACCACTTTGTAATGCAGTTAAGAAAAGAGATTAGGATTCATACCATCCAAAAAATAAAGAAAGAAAAAAAGAAAGAAACGCAAACTGGTAAACCATAAGAAAAGGTTAAGGAAATTAGAAAATAATGAAACTAATAAACACAAAACTGTGAGGAAAATGTTCACTTTTCAAACACTAGAACAAAGAAGATACTTAAATATAAACTTTTTTTTTTTTTTTCACCGGTATATTTGTTAGTTACCTGAAAGAATGTTTACCTAGGAAGTTATTCTTAATACAACCAGAGTTATTATATTATAGATTATGAAATATATCACGACTATGAAATGCAATATTTCTGAGCATACATATTTCATGAACAAAACTGTAACCGTCTCTCATATACCAGAAAGCAGAAAGCAATATACAAAAAACTAGCTTAACTACCTGTTCTTTTGCACGAGAAAAATAAATTTGTGCGTGTTTGAATTGAAATTAGAAAATCGCAGCTAGGACCAAGTGCTAACTACTTTCTAAAATAAGTCTAAACTAAAGCAAATGTTTTGCCATGGTAATGGAGTAGATAACGTCAATATAGTTTTTATAATATTGAGAAAAATACAGAAACTCCCCCTTCTCCCCTCTTCCTTAGAAGCGGAGTTTTCGGAAACGTTGGGCACGTCCACTTACTTTTAATAAGGGGTTTTAATATTTCAAGTTTTCAATACTCCAACACTCCCGCTAACCATGTATAATGTTTTTCTCTTTTAGATGTTTCGACAATACTGATATTCATTTCTGCTTTTATAAAATGTAGTGTGACTCATTATTATGTACACAGGGTTGACTATTTATCTTGATACGCCCTTCAAACATATAAACCAATGGACAAAAATACTGAAATTTTGTACCATGCAAGTATCGACAGATGACATTGTTTGGCATATTATGTGATGCCACATGGTTAACAGTGTTGCCAACTCAACATAAAGTTATAGTTTTTCAAATAGCACTACGTCAGATTATTACAAATCTCAAATCTGCATGCAAAAAGAAAACACAAAGCACCATATTCGTCACGCAATGTTCCAAACTAAGGACACTACAGTATCGCAAACGTCAAAATTTTGGTGGCCTCTATACACTAATAATTCAAATGAGACAGACAAGGCAATGCACATCCAAAGTACCTTAGTCTCTAATACTATGCTTATGATATGGCGTATTTTGAATGAATACGGAGAAAGTTACGTTGAAAGTTTGATCGTTTTCAAAAGCATTTACCTCAGGAAATTACACACATAAGTATCTTATTCAATTACGTAAATGTTTTTCAATAGATTGAAAATCAAATTTCGTTTACAGCAATGTAATACCTTGAACCGTTCCAAAGATATGATAAAATTTGCAACACCACTTAAAATTACATAATTCCGACAACTTGTTGTAATTACACTTACCAAAAAGTATTGTTATAATATTAGGGAATTACTTTAAATCAAACATTGTTTTAAAAAGTTCCCACGAACAAGCCATTTCAAGTAATATATCAATTTTTATCATTTTTTTTCATATCTCCCGAATGGACGAGATATCAAATTACTGTAAACGGTACTATGTCTATAGGAAACTATGTAAGTAATTCGATGAGATACTTACCTAAGCACTTTTTCAAAACAAACCCCTTTAAAGCAAGTAAAATTTTCAATTCTTTATAACTCTGTTCCTATTCATTCGAAATACATGACACCCTGATCATAGAATTAGAAACTAAAGTACCTAAATGTGCATGACCCGTCCATCTCACTTGCCTTATTACTGTTGTAGATGTCACCAAAATGTAGATGTTTGTGATTCTGCAGCACCTTTAGTTATCAACACTGAACAACAAATTTGATATTATAAGTTTTCGTTTGACATGTAAATTTGAAATGTACGATAACCTGACGTAGTGTCATTATTATTTTTTTTTTCTTTCTTTCTTCAATGTTTTCTGTTACATTTGCTTGTAACAGAACTTGTAGTATTACGGAATATGCAAAACAATGTAACCCTGCCGGGTTTTGCACGGTACAAAATTTCAGCGTGTTTTATTCATTAGTTTAAAAGTTACAAAGGCATATCAAGATAAATGGTCCACCTTGTACGTATGTTTTTACAAGAGCAAGTGACCTGATATACACCAACATTTTTAATCCTGGAGATGTTTTTTTTTTTTTTTTTTTTTCTCGGCTTCTACCTGGTTTGTTTCATTGAACAATATGTTCTCTTTCTCTCACACATACAGTAATTGACATTATTTAAACAGCGATTGTTGTTTACCTTTTACAATCATTCCTTTTCCCAATATCGGTCAAATATACTAATTCCCCTTCTATGTGTTCATATATATAGAGCAATTTCACTTGAATGTTCTCAAAAAGTACTTCCAAATATAGTCGAGGAGCCGTACATAGGTCCTGTTGGAAAGTTCGACTTCAGGGAATTTCTCTTCAGATATTTGTTCGACAGTTGAAATGCATGATTTTTGGCTTGGGTACGTTGTTCCAGTCCCGTCAGTTTTTTTTTTCAAAATGGCCGCCAAATCCAATATGGTGGACAGATTTGACATGTTTCAAATAATAAAACAGAAACTTCATATTATATTATATTATATTATATTATATATATATATTTTAAATACGTTAATTTTTTTATTGTAACTTTTTTTTACATAAAATTAGCTTTCCAAAGACAGAACATCAGTGTTCGAATTAAACTTTTGGATTGCGGGGTGCTTGTGCTTATTAGTGTAATAGATATAAATTAAAATGTGTAATGTATATTATAATCTCTTTTTGTTTGTTTGTTTCAGATAAACAGTAAATCAACATGGAAGGAGTTTCACTGAAGCGATCACCTTGTAAAAGACCGCTCTCTGATTCTTTAGAGGGATCGTCATGTGTCGTGTGCCACCGCTATGTTCGTAGAAAACTTCTGTATGGAAGTGCCAACGGACGCAAGAAATTGAACAAAGCTTCCCTGAAGTGTGGTGACAATATATTTAAAAACATTACAGAAGAAGATCGTTGTAGGGTCGTTTATCATATGCAATGTTATAAAACTTACATCCTAAAAGAAAACGTATTAAGAAGGCATGCGATGAAGTTGATGTAGAAAATGTAGGTGATTTGCATCAAACGAACCGAAAACGACGCTCGAGTAAGCATTCAGGCTCTTTCCGCTGACCGATGTATTGTTTGCAACTACAAGTCCTACAAATGCGACACAAAACTCTATCGAATATGTGGAAAGGATCGAGCCAGTGTCTTTTTGTCTGCCACTCGACTCCTAAAGGACTATGTTTATTACCGAACCTGTACTTTCATGGATGAAAACAGTGTTTTTGCGGCTGATATTATGTATCACGCCGTGTGTATGAGTGGTTATCTGTCAAAATATGTTCATGCTCAGAAAGAAGTCAAAGCAGAAACTGAACAATCTAATAACATCCATATGGCTTTTGAACTACTACTTCAAAAATTAGACTTTTCCATAAAAGGTGGGTGAGGTGAGGTGATTTTAGTTTAGCGTCCCTTTTCAGCAGCGAGGCTATATGAGACGTGGACCTACTGGTTAACGTGGAATCCGAACCACATGAGCTTCCGCCGGGAATCGAACCCGGGTCTCTCACGCCAAAGGCGCGTACGCTAACCGCTTAGCCACGAGGGAGCTCTTTCCACAAAAGGCTACAGCTTAAGTGAAATGTGCTCTTTCATGAGCACTGAATGCAATCTTTCCCCTCCAGTGACTAATAAGGAGCTGAAACACATGCTTATTAAGAAATTTGGCGATCAAATCATGTTTTCATATCCAAAGGGAGAAATTTGTCGCAACTTGTGTTTTCATCAAACGCTAATATTTCATCTGATGTAGACAAAATCAGAGCTAATGAGCCTGTAGTAAATGCCGACAAGTTACTACGTAACGAATGCTTACAGTTTACCTTTGATTTGGATAACAAGTTTGGTGATGAACGTGATCTCGAAGCTTCATTCAGTAAATACACAGATAACCGTCCACCTTTGTGGGACCAATTCTTGAGTGTGTTAATTCTAAAAGAGAAGAGTGCAGATGATGTTCAAAGAAAATGCGACGCCATTTTTCAGATAATCTTTTATCTGGTTCATGGTGGGAAGAAACAGACTCCGCTGCATGTAAGCAACGCACAAGCAATCCATGATGCATGCAGATCCAAGTCCCTTATTATTGCTTTCAACCACCTCGGACTGTGTGTCAGCTATGACACTGTGCAGAGACAGGACCATTCCCTTGCATGGAGAACTATATCACTTGCAGAAGGCAACAGATTGCCATCACCGCCAGTAATTCGTGCGAACCGGCCCATTAGAGCAGCGATGGATAACTCTGACCTGGAAGAAAACATACTGTCTGGGATTGGGGGAACACACGACACTGTTCTAGTTCTTTTCCAGAATAGTGCCACTTTGGACAAAGACTATGCTTTACCAAACATGACACTGGACAGTTTTGAGTTCGATAAACGGAGGAGAACATTTAATGACATTCTAGAGTGCCAAAAGTTAGTAAAATTCATTACAGCTAAAACTAAAAGTTGTATTGGGCAGGATTACATTGCAAGTGAAACGGTCGTCAATGTTGAAGAATCCGTTCGAACTCCGATTATTGATCGAATCTGGTATTTGACTAGATACTTCCAACAGCTTCCTATTGAGTCTGAAGAAGAGTTTCCTGCAGAGCAAATACCTTCCCGGAGTTCCTTTAATTCTATTGTGGCGAGTAAACAGTTGCCAAAGACGAATGTTGCATATACTCCTATTCTGCCTCACCCAGCCACTGATGTCTCATCCATGTATACAATAATGCTGAATTTTCAAAACGCGATGTGCCAAGTTCAGATTAATGAGGGTTCTCTATGGTGCGACGGAGTGTATCGGATTGCACGGGAAATACAGTTGTGGGAGCCAACAAAATTTTCAAACATATTTATCGGTTTAGGATCCTTTCATACATGTAAAGTAATAATAAATTGCATTGGGCAATTTCTTGAAAATAGTGGAGTAAAGAAAGTGTTGATCGAAACAAACATTTGGTCCGAAAATAGTAGAGAACATTCTTAATGGTAACCATTACGCACGGGCTGTTCGAGGACTATTTTTATTTTCAGAAGCAATACAACGCCTTCAGTTCGAACAGTTTTTCAACACTCCTGAAGGCCATAAACATTTAGAGATACGCGAGTTGTTTCGAACGCTGCAGGAAGCTTGCATAAAGGCAGACGATCAGAAAGCAAGTGCTGAGGTAAAATACGTGGAGTCCAATCTTCACGAATTCGACAAATGTTTTCAAGCATTTCTCAACGAAGGAAATGCAAAGTCAGTGATATTCAAGTACTGGAACACATTCCTTACTGAAATATTCCTTATTGTTCGTGACATTATTCGTGCTGACCAGGAAGGCAATTGGAAACTGCATCTCTCAGCAGTTCGAAGAGCACTGCCTCTATTTTTTGCATTCGGAAAAATCAATTACGCAAGATGGGGCTCTCTGTACTTTGAAGATTGCATGAAACTTGAGTTTAGCCTCCCCAGCGTTTATTCACAGTTCCTTGCTAGTGGCTTCGTTGTGCAGCATGGAGATCGTAAGTTTAGCAGCGTTGCCATGGATCAAGATTTAGAGCAACTGTACAACAAGACTACAAAAGATAACAGTGGGATTATCAGAATTACGCGAAGAAAACAATCTGTAGCACAGCGTGACCTCATAAAGCACGAAAAATCGAACATAAATCAGTTCCACCAAAAGATGTGCGGTCTCCTCGAAGAGTCGGTGTACACTGTGTATCACAAATTTTCTTCATCAATTACCAAAAGGGATGAAGCAAGCATCATGAAATACATCAGTGAACGTGGAAATCCATTTGACTTGAAGCTAACTGGTATCTTTAATATCATCACTGGGAAGCACTTTGAAGATGATGATCAGCACTATAGATTAAATTGTGTTTCAGACGGCGAGAAAGAGTATGACTCTTTTAAACGTGAACATTTCGTTGATAAGACCAAAAGGCTATTAGGTCCTCTTCCAAGGCTGAAGAAAGTTATACCAAAGAAGTTGCAGGAACCAATCAGTGTTGAGAAAAAAACTGCTGAGGCACTCCGTACTATTGATGTTGTTCGGGAAAAAGAATACCCTATCGATAAGTTACTATGTTGGGAGCTGACATCGACTTCATTCTTTCTAACAAAAGATGGCTTTCTTCAAAAACCTAACAAGTCGGATCTCGTTCATGAGCTGGAAAGAGAACTTAAGGAATGTAATATTTCTCTTCTACCACCTTCAAGCTTAAAGACTGCAACTGTGTTTGACTTCATGCTGCATGCTAGAGTAATTTCTTCAGTCAAAACATCAATGAAAACATTTGGAGATTTTGCACATTTAATTTTACAGAGTATTCAAGCTATTTCCAGTTGTTCTTCTCGAATAGATATTCTCTTTGACGTTTATAATGAAAACAGTGTCAAGTCATCGGACCGTTGTCGAAGAGCAAAATTTGATCCCATAGAGATGACTATTTCAGGGCCAAAAACTCCTCTTCCAAAGAATATGGAAACATTCTGGGCATCGGCAACAAATAAACTTAGATTCTAGCAATTTTTCGTGGAATATATGCGATCGACAGACATTGAATGGCCTGACAGAGAGATATATATCGGTGGATTTGGTGAGCTTGGAGAAAAAAGTGGAATTATGAATGGTAACGAATTCGTTGAAATTGCCTACCTTTCGTCACAACTTGAAGAAGCAGATGAATGATTATTTCTTCACATTCAGCACATTGTAACTGAACAGGTGTTAAAAAAGTAGTGCTAGCTTCATCTGATGCTGATGTTTTTGTCTGCGCAATGTATTACTTTTTAAACACTTTTAGGAGCAATGGTTTGAGCGAACTTTGGGTTCTGTGCGGAAAAGGAAACACTTCACGTTATGTCCCCGTTCACGTCTTTGGCGATGTTCTGGACTACAAAGTGATTCAAATCCTTCCCGCTGTTCATGCATTAACAGGGTGTGACACAAGCAGTAAAATAGGAAGTAAACGTTCAGCTCTGAATTGTGCCAAGCATAGCCCACAACTTTTAACACAGTTCGGGAAAAATGAACTGTCAGACAATATGGTGGACGACGCAGAGAAATTTCTTTCTCAAGTCTTATCACCGGAATTCACCTCAATAAATGCTCTCCGCATTTATCAGTACAACAGAATGAAGAGACTTGATTTCACTAAATTAGCTCCAACATCTTCAAGCTTACGACTGCACATAAAACGTGCATACTTACAAAGTTATAGTTGGTTTCATGTTTTTGATAAGATGCCCAAATTAACTCCCACTGAATACGGTTACGTGCGTAAAGATGATGATATTATCCCAGAAATTATTGAAAGTAGTTCGCCAGATGATTTTCCTCATCCATGCCATTGTAAAAAGTGTGCTAGAGAAAATATCTGTGTCGAGTTCATAAAATTATCTGTTGTAGATTCTGTGCCTGTGGGAGAAACATTCATTGTCGCAATCAGTATGAATGAAAGTGACGTGCTGCGATGAACGCTTGAGTCTTATTATTTTGTATCTGAATAGTCACTGTGATAATTATATCAATACATGTACACTGTTTCTTTGTCATGATGTGAAAGTAATAGTGTGTAAGTTATGTTAATGTGAAATTAACAAACCGGCTGAAAGAAATTTACTTTCGTTTTTATTATGTTTGGTGCAGAATATTTTGTGGGTGCTTATAAATATGAAAATGGACCTAAAGTTCAAGCAACATCAACATAGCCTAGAGCCCATAGGTCCTTTCTGAAAATTCTCGTATAGGAATTTCCCTTGAAATCAATGCTACTGAGTCCTTTCATCAAAACCATCATTTAGCATTTTCGAAAGAAAACATGTTTTTATTTCATTGTTTCACCCATGTCAATTCTGGCTGCCATATTGGATCTAGCAGCCATTTTGAAAATAATTGACGTGACTGGAACTTCGTATCCAAGCCAAAAATCATGCATTTCCACTGTCTAACAAATATCTGAAGAGAAATTCTCTGAAGTCGAACTTTCCAACAGGACCTATGTACGGCCCCTAGACTAATATTGTTTTCCCTAAATCAAGTGAACAAAAGACGCATGAATGTGGATTTCATATTATATATATATATATATATATATATATATATATATATATATATATATATATATATTTACTTTTACCACAATAATTATTACAATTGCCAATTTTAAAATTTACCCTATACAAAGTACTTGGACGGTATTCGAAATATCAAAGGCAATGCCTAACAGATTTTATGGAGAGAGAAACGCAATTAATGATATATCGCTCAAGAGCAATCTAGATTACACAAGTTACAGTTTCTCCCTAAAAGAATTAGATGTCTGGGCTTTAGGCATCTACGGCCATGTTATACCGTCATGTACGAGAGATGACGTCCCTCGGCGATCACAACACGCGGGCAATTGAGGAGGAGGAAAGGCAAGGAAGGAAGGAAGCCGCCTGGGACAATTATGTTAGGTACCATCCCGGTATCTGTGTGGTAATAAGGAAAACTTCACTCAGGATGGCTTAAAAAGCTTTTACACTTTTTCAGTCGAGTGTGCTGATCGGGTTTCTGCCTAAAAATACAACATAATGATATTATGTAATGATGTGGATCAACATTAATTTTTATATATGTTTTCTCTTAACCAACAATCAACATATCATTCTTATATTAAAACACTGATAAAGCCAAAACATAGCAGGTATGACAAGAAGGGACTCAGTCATTTTATTTTCCCCCTTTACGACCTGCATAATCGTGCACTGCCTAAACAATCTTTTCAGTGCTGTAAGAAATCCGCACATACGGCAAATGTTCTTGAAATCAACATGTTACAAACCGATAAAACAGTACAAATTTTAAGATCAAACATTTGCATAAGTTTTTCAATTATAAAATTTGGTCATATTTGTGGAATCTGGCTTGTGAGTGATATTTGTGACCGCTGTCATTTCTTTCGTTCACTATATGTGACCACATCAACTATGGATTTCATTGGCAAGGGTACAGGGGTAATGGGAGACACCCTATCCTCCCCTACCCGAAAAAATCTTCATGTGTAAAATTTAGTTTACATGATAAGGTATTATAACTATGAAAGAAGACACTCTCTTCCTAAAACATTGTACAGAGTTCTACGAACACAAGAATAAATTCAACGCTAAAACAGTGAGAATTACAACTCTGTAAATCTTATATTTTGGTTGCCTAACGAAATACAGTGTTTCGTTAGGTCAGTTGACCGTATCACTTTTTGGATAATGGTACATATGGCAGACAAAGTCGGAGCTCAGACTTTCCTGTGGACGTGTACTCTCTGTGATTGGAGATCGATTACAGAATACTAGATGTTCAGGTAACCGAATAAAGTAATATCAAAATAATTATAAGAACCATGAAAAACAATGACTGATGTGCTTACGCTCCCTTAATCTGGAAAATTTGGTAGCTTCTTACTTATCACTTATTGAAAATATAAAATTATCCTTTCCAAATTCTTTCGTCACACAGAGGCGATCACTATAAAACAGGTAACAATCGCAGACACTGTGGATAGTAAAGGACCAGCAGAAGGGACAATATTAAAGAATCACCGCAATTCACACAAATTCAAAAAACAAGACTGTTGCTTAACGAGTATAAAACATGAAAATAATCCAAGAGCGACAATCAGTACCTCTTAGCATTCAGTTCATTTAATGGTTTCTATGAGTAAGGAAAAGAAAGACAGCAATGAAATGTTTCAGTAATAAAACGTTTAGATTGGACAAAATATTATCACGTGAAAGAAAGCTGTACAACACATTGTTGAACCCCACATGTTCCAGAGATCTATTCAATACATGTTAACCGGGGAGGCGAATAAACTTAATTCTAAAGCTTTTATGTGTAAATTTGATATTCATTTTCTATATAACTGATAACCAAAACTCAGGTAACCATATAAAGCAATTCCTAGTCTCTTGGATACAGTCTACCAATGTATTAGACCGAAATTCAAATGCTACTCTTTGACAATCCAAATACCAGGCACATATATACGCCGTGATAGACAGTACGTACAAGGTCAAATCAGCCCAAGAAGTATTGTGGCTAGCGGACTATTTAACACAGAGACCGCAACTCCCTCTGTATCGTCAGTCAGTTTTTAGTGATAGTGACGATGAGTGCTCAACAACGTCTTAGACGTGAACTGTTACTGTATAAGTTCGAACTCAGTTATAACGCTGCGGGAGCAATCCAAACTATTTGTCACGGGAGCATCCAAGGTCCGGGAGCCCCAGTGTAAAAGACTGAGGTTATACGACACCACCGAGACACCGACATCCATCCACTCGCACACGACGCTTGTCAAACTAACTCGGTATGTCCCAATCTACTGTAGTGTGTCACCTTCACGAACTCGGGAAAATCATCAGGAGCTGCCACATTTTGTCACATGAGTCGAATTCAAAGATTCAGTTTGTTTTTCCAAACAGTTGGAACAGATTATACTGCACTATGCCAAAAACATCCTGTATTGGTGAAACAATAGCACGCCGTGCTGCAAAAGGGTAATGCAAAATGACACTCGGCTCCAAAAACGCAATAAAAAAAGTAGGAACTTGATAGCATCTAAATAATACTACACATGCCATACAATCTTGGCCTTGCCCCCTTCGGATTACTACGTGTTTCGGTGCATGGCGTACTTCGAGATCACGATGCTTCACCAACCACCCGGAGGTGGAAACAGTAGTGGCGTGACTTCTTTGTCAGGACAGACGTAGTATAGACGTGGAATCGGCAGTGCAAACAGTCTAACACGAGACGATACACTTTGAAATTTTATTTCTTTGCACTGTATAAATACAGATATACTGTATCTAGTGTGTGCCAGAATACTGCAAAACTTACGACTCATCTTTGTATATAATTATTTCTATTTCTTCTTATACTGTGATAGCATCTGCAAATACCTAAGCTCTCGTACTAATTTTTAATGCATTTTAATTTCTAGTTCTGATTATCGTTAATTTTTTTTTAACTAAAAAAACATATATTTTTTAAAACCAAACTTCTCACTTCCATTAATCACACTAATGATTTGATTTCACCCTATGAGTGAGGAGAATATTTACTGATTTTATTTGTATTTTATCAACACACTCATAAACAAACACAGTTTCACCTCACTTTATCCTTTGCATGTGAGTAAAAAGAAACTTCAACATTTCCGTTAAAAATCGTCGATTTTCATCTCGAAGATTAGATGACATTGCTTTTAAGATTTTGGGCAGAGATGCTGATAATGAGAACTTTAAAACTATACTGTAAATCTGTAGCTCAGAGAGCCCTAATTTTTAAAATTCGTGATCGTGATTGTGTGCGTATTCTGTGTTTTCAATTACTGTGGTTACTGTTATTGAGTAAATTATAGTTATCTAACATGGTATTCATATTTTATCTAAATTCCTTTGGCCGGAGTATAATTTTGGACTTTTTTTATTTGGTATAAAACTGGTTTGAGAACTTCGCTTTCGTCGTATTTTTAGAATAATATAGAATCTTGCCTTGAGTAAGATTATATCATTTTACGTCCTAAAAGACATGTTTTCTTTTTTCGTTACAAATGATCATAGTTTTAAAACTGTATGCTGCACTGCCGATATGATTCTGCTAGTATATCGGCAGGACAAAATGTAATTTTATGGTGTATATATATATACATATATATATAAGAATGGTATGGCTTCAAAGGTTACAAAATATGATACTGAGAATTGGCAGAACAAACAGTCGATAGCGGTAAGTGTCCAACTTTCTCATGTTAATTCCTCACGGTAATGAAATTATTCCGTGATTCGGTATAGTATGTCTGCTGTAATGAACTGTAGTGCGTACGTTATCAAATCACAAAGTACCTGGATGGACGTGAGCGACACCGGTTCCGTAGACAATGCAAATGGACAGGAAAATCCAGCATGTGTTCAAATTCGCCATACAGAGCCATCTGGTATTCTTGTAAGAGCGAAACAAGCTATATATCCCTCTTGCCTCTGGTCTTCATTTAGGGAAGTGGGGGCCAGTACATTCATAACATCGTCAATCCTGTCCTCCGACCTTATCTGAACACCATCATCAAGCAAGAAATACACGTCCCCATATTGTGAGAATAACTCAACGTCTTGGGGTATGTCTTCTAGTCTGTCCTGCTAGTATTCCTATACTAAGCCCTTCCAAGCACATATGAAACAGGGTGGTATAGCATCAAACGGCCAGCCAAACTCTCACAATGACCATCCTTTAGACACGTTAAGATCTATAGCGTGACCGACTACCTCCCGAACAAAAGTTTGTATGGCCGCTTGGGCTGGGATCACTGTTATGTGCCAATTTTCGTCCAGATACGTGGACTTCTGCTAGTTGTTCTTAAATGCTTCTCCACCAGCATATATAGAGAGCATATGTTTTGATTGGAATTCCAGAGTAAAATACAAAGCAATATACCTTTGAGACCAGGACGACATATGACCTCATCCTTCTCTGCGTAGTTCCCGTGTTTCGTGCAGCATTAGTCCTTCACCTAGCATAAGCTGTTTTCGTAGAAGTTTGTATTTTGAGCTTAAAACCACATTTCTACTTCAAAAATGATGTCACCCCTGCTGTCAAAATGGCGTGCTTTGAGTGGATGTTTTATTTCTGGAAAAACTAGTAAATGACTTTGTGCTAGATCCAGTGAATATAGAGGATGAGACAAGATTTCATATCCTAACTACACTGCCTTCGTTATGCATGCATTGTTTGAATCAAGTGGTGAATTGTCTCTCAACAAGAGCATCCCTTTGCTGAAAATTCCTTAACATTTGAGTCTTCAGTTTTTCTCGTAACTGAGCTATGAGATAATAAACAATATAGACTAGTGATAATTTGACCCTCTGGAAAATAGTCTGTCATGTGACCTCCTTACAGTCCCAGAACACCAACAGCATCACTTTGGCAATAGATTTTTGTACCTTTGCTTTTTGAGAGGGAAAAGAGTACTGTTTCCTCATTCTCTTTGTTTCTGACTTTATAAGAGCATACTCAACTTTCATCCATTGAGACTAGTGGCCGAAAGACTTTTTTTTATTGCGGTCATAACGATACAACATTTTTCTTGAAGCTCCCTCTTGAAGTCTCTAATCGAATGGACTAAGGAGCCGTGACACCCATCGTGCTAACAATTTCTGAAGATGCATCTGGTTATAAATTTTATTCCGGACGGATCCATAAGTAACACCTATTTCAGCCAACAATGTTTTCACTGTTTATCCTCCTGTCTTCCAATATGATGTCCACTTTTTCTATCTTGATGGCATCATCTGTGAACGATGGAACAACTGGGGGCATTCGAAGTAGTCATGTGTCCAGTTGATATTGCTATTTCCACTTGGATACCATTCCGTAGGACAGACTTTCACTCCCATAAACTGTTTCCATCTCTCCAAGAACTTCTTTTGCTGATTTCCCCTGCAGATATGAGAACCTCAAAACTTGCAACAATTGCATCTTGAATGATTTACCTGGAGAAAAAAAAAGAAAAGAAAAAGAAACATATTTTTTATGCTTACCTTAGAAGAAACAAGGTATAATACGCGTGTCCAAGCAAGTTCGTAGTTCGTCTCCTTCTGGGTGATTACAATAACTTTTTGATACCTCTTTGCAACAGCGTACGTAATAAAATTGTTTAGAACCACTCCTGTAATTGATATGTTTTTCATTACGATATCAGTGTCGTAACGATAATCAATACTATATTCGTGACGCTCTATCATTTATTACCATTATTTCACGTGTTTCAAATAATGACGCATGTATAATTTGCGAGTTACAGCACTTTTCCAGCATCATTCCCAGCATATGGGTAATTTTCATGAATATACTGTACGTGTAGTATTTAACACGTTGCAAACAAATACACCTTACAGTAATCTTCAAGCCATTCAATATTACAATTTTTCATACATTAAATACGTGTAGAATTCATACACTAAAAAGTAGAAAGATGCAAATAACTCCTACCATGATTCTTGAATGTTTCCATTTTGTCAATTTGTTTAATATCCTAAGCAAGTTTATACAGGAAAACATATTACGCCAACAGTATTGCTGATTATCACCTATTTCCAAACTTTCTGCTGTCAGTTCTGGTTGGTCCCCAATTACACAAGATGGAAAATCTAATATAGGAATACTGCAAAACAGAAAATTCATAAATGTTAAAAAAAAAAAAAAAAAAGTAACTTTCAATTTTATCCACACAATATACAGGTTATAGAATGACACAAGCACACTAATATAGTGAACGTAATGGGTTGAGTATGAATGTGTGAACTGGCCATCATGTCTTAAAACAACTGGATCGATCTCAATGAAACCTTCCCCAATATCGTCATTGAAATCTCTGAATGGTATAACAAGATATGCGAAAACTTCGTATTTCATGCGCAACTTAACTATTATTGCATGTATCACGTAAAAGATATAGGCATGAAATCTGGTACAGAGAGGCTTCTTGCATCATGAAATACGATGACTATACCATTCGCTCGCATGAAGTCAATACGGTAGACCACGCAAGGATTATTATTATTCAAAAGACTAGAAGTGGAATTAACTTCTCGAATTCCGCCCTGAAGGCAGAGGAATTTGATATGTGGGTTTATGTTTATTCCAAATACAACAAACATTAACGAATGAGCAAACACTGAACTGCTAAGTTTCCCCGATTTACTATTTTGCTTGGATGATCCAGTGCTGTTACCACAAACTTGATATCTAGGTCGTTTTAAAGGCAAGAAATAATGTGTATGGAATTCGCAACACAGCATAAATTGTTTCACCGCATCACATGCGTTAGATCAACTCGCTTTTGTTTAATAGGATAGTATTAATATTATTACTACTTATTTTATTACCTATATTATTATTAATTATATCTGAATATTTTTGAATTTTACTTATAAAATAAATTTCTCCCTGTAAAGTTTCCTAATATATGATTTTAATAAGACTAATTTCCTTGTTAGTTCTTTTTCTGTTCTTTTTTATTTTTAATGAAAGGTTGTCCTAAGCAAAATCAAATTAATCAAGGTTGCAATTCGTTCATTAAACAACAGAATAATACTTGAAGTTTGTTTTAAATTAGTACCTCTTAAATGGCATTCAGAGTGGTCTCACATTATTAACACTCGAACTCCGTCGTAGCTAAGCGATTAGCGTACGCAGCTTTGACGCGGGACCCGGGTTCAATTTCCGGAGGAAGTTCATGTGGTTCGGATTCCACGTTAAACAGTAGGTCCACGTCTCGTATAGCCTCGCTGCTGAAAAGGATGTTAAACTGAAAATCAAAATAAAATCGAACATTTTGCACTCACTGAAAATCATAAAACATATCAATTTAACCATCTGTCTGTACAGCAGACTTCGACAAAAATATGATTTTGACAAAAATATGTTTTCTTCAGTCGATAAGAAAGTACGGAGGAGAGGTATTTTTCTAGTAAGATAATGAAATACTGAACACAAAAAGTACCAGGGAAAACCCACCATTGGAAACTGACAATTTTTTTACTTTCTTCTCAATGATGTTTGGCCACGCTAATCAATGTTGCCGTACATTTTATACGCTATAGTTATGCTCGTACTTAAAAAAAAAATCAAAACTGGATCAAACGTATAGATCTCACGTGACGGTGATTGCTTCAAACGTTGATTTATTTTTAAAATATTGTACGATGTTCAAGTTAGTAAAGCAATCTCTAACTTTCAAGTCACTATATCATGCGGTTATTATTATTATTAGCCCCCATGATTTCCTCTATCACATTCTTAAAGTTAGATTTAATAAAATCTCAACTAGTTAGTTGCCCATTTTAGAACGTAACTTTCCAAGATATAATTTAACACATGATCAGTTATATTCTAGTCGACATTCCCTTCCAACTTTACAGGTATTTATTTATTTATTTTTTAATTGTTTTCGTAGCATAACGCCTCTTTGCACATTTCTATTGGAACTGAGATCAGAAACACCTGAAGCATCTTTGCAAATAGTGTGTATACTTTTATTATTCTTATATTCAAAATTTACATTATATATATATATATATGCTTTATTATTTTTTCTTTATGGTTAAGAAACGTTCTCCATGTGGTTTACGACACAAGCACTGGGTAATATCTGTAGAACCTAAAGAATCATCGTATTATAAAGGAATCTTACATGTTTCTTCAACTTTCTGGTTGTCTCGTGAAATTTTGCATTCCTCAAGGAAAAATAAACCGACAGAAACTTTTCATTCTGTCTTTAGGACTTTGTCCATTATTGTTCCTACTGCAACTTGAGGATTATCAATAGGTTCAGTAGTTGGCGTCATCACCATGTATACAATGAGGTTTTTAACTTGTACTTGAGTACTCTCCGCCTTAACCACCGAGTTCAATTTATCCCTCCAATCTCTGACATTAAGCATTAAGCGTCCTCTTATCAAGATCGACGGTATTGTACTTAAATATCAGTTACGTAAGTAAACATTTCCTTATTACGAGATCCACTTCTATTTTTTTTACGCCGGGTAGCTACTCAATTTATGTTGATCAGCATAACCTTAGCTAAGATTCTTTTTATGAGGTTTTTCATTTATATATTCGACTGCCAACTTAAAGAAGTTTCAGACTGATACTTTACACTGTGTTCAAACGAATACCATGAGGAAGACTGGTCAATGAATGCATAAAAATTACGAGAACAGTGGTATTCGCTATCAATTTAACAGCATGATGTCTAACAACCTCAACATATAGAAAGTCTGCTTTCTGAAGTTCGCATAGACAGGCAAATGATAATGCATTGCCCTAATTACCGTACTGCATCACACCTCATTTGAAATACTGCTCGCGTTATGTGAAGAGGTGTTTCCTGTAGTATGAGTGCTAATGGTGAAATACGCCACGAGGACGCAATTTGGGACCCTATGTTGAAGGGTAGAAAAATGGAAGAAATTGAAGTGGGATGAACACAATCAGGTCTTTCAGGTGCTGAATATACTGCAAAATATCATCTCCAGGTTGTGGTACGCGTGTCAAAATATCGGGTTCCCAATGTCAACTTATATTAGGCCGGCCACGGTTCACAACTCCTCTGCAGAACAGTTATATGTCACTAACGGCAAGACACAATCAGAGAACGTCTTCCCAACAACTGGCAATAGTGCTAGTAGCATCAACAAGACCACAATTCTGAAGGAAAATTGTATACCGGGGGCTACATACAGCTGGTCTCTATACTAACCTACTCGTGGTGTGTCTTACTCAACCCCGCGCAACGAACTCGCTTACGATGGAGCGAGAGACACCGATACTAGACCACGACAAATATATATATATATATATATATATATATGCTCCGTGGAGAGATCATGGGATTCCTTACAATTAGCTTAACACCACGGAAAGTGATCAGTATGATTGTCGTAGTGTACTGGTATGGGTGGGCATCATGCTCAATGGATGTATAAAGCTACACATCTGCAACAGCGGTACTGTTACAGCTAGGCGGTACAGATATAACGTGCTGGACCCCTATGTGTGTCATCTTTTTCGGGGTGCAATGAGTCTATTACTCATTTTCATGGATAATAACGCATTATATCATCGGGCAAATCTAGTGGAGGGATTTCTTCACGGGGGAAGATACACAACATTTGCAGTAGCCGGCCCGCTCACTGAACTTGAACCGTATCAAGCATGAATGTGGTGCATTGGGAAAACGAGTCACAGGCAGATAGCCATCTCTACAAATAGTTTCAGAGATTCATATTGTCCTTTGAGAGAAGTCTGAACGTCTTCAAGTGAGTAAAAGAAGCAGATTCCGGGCAAAAAAATCACGATGGTTTTAAACGGCTATGAAACCAGTGATATTGCACTTTTCAAATCTCCGACTAATCAGATTAAGCTCTTCAAAGTTGAACTGAGCTTTTAAACAACACATATCCTTATTTATATATGGAAGATTAATTACATTGTTTACTTCAAGAACTGAATAATGTATATAACAGAGTTTCCTTCATGCTCAGAACTGATTTGGGAGAAACCCATTCCTTAGATTTATCATTTACAGCAGTAACAATTAGGTCGTTAACCAAGTGTGAAATAAAGGTAACTCAGGCACACAACATAGTCGCAAACGCTCAGTATATTACCCGAAAATATAATCCAACACATGAACTATTATTATTATTATACATATATATGTAGCCCAAACACAGGAATGAAGAGTCAGAAATAGAACGTGTCGTATGTACAATCATGTCCAAAATGATTTTCGCATATCTATAACTGTCTTCTTGTAAGAATATAATTTGATAATGACTTCGCAGGATACCTTTAATACTGATACTATGTGTAGAATCGGGAAATGTATATTTGTGGTAAATTTCATAGGAAAAGAATTATAAATAAGAAAATTAGAATAAATAAAACAAAACGTTGCTAAATGGACAATAAAGTTTTGTTTTCGTTTTATTCTTCTTATTTACTGCTCTTTTTGACATTAAATTTGCCACATGCATGTCCTTGCTGATTATACACATACTAACGTTATAAGAAATATTGGGCTAATTCATTATCAAATTAAATTTCTACAGAAACGTATTTATAGACACGCGACAATAATTTTGGACATGAGTGTACATTTGGGAAAAGGCTTACTTCTACACCTAGGAACCGCTCTGTAACGTTAGCAACATTAATCAGAAACTCAGAGGAACTTCAAAACTACCAAAATATTTACCAGATAACGAACACGTAGTTGATAAAATGTATATTCTACCCAATAGACAGAGAACAGTCTGGGATGTTTTGGCTATCTTACCAAGAAACGTTCACTGGATTTGTATCAAGGAAGTCTTAAAACTTAGGCTGAAAAGTATAACTATGTAAATAAAGATCTCTAATATGGTACAAACATTTTTAAGAATCGATAGTGAGTTTCATCCCCATTTCTACCTGCACTTATCATTATTTAACAGCGGTTTTCAAGGACAAATATTTTTAAAGTATACAAAATAAACAGGTAATTAATTAGCATGGTCACTTATCAAGATTAAGAAGTGGAGAATTATCGGTTTCCAATGACGGATTCTTCTTTGGTGGTTTCAAATATTTTAACTACTTTACCTAAAACGTTCCCTAAAAATAACCCTTTCCCTCCTTACCTTTCTGCCAACTGAAGAGAAGCATCTGTGTCGAACATTTTAGTAGTTTTGAAGTTTAATCTGTACGGAGGTGAAACAATTAGCATTTTGGAATGTACATGCACGCCTGTTACATTACAAAATAACATACTTACGTATTTTTAGCTCCAACGTACGCCATAATATTCTGATTAAAAAACTTCAGCACTAAGGGTATACAGTTAGCAAAAACCAAATGCTGAGACATAAATTCGAACTGATATACATGATTAATTTTAAAATGCTTCAAAAGTAGTAAAATAATTGCAGAAACTGCTTTCACAATGATTTCTTTATGTCTATTTACATCAATTCCAAGTTTCATGGACTGTAAAACCGTCATTCTGAAAAAAAAAAAGAAAAAACGCACATTTTAGAAATGTGTGCTCATTATTGAAGTTATGTAAAAATCAGAAAACAAGTTTCTACAATTTAGTGTTCGGTGGAATACATAACGGCGAAACCAGCACAACTATAACAGCATTTCTAAATAGACAAATAAAAACCTACTACCTGACAACCCATAATAATAATAATAATAATAATAATAATAATAATAATAATAATAATAATAATAATAATAATAATAATAATAATAACTTAATCAGCAACTATCTAATCCGAAATTAGGTGATTTCAAGTGGACTAACCCCTGAATTAGCAAAAGTGGTGTTTCTTCCTTTTTTGGTCACATCCACAGCTTCAGAAGCTTTTTAAAAAGTTCAATTCAATGATGAGATGGGCTCGGGTTGTGTGAATTGATTTTCTCGTACCATTAATTGAGCAAGCCTTCGAACAATCAGAAATAAATACATTTATGTATGTAGGACCAGAAATGAATGTGTGGTGATGGCTCAAATCTTGGTAATTACTGCAAAGCTGAAATAAATAAATCGTTAAGATATCCAGATAATATACGAGGCGTGTCCGGAAAGTAAGTACCACTTTGAAAAATAAAATACTAAAACAAATTTGTTCAAGCCAAATTTATTTTTACATAAAAGAGCACATGTTAAAATATTTTTCGACATTGTTTCCACCAATGTTCAAATATTTGTCAGAGCGAGTGACCAACGCCTTACAACGAAACATCTGCCAGTGTCGGCGCTCTTCGCATGCGCGTAGTTTCACTGGTTCATTGCTTCTTTACTGACGCCACTACGATTGAGTTGTCGCGAGCGTACTTTGCCCTGTGATCCTTTACAATGTTTGAAACAATTGCTGAATCCGCTGACTGTAAAATTCATTCTGTTATCCGGGTTTTGAATGCAAGGAACGTTAAGCCGGCCAAAATTCATCGTCAAATTGCACAGACTTACGGTGAAAAAGCAATAAGTGATGGAATGGTGCAAATAAGGCGCGAACAAATGTCCACGACGAACCACGAAGTGGGCGGCCTTTTGTTGTGACTGATGAGTTGGTGAGGAAAGTGCATGAGAAACTTCGTGAGAATAGACGGTGTACAATGATAATGCTTTCAGATGACTTTTCTCAAGTTTTGAGAACTGTTTTGCATGAGACTGTTACCGACCGACCACTTAGGTTATCGTAAATTGTGTTCTCGCTGGGTTCCGAAAATACTCACAGAAGTCCACAAAACCAAACGAATTGGCAATGCTTTGACATTCCCACCCCGTTACAGTGGGAAAGGAGAGGGCTTTTAAAACCAAATCGTGACCGGTAAAGAAACATGGTTTCACCATGTCAGCCCAGAATCGAAGCAACATTCAATGGAGTGCGGCACACAGGATCTCCCACAAAGCAAAAGTTCACAACGACAATGTCGGCACAAAAACTCTAAGTGCACAAGTGTTTTGGGACAGGAAAGGGGTTTTGCTGGTTGACTTCGTACCCAGGGGTGAAACCATCAATACGGAACAATACTGTGAGACACCAAAGGAAATGAATGCTCAGTAAAGGAGTTGTGTTGCCCTATGACTATGCTCGTCCCCATACTGCTGGTGCGACCCAAACGTTAATTCGACAGTTCGGTTGGAGTAGTTTGACCACGCGCCGTACGTCTGACTACCACTTGTTCCTGCACCTGAAGCACGAGTTCAACGGTAAGCGTTTTAAAAGTGACGACAACGCAAGAAACGCTGTGAAGTTATGGTTGTCTTCACTGGCGGGATGTTTCTTTGAGGAAGGTTTGGACAAGTTGGTCAGCCGCTATGAAACAGTTAAAAACTATGTCGAAAAATAGCTCAAGGTGTGCTCTCTTGTGTAAAAATAAATTTGGTTTGAAGAAACCTGTTGTAGTATTAAAAAAAAAAAAAACTGTACTTACCTTCCGGGCACGCTTCATATATACTGTTGCGCGCTGATATATATTAATATCTGGGTATCTTAATGGTCTAGCGGTTAGCGTGTGTGCCTTTGGTGCATGGGTTCGATTCCTGGTAGGAAAGCAACAAAAATTTAATTTCACTATCATTAACCATCCGTCTCCTGTAGCCTAAAAGGTATAACTGCGGGACATAAAACTAAAATAATAATATTATTTTTTTCTGGGTATCTTCAGTTATGCTACGTTTACATATAGATATTAAACCTCCCCGAATGAATGACGAATATTTGCGCAAATGCTAACTCTCGACATTTACGTAGGGTCTGTAAGACCCAAGCAACAAACGGCGCTTGCGGTCCCGTGGAGGTAAGAGTTACGTATTCGTATATTTTAATTTGTCTCGATGTTGTGACAGTGGCATACGTGCTGGTTTATATCCCTCTCTGTTTAACAACAGAACATTGTTTGGAGTCAGAAAATGAAGCACTCGTACACATAACTGTCAGGACTGGTGTTGTAAAGGCCTGGGAAAAAAACGGAAATTTTGGGTTTAAAAAAAAAAACAGCTTTTTACCGTTTTTTTCCGAGCTTGGAAAAAAAACAGAAATATTGGGAAAAATTGAAATTTTCGAATATTTTATGAAAACTATTTTATATTTACTAGTTTACAGTATACAGTATATTAACTAGATCATTGAGTAGTTATGTTTCTTCTATTGGAATAGGCAAATTTTGTGGCAACAAATATATTTGTACCACTCCTTTAACGTTAGCACCGTGATAGTATGGAGTTATGACTACAAAAGACCCTAAAATATAATCCTAGTTAGATTAATTAATATAGGATAATTTAAAATATCTTAAGCAATCTTATAAAGTTAGCGTTTTATGGCAGGGAAGTGTTAAATAACAGGGTCATAATCATTTTACTTAATACCAGTACGTTAAAATCAAATATAGTATACATTTTATGGAGATACGTATTGTCCTTGTGCTGTGTAAAATTTCCGGAAATTTTGAACGCATTAGAAAAAAAAACATTTTGTTCGGAAATATTGGCAAAGCCCGGAAAATATAATTAAAGAACTATTTCTTCGCCAGATACTAATCTTATTTGCTGTAAAGTGTCTCCCTCATATATACAATGTATTTCGCTAGTAGGAAAAATACTTAAAGCAATAGGTTTTAATTTTACTTTTTAGTTTTCTGATTTCTGGCAAAAATTCCTCTTTATTATTTGTATATTTTTCGAACACCTCAAAAAGAGATTATCTTATTTACATATACACACACACACCGCAGAAGTGCGTAAGTTTGAGCAGCGACAAATATATTAAAGAATTTAACATGTGAATTTTCCGTTCATTATTATTAAATACTAACAGAATACCCGTTCTTCGCACGGGGAGAATACGTTTTATTTTGGGCATAAAGGGCATGAACTGTCACCAATGAACTTACGGACCCCAAAAAGTGAATTCGACACTAGCATCAATCATTTTTATTTACTTTTACATGTCACTTTCCCACTTTAGGAGTAACTAACGGGGGCTAAATTTGAATTTAAACGGCAACGGAAATGTCACTGTTTATCTCAGTCACCCCGAAAATTATCAATTCGACACTAATATTGGTCATTTTCGATCATTCTTATATATCTACCACTCCTCCTTCCCCCAACTTGCGGCACTGAGTTAGGATTTAAACAGCATCGGAAGTGTTAAATGTTCATTTCAGGATCCCAAAAACCATGGATTCGACACTAATACTGGTCATTTTCGATCTTTTTTTTTATATATATATATATTTGCCCTCTGCTCCGCCTCCAAGTTACGAGGATGAATTTTGATTTAAATGGCATCGGAAGTGGTACTATTCATTTCAGCAACCCCGAAAACTATGGATTCGACAGTGAATTCGGCTATTTTCAATCATTTTTATATATCTGTTCTTCCCCCTTCCCTAAGTTGGGGGCCTGAATTTTTATTTAAACAGCATCGGAAATGTCACTGTTCATCTCAGGAACACCGAAAACCATGAGTTCGACACTAAGATCGGTAATTTTCAATATATATCCACACTTCCTTCCTCCAAGTTGCACTTTTAAAGTGAAATGGTAAAAATCCATCCCAGGCCCGAACCTCATCTATGTTGAAAATTTTTATCGAGATCAATCTGGTGGCTCATGAGTTGTTAAGTTACAAATATAGCCACTTTCATTTTATATATGTAGATTAATTTTCGCATTGGAAAACAGGTATTTGTTTACATACAAAATTTTGTACATAAAGTTTATATTAAAGTCTGTATTTGAATATTAAATAATAGTAATTATATGTCTTAGTGCAAGAGTATTAGTGAAATTTTCCTACTGCTCTTTCTTTTAAGAAGTAATTTGGTTAAGATTAACAAAATTTCAAAAGATCAAAGAGCACATTAAGAACTCAGTTTCATTCAAGAGCCCTATTTGTTCCAACAGAAACGCTTCATGATGGTAGATGTGTATGCAATTGTAAAATTTCTGTAATTAATGCACAACCAGGAGTAAACGACTAGAAGGCACATAAAGGAAATAAGCGCAGACTATTAATATTCAAGAATAATTACAACTGTTTTATTTTAGAATGCTTCTTTTTTAAATATTCACAATATTGAAATTTCTCAATTTAAATTTTTCACGCCTTCGAAAAAAAAAATCATTACTAGTAAAACTAACCTAATACAAAGATTTTTTGTTTTTTTCCCAATTTTTCCGGAAAGAAAGAAAAAAAAACGGTTTCTTACCAGCCGTTTCAAAATTTCCGGAAAGTTAAAAAGGAAAAAAAGTTCAAAATAAATGTTATAGATGGTATAAATGTGAAGAAAATAATTTCAATTTATAAACTGTTGGAAATAAGTAGTGGTCTCCCAGACCGCACGTATACTGTGTTGCTTCCCTGGCTCATGTATCTGTCTAGGGTTAACTCAAATAGCCCATGCTCAAATGCAGTATCAATTATTTTCACTAGGGGGTGATATTCATTATTTTCGATATATTTATATTCCAAAGTTCGTGATAGTACGACGTCAGGGAACACTAAGTAACTAACAGGCCATAAACAGTTAACTGTGGAAGACGAGACGAGTAATACAGCTATTTTGGATTCGTTTTCTGAAATTCACTTTAATAATTTATTCTATCCTTCATACCCTCTTTGCAAAGTAAGAACGCAGATTACAAAAGCAACTAAAAAATAATTAACTGGGGGATGTGACACCAGTAAATAAGCGACACCTTTCAAAACTGGTCTACACTTTTATAGGATTTTACGCCTTTTTTTTTTTTTTTTTTTTTTCTTTCTTCTTAAAAGATATTTTTGACCCTACAACAAGAAACATAATTTTAAAAAATATATTAAAGAAATTAGTTCCGCTTTGGTAGGGTTAAACGACATTTACGTTCCTAAGTTCTGCACATACCATGCTACAAAAGGTTGTAAGTTACCTCAACTTTGATGTAAAATATAATTCAATGTCAATCTAAAAAATTAATTCGCATGTGGAATACAGACACACTCACAATACGTTATGTGTTATCAGTTTCACTTTTCTTCTAAATACTGTTTTGGTGTTAACCCATTGGAATCATATGACGAGCACTGGTCGCGCGAACCGTTTAAATCATGCAACGACCAGAATTTGCGTCCCAAATGTAGCCTGTCAATGTAAACGAAAGCAGTACATTTCTTCTGCCTACAGATGAGTCTCGGAGTCACTTTCTCTTATAAAGGAGACACATGGGTCCAGGTTTAGCCTTCTAAATATTCTATCATGTGCTTATGACAGGGATTTACATCTGATTTCAATGGGTTAAGATACAGGCACATAAAAATCAAACGACATTAATTATCCATATCTTACTTCTAAAGAAAATTACTTACGGCATTTCTTCAGGTAGGACATCAGCCATTATATTAATGGAATCTGTTTTAGCTTTCGAGGTAGGAGCGGCAGCCAATAAAATTTTCAAAAGAGCTATCATATATTGCGGCAAGCTCGGAAGCATGGCCTATTAAAACGAAAACACTTGGTATAATAAAGAGCACGAGTATATTATTGTACTTTCAATCTTTAATGCAATTTCCAAGTATTTTAGTTAAATCTTATCTGACTTTTCACGTATAGATGAAATTACTTAAACCTTGTTGCAAATTTGTAACTGCAATTAGTCTCTTATAATTCACTTCTTTAGCAAACTTCAAAATGCACGATTTGTACCACAATTACAAGTTATTTCACATCCAGTACATGTTCGATAAATGAAATATCATTTAAGAAACTACGTTTACAAGAAAAATGTACAATGAACAAAATATCTTCAATTAAAATATCATACCTAAAAAAGCAAACTTAGTACACATGTAATTAGGCATTTTAATTCAATACGGCCGAAGCGCAGGAACTTTCAGCGTTAATAATAATAAAAAGTGTCCTATCACACAGATGTTTTCATTATTTTGATAATTGTCTATCTGTATACAAAATAAGAGTGCTGCTGAAAATGTGGGAAATAATATTCAGCAATTCCTTTTCAATATGGTTAGGAACAACGTAATTTTATTGTCAAATTGAGTATATCACTCTCTGCTTTACATCATGAACACACTTCGCGTTCATAGACAAGGTTAGTAGATTTCTCAGCACCGCCCATAATCATCCAGTAATTTTCTAGACAAAGGTATAGAACAGATCTGAAATATTTGATTCTTTTACACGATAAAATTTCCATTCAAATTTACCGTCAATCATGTATTTGACTTTGGATAACATCTGTTTAGTTTTCACCATCGGTGAGTACTAATGTGGCATTGCCACACAAATACACAGAAAATGAAAATACAAAATAAGAGGGTAGGTTGATAATTTCTCAGCCTACCAGGTTCAAACAGAGCTAGATATAAAAATTATATATGTTTATGAGGCTTGTGATTTGTGAAGCTATTGTGCAAATTTGTTTTGACTAGACCAATTTTATTTTAGTTTATTATTATTATTATTATTATTATTATTATTATTATTATTATTATTATTAACGTCCAAAGTGAGGATGGCAGCCCACGTCCCAAAAATTAGTAAATTTGAACATCGTGCATTCATGAAGTACCCCTTCGTTAAGAGATTCACGCCGAAGGAGATCCACAACAACCTTATCACGACATTGGGGGACAAGGCATCATCGTATGCCACTGTGAAGAAATGGGCAGCGAACTTCAAACGTGGGCAGTTTGGTCTGAACGATGATCCCAGGTGTGGCAGACCAATTTCAGTGACCTCCCCCGAGATGATTGACGCCGTTCACCGGATAATTCTCGACAATCGCCGAATCCGCTCAAATATATAGAGGACACATTGGGCATTAGTCATGAACGGGTGTGGAAAGTTATCCATGAAGATTTGGGTATGAGGAAGGTCGCGGCAAAATGGATTCCGAAACTTTTAAACGCAGATCAGAAGCGTGAACGGGTGGAGGCAAGTAAGGCAGTTCTATCCCAATTTTAAGCGGATAAGACCAATTTTTTGCAACGGCTGGTAACAGTGGATGAAACCTGGTTATATTTCTACGATCCCACGACGAAACAGCAATCGGCGGAATGGCGCCACGGCGGTTCTCCACGTCCGAAGGCTAGGGCACAGTGCTCTTCTGCTAAGGTCCTTGCTACGGTCTTCTGGGATTGTGAAGGAATTTTATTGCTGGATTATCTGAAATCGAGTGAAACCAGCAATGCAACTTATTATAAATCTCTTCTGGAGAAACTGAAAGCAGCACTAAAGAAGAAGAGACGTGGAAAGCTGTCAAAGGGGGTAATCTTCCTCCAGGACAATGCGCCTTCACACAAGGCACGTCTGACATTGCAAAAATTGGAGGACCTACGGTTTTAAATACAGGAACATCCACCTTATTCACCTGATTTGGCTCCATCAGACTTTTATCTCTTTCCTAAATTGAAAATGTTTTTAATGGGAACGCATTTCAATGGCGCCGATGATGTCATTTCTCAAACAAAGGCCTGGTTTGCAGAGCCTTCATCCAACTTCTATTTGTCTGTCCTGCAAACACAATAGGTCTACTGCAACAAACCTAGCAGTTGTAACAAATTTTATAGCAACGGAGTTAGACAAAGGCGGCCAGGTAGACATTATTTATACCGATTTCAGTAGGGCATTCTATGTTGTGGATCATGATGTTCTAATGGCGAAATTAACAAGCCTGAACTTTTCAAAGTCGGCAATACAATATATTGTATCGTATTTATGTAACCGGAAACAATCTATTCTATACAAGGGGCACGTCACCGTGTCTGGGATTCCTCAAGGATCTCATCTGGGTCCTCTGCTATTTCTCCTACTTATTAATGAAATTCCACTTTTTATTGAAAACTCTGAGATTCTTCTATTCGCTGATGATCTCAAATTATATTCTAGAATTAATTCAAGTGAAGACTGCATACAACTACAACAAGACCTACAGCGAGTTCAAACATGGTGCGATGACAACAAATTAGTAATAAATGTATCCAAGGGTAAATCTCTGTCTTTTACGAAAAAAAGAAATCCTATGACCTTTGACTATACACTGAAAAAAAAACTAAATTGTCTAAACCAAGTACTGTCAAAGATTAAGGCGTTATTTTTGATCCTGAACTAAATTTCAATCAACACATAGATATGATAACAAACAGCGCATATAGGAACTTAGATTTAATTTACAGAATAGGGCAAGATTTCTTCAGTGAGACAACGTTTACAACACTATTTTACATATGTTAGATCAAAATTAGAATATTGTTCTACTATATGGACCCCCAATAATAAAAAATACTCTCAAGAAATAGAAAACATCCAAACAAAATTCTTGAAAATGCTTACATACAAAAAAACTAATTATTATCCCAGATATTTTTCCTACAATGATCTAATAAACAACTTTAATTTTCAAACTCTCTAAAAAAAAAAAAAAAAGGATGTTGGACTTGTTATTCTTATACAAGTTATTAAATAATAAGATTGATTGTATGGAGTTGGTCTCGAAAATATTATTACGGATTCCCACTTGCAAAACCAGAGTAGAGAATACAGAGACATTTTATTGTGCAAAAGCCAGGAGCAATATATTATATAAATCCCCTATGTGGAGGATGTAAATTATACAATGATATTGTAAATAAGCTTGATAAAGTGGATGTATTTAGTCTTTCAGAAAACAGGTTCAAATCATATGTGAAACAAGAAATTTTCTGTAGAAATAATTAAGAAATTTATATATGTAACATTTGCTGTATGTACACAACACTGTAATTGGGTATTAAGCCTGTTGTGTTGTATATTAAATAAATAAAATAAAAAATAAAAAAAAATAAATAAGCACAGCAGCAGCGATGTGAAAAGTGCATTGCACTACAAGGGGGATATGTTGCATAAAAACACCAAGCTTCGCTTCCTATCTACTTGTTTTCTTGGTAAGGCTGAGAACTTATCAACCCACCCTCGTACAATTATTTCCAGAGAATATGAAATGCTATTTACGATATATGATATGATATAGTTAAATACTGTACGTGTGCAAAATCAGTACTCACTTGGTATAAAACTTCAGTCGGCGTCAAAGTAATGTCTGATTCTGGATTAGAGACAGGATTCCTGGCAATATCTTCTTCCTTCTGTACCTGGATTTCAGCTAACGAAGTATACATATGCTGCAAAGAAAAAGAAATTTAATCATATATCCATATTTATTATCATATACAATAAATATTCATAAAGCACCCAGTCATATATATACACTTTTCCACGCATCAATTAACGACAAATTAACTCTCAAAAAACAAAATGCATCCAAAAAAAAAAAAAAAATGATAAGAGTAGTCTCTGGGAACAAAAGTGAAACCTGTTCATACAAAACAGAAAAGAGTATACTTAATGGACACATCATCTATTAATGTGACACAGAAAGGAAAAAGAAAAGAAAGAAATAACGACTTAATACCTGAAAATAGACCTTTATATTAGCTTTATCACTGTTCATCTCAGTGACCCCGAAAGCTATGGATTGACACTGATATTGGCTAGTTTCGATCACTTTTATATATCCCCCTCTCCAAACTGTGAAGATGATTTCGGACTCAAACGGAATCGGAAGTCTTAATGTTAATCTCAGCGATCCTGCAAACTATGGATTCGACACAAATATTGGTCATTTTCGTTCATTTTTATGTATATCCCCCTCCCCCAAGTTGCAGGGCTGAACTTAGAGTTAAACACCATTCGGATGTGTCATTGTTCATTTCAGCGACCCCGAAAACTATAGATTCGACACTAATATCGGTCATTTTCGATCATTTTTAAATGTCTCTCCCACTCCCCTCCCCTAAGTTGTATCGTCAAAATGATATGACAAAAAAACATCCAAGGTCCGAACCTCATCTACGTTGAAAATTTGATCGAGATCGCTTGGGTGGTTCAAGAGTCATTAAGTTTTGTTTATTTTTATATATCTCCCCTCTCCTCCCTCTCCCGGTCTACGGTCAAAGTGAAATCATAAATAAACGTCCAAGTCCCAAACCTCGTCTATGTTGAAAATTTGATGGAGACCGGTCGGGTGGTTCAAGAGACAAACAGTCATTTTCAGTTTTATAATATAGATTAAGGAGAAAAACAGGCATTGTTTCTCAACTGTGACAAACACTCAGTAATCTTGGTGAGCATGCATGCAGCGTAACAGGACCCTCTACATCCTCGTTCATTCAACATAGCGCTCGCAGAAACTGTAAACTACGGTTCCTATGCTTATTAAATCGAAGTAAAAATCTAGATAAAGTGTAAGGATAGAAGCTGCGACGACATTCCGAAAGTCTTTCAATTTTTGAGGTCATGATAGATGATGAGAACGAGAGCAGTGAACCAAGAAGTGAAGCAGAAGAGTTATACAAAAGCTTGCTAAATTATAAATTTCTCACAAAAAATACTCGACCGTGTTATCGTGGAAATGGATGAGAGGTTCACTTCGTTGCAAGGCGTTGATTCAAAGTTCGAGTCCCTTGTAGAAGTCCATACATTCTTACAGCGCCGACAGTAACGCCTTAGGAAACAACTGCAGAAACTGGCGAAACGAACAGCAGTTACATTAAGAAATTTTGGACTATAAAATGTTAACTCGCTGCAAAATTTCAAGAACTGAAAATCTTCGTGTTTTTCGTGCAGCATGGAAATGAAAGTGTTATCTAATCTGCGAATCAGCACTCACATAATGCTAACCGCTGCAGTTACTACTGCCAGCTATTAGAGCTAATTCAGCGAATGAAAAGTAATGTTTAAACTGATACTAAGGAACATTCATGGGTCAAGACAGTGTTGAGAAAAGAAAACCAGAAAAAAACGAACTCTGAGAACATTACAGACAAGTTTGCACCAATTAAGGCAAGAAAAATCTAATTTACGTACGAAAAATATGAAAATCATATACAAAAGTGGATGAAATTTCTTCAATCATTTTAAATTCTTAGATCTTGTAAAATGATTGCGGCAAACTGAATATAAGATTTTTTTCAGTCGCCACAATTATCCTTAAAGTACTAACGAAAAGATAGAATGGAACCAGTACAAAATGAAATGAAATCTTTTCAATTTAACGTCCCACGATTATGCCCTTTAGGCTAAGGGAGATGGATGATTAAGGGAAGTGAATAATGACGAAAGAATTGGTGGAATGAGAACGCGAGAGGAAACAAGAGTACCCGAGAAAACACACGGACAAGATGTTGTCCAAAACAAACTTAGTTGGCCGGGGATTGGAAGCAGTACAAATGTACGAATGGATGTACAGGAAGAGAGCTAGAGCGCAATTTCCATCTTTGCTCTTAGTGTTATTAACGCTAGATACGCCACTGAACACTAGGTAGGGAAAGAGAACACAGGAATTTGTGTTAGTATTTTCCAGAACAGTAATGAATTATAATTTTATATTGTTAAAAATCTGTAGAAACTAAATTAAAGAAAGAAAAAATGTTAAAGATTAATTTTAAAAAATTAATTTCTATAGGGTTTTAATGCCTTTTTACAACTCCCAAGCTGAGAAAGACACATGGATTTGCACTTAAATGTGGGACCCGAACGGAATCATGTGATTAGAAAGCTGCACTCTGCTACTCATGGGCTGTAAAAAAAAAAAAAAAATAAATAAATAATAATTAAAAAAATACATAAATAAAAAATAAAAATAAAATATTTGTGTTTACCAGTGTACTCTCATGAAAGACAACGTAAGTCCCCTATACTTTTTGTACAAATTTGTCAAACACATTGCATCAAACGTCAGCATTTAATTGCTAGTAATCGTATACTTCAGCTTACCAAACATTAAGCTTATATTAATGTAGACAAACCTGCTTAAGAACTTTTACTCCTTCGTGTATAGGTTGAGGCAGTCCAGCTAACGAGTCTCTATCACCCTGCAATGGAAATCCAACAAATTTTACTCTTGTATTATCCAGGAACTGATCTAAATCTTTCTGCCGAACTTTTGGAGCCCATGGAAGACCTGGAAGTCAAAGACCAAGAAAACTGATAAATTTCAATCTATGTTATACACATATAAAATTGAAAAGTTGTATCATACTGAACCAGTGTGTACCCACGGTTAAATGTATAACATTTTGCTACAAATTTTGCGCAGACCGATGTATTGCAAATAATTTCACGTCTGCCAAAACCATATATATATATATATATATATATATATATATATATATTTATGAAACACAAACAATTTTGAATCTTACAAGGTACGAGGGAGGATCAAAAAGTAATGCCTCCCTCATATTTTTTTTTTCTATTACAGCTACTAACTTATCTATGCATGACGTTATAGAGGTAGCCTTCTTCCACTAATGTAGTCTTTTCTTTTTCAGATTGAGTAATTAGAACCATGGATCTGAAGCTAAAAGAAAGATTCGTCATCGAATTTTTGGCGAAAGAATGTTGTCCACCTAAGGAAATCCATATGCGCTTGAAGAATGTTTATGAGGATGCAGTAATGGACATTAGCAATGTACGGCGTTGGGTAAAGGAAGTTTAGCAACGGAGAAATATAAATCGCTGATAAACCAAGAAGCGGCCGGCCGACAACATCGATCACAGATGCAAATCGGGAACGTGCTGAGGAATTGATCCGAGGAGACAGGCACATTACAGTTCAGAGTGTTGCAAATGCTTTGAACATTTCGTATGGCTCTGCCCAAGGAATAATTCCTAACTTGGGATATGACAAAGTGTGTGCTAAGTGGGTACCAAAGCAATTGACTGTTGATAATCGGAGGAGGCGAGTGGACGTTTGTCAAGAGCTCCTGGACGCATTTGCAGTTGTAAATCAAGACTTCTTCAAAAATGTGGTCACTGGAGATGAAACGTGGGCATACCTGTATGACTTTTATCTGTTTAGCCCTTTAAAAGAACACCTAGGTGGTTGTCGATTCAATGATTTGAATGAAGTTGAAACAGCTGTAAAATCATGGGTCAAAAAGCAACCTCCTGAATTTTTCCAAAAAGGTTTTGACGCCTGGGTTCAAAGATGGCGTAAATGTGTTCAAATTCATGGAGACTACGTTGAAGGGTAGGATTCTGTAGAGGACATTCAGACTATGCTCTGCAATAGCTTGTCTTGTTCCATTAATATATTTTTTTGTGACACAGGAGGAAATACATTTTGATCTCTCCTCATATAAACATCTTTATTTAAAAACCTGCAAATATTCGATTGAGTATATACACGCTAAAAGTGTCCTGACTTTTCAAACTAATTCCTGTTGTTGATTTAATTTATACAACTGAGTCAATAGTAATAATATTCGACTGATCAAGAGAAATATTTCTAGAAGCAGACTGGCATCATCATATATCTACACTACCAAAACCCAAGACATCATTATAATCTCTCATTAACTTTATGACCTAAGGAACCCGAAGGTCCATCGACGCAGATTCATATTGTCTTTCCACCTTCTTCTTGACTTACTTCACGATAGCTTCCTCACAGGTCTCCGAACTAGAATTCTAGACATTTCACTCGTTTTTCCTATTCAAACAATGTATTCCCATATCTTACTGGTTAGATGGCTACATATTACTATTAGTGTAATATTCAGGAGTTCACGGCTATTCTGAAGTTCCCCATTATGTAACCTTTTCGAATCACACGTTCGATTGCCTATTTTCCAATCAAATATTTTCTTCCAAACTCTGTTCTCGAAAAACTCTTAGCTTCTGTTTTCTGCGAATTAGCAACTTGGAATACAACGCAACAAATTATTTTTTTTTATATTCAAAAAAAGTCAATAAATAGGTAACAAACTTATACGAGATAGCAGGAATAGTACGAACTATTTTCGAAATGTACCCCAGGTGGAAGCACAATCATACATTGTACTAGTGAGTTTATATAGCGACAGTTTGAAAATGGCTTACGTACTCGACCAGCGTACGGTAGGGAATCATTAAAAAAACTGACTTATTGCAATGACATCCATAAGAAAATGCCTCCTTTTTATGGTGGGAGAAGTGTTTGTCGCGTGAAGTGAGTCCAACTAAATAGAAACATTCCACTAAAACCCTCAAAAGTCACTTATAAACACCGGCAGATTATGGTGGCTCAAGCTGACAGAAGCGTAGTAGTAAACCATAATTCATTTGCAACAGGATGTTTTCAGTGTTACCCTACAGCAGGCACCATCAGATTTGAGTTGTTTCCTTTGAGTAGTCAAGCGTTGTTTCACCGTTCCAACGAATGAGCCCATAGAAACACGAGCAAATTAGTTGTTAACTATCAAACGGGAAACACGCTAGATCATAAAACATGTCTGTACAACATATGGAAAAACGTGTTCAATAATAATTTTGTTTATAATATTAACCTTTACAATTATACTATTTGCTTCATAAATTTACTTTGTAAACTTTCTTTTAGGGTGAAAATGTATTACAAAAAACGTACATGGAAAAGAAGTTTTTAAAGGACTGAGAGAGTATACTTTAGTTTAACGTTTTGAATTATTATATACACTTTTATAATTTCTTGTACTTTGACTTATAAACGAAAGGAAATATTATGTAGCAAGAACACGTGTAACCCAAAAGCTTCGTAATGTGATACAAGAAAATTACACAGTTCTGACTTATTATTATTATTATTATTATTATTATTATTATTATTATTATTATTATTATTATTATTATTATTATTATTATTATTACATTCCTGTTGGAGCTCACGTGGTTCGGATATCATATTAACCTTCATCCGCTCGCGTCCGCGGCAAATTGGCTGTCATTTTTAGTTTCTGTGTGTCCTTCTTCCCAGAGCGCTAAGATTATGGCTGGAGGAGTGTGCATTCTCTATTTACACTCCCACCCTCTAGATTCTGTGCGGCTGCAGTCTAACCAACGCCTACTTCCGGCTCAGTACAATACTAAATTTGCTGGTGGAGGGTGGACGTCCAATCTGCCGTGAGTACGAGCAAAAACGTGATTTTTTTTCGCAACTAATAAAAAAATAAGTAAAACTTTCATTATTTGTCATTGGCTGTTTCATTTTTAACTGCCCTAAGATCAAAACTAATACAAGACCACATCTGTGCGAGTTAGCATTAGAGCTAATGAACGAATACTTGAAAGCTCGTTCTAAAATCTCAAACTTTGCCAAAAGATTTGCTGGTGTTCTTGGCATAATCCAGAAAGCAAAACTACCGGCGATGAACCAGTCCAACTAATTCAAGGAGATATTTGTTATATCTGTGGTTCAAGAAAAGACAATACAACTCGCATTGAATGAAAAGATTGCGGAAAAAACGTATGCAAAAAGTACTCAATCATTACTACTACTTGCAATAAATGCCAGCAATCACACAACGAGGACAGTGACATGAATGTTGATTAGCTTAGAACTCGCCTTGAATGTACAGATTGTGGAAAAACATGTGCAAAAAGCACTCAATCATTACTACTACTTGCAATAAATGCCAGCCACCTCACAACGAGAACAGTGGCATGGATGTTGATTAGGTTAGATTCTGCTATTTCGTGTTTTGTTCACTGTGTATTCATTCATATTTAGCAATGTTGTAATTTAATGTAAATATATTTTTTTGTTAACAATGATTTGTTTTAATTTACTAAACCTAATTACTATTCCAAAACACACACTTTGCATCATGCACAATGTTAAAAAACGTGAATAATCGATGACGGCCACACTGCCATCGGCGCGAGTGGGAAAGTGAATTGGCAATACGCGAGCGGACGAAGGTTAAGCGGTAGTATCACGTTTCATATAACCTCCGTACTAAGAGTAATACAATTAAAAATGAACTATATATATATATATATATATATATATATATATATATATTAATAATGAAGGGAGGGAAGGAAAGAAGAAAACTATTAACAACGTTTTGTTTAACAGTCATACTCTTGTAAACTACATATAACATAAAGTAATCATTTCTGATCATTTCTGAAGCGGACCAAACAATATAAGTGCAAAGGTAATTAAAACTATCAGGGAGTGAGTGCTACCAATACAATACTATGAGTTCTTACATAGACTTAAGAATTAACTTCATAATTCTCAGAGAGTAGACCGTGAGTTCGGGGAAGACGAAAGCTCCCCGATACATACCTAAATACAACCTTGTTAACATGTATAATATTTAGCTGGGCTGATTTGAGGCTATATGGTAAGCGTACGAGGGTTTGATGCACGGGTTTCAGCCTCGATCCCCGGAGGACGCCATGTGATTCGGATCCCACATCAAGCTATAGATTTACGTCTCGGTACTGCACGGGACGCTATACTCCTAAATAATCAAACGACGTTCATAATTTATATCCATCCACGTAACTAGCGGAGATTATATTATTCTTTCCAGGAAATGTTCCAGGATGGAACACCTATTACAACTATTCCGCTTTTTCATTAGAAATGATCTGGAAGCACTACCAGTGAACTCCTGCCTTTGTTGACCATTTAATACTTTTTACACGACGTGTAAAAGGTAAAGGGTGGCCTCCATATGAATAAGTCTAATGGGTATTGGTCACGTCCAGATTGTCCTAGGTACCAAATTCACACAGGCAGGGTGAACGAGGGTAGAATGAAAATTCCGTCTTCATAGAGTATGAGTTCGGGCCGCCTTACTGAATATACTACTGCGACTCTTCACTTAGAATAAGGATAGTCAGGAAGAAAAATCAATATATACTTGAATTTAACATCCAATACTGCAACTTGAAGTACTTAACATTTGATATTTATATTGTTTTTTAAATATATAACTTTTGTGAGTACGTAGATACAAATTTCACAGAAATTGTTTCACAAACCTAAAGTAATCAAATTCCTTATACCATCATCCTTATAGGTAATCATTCAAACACCACTTCAACCAAAATACAGTTAAAGTAGTTGTGCATACATTTTACACATCATCTGTATTTGACTGGAATATTACCGTGTTCTGCATCGTCCAGTCGGAACCACACTGTGCTAGATCACCGGTTGTCCACGGACTACCCTTTCGGAAACACAATTCTATACATTGAAAATATATTTGAAAATTGTCCAACGTACTTCGATGTTACTGCTTATAATTTAGCTATCGGAGAAGATTTATAAGCCATAGTTACGATTTATAATAATAATAATAATAATAATAATAATAATAATAATAATAATAATAATAATAATAATAATAATAATAGCAGCTACATTTGCTGACGCATTTAAACTTGTCAACGTCTTTTTTAATTCTTCTTTATGTAGCAACATGGACTCTCCTTTGTCCTTCAATCGTACTTATTGGAATAAGTTGAATAATGTTGCTTGATGCTAAATTTCTTTGAGCAATCCATTAATGATTTTTATTAGCATATTAAATATTTAATTTTATTACTGTCTTCTATGAAAAAAAAAAAAAAAAATCCTACCAAGAGAGGCTGAATGAACTTGGAATTACTGCCTTGCATTTTGCTCATTGTTCCATTAATTTTACTGTAACTGTTTTATTTTGCGTTGTGTGTCAAACCCGAATTAACTGTTGGTAACCTGTTTAAGCAGTCCGCTCCACTCGAAGTACTCGAAATGGTGTCACAAGTATCAAAATGGAAACACTAACCTGACGATCTTCCTTTACTCGTGATAACTTTTGGCATGTTGCTTGACCAAATTTGCTTAGCCAGTCTGAGCGAACATGCAACATTCTGGTGGTGCCTGCCCTACAGCACGACGCATGATCGTTTTAAATTTTCGAAGAACGTGTTTAAGGTGGGTGTCAAGAAAACTGTCCGAAAACCAAAACCAAAATAAACTTGAACTTGTCCACAAAACGTCTGTCAGCAGGCCACAGAAGGAAAACATGTTTATCAGGATTGTTACTAGGGAAGAATTATGGGTGTATCACCGGCAACTCAGAGCAAAGCGTGGTTCAACGAAAGTAGCCAAAAGTGTCGGAAATTAGGCCAACCTATCTAGATAGCTACGGAACTTACAAAACAATAAATACATAAATAACTGTTATTCGCTCTTTCAATGTATTCAAGTTCTAAAATCGATACTTTCAGAACGAATTTTACAACAGAGATAAATATCGGACAATATCGCAGACTCCGGATCGAATGCCCCCACTGGTAACAGAACGATAGACCACACGCGGATAACATACTGAAAAAAAGCCTCTGCTCGAATCTGCGCACTAAAGGGACTTTACCAGTAAACTATCACGTAATGAAGAAAAGAAAGAAAAAAAAGGAGAACGTAGCAAAGAAGTATAACCTTTGCCCTTCATAGGAAGAGGAGTCATCGGACGAGGACTTGGAGGTTGAGGAAGTTCCCCTGCTTCTTCCATTGCACGCCTTTCCTCGATTTCTCTCATTTCATCATCCGATTGGTCAGCTGGATCAAAGTCAATACCTATGGATTCATCTAGTGAACTCTGCTTCATCAAACTCTGTAAAGTCAAATTTGTAGGGATTAATTACAACACAACATTTATTATATATATTTGACTGCTACATAAACAAAATTTAGTAACTCCTTTTATGAATAGAATTGCAATAGCCGAGTTCGAGATTCAGCTTATTTTCAAAAGGTAAATATTTGCACAACCTTCTTAATAAATGTGAAACGGTACTAACTACATATAAGCATTGACAAAATATTATTTATCACTATATTCATCATCACCGTATGCATTCTGACATCACTGACAAGTCACCTGCCGTAAACTGAAAAACTTCCATGGATTACGGTTCTCAATTAGCCTCTTCCTCTTACAAAAGCAATTTTCAGTTTTAACGTAATTCATTACTTGTAGTCGTTTTCTCTCTTATCTATTTTTCCTTCTACCATACATTCTGTCACTTCTATCACAATATACTTTCTTCTAAAAATAATGTATGAATCATATTTTTCTCCTTTTAATTACCTCTAATATTGTTTTCTTCTCTTCTATTATCATTACTACTTCCTCGCTGGCATTCCGTTCCAGCCAACACATATTCGTTTTTCACCACACCCCATCTGATAAAGCCTCTATAGTTATTTTGCATCGCTTTTGCCATGCGTTGATAAATAACACACCACTCCAACAGATTGAAGCATTACTTGCTTTATTTTTATTTATTTATTTTTTTTTTTTTTAATTTTATTTGAGTAAGAATTGACCTTTTTAATTTCCACACTTCTATACAGATAGTTATAAAAATAATACAAACACCTGGAGTTGGACACATGTGATATGTCTGGGTTGGCAAGGTAAGAGAGAAACCGCAGAGCTAGGTTGTTGCTTGTGGTGCGTTGTAATGTACCATTACAGTCGGTGTAATGATTTTTTTTTTTTTTGGGGGGGGGGCGGAGGGTTCAATAGTTTTTGAACGTACTGCACTATGCGATTTTTCACAATATATTTTCCGGTCCATGTAGTATATTCATTAGTTCTTTATTTAAACCAAAATCAATGTGGAAGCTTTGGAATAGCCAAGTAGGAATTATATTTCGGGGAATAATATCTTTATATTTATACATTATTTCATTATAAACTCGATATATGGGCATTTCAAATGGATGATTATTGACATTATACACTTTAATGCTATACGAAAACAAAGGTCCGCAATTGGACAGAAATTCTTGAAATTATCCACCAATCCGATATTTGGCAGAATAATTTAGATCCCCTTCGTCCCTCTGAGATGCCCATATCCTCCCAAAATCCGATTTCATCTAGTTTTTACCATTTTCTATTCGCTTTATATTTTTTTCCGCCACCAAAACTCTTTGTTATGATTGGAACTATTTCTGAAGCGCTAGTATTAAGGCGCGATTCCTCTCATTCTCTACCTGGGAAGAGTTTGAGGCCACATCACGTAAATTCGGCTCTCAAAAAAATTGGGCTATTGGCAGGATAAACCAGTAAAAACAGGTAATACTAGATGAAATAGTTAAATAAACACTCGTAAGCTTAAGAAGTCCCAAAGAACAGCAAAATTATATCATAAAATAGAATGGAAACAGTAAAATAGGAAGTGTAAGTCAGGAACGCCATGTTTGCTGATATGAATAGCTGTGGACAGATTCATATGTGTGGATTTTGATTTCCGGCTGTGTGATCCTGCAAACTAAGATTTGGTGCTTCGAAATCAATTAGGATATCCCTTTTACCTTCCCAAATTAAGTTAGGTTACGATAGGCCTGTCCAGATATAGCTTTCGTGTGTGTATGTAGTAAATGTGATTTTTTCTATTACATGACGGTATTCATTGGTTCTAGTATAGTTAGGTTAGTTTTCACTATGTCAGTGTAAATTTCAACAGAGACTCTTACTTATTTCTAAATTGAGCAAAGCTTACAACAGAAATGGGTTGAACGATTTTTTGTTAGGGTTTTTTTTCCTTCAGGACAGGGACCCTTACCATTAGTAGTTTCAATATGTCCTTTCTGGGGCATTAAAAGTACTTGGAAATCCATGATCTAATTAGTAGTAGGGCCATTGGGCTCTAATTATTTAGTTTCTTTTTTTTCCCAGTTTATAGAGCCGATTTAGAATGGTGAAAACCCAGTGATTCGTTCAATGTACATATAGCGAATTCGTGTGATAACATGATTTAACGTATGCAGTGATATGTACAGTATTAGTCTTCGTTTTCTTTGTTTATGAGGTACGTAGCGTGCATGTGTGTGTGCATAATTTAGTATTTTGACCGTAGTAAATGTGAGTGAGAGTATGATTTATTTATTTACGGATAGTGTATTGTGGATTATTGTTGGTCCCTTGTAGTAAGCACATTGATTCATAATTAAAATTTATAATTAATTATGTACCGTAACTACGTAATATGTTGCTTATATTTAACGATGACAGTGCAAAACGTGATTAATAGTGCAAAGGTTGTTTTAATACTACTAACGCCGTCTCGTCCTAGTTGATAATTATTCGCCGATAGTGATTTGTTACTCCAATACTCGGAAATGACCCTTCTGTTGCTACAAATGATCAATAAATATTAGTTCTGACCTATAAGATGGATTTCTAGATAACCCACATCGTAAATTAACTTTCCGGAAAAGTACGATCATTTATATAGCCTAGTAATTAAATTATTAATAACAATAAGCTTCGCGTTTCCACTTAACTTTAAGTTTGTCTATATGGCATTAATTTTGTTGCCAGGCTGCAGTTACGACTTTTTTTTTTCGCTAGAAAGATCACATTGTTGACATTTTCTAACATATAATTGCATGTAGTTGAGAATATTGAGTATATTGCATACAAAAAATTTGAAGCCGTGAGGTGAACTATACAATAGTTTATTGTGAAAAAAATTCATATTCATATTCAGTTCATGTAAGATCACGCGTGTTCGTTAATGTGCTATAATAATTTGTTATTTTAATATAGATAAAATAAGACTGCTTTGAACAATCTCGGGCCTATTGACATAGTATAGGGTGTGTGAAAATAAATCGACGTTATAGAGAAAAATAAACATATAAATGAATAAGTGAGTAATGATAATATAAATGATATGTAGATGTGTATGCTAGAAAGTATGAATAAATAATAGGACACACGTGTATATACGTGCCCAGTGGCAAAGTTGCTACAAGATATTGATTCCGTATATATAATGATAATTTCTTTTAGCACATTAATTATCACGTAAGAATTTTTTATGAGAATACTGTGTTACGTAAAATCTGGTTGGTATTTTCACTTCGTGGCCTGACATTCAATAGTAAACATACCAGTTAACTGATCAACCGGCCTGACAATACGAATAATAGTCATATAGCAAATGGTTCAGGATATTTTCCAGTTAATAAAAATAATAGAATAACCGTTTACCAAATTGATACAATTTAAAAATACTCGTTTAGTTTACATTTGCGATACTACTCTGAAACTCTTTTTTTTTCCACGTCACCCAATCAAGCTAAGTTCATTACTGTCCGCAGAGGTGACGTAGTGGATAGGACCGAATAATATAGAAAATTTATTACAGTAGACTCTCGTTTTACTGCACCAGAGCATCCGAAACCCCAATGTCCATGAATTTTCATTTCTTCTACTTCTAGTAGATATAGTGTTTCAAAATTAGTTGACGCCTCAGGGTTAGCGCCCTTGCTGACAGGTAGCGACTAGTAAGATTTGGCAGACAACTTACTAGTACAAAATTTAGTTTATTTTTTTTTTAATTTTGCCAAACCCCTGTTAGATTTTTTCTAGTTATTGACTTTAGTCTAGTTTCCGATACTTTACTCAAACTCTTCTCAGTTTCTGAGGGGTCGGATATATTTTTTTATTTTATTTTATTTTATTTATTTATTTTTTTTTTTTTTATTTATTTAGAAATCCTAAATTAAGTAATAACACTGACTTCCCGGTAATGCCGGAGTCTACAAGGTCTCAGCCGACTGGAATTGCTTGTGGGTTTGGAGATATTTATCTTAGGCTACGTATTTAGTAGGCCAAACCTTTATCGGCATATGAAAGTATATTTGGCTGTGGATTGTTGTACGTTGAAATTCGACCACTTATCTTTGTAGTTTTAGTGTCCTAGAATACTTCTTTGGCGCCGTTTTTTCTTTCTCTTCTCTATCTATTCCTCTATTCTCTTCAAGATTTTTTTTTTTTTTTTAATTTTTAATCTCCCCCCCCAGTTTTGAACTTGACATATATCAATCATTCGACATATATCATTTGAACTTAACTTACCAGCTGAGATGTTGCGAGACACGATTTGTTGAGGTATTCGTTGATGTCGAAGCTTAAGGGAACGTTTCTCTATCATCTTTCTACCCACTGCGATAGTGAGCATGGTTCAGTACATGGTACAATTTTACCTTTTTCATTATTCGTTCAGAATTTTCTACAGGTTATTAGTCATTTCCTACTTTTGTTTCATTGATAATCACAAATGTAAATGTTGTTGTTGTTGTTCTGGGCCCAAGAATAGTGTTAACATTTACAAATTTATGTTTGTACATATTATGTACTGCCATGTTAATTATATGTTTCCCAGTTTAAGGAAAATATTTGAGAATACTAATTTTATTATTACGCGCGGGTAATTAGTCGAATTGGTATATGTGCGATATGTTGGATTTCCTTATGTAAAGTGTTGCAATCTACGAATCCAATTTGTCGGGGTGATTAATTTGAAAGATTAAATAATTATTGAATATACATAAATGTTGAGATATGAATATATGTGGAATATGAATATAATATTGAAGTAAGATGTATAATATTGAATTGAGTAAATAAATACGTGTAAAGAGCCTTAGTACCTTACCCCGAACGGTTCTTGGTTGCTATAGTTACGAAATATCCGATAAATGTACAATGTAAATGTTAGAAAATACCGCCGCATGTTAGATATTTTCTTCGAATCTTTTAATGTTATTAAGTAATATATGTACAGTTCGCGGCATAGAAATTGTTACACAAATTCTAAGTCCAAATTAATAACAAACTCTTGCCCAGTTTTCTTATGCATCCAGAAATACATGTCTCAATCGATTAGTTGCTTCTAGTATTCAATACAACTCTTCCACCTCTCCTTGTCTAAAGCAGTGAGTGTGACGTAGTACACTCTTTCCATTCAGCTGAAAAAGAAACAGGAATAAAGTTTACAACGTTATAGCTTTAAAACAGTCTTTTCCATTCGTCTGTTCTTAAATATTTTTAAGAGCCTAAATTAAAAAAAAAAAAAAAAAGTCTCACAATGTTCCCAGAGCTTCATAAGACCTTTAGTTTCATTCTTTCCCTTCTTTAAAGACTGCAAGTTAGTAAGATGCTCCCTAAGAAATCTATGGAAATTGCCAATAGCGGCAGTAGGTTTTGTGCTTCCAAATGTCTGTAATGCACGCACAGAGCTCTAAAATATCTACTGACAGAAATGAGTGTTATTCAATGATTCATTTAATTTCTATTCAATAATTGCAAGCAAATGTTCCAGGGGGTCATTTGGGCATGACAGGAGGGTGTAATTCCCCCTCCCTTGAGCTTCATAAATACGTATTGTTTGATCAAATGTATAGTAATACACTAATAAAAAAGTGAAAATCTTATGTCGGCGGAGAATCTACTCCCCCCCCGAATAAAATATAAAAGACTCCTTTTAGCAAGAAACCTACAGAGTTACGATAGCACATTGCTAGAGAGCTTACATTTGGTTTCAAGAGTCAAAGGTTTGATCTCAAGCCATATGAGTTCCTGGGCGACATTGAGAGAGAGAGAGAGGGGCAGAGAGAGAGAGATTCAAGTATGGAGACAGAGAGGGATGATTTATATACACAGATTTAGAATTGGGGAAAAATGATCGGACACCATTCGTATTACGACGAAAATTATGATTTTGTGAAACAGAAGAAGGGAAGGTTTCGAACTGCGAGGATCACATTAGGCAGTTGTCGAATTAAGGTGGAGAACTCTTTTTAGAGCATCAGATGATTACGAAGGCAGAGAAAGATCTTGAGAACTGTGGAATTAAGAATTTAAAAAATCTGAAACTTCCGAGACGGGGTTCGAACCACGATCCTTGTAGTTATCGAACCATGACTATCCATTCTACTATGGAGAACTCTATGTTCTCCTTACATACGTCTTCTTTATCTACGTTGAAAGCTAACTTAATGGGATATTCCAAAAGTTGACTCGGTTGATGCGCCGTTGAGATAGGACGTAAACCTCTTGTAACTTAGTTACAATGTATCGTGGCGAATATAAATCATTGATCACATAATGGCGACTGCTTTGAAACAAATGCAGAGTATGAGAATTAAATCAGTCAGATCTGTGGTTAAGTGTGGAGAAGAAATAAACTTGTGAATCAAAGGTTTAAGAACAACTCAAGTTATTAATATAAACTTTGCAGAAGATTATTCACTTATATCATCATAAAAGAAATACGAAAGACGTTCTGAAACGAAGAAATACAACTTTGCAAGCGGAGGCAAAGAAACCTCAAGTAACGAGACTAAAGATGAATCATTTACCGCGTAGTGATCGTGGATCAGTGGTCAAGGCGCTGGATCAGTAATCTGGAGGTTCATGTCGTACCTTCAAGACACACCTCTGCAACTACCCACATTTTAAACAAAAGCTTTCCACTAAAGTTTCATGTAGAAAGTATTCTACTGTAAGTTTTAAGGAAAATAACTAATAAAAATAACTGAATATCACTCAACAGTAAGGCATATAATAAACTAATTTTTAGGATATACAGAAGTAATTATAAAAGCTTTGCTACAAAAATACTTACACAGACCATAATTCAGTGAGCTCTGAAATACAAAGTAACAAAAAGCCTATAAGATTCAGTCTACAGAGCAATTGTTACTTAAAAAATGGACATACACTATTTCGAGAATCGAGACAAGACGAGAAATGTTTACGATACTTTTCCTCTCGTCTCGATTCTCATCTCCAAAGTGAGACGAAAATTTGAGTTAGCCTTGTCCCGTCTCGAATGTAAAATGTTAATTCTCATTTTTTCGTTTGTTTTAGAAACAAGATGAAAAATTCCTCTTTTTGTGGGCAACATTAAACAAAACCAGAATATTCTTGCCAAATGTCACGTTTCTGTTGTAATAGTATGACCTGAGCGATAATTAGCTCCTAGCTTTTAATCTTCTACGAGATAATACTTATTATTATTGTTAGTTTATTATTATTATTACTATTATTATTCATGAAGATTTGATAGTTCAAGTAATGAAACACCCGAGTATTCAAATATCTGAATATAATAAAACGTGTGTCATCGTCGATCAATCGCCATAAAAAATCCTAAAGTAAAATAAATGCCCGACGTGGATTCGGATCACGAACCTCCAGATTACTGATCTAGAGCCTTAAACACTGAACCACGATCACTACGCGGTAAATGATTCGTCTTTAGTCTCGTTACTTGAGGTTTATTTGCCTCCGCTTGCAAAGTTGTATTTCTTCGTTTCAGAACGTCTTTCGTATTTCTTTTATGATGATATAAGTGAATAATCTTCGGCAAAGTTTATATTAATAACTTGAGTTGCTCTTAAACCTTTGGTTCACAAGTTTATTTCTTCTCCACACTTAACCACAGATCTGACTGATTTAATTCTCATACTCTGCATTTGTTTCAAAGCAGTCGCCATTATGTGATCAATGATTTATATTCGCCACGATACATTGTAACTAAGTTACAAGAGGTTTACGTCCTATCTCAACGGCGCATCCACCGAGTCAACTTTTGGAATATCCATTAAGTTAGCTTTCAACGTAGCTAAAGAAGACGTATGTAACGAGTACATAGAGTTCTCCATAGTAGAATGGATAGTCATGGTTCGATAACTACAAGGATCGTGGTTCGAACCCCGTCTCGGAAGTTTCAGATTTTTTAAATTCTTAATTCCACAGTTCTCAAGATCTTTCTCTGCCTTCGTAATCATCTGATGCTCTAAAAAGAGTTCTCCACCTTAATTCGACAACTGCCTAATGTGATCCTCGCAGTTCGAAACCTTCCCTTCTTCTGTTTCACAAAATCATAATTTTCGTCATAATACGAATGCTGTCCGATCATTTTTCAGCAATTCTAAATCTGTGTATATAAATCATCCCTCTCTGTCTCCATACTTGTATCTCTCTCTCTCTCTCTCCCCCTCTCTCTCTCTCAATGTCGCCCAGGAACTCATATGGCTTGAGATCAAACCTTTGACTCTTGAAACCAAATGTAAGCTCTCTAGCAATGTGCTATCGCAACTCTATACGTTTTTTTTGCTAAAATCAGTGTCTTTTAGATTTTATTCGGGGAGGGGGGAGGAGATTCTCCGCCGACATAAGATTTTCACTTTTTTATTAGTGTATTACTATACATTTGATCAAACAATACGTATTTATGAAGCTCAAGGGAGGGGGAATTACACCCTCCTGTCATGGCCAAATGACCCCCTGGAACATTTGCTTGCAATTACTGAATAGAAATTAAATGAATCATTGAATAACACTCATTTCTGTCAGTAGATATTTTAGAGCTCTGTGCGTGCATTACAGACATTTGGAAGCACAAATCCTACTGCCGTTATTGGGAATTTCCATAGATTTCTTAGGGAGCATCTTACTAGCTTGCAGTCTTTAAAGAAGGGAAAGAATGAAACTAAAGGTCTTTATGAAACTCTGGGAACATTGTGAGACCTTTTTTTTTTTTTTTTTTTTAATTTAGGCTCTTAAAAATATTTAAGAACAGACGAATGGAAAAGGCTGTTTTAAAGCTATAACGTTGTAAACTTTATTCCTGTTTCTTTTTCAGCTGAATGGAAAGAGTGTACTACGTCACACTCACTGCTTTAGACAAGGAGAGGTGGAAGAGCTGTATTGAATACTAGAAGCAACTAATCGATTGAGACATGTATTTCTGGATGCATAAGAAAACTGGGCAAGAGTTCGTTATTAATTTGGACTTAGAATTTGTGTAACAATTTCTATGCCGCGAACTGTACCAACTAACACTGTCTGTAATATACTAACTGCATGTAGCGTGGGATTTAGGCAGGTCGTCGTAACCCTAATATGTTCTTAAATCTACCCTCAAATTAGTAAACTAAAATCCTTCTTCAGAACTACACTTCGATTACCATTCCTCCCATACGAATCCTCAAACTTCACCAATATTTCCACCTTAGTAACTGTGTTTACAATAAAAACGAAAGTCCTTCTGAACTTGGAAAATTCTCGTGCATACATATACATAGTGCAAATCTAACGAAAAATGTGTGTAAGTAGTAATACAAAGCGATATATATATATTTAAAGATAGTGAGTATGATAGTAAGCAAATGACAGAATACGTAACATAGTCACCGTGATAAGAGTGACGAGATTTTGATCTCTTAACCCCCGAAATGGGTGAAGTTTATTGATGAATATTTTTATAAACCGAATATGTGTTGATTATGATTAACGTATATACATCCTCATGTGAGGATATAAGAAATGCAAATAGTGAAACGTGTGGACACCAGAAAGGATGCTTCGACAATATGCATATTATTATAGCTACTCTGAAAGTACGAGAAAGGACTCGTTTTAATTACTTTCAAAATGCTCATAAATGAGATACTCATTACTAACCCTCATTTTAAGATTTTTTTTTCTTTCCATTCATCATTTTGTATATTAAACTTATTCACGAATCTATCATTTTTACCAAAAGTTAAATAAAATATATTTTGTTCTTTCTTTTAAGCTGTCTATTAATATATATATATATATATATATATATATATATATATATATATATATATATATATATATATATACTAGTACATTACTAGTATTCAACTTCATGTATAAGTTGATACGTTAATATGTACACTTATTGCATGTTTATAAAATTCTGTGTTTTAATTTGTCAGTAAATGTAATAATTGTTCACCAAATTGAAGTTAGATGGTTTCTCTTAAAACTATTATCACCCATGTCAATACACTGTCCCGTATGTATGTGAGTGTGTGTGAATGAATGAATGGTAACTTTAGTTTTAAGTGGTAGTATTTAATATTGATTTACTGTGATACTGTTCATAATAAGTGTGTAATAGAATATTATATGTATTAGTGTACGACGGAGGTCATGATAGATAACCAATTATAAAGTAGTTTAAATCGGCTCTGGGAGGAAGGCCAAAATAACAGCAGTCTTCTCAGAAATATCAAATTTCTATTTGTGAAAAATATACACTTTGATTTTTTTTCCCTGGCTGATTCAGATGTGTGTTTGATCTCCTTTATAGAAGTTCAAATACTGGATACAGATTATTCAACATTTCGAAACAATAGACAAACAATTAAATTAAAACTTCTCGTCACCTGGGCTGGGTTAGGGCAACTCCCACTCGTGAAGTTGCCTGGATCCAGGTCGGATTAGTATGAGGGAACATGTGTCTTTTCGGGATCACTTCAGAATTGATCCTCCAGTAATAACCTTCGAGTATGAACCACCTTTTTATCGATACGGAAGAGATGTATTCCGAATAAAAAGAACTACAGTTGGTAAAATACCTAATTCGTTTTGTTTAATTTAAAAACTTTCGTTATTTTTCTGACACACTGTGTATTTATCAGAATTTGGAAAGATCTCAATTATAAAAATAGAAATTCCACTTACTCGGCGAAATGGCCTGTTGTTTCTTTTCTGATTCTGTGCTTCGAGAAGATCGGCTGCACTAGCTGGTGGTGAAGAAGCACGCATTGTTCGCGCCACTTCCATTGTGTCTTCCTGCATATGTCCCAGTCCAGCTTTTTCTCGATATGCAGCTGGAAAGACCAGCTCAATTAACAAAATATTTAACATAATTTAACATACTTTTTTTTTTAACTTTAAGTAATTCTCGTCAAAACGATTATATATATATATATATTTGAAACACTTCTTAGTATGCGTATTAATCTCAAACTATGATATGGTTGCGCAAGCGATTGAGTAACTAATGTTTTGTGGCTTACAATTTGACAACTCTCCTTTCCACAAGTAAGGACCAACATAAGTTAGCCGCGCATTTCCTTAAAAAGACAGAGTTAAAAATAAGAGAATAAAAGAAAAGAAAGAGACGAAAACCAAATTCAAAGCCAGACTACAAATTATAATTTATTATAAATAAAAATACTAAGGAGTTACTTATCGAGCATACGGAGTGCATTATGATACGACCGAGGAACATTAACAGGTGAGTAATTTGCTGTATAAAATATATTTGTGTCTGAGCGCACTGAATAAAATATAGCAGAGCATTTTATAGAGCATTACCGGTTCAACGATCAAGAAAATGGAAAATTTATATACTGTTTGCAACCATCTACTTATGAGTTCCCTTCACACATTAATATACGCCATAAACATTGCCTTCCTGAAGTGGTTCGATAACCATGAAGAGTTTTAGTTTTGGCACTTACATGTAACAAGAACTGTGAAGTCATAACACAAACTTAATTAATTTATAACACTTTTCCTCTTCACGATTATTAGCACTCTTCTGAACTCTCGGAATTACGCCAGAAATTGGCGATAAAGCACACAAACTGCTGTCTCTTAAAAGTAAGTATATAACTATAACGGTTTAAAAATTAAATTCCATGATGCAAATACAATCTAAAACAAGGTAAGTAATATATACTTTTAGCAAACTTCTCTTGAAATGAAACGATACTTTTACTTTTATATCCCACGGTTATGCTCTGTAGGCTAAAGAAGACGAATGATTAATATATGTGAATGATTATGAAAATATTTTAATGAAATAAGAATTTGGGAGGAAACTGTAGAACCCTGAGAAAACTCATGGACACGATGTTGTCCACCATAAACTCACATGGCCTAGGACCGAACTAGGGTCCTTTTACACCAAAGCTGAGCACTCTATCACTTAGCCATCATGCTCCCATTAAAGTACTCTTCTTCAAAAACATGAAAACAGAAAAGCCAAACATTTCGTTGAGTTTATTATTGAGCATTTCTCATGGGTGGCAAATCGATGTAAACAAAAACAGAGCAAATAAGATGAATCAATACAGCAAGAGCAAGCCACTAAATTAATTCCAAAAGAGAGGAACAGTCCCAACGTTTCTAATCTCACTGACGCTCCACTTCAAAACCAACCTTAATGCTTTACAAACACACTATTTACCTTCTTAAAAAAGCTTAAGCGCTTTGCCAAATAGTCAAATGGTTAGAATGTTCACCTTCTTATGATTTCGTGTTAAGGCCCGGTTTTATTAGTCTACAGAGCATAACCTAAATATAAAATCAAATAAACAGGAAATATTGTGTGCCTATTTGATTTATTTTATTCAAGTACAATCTCCAGCCAAACGTATATCTTTGATATTCAACGTTCCTGCCCTGTAGACAAGTAGTGACTATGTACTCTGTGAACTCCCGAGTCACAAGCAACATAGATGAACTTGCCAGTACTACTCACTTGTCTAATCGGGAATGCCATTTTTTCTCCAATTTTCTTTATTTGCTTCTTTGTTTATATATACTGAGTATTATTTGTTCAAAAATCTAATCATACAGGGTGTTGAAATAATAGCGACCAAGGAAATAGCTTTCTTGTAAGGGACCTCAAAACATATGTAATAAACATATTGCGGAAAATGATCCGTCCAAAGTTATAAGATAGCAAAAATGACGGGAAATAAACTATAAAGCTACATAACTCGAGAACTACGAGACCTATCATAATCGAGAGAATGAGTTACTTAGGAATTAATATGCACTCTAAATATCCAAGTTTCAGAATGCTACGGTAACAGAACAACACATTGTATGACAGAAGTTTGGGGTACAAGGAGACACTTTTAATATTAATTAAGCATAAATGCAATACTCATGTAGATGTCATTTAAAGGTTATTTCATTTCTGTTAGCAATTGAAAACAACTGGCACTGCATTTCCTTTCATTTCCCTTTCATGTAACAGCCAACGTTATTTTCAGGATTTATAAAAGCGCACACACAACATATTTTACCTTTTTTTATTATTATTATTACAATACCGGTATTATGTAATGAAATGTTGATATGAAAATATAGTTGGGTAACGTTAACTAAGATGTATTTACTAACTTATTCCTGTTTATAAATAAAAATTGCTCAAATACTTCATATTTTTCATGGCATATTCCACGTCAAATCACCCTGAAAGAATCCGAAATGTCACCCACCGATTCAGATTTTAATGAAACTTCGTGTACTTATTAACACTACTAAGGTATGAAGACCTGTAAAAATTTTTCTTCCGAAATCCTAATAGTTTGTGAGAAATACGAGACCAAAGTTTCAGAATTTCAGGCATCCCGGTCGTTCTCGAGGTCATCTAATATTTCGTAGAGCTTAATACAAAAATTCATATCTCAGTATCTAAGCACTGTATCACTTGGAAATTTCTACCCGAAGTTTATATAAGTCTGTAGAGCTACTTGGGAGAAAAAAAAAAAAAAAAAAAAAAAAAAAATCAAGATTGCTGTACATTAAGGATGAAAAATGCACCCTTGCACTTCAAAATAGTTATTTTTTTGTGTAAATTTCTAATTTTACATAATGCGCATTATCGCTGTGAGGCGGACCAATTACCTTGTCGCTTTTTTTTTTTTTTTTTTTTTTTTTTTTTTTTTTTTTTTTAATTGAACCTTAAGGTATGTTTTAAGAGACTGTAAAATAAAATTAGTGTTTTTTTGAATGCTTCGGTTAGTAATTCTCGTTTAACTCCAAGGCCAACGCACCAGCTTTTCGTGCCATCTGTAAAGTGTTATTGCCATTGATGCAAGCAAGGTATTGGCACATCATTGCTCGATTCACTCACACAGGTCTCAAGTAATTACTAAGTATACGTGTTGTTTGTGTTGAAGTGTGTGGGGGTTCAGAGAAGCGGGATAACCAGGTTAGAAACATTCACTTTCGAAATTTTATAATTAAAAACAAAAAAAAAAAAATCTGTTTGCCGAACTATTAATATAATCAAAGTGAATTTAATGTTAAAATTGAATTAATTTCCCAAATCTACAGTCCATTATCTTTCAAATAACGTAGAAATGGAGGCTATACGAGAGTCCGAGGGGGCAGTACCGGATTATTTTTCGATTGGGAAGACGTACTTTTATAAACGTAATTTACAAATAGGAACAACAGGACCAATACAAAGTACAGAACAAAACTCAATTTCGTACTTCTTTTTATCAACATTTACGACAGTTACATTTTAGTCTTCAAAACGAAATAAAAATAATGATTGAATTTTCCACTACATTAAGTTGAAAAGTTGTAACCAAAGAAATATGGAAAACTCCTTATGCATGCAATCAATTTCTTACCTCAGCATATGCCAATCACAGTGATTGGATTTCACTGTTTGAGACTGAAGGAACTTGCTACTTCGTTTAAGCAAAATGCAGCCTGTATTGTTCCTCCACAAACTGAACCTCCTTATCTGAGAAATAATATACTCTTCCAGTACCTTTAGTAAAGTGGGCGCACACAGAACAAATAATATTGGATATCGGAACATGGCACACGTCGTCTTTTCCTGCAGAAGGCCAGTAAAAGGACGGAGCCGGTCCAAAAGGGTGCATAAACTTGACTTCAACATCATTTTCCTCTTCATCTGTACCTAATGCTAACCCAGAAAACCAATGGTTATCGTAAATACATGCAAAATACGAATTAGTGATGATGTCCGCGATGTTCATTCGAGAAGATGACCTCTCTTCAGTAAAATGAAAAATGGAACTGAAATCTGGATCAGCACTGATTCGCTTTGTGCCAATCGAGGTTTGGCTTAGAGAAGAGAACTGATGATTGATCATGTTCCAGGAATTGTTTTTGCACCAGAAAAGCGATTTTGTAGTTTTTTGCGCGTATCTATGAGAGATTTTTTTTTTCAGCAAGCTGAAATTTATATGTTCAATGCGAGATCTACAGAAGGTAAAAACTTTTTCTGGCGTATTTAAAAAATCAGAACATTTTTGAAGGCTTTCTTTAGTACGCAGACGTTTAACTGTCCCACCAATACCATCGCATGGGGATTTACCATGGCTTGTAGCAAAAAATGACCATGATGCACTTAAGGAGAAATCCTCATAATGCTAACAGAAGTTCATGAACTTTTTACAATTCTTGTACTGCGCAGCGCATCCATCACTAAAGTAATTTACATTTTTGACATATGGAAATTGCTCTTTCAGGAAAGAAGTTATTTGTTTCTGAGTCTCATAAACAAATGCGGCATCGTGTTCCAAGTCATCTGATATCACACACAAACTTGAAACAGTCAGGTCAGCAGATCCAGGAAGACGTGTATATAGTACTGCTGGGTGTAGGGTACAGGAATCAGTAGACCAATGATACCCTTGAACTTCGTCTTGAATTATGTAGGAATAATTCTCACTGAAGTCCATCAGAACGACGGCTGTCTCTGGCTCAAGATTTTTCTTTCTGTCCTTTAAGAAATGTGACTATGCTTTGGAAATAAACGAATGTGGCACAAGCTTTTCAAGCTTTCGTATCAAAATTGTCACATACTCGTCCAGTGTGACAGTACTTTTCACCATCCTGTTCTGTCCTTTGATATCAACTGGTAATATGTTACTTCCTCCCCAGGATCAAAATCCTTGAATTTTGCAATCAGAAACTGCCTCAATTTTTCACTGGAGGGACACTCGGAATAATGCCTCATCATGCAATCTCGACTGTACACAGAACAAACCAGATGACGGATCAAGTCTTGAAATGTCTCTTCTATATGACATGCATGCAGTAGGAGAATAACGTTTTGATGTATTGTACACACGCACACGGAATGTGTCCCAGCAGAACCTGCTAATACACACCACTTAGGACGTAGCGTGCAAAATTTAGAAAATCCAATTTTAACGTTGGGATGTTGATGTTTAAATGAGGAGTATAATTCTTTTAAATTCCCAAGTAATAATCGCTTCTCCATGTGTACATTTTTTGAAATACTCCCTGTTTTTCCAGGTAGAATTCTGGAATATTCATCATCAACGCAGAAATTCTTTACTATTTGAATTGTATCTTCACTCAGCTGTTTTCCCTTTCTCAATTCAGGAATAGCTAAAATTCCTTTATTCTTCAGAACTTTCCTTGCTTGCCGGACGGCATATTCACTTACATTAAATTAATCGACAATCTGTTTCCTGCTCTAAGATGAGGGCACTAAAGTTAACAGTTACACTTTCTCTCTTCTAGTGATTTTACCTTGGAGTTTGGCCTTTATTAAATCTAGAAGTTTATCCATATCATGAGCCTTTTGTTTCATATCTTTTGAAATTTTACAAGAATTTTGTTTAGAGACAAGCTCTTTTTCCACAACTTTGCTTATTTTGCTTTTCAGAGCAGACTTACTGAGTCAAGCTTTCTTTTAGCATATGCAGGCTTGTTGTGTGACGGAATGGCATGGAATTTTAGAGGTGACTCCCCTAATATTGTAAGTGAAACATTAAGATGCTCTACAGTTTCGTTTTTGCGACAGATTCTTCTAAAACAGATACATCGTGTTCACTAAATCCGCCCACGTCTTTGCATTCAAAGAAAATCCCAAGTTTTTTTCTGCAATTACCGCATATCTTTTGTCCAGGAATAGCCTTAACAGAGTCAGTGTTTTTATTAATTTCATTAGCAAAATCAACACTTACTTTTCGCAAAGCCTTAGTGATTGTTTTTTTGTGGCAATTAAATGGATCAAAACAACTTGTCTGATAATGTTCATATTTCTTCAAGTGATATGTTTTATGATGTTCACAAACACTAGTTAATAAATCAGAACTGATTCCACTCCTTTGGGATAACAATTCTTTCTCGGATGCACTGATAATACAATGCAATTTGACCACCCGTGTATAGCTGTTTTTGTATAGCCGTGTATAGCATTCACTTGTAGTATCCTTTCCTACACTGCACTGTTCTAATTCACTTCGCGACATCGTTGTAGGCCAAATTATTACTTGACAGGATGAACAACACTATCTTGCAGCAACCCCAATAAGTATTCAGTCTTAAGCAATCAACACGACATAAACATCTGCACAGAAACACAGCTGAAACCGAAATGAACAATTTAATGTACGGCAACAATGCAGAATCAGGCAAGATTAGACATGTTTCTACTCGCATTGCTCAGACAAGATTTTTCACGTCAGCTTGGTAGTTCAAGACACAACTTGCATGTTCGCGTTAACTAAACGATTTTCAATCCGTAACTAGTCCTGCATTAGATTTGATAGTTTATTATGCATCGTGTACATTCACAGCTAAAAGTTCTGAGGTGAGGAAATGAAATTTACTCCCCTCCCACAGTTGCAAATTCGGTCAATCTCACTTCGTCTCAAATACTGAAAGCTACACAATAACTCTAAAAATAACAGTGAGTTTAGAACTGCAGATGGAGAAAGTATTTTATTCGGTTGCTCATGATACGAACATTTGTCCTTGTGTATAGGATGTCTCAAAAGTCTCCTGACATAGGGTAACTCGGTTATTATCAGAGTTACAACAAAATGTAAGAGGGAAAATCGTCTCCAAATATGATGTTTTCAATCTAAAGTGAAGGATTTTTTTAAAATCGAACTAGCCGTTTGGGCTATACACTCTTTGTGTACCCGATGTTAAATGAAAACGCAACATTGCCATTTACTTGGACTCACAACATAAGTGAATGAAGTTACTGTGTTTTACGCTAACGTGTCTTTGGCCAGCCCCCATTTAAAACATGACCCCTATTCACCATAATTTTACAAAATTGATCCACCTCCCCCAGCCCCTCTATTAATAGCAACGTTGCATTTTCGTTTAACGTTGGGTGCATAAAGAGTGCACAGCCCAAACGGCTAGTCCGATTTAAAAAAAAGAAAAAAAAATCCTTCACTTTAGACTGAAAACATCATATTTGGAAACTTTTTCCTCTTACATTTTGTTGTGACTATGATAATAACAGCTACCCTATGTCAGGGAACTTTTGAGACACCCTGTATATTTAACAACTACGAACGTAAGATCTTTGACACTATAGATGCATATATCAACAAATATATTAAATAAATGTATAATCTTCAAGTCATACAAAACTTTGCATTATGACTAAAAGCTTGTACGGTTAGGTTGTTTGGTTGGCAGGACTTTTATCTGGCACTGGCTTCCTCTTGACTGTTATATAACCTTCATTTCTACTTTACTTGAAAGATAATGGACTGTAGATTTGGAAAATTAATTCAATTTTAACATTAAATTCACTTTGATTATATTAATAGTTCGGCAAACAGAAAAAAAAAACTATAAAATTTCGAGAGTTAATGTTTCTAGCCTGGTTATCCCGCTTCTCTGAACCCCCACACATTTCAACACAAACAACACGTATACTTAGTAATTACTTGAGACCTGTGTGAGTGAATCGAGCAATAATGTGCCAATACCTTGCTTGCATCAATGGCAATAACACTTTACAGATGACACAAAAAGTTGGCGCGTTGGTCTTGAAGAGTTAAACGAGAATTACTAACCGAAGCATTCAAAAAAACATTAATTTTATTTTACAGTCTCTTAGAACATACCTTAAGGTTCAATTTAAAAAAAAAAAAAAAAAAGAGCGACAAGGTAATTAGTCCGCCTCACAGCGATAATGCGCATTATGTAAAATTAGAAATTTACACAAAAATAACTATTTTGAAGTGCAAGGGTGCATTTTTCACCCTTAATGTACAGCAATCTTGATGTTTTATTATTATTATTATTATTATTATTATTATTATTATTATTATTATTATTATTATTATTATTATTATTATTATTATTAGCTCTACAGACTTACATATACCTCGGGTAGAAATCTCCAAGTGACACATTACTTAGGTACTGAGATATGAATTTTTGTATTAAGCTCTACGAAATATTAGATGACCTCGAGAACGACAGGGATGCCTGAAATTCTGAAACTTTGGTCTCGTATTTCTCACAGACTATTAGGATTTCGGAAGAAAAATTTTACAGGTCTTCATACCTTAGTAGTGTTAACAAGTACACGAAGTTTCACTAAAATCTGAATTGATGGGTGACGTGGCCTGGGTGATTTGACGTGGAATGAGCCTCATTGAAAATGCTTATAATATGTAATTGTTTGGTAAGTGAGAACGACTTGACTCTAGGTGGTCATTAGAAGGTACAAATGTATGATAAACATAAAATATTATCATTCAACTGGAAGAGAACTGCAGTCAGGTCTCTCAAATTTGACAACTGTTGTATTACCACTGAATTACCGCAATAATAAATTCTCCCGGTAGCACTTCACGGCCTTGTGTGTAAATTGAATAACTATAAAATTATTTTTTGCACGTTTACACCACAACAAATCCTGTCTACAATGCCGCAAGAATAGTTTGCTATCTAGAAAATAGTTCCTAGAGCTGTTACGCTAATGGAAGTTCATTGGCTATCAAACCCAACAAAGTGACCAAATTAGTAGTAGTTCAACAATGAAAGACAACCCGATATGTAGAAGACTATGATTTCGTTTTTAACGGTTTACGTATGTTGCACGAACTTCTAAGGCGATAATGTCAAGTGTCATATTACAGATGATATAAGTGAAGGAAGTTCGTGGATTAACTAGCTCGTCCCGAGTTCTTGCATGTAGCATTCCCTAGAAAATAGGACACCTATTGGAAAACCTAAAAAAGCATCGCTGAAGCTATTGTCGATGGTCATATTCTTCATTATTCCAGCTATCTCACTTAATAAATAAACTATGAATGAAAACATGTTTAGTAAATAATAGTAATAATAATGTGTGATACAAATCTGCATCTACCAACCTACAAACATTTAATGTCATTTCTATAATCATTAAAAAGAACTACTGTCGAAACTGAGTCAATGTTAAACTTCTTAGTCTTGAATAATTTTGTAAGTATTTCTAACGTTCTTGGTCGATTCTCCTAAATAATTCTTCTTCGTTTCGCTCATTCATTATTAAGTTGAAGCTATTTCCCAGCGATGTTTGGTTTCCGCACATGAACTTCATTAAGAGCTTTCAGGTAATTCATAGAATGAAATCGACTCAACATTTTACATGAAAATTCACTTCACGTTATTTAACTAGATTAACATTACACCAGCAACTACTTGTACATTAAATTAGCTTCTTTTCACGCAGAACAGTGCACATGAAACACTGTTCCGAAACACAACAAAATCTAATAGCTGGTTAAGGATAAATCGAGTCCCTGTCTTCCGCGTATTAGTCTTTTGTCACTGACCAAGGAATTTCTCAAGCAAATCTCAAATAACCAGATGATTAATTATTTTAAGGAAACAACCAACTACTTTAAAGAGATTTGAAATTAAATATTTTTTGATGTTTTAAAAGACGGAATAGAAACCGGCAGACGCCACGAGAACGGGAGATCAAAGTTACAGTACCCTCCAATCCAGCATCATTTTTTTTTTTTCTCTTATTCCACCATCTGCAGATAATCAAATACAAAATAGTAATTTAAAACTTGATTGTTTTCGTCCCTTCCTGAAGATATGCAACATGATTTGGAAAACTGATCTAAGTGATAAAGCAATTGTCGTTAAATAAAATCCATTCTCCGCCAGTTGAACAATAAGATTTTTCCTTTTACTTTTCTTTCTTTTTTTTTTTTTTTCATACATTTGTACCTTCTAACAAGCAGCTAGGTAACAATTGTTTGCTCTTATCAAACAATCATAAGCATTTCCAAAAAGAAGTGGTTGTTGAAAGATATGAAGTACTTTCGTAATTTTTACTTGTAATCGGGAATAAATTAATAAATACGTCCTTAGAAACGTTTTCAAACTATATTTTAATATCAAAATTTGATTACATATTTCAAAAAAAGAAAAAGAAAAATAAAGAAAAAAAGGAGATAAAATATTGTGTGTGGTTGTATAACTCCTAAAAATAATATTTGCTGTTACACAAAAGGAAAAGGTAGTACCAGTTGCTTTCGATTACTAACAGAGAAATGAAATGATCTTTAAATGACATGTACATGAATATTGCCCTTTAAGCTTAATTAGTACTTTAAATAATCTCCTTGTATTCTAAACTTCTTTATACTACTCGTTATGCCGTTACCACATGATTCTGAAACATGAATATTTAGAATAGATAGTAATTCCTTCACTTAATTACGACAAGTTCCATAATTCTTGAGCTATGTACTTTTAGGTTTATTTTACGTTGTTTCCGACACCTTTTGTAACTTTGGACAGACGCATTCTTCTCATTTCCTTCCCGAAGGCCTCCTACAAAATAGCTATCTCTCAGTTCACTATTATTTCAGCACCTGGTACATGTGCATACATTTATAACAACGCTAATTACAAAATTAATTAATGATTATACTGTGACATCATAATCGTTGTTTACTATTCTCTCTAAGGAAGAAATTCATTTAAACAATTTTAGTATCACTCTGTGTGTTTTATATGTATTAATAACATAAATGTTATATGATATACCAACAGTGACTGTTCCATCACTGATCAAAATAAAAGTACATGTGGAAAAAAGATTGTAAAATGTCTGACAGAACGATATCAACTTTTGTGGACCACTGTCTCACTTAGGAAAGCGAACTCTGAAATACGAATCTTGGCCCAATTTTAAGTTTCAGCTATGCCATTTCCTTGGATATGTTAGCAAGTAAACGAGACAGAACTTTAGCATATATTGATTATTATAGTTTCGAACTATATCTTGGAAGTATTTGTTTCTCGTAGGGATACTTACTTTTTAAATGACGTAATGTATCCATTCCACCTAGAGAGACAAGAATAACTTTCCATAGCAACAAAAGAACTTTCTTCATCGGAAAATGAGGAGCAGATCCACTGCAGAAGCGAGTAACCATTCCCAGAAGTTTGACTGCCAGCAGCTCATCACCTATTGGATTGCCTATAGAGAAAATTTATATACATATTTAGTTCTACACACTGTAGTACTAATTAAACTATATTTGGGCTTTGTTATGGGGCGTTTACACTTAGTCGATTTGCGTTCGATTCAGTTGAATTGACGTCACTTTCAACTTAATCGACCGTGTAAACGGGAATTCAACTTAATCGCTTGTTGATCGAAAGCGACTAATCGACTGGCAACTGAATTAAAAGACGTTCTATTTTCTGTGGTTGAAATAATTGAACACATCCATGATCTGATTCGGCCTAGTTGCTTCAATTTAGTGGCAAATGCAGCGAGTCGATTTAGTCGTGCTACTAAATCGATTTAGTCGTGCGACTAAATCGACCAAGTGTAAACGCCCCTTTACTACTAGACACCAGAGAATAAAGTTCAAAAACTATCGCTCCCACTCTTACTCTAGCTTTCCATAATCAACAAGAAATACATATATATATATATATATATATATATATATATATATATATATATATATATATATATATATATATATATATATATTTCTTAATATACAGAAATCAACTTGACCGAAATATTTTAATATAAATTTCCGTTCGTTAGGCAGTAAGAATTACATTGAACAATTTTATAAAATTTTATCGAAGCTCACACGATATTGTAGGTACTACCTACAGTATTACTTACAGGAATCTATTGCAGCTTATTTCCACGAACGTATACCGCAAACACGAGAATTTTGAAAAGAAACTATTCGCAGTGCTCTCATTAATTTACAAACGTTCCTTTTGAGTACCGAGACTATATGAGACGGGTGCTTCTCCCCCTTAAAGTGGGATCAGAACAACTAAACTCGGGCTTTTGTCTCAATAGAGCTTGAAATTTCGATCACGCGCACAGAATTCCTGTTGCTAATTGAGTCAAACTGAATAAGTACTACAGCATAACGAACAGATATAATAAATGCTAACGGTACCTGAAACCAGTTAGAAGTATTTCTATAGATTAGAATTTTCAAACTGTATATTCGATACAAAATGCCTAAATAACATGGCCAAAATTTAAAATAATATATTGTGCTTATAAATACACAGTAAAACCTGTTGAGTTGGTCACCTAACTTGCCAACTTGCTTTATTTGCCCACTTTTTTAATTTGGCCAGATATTTGAGGAATGATGAAAATGCTATCATTGGCCAATTGGCAAGTTGGCTCTGTAAATTGGCCAATTGGGTAAGCTGGACATTTTCTGCGGAACCGAAAGTGGACAACTTTGACACGCTGCACCATATTTCTTTCAATAATCATTACCTACCTGAATGTGCAGAAGAGCACACCGACTACTACCTACAGGATTTAGTAAACAACAGTAGAAATTTTCTCAGTATATATATATATTAAGAACTAATAATCCAAGAACTCGAATAATTTAAAATAAATTAAATATTATTTTGCTACATTTAGTAAATGAACCTGCAGTCACATGCTGAAACATCCAAGAACGAAAACGCTTAAAGAACTCCAAGAAACACCAAAGCTTCCAATCGGAGCAGAAGCTGAAAACGGGACAGACATAGACTGAAGAAAGAAAGAATCAACACCGACTACGAATGAATAAATACTGGGCAAATGGAAAAGCCCGGAGGAAAATAGTTGAAATAATGTTTCCTCAGATGGCCGAAACGGGAGAGAGGGAGTTATTTCAGTAAGTAAGCAAAATTATATGAATAAAACTTTCAGCCTTAGTTTATAGCTATGCCGCGTTACGCAATTAAACTGAAATCACTACAACAAATCACGGTTGGCAAAAAACATGGTTTTTATTGAAAAAAACAAACCAAAAAAAGTGGTTTTTTTTTTTTTTTTTTTTTTGTTTAAACCAGGTTTTTTGGTTTAAATAATTTACTCTATGTATTTATATTAGATATGGACAGAAATTAGTTTGTTTCGCCTTAGTGTTATTATGCAACAACAAGGTTATGCTGGAAGGGGTCACATAAGCTTAAAGCGGAATCCAAACCGCTTCTCGGCTTCATCCAAGAAAAAAATGTCCCGGTTCAACACGAAACCGGGCCTAATTGGTCACAAATGCGATTGCCGACTCACTCACGAAGGCCTCCTGATAAAAATACGTTGTACTGATCTTTACACAGGCCTAGTTGTTAATATAATTGTCAAGAGTAATTTCAGAAGGACAAAAAGATAAACAGTTACACAAGTAAAAACATTATACAATTATATATAAATCGGGAAACTCCCACCTTAGCCAATGGGAAAATTCTGTTATTACTTTAACCCGGGAACGGTCGAGTATTGATTTGTGACGCGAGCGGTCGACAGGTGAGCGCGGCGCTCACTTACAATATAATCGTTTCTATAGCTGTTTATGACTTTATATGGATTTATTTTGAACACATTTCTATATGTTGACATTTTGTGATGTATTATTATTATTATTAAAATAAAATCGCAAATAAAATTATAATGCGTTTATATAAAACCATTTCTTATTACAAGTTATATCTATTTTTATTATCAGAGTTTTTTATAAAATCAATTTCTGTTATCCCATAAACAATACAATTAGTTGATTATCATTGTCGCATAGAATAACATTTTTACTGTCATTATCTCATAAGGATTACATAAGAAAAAAATATTTACATAATTAGAGCGAGTTTTCAGTATATGCTCTGCATATGTTCATACTATTTATATTTTGAGTTGAAAATTTCTAATGAAATTAAAGATATAAATACCTTACTGTAAACAATCTACTTATGTCTCTTGATACATACAGTAGGGATTTCAATAAGACGCTGTTCTACTCCATGTCTCATCACTGTACTGATGTCACCCATTACACTTCCAGAAGATGCTGACAGTGTGTTTCCCACAGATTGGCACTTGACAGCCAGCATATCGTACCGTTTTCTTCTGTTTTTTCGCAAGCCGTAGCTGAGTCTGCTCCTTCTTGTTGTCCATAATCTCGGAAAAAAATCACTCACGCTGTCGGTCGACAGGTGAGCGTGGTGCTCATAAAATACGCATAGTCACATTTATAAGGCCAAAACTACTCCAACAGAAGAGAATGAAAAGGTTACACTTGACTCTCACACACAAGACACATCAAGAAACAGCTAGACGGCGTCTCAAGTCTGTGACCCCACTAGGGCGGCTTTGAAACGAAAATATAAACCAGGGTGAGCGCTGCGCTCACCTGTCGACCGTTCCCGTGTTAAATGTATTTGTATATAAAATTTTAAGGTCAACGTATCATAATCACTACGCTAAAACTGAGGTATTAAATTACAAATTTGGTATGTAGATATCATTCAATAAAATTAAAACAAAGTCAAATCCAAGCTGATGTTGAAAGCTGCGTTGGCAGTTGATAAATTTTGCCAATTTCTATCAATATATTTAAGCAACCTTGGCTTCTTTATAAAACTACAGGCATTCAGGCAAGTAGAAATATATAATTTGGTTTCGTTTCGTATGTTTAGGCTTAACATCTTTATGAAATACCAAGATTATCACGGAGAAGACTTCCGCTTAAAGAAACACCTCGAATCACTACTTCGTTTACACTTGAAAAATGGGTTGTGGTTCCCCCGCCAAGTGAACTTTGTGGTGGACAAACACCGTGTGCGTGGGTTTTCTCGGGGTTCTCCCGTTTCCTCCCACTTTCTTCATTCCACCATTTCATTCATTTCTCATAATCACCGTCTCCTTTAGTCTAACCGGCATACCCGTGGGACGCAAAATTCAAAGATTTCATTTCATGGGTTGTGGTTCGACCGAGAATTGAACACGGGACCCCTTGATTAAAAGGCAAAAAGTACATAAACGTAATGCAGATGGTTTCATATGTGGAGACGTCAGCATGAAGTTCACACGATTTAAAGCATTTTTCGTTTTTTTTTTACCAGTTTTTTAAACCAGTTTTTTTTTTTTTTTTTTTTTTTTTTTTTTTTTTTTTTTTTTTTTTTTTTTTAACAGCTGGTTTAAACCACAAACCAGCCAACACTGCAACAAATACCAAGACGATTTGGAACTCCCTGAAGACTACACGAGTAATCAACAACAACTGCCATGATTTAGCCACAAATTGTGTCTAACAGTTTCAACAAACAATATATCAAATTTTAAGTTTAAGAATTTACTTAAAAAAATAAATAAATAAATAAATATAATAATAAGAAGCAAACGGAAAAGGAAGTTAGTTTATTGTAAATTTATCACTGATAATTAAAAAAAAAAGTATCAAGGTTTCGAAAATTTGAGACACCGTAATTTCCTAGTTAATGCCACAGAAATTATCTTTTTTTTTTTTTTTTTTTTTTTTCTTCTTAAAATAACCAAATCGAATTCTTTTGCAACACTTTCGTTAAGTATTTTTGACTACTTATGAAAGGTATGATTCATTCACCAATCTATCTTTAATACACCGTCGACCGGGGCAATGCTGAACACATGGGATAAACCTGAACAAAAAGGGAAAAAGCTTTCGTTTTTGCCCTGAGTATAAAATATGCAATAAATCTGTAAATTGAAAATGTACATCAGCTCTGCAGATATACAAGTAATACAGGTCTAACATTGTGTACTTTTAGCTTCACTTTGCCAAAAGAAAATGTTTTGTACATGGCCTATTTTCGCCATTTTTCGTGGGTCAATTTAAGAGGTCTGTACTTTTTGACAAATGAAATTTAGAAATATTTTCCAGGCAGATTATTGTAGGAAATGTATCAGTATCGCTATCTCCAACTATTACTGTAGTGGTGATCCAAGTTGTATTGCCTAAAAATGACCTTATTCAAAGAGAGGCATGGGGCAATACTGAACACCGGGGCAATGCTGAACAATAATAATGTATTCATAGTTAGTTAATTTACTTGCCCCATTTTGTGACTGATAATGACCCATAACAAAACAACGTACAAAGACAATGGTATTTATTGATATTATATATATATATATTTCTGATGAACATGAAAATCGTATGAAATTAAAGTTGAACAGTGTTTATTTGTTAAATACTTAGGAAAGAAATCAATGAAACACTTTGTTGGCCAAGTAATTCAAGTAGTTGATTATTTTTATGATGTCAGATTTGTTCGCAAAAATATGAGTGCTTTATGTTTTACTGGCCAGAACAAGAGGATGTGGAAACTGTTTCCGCTGATGATGTGGTCCTGCCGTTGCCTCAGCCTGTCCTAGACAGAAGGGACACTATTATGCGTTTTTCAGTTCCATTTGAGGGTCTGAATGTACAGTAAATAGATTACTTTTGATATGTAGTCCTATGTTTTTGTGCCAAATCTGATTATTTTGTTTCATTTATGCTTGTGTTAAGCATTGGTACTTTTTAAAAACACAAGTAATATGCTGCTTGTTTCAACTGTGCATATTTTTTTTGATATGGTATAGGTATTGTACACAACGGATCAGCAGCAAAAGTTCATTAATATGTATACTACATTCACAGAAGCAGAATAGGTGTATTTATTTTTATTTGTTTTTCAGTGTTCATTTTCAATGTTTTTCTTGAACGTATAATTTTTGTCACGTTTCATTTTTTTGGAGAATTGTCTTGCTCCTTGGTACATTAAGGTTTCATGCTGAAAGTATTTTGGTTCAGTTACACTATTTTGTTACCCAATTCGCCTAGCAGAACTTCTACTATCTTGCACAACATTTTTCCATGTGACCTGTATGTAAATGGACAAAATCTGCCAGAAGTATGTCATGTTACATATCTACAGAATCAGGTAAAAGAGCACCTCTTTCCGCTGTATCAGCACTGTCCCTCTGACAGACATCTACGTCAAGATAATGGCAATTCAACTGACTGTATCAGCATTGGCCTGAGGTCGGGGCAATGCTGATACAGTAATAATTATTATTACTTCTGTAATATGTTAACACTAATTAATCCCTTTTTGTATTAATGTGAAGATCTAGGAAGGATGTACATAAAATAATTTTCTTTGCAATTCCAGCTGTAATCATTTTGAAATTACCCGTACATATATATTTTCACCCAAAAAGTGTATCAGCATTGTCCCGTTTGACGGTACATTATACAATACACTTCAGTCTATTTTTAAGTTCCTGCACGAATGATATTTTTCATTAAGCAAAATTATTCATTTCTTTAAGGCGCGATTTTTATATTACACTTTATCACAACGAATTAATTAGGTTTATGTCAGATAATTATAATTTGATTTATATTTTCATATACTAATGAAAGGAGGAAAGAATCTATATTTATTTATTTATTTTACACATCAAATCCTCTACAGGTGGGAATTCTAACGCAAAGAGTGAAAAAGTGACTGACTGGACCGCGACTCGACCCCGGGACCTCCGGCAACCGAGCCAATGCGTCCATGCCATCCAGTCCGCTTCCCAGAATTATTCCTATAGATTAGAAATTTGGTGTATTGTTTATTGAAACACGTAGTCCTAGATGAGAGCACCGACCTCGAGGAGAATGAGAGAGTGAGTGGCTGTTCTGGGAAGCCGACTGGGTGGCGTAATGGTTAACGCATTGGCACGGTATGCCGAAAATCCCGGGTCCAGTCAGTAACTTTTTCACTCTTTGCGTTGGTATTTATATAGTTTACCACGACCAAACCAAATGAATGGAAGCACGAAATTATGTTATGCAATAATACGAATGCAAAATTACATGAAATTAAAATCGTTACACAGATAAATCCAACACTTTCTGCATCTCGATGTCAGTAAACTTCTCTTGTACTTTTTCACTTCCTGTAAGAGTTTAGCCTTTTATTATTATTATTATTATTATTATTATTATTATTATTATTATTATTATTATTATTATTATTATTATTATTATTATTATTATTTTATGGGGGTATCAACTGTTACACGGATGCTTTGTTCTTTATAGACGACTACTCGATTGTCTCAAATCGGAATCGAATTTTGGAGTTTGAAATTCTTATTCCACTAGACTATTCCGATTTCGTTTATTTATTTTCATGAAATTAACTTCCGAGTTCGTTCTTCTAAGTTTTATTTTCGTATTATCTTAAAATGCATATTTTAAAGATTATCTTGAACTTTCCTATCTATTCAGGCATCTATTACAATACTCAAATTCTATTTGCATTTTTCAATATAAGCTGCGAGAACCTGATTTTTCATTCAAGATAAGAGACTGAAAATATAATTTCGTGAATGTATTTCACAACTTAGAAGCTATATTCTGTCCCAGGGTGGAAAAAAATCATGATTTTTTTAATAAAAATCATTTTTGTTGATTTTTTTGATTTAAATCGATTTTTTTGATTTAAATCAAATCTTTCTCCTCGTATAATACAAGTCGCGAACTGGAGAAAAAACATTAGGAATTAATATTAAATGACAATTATGACATTTAAGTAAAAGTATTTTGGTTTAATTTTGAATTAATCCTCAATCGTTAACCTATTTCAATCCGAAACAATATTTCTTAAGCATTAAGGAAGAAACGTACAGCAACGTTTATCAACATGACACTTTTCTTTTCACGAAAGTTCCTGATATTTGGCAGGAGTATATTTTAAAAAAATCGAAACTAGCCAGCGGCACGAAATACATATAAAGTACATAAATTTCGCCCAAAATTAACTCTATGGCCTATGGAACCCGGAGATTCAATGCCACGTTCACGGAAACTCTCCACTGACTTCTATCCTTAGCCAACTGGATCCAGTTTATATTTTGTATTCCTATTTCTGCGAGATTCATCTTAATATTGTCATCCCATCTGCGCCTAGATCTTCCTAATGGTCGTTTTCCGATTGGTCTTCCAGCTAAGAATTTGAAAGTGTTCCTATTTTCTTCCATCCTGACTACATGACCTGCCCATCTGAGTCTCCTAGACTTGGTGACTCTAGCAATGTTTGGTAAACCGTATAAATTATGTAGTTCCTCGTTATGAAGTTTCCCCCTTTCCCGCTCCTCTTGGGTCTGAATATTCGTCTCAGGATCTTGTTCTCAAATAATTTCAGTCTACGTTCTTCCCTCATAGTAAGCGACCATGTTTCGCAACCATACAGAAGCAGGGTGTCTAGCAGTCAAGGAATTTTATTGTGTGTCAGGGAAAAATCTTTCCCAGGCTGTGAGGGGTGAAGGAATGCCACTAAAATAGTCATAAATTACAGGTAAATGAATTGGTTCGTTTACGTTTGTAGAATATTGTATAAGCATATAAACAATGGTGAAAACTTACAGTTCACTTTAAATATAGTTGTTGGCGCGGTGGCTCACTGGTAGAGCGTTCACCTCCGATGCTTGGGTTCCCTGGTTCGATCCCAGCTCGCGCCGTGTGGACTTTGTGGAGGACAAACACCGTGGCCGTGGGTTTTCTCGGGGTTCTCCCGTTTCCTCCCATTTTCTTCATTTCATTCATTACTCATCATCACCGTCTCCTTTAGCCTAACCGGCATAACCGTGGGACGTAAAACTGAAAGATTTCATTTTCATGATTTAAATATAAGTTACTTTTCATGAGTTACTAAGAAAAAAAGAATGACAGTCAGGGAAAATTATAATTTTGTCAGGGAAAGTCAGGGAATTTGATTATGCTTACTTGCTAGACACCCTGAGAACAACAGGCATATATATTTTAATCTTCAAATTCCTGGACAGAATTCGTGACGACAAGAGATTTTGAACTGAATAATAACACGAATTCCCTGCTTTTAGTCGACATTTAATTTCTTCGTAAATATCGTTTTCGTCTGTTAATATTGATCCTAGATATTTGAAAGAATCCACTTTATCAAAAGTATTATTCGATATTTTAACGCATCCAAAATTTGCCGTATTACGATCCCGAGGAACTTCTATGTATTTAGTACATAAATTTCGCCTAAAGTTTTATTATTAATATTATTTTTTTGTTTCGGAAAGGGGATCGGACCCCTCTAAATACACCCCTATTATCTGGAAACAAACAAATAGACGTGAACATAAAAGAATTTTTGTCTTAAATGTCGATGATGATTTCTCCGTTGGAATAGTTAACGATTTAAAAACCCTATGTTACGAACAGAAGAAAGCAGGATTCTCCCGTTATCCGTTCAAAACGGGATTTTTCCTAATCATCCTCTGCATGATACTAGTTTTCATGCTGTGCTGTACATACATTTGAGTCTCATTGTATTATGATTATTATCTTCCATAATCGAAATAACAGAACAGAAACGGGATTTTACTTATTTTCACTTTAAATTAATTTATTTCGGAATTTGATTTAAATCAACGATTTTTATTAAAAAAATCAAGTGATTTAAATCTTGATTAAAATCGTGATTTAAATCAGACTGATTTAAATCAATCCACCCTGTTCTGTCCACTTAGTTATTTATGCATGTATAAAGCGCATCCTGGTGTTAATAGAGAAAAGAGGCAACATGTTATAACTTAGCACAACGTAGGTTCCAGAAATTATTTTCTTAAACGTTAGTCGTGTTTGTTGCTACGTAGACCAAGACGAAATAATTCGGGATGATCTCCGAATAAAACAATGCGATACATTGTATTCTCGTCTAATGACATCGACAACTGACTATTAAATTGTTTCGTTTCTAACAGGGACCACAGTTTTCTGGACTAATATTTTGGAAATGCGTAATTAGTTAACTCCTTTTAAGCATCATGCACAAGATCAAGGGACTATATAATATTTTGCCCTTTAAGATAATGTGAAACTGGGGACCCTCGAGACGAAGAAAAATACTATGAAATACTAACGAAATAATTCGTGGAATGACTAAATGAAACACGAAACAAAAATCCACAGAATAACCCTGCATATGAGGCTACGTCCACCTAGAACTTCTGAGAAATATGGGAAATTATATGATCCACTACTAACCAACCTACTGTAGACTGCATTGAGATTCGTTTTCAAGTCACAAGATCCAGAGATTCAATAATGACAGAGACACGAATGTATGTGCTGTGCAAAAAAGCAGCAGTTTCGCTGAAGCAAAGAAAGAAAAAAAAAAAAAAACGTGATGAAACCAATAAAACGAATTTAAAAATTATATTTTCACTAAAACAAACGATTCATGAAACCTACTCATTTTCTCACTGTTCTAAGTAAAACCATTTTGAGATAACATCTGTAACTTATATATATATTTTTGGATTAGCCAAAAAGGAACCAGTTGTAGTGCATTTTTTGTTACCAGTGCATTTTCTAAGGAAAAAAAATGTTATGGTGTGAAGTTTTCGACTGCCGAAAAGTATGATGATAAATTATCTTCGTCCGTTTGAAATTGTTACATCTTACATATTTCTTGCGATACCCCGATGGTTATTGCTGTGATTTTCAAGACTGTAGAATTCTATACACATTAGGATTATATGTGGTTGCGAGTCTGGATAGCTGTTCCGTTTCGTAATATCAACTCTTATACAACTGAATCATTCACTCAGTCAGTGAGTGAGTGAATGAGTGACTAAATGTTGTAAACTTATATTAAAGTTTACTTTTTATTTTGTAAAAGTTAAATTTATGTACGCCTGCAAAAGCAATTTCCACTTATAATTTGAAAAAAAAAAAAAAAAAAAAAATATTCAAAACACAAATAAAGTAAAGAAAGAGAAGTTTGTATTTTAAAAGAGGTCAGCAAGCTATTATTAAATATCGTGTAACTACAGATACTACACAAGCCAAGTGACCCCACTAAAAAAGAGTTGAAAGACTATATAAACAGTGGTTTACCTAACAAAATCATCTGTTTTAAATCTCATTTTATTTTTAAATGTTATTCCTGGTGATCTTTCTAAACGTCGTTTAAAATTCATCGCTTCCTGTCGTCTGAAAATGTATGCACATAAGGTGAGAGAATGCTGCAACAAACTTTATTGTACACGTACTATAAATGTCAAAACTTATTTCACCATGTTTAAAGTATTTTACCTCTTTGCCGCTCTAGTTGCATACTGATGCATATTGGGTTTGTTCGTAACACCGACAAGCATAAGTTCAAAGATTATTTCAGTAATTGTTTTGGGTTGCAGGTGTCTATGAACTCATTTGACATTTTAATAAATAAAGAAAATTGGTGTAGGGAAATTACGTATCATTATTTACTAACCTTTGCATTCATTATATATTATCATTTTCTGTGTAATTACTCCACTATACTACCGATGATTTTGGCTCTTATAATTATTAGTCCCTTAATTAGGCAATTTGAATATTTTCTCATAGCATTATATACAGGGTGGCCCATTTTAATCTTTCCACGGAAATATCTCGAAAATAGCTGAACATAAATGAACTGAACAAAAATAGGAAATGTCGTAGGGCACATCGAATGATTCTTCATATCGGTTACAGTTTCAAATTGGCCGCCAAGACATCTTGCCTATATCTGATAAAATGTCCTGTACCACTAATATAAAAACGGTTGAACATAATGAAAAAACAAAAACTCAAATAGAAAATGCAATGGTAACATCGAATGGTATTGTTGCCATGCCCTCAGGGCCGCCCTTCGTGGAGGCCAGGGACCAAATTTAAAATATTAAATGGAAATAAGAAAGGGAATAATACCCCGGTCGAAAGATCTTTAAAAACTAAAAGGGTTGTGGCAATAGATTTTTCATATCGGTCACCGTATTCAAAATGGCCGCCAAGACATATTGCCTGTTTCAGATAAAACATTCAATACCAGTAACATGAAGATAGTGCACATAAATGAACAGAACACAAACTCAAATAGAAAATGCCATGAAGCACATCCAATAGTATTATCGCAGTATCATCAGGGCCGCCCATCATGGAAGCCCAGGGCAAAACTTCAAAATTTTTAATAGAAATATGGGACGAGTGATAAATCGTTCCATATGTCTTGAAAAGCAAAGAGTGTTGTGGCAAAAGATTGTTCTTTTGGGTCGCCGTCTTCAAAATGACCACACGGACATGGTACCTGTATCACATACAACATCCAGTGCCCATAGAATGAATACAGTCAAAGATACATAAATGAAACTCTTTTCCTATTTTACACTGTGTCACTTATACTTTAATCATTTTTTCTCCATTACAGTATTCTCAAGAAGTGGAATGATAAATACACTCTGTCATTTCCTATACGAGTTTTATTCAGTTCATTTATCTCCAACTGTTTTCATATTAGTTGTACTGGACGTTTTATCTGATGCAGGCACCATGTCTTAGCGGCCATTTTGAATACGGTGACCGATATGAAAAACCTTATGCCACAACGCTTTTCAGTTTTAAAAGATCTATCGATCGAGGTATCACTAGTTTCATGCTTCTATTTACTATTTTAAATTTAGCCCTGGGCCCCATGAAGGGCGGCCATGGAGGTCACCACGACAACACCGCTCGATTTGCCCCATGGCATTTCCTGTTTATGTTCGGTTCATTTATGTTCAACCGTTTTCATGTTAGAAGTACTGGACGTTTTCACTGATATAGGCAACATGTCTTGGCGGCAATTTTGAATATGGTGACTGATATGAAAAATATTTTGCCACAATGTCTTTTGGTTTTTCAAGATCTATCGAACGAGGTATCACTCACCCCATGTTTCCACTTAAAATTTTGAAGTTGGGCCCTGGGCCCCTATGGACACCGGCCCTGGTAGATACCGCGACAACACGATTCGATGTGCCCCACGACATATCCTATTTGAGCTTTTGTTCGATTCACTTATGTTCAACCGTTCTCGAGATATTTCCGTGGAAAGATTAAAATGGGCCACCCTGTATACTTCCACATTAAACAACAACATTAGTCTACTTTACTCAACACTACACGATATAAGTGAGTGAGTGAGCAAATAAATAAAATATAAATCGCTTATCAAAGTGCGCTGGGACTAGGTTTTAAAAAATAGCAGCATGGTGGTTATGTAAAGTACGTATCTTCTTGAACAATAGTGCAGTCACGTTTTTACTAAATATCTGCTGTCATATTTTGTATTACTATCTGTTAATAGTATTGCTCTATACTCAGTTGTTTCATCATTTATTTATTTATTTATTTATGCATAACATAAATAAAACTAAATATATTGAAGTTTCTTCACTGTTGTGTAGTCTCCAAGTCTTATTTTATCATGCTTTATTGTTAGTGTGTTATTTTATTTTATTTATTTACTAGCAGCGTTCACCCCGCTTCGCTGCGGTCACCCCGGAACGCAATAAACTTTGTTACTTAGATAATTTTTACTTTTTCGCTTTCAAGTGATATGATAAAAACCATAGAAGATTGCACTAATGTTAACATTATATCGCCTGTCATTTATGTTAACCCGCCCCGCTTCGCTGCGGTCACCCCAACCCGCCCCGCTTCGCTGCGGTCATCCCGGAACGCAATAAACTTTGTTACTTAGATAATTTTTACTTTTTCGCTTTCAAGTGATTTATAGCGCCTGTCAGTTATGTTAACCCGCCGAGTCACAGGGTCATGCGGGTTGCATATAAATACGTTTATTTTTATACCTATGATGAACTAATAACAAAGGATTTGTACGTATGGACACCTGAATGGTCAATTATCTCAAGACACTGGTAATTGAAAATTAAAGTGATATGATAAAAACCATCTAGGGTCCACATCCTAACAACCCCCCAAAAATGAAAGAAATCGGTTCAGCCGTATTAGCGTGATGAGCGGACAAAGGATTTTTTGTACGTATTGACACCTGATTGGTCAATTATCTCAAGACACTGGTAATTGAAAATTAAAGTGATATGATAAAAACCATCTAGGGTCCAAATCCTAACAACCCCCCAAAAATGAAAGAAATCGGTTCAGCCGTATTAGCGTGATGAGCGGACAAAGGATTTTGTGCGTTCTCTTTTATATATATAGATTTATTTTAATTTCTTACGTTACCCGTTAAATTCATTGGATAGTAACGTGTGGAACGTTTACGTCAAAATCAGACTTCGCTACTTTTTATCTTACACTATTGCACATGTAGTATTTATATGATAGGCTTTTACATTGATACTGTCACGGTGAACGGTTGTTGTTAAAAAATAGCGGACGACGAACCAAGTGAGGGATTTTCCAAGGGTTATTATTCAATTTCTTGAGAAGGAAGACGTTAAACTGGGTGAGATTCTGTGAAGATTAACAACAATGCTTCGAGAATGAACTCTACAGAAAACTCACACGTAAGAATGAAAAGTACTGTTTAGAGAACGGCGCATATTTTACCGTGACGACGACTGATGAAGAGATTAAAATGTCTCAATAATATTAACGTGTAGAGAATCACACCCTGAACGATAAGCAAGAAACTCTCCGTCAAATAATGGAGAAAGCATCCGTAAGTGCTAGATGTAACGAGGGAAGAATCAACACTTTCGTAAAGTATCAGCGAAGTGGGTTCCAAGAAAACCGACTGCTCCTCAGAAACAAGAGATTCGAGTCTATCCATAATTACTTGATTATTTTAACAAGCAAGCTGCTCGTTATTGGATCTGATACAAAATTCAGATACGAATGATGAGACATAGGACCATCATCACATACCAACGGCAGAGATCGACAGAAACAGTTAAGCTGCTGACACTTAAGTCAGAAGATGAGCTTACAGTTGGTCATATATTAGGACAAATCTTTTAATTCTGTTGGTGTTCACTCACGAGTTATCTATAGTAAACATTATGTGATGCATATGAAGATTACATTGAAAAAAATCAACATTAGGCACTGGTCTAATTATGCCTGTCTCTGTCTGTTTAGAAATTAAATTATAGCTTTGAAGTTGTTGCGTGTGATAACTTTTATCACACTTTATTTTTGGTTATAAAAAAAAGGAAAGAGAAATCATGTTATCCTAGAGGTTATGTTAAACTTCCGAACACTCGGCATATGTAACGCCTCTGGAGGAAAACCTTAGAACTACTGAGTTTCGAATGAGCTGCGGGTTACCTGAGCGGCCATTCGGAACGAAATGTAGAACTGGGCACATCGAAATTATACTGGTTCTATAACATATATTTAAATTTAATCGGAATACGGTAATTCTTCAAGAGTTTCAAGTGATTTACTATTCGAGTTGGCTAAAAGTGTTAAAGTTCTCATGAAGTTAATCAAGTGTTATATAATATTATAATTTATATAAATCTGTAATTGGTGTCTAATTGTGTGATTATTTGATGGAATACAGAGGCAATATTGTGAAATACTCCTCCTTGGCTGGTATTTAACAAGGCAAAATAATGAAATTGTCTAATGGTGAGTGTTATACTTTTTCAATTTAAATACAAGTAATTTATTCAATTTATCACATTGTGAGATATATTTAATTATTCTAAATACTTATTGAATTTAAGGAGGAATTAAAAATCTATTAGTTATCCACGATTTAATGTATTATAGTATTAATCAAGTAGTGTCAGTTAATGTGTCCTATTGACATACTTGAACACGTGTTGGCTTGTATGAACGGAGAATGTACTTATAGATATTTCATAACTGTTAATATTTTCTTCAATTGTTTCAATATTTAATCTGTATTTTTCGATACAGTTTTGATAGTTCATTTTTTTTTTGTTTTTTTCTAAATAAAATAAGAAAAGATAATATACTGATTTTCCGTTTAAAAGAACCTGATATTGAATTACCTATAAAACGGTATATTTCTAGTGCAGTTCGTAAGTGTATAATTGAAATATTTGAATTTAATGCTAAATTTATTCAGATTCATAATCTTTAGCCATAGATTTGATAATACACTAATTAATATCTTTTAATAGAGAAAATAGGTCTAACAACTCTAACCCCTCAAATACTTTATATAGTTGTCCTGGATCTAATATCCAGCGGCCCAGAACGGAGTCCAACGAGGCACGTTACAAACATTTCGTTCCGAATCCTAATTCTTCTTTAAGAAGAAAAGAAGGCGTTAAAATAGAGGGGTTGATATGTTCAAATGTTCAAATGCGGAATTAGATGGAAAGTATAATAGTAAGTTATGTTATGTAGGTGAAACTCTTTTGATCGCCCTGTATATATTTAATAAGGAAATAACAAATTTAAAATTTAAGGTCAATGAATGTAAAGAGTCTATCGCTTATCCTAAAGAAAGGTAGTTCATACAGACATTACTTTGGTTTAAGAATAATAATTTTCTTTAGCCTGGTAATTTTCTTGGAAAATATGGGGGAAAGAAATCAGTCGCAGCTGGTATTAAATGGATTTGAAAATGGAAATGCAGGGGTAGTCATTCCTCCCAATGCTAGGGTGCGATGGGATCTTTCTTATTTAGAAACAGAAAGTGAGTCAAGGTCAAGGCATTCCTCGTCAGTAGATGAAAATAGAAAAACACGTGATTTAGGTTCGAACGCTAGTGATATAACAAGCAAGCTAGCTGCAATTGGTATGTCGCGTGATAGCTCACAACAGCTTTTGTCTGTAGAAAGTGAGAGTGGTGGAAGTCTTGTTACCAACCCGTTTAATGACCTGGTGGTTACAGATGATAGTAAGAAATACGACGAAAATGAAAGTAAGAATCCTTTTGTAGTTGACAATTTGTATGAAGGTACCAATTTAAATACTGGGAGAAATCCCTTAATAAACAGTTTTATGCCTTTCCATATTAGGACTGATAAATTAAATAGTAGTATTACAGGTAACTTATTTAATGAGAAAATTCAATCAATACCCAGTACCGATGGAACAAATGATCTTAATTTATTTCAATTTCTATTAGCAGTACAAAAAATTATGAAATTAAAAATTTTTCCAGTCGAGTCAGTTTTAGTTTCTGCGTTAAGTAAAGCGCAAGGCAGGTTGAATCAGGAGTTGCTTACTTTGTATGAAATGTCACAGGACTGGAGGTTTATTTCTAATTATTTGTTTACTAAATTAGTTACACCTTTAGGAAAGCGAGAACTCTTAAATCGGTATGTAAGAGTAATACAGAAGCCTAGAGAAAATATACTAGATTTTGTAAACAATATATGCGATGCATATGAAATATGTAATGGTACTGTGAATGGGAATAACTCTAGTGAATTAATTAATTTAATAATGGATGGGATGCGGCCGCAAATTAGGTTTGATATTTATAAGTACCGATACCCAGTGTCTATGGAAGAACTTAGGGGAGACATTATTGAGTATGAGAAACATCAGCGGAACTTAGAATCGTATAATGCACTGGTGAGAAACTCCGATACTAGTGAAACTCGGAAAAAGAAAATTGAGTGCTATTTTTGTGGCGGACAGCATCGTGTTGCTAACTGTAGGGCTCACAATCAATATCTGGTGAATAAGCAGTTAGTGAAAATGAATATGAACTTAAACTCGGACGGACGCTTTGCAGAGCTTAGTGACCAGTTAGAGGGTACTACTCAGATGTCGGGGTCGGAAGATCAAATCCGGAGCATTCATAGTGGTGTTAGTGCCTCCAATAAACATTTACCCTTTACTTTAAATAATAATGAAAGACGCTTTGCAGGTAATCGGTCAAGGTTGGGGTGGTCCGAGAAACAAAAAGGTGAAAGTGATGATGAAGTGTTGACTCTTATGAAGGGATCCGGGATTCGATCCCATGGGGGAGGTAGAAGTCATGGACGTAAGGGAGTACAATTAGAACCACACGAAGTGGTCCCAAAAGCAATACCAGTTAATGCGAAAGAGAAAGATAGTAATGCGCGTGACCAACAGCGCGGAGACTTTGGTTTCAGTGGCGGTTCTGGAGGGAACAGCTATAAAAGTAAAAAACACTTATTTAAAAGAAATGAAAATAGATTTTGCCATGATTCGCAACAACGAGAGATAGGAGACAGAAGATTTCCGTATTCTGAAACTAAAGATGGTGATAATAAGAATACCATAGAAAATAAAAATGCCAATTCCTGTGGAACTTTGACTGCAGCATTGGTGGATGCTTTTGTGTTGGGACAAAATATAAGAGGTGGTTTGGACACATGTTCTACGGCGTCACTAATAAACAAGCAAAGGTTTATTAATTGGAATAAACAGTTAAAATACCCAATTAAGATAATTAATGAAAAATTCGTAGAAATTGGGGTTGATAAACAAAAGTTAACGTTAGATCAGTGTGTGATCATTCCAATTAAGTTCAGATACCGTGTTTATAGAATGAAGTTTTTCTTAGTGAGTGACTTAGAACCAGTGTTCATAGTTGGGATAAATGATCTTAAAACTCTAAAAGCGAACATCGACTTAGTGAACAATAAGTTGTTTCTCCCTTTGGAAGGGGCTTATGTACCATTAAACTTTCCTTTAAACACCCTCCCCCCTAATTTGAAAACAGAAACTCGTCCGGGTGATTTATTTTGCAGTGAAGCGGCCGGAAACACTTCCAAGCTATTCTTGCGTGAGTCGGACACTGATGGACAGTCAACCAGTCAGATAATGGTATCGGAGAGAGAGGGGCATCTCAGTGGTCCAGTTCATGGGATTTGCAGTGTTGCCAGTGCAGTTAATCCTATTGAAAGCAGTTCTAATACCCATATGGAGCAAATGGCTTGTCCGTTGAGGGTGGATCCAGATGTACTTGAGGCAAACCCAGACTTACAAGGGTACGTTGATGAGATTTATAATAAATATCCTAATGTTTTTGCATCGCAGGTTGGAAAAATAAAAGATTTTGAGTATAAAATACAGCTTAACGACTACACTCCTATACGTAAGAAAGCTTATCCATTATCTCGGAGTTCGCAAAGAGAAATGGATAAAATATTAGATGAAATGTTAGAAGCAGATTTAATTCAACCCAGCAATAGCGACTATGCTTTTCCATGCTTCCTAGTGAACAATAATGACGGATCCAAGAGGTTAATTGTTAATTATTCGGATCTTAATCGTCATTTGTATTTGAACACACAGTTCACTCCTAGGATTGAAGATATATTGGCAGAATTATCAGATGGAAAAGTATTTAGTCATCTGGATATTTTAAAGGCTTATTTAACAATTCCTTTAACAAAAGAAAGTAGACACCTTACTGCCTTTCTTACGCATAGGGGATTGTATGAATTTAAGGTCTTACCTTTTGGTTTGGCTGCAGGTAGCCATGTTTTGTCTAAAATCTTGACTGAGTTGTTATATCCATTGAAGGACGAAGGGGTTCAATGGTACATGGATGACCTCATATGTAAAAGTCCAAATGTTGAATCCCATAAGGAATTATTGGAAAAAGTGTTAAGATTACTTGAAGAAAAAGGTTTAACTTTGTCAACCAAGAAATGTACTTTCTTTTCCAATAAGATTTCTTACTTAGGTTATATTATAGAAAATGGGAAAATGTATATGGATCCTTCAAGATTTGAGGTCATAAGAAAACTACCTGCACCAAAAACTAAAAAGGGTTTAATATCTTTGTGTTGTTTCTTACAATATTATGCTAAGTTTGTACCGCAATTCCATGAAGTCATGGAACCACTTGAACGTTTACGTGGGACTTCAGCAGAATTTGTCTGGGGAGCGGAACAACAGAAAGCTCTCGATGATGTAAAAGAGTTATTTGTCAACCATGTTATGTTGAAACTTCCAGATTTAAGTAAGAAATTTATAGTCAATACTGACAGCTCTCTCAAGAGTTTAGGCGGGGTCCTCCAACAGTACGATGAGAATAATAACTTAGTTCCCGTTGCATTTTACAGTCGGCGTTTAAAGAAACACGACTTTAACAAACCTATTTATTTATTGGAAATGTTAGCTGCAATTGAAACAATGGAACGTTTCAGTACCTACTTACATAATCCTTTCGAACTTAGGATGGATCATTCTGGTTTAGTATATGCTATGAGAAATATGAGGAGGGTCAAGCGATATGAATCGCTATTGTATAGACTCTTTGCCTTTAACTTTGAAGTGAAATCTATAGCCTCAAATATGAATATTTCAGCCGATTTCATATCTAGATTATATGATCATAACAATTTTGAAGAAATGGAAACCGAACCATCCCATGCGGAACAGGTTAATAATTATTGCTTAATAAACATCTGGAACATGCCTTACGCTAATATTTCCATAAAAGAACATCAACTCAAAGATCCAGAGTTAGCTAATATTATAAAAGATATAAGAGCTAGGAAAGAGGTTGAAGGTTATAAAATAATTCAAGGAATTCTTTGTAAAAAGACCAAGGCAATTAGGAATCCCTATAAGGTTTGTTTACCGAAGGAGTTAGTTCCCAGCGTTATTGAATTCTTTCATACACAAATTTTACCAGGTTCTCATGCTAGCATTAATAAGACAATAGCAAAGATCTGTGCTAGATTTACTTGGAGAGGTATCCTAGAAGACATAAGAGAATACGTATCTACTTGTGTAGATTGTCAATTAAATAAAAGTCATAACAGAAAACAATCAGGTAAATTAATATCACAGTATGAGAACATTGTAAACGGACTCTGGGCTGTAGACTTGCTAGGTCATATGGTAGAGAGTAAGTCGGGACGATACTGTCTAATTGTAGTAGACTCTTTTTCAAAAAGAGTATTCTTAGAACCGATAAAGGTCTTATCTACACAAAGTGTAATAAACAAATTGTACAAATTGATGTGTAGAAATGGTTTTATATTCAGTATATGTCATGACAATCACTCAATCTTCACCTCAGTGAAGTTTAAAGATTTTGTATATGCTAACGGGATTAAAGATATTAGTATCTCACCATATCACGCGGCATCTAATCCCAGTGAAAGATACGTGGCTACAATTAAAAATTCCTTAAGAATATACTTTGGTAATAAACAGAGCTCGTGGGACAAAGGACTATGGGAAATAGAATTTTCCGTTAATAATGCGGTCCACGAAGAAACTAAATGTAGTCCCATGGACCTAGTTTTCAATTATAACGTTTGCAATCCTCTAGATGTTAAGTGGAAAATAAGTACTATGAATTTAACTCAAAAGGATCCAAACTTGTGGAATAGAGCATTAGAAAATCTAGATAAAGCCTGGAAACGTAAAAAGAAATTGTATGATCAAAGACGAGTTGAAACAGACTATAGGATTGGCGATCAAGTATTAATTAAGTCACAGGTTTTGTCTTCACTGAAAGAAAAGAGAACTAAATCATTATGTGCAAAATGGCTTGGGCCCTATCGGATCGAGAGTTTCTTAGGTAGAAATACTATTAGAGTTGTAAACGTTAATAATCCTAGGGACATACGAAAAAGCCACGTTAGTTTAACTAAAAAGTACAGAGAGCCTAGAAATAATGCATCGTAAATATTGGCTAAATTGGAAATAGATAATAATCTAGTCAGCCTAAAAAAAAAAAAAAAAAAAATCTAGTCAGTATATAAGAACTTATTCAATAAATTCCATCTAGTCAGCTATTTAGACAAATGTAGTGTTAGATAAAATTATTTATAAAAAAAAAGGTTTTTAATGTGTTTTCTAATGCATGTTTTTATCAGTATTCCAGATCTGGATGTCCTTATGTCTATGTATTGAGAATTGTTTGTATGAATTGTCATTGTCCAATGTTCTACATGGAGATTTTAATGGAAACCGAGAATAACAGATATATTTAAGCTTCCAAAGATTATTCCAAAGATGGTACCAAAGATTATTCCAAAGCTTGTTCGAAAAATAGTTCTAGAGATTGTTCCAATGATTGATGGAAAATAATGGTGCTATATCAGATGAGTACAATGGATAATATAAAAATATTTTGTAATTTAATAATATATGTAAGATTAATAGGATATTGTTACCTCCTGATATTCATATTAGAATATAAGGTATATATGAGTATTTTAAGAACATCTAATGAGTATATACTGTAAATTTATGAATAGATAGACAACATTAGTAATAGCTATTTAATTTTAACTAACTTAGAGTGGTTGATAGATTGTTAGTGGTGTGTTAGAATTTTTGGGGGGAAATTTTTTTTTCTTAAGTTTCGTTTAAATTTTTATTTTGTATGTAATGAATTTTATTGAGTGTGAGGGTTAGTTAGAGTTAGTAGTTAGTAGTGTAGTGTAGAAGTAGTTATAAACTTAACCTACTAATAATAACTTATGCTATCTATTCATAATTAAAGGTTGAAATGGAATATCTAAATATGGTTAAATTAATTAAATAAAAAGTTGTCTCAACTTTTTATATGCTGGGAGGGCGATATTTGTTGTGTGTGATAACTTTTATCACACTTTATTTTTGGTTATAAAAAAAAGGAAAGAGAAATCATGTTATCCTAGAGGTTATGTTAAACTTCCGAACACTCGGCATATGTAACGCCTCTAGAGGAAAACCTTAGAACTACTGAGTTTCGAATGAGCTGCGGGTTACCTGAGCGGCCATTCGGAACGAAATGTAGAACTGGGCACATCGAAATTATACTGGTTCTATAACATATATTTAAATTTAATCGGAATACGGTAATTCTTCAAGAGTTTCAAGTGATTTACTATTCGAGTTGGCTAAAAGTGTTAAAGTTCTCATGAAGTTAATCAAGTGTTATATAATATTATAATTTATATAAATCTGTAATTGGTGTCTAATTGTGTGATTATTTGATGGAATACAGAGGCAATATTGTGAAATACTCCTCCTTGGCTGGTATTTAACAAGGCAAAATAATGAAATTGTCTAATGGTGAGTGTTATACTTTTTCAATTTAAATACAAGTAATTTATTCAATTTATCACATTGTGAGATATATTTAATTATTTTAAATACTTATTGAATTTAAGGAGGAATTTAAAATCTATTAGTTATCCACGATTTAATGTATTATAGTATTAATCAAGTAGTGTCAGTTAATGTGTCCTATTGACATACTTGAACACGTGTTGGCTTGTATGAACGGAGAATGTACTTATAGATATTTCATAACTGTTAATATTTTCTTCAATTGTTTCAATATTTAATCTGTATTTTTCGATACAGTTTTGATAGTTCATTTTTTTTTGTTTTTTTTCTAAATAAAATAAGAAAAGATAATATACTGATTTTCCGTTTAAAAGAACCTGATATTGAATTACCTATAAAACGGTATATTTCTAGTGCAGTTCGTAAGTGCATAATTGAAATATTTGAATTTAATGCTAAATTTATTCAGATTCATAATCTTTAGCCATAGATTTGATAATACACTAATTAATATCTTTTAATAGAGAAAATAGGTCTAACAACTCTAACCCCTCAAATACTTTATATAGTTGTCCTGGATCTAATATCCAGCGGCCCAGAACGGAGTCCAACGAGGCACGTTACAAAGTACACAACCTTCATGAAAAGCGACGAACACAATTTGGAAAATTTATCAATTATGTCACCACCTATAACCTTACCTAATTCTACTTTAAAATTCTCCCTGTAGTTTTTCACTTCATCTGTATCATCCTCGTGCACAGCACGCATTGTTTCTACCATGATGTAAAGTACGCTAAGTATAACACGCAAATCAGTTGAATCTGCCAGGCTCACTGCGAGTTTCCTTAATGCTGTAGAAGCTGCCGTGCTGTTTCTATAGAAAAAGACAGAGAAAGATTTAGCGTTTGTTTTAACAAATTCATGCATGAACACGAATAGGCATATTCTTATGTTTCAGCACCAAGAAATAGCATATATATATACAGAGATGATTACACAAAAACTAATTGGTAAAATTGTCAATGTTGCTTTTTGTACCGATATCTGTCCAGAGTACATAATGTTAGTTCATAAATTATATAGGGAAGTATATAGACCCCTAATGTATTTAGTTCAACGCGACTGCATTTTTTGAACTAAGTATACAATAACTACGTCTTACACATCAAATTACTAACATGCAAAAGGATATCTAAAATACTCAAATTTACATTTCTTTTCTAAGTCCTCTACTATCTCACAGAGTTCTTCGAATAGATTGTGTCCAATACATATGTACAATCACATCTAAAAGAGAATTGTATTTTTGGTCTCTTAAGATCTTCATTACAAGTCGATTATTAAAAATATTTTACCTACGCTTTTTAATTTACTGTTTTAAAAACAAAGAGGATTTGTATAATATATTTATCTATACACATCAATAGATAGATAAAGATGGTTATCAAAATAATGGAAACTCCTGTAGTTTGCAGCAAAGAAAATGTGTGATGTCGTAATTCTAAGGATGCGTGAATAGCGCCTGGCCGTTGTTTCCGGTTTTTTAGGTGACAGTCTCTAGTTCGTCAGACAGTTAAAATACAAAGAAGTATAACTTCCTAAGTTTCAAAGAGACCAAATTGTAAGTAGGTGGTTAGTTGGAACATGTATAGGTGTATCTAAATAGTATATCACTGTATCTCTAAGGTGACAATATGTTAGATGTATCGTGAGAAATACTGTCCAAAGTGATGGCCTAGAAAACGAATGGCGAAACAACATCGGCAAAGAATAACAATGGGACGGAAGGTAAGCCTCATGACAGAGATCATCGAGCAATGAAGAGGATTTTCACCAAGAACTATAGAGCAAATGCATCAGAGTGACTGAGAAACTCAATCAGTACCTGGAACAGCCAATTCCGACAATCAAGTTCGATGCGAGTTCTATAACCTGAAGAGCCACGGTTGGACTGTAGTTTCCAAGCCGCTGATCGCCGTCAATAATGCTTTAGCACGAAGAAAGTGGAGCCAAGGATATATATATAAAGTGGACCGACGGTGAATGGAAACTTGTGGTGTGATTCAATAAATCGTATTCCATCTTATTTCAAACGACCAACCTTGTCATATATGGCTCGATGCTGCGGATCGTAATTTCCTGGTATTACGCGGACATTTTAGGTGACAATGTGCATCTTGTAGTCCAGATGTTTTCAGTCGATGATGCAAGTTTCCAATATGATAATACACCAACTCACACTGCTGGAGCTGTTGAAGCGGGGTTTTATGAACATCGGGATAAAGTAAAACGTCCCCTGGTCCACCCAATATCTAGGCCGTAACATTATGAATCCCTGTGATCAGATCCCAAGATCAGACTCCAGAGCCGAAGTAGATGTTCTTCTCCGTCTTCGTTGACAGAACTGAGTGCTGCTCCACATGATAATTGGTGCAGTGCTCCACTGAAAATCATTCATAACCTATATGCCACCATTCCACGACGAATCACGGCTGTTGTGCAGAATAAAGTTGGTCCTACGCCATATTAACCAGGTAAAAGTAGCATTCTCTTCAAGTGTTTTCACATTTTGATTAGTTGAAATGACCATTCTTCGTACAGGCAGAATAGCTCTAGAAAATACTTTAGTGCCCTTCATATTTATAATACGTACTTCAATGAAAGTGTAATAATTCCATAAGATATTGTAAAGTGGTTATATTTTGCACCAAGCACAGAAAGTGTTTCCCTCGAGTGTGCTGGCAATAATATTCTTGTATTTTGAGACATAGTAATGACGCGATATCACAGGCGGTAACGTAGATACCTGGAAGAACTAACCGCAACTGACCTGTTACTTGCTCTGTAAGAAGATATTGAAGTTTAGTGGACATATTTACACAAAAGATAAATCAAAATGAATCTATATCCATCTTTGTTAATGTATACTGTGAAGAAGTAAGCGATATAAGTTGGATTTCGATGTCTGTGAAAACGATATCGGAGTGAGTAGTTCTGCTATTACTCAGGCAATAAAGAGCGAGATTCCATATTGCTCTATATTCAATTAAGAATGAGATAACTCTGCATCATGTGGAAATGTAGAAAACCGATTACAGATTACAAGTACCAACTGCTGAAAGTATTAAGATCGGAACAATACAAGAACGGGGAGCTAAGAAAGCTAAGAGCACAACTATATAAGAGTGTGGCACACGATGATTTGCAAGAGGTGGATGCTGGTACTAGCAAAAAATCCAAATCAATTCACGAATTCCCTTTACGTCTGGTTCATTTTCCCTGCATTTTAGCCAGAGACATGGGTGGAAATTGAACCATAATATTGCAGATAATTTTATTGTAGATAAAAAGATATAACTATGAGACACGAAATTACGGTAATTTGAAGTAGCAAATTTGATACATTATTTATATTTTTAATCTAGAAAGATTAAAACAGAGATAGAAGTAGCAATATCATAACTATGAACAAACTACAATTCTTAACCATCTGCTTTATGCGATTTGTTATGCAATTCGTTATCTTCCTTGGAATAAGAAGCTAAGGAGTAAATTATGAAAAATCCATCGAAACCCACAGGGTAAAAGCCAGAATATTTGAAAACATTCTGTTGTGTTTTGATAACATGTAATTCATCCTACCTTTCTTTTCCATAAGGGATTGAGAGTTGGTGTTAGTTTCCAAACGGGTTGGAGATTCCAAGAAACGAAATTAAATTACATTTCCTTATACTGTCAGTGTTTCAATCTTCATGACATAATAAAAGTACCTTTTTTAGAGTATACTAGAGCAGAAAATAAAAACAATAATTTTGAAGGTAAAGCACTGATAGGTGTTAATAAAGTTTGCTGCACACTTGTTGGTGAGTTGCCTTGTTTTCTTTTCATTTTACTTTTTAAAAAGGCTTAAGACAATATATTTTTTCAGGAATTCAGATAAAGAATTTTGTAATTTATTTTCTGTAAAGGGTCTTTCCTGGTAAGATAGTGAAATCGGCCCTTGATCCAAATTGGGTCGCTATTAGCCAAAAAGGTTACCCTTGACCTAAAACTACCTCCAAAAAAAATTGGACCCCCTACCCCCTCCTCTTACCGAATTATTGTATCATACATGCTCAAAATTGAACATTTTTTAATTTTGGTGGGGATGGTCCAAAAATTTTGAATGTTTCATATATTGTAGATACTATCTAGATGCAAATATGTATTTTTTTCAAAACTATCAATTAATATTATATTAATTTTTTTGCGTGTTGAAAATTTCAAAAAATTGTAGAAAAAAATATTTGGGGGGGGGGACACGTTCCTGATTTTTTGGTTAAAAATTTGTTATACCCTTAAGTACAACATATATTTTTTTCGGGGCCTGAAAGTGATGGCAACATTGTCAAGAAATAAATAAATAAATAAATAAAACTGAAAGCAAACGTGTTTTTCGCACAGTTTTTCCACCATTTTAGGGCCCTCAAGGTGAGGACCCCCTTCAAACAATCCTTTGCCAAAGTCCACAATTTCCCTTTCTCTTGCGTCCCTTCTGCTTCTGTCGTTTTTCGGCTGCTTCGATTGTGTTTATTTCGAAACAGAAACACCAAATATATCTCCGCAACAGTGCTTCCACTTCACCCGACTCTTGCACAACAAAGTTACACACAGCTCGCGGTAGAGAGCGCTACCGGTAGAGAGTGCCACTGTGTGCAACCACTGAGGCAAGCACTGTTAGATACGAGGAACCGACGCAAGGTTTTAACTTTGCAAGAGTCGGTTGAAGTGGAAGCACTGTAACAGAGATATAGTTGGTGTTTTTATTCCGAAATGGACAGAATCGAAGCAGCCAAAGAACGACACAAGCAGAACGCACGCAAGAAAAAAGGAAAATTGTGAACTTTGGCAAAGAATTGTTTGAAGAGGCTTTCACCCTGAGGGCCCTAAAATGGTGGGAAAACTGTACGAAAAACACGTTTGTCTTTAGTTTTATTTCTTTTTGACAACGTTGCCATCACTTTCAGGCCCCGAAAAAATATATGTTGTACATAAGGGTATAATAATTTTTTAACCAAAAAAATCAGGAACGTGTCCCCCCAATTTTTTTTCTACAATTTTTTGCAATTTTCAACATGCAAAAAATATTTAAAAAATACTAATCGATAGTTTTGAAAAAAATGCACATTTGCATCTAGATACTATCTACAATCTGTAAAACTTTCAAAATTTTTGGACCACCCCCGCCAAAATTAAAAAATGTTCAATTTTGAGCATGTCTGATACGATAATTCGGAAAGGGGTGGGAGGAGGTCAAAAATTGTTTGGGGGTACTTTTAGGTCAAGGTTAACCTTTTGGGTGAATAGCAACCCAATTTGGATCAAGGATCGATTTCACTATCTTACTACGAAAGACCCTTTCTCCAGCAAATGATTGTAATTAGTACTCAAAATAAACATACAAAGATGATGGGAAGACTTCAAAATTGTGGATTCTTATAAATAATATATATATATATATATATATATATATATATATATATATATATATATATATATATATATATATATATATATATATATATATAAGGACTATTTGTTACTTGTATTTCTGGTGTGTAGGCCCTGGACTTTGTGGTTGATGAACAAACACCGTGACAGTGAGTTTTCTCGGAACTCTCGTTTCCTTTCAATTCTTCATTCCACAATTAGCATCCGTCTCAATACCACAGTCTCCTTTAGCTTCAGTTCATAATCATAAGACGTTAAATTAAAAAAATAAAATAAAATAAAAAATAAAATGTACGAATAATGCTGATGTTCGATTATGTTAAAATCACCCCTACACATTTTAAATTACATACATTTCTTACCCGACCACTGAAAGAATGTTACGATTCTTCTAAAAGCACTCCCTAGAATTTAAGTAGCGTATATTTAAGTATGTTTACGTTACTTCTCACTTAATGAGTCCGTTAAAAACAACATAAATAACCAACTTCGCTTCTCGTTTTTTTTCTGGGGGGCACGACGACTCAGTGATAGAGTGCTTATCTCTGCTGTGTCGGGTTGCTGGTTCAATCTCCGGCTACGTAAGATTGTGGTGGACAACATCATGTTTGTAGTTTTTCTCGGGGTACTCCTTCCACCTTCTCATTCAACCAATAATTTCATCATTTTTCGCTTGCCTTAATAGAAGTCACACAGGGTGGCCACTCCTTTAGGAGTTTGAAATTCCCCGACTTTTCCCGGTTTTCCAGACCTTTCAGAAAATTTCCGGAAAAAGATCTAAGCAAAATTCGTCACAAAGCTCTAAGTGAACTAGAATGCAGAGTCACTAAGTCTAAAAGAAACACTGCAAAGGGTAACTGTGGTCTAATTTTAATCTAATTTTCTAATTTCTCATTTTCTAAGGTCTAATTTTCAACACTTACCTGCCAATATTTCTCCACTACTGATCCATACCACTTTGGTAACTTTTAGTCTGAAGAGTAACACTATTTACAAAAGACGACACACTGTAACTGTTTCTAAAATACAACAGGACAATCACTGAATTGTTTTTAATATCTCACATCACATCATTAAAAACCGAACTATTGGGATTAATGCAACATTCACTGAAATGACCAAGACCTCAAATCACTAATTTCATCAATTGCAGAGAGCTTTTCCTTAATCTCAGCCAACAACTTCATTTTCTTTACCTTACCCTTAATGGCATTTCTCTTCTTCTGTTTCTTCTCGTCCTCTTTCTGGTTCTTCAAGGATTCAACTAAACTGCATGAGCATTGAAGGCAGCACGGAAAACCTCTTTTGTAATTTTGAACTTTACTACCGACAGCTGAAATTGTATAGTGCAATTAGATTCTGCCCACTTTGATTTTCAATCAAACATTCTTTGTTGATTGAAAATCCCCTCTCTACACTGGCATTCCCATGAGGAAGAATTAGGAGAAATTTCATAAAATCAGTCATCTACGCTGTGCATGAATCTAGCATTTCCATCCAATGGTCATCTAATCTCTCATTTTTTCTATCATAAGTTTTCGTTGCTTCCAACACCAGAGAATTGTGAGAAAAAGTTTTAAATTCACCTTCGATTTGATCAGCCTATGCTCCTGAAAGCCAATTTCTGGATACCACGATTTCCAGACAATTGGACACACTCTTTGCAGCTACCTTGTCATCCACAAATACATTTGGATCCAGAAAGGAAATTAATCTTGTCACCTTGAATTACAAAGGTGACCTTTCCATTATTTTCACTATAAATTTCTGGCACCCTGTATCGAAAATCTTTGCGAAATTCAAGAATCTCTTTTTGAGACAAAGAATTGATTTTCGTTCAGAATTCTTAGATGTATAGCCAATGTTTACAAATTTAGCTTCTTTCAGGTTTTCGTTTTTCTGAAAATTAATGTTCACTAATAACTTTCCTACCAAAGTACTATCTTTCACAAAACGACCAGCTACCGACAACACAACAGCATCGGGAGAATTGTAAAGGAAAGGAGCTAAGGGAGCCTCTTCCTGAAATTCGCGTAAAAATGGTTCAACAGTCTTTGCTAATGTTGTGAAAAAGCCCAGTTTTGCACAAAGCAACTTATCATTTATGGAATTTCTTACAGTATCAAAGCTCTTACATCTTGGTACTTTCCTTTCGTCAGCAGCATGCTACATATACTTCATCACGTGGGGTAATATTTCCATGGCTTGGGAAACAGTGAAGCAACCTCTGCATTTTCCGTCCATCTAAAGCTTCAATTTTGTATATGCGAGAGAGAAAACACAGAACATCCTGTGAATCTTACATAATCTGCTCGACGAGATGGAATGTCTTTGAACAAATTATAAGAAGTCCTCAGATATTCTTCTAGTTTCCAGCCTGTTGCTTGCATGGCAGCTCTGAAAGCACAATTCATAGTATGCAGTCCACAACCTACAATATCAAGGAGGATTGAATCTGAAGATGAACTTGCAAGATTTCTGCAAATACTTAGAAATTTGAAATTAACATGAAGGCCACCCATGGAAATTTAAACCATTTTTTTCTGGTTAGGTGCCATTCTTCAATGTTTGTACATGTTGAATGTCCAAGGAAAATTAAATCCAAATATCTAGACGAAACTTAGTTTTCATTTATGTCCCAAAAGCGAATCGTGAGGTCCATTTGCTGCAATTGTGAGACTTTGTGAGACTTTCATCAAACCCAAAAACGTAATGTCTGCAGTTTTGTAGTTCATCGAGAAGATCCACTTTTAAATAGTGGCCCAAGCCCACGAAAAATGGTATAAGTTAACATCGTCGTTGTAATTGCATCTTACTATAAATTTCGCTATCACGGAACATCAACTTGAAATTTGCTGCGAGTCGGGAAGCAGACCGGAGTGACCAGTATTCCATTGCAGCCTTCAAACATCACAGAATTTCAACTTTAGTCACAAACTCGTACACAATAAAAGACTTCATAACATCAGCCTTTGGTTTATTTGTGATCAATTTTTCTGAAGCCACTACTGTCTCTTTGTTTACGGCCACCTCTTCAATGATACACGAAGATCTTGGATTTTCAACAGCAGTACTAACCATTTCGATCTTTTGACAAAAACTTGAAATCGGCTGATTTACCAACTACAGGTAGTTCTAAACAGCTGCACTGAGTTTCTTACCTTCCATGTGGCTAGTGAAGCCTACTTGCCCATATAGCTGAGGATAAAAGTAGTTCTCCAAATTTTGAAAAATGCTGCATTCTTATTGTCCTTCACAGGAGAAAGTCACAATGAGGAATTTAGGGTTCAACAGACAGTTCTTTGAGAAATATGACTTCTTAGACATGAGTGCGACGTATTATGCAATTTCAGTAAATTAAAAAAAATAAATAAATAAAAAAATAAATAAATAAAAAAACGAAAAAGAAAGAAAAAAGAAAACTCGACAATTTCATTACGACATAACAAGGTTAGGTTAGGGTAGATAATAAACTATCGCACATATACGAGGAATAATTTCGTATTGGTTACCAACCTGAATACTAACCAATGTTCATTTATACTTCAAGAACTACTAATAAGAAATCCATTCTGGCATGGCCTGCAAGCAGTCGGTTCATTTCGAAGTAGGTATTGCATATTCTAAGCTATATTGCATTTTTTGCACTAGTCCCCTTATGCGCCGCATATCCACATCGCTAAAACCCCCGGTCTTACGGACGCACCCCCAGCCGGATATTGAGTACTTCATATTTCCGTAAGTCCTGAGATCACAATCCATCCTTTTCATATAAATAACTGCTTGAATCTCGCACCGATTAAACAATTCGAAAATACACTGCTTCAGCACAAATATTTCACTAATATCTTATCCATGTTGCACTACACAGTACGAATCTACAGACTAGTCGTTGCGCAACGTTGGAATCGATTGCACAAATTTCTTCTCTATAAAGCAGTTAAACGTTATATTAAATAAATTCCTAAAAATTATGAATAAGGTAGAAGAAAATCCACTATTTAGCTGCAACTGTAATCCACTTGAATTCGCAAACGAGATGGTCCAGATTGGTGAATGGTCACTTCGCTTCCACGCAATATTCTTCTTCTCATCTTTTCCTTTACACTTTTAGTGGTGTCATTACAAAGGTACCGAAACACGAAACACCCCCCTCATTCCCATCCCGTTTGCGCCAACGAAACGCAAAATTTGCGTATGAATTAGCGGTAAACGGTATAGCATTATAAATGGATTTTGCATTGTTTGCGTTACAACTCAGCAACGCAACAAAAAATACAAAATCCAATTATAATTGATGTGCCGTGTACCGCAAATCAAAACACAAACTTCGTGTTGTGTTGACGCAAACCGGATGGGAATGTGGTCCACGAAACACATATTGACTTGCGTGAACGTAACGCGAAATTTACGACCTCTTTGCGACTTCTTTGGCTCCTATCTAGTTACGCATATTGAATATCAGCAACAGTAATATGAAAATCTCGAATATGACACAAAATAATCTATTAACGCTGAATATGGAATTTTTCCTTCTACAATTTTCCTTCGTCCAAGCGGTGTCGCCTCTTGAAGGAAATCATTTCTATAAAAATTAAATTTTGTAGGTACAAGTTAAAGGAAGAAAGATAACCTATTGTGCTAATTTCTTTATACAGCTTTATGATGCTGTATGAAGCTTCCTACCCTTAGCTCTTAACGATAAAATTTAAACATTCACCGATGTGACTTCCCTCAAAAGCCGCCAATGCGTCCGAGGCCCCGCAAACTGACGGTATGAAATGGTAAAATATCACTTACATATTTATCTGTGACTGTATGCATGAATTTACAGTGCCATTTCAGACACAGATCAATTTAAAATGTAATTAGAATTCAATATAATTATATAATACGCACGATAAAACACAACCAGCGCTCTTTCTTTAATAAAGTGACAGCCCACTTGCTTTGGCGCACTATAAAACAGGCCATGTTTGCAACTATGGTATTGGCTACCTGAAGGTCATGCGAACAGCATTGGCTCCGTCCTCTCCGCTAGTACCGATTGATTCATTATTGTTGTGAGTGGAGGTCTGGGGGCGGAATCCTTAGAGACCGAGAGGATTTTGAATGAAAATACGGAGGCTAAATGGCTGGGAAGATAGTAAATACTTAAATTTTCATCGAAGCAGAAATTCCCGGCCTTTTTCAAAATTTCCTGACTTCTCCCGGTGTTTGTAAATTCCCCTCACTTTTGCATGTTTCAGTTTTCCAGATGAGTGGCCACCCTGACAGAATATCTTTTTATACAAATAAAATGGAGGAATAGGTTGATAGGTTACTGGAAATCAGAATAATTTGGTAGTCTAACTGGAAGCTATGAACATCAATTGGCATACGAATTGACACATACACCTTATGTCAATTCAGTTGAGTTGATTTTGAGTTTAACGACCCGTTCAGCAGCGAGGCTATATGAGACGTGGACGTACTGATTAACGTGGAATCCGAACCACATGAGCTCTCGCCGGGAATCGAACCCGGGTCTCCCACGCCAAAGGCGCGTACGCTAACCGCTTAGCCACGGAGGAGCTCTTTGTGTCAATTCATAAACAGATATTTAAATTAAATACTGACGGCTACAGTCTCGAGATAGATATTATAGCCTACGATACATGAAAGAACACTCATCAATATTGAATATACACACAAAATGCGTGTGTGAATGTCAAGGAGACAATAAGTAAATTTATTAATCTACACTCGGTACTCAGAACAGATACCTGGTACTTCTCTTGAACATGCCTGTTGAACTACTGAACGTAACAAACAAGAGTAAATACTAATAAATTTTATAACTGGTTTAATCAAAATACACAACACTGACACGATATAAAAATATCGAATAAATATTTTGGTTTTCTGACTATAAGAGAGTAAGACCAAGATAAGGCATCATTTCTAAACTTTAGCTAAAATATTTGTTTTCCTCGCTTCTTCGTTTGCAGGTCTAGCCAGACGAGAAAGGAATAAAAGAAATATCCTTTGCTTCTCTTACTTGAAATATGGTTACCCAATGTTGGTCATTAATAAATTAAAATCAGCTTAAATTCATCAACCAACTGAAAAGTAAGTGCTCTGGAAATAAGTTGCAATTGATTTCAATTGCAATTAATTTCAACTGCATTTAATTTGAATTTGTCCTTTGCAATTACTATTACTTCTGATTGAATTCAATCCTAAAATTTGCAATTAAAATTAAGTGGTCATCAGGGAATTAAAACTTGTTAATGTTAATTGCAATTAAAGTAAGTGATTAAAAGTTCAGATAAGATGTATGTATATCGCGTTGTCCACCTGTCGTTACTGCATCAAAGAGTTTAAATAAGTTACATGCAATGATGGATAAAGACCAACCCCACGTCCCTTCTGGAAAGAGAGCAAAAAAGATGACCGTCACAAACGACATATTATGTTTAATGCTCCATCCCTCTCGGGAAGGTGGACCTAGTCACATACATGGTTTAAGTACGACTGCTAAAGTAGCGACCGACCAAAACAGAGCCATAGACCGTCACAAACTTTGCACTTTGAGGTATGCGACTCGTCAATACTCGCACTACCACAATCATTTTTGGATCCGCGTTTCTTCTTAATCGGTACGTTTGTTATCTGATTCTGACTCAGTGATATAAATAAGCCCCTCCCCGCCCGTGATTACCATTCTCCGCTCCCTGCCATTTTCCAAACACACCATATTACACCTACCGAACGGAAGGCAATATTGACGCAGTGTTCTGACGACCCCGTCATCATTATCTGGCCCGCAAGTGGTCCACTACACTGGTCAGGAATTAGCAAGACAACTGTTCAGAAGCTTTATCGCATGTTTTCAATCGCGTTCAAAACGGACTTTTTAAAGAGGGACCTCACCAACGATTTCCTCATTAAAATCCTATTTTACCTAGCCATCTACGGTTCACTTAAAGACCTACATCTGACCACCATCTACACTTTATTCAGAAATAACAAATCCCTTAATTCTATCTTTTCTCTAGAAACCACAAACCAAGCAACCAAAAAACTATTCTTCCCAGTATTGGAAGCTCACCGAATGCATCTTTGCTTTTTCCGACTAGAACCTCCAATTCCATATCTAGATATCATACTTCAAAGACAATACTCACTTCCTACAAATTACTCGCTCCATTACCAAGCCTATATCTCCTGAAACTACCGTAGCCTTTGTAGATGTAACTCCATTATATAGAAATATCCTATTTACCCACGGTCTTGGCGCCCTAAAGAGTTTCTGAACTGTGGCGCAGAACCCCTCAAAAACTAAGTACACATTCCCAATCTAAATTACCCAATTTATCCTAGCCATAAACCACTTCACACTTGAAAATGCCCGCTACCTTACAATCAAAAGCAATACCTTGTATTCATATGCCAACCTATTCATTGAACGTCTAGAATATAAATACTCTGCTTAACATCACTTCAATCTTTGCTATGACTTCGGTTCATAGGCAACATTCTCCTAATACAGACCCATGGTAGACAAACACTGGGACTAGTGCAATAGTACCCAAACAAATATTCAATCACATTTTCATGATCTTTCTCCAACAATATAGACACATTCCTTGATGGGAACATCAGACTTGAAAGAAAAAATCAGTTTAACATCCCACGATTATGCCCTATCGGCTAAGAGAGAGGACGATTAAGAGAAATGAATGATGATGGAAGAGTTGAGTTGATTTTGAGTTTAACGTCCCTTTCAGCAGCGAGGCTATATGAGACGGGACCTACTGATTAACGTGGAATCTGAACCACATGAGGTCCAGCCGGGAATCGAACCCGGGTCTTCCACGCCAAAGGCACAGACGCTAACCGCTTAGACCCGAAGCAGCTCAATGATGATGGAAGAATTGGTGGAATGATAATGTGGGAGGAAACGGGAGTACCCCGAGGAAACCCATGGACACGATGTTGTCCACCACAAATTTACTTGGGCAGGGATCGAACCAGGGACCCCACGCACCAGAGGTAAGTGCTCTACCACTGAACCATCGTGAACCACAACGGCAGACTTTAGAATGGGCATCTGACATACACATCAAATCAACCAACAATATGAAAAATACCTCAATTTGAAGAAGTAACACTCGAACCGCATCAAATGTTTATTACCCTATGTCTTGGCTACTAAGGGAACCGGCATCTCTTCCCTGAGTAACTACCTCAAGAACCTCTCGTCAGGATTCTCCAACCGGGGATACCCCATCAACCTTAACAAATAATTCCATACGAGCTTTCCTACCCAATATAATCCTAGTCTCCATTTCCTATTAAAAAAAAAAAATAAAATATATCTTCCTTATTCTATATTTGCCACCTCATCTGAAACCGGAAAGGTTTCCCGACTCGCCCGCAAATCGTTCACCGAAGGTCCTCGAACTTCCACAAAATCTCATTACGAGAACTGGTCCATTCAAAGACCCAGCATCTCAACTAAAGAAATGCCACAAACCAGGGTGTGAAACATTTAATATTCAATACCACTTTGATCTTCCCAAAATACAGCACGCACACACACATTTTTTGTAATTTCCATAGATCCCAAACTCATTTACATGCACTAATGTACCCTCTGTCCACATAGAGCCTTCTAAGTTCGCGGAGCTACAACTTCCCTTCCGATTTGCACCAATAATCACCGATATTCCTGAAGCGAACAAATTAATAATCTTCCTCTCCCAAAACACACAACAGTGCATGACTAAACTTCCTGCGTACACATCCTCAAAATCCTTAACCCAGACTTTACAATGCTCCTCTAAAACTCACAGAAAGACACCTATCTATACACTTACTCTGTTTCCTAACAAATATTTTTAACGCTGTTATTTCTCTCTCTCTATGAATTTTTATCTGTATACTTTTCATTCTGAATTACTCTATTTTTTATTTGTTTTTAATCATTACTAATTTCTGTTCGTTAATTTCTCAATGAATTTACATATGTTATTGTTCCAAATCCTTTCCGTATATTATATATATATATATATATATATATATATATATATATATATATATATTACTCCACTTATTCCTTCGCTCTCCTGCACTCTTACTGACCCACTCGTTCCATTACCCTTATCTTTCTCCACTAAATTACTACTACTATCAGCTTACTAAGACTGTGGCGTGACCTTACAGTCAACATGGCTTGCACCCTGACGCAGAAGAGCATTTCATTTTTCTTTTCATTATTTTTCCCTCCCCCACCTTACAACGAGATTGTATATCTAATCTATAAATTACTTCCATTTTCTTGTAGTTATTTTGGGCAACGGCGCTTAAAAATGCACAATTTGTTGATAAGAAGAAAATATAGAATATATATTGCTTTTATGTAGATAATCATGTAATGTCAGTTGTTGAAAAGAAAATGGGTATTTGTCTGTTGTTGCTATGGCAACTGAATAAATATACATAAAATAAGAAGAAGCATAGCCATAGAACCATTAAGGTGTTTAATTGTATTTACCAATTTTTGTGATTCGAACTGTGGGCTATAAATGTAACAAGTTGAAATATAAAACATAACGTTACATTTTAGATGGTGGTTCCGCCCAGGAACACCTTGAGATTAGTTTGAAGTTAAGTAAAGCAGTCTCATCATAGCGTTCAACATGGAGTATACTTTACTCAGGAGTAAGGAAAGAATTTATGGAAACATTAAAATGAGTGTTTCTGGGAATGAAAATATAAATGAATAAGCTAGTGGAACATCATGTATGGAGACATCAGCAAGTGTAGCTGACCTTATAAAACAGTTAGGTCAATCTTTGTCACAGCAAATGCAACAATTGGACACTGAATTTGAACAGAAGTTTCAGCAAATGGACACTAAATTTGAACAGAAGTTTCAACAAATGCACACAAGTTTTCAGCAAATGGATATTCAATTTCAGCAAATAGATACTAAATTTGAACAAATTACACAGACTATGACTCAACGAATGGATAATAAATTAGATCAAATAACACAGCATATTAACACTAAATTTACAATGGTACAAAGTGCAGTAAATGTGGTTGAGACGTAAGTTACTGAACATAGTAACCAGATTAAAATATTACAGGAGGAAATAGACACTGTAAAGGAAAAGATCATCACCCTAAATGTTAATCCTGATTTAATCAACAATAGGGACCATTTACCCAATGAACCTCGACTAGCAACAGAAGAAAGTGGTACACCGAAAAGTTCTTCAGAGAGAGATGAAGTGCCTGTAGCGTTGGGAAGGAAAAGAGACCTCGTTCAATACATCACAGAAAAGCCAGATGTGTAGGATCTAATTATATGAAATCGTCTCATAGTAATATCGTAACTATTATTTCAGATTCAGTGAAATACAGTCTTTAACAAAATTTAGCGGACGGTCAGAAGATATACCTGCAAGCATATTTTTAGAAAAATTCGAAGAGGAATGTGACTTAATCGGTATAGACAAAACTAAGTTTCTCAAAATTTTACCGCATGTTTTACTACCACCCTGCTCTGTTTGGTTCAAAGCAATCAGAGGTAGTTTATGTAATTACTTAGATTTTAAGAACGCTTTGCTTTCCAATTTTGAGAACGATTTCATGTTGGCAAATCGAGATGCCTTGGTTCGAAATAGACGATTTGATCCCAAAATTGATAAGAATTTAACTGATTTTGTGATTTCTGTATACAATGAGTTGAAACTAATTAATCCGTACCAACAAGAATCACGAATTATAGCATCGGTTCGGATACTATTGCCTTTTAGGTTGCAGCAAATACTGATTTCTGCACAGTGCATTAATTTCAATAATTTGATTATGATAGTGCAAAATTTTGAAAATCAATCCATGGTGCAAAGTAATAATAATCGAAATCAAACTACAGACGTGTGCAAATTATTAGACTAAATGTCGATTCTTCAGGATTTTCGAAGAATTTTTGTTTTTTCTCCATTTGTATTGTGTACAGTTGATATCTTTTAAACCTAAAGTATGTTCTGGACTTTATATATACCTTGTCAATAGAAAGTAATGACCCTTTTTATTCCTTATTGTCAACAGTGGTAAGAAACTGGTAACAATCCTAAACAACTGCATCATTGTATACTTATATTAGCACATGTTGGCCCTTTCTTTATACGTCGTATTAAATTTGCTTTCAATGTTATTATGTTTTCAATATTCAAAATAATAGTTTAATGTGTATTAGGTCAAAACACATGCATTTTTGCTTTCTTAAGTGTTATTTTTAGCTGAAGATCTATGGGAAAAGAGTATTGAAATTTCTTTCGTTCTGTATTTTGAGCTTTAGTGAAAGTGATAATTATCGGCAAAACCAAAGACGTATCACCACGTAAAATTACATTAAATGAATGTCTTGTGCAAGAAAACGTTACATAAGAGATAGCTAGGAAACTGTCTATTTCTCAAAACACAGTCAGTCGAATAAGTCGTACATTGAAGCTCGGTGCATCATATACACAAAACCGCTCAGGTAAATGTCGACATAAACCTAAAATCAGTCCTCGTGTTCAAAGGAAACTACTACAGATGGCCAAATCGAATAGAAGAGCTACTAGCAAGGATTTATCAAATCAATAAAAGGCTTACGGGTATAACATATCTTCATCTACAGCGAGAAGACAATTAGATGCAGCGGGCTTACAAGCGCGAAGGCCCTGCACAAAGGCGAAGTTTACCCTAGCAATGGCAAATAGGTTGCAATGGGCAAAGGAAATAAAAAATAGATTCAAGGATGACTGGAGCAATGTCAAGTACCAAACTTTAAATATTTATCCAGTATATTTTGTCAATTGGGGCATCTTTGGGAGGTTGTAGTACACTTGAATACTTTTTAACTTTATTGTACAAGGATTTATAGGAGGAGTTGCTCCTCCGAATATGATGTTTGGTTTATGATATTGTGAAAAAAGTTAAAATCAATACACTGATACTATACATTATACTATTTCCAGGCATGTTTCTCTGATGAATAAATATTTTCCATAAGTGAGGAAAGTACCCAATATGTTCGCAGGACATCAAATGAAACATTTTCACCAAACTGTGTTTCCCAAACAGTAAAGCACCCAACATCAGTCATGGCCTGGAGCTGTATGTCAGTGTATGGTGCTGATAGACTGTATCTCGTGAAAGGAATGATGAACCAAAAACAATATCTAAAGGTGCTAGAACCACAAATGAAGGAATAGTTTTCGGATGGGAACTTTATTTATATGCATGATGGAGTCCCATACCATAAAGCAATGACTAACTAATTTTCTGAGGGAAAATGGTGTTGAGATTCTGCCATGGCCAGAAAATTGTCCCGACTTAAACCCTATCGAAAACTTGTGGGCTATTGTCAAGAAAAAAATGAAGAGAAAAAGGATAACTACCAAGATTGATATCATCGCAGCACTTATCAGAATATGGCATCGCGATGAGGAAGTAAAATATACTTGTGTAAAGCTAATGTAAAGTATGCCGAAGTGTATAAAATGGTAATAATATCGAAAGGAATGCGTACAAAATACTAACTGGCTGTAACAAGGTGAAAGAACGCAGCAATTCAGGATTTATTTAAAATTATGTTTAATATTCTTCATTTTCTCAACTTTAGTCTAATAATTTGCACACGTCTGTAATAATAACCGAAGTCAAGGTAATTATATTCCCGTTCGGAATATCAATGTGCGTGAAGAATTTAACCCTAATGTAAGTAATGACAGATACAATTATACTGGTAATAGAGCCGAACCTAATTACAGAGGAAACAGGAATAGTAACTATACAGCATTTAGAAATCAGGCAAACAGTACACCTAATTTTTCTCGAAACAGGTTTCGTAACAATTTTATAGGTGGCAGAAGTTATGAAAATATAAATCAAAGATCTGGAGGAATACCTAATATACAGAACGGTACTCACGTTAGCATGAAAAACAGTGACTTCATCCACTTATGTTGTGGGTCCCGCTAAATGCCAATGTTAAATTTTCATTTAACATTGGACGCATAAAGGGTGTACAGCCCAAACGGTTCGTCCGATTTAAAAAATCCTTCACTTAGATTGAAAACATCATATTTGGAGACGGTTTTCCTTCTTACATTTTGTTGTAACTCTGATAATAAGTGTTGCCCTATGTCAGGGGTCTTTTGAGACACTCTGTACTTTATTTATTATCTACACATAGTAGGCCCTTTATGCTTCTTGTGAGTGTAAATGTAACTCTGTGATTATTGTTTTCAAATGGCTGAATGGTTGAATATTGAACTGTAACTGATGATTTTAATTTTATTTAACTCAGAAGGAATGCCAAGGAATTCAGAAAGCGAGTGAATTATGTGCAGCTGCACTGACAATCAAACCTGGAAAAAAGTACATCAAGAATAAAGAAAGAAATATGTGAATTCCAGTCAAATCAAGAAGGATACGCAATCTAGAATACCGTCCGATAAGGAGACATCAGCAAGTAATTATTCTACGTTCAAATTCGCCAGCATTTCATTATGCTCTTAACTGTTTGTTTTGTTGTGAGCTTGACAGATATGAGGGTAAGTGGAAGGATCACTCTCTAGTTCCACTAAAAACTAATACTTTTCAAGAAACAACATTGAAATTATGTGAAAAATTCAATGACGATTGAACCATGACTAAAATGTTGCATTGAATATGTCAGAGATTTGTTTGCGAAAGACTCGGTGTGCCGCACTGCTTGCATTGTAAATTTTAGAATAGGAAAGGGGATTCCAGGAAAGATGAGGAAGTAGACGTCATCAGGTGAATACGAACCGAAGAAAAAAGGCAGGCCCGAGCAGTCTGAGAGAGAATACTTTCTTGTCAGTAGTTGATTTTTTGAGGATGAAAGATGATAGCAGGAAAGGAATCACTATAACTGAAAGAAATGGGAAAGTGGAGTTGTTACAGTCAAAGAGACGTCTGTTAGAATCATTCAAGAATTTTATGATGAGAGTAACGGAAAAAGTACTGTGGAGGAGCAGTTGAGATTAGTGCACACTACAGCAAAGTTAATAAAAGTGTGCAATAAAGTCCATGGAAACATCAAAATAGTACTACCCTTCCACTGACGGGTACATTCTTGAAAGTGCTATGTCATTTTTCCTGTGGTGTTAAGAGGATTCCTAAAAGAGATCGCTACAGTTGCACACACTGAAACCGAAATCGCTTCCTTGAGTCGGTGTATAATCCAGTTAGCTCAACCGAAACTGATGCAACTGATTTTGGTTTGGGCTTGCAGATGCACCACGTTTATGGTTCCCGCTTTCTATTGGACACCCTGTACCGTCACTGGTATTGCGTTTCATATTCTGAGGTGCAATATCTTTTCTGATGTTCTCATCATAAAACTCTTGAAGGATTCTAGCAAATGTCTCTTTGAAAGTAACAACATCTACTTTACCATTTATTTCAGTTATAGTGATTCCTTCAGCAAATAATTCCAATAGTTTAGCTTTCATTCCAATAGTTTAGACAGAGTACGTTTGCTCTTCTGAATAGCACAGTTCCTGATCCATAACCTTTAATAAATCACATATGGTAACCTGCTATCATCGTTCATTCCCAAATACTCAACTACTGGCAAGAATGCATACTCTTTTTCAGTCTGCATGGGCCTGCCTTTTTTCTTCGATTCGTATTCACCCGATGAAATCTGCTTCCTCATCTTTCCTGGAATCCCCTTTCCTGTTCTAAAATTTACACTGCAAGTAGAGTGGTACAATGCATCTTTCGCAAACCAATCTCTGACATATTCAATACAACTTTTTACAGTCGTGGCCTAATCACCAGTGCGTTCTTCATATAATTTCAATATTGTTTTTAAAAAGTATTAGCTTTTAGTGGAATTAGGCAGTGATCCTTCCACTTACCCTCATATCTATCAAGCTCACAACAAAACGAACAGTTAAGAGCAAAATGAAATGCTGGCGAATTTGAACTCAGAATACTTGCACATGTCTCCTTATCGAGCAGTATTCTTGATTGCGTATCCTTCTTGATTTGACTGAAATTCACATATTTCTTTCGGTATTCTTGATGTACCTTTTTCCAGGCTTGGCTGTCATTGCAGCTACATATAATTCACTCCCTTTCTGAATTCCTTGGCATTCCTTCTGAGATAAATAAACTTAAAACCATCAGTTACAGTTCAGTATTCAACCATTTGAAAACAATAACCACAAACAGAGTTACATTTACACTTACAAGAAGCATAAAGGGCCTACTATGTGTAGATAATGAATGAAGTATAGAGTGTCTCAAAAGACCCCTAACATAGGGTAACACTGTTATTATCAGAGTTACAACAAAATGTAAGAGAAAAAACCGTCTAAAAAATATGATGTTTTCAATCTAAGTGAAGGATTTTTTTTTTAAATCGGACGAGCCGTTTGGGCTATAAACTCTTTTACGCCAAATGTTAAATGAAAATGCAACGTTGAATTTTACCGGGATCCACAACATAAGTGGATGAAGTTACTGTCTTTCATGCTAACGTGTCGATGGCCAGCCTCCATTTCAAACATTCCTCCATTCATCATACTCTTACAAAATTTATCCACCTCCCGGTAAACGGCAACATTGCATTTTCATTTAACATTGGGCACATAAAGAGTGTACAGCACAAATGGTTCGTCCGATTTAAAAAAAAAAAAAAAAAAAAAATCCTTCACTTTAGATTGCAAACATCATATTTGGAGACGGTTTCCCCTCTTACGTTTTGTTCTCACTCTGATATTAAGAGAGTTACCCTATATCAGGGGTCTTTTGAGACACCCTATATATTAGAGATATGTTCAATGTCTCATTCGAGAGGACACATAATGGAGAACAACTTTTATTGAGATGTTGAGTCTGTAATTTTGTTACAAAGTCATATAATTACTCCGTTTATAGTTATCTCTGTCGTAAATGACCAACGGCGACCATATTGGATTTAACGACCTTTCAGATTGAATATTCTTGAGGACATTTTCAGGTTTGCTTAGAATGTGCTCAGCATCATTTTGGCGTATGTTTAATTTCTATTGCAATTTGTTCAAGGTAAAGTGCCTTTTTTACGTACGTTGAATGGACTAATACCCTTCACGACAAACTTGTTCAAAATTTAATTCCTTGATAACATTGCTTACCAGTGTCAACCCTTTATACATAATGTTCTTTATGTAAATGATTGCAATAATAAGGAAAAGGTTATTATGGATCATGGAAGTGAAAAGCCTATTACAGATAGCAGTGATCATTCATTTCATAGGTGGGAACTTGGATCTCGTGATAGCGTATAATTAGATCTTGTTAGGAAAAAGTTCAACAACCTATACAGCTTTTTCGTTTGAAGGGCAGTTATATGAATATAATCGAGTGGTCTTTGGTTTAATTAATGGTAGTGCTGCTTTAGCATCATGTTTAAATAAAATGATAAGTCAAAATCTTCGTGCAAATGTGATTTTCTATGCCGATGATATTTTAATTATGGAGAAAACTCCTAGATTATTTAGAAAACATAGATGCAGTATTGGAGCGTTTGGAGAAAGCAGGTTTAACAGTACATAAAGAAAAATCTAATTTTTTCAGGGAGTCTATTGAATTCTTAGGTTATTCTATAGATGCTCAAGGAATGTATTTTAGTGAATCCAAGATACAAGCCATAAGAGACTTACCCGTTCCTACTAACTTAAAAGAAACACGTCAAGTTCTGGGATTGTTCAATTGATTTAGGAAATCAATACCTTGATTTGCAGAAATTGATCAACTTTTATTTTCTATAACTAAAAAGGGAATCCCATGGCAATGTGGTAGTTTACAAGAACACAGTTTTAACAAATTAAAAAATATTATTATGGAAATATTCGTCTAAATCATCCTATGGAAAAAATTCGTCCTTTCTATGTGCAACGTGATGGTTCTTTATCTGGAATTTCTAGCATATTATGGCAACCTAATCCAACCACAGATGAACCAGCTGTTATTCACTGTGTGAGTCGAACATTGAAAAATGCAGAAAAGGGATATTTGACCACAGAAATCGAATTACTCGCGGTACGTTTTGCCCTACAAAAGTTTGCTCCATACATCAGTGACTGCCATTTTATAGTCCTAACAGATCATGATTCTTTGCGTCATCTTAAAAAAGTACAAAGATACAATAATCGTTTGTTAAGATGGTCTTTAGAACTTCAATCTTTCGATTTCGAGGTACAGCATATTAAGGGAGCCAATAACGTCCCAGTGGATACCTTATCTAGGTTATTCCCGGATGACAATCATCGAATGTTGTCTATAAACGTTTTTAAAGTATTACAAGATGAAATATCAAAGATATCTATAGAAGAATTGAAAAAGCAACAAAGGAAATGTGAGTGTTATGCCAAAATTATACAGCATCTAACATCTTGCCCTAAGGATTGTGATTGTCCTCGCAATTGGGATACAATATATCAAATGTCTAACGACGTATTATTAAGGACTTCACATATAAAAACAGAGAAAATTTGTATTCCACCGGTATTAGTGCCTCGAATACTTAAAGCGTATCGTGATGATTTTGGACATTTCGGATATTTGAAAGTATACTCATTAATTACTAAATCCTTTTATTGGAAATCATTACGAACACAGATCAAAATTACATCAATGATTGTGAAGAATGTATGAAAATTAAACATAACTATCAATCTATATATAACCTATGCTGTCAATCATTCCTGAAAGACCTCATTCCTTCATTTCTTTAGATTTATATGGTCCTCTTCCTCGAGCACCTATAGGTGAAACTTTTCTTTTTACCGTTATGGATATATTCACAAGATATTTATTCGCATATCCTCTACGAAAAGCAACTTCGTCTGCCATTGTACATCGAATTTTGAATGTATATATACCTCATTGTATATATACCCAATTGAGCATATCCTCTGTGATAATGGTGGACAATTTCGCAGTAATGTATTCATCCGTGCAATGTACAATGTCAATATTAAAGTGCATTTTGTTACACCGTATCACCCAAGTAGTTCTGTTGTTGAAAATGTGAACCGAAATCTTGGTATGCTATTTGGACACTGTTGTCGGGAAAAACACACTGACTGGATTAAATATGTTACAGAAATCACCTACTTTTTGAATTATTCAGTTTCAGATACTTTGGTTGTCGCTCCGGCGAATATCATAATGGAACAGACTCTATAAAGCCAATAGAGCAACATTTTAATATTAAACTTAATGAAGATGATGAAATGGATTATTCGCATCTTGTAAGTATGGTACATCTTCGTAGAACTCAAAAATTTCGTTTACGAAATCAGAAAACAGAACATCAATAAGCGGGTAAATCTAAAATTCAAATAAACGATCTAGTTTTTGTGAGGTTGGATCCTCAAAGCGATGCGTCATTAAAAATAATTTATAAGTTTTGCGATTTATACGTAAGACCCTATTTGTGTACTAAACAAGTTAATCTTAAAGCCGTGAAAGCCGGTGAACTTTTGGGTTTACATAATGTTGATGAGTTGAAATTATAGCGTCCATCAAAATATACCAAAGTAAATGGATACAATTAATTAAAACGTTAGTTCCTTCAAAAGTTTTATCTAAAATTAACATAGATAATATTGAATTATCAGATTAATTCTTAATATGATAATTTTCTTTATTTGTATTATTCCGTTATATTGATCAAGTTTGTTTTGTTTTATTTGGAGTATTGTTATGATTTCTTTGTAATTCGCTTCACTTATCAACATTGTGCTTTTCAATTCTTTTGTAATCATCTTAATGATGCCCAAGTGGAAGAAATAAGTTATATAATATGTCAATGTATTTTCGTTTAATGTGTTAATGAGCTCCAAAGATACTGAATTAAAGAATCTATTTTTTGGACCAAAATAAGTAACAAGTTGATCGTATTTTTGAATAATTCCTAATCGTCAATAATTTATAGAATTAAAATATAATTTATTATTAAATAAATGTAAGATTATTGTTGATATAAAATGAAATTAATATATGTACTGTAATTTATATATAGGAGGGCTATTCGGAAAGTAAGATAACCATGTATGTAAGAATATGTAACCGTCCAGGATTCTTTTTAAAATTGTAATCAATTTAAGAAGTCCTCGTCAGGAGCCATATATACAACGAGATTGTATATCTAATTTATAAATTACTTCCATTTTATTGTAGTTATTTTGGGCAACGGCGCTTAAAAGTGCACAATTTGTTGATAAGAAGAAGAAAATGTAGAATATATGTTGGTTTTATACAAATAATCATGTAATGTCAGTTGTTTAAAAGAAGATAGGCATTTGTCTGTGATTGACTTTTTCGTGATCTTTTCTTTACCAAATCATAAAATTTCTTAACATTTTCAGGAGCGAATTTGGGTACGAATTAGGCCGAAATTTCATCCATGCGATAGAAACGTACTTTGCTTGCGATTTGGTAGCGTCTAAAACCGGCCAGACATTTTTGATGGTGAATTTTGACGTTTTATAGAACAAAATTTTCCAATCTGTACTTACATTTGTACAGTTAAAAAAATCGTGAGCCAAAAGCTAAATGTCGTGACTTTTTCGTGACTTTCATGACCGTTTTCTGATTTCGTGACTTTCGTGACATTCGTGACTTTCGTGACCGATAGACACCCTGATGTAACAAGTTGAAATATAAAATATAACGTTACAACCTGACGAAATATTTAGCGACAGTACAGGTAAACACATTTACACTATTGTCTAATTCATTATATACAGATACTTATCAAATTAATTCCCTTATGTAGATAGCGTAGTGCCTTTGGCGTGCGAATTCTTGTAGTTTGGATCCCATGTTAAACTGTAGGTCCATGTCAAATAGCCTTGTAGCTGAAAGGGACGCTGAACTCAAATCAAATTGAATACGAAAATGAATTTAATGGAGTTCGAAACACGTCAGACATTTGGGTTGGCAACTATCAGGCACCGAAACAATTTTGTTTGTATTCCATAAATAAATACGCTGCAGAATAACATAAGTTATTTTAAGAAATTGGAGCGAAGTTTAGTGCGGTGGTCCATACCTTCTACTGCTATACATAAACAATCCGAGCACAACTGTCCGGCTTATAAGATACTAGCGTTGTCCGATATGAGTGTTTACTTACTCGATTTCAATGTTAAGAAGCTCTACGAACGATGTAAACACCCCACTCTCGTATAGAAGCATTACATTTGATTGTGCCCACTGCTGCTGTTCTTCGTCAGACTGAACTTCGGCCCAACATCCCTACAAAAAACAATGAAAAGTCCTCAATCAGGTACTTCTTTAACAAGCACATTAATATCAAATACAGCTTCTTAAAATATCAGGTGAATACACCGCTTTCAAAGTTAAAATCTGCATTTTCTGCGGATCGCCAAAAATATTCACTGATATCTTAAATTACCCTCACAAAGAAAAATGTCATGCAAGACGAAGTATTACATTTAAAATAAATAAATAAATGTCAAATGTAATTTTTTATTTATACAGTAAGTGTGATGATGACTAAACTACCTTAGTAATTGATTTTGAATACTTCTAATCAAAGCTGTTAAAAAACAGCCTGTGGTCCTTCTATGGATGAATTTAGCATGTTCACAATATGGTATGGTTGTAACATCTGTGTTGTTATTAACTGACAAAGAACTGAGTTCAAGGGTAATCCGTTTGTTGATCTCTTTTAATCAAATATCTACGACTTCTACATTAATATCACGATTGCAACTTGGTAACTAGGGGAGATAAAGAGTTATTTTTTCTTATGTACATAGTGACCTTACTTTCTTTCGTAACCCGTCTTAATCGTGGAGTATTTCTATCTAAATATTTCTAAAAAGGGTCTGAGATAATATTCCCTTGTAATACAAGGTCACGAAGGGTAAAAGTGTAAAACTATTAAAAACAGGGTAAAATAGTATGTTCGACTTGATAATATTGGCGTTGAAATCACAAGCTTCAAAATAGTATCTGAGAGAATACTACAGCCTTAGTATTTTCACATTTCACTCCTTTACATTAAGCATATTCCTATTTTCTAAAATAAGAAAATATTGTTGTCAAATATGGAAAAGCTATTAGCTTTTATACTGCATTTCAAAATATAGTATGAAAGATAAAAGCTTGGAAATTTTTGGTGGATCTTGACGGCGCACTCAGAAAAAAAAAAAAATCCTAGTTGTATTGCACTAGCTTCCGGTTACTTGAGTTTGAAATAACAATTGCTTATCTTTAATGCTTATTAAGTCTGTAAAGCTACGGACGGACAAGACAAATACACGAATGTGTCGTATATGTCTGTAAGTGGGGATACTGAAGTATAGCAAATTTATCAAGGATAGAAACATGGAAATTTACAGAACACAGATGCTTTCACAGATAAAATGGAATTTTAGTCTCTCACATCAGCCCTTTTACCTGAAAACGACAATAAATCCAAATAAATGATGACGAAATATTTAATGGTACACCAAGAAAATTAACAGACATGATGTTCGTATAAAACTTCATTGCTCAGATGTCACAGAGAAACAACAAAAATACTAGCTAACTGAATCGAATAAGTTTTCATTTGTAAGTTTTCACATTAAGCATTTGGACTACAGCGATTCTGCTTTTATAACATACATTCTTCTTATTTTCCACCTATTAAATATTCAAATACCTTACACAAAAGTCTTAAACTCCCTGGCACGAAGCCCCAAAAGGAAGATAGAAGATGTGTAGACAGCATCACAAATATTTTCATTTTTGCAAGTGTTTTGCGAGTTTTCTTATGTAGATTGTTATGGTTTTTATTCACGTGGTTCTCCAATTGTCACGACGCTGGTTGAACGCCGCCTACTACCACCACCTGGATTCATCAAATGGATACTCATCATCCAAGTACTGTCCAAATCCCGCACTACTTCACCTCGATTATCTCATGGGAGCCGGTAGACATAAAAGCCCTTCAATTATTCTACAATGTCTAATGTTTAAAGGGACGAAGAATTGTCCAAAAACGATAGATCTCACTGAACTGAGCGAAGTGATATAAGTGAGTATAAACCATCGTACGTAGTTTCCATAAAAATAGAGAAAAAATAATTTCTTTGTAAACCTAAAAATTTATGTTGTGTAAAACTACAAGTTGATGCTGCATGAGAAACATTCCATTTAATGAAGTCAAACTGATACGAAATATGCAAGCATTAAGCTCTTCATTCTGACATAAGGAAGACGACAGTACATTGTAGAATCTTATCCTAAAATCAGCATTCAATCTTAAACTTTAATTTCTGTTTAATCAAAACATTATCCAAATATAATCATAGATCACATCGACCTCAACAAAACAAGATGGTTGGAGATAAATTATCGTGCGTAATTTTCGAGAAAATAAAAAAAGAACTTTTGTGGCGGTAAAAAGTATGTTGTTCGTTGCCAATAATAATTTCACTTGCTATTTTGCTGGAGGAAATCGCTCTTTATTTATGTATTATATAGGGATGGCCAAAATTTTCCAGAATCGGAAATTTTACTTTCCAGATTTCGGAAAAATTTAAGCATTCGCAAAAAAAAAAAAAAAAAAAAAAAAAAAAAAAAAAAAATCCGGAACGTTTTCCGATTTTATTTTCCGGATTCCGGAAAGTAAACATTCCGCAATTGGCCATTCCTACTATATATGTAGCAAAATAGATTTATTGTTAACTTCAAATTATAGCTATTGCTATTTCTCTTTTCTTAAACAGTGGCACATATACACCTTTACGCACATACTACTTGTAATAATAATAATAATAATATAATACATGGCACTTACCTGAGCTAAATAGAAAAAGCATCGAGCAGCTTCCATCCTAACTGATTTACTGGATACTTCCAACTGATCCAGGAGTTTCATTATCACAGATTTTCTTTGTTCTTCTGTCATTTGTTGCCAATAGGGAGCAATTTTATACTTTTCCATCTGTTCTTCGAACGCCTATAATATAATTACACGTATTCTAATTAGTTTTTAAAAACCTTTTTTCACCACTCATTCAATGTTCTTTAAATTATTTTTCATTAATATAATTTTCTTTTACTTGGTCAACTGATCGGAACATGTTGAGATTCAACAGTATTAATTACATTAATATATATGTTGCAGTCTAATATATATGTTGAGCCTTTGAGCACGAGATGACGTTACTGTCGCAAATCTCGTCGATATATATTTTATCATATATAATATGTACTTTATTCAGTTATTTACTTAAAAAAGAAAAAAAATCCGATGCAGCAAGAAAGGACATTTTACACTGAAACACTAACAACACAAGAAGAAACTTTTAAAGAAAGTTTGCCAAAGCTTATGTACTAAAGTTATTCCAGCATTCACTTGGTGGTACTGCAAAAGCATCAGTCAGAATGCTCCGTATCGAAATCAAAACCTGGAGAGTCCAGATTATGAAGCATCAATATTAACCTACCAGATTACTAGCCTACGTTCGCTTGATAGATATTATAAAATTACTTTTCAGCATTTTTTTTTTTATTTTTATTTTTTATTTATTTATTTATTTGTAAAATGTTTATTATTTTCGTGAAGCAAAGGGCGAATTTTCTACTTGAGTTGAGAACTATTCTTACTACACTTTTAATCGACAACTAATAGTTTAGTGCATTATTTGTGTCCATGCTCTAACTTCCAAAGACTATTAATATTAAATGTTTTATTTTAGTAATTTTTCATTGAGGTTCAGTCACATGTTAACTAAAGTTTGAAATATTTAAAAGTTTCCCTTTCCAGTTATCAAAATGATTAGAAAATAAGTTTCCTCTCTTTAGAAAATTCTTCATAATTTCAACAGTTTTAAAGATGTCATTCTGAATTATTTGCAAATATTTAAATAAACTACAATGAAAAGGATAATAGTAAAAACAGAAGAAGAAAACGTTTAACGAATTAATAGGTTTTTTTTTTTTTTTTTAAGTTTAAGTTTAAGTTTACTGTAGGCTATGGAATTTCAATTGCTAATCATGGAAAAAGTTAAATACGTGGAGAGCACACGCTTACCAACTACTCTACGAAGGTAAGTTAAAGTTTTTCAACTTGGTAAACGTATACAACGAAATCGGTAAGCCAAATTACCTAATAGCTTTGCATATTTTGTGGCTTGCTTCTATTTAGCCGTTTATTTACCTAAACGAATTGAAACGAAATCAAACTTTTACGTCCCATAGTTATGCCGGCTAGGCTAAAGGGGACGATGATGAGAAATGAATGAAATGGTGGGATGAAGAAAGTGGGAGGAAACGGAAGAACCACGAGAAAACCCACGCACGCGCTGTTTGTCTACCACAAACTTCACTTGGGAGATCGAACCAAGGACACAAGGCAACAGAGGTGAACGCTCTACCACTGAGCCACCGCGACCCCTGATTGTGTACGTGTAAAATGTTCATTATGCATATTTGGCTGTACCAAATGTATAGGAACTAGTATTATGACAGATTTACGTTGTATTTCTAATAAAGCATAACATTATTTGTGTCTTTGTAAATTTCGCTGAGCGTCTGCCACGTTTACGACAAGGGAACTTAAAATTTGGCGATGACAATTTCGGAATTTCTTTTTTTAATTACACCTATTTATTTATTTATTTTCTCTTCAAATATCTTTTTGGAAATGCGTGTTTTCTGCACATTTCCAAGAAGACACATGAAATTTTCTCACATAAGAAAGATAATTATTTATATTATGTAACTTCTACAGACATAAAGCACAAATTTGCACATGAGTGTACATACCCCTGTCTATACACATCAACCAAAATCTTTGACAATTTCCAGTCCTATGCACCCCTACACAAAACTGAGAAGAATGGGCCAATGTACTCATGCCAAATAAAGAGGGTGAGCCAAGGATCATCCTAAAATTTATTAGGCACACCAAGGTGCCCCTAAACTTTTAGTGACTACTAGTCAAGGTGTAGACAGTTATGATTGGATATGTTCTTGAAAAGACAATCCCACGCAGTAGTATGGGCCCCACTTTGCCGAACTTTTTGGCCCCTGGGTCCCTGCCTCAGGACCCATGGTCCCTGGCCGGGGTCAATGACCTAGGGGTACATAGGACCACCCCCTCTAAATTTTGGCAGGGGTACCATGGCCCACCCCCTAAATTTTGGCAGGGGTACCTAGGACCACCCCCCTTAAATTTTGGAAATTGCCAAATCTAAAAATTTGGTATGGTAGGGTAGGACCATAGTATGTACCTCTATCAGTATTGGGGGTCTATGTCGTTCCCTTTCATGGGTAAAAAATTGCCAAAAAGTCAAATTTCGGGGGTTTTTGACCTAATTTATCCCCTTGGATGAGGTGTTATTACCCTATATGGTTATATGGGCGTATACAGGGGTCCATTCCCTTTCATAAGACATGGGTATATTAATGCACCCCTTGAAAAATTTGGGAGGGGTACCTTGGCCCACCCCTTAAATTTTGGAAATTGCCAAATCTAAAAATTTGGTATGGTAGCCTAGGACCACAGTATGTACCTCTATCAGTATTGGGGGTCAATGTCGTTCCCTTTCATGGGTAAAAAATTGCCTAAAATTCACATTTCGGAGGTTTTTGACCTAATTTATCCCCTTGGATGAGGTGTTATTACCCTATATAGTTATATGGACGTATACAGGGGTCCATTACTTTTCATAACATATGGGTATATTAATGCACCCATTGAAAAATTTGGGAGGGGGTACCTTGGCCCACACCTTAAATTTTGGAAATTGACCAATTTAAACATTGGGTATTATAGTACAGGACCCTAATATGTATCATGATAAATTTGGGCGGTCCACCTCGTTCCCTTCTAGGGGTACACAATTGCCAAAATATAAACGTAAGCAATACGTTATACCACGTGTTTGGTTTCGACCTAAGTTATCCCTTTGATGAGGTGTTATTACCCTATATGGTTATATGGGCGTATACAGGGGTCCATTACCTTTCATAAGACATGGGTATATTAATGCACCCCGGGAGGGGTACCTTGGCCCACCCCTTCATTTTTAGAAATTGCCCAATTTAAACATTTGGTATTATAGTATAGGAGGCTAATATGGATCACTATAAATTTGGGTGGTCCACCTCGTTCCCTTTTAGGGGTACAAAATTGCCAAATTTTAGTACAACCACGTGTTTGGTCTTTTGACCTAATTTATCACCTTTGATGAGGTGTTATTATCCTATATCGTTATATGGGCGTATACAGGGGTTCATTACCTTTCATAAGATATGGGTATATTAATGCACCCCCAGGAGGGGTACCTTGGACCACCCTTTAATTTTGGAAATTGCCCAATTTAAACATTCGGTATAATAGTATAGGACCCTAATATATATTAATGTAATTTCGTTCCCTTTTAGGGGTACAAAATTGCCAAAATATAAATGTAAGCAATACGTTGTACCACGTGTTTCGTTTTTTTACCTAATCTATTCCATTGGACGAGGTCCTATTACCTTATACGTTATATGGTCACGTATGGGGATTCATTTCCTATCATAAGACATAGGTACATTTGTGCACCCGGGAGGGGTACTTTGACCCACCCCTTTAATTTTGGAAATTGTCCCTTTTATATGTTTGGTATTATAGTATAGGACCCTAATATAAATTACTATAAATTTTGGTGGTCCACCTCGTTCCCTTTCATGGGTACACAATTGCCAAATTTTAGTACAACCACGTGTTTGGTTTTGGCTCAATTTATCCCCTTGGATGAGGTCCTATTACCTTATATGGTTATATGGTCATGTATATATTGGTCCATTTCCTATTATAAGACATGGGTACATTGATGCACCCTTTAAATTTTTGGAAGGGGTACCATGGCCAACCCCTTAAATTTTGGAAATTTTCCAATTTGAGCATTCGGTATCATAGTACATGCCTCAACATGTATCATGATAAATTTGGGTGGTCCACCTCGTTCCCTTTAGGGGTACAAAATTGCCAAAATATAAACGTAAGCAATACGTTGTACCACGTGTTTGGTTTTTGGCCCAATTTCTCCCCTTTGATGAGGTTCTATTACCTTATATGGTTATATGGTCATGTATATGGGTTCATTTCCTATCATAAGACATGGGTACATTGACGCACCCTTTAAAAATTTGGGAGGGGTATCTTGGCTCATCCACTCGGTTTTAGAAATTTTTTAATATAAGCATTTGGTATCATAGTACAGGACTTCAATATGTACCACTATAAATTTGGATGGTCCACATCGTTCCCTTTCATGGGTAAAGAACTACCAAAAAATCAAATTTCGGAGGTTATTGACACCTATTTAGCACGTTATATGGTTTATTACCTTTATATGTTTATGTTCCCTTTGAAATTTGGGAATTATCAAATAACAAAATTCGGTAAACGTTTTCTAGGACCCATTGGTGTTCCTCTTATGGCCAAATATTCAAAATTTAAATGTTATTGACCGGTTTTATTATTGAATAAGTACAGGATTTATTACTTTTTTTTCATAAGACACAGGTGTATTTGTGTACCAATCTTAAATTTTGGGAGGGGGTACATTTCTTATTGTCGTATCAATAATTGGTAATTGGATAGTATATCATTCATTGGGTAAATCATTGTCAAATATGAGTATGATCACGTGATCAGTTATTAACCTATGATGGGATTAGGAGTCCAGGACATTGGTACATTAAAACTTTGTAGTATAATTTAAGAATTGTCAAATGAAATTACGTCATTGGTTTTGATTATTCACGCCAAATATAAACGTAAGCAAGACGTTGTACCACGTGATTGTCCTTGATGAGGTAGTGTACAGGGATTCATTTCCTTTGTTGTGGTACTTCTTAAGTTTGAGTACACACACTTCTAGAAAACAGTTGGTTCTACTCAGGTAAACAATTGACGGACATTATTGACCTTATTGAACATATAATAATATGATTAACTCTAAGACTTAGGTATATCAGGAGAAGTATTCTTTAAATTTGGGAATGGTGATAAACAGAATTTTAACATAAGGCGCGAAATTAGAAACAATACATTGAACTTTAGTCACAGCTCATAGTCTAAGATCATTGGTGGTGATTGATTTGAAATCTGATAGCTATCCTTATTGAATCTTATGACTCATAGACGAAAGGCAATACATGCTACAACACTGGCAAAGTTATTGTTAATGCAATTTGATTGGTTGATCACTATCTTTCCTGCAATCTGATTGGTTGATCACTATCTTTCGTGCAATCTGATTGGCTGATGATTTTCAAATCTTTGCTGTATTCAGTTTTAAGTTTTGTTTAACATTTAAAAATCTTGGTTTCGTTCAACATTTTGCACTCACTGATAAATATGATCAAAACCGTTTATTTGTTAATCGAATAGTTAAAAACCGGATAAAGTTTGACGGTTAACCGTGAAACGTAAAATTTTTTTAGTTTGAAATTTTTTTTTGCTTGAAATTTTTTTGTTTGAAAATTTTTTCGTTTCCAAATTTTTTTGTTTCAAAATTTTGTTTGAGATTTTTTCGTTTGAAATTTTTTGTTTCAAAATTTTGTTTGAAATTTTTTTCGCTTCAAAATTTTGTTTGAATTTTTTTTTTGGTTTGAAATTTTTTGTTTGAATTTTTTTTCGTTTCAAAATTTTGTTTCAAAGATTTTTGTTTGAAATTTTTGTTTCAAAGTTTGAGTTGACATTTTTAAAAGTTTGTGCGCCCATTAGTAAAGAACCAGAACTGTTTAGAACAAAAACCTTTGACAACATTGTGGTGCAATAGTACACGTCAGAACCTGGGGTTGTACTTGAAATGAAAAAACACAATTCATTGAAATGGATCATTTTATTACACTCCACATACATCCATACCAGATAGTGGTTCTGGATATTGTCGATACAATGTATTTTGAACTTCTTGCACTAGTTTGTCTTTAGCATATAATTTTAATTCCAGTTGAAGTCTTTTAAGGTCTAATGCAATATCAATTGGTGGAAACTCAATGTCCATTTGATCAGAAATAAACTGTTTATCAATACAGGTATGCACCCACGAACGATGTTGACAACCATCACAATATCTAGATACATGTTGTACAATATGCATAACACATTTTTCAAAATAGTACTTTTTCAGGAATATACTAGTTTTGTTGCACACTTCCACTGCATGTTTCACACACTGAAATACGCTGATGAATTTGTTCCATTCAGTTTGTGTTAGATACACCATGTTACGAGGGACATGGAATGTACTCTTTTTACGTAACAGCACCATCTTCTCTTCGAGGACTGTACGCATCACCACTTCATGATTTGAGCCTAATGATTTGACTATGGTCACATTTAGCTCATCGTTCATTTGGTCGATTCGTGCCATTCTTCACAGGTCAGTTGTACACCAAATTGTTCTGCTTTGCCCAATCGAATCACAGGTTCAAATGTTCTAGCACTGATACCAATCATCACATGTTTTGTTTGAAATATATTTATTGGATAATAGCTTGCGAAGATGAACTCTTTATCGTTAGAAGTACACATCTTTTCCTCCTGAAAAGCACTTGCTCAAATGATTTCACGGTATTGGTTAATTTATAGAACTACGGCTGACGTCATTGGTAAGGAATGTGCTGACGTTTGAATTCATGATTTCATCACAGTTGCTGACGTCATGCCGACCAACCACATTCATACAACTACAGCTGACGTCATTGGAAAGAAATGTGCTGACGTTTGAATTCATGATTTCATCACAATGGCTGACGAATCTGGCTGTGTACTAAATTCAAGTTGATGACTTCGACCCAAGAATCCTTTGTAACATAAAGATACAGATCCAGTATTTAAGAAACGCAGCAGTTCTTCTTGTTTTGATGGTTCCATGGGTAAATATCTTGCTGGTAAAATTATATTCTTATCATTTTCAAGCTTCACTACGATTCTTAATCCAAACTTTGTAGGGATCATTTGGCTAGCTAAGATTCTATAAGGTACATTCTGTTGTAAATCAGTAATCTTGGTAAATGATTTCATCACATCACGTGTGTTTAGAAACTGCAGACAAGTAGCCATGATGACGTTATCATGAATACTAACTCGAACGATACTTATATATGATGCAAAACTGATGACGTTGCATTATTATGTTCTGACGTGTACTATTGCACCATGATAAACAACGTTGCCAGATGTTTTTGTTCTAAACAGTTCCGGCTAGTGCATACCTGTATTGATAAACAGTTTATTTGTGATCAAATGGACATTGAGTTTCCACCAATTGATATTGCATTAGACCTTAAAAGACTTCAACTGGAATTAAAATTATATGCTAAAGACAAACTAGTGCAAGAAGTTCAAAATACATTGTATCGACAATATCCAGAACCACTATCTGGTATGGATGTATGTGGAGTGTAATAAAATGATCCATTTCAATGAATTGTGTTTTTTCATTTCAAGTACAACCCCAGGTTCTGACGTGTACTATTGCACCACAATGTTGTCAAAGGTTTTTGTTCTAAACAGTTCTGGTTCTTTACTAATAGGTGCACAAACTTTTAAAAATGTCAACTCAAACTTTGAAACAAAAATTTCAAACAAAAATCTTTGAAACAAAATTTTGAAACGAAAAAAAATTCAAACAAAAAATTTCAAACCAAAAAAAATTCAAACAAAATTTTGAAGCGAAAAAAATTTCAAACAAAATTTTGAAACAAAAAATTTCAAACAAAAAATTTGGAAACGAAAAATTTTAAACAAAAAATTTTAAACAAAATTTTCGAACAAAAATTTTCAAACAAAAAATTTCAAACGAAAAAATTTTCAAACAAAAAATTTCAAACGAAAAAATCTCAAACAAAATTTTGAAACAAAAAAATTTGGAAACGAAAAAATTTTCAAACAAAAAAATTTCAAGCAAAAAAAAAATGTCAAACTAAAAAAATTTTACGTTTCACGGTTAACCGTCAAACTTTATCCGGTTTTTAACTATTCGATTAACAAATAAACGGTTTTGATCATATTTATCAGTGAGTGCAAAATGTTGAACGAAACCAAGATTTTTAAATGTTAAACAAAACTTAAAACTGAATACAGCAAAGATTTGAAAATCATCAGCCAATCAGATTGCACGAAAGATAGTGATCAACCAATCAGATTGCAGGAAAGATAGTGATCAACCAATCAAATTGCATTAACAATAACTTTGCCAGTGTTGTAGCATGTATTGCCTTTCGTCTATGAGTCATAAGATTCAATAAGGATAGCTATCAGATTTCAAATCAATCACCACCAATGATCTTAGACTATGAGCTGTGACTAAAGTTCAATGTATTGTTTCTAATTTCGCGCCTTATGTTAAAATTCTGTTTATCACCATTCCCAAATTTAAAGAATACTTCTCCTGATATACCTAAGTCTTAGAGTTAATCATATTATTATATGTTCAATAAGGTCAATAATGTCCGTCAATTGTTTACCTGAGTAGAACCAACTGTTTTCTAGAAGTGTGTGTACTCAAACTTAAGAAGTACCACAACAAAGGAAATGAATCCCTGTACACTACCTCATCAAGGACAATCACGTGGTACAACGTCTTGCTTACGTTTATATTTGGCGTGAATAATCAAAACCAATGACGTAATTTCATTTGACAATTCTTAAATTATACTACAAAGTTTTAATGTACCAATGTCCTGGACTCCTAATCCCATCATAGGTTAATAACTGATCACGTGATCATACTCATATTTGACAATGATTTACCCAATGAATGATATACTATCCAATTACCAATTATTGATACGACAATAAGAAATGTACCCCCTCCCAAAATTTAAGATTGGTACACAAATACACCTGTGTCTTATGAAAAAAAAGTAATAAATCCTGTACTTATTCAATAATAAAACCGGTCAATAACATTTAAATTTTGAATATTTGGCCATAAGAGGAACACCAATGGGTCCTAGAAAACGTTTACCGAATTTTGTTATTTGATAATTCCCAAATTTCAAAGGGAACATAAACATATAAAGGTAATAAACCATATAACGTGCTAAATAGGTGTCAATAACCTCCGAAATTTGATTTTTTGGTAGTTCTTTACCCATGAAAGGGAACGATGTGGACCATCCAAATTTATAGTGGTACATATTGAAGTCCTGTACTATGATACCAAATGCTTATATTAAAAAATTTCTAAAACCGAGTGGATGAGCCAAGATACCCCTCCCAAATTTTTAAAGGGTGCGTCAATGTACCCATGTCTTATGATAGGAAATGAACCCATATACATGACCATATAACCATATAAGGTAATAGAACCTCATCAAAGGGGAGAAATTGGGCCAAAAACCAAACACGTGGTACAACGTATTGCTTACGTTTATATTTTGGCAATTTTGTACCCCTAAAGGGAACGAGGTGGACCACCCAAATTTATCATGATACATGTTGAGGCATGTACTATGATACCGAATGCTCAAATTGGAAAATTTCCAAAATTTAAGGGGTTGGCCATGGTACCCCTTCCAAAAATTTAAAGGGTGCATCAATGTACCCATGTCTTATAATAGGAAATGGACCAATATATACATGACCATATAACCATATAAGGTAATAGGACCTCATCCAAGGGGATAAATTGAGCCAAAACCAAACACGTGGTTGTACTAAAATTTGGCAATTGTGTACCCATGAAAGGGAACGAGGTGGACCACCAAAATTTATAGTAATTTATATTAGGGTCCTATACTATAATACCAAACATATAAAAGGGACAATTTCCAAAATTAAAGGGGTGGGTCAAAGTACCCCTCCCGGGTGCACAAATGTACCTATGTCTTATGATAGGAAATGAATCCCCATACGTGACCATATAACGTATAAGGTAATAGGACCTCGTCCAATGGAATAGATTAGGTAAAAAAACGAAACACGTGGTACAACGTATTGCTTACATTTATATTTTGGCAATTTTGTACCCCTAAAAGGGAACGAAATTACATTAATATATATTAGGGTCCTATACTATTATACCGAATGTTTAAATTGGGCAATTTCCAAAATTAAAGGGTGGTCCAAGGTACCCCTCCTGGGGGTGCATTAATATACCCATATCTTATGAAAGGTAATGAACCCCTGTATACGCCCATATAACGATATAGGATAATAACACCTCATCAAAGGTGATAAATTAGGTCAAAAGACCAAACACGTGGTTGTACTAAAATTTGGCAATTGTGTACCCATGAAAGGGAACAAGGTGGACCACCCAAATTTATAGTGATACATACTAGGGCTCTATACTATTATACCAAATGTTTAAATTGGGCAATTTCTAAAATTGAAGGGGTGGGCCAAGGTACCCCTCCCGGGGTGCACCAATATATCCATGTCTTATGAAAGGTAATAGACTCCTGTATACGCTCATATAAACATATAAGGTAATAGGACCTCATCCAAGGGGATAAATTAGGTCAAAACCAAACACGTGGTACTACGTATTGCTTACGTTTATATTTTGGCAATTTGGTACCCCTAAAAGGGAACGAGGTGGACCATCCAAATTTATCATAATACATATTAGGGTCCTATACTATAATACCAAATGTTTAAATTGGGCAATTTCCAAAATTTAAGGGGTGGGCCAAGGTACCCCTCCCAAATTTTTCAATGGGTGCATTAATATACCCATGTCTTATGAAAGGTAATGGACCCCTGTATACGCCCATATAACTATATAGGGTAATAACACCTCATCCAAGGGGATAAATTAGGTCAAAAACCTCCGAAATGTGAATTTTAGGCAATTTTTTACCCATGAAAGGGAACGACATTGACCCCCAATACTGATAGAGGTACATACTGTGGTCCTAGGCTACCATACCAAATTTTTAGATTTGGCAATTTCCAAAATTTAAGGGGTGGGCCAAGGTACCCCTTCCAAATTTTTCAAGGGGTGCATTAATATACCCATGTCTTATGAAAGGGAATGGACCCCTGTATACGCCCATATAACCATATAGGGTAATAACACCTCATCCAAGGGGATAAATTAGGTCAAAAACCCCCGAAATTTGACTTTTTGGCAATTTTTTACCCATGAAAGGGAACGACATAGACCCCCAATACTGATAGAGGTACATACTATGGTCCTACCCTACCATACCAAATTTTTAGATTTGGCAATTTCCAAAATTTAAGGGGGGTGGTCCTATGTACCCCTGCCAAAATTTAGGGGGTGGGCCATGGTACCCCTGCCAAAATTTAGAGGGGGTGGTCCTATGTACCCCTAGGTCATTGACCCCGGCCAGGGACCATGGGTCCTGAGGCAGGGACCCAGGGGCCAAAAAGTTCGGCAAAGTGGGGCCCATACTACTCACGCATTAGCACCGACTGCTACTGTTTGCTAAACAAGTTGGTGCGTGACAGTTTATATACCTACATTGACTAAACTTTACATGTCGTTATAGTGATCGCGAGAAGTCGTAAACCTTGACCTAGATTTATCAATTTCAGCACCCAATAGATTGTGGGAGTGTGTCGCGGTAGTCAACCCCATCCATGAAATTTTGCCAGTGTCGTCTCTCGTGCTATATGGAGAACATCTCCTGAGGGTCCAGTGTCCTGAGGATCGTCACTAAGTTGTTTTGTTTTTATCATTGTGCTATTATCATTGTTATTGTTTAATTCATATATATTAAATGCTATGTACTCTAAATTTGGCAATGATGTTGGTGCATTCCTGCTGTTTCACTTTTCCACAAGTGTGCATTCGGAAGGCAGCTCTATGAATCGTACCGAATTTGTCTGATGCATGTCACGTGAGGGAAAGCAGTTCTATGATTCGTGTAGAGCCCAAGCTTCACGAGTCCTTACTGTCAGTACAGTGGTTGTAGTGTACACAGATTACAACAAACAGGTTAAAATAGATCATATTTTTGGTGAATGGTGGTCAAAATACTGTTCCACATATTAGCATTGATTTCTCCCAAGACTACTTAAGCTACACTAAGTAAACTTTGCACGGTGCTCCTGGTTATTGCTTCGCTTGCTCAGTTCAGCTTTGAAAGTCCTGTTAATTGTAAACAGTTTCTACTTCTTATTTCTTTCTTTCACTGAAAGCCTTGTAAAGGCTCCAAATATTAATGTAAAATTTACAGTAGCAAGTATGTTGAATCTATATTTAATTACTTAGTTTTTTACAATCCTTTCTGTACAAATAACATACTACCATCAATGTAAGAATTAACAACAAATATATAGTGAAAAACTCATTTGTGGCTATATGGTTAGCGTTTCAATTTCCGGCAGGAGCTACGTGGTTCGGATCCCACATTATGCTGTAAGTCCACGTCTCGTGAAAGGAACAAACTCAAATAAAACTACCCTTCGTATAAAAGTTGTTTAATATTGAAAAATGGCTTTGACTATATTTTACAATGACTGGATATATTAATTGCAATATTATTACTTCTTCTGTATTTATGATTCTTTGTTTGTTTAAAAAAAAAAGAAAAAAAGCTTCCACGTTGAACTATATTACGTTTCTAAGTATTCAACACATTAGAAATGGAATTTTAAGTATTACATTATTTTTATGAACTAAATTTTAAATTCTGCCCTAATATCAAATAGCCTGTAACAGGAGGTTCGACAAGGATTAAATCTTTTTGAGCTTGAGACAAACAGGGATGTCATCTATATCCAAAGCATTAGTAGTCAATAAAAAGTCACCTGGACTGGGATTTAGTATGAGTTTTCTAATAGTCAACTACATAGATGGAGCGCACAAGATAAACGGAAGATAAGAAGCTCAAGTAAATTTCAAATTTTGGATAACACGGAAAAATCTTTCTTCAGATTAATAGTAATACTTGTAGTATTACGTGGTAAGCGAAGTTATAAGGTGATGACGATTTTAATTTATTGACTGGAAAATTTTATTGTGGCAGAAATCTGAATTCAGGTTTCAAGATGAATACAAATTTACATTTTAATTTCATTGTTGACGAATATTAGTATTTATCATGTGTCAAACGTAGGAAAGTAAATTTATGTGAAGCAACTTTTGCACGCGAATGAATAATAGTCTTTTATTGTTTAATACATATGCACTAGGATGGAGCGGGAAAAAAATCAAAGTTGTCCAATTAAATAGCACTAGGTGTCAAAAGTTGTGTATTGACTAGTATAACATTCGAGATGTTTTTTTTTTTTTTTTTTTTTTTTCCAGAATTTTTTTTCCCAGAATTTTTGTACTCTATCTTCATTCTTTGCAAGACCCTTAAATGTTTTCAATTTTTATGAAAATTTGAATTGTGGAAAATATTGAAATTTTTTTCGAGCTGTCCAATGAAATCAAACTAGGAGACAAAAAATACATAATGACTCAATTGACTAGATCATTCATGATTTTAAAAATAATGTGCATCTTCGTTCCCCGCAAGGGCCAGAAATTTCGCAGTTTACTGTTTACTTTTAACATACGCAACAGATTGTCACTATAAGGATTACAACAACGTTCGTGAAATACGTAACAATAAAAGAGTAATCTCATATCACACAATAAAGCAATACTAAGGATCCTGATAAAAGCAAAATGTTCTAAAACAAAAAGAAATTCCTATATTTACGGCATATGGGCTTCTTACCTTAAGATTCGTCTGAAACTCCTGTTGTTCCGTGTAACTATACAGTTCTGCAACTTCATTTGTGTGCGTATCCGCATCATCGTAAATAAAATCTAAGTCAGGGCAATCTCCACCACTCTAAAATCATAATACAAAAAAATTTCCTTTGTAGTTAATGAAATGTACTGTACATATTACACATATAGAGCTTAGTTTTCATTCACAAAATTCATATATATTTAAAAATAAAATGGGTATGTTCTAGCTATAACTGCATGTTGTTCTGTCAGTAGCTTACAAACGAATCGACCACTTTAATAGTTTTCTTTGATATATATATATAGAGAGAGAGAGAACGTAATTTTGAGTATAATAATGACAACTGCATTCCAAGTGGTCACTTCGTTCGAAAATGACAGAGGATGTGTATATCCACATACCCAACAGCGAAAAATTACTGTTTGCTGATGATCTCAAAATATATGCCAAGGTAAAATCGTCCATGGTTGTCCTGATTTACAACACGATTTCAAGAGTATTACAAACTGATGATCAGTCAATAAACTTGGAGTACGCATGAACAAATGTAACGTATTGTCGTTCAGCAGAAACAAAAATACCCTGAAATATGATAATAAGCTTAGTAGTACTTTTATAAGCAGAGTTTAATAAGTTGAAGTCTAGGTAATACATTTGACCTGAAATTAACGTTCAATAATCATATTGAAAATGTTACCCATTATGCTTTTAAATTATTAGGATTCATAATTAAAAGTGGCAAGGACTTCAGTAATATTGCAACACTTTTGAAAATGTATTATTCAGTACGCGCAACGTTGGAATATTCTGTAGTGATTTGAAATCTCTTGCAACAATAGTATGGTATCGCCAACAAATTGAAAGAATTTAATCAAAATTTCTTAGCTATTTGATGTGCAAAGTAACTGGAATTTCTCTCTCACTTCAAAATATAACACACTGGTAGACAATTTTAATATTTACTCATTAGAAAAAAGACGTAATATTGCCGATCTGGTATTCATCCAAAAAAGTTCAAAATGAATTCGATTGCTCAAACTTTATATCAACATTAAACTTCAATGTTCCCTCAGAATTAGAACTAATAATAGAAGTCTCTTCTATTGTAAAAAAAGCTAAGACCAACATAATTCTGAAGTCACCAATCTGAAGAATATGTTCTGTGTAATCTTATAACAAATTATAACCAAACCTTGATAAAATTGATACATGTACAATGTCCTGTAAGGCAGAAAAAAAATGTTGTAAATATGTATTTTAGTACTTCAACACTAATTGGGCACCTGCTTGTTATCTTGATAAATACATATCTGACCCAATTTTGTTACAAGACTTTTAATTCGAATAGTGAGTAATGTTGCTATCTGTCTCTGACTAACCATGAGATTTCAAACTAAAAATTTAATTTGAACAGTAGTGCGTGTTCAGTTGCTGTATACTCAAGAGTGTGCACCAGGATGTGTGTATGCTAGTATGCTAGATGAGTTTACATAACATAGCAACTGTTAAATAGATTGACCCTATACGCAGATGAAATTATTGGAAATTATCAGTGCGGATTTAGACGAAATCGATCAACTATCGACCAAATATTTACCATTCGCCAAATACTCGAAAAGAAGTGGGAATACAATACCCCGGTACATCAACTATTTATTGATTTTAGAAAGGCTTACGACTCGGTTAGGAGAGAAACATTATACAACGTTCTTACAGAGCTTGGAATACCGAGAAAGCTAATTAGATTAATTAAGATATGTTTAAGTGAATCCCAAAGTAAAGTCCGGGTAGGAAAATTTTTGTCCACGAGCTTCCACGTCGAAAATGGCCTGAAACAAGGAGATGCGTTGTCGCTATTATTATTTAACTTTGTGCTGGAATACGCCATAAGGAAAATCAAAGATAGCAACCAGGGCCTAGAGTTTTGAACGGCATTCACCAGGTTATGGCATATGCTGATGATGTAAATTTAATAGGGGATGATAGGAGAACAGTAGAAATAAATGCAGAGATCTTATTAAACGCTTGCAGGGACATGGGTTTAGAAGTAAATGCAGAGAAAACTAAATACATGGAAGTGCGTCGGGACCGTAATACGGCAAATTGTGGAGGCGTTAAAATATTAAATAATGCTTTTGATAAAGTGGATACTTTCAAATATTTAGGATCAATATTAACAGACGAAAATCATATTCACGAAGAAATTAAATGTCGACTAAAAGCAGGGAATTCGTGTTACTATTCGGTTCAAAATCTCTTGTCGTCGCGAATTCTGTCGAGGAATTTGAAGCTTAAAATATATAAAACGATAATCATGCCTGTTGTTCTGTATGGTTGCGAAACATGGTCGCTTACTCTGAGGGAAGAACATAGACTGAAAGTATTTGAGAACAGGATCCTGAGAAGAATATTCGGACCCAAGAGGAACGAGAATGGGGAATGGCGGAAGCTTCATAACGAGGAACTACATAGTATATACGGTTTACCCAACATTGTTAGGGTCGTCAAGTCTAGGAGGCTTAGGTGAGCAGGTCATGTAGCTAGAATGGAAGAAAGTAGAAACGCTTTCAAAGTCTTGACTGGTAGACCCATAGGAAAACGACCATTAGGAAGACCTAGGCGCAGATGGGAGGATAATATTAAGATGGATCTCGCAGAGATAGAAATACAAAGTAGAAACTGGATCCAATTAGCGAAGGATAGAAGTCAGTGGAGAGCTTTTGTGAACGCGGCACTGAACCTGCGGGTTCCATAGGCCATAGAGTTAGTTAGTTAATATATATATATATATATATATGGAGTCACTAATGTATCATTTGACCCGCGAAAAAATATCAAGTACTCTTTAATTTCTGCAATATCAATTGACTGGATATCCACAGGACCAGAATGCTATTTATTCCACACCTCCAATTATTAACCCTTAACTGGTCAGGTGAAAAAAAATGCATTAAAACTCTAGTGGGGTCTGAGAAACCCCAATGAATGAAAATAAATTGTTATCACAAATAATTGCATTTATGTGTCAAATAAGATACATATTATACGAACTATCTGTACATACATAAATTATGTGTGATTACATAATTTAATTGTGCATGTAAAATATGCCACGTTATTTTTCACAGTCTGGGCAAATATAGAATCTGTGTTCCAAACAAAGCAACTTATGACACTTCACACAAGAAAATTTTGTCTTTCTGTCTTTTTCTCGTGGGCACAACTGACAACGCCCCTTTCTGACGTGGCTCTGGACTCCCCACTCCTTCGTCTCCACCTTTATTTTTCACAACCTGCTAAAGCTCCCTTGGAAGAAGATATCTGTTTTCACGTCTATCCATATTTCTTTGATAAGTGTCATGCCTAATGAAGTAAAAAATTTCCTTCTTGGCATCTTCTGTGCTGTTGAATTAGGCTTGGAGTATGACAAAATAGCACTGTTCATCCCAGCAATGTCCAACATTGCGAAGAAAATAACCATAGGCCATCTCCTTGTGCGTCTCGAATTAGTGTACGTACCACACAGCTGGTCAAGGGTATCCACCCCACCCTTTGTCTCATTGTAGTTGGTTATCATTTCAGGTTTTCCAGAATCTGTTATCTTCTGGTCGTGATGCATACTAGACAATAAAATAGCTGCTTTGTTCTTCTTCGGAACATACGAACAAAGCGTGAGGTCTGCAGTATGTCCAAAGAGAGTAGATCCAAGTTGTCTAGGCCGGCTAGCTTTGAGTCTTCTGGTATTTCACGTTTGTTAGCTCTCTCTGTTCCTAGGATGGTGAGCTTCTCTGTTTTCAATTTCTCAGCAAGTTCAATGGAGGTAAACCAATTGTCAACAGTCACATTTCGATTTGTCCCTTTGATGGGTTCAATTAGTCGCAGCACTGTTTGCGTTGGCACTGACATGTTTCCGCGAACTTCACTTTCGGAACCAATATAAATGAAAGCATTATTCATATAGAAGTTCCTTGAATCTACAAGGCACAGAACTTTTATTCCATATTTATTAGTTTTTAGGCATGTACATTTTAAAAGGGCATCGTCCCCGAAATGGTACCAGCATTTCAACAGTCACAAAGCTTCCAACAACAAAATACTGCATACAATTATGGATGAATGCATCCCAAATTTCACGAATAGGATCAAGTTTATCCGTTTCCCTTCGCTCTGCTCGTGTCTGGGCACAGTCAAACCGCAAGGCTGCAAGAATGAACAAGAATCTCTTGACACTCATAGTGGCCCCTAAGATCTCTCTACCCGTAAAGTCTGAAGCAAAAAGACTAGAAACATCTTCGTTTCCTGATTTCAATACACCTGCCAAGTATAACAGTCCTACCACTGCTTTGATTTCAATCATATCGACATCACTCACAAATGATGGCAGAGGTTGTTTATACCTGCTTCTCATTTGACGGATTTTGTCATTTGAGTGATTTACTATAATTTGTAGAAGGCTGTCAGTGAAGTATAATTGCCAAGTACCTAAAACGTCATTGTCACGAACATCCTTTGCAGCTCCACGAACACCTGGCAATCTGATAACAATGTTATGCGCACATGTACGTCCAAGTGCAGGGGGATTCTTACTTCACTTGAAACATTTATTCTTCCCATAGAAATAGTTTGCATCACAAGTGGGCACACAATCTTTTCCTCGCTGACATCAGTTTCATCTGAGGATATGTCACAGGCTCCACTACACCATCTGAGATTTCCGAGGACGAAGATAACTCATTTTCACTGCTATCACTGACAGTTAAGTCATCCAGTAGACGCTGTGTTTCTTCGTCTGTCACAGAGCACCTTAACTTCTACAAATGTTACAAAAGTTTAGTGCAAAAAAATGGGAGAAAGTTTCCTAGAAAATGTTCACCTTAATGAAAAAAAAAAAAAAAAAAAAAAAAAAAAACACTTACGTTAACGCTCTGGTCTCTGGTGGGGTCTCACACACTCCAGACTGCTCCCAACTGACACACTGTTTGAAATGAAGTCAGAGTAATAGCGCGTACAGAGCCATCTACAGACCACTACAGAATACCAAACTGCCAGCGCCATCTGTTGCCTAGATATAGAGGTACGAGTAGAAAAAAATGTCCTGGGGTCTGTCAAACCCCACTAGACCAGTTAAGGGTTAACAATAGGCAAATCACCAGATCATATGTTAAAAATACTTTGGTGCCATCAGTATTGCGAATTAGCGCTAAGCACAAAGATTTTCTTATTGTAATTTCAAATAATCCCACCCTGGCCCTATAAATCTCAAGGTCTACACTCATCACGGTTAAGTGCACCACGGAGCGAAAAACAACACGTCTGCCTGGCACACATAAAATCGAATATAAACACTGCCAAAAATATTTCAAGAACCTGAATGTGTATGTGTGATTAATAGTATGTACGATAGTGTACAGAGATAACATTTCATTCAATATGTGCATTTTAGAATCGCCATAATGGCATTTTAGCAAAAGTCTGATTTCTACATTAAATTAATGTAAACATTTACACAGTACACAAAACTAGTAATTTTATACACACAACGCACTATTATCACCCTGCCATTAATTTTGATGGAAACTTATGGTATATCTTACTGTATCATACATCATGATGAACTGTTGAACGATTCTGCAGCAGGTGACGTTCGGAATGTATGTTTAAACAGTACTTCATTTTTTATAATTTTACATTATAGCTTAGTTATCACCTATAACCGAGGACTGTTTCGATTTTAACTAATTTGCAAATTGTTATATGGAAATAAAAGCAGGTAATGGCAATTTCTATTGAAGATAGTATAATTTTGTTTGGTTGGTAAAACAGTAAGTAAATCCAGAAAAGTCTCAAGTGAAGATGGCCAGCCATGGATTTCGAATTCAGAACTTTTTGATTGGAAAGGAAAAACTTTAATGATGATATTTTTTAACATAGCTGATGCGCATTTTCAGTCTTGCAAATTACACACAATCTGCACTCCTTTAGCCAACGCAAAACCACATTTTCCCTATGTCTGGTGTCCAATTGTTGACATTAAAAACACGTCATTTGTTATATCTTATTCATTTGCCTTAACATGGTTGTATTATGTATTACTACTGCTTTAAGCTATCCTCAAATAATCAACTGAAGTTAACCATATACTACATCTAATGCATTTCTATTCTTATGCTCATACGAGATTCTTTTCTTGTCATTCTTGTTCCCTTCGAGAACTATTAATAATCTGGATTCAAACTTCGTAGAAATAATCAGACTAGACAAAATTTTATAATGTATATCCTGTTGTAAAACAGTAACCTTACTAACTGGTTCCGCCCCAGTATGTATTTAAAAACTGCAAACGAGTAGATATGACGTTATGATGGATACTATTTCGAACAACACGAATATGCGAGAAAAAGAGTGCACACGTTATAAACCGATGTAGTGGAATTCTGCTGACGTTGCGTAAACTTGTTCTGATATGTATGATAGTACATGATGAAACCTTTGCGCACAGTGTTGCCAGATTTTTTGTTCTAAATTGTTCTGATTCTTCAGAAACGGTTATTTCACTTGGAAGTTTCTCCAATGAACGAAAAAAAAAAAATCTTCAGTGAGAGAAAGAAACCTCAAATAAGCACTGCAAAAAATTCGAGAAATTGCAAAATTTTCAAAAATCGCCATTTTCTCGAAAACACATCTTTTAAAATTCTGAAATTTTGTCAAATGGTTCAACTTTACGTGAATAACAAACACAGCAAATACCATTGTCGACCAATCCTTCATGAATTAACTACAGCCTTTTGAAGTTAGCAAAGTTTCGTTAACTTTGATGTCACAGCTAGCAACACTGTAAACAATGAAGTGCAATGATTTGATGAAGTTTGTGGTTAACATTCATTAAATGAAGAATAAAAGGTTTTCTTGACTTTTTAAAAATTATCACTTGGATCAAAAAGGCTCTCTGAAATAGTAAAATCATCCTCCCCTCTCCTTACTCCTCCGTTCTCTTAAACCGAAGTAATGAGATAGAAATTACGATTACGAAACGCATAAATTTTAAGTTTACTTGAAGTGGCCATCTAATAAATTCTGATGATCTATAAAAAGCCTGAACTATTACCTCAGTGATGATTTTGAGTGATCCAGACAAAGTCTCAATTAAGTGCGATGTCATTACAGTGATCGAAAAAGAACAAAAAGTTTAAAAAATCGAAATGTTTTCTTACGCGTTCCAAAGAAATTTACTGACTTTTTAAACAGAACAATCCCAACATACGAATGGGTCACTCGGAATTTTACAGTATTCGACTAAAGTGGGTCAGTCCGCAACCTACGAGGAAAGTGTGTATGTGTGTGTGTGTGTGTATTGTACAAATTTTAAGTTAGCTGCTACTGCGTTGCTTCAAATCAAAGGTGCAGCCTATATTGAAGCTGTCATGAGTGACATATTTCCTTTAGTAGTATGGTCCGTAGAAAATGACAACTGTCTTCTTCAAGAATGTGGTGAATGACCTGGAGTGAAAGGAATAAGTGTGAAGTCTTTAATTATTGATCCTGATGAAAATGAAAGTGTTACGTACGTCATATGGGAAAACAATAATCTCGTTAAAAAACTGTGCGACTTTCTGTTTTCGTATCATACGTACATTGCTGGTTTAACTGTAAGAATTGTAATTCATGACTACATCAAGAAAATCCAAAGAGAATTAATTCCTACCGAAAAGCATCGTATAAAATTGCAAGATACAAATTCTATTTTACTTCATGTGGACTTCGTTGGAAACTAGACTCTTATTCTGCAAAGTGAAATTCAGAGTTATCACCGGAATATGAAACAACTGACAGTTTTGTTGTAATAAGCGACGACAAAACACACGATTCGGCTCATGTACTCATAGCCATAGAGAAGACTCTAAAAGTACTCGAAGAAAAGCGAATTTATAGAAAAAGATTCGAATACGTGAAAATAAGTGTCTACAATTTACCAAACTGTGTCAGTGATTTCTGACGGTGCTGCATTCCGGTTTAAAAATCGCTTTCAGATGTTCGAGATGCAGACAGGTTCGATAAAGCAAAGTTTTTGCAGTGAAACCGGCCATGCAAGGGTCTTTGCGACGGTACTGGGGGGAAGGTTGTAAAGAATGTGGCAAAGTGGCATAACCTTAGGCAAAAACAGATACACAGTATTAAAACCGCAGAAGAATTCGTGAGTATAGTGCAAGTACAAACTCCGGGTATTACTCTCGTTTTGTTGCCTGGAACTGAATTCGACAACTTCCGGGAAAAAAAAAAAGAAGGGAAAAATGGGAAAGTGTGTGACCGATAACTGGTATTCAACGAAGTCATCTTTGGCTTTCGGAAATTGGCGAAGTTTATATGGCAGTAACGGGTCACCATGAACTAACTTCATGCTTCCCCCAAAATCGAGCTTCTGCAATTCAAAGTGTAGTTTTAAGAAGTCTGCAAAAAGGAACGTTTGTTACATGCATATTTGATAACCAGTGATACGTAGCAGAAATATAATGAATAAATCATGAATTACGTGAAGTTGAAGCGTTGTTTATGCTTCAACATGGACCTTCAGTAGGGTACAGGTTTCCAGAAGAACATAAGAGAAGTGAAAATAAGTGTTTTGTGACTATCGACAATGTGCTACGTAGGGACGGACTTCTTGGAAAGGGGGGTTGTAATACTGCTACTTAGAACTACTTTTAAGAGCTTCAAACTCTGGGATGGATTTTATTTATATATAAGAAAGTTTCTTCTTCTGGGGGGGGGATCGTCCCCCTGGATCCACCCCTGGACGAGTTGTGAGTGCACCAACACCTATTGGAGCATCTGCACGGCTACATGCTATTAGCGAAGAAGGTACTAATCAAGCAAATGATTGGTCCATGTGAGAAAAAAAAAAATCAGTGAAGTTTTGTTTCCGAAGACCATTTTAAGTAAGTGAACTTGAAATTTGTGTTTCGTAATCGTAATTTCTATCTCAGATTACTTAGGTTTAAGAAAACGGAGGAGTAGGGGGTGGCCCATTTTACTATTTGAGAACCTTCTTGATCAAAAAAATTAAACAGTCAAGAAAACCTTTTATTCTTCATTTAATGAATGTGAACCACAAACATCATCAAATCATTGCACTTTTATTGTTTCCAGTGTCGCTAACTGTGACATCAAAGTTAACGAAACTTCGCTAACTTCAAAAGGCTGCAGTTAATTCATGAAGCATTGATCGAGAATGATATTTGGTCTGTTTATTATTAATGTAAAGTTGAACCATCTGACAAAATTTCAGAATTTTAAAAAATGGTGTTTTCGAGAAAATGTCAACTTTTGAAAATTTTACAATTTCTCGAATTTTTTGCGACAAAACGGTTACACACAGAAGCAATACGTTTTTTTTTTTTTTTTTCGGAAAGCGGGTAACTATGTCTTACCAACCGTGAAAACAGAATTTTAAAATTCGAACCCGAAGTGCTCAAAAAAAAAAAAAAAAAAAAAAACGCAAACTTTGATTTTTCAGACAAACTGACGTTCATTTGTTAATTTATGTACAAAAAGATATGCATGCGCAAATCAAACTATAATAAAATATAATTTATTTATATCCCTATGTACATACCACAACAAGAATTATAACTATCTGTCTCCATAACTGAATGGTGGGGCTCCGCAGTTGACCATTTTCCATGTCTTCTACAATTCATAAATTGTACTCCCCGGCTTTGATGGCCCATTACTTGGCGGGAATTTTTTTTTCGACAAAACGAAAAAATATGGGTCTCTTAAAAGCATGTCTAGTTGCTATAAAAAAAGTTACAATAATATCTGAGATGGTGTTGGTACAATTTTATTTTATCTTATTTTACTTTATTTTTTTTATTATTATTATTATTATTATTTTTTGCCTGAGTTGAAATGGAAGGCACCAGATATGCGCGTATGCAGCGAAAGATATATCTGTGGTGCGAAGTTTTAATATATGGCGAAAGACAAACTAGTAAGTAGTTTGTTGTATTATAAAGATAAGCACAGCGCATTAATTACTTTTCGCTCAATTTGTAAATACAAACCAGTTTTTGAACGACCATTACTCAGTAAATTTAACACGAAACTTAGTATTTTTACTGTAAAATGCATGTGAACTAATGTAATGTAATTCAGTTACCATAGTCGTAACTGGTGAAATATCGCTTATAAAAATCAAAACCAAAATAAAAAGCAACGATAACACTGAATCTCAATCGATACACCACACGCCAAACACCTTTCTTTTCTGCCAGAACTACAGATGTTGCATTTGGAATAAACTGTGTGACTCCAAGATGGGACTACGGGCCACATAGCAGACATTTCATGAACATTCTACGGGGATTGTTTCCTGGTCATTTGATTTCCCGCTTCGGAGATTTGTCGTATAATCCTCGATCTCTCGACCTCAGATGTGCAACCTCTTTCCGCGGGGATATTTAATGAAGACCCCACTCAATACACCAACTAAATAGAGCTATTCGTAGAAAGGTGCAGCAGATCATTCAGGAGACACTGGAATGCAAGAAGAACATTTTCATCTTGACTTTAAGAATTGAATCATGGAAGACGGAAATCATCTTCCAGATGTGATATTTTCTACGTAACTGAAACGGCATTCCTTCCATACCTATTCAAACCAAGGTATAGTAAAGTTTGGTATATAATTTTCTGTGTAATGTCCACTTGAAAAGAGTACACTCTCCTGTCATCGTATACACGTTGTCAAGTGAGATAACCCTGTTTGATTGAACTTCATTTTTAATACATAATTCCAGAAATTACTAGGATGGCCTGGTCGTACATTCGCGAACTATTATTTACGTACGAAAACTAGGAATGGTGTTCATGACAATTAGGAAAAATTAGTAATTGTATTCATGTAATTCTTGCAGGAAGGAAACACTTTATTTCTTCTGAGGAGCCGCGGTGGCTCAGTGGTAGAGCGTTCACCTCTGGTGCTTGGAGTCCCGGGTTCGATCCCAGACCCCCCCAAGTGAACTTTGTGGTGGACAAACACCGTGTGTATGTGTGGTGATGGGTTTTCTCGGGGTTCTCCCGTATCCTCCCACTTTCTTCATTCCACCATTTCATTCATTACTCATTATCACCGTCTCCTTTAGCCTAACCGGCATAACCGTGGGACGTAAAACTCAAAGATTTCACTTCATTTCATTTTTATTTCTTCTGAAATAAAAAAGTCGGTTTCGTTGCCAGCAGTTATGTAACTCAAGAAATTCAAGAGAACAAATGTTGTGGGTTAATTACACGCGCTCAGAAAACAACGCTAGATCGGGAAGAACGTCTACAAAAATACCCTGAATAAAGACTATTTGTCCTCGAAAATGGCTGTCTATTGACGCGATATTTTGAATCTATGCTTAGCATGGTTCTGCAATCCTCCAGGGAAAAAGAAAAAGAAATATTGACAACAAGATCCCTACCAAAGAGGTCGATTTTATGTAGCGTGCTCGAATGCGTGTAGATTAATAACTTTGTAATATTGCCTAACTAATCTTAAGAACAGCAAATGCTTTTCAGAATAAATGGCTGTAAGTATAGCGTTTTTAACAATTTTCAATTTTCTACCTTAGAATAGGATAGGCTACACTCACAGAATAAACGTAAGCAAAGTTGCTAAGAGTAGAGTAGCGCAGAATACATTAACGAAGAAAGTAAGCTCAGTGACCAATAGGGTACAGTATTAATAGTATACAGTAGTGCATTAATGTATAGTAGACTAAGGTAGGGTAGAACAGCAAAGAGTGGAGAAGCGTAGAATAGGGTAAAGTAACATAGGTTAAAATAGAAAAGAATAAAGTAGATTAGTATCAGTTATATTAGATCTGGCTTGTTTAACAGTAGCCTTCTACTCTAAGGTATGTCATAAGCATAAATTATGTGTTAGATACTCCCTGGTTACTTTGTAATGTAATACTTTCCACCTAAAATTTGATTACATGATCTTTACCAGCACCGACTTATTCTATACCCGAAACGATTTTACCGTATTCGTTGAGACAACCTGTACGAAGCTGTTAGTACAAATTATTTTCGATCTAATCCGGTTCAGGCAGTGCGAAACTGAAGGGCCCGCGGTAAAGCACGTCCGTAGGAAGTAGGCACGTTAGCGATGGTATGTATGTGCGTGAACGAAGATTTGTTTCTAACGATACTCTCATAAATTCTAAGACTAAGGTAGGGTAGAACAGCAATGCATGAAGACTTCATATCCTTGTGTTACGTGTATTCTTGGTTGTTATATTATAGGTTATCAGGACGTTGTGTTACCATTTTTACAAAATAGGGTTCCGATAATACATAGAACACGAAGACATGGGATTTCCACATACTCTAGAAAAAAAATATCAGTGTTGTAAAGAACATGGGATCAAATAATACATTGGTCGTTGTGAGACATTTAGATGTCACTTCCTGATTGCACTGAAAGGGTCAAACTTATAACGCCCCGTTCAGTTGGCATAGTGACATAGGATTAATTCCCACTGAAGAGGTCCAAATTTACATTATAACTAAACATTCCCTATTCTACTGTTTCCTACTTTACCTTAAGCTATCTAAACAAGCATTACTTCTCGATGCGTATGAAGACAAACTGGATCGTGTCATGTAAAGTAAAATCCACTTATGAAATACCAAAATGTAGTATTGTCAGGTTATTCCGCATATACCTTAATTGGTTTTATTACATATAAAACGTAAACAAATGAGTCATATTTCCATCAGTGAACAAATTGTTTAGATAAGGCCATCATCCGTCCCGATTTCGTAGAAAATGTCCTGCGTCCCGCTGTGGTTCTGTTGAGACTTCAATGTCCGATTTTCATGTTCATTGATGAGGTTATTGACTATTATTATTGCAATTTTGTTTCTACATTATTATACAGAGTCTTCAAAATAAGAGTGTCCTTCCCGGTGGCCTAGTGTCTCTGATAATCTTCCTCTTTCCATGATACATGGATCCTGGTGAGTGAGAATTTTCTTTTGAAAGGTAAGAAAGAAATTAATATAAGAAAACACTACAGTTCAGAATCCACTTTAGGTAAGAGTGCACTTTGTGCAGAACATTCATAGGAATCGATACAATAGTAATACGAGCAATTCCACTCTATTAATTTTACACAATGTGTTCAAACTTTCCTCAGCTAACCTGACCCTTCCCTACTTATTGCTACCTTGTGTCATGTCAACAACATGACAAAATCATTTGTTCTGTATAAAGTACACTCTTAAACTGGAGGTCTCATATAACCTGTTCTAAAAAGGGACGCTCAATTTCAACAAACAACCCTTCAAAATAAGAGGATACCTCACAACAGCAGTAGAGAAGGCATGTATTCAAGTACGTAACACAGACTACATACTATTTAGGTTTTACTTCCGCACACGGTCCTACCAAATAGAAAATTTGAAGTCAGAATCAGGTATTTGTGTGATTCTTCATCCTAACCTATTCTAGCAACCAGCCATATTGCAGTTGGCAACAAAGATAAAAATTTAGAGATGATGATAACCTAACATAACCCGAACTTTGTGAATGCAGGCCAACTAACATGGAAAAGTGGGGAAAATTCGCTCATAATCGGTAGAACAGTCTGTAAAAGTAGTGCAGCTATTTAAAATAACTTATTTTTCTTTCATCAATTATATTAGATTCACTCTTCATTAAAGACTTAGATTAAAACAGTACGGAAAGAAACCGCTAGTACTTTTCTCCCCCATATGCTGCATGAAGCGTCTCTACATATTGTTTAGAAAGGTGGCAACCTATCTACTTATTTGTACAATATGTGAATATGTGCATGAACTAGAAAGGAAATAAGACAAATAGATCTATGATACAAAAACTAAAAATTCACCTTCATTCACTTTTATGGACACTTACGTCAGAATCCTGTCTTTGACGCCTAAATATATCTCTAAGTTTCGGAAGTCCACGTTTCCCATTGCCATTTGCATCCATATCAAATCATAAGTTACAAAATAACCTCATAAGTTTCCACAAAAAACTTTACATTCTCCAATTTTGATCAAAACTCGCAACGCAAACTAGTACAAAACAAACTACACGGCGGCAGAGGGCACTATCGAATAATTCGATAGTTCTGTGCTATTCAATGTATTCGATAATCTTCATCGACTATGGAGTGTGTTCTTTTTCATGAGTGTTGCCAAGTTGACACAAGAATATAATGGGACATGAAATGGCTTCAATTTGAAGAGTTGCTAGAAATTAATCGTAAAATTACATATATATCTCTCAGATATATATATATATATATATATATATATATATATATATATATATATATATATAGGCCTATATATATACAGTGGTAACAAAAAGGTCGGGACAGTGGAATATCTCGAGAAATACACTTGAGATTCAAAACCGCGAAACAAGGATCCAATATTTTTAAAAGGTCTATTGAACTAACATATAATGAAGTTGCCCTCCCCCTCCCTAACGGTGGGGCCAACTTTAAAATTTTAAATAGAAACCCCTTATTTTTATTGCAGGTCCGGAATCTGCGACCAAAAATAAGCAACTTTTGCTGGAAGTACTTTTTCGTTATCTTCCTAGATGGCGCTGTAATCGCAAAAAAATGAATATCATCAAACCGATGTCCCCTAGTTTTGCGATCTGAAATATTTCGGAAATGAAAAAAAAATGTCACAAATCTGGTTACGCAAGAACGTACCCATAACAGGGGCCTATAAAATTATGTGAACAACAAGTGCCCCCAGGGTAGTGTTGCCACGAGACGAGACGAGACGAGACTTCAGGCTGTCTCGTCTCGTCTCGTACAAAGCATATCTCGTCTCGTCTCGAAAAAATGTGCTCGTCCCGTCTCGTCGCGAGAGGTTCTGTCCCGTCTCGTCTCGTCTCGTTTGTCTCGTTTTGTCTCGTCTTGTCTCGTAAAAATATAGCAGCATACCATGGGAACGAAAGTAAAATGTAGCAGGCTGCACCATGCTAATCAAGATACAACTAGAGAGGGAGATTATATATCGAAGTGGAAGATGGTTTATATACCAATCGAAAGCACTAATGACGCCTATTACAAAACTGTAATAAAAATTTTCCGAATGCATATACTGTGCGAGTTATATGAATATACAGGGTGTCCAGAAAATCCATTTCCACCCCTTGAAATCGCAAACGATGAGACAGATGCCAAAACTGGAAAACACGTTTTTGATCATTATAAAAGTACAATGTATCAAAGTAAACATTGTTGTCCCAGGGCCACCCGCAGAGTCCCAGGCGGGATCCAACTCAAAAATTACAAAAGGTAAGGGGGTCAAGTAGTATATCGTTCGAAACTTCTTGGGAAATGAAAGAAGACGAACAAGTCCCAACTCTCTAAAATTGCCCTGTGCAAAATGGCGGCCGGTCAAACTGTCAGCAAAAACGCCATTGTAGAGTCTATGGCCCCCCTCCAAAGAAAGAAAAAAAACTGAAACGGTAAGACAGATGTCAAAAAAGAAAAAGATGTGTGTCATCTTTTCAAAAGTACAATGATTGAAAGTAAAAATGTTTGTCCCAGGGTCCTCCACAAGGTTCCAGACGGTGTCCTACTCAAAATTTTCAAATGGTAAATATGGTCAAATAAGGCTGTTGAGAAATAAAAGAACACGGAACAAGTCTCGATTCTCTAAAATTACCCTGTGTAAAATGGCGGCCGGTCAAAATGTACATCTACACTTCGATTTTCTGAGCACGTTCACTTTCCATTTTGCAATCGACACTTGTTTTCATTCTGAGACATTTGTACGTATTTACTCTTCCTGGTGCAAGGAATTCTTTCGTTTGAATCATTTTATAATTGATAAACCAGATAACGAGCATAAGTACCACTGTTGTGCAGTCATAAACATAAATACAGTAAGTAGAGGTAAGAGTCTTTACTTCTGATGGCTCTAACCTCTACTTATTTATGTTCGTGGAAGTACATTATATGTTAACTAGTCAGTTCTATACTCAAAGATGTCAAATGTTGTCGTTTCTTTTCTTTATGTCTTAATTTGCGTTTATTTTATTATTTTTTTCTTTATTTAGATATTATTGGGATCAAAGAGCAGAATCTCACAGTAGAGGCATTTCCTTTCTTTCCGTTGAGTACAAGAATTAAAGTGAAAATAAACTAAAACCCGGTTACAGAAAGAACAACTAAAATGCAAGATGTTTGCACAGTATTATCGTAGAGCGTCCATACTTGTTCTATCTGCTTTCACTTAATAACAGCTTTAAACGATGTGCTACTTGACCTCCCTTACCATTTGAACAATTTGAACATGACCCCGCCTGGGACATTCTGGAGGACCCTGAGACAAATATTTTTACTTCCAATCATTGTACTTTTGAAATGATGACACACATGTTTTCCTGTTTTGACATCTGCCTCACCGTTTCAGGATTTTTTGGGGGGTGGCCATCGACTTTACAATGACGTTTTTGCTGACAGTTTGACCGGCCGCCATTTTGCACAAGGTAATTTTAGAGTATTGAGACTGGTTCCGTCTTCTTTCATTTCCCAAGAAGTTTCGAACGATATGCTACTTGACCCCCTTACCTTTTGTAATTTTTGAGTTGGACCCCGCCCAGTACACTGCGGGTGGCCTTGTGACAAGAATTTTTTCTTTGATACCTTGTACTTTTAAAATGATCAAACCATGTTTTCCAGTTTTGGCATGTGTCTTATCGTTTGCGATTTCAAGGGGTGGTAACGGATTATCTGGACACTCTATATATCCATATAACTCGCATAGTGTATGCATTCGGAAAATTTTTATTACAGTTTTGTAATAGGCGTCATTAGTGCTTTCGATTGGTATATAAACCATCTTCCACTTCGATATATAATCTCCCTCTCTTCCCTTGTAAGTTTCAAGTATTACCCAGAACACACAAGACAAGAAATGTCACGGTAGCTACACCGTGAAGCTTTCACCTCTGGTATATGTGGTAGTCGGTTCGATCTCGGTTAGTGCCATGTGAGCTTTGTGGTGGACAAACATTGAATGTGTGTGGGGACCGCGGTGGCTCAGTGGTAGAGCGTTCACCTCTGGTGCTTGGGGTCTCGGGTTCGATCCCAGCCCCGCGAAGTGAACTTTGTGGTGGACAAACACCGTGTGCGTGGGTTTTCTCGGGGTACTCCCGTTTCCTCCCACTTTCTTCATTCCACCATTTCATTACTCATCATCACTGTCTCCTTTAGCCTAACCGGCATGACTGTGGGACGTAAAACTCAAAGATTTCATTTCATTTCATTTCATTTTTCGAATGTGTGTGTTTTCTCGAAGTTGTCTAGTATCCTACCACTTTCTTCATTCCACTAATTTTCCCATCATCATCCATTCGGCCAAAGTTGCCTAAAGGTCTTAAAAATAAATTCAAATAAGCTCACAAGGCAAGGACAAATAGTTTACAAGATAATATATCTCTGCTGTTAGTTGTCTGAGGCTTCTCGACCCTGGCTTCTTTTTTTTACATTCTAAAACATTGAAATTTGTTTCACCAATTTCAATACACGAATATACAGTAAATTCCTCATAGGTACGTCGAAGATGAAGACACTAATGTTAAATGTTTACACGACAAGCAAAGTTCGATGTAAAGGTGTCATCACCCCCGACACTATCGTATACTATCAGCCCACTTGCTTTATAGTGTCTGTATATATATATATATATATATATATATATATATATATATATATATATATATATATATATATACAGAGAGAGAGATGGAAAGATATATAGATAAATAGAGAGATAAATATGTGTGTACACTTTGATTTCATATATTCCAGCCTTTAGGTTTCACAGTGTTAACCCATAACAATCCAAAAACTACTTTCCATTTTAGCATATTTAGATTTTTTGCAATTATTTTTTTTTCTTCAAAAAAAGCTCGGAACCAAATAATTTTATCGAGTAATGGAAAGTATTTGATTGAAATTTTATATGTTACTGCACACTAAGCTCTACTTAAAGTGCCATGTAATGGGAGCTGAACGACACATCGGACGAAAGAATGCTTGGGGCCAGTCTTCACCTCCATGGTTCAAATCTGTTCCCATAACCGCGGGGTGTGTGCTACTATGTGGTGCTTGCCCCGTTTGTGTAACAAACTCATGACGGTACACCCAGATTAGCTAATGGCTAAAAAAAAAAAGTTGATTTTTTGGTGGCCATTTTGGATTAAAGTTCCTTATATTGTCGGGATCTATTTGCAATCATACAACGTACATCGTCATACCAAGCCGAGCGATCTGCGGCGATAGACCATCGGCTTGAAGGCCCCGGGTTGAGTCCCGGAAGGGTCATGTGTATGGATTTTTACGTTTGTTTTTTCGTACTGTGTCAGGGGGGGGGAATCGTACGGGATAAAAGGATTTCAGTCTGAAAAAAATGGGGAGAGAATATCCTCCCCAGGATACTTTCATGGGAGTAAGGAATTAGTAAAAATATAGGATATACATTTTGTAGCAGGTTTAAAAATATGGTTTGGGTATCCTATTTCTTTTCTGTTAATTATGTTCTTCAATGTTCGAATTTTGATCATTCTCATGATATTTTCTGCTTTCAACGGAGTTCCATGAATATTATACCAAATGTTCTTTACACTTATCAAGTTCGAAAGGTTTTATGTGCCTGTAAGAAACTATTTCTGAAGATAATTCAGGTCCTAATGAATATTATTCACTAGGAAAGGGAAGTTTTCCCCTCCTCTCAACATGGAAGCAGAGGGCAATTTTGCACTCTGGTCAGATCAAACATTTCCGCGTAACAAAACGAAGGTCCCCCTGTAAAACTTCTTTACCTAAAGTGTTATTACTAGTATCATAAATTTGCTGAAAGCAAACAATTTGAAGGGTTCGTCGATAATATCTTTGCTTCCTTTGTCGTCCGCCCGCCTTCCAAACGAAGAGGTGAATTTTACATGACTGCTGTATAATAAGCGAGCCATTGGTAAAATGGTAAAAGTGTGTTTTTATGTGTGTGTATGTGTGTGTGTGTGAGAGAGAGAGAGAGAGAGAAGACAAAATTTTAGTTGTAAGATGACATACTTCAATTGCCGTTTTCGGTTCATATAGCAAAAAGAATACCGCCACCAGAGAATAAAGACAAGTGTAGACCTTACCCAGTTTTCAAATTGAATAGATGGTGGTGGTAGTTCGGTTTCTTGACCTTGTAAAAATCTTCCCTGTCTTTGATTTTGTTTGTCATCATTCCAGCCAGAAATAAAAAAAAGAGAATTCCTCAGTTTACAGCAAGGGGAATTGGGGACAAGACATTAAGGATGATATTCCTGGAAGCTCATGTATCACGATTGTTTCATTCAATAGACAGAGGACACTTTTCTATGAAGGCTTTTCAACATGTTTTCTCACAAAGGGGATTTTCCTTTTGCAATCTATATGACCACTGGCAATTTCAATCTTGGCCATTCCCGTCAGCGTTTTCATTTTCGAGACACGAGACGAGACGAGACATTTCACGAGACGTCCCGTCTCGTCTCGTGTCTCGTCTCGTTTTCGAAACGGAACAAGTGGTCTGTCTTGTCTCGTGTCTCGTCTAAGAGGGTTCTGTCCCGTCTCGTGTCTCGTCTCGTTTACGAGACGAGACGAGACGAGACACGAGAAATGTCTCGTCTCGTGGCAACACTACCCCAGGGTTCCCATCATAAGGCCGTAGGGGCCAACTTGAAAATTTCAAAGGGAAACCTCCTATTTTTATTACAGATTCGGATTTTGCGACCAAAAATAAGCGACTTTTGCTGGAAGTACTTTTTCGTTATCTTTCTAGATGGCGCTGTAATCGCAAAAAATGAATATCGTACCGACGCGACTTCTGCTAACTTTGAGACCTAAAATGTTTCCTAAATGACAAAAAATATATGAACAAAAACACCAGAGGTGCAAAAAGTGCAGCCAAGTTCGTCAGCCTCAAAAAGTGTTGAGATGAGGATGGATGAGCCAAGTTCCTTGGCCACTGCATCTGAAAGGGACACTGGAACTTGGCGCGAGGTGTCTAACATATTCGAATACATTAAGATGTCTGTTCCTAGTTTCACGGCCGATACATTTCAGTCCTAAGGCTAGTGGTGACCCCCAAAGCCACCACGCTCACAAACACCACCCCTAAGGCTTGTTAACATCATTTACTTTGACACTTCGTGGAGGAATATAAGTTTTCCTTGACTGGGTTTCGAACCACCAATCTTACTGCAGTATTCTGTATATGTGCCTTAGCTCATTAGCAAAGTTGATATTCCTAAGGTTGATGGTGGTCCCAAACCCACCACTATCCCTAAGGTTCCTTAACATCATTTTCCTTGACACCTCGCGCCAAGTTCCAGTGTCCCTTTCAGATGCAGTGGCCAAGGAACTTGGCTCATCCATCCTCATCTCAACACTTTTTGAGGCTGACGAACTTGGCTGCACTTTTTGCACCTCTGGTGTTTTTGTTCATATTTCACTTCTTTTTGTAGTTCACCATGTCAATATCGTATATTGGAATTCTCAATTGTGGCATATTGCTGGATTTAAATTTAAAATTGTACATTTTTAAAGGAGTCATAATGTGTCACATACAACATTAGTTCCCAAGGACTCTCCCACCGGGAATCGAACCCAAGACCCTGTACAAGAAAGGCGCACATGCTAGCCACTAGAACAGCGGGGTGGATTTATTCTATCAAATAGCTGTCAGAGCGTTATGTCCAAACGAGATTCAAATTCATTTACCCGAACTACAAAATCAAGATCGCTAACATCTAATTTTTCATTGCCTAAATACGAAGAGTATCAACAGGGCCCAAAACCCTTGATGGTGAATCCTCGCTGCTACACCACTAGACATAGCTGGTGTTTCAATATACCTAGTTGTTCTCTACATTTTCACATTGCGAAATTACGGAGTTCATTACATGACGCGCATGTTGCGCAGTTTCATACTGCCTCGGGTTTTCCTTCCAATGATACACACCTTTCAAATAGCTTGCGAACTTAATAATAATTGCCACCAACATATCCTAACTGTATATAAAGCTACATGAACTAGCATAAATTAAAGGGGTGCTTCCGGTTGACGTGGAAAGTTGAAATGATGAAGGGGGATGAAGAATTTTCCCATGTTATTTAAATGGGTCTTTTTTTTTTTTTTTTTACATATAATCTCATCTTTTAGGAACTTGGAATTGGAATAAAAAAATGAAATTCGGTATGCTTGTACGTTTTCATTAGTATTACCTAAGTAAATCACTAAAAATAAACAATTCCAACTTTAGAGTGGTTTTCTGGGGAACTGAAAAATCTTTCCCAGGGTACATATTTATATGGGACACCTTTTACACTCCAAAATTATACGGCACTTCCTGTAGGGCTACAATAATTAAATTTGACGTGATTGTAGTTTCTCGGAACTAACCGACAGAAAAATTGCCAAAAGTGAATATTTTTAATTTTTGGGGAGTCTAAAGGGGAGATGAAGAAATTCCCCATGCTATTTAAATAGGCCTTTTTTTGGACAAATAATCTCATATTTTAGGTACTTGAAATTTGAATACAAACGTGAAATTCTTTATGCTTCAACGTTTTCGTTATTATTACCTAAGTAAGTCAGTAAAAATGAAAATATCCAAATTTAGAGTGGTTTTATGGGGAACAGAAAAACCTTTTCCATGTTATTTATATTGGACGTCTTCTAAACCCCAAAATGTTTAGGCACTTCCGGCAGGGTTAGAATGATGGAATTTGGCACGATTGTATCCTCCCGGGACTAACCAACAGAAAATTGCTAAAATTGAATATTTTTAATTTTTAAGGAGTCTAAAGGAAGATGAAGAAATTACCACGTTATTTAAATAGGCGTTTTCCTGGAATACAAAATCTTATCTTTTAGATAGTTGAAATAGGAAAAGAAACTTGAAATTCGGGAATTGTAAGCTTAAGAGGTGTGAGGAAGTAGGACGAGCAAAGGCGTGGGTGTGGGGGCAAACCCCCGAACAGCAAATTGAGGAAATATGAAGAGCAAAAGGCACGAAATTCACTGTTGATGAAAAGGCTGATACGTAAAAGATTCTCACACTGTTCACAGATAGAGACACGAAGTATCAAGAACATTTTTACATAACGACTGTGGTAACTATAATATAACTCTGGTACCAATATATTTACGAAATCGGTTACATTTTGTTGCTAGTATCACATAAATTCCAACAATTGGATTTCTCATTTCTTCGAAAACTTCACTAATTTTAAACATTCTCACCTCTACATTATCTTACTTATCAAATTAATTTCAATATCTATTTAATACCAATGACTGCAATAAAGGAAAAATATTCATCGAAAAAATACAAAATATTGGCTTTCCTTGTCTGGGTTTCCATTCACGAAATTTACGGCAGTATGTACGTGTCTTAGCCCACGGTTTTAAAAGTTAACTTATTCACAGGACGTTCCTCATTAACTTGCTTAATTACTTATTACTAGCTTTCACTTATTTTACTCGCACACTGAGAAAAACTGTATGTGGCGTACGTAAAAACTTTTGTTACATGTCTAAATCCTGTAGTTGTTGGACTTAACGTACACTAAACGTATAACTGAAAAAGTACCGGTATATTTGAACGCACTTTCCGTATAAGTGTTCCGAATAAACGTAATTTCCACACGAACGAAAAGACTGTATGTAGGCGGTCAGGATCTCACATACAGATGGCCGTATGTAACTTATAGCTGACGTACGTAATGTGCGGAAGACTGTTAGATGTCAGACATCCTGCAACGACATTGTGTAACATCTAAGCGGGAAAGAGGGCAGTGCGTATGTAACATATGGATAAGTATGTTAAGTATAGCCAATACACCAGCGAGGAGGGCACCAACTCCACCACTCAGACGATTGACAACATTATCACTATGCACATGATGTGTTCAATAACGGAATCGTTCCCGATTTCTGATTGTAAGGACAGTTTTTTTTTTTTTTACTAACGAAAAAAAATCCGTAGCAAATTCCTAAAAAATTCATTTTCAAGCCGTTATAGTGTACTTTTATGGAGAGTTTCGCATCTTTATCTCATTAAGAAGTATCTAATGGCTATGGACAGATTTTCGCCCATAAAAATTCCCATAGTACATTCCTTAAATTTGGAACCTTTATTTACACAGGTCATTACATTAGGTAGGTACCATTATGCAGAGTTTCAATTCTCTATCTCATTTGGAAGCACCTAATCAATGAGTAAATGAACCGATCTCTGTTTGAGTAAGGACAATTTTTCGCCCATAGAAAATTCCATAGCACATTCCTTAAATTTCGGATATTTTTCATATTCAAGCCATTATAAGCAACCTTCGTATAGACATTCACATCTTCATCTCATTGGGAAGAACCTAATGGCTACGGACAATTTTTCGTCTATAAAAAATTTCCCATAGCACATTCGTCACATTTTGGACATTTTTCCATACTCAGGTCATTATAAGATACCTTTATGCAGAGTTTCACGACTTATCTCATTGGAAATACAAAATCAATGTGATGAGCGAGTGAGTGAACCGATTTCTGCTTGACTAAGAACAGTTTTCACCCATAAAATTTTTCCATAGCACTTTCTAAAATTTCTTAAATTTTCCATACTCAAATCATTATAAGGTGCCTTTATGCAGAGATTCATCCTTCTATCTCATTGGAAAGTACCTAATTAATGCTATGAATGAGTCCATCATTGAGTGAACCGATTTCTGCTTGGCTACGGACAGTTTTCACCCATAAAAATTTCCTTTAGTACATTACTTAAATTTCAAACCTTTTCCACACTCAAGTCATTATAAGGTACCAATATACAGACTTTTACGTCAATATTTCATAAACAAGTACTTAATCAATGTGATGAGTGAATGAATGAACCGATATCTGCTTGGCTAAAAATAGTTTTTCATCCATAAAAAAATTCCCATTGCACATTCCTCACATTTAAGACTTTTTTCACACTCAAGTCATCATAAGGTACCTTTATGCACAGCTTCACGTCATTATCATTGGAAACTAACAAATCAATGTGATGAGTGACTCAATGAACCGTGGTTTGCTAAGGACAGTTTTTCGCCCATGAAAAATTTCCAATAGCACATTCCTCACATTTCGGAATTTCTTCACACTTAAGCTATTATAAGGTACAGTACCTTTATGCAGAGTTTTACGTCTCTATCTCATTGGAAAGTACCTAATCAGTTTGATGAGTGAGAAAACGAACATATTTATGTTTGGCTAAGAACAGTTTCTCGCCCCAAAAAATCCCATAGCACATTAATCACATTTCGGACTTTTTCTGTACTCTAGTCATTATAGATTGCTTCTATGCAAAGTTTCACGTCTATACCTCATTGGGAATTACCTAATCAATTTGATGATTGAGAGAATAAAACGATTTCTACTTGGCTAAGAACAGTTTTTCGCCAATAAAAAATTTCTTATAACACATGCCACACATTTCGGAATTTTTCTATGCTCAAGTCATTATAGGGTAACTCTATGCAAAGTTTCACGTTTCTATCTCATTGGGAAGTATCTAATCAATTTGATGATGGAGAGAATGAACCGATTTGTGTTTGACTAAGGACAGTTCTTCGCCCATAAATAACTCCCATAGCACATTCCTCACATTTCGGACATTTTCCATATTCAAATCATTATAATGTACCTTTATGCAGAGTTTCACGTCTCTATCCCATTGGGAAGTACCTAATTAACTTGATAAGTGAGTGAGTGAGTGAAACGATTTCTTGCTTGGCTAAGGAAAGTTTTTTGCCTATAAAAACTTTCCCATTATACATTCCTTAAATTTCGGACCTTTTCCATACTCAGGTTATTATAATATACCATTGTACAGTTTCACGTCTCTGTCTCATTAGGAAGTACCTAATCAATTTGATGAGTGAGTCAGTGAAACGATTTTTTTCCTGGCTAAGGACATTTTTTGCCCATAAAAAAATTCCCATAGGACATTCCAGAGATTTTGGACCTTTTCCATACTCAAGTAGTTATAGGCTACTTTTATGCGTCTCTATCCTATTGGAAAGTACCTAATCATTTTGATGAGTGAGTGAGTGAATCGATTTCTTGCTTGGCTAAGGACAGTTTTTTTTGCCTATAAAAACTTTCCCGTAAACATTCCTCGAATTTCGGACCTTTTTCATACTCAAGTCATTATAAGGTACCTTTGTGCAAAGTTTCACGTCTCTGTCTCATTAAAAAGTACCTAATCAATTTGATGAGTGAGTGAAACGATTTTTTTCATGACTAAGGACAGTTTTATGCCCATAAAAGATTTCCCATAGCACATTCCTCATATTTGGGACTTTTCCATACTCAGGTTGTCATAGGGTACCTTTATGCAAAGTTTCAAGTTTCTATCTAATTGGGAAGTGCCTAATCAATTTGATGAGTGAGTTAGTGAAATGATTTTTTTCCTGGCTAAGGACAGTTTTTTGCCTATAAAAAATTTCCCATAGCACATTCCTCAGATTTCGGACTTTTTCCATACTCAGGTTGTCATAGGGTACCCTTACGCAAAGTTTCAGGTTTCTATCTCATTGGGAAGTACCTAATCAATTTGATGAGTGAGTGAGTGAAACGATTTTCTTCCTGGCTAAGGACAGTTTTTTGCCTATAAAAAATTTCCCATAGCACATTTCTCAGATTTCGGACTTTTTCCATACTCAGGTCGTCATAGGGTATCTTTATGCAAAGTTTCAAGTTTCAATCTCATTGGGAAGTACCTAATCAATTTGATGAGTGAGTGAATGAAACGATTTTTTTTCCTGGCTAAGGACAGTTTCTTACCCATAAAAGATTTCCCATAGCACATTCCTCAGATTTCGGACTTTTTTCATACTCAAGTCGTCATAGGGTACCTTTATGCGAAGTTTCACGTTTCTATCTTATTGGGAAGTACCTAATCAATTTGATGAGTGAGTGAGTGAAACGATTTTTTTCCTGGCTAAGGACAGTTTTTGCCCAAAAAAATTTCCCATAGCACATTCCTCAGATTTTGGACTTTTTCCATACTCAAATTGTTATAGGGTACCTTTATGCAAAGTTTTGCGTTTCTATCTAATTGGGAAGTACCTAATCAATTTGATGAGTGAGTCAGTGAGTCAGTGAGCCTGAAAACAGCATATTTTGGGGGTCCAGTACTCCAATATGGTTGAAGGTAGGAATGTGAGATTTAGCATATGAGTACATCTGTAGGATATCTCCTAACATTCTAAATTTCATGTTTCTACCCTTAATAGAATCGTTTTTACAAAGTTTCGAAATCGGCGATTTTACCCAAAACTCTTGTTCGTGTATAATATGCTTACGGCAGTGCAGGCCAGTTTTCATTTGCTTCGCGGAACTTGGCTGCCATGCACTGCCGTGCATGTTGATGACAAATCTAGTTACGCAAGAATGTACCATTTGCTTTTTAGTAACACATTGCAATGCAAATAAAGGTAGGCAACATTAGTGGTAAGTAAAACATTATTAATAATAATAATAATAATAATAATAATAATAATAATAATAATAATAATAATAATAATAATAAAAATAATAATAATAATAATAATAATAATGTGGTGTTTGCGGCAAGGCAATATCTTCCTCAATTCTTCTTCAAACGTAATGGTTGTAACGCCATATCTCCCTTACAAACAAAATATTAGCAATTTATATCGAGAGAACGGGAAATTGTATAGTGATGGGAGCAACGTTGGACAGTATGCACTCATAGTACTCAGAAAAATAAGCGATTTCAATGCAAAATGAACGAAGAGTCATTGTCATGGGGAGTCATGGGGCCACGGCAGAGCCCTTTTTAGGCAAAATGTCGATAACTTTTATCGAGAGAACAGGAGGTGATAGTGGGATTGGACCAACGTTGGACACCGTGGACCCATAAGGCGCATCGAAAAAATTCGGGGGGCGGACACCAGCGAGCCTTACTTATTTCCACGTAATAATATAAAATTATATTGTCGAAATACACACACGAGTTAGCTACTAATATTTCATATTATTATTATTATTATTATTATTATTATTATTATTATTATTATTATTATTATTATCGACAGCGTCTTTTCATTACGTGAGCATGTTTGACATGAAACAAAAAGAAGATCCATCATTCGTAGAAAGAATAAGAATAGCCAGTTACTTTAACTGTGAACGACGCCGAAAAATACAAAAAGAGGGACTGTAGCGAAAAGGAACAATACTTTCTCTCAAATTGATAAAAAATCAAGCCGAGATAGATTCGAACTTGCATGGACGGCGCGAAAAGCCAGTGCTTTGTCCACTTTTTTTTTAACTGACTCACCGAACGAGTTTTAGTAACTTACTTATTGCTAATTTTACTTGCTTCACTCGTTTAACTTGCTTTTTCTAATAACTTATAACGACAGGGACACGAACACAGAAACATCGTGAACAGTTAAAAATCATAGATTCTCTCCCGCCGGGAATCGAACCCGGGACACCATACACCAAAGGCGCACGTGCTAGCCACTAGAGCAACAGGGAGAGCACCGCTCACTCCCTGTGTCGTTAGGGATTACGACCACTGTATTGCCAGCTATCCCTTCTGTGGGCTGTATACTATGATCACATGTTTCTTCTTTGCTGGAAGAGTTAAACCTACATTCTATGTAATACATGAGGTATTTAGACCTACATGCTCTTCATATAATGTAATAAAAGGGTCAAGCTGGGAATAAGAAAAAGAACATTCCGTGGACAAAATGGAAACTATTGGCATCAGAAATATTTGTCTACAAGGCATGCGCAGTAATATATTTCAGAATAGTTACTGTTTAGTTCAGTAAACGAATAAAGGGGTATAAAAAAGCAAATATGTTGCGTCAACGAGTTGACAGAGGCGGAAGCAGATGTGTAGTAATATAACAACTTGGTTGAATTGATAATTGGTTCTTTATTCTGTAGTAGATCGTATCACAACTTTGCGGGAGAGCACTGACGCTATAATATAGTAAGCTTTAGTAACACGATCATATAGACACAAATGGATGTAACTGTGAGTACTACAACTTGGATTTAACGAAAGACGCTTAGATATTCAGTGGTTTGCAGGGTTGTATAAGACACACAAAAAAAAGATAAGACACAATACAGTTCTTCATACCTCAGCTTCCAGTAGCTAGATACATGCAATTTCTGGTTAGATACTGAAACTGCTGTCGGATTTTAATACATGACGTATTGCAGGATACAGAATGCTTTACATTACTTGTTTGTTTGTAGACAGCCACAAGCGTAGTGTTCTGAAAGGTTGTGTATAAACTATAGATAGCCAATTCCGGAATTATTACTTTCCGGACTCCCGAAACTAAAACCGGACAAATTCCGGAATTCGGAAAATTCCGATTTTGGAATAATTCCGGAATTCAGAAAAATCCGGAATTTAGAAATTTCTGATTTCGCTATCATTCCGGAATTCGAAAAAATCCGGATTTCTTTCGAAATCCGGAGTTTTTCTCAATTCCGGAATTTTCTAAATTCCGGATTTTTCCCGAGTTCCGGAATTCTTCTGAATTAGGGAGGTAACTGAATTCCATAATTTTCCGAAATCCGGAAAGTGAAAGTTCCGCTTCCGAAAACTTGTGAACCAACGGTTTAGGAACAACTCAAGTTATTAATGTAAACTTTGCCGACTTCATAAAAGAAATACGAAAGACATTTTGAATCGAAGAAATATAACATACAAGTTTGCAAACGGAGACAAAGAAACCTAACGTAACCAGAAAAAAAGCGAATCGTTTACCGCGTAGCGATCGCGGTTCAGTGGTCGAGGTGCTTGTGCGAATGCACGTTGTATTTTTTTTAACTTTAAAAATTTTGATGGCGATTGATCAGCGATAACATACGTTTTATTATATTCAGATATTTGAATACTCGGATGTTTCAATACTTGAACTATCAACTCTTCAGGAATAATAATAATTATTATTATTTCGTAGAAGATTAAAAGCTAGGAGCTAATTATAGCTCAGGTCATACCATTACAAGCAGAAACGTGACATTTGGAAATAATATTTCGGTTTGGTTTAATTTTGCTCACGAGAAGAGGAATTTATCATCTTGTTTCTAAAATAAATAAAATAACATGAGAATTAACATTTTACATTCGAGACAGGTCAAGGTTAACTCAAAATTTTCGTCTCTCTTTGGAGATGAGAATTGAGACGAGACGAAAAGTATCGTAAACATTTCCCGTCTTGTCTCGATTCTCGAAATAGTGTATGTCCATTCTTTAACTATCAATTGCTCTGTAGACTGAATCTTATAGGCTATTTCGTTACATTCTATTTCAGAGCTCATTGAATTATGCTCTGTGTAGGTATTTTGTAGCAAAGCTTTTATATTTACCTCTGCTTATCCTAAAAATTAGTTTATCATAAGCCTTACTGTTGCGTGATATTCAGTTATATTTATTACAGTTATTTTCCTTAAATAATACAGTAGAATACTTCCTACATGAAACTTCAATGGAACGTTCTAGTTTAAAATGTTGGTATTTGCAGAGGTGTGTCTTGGAGGTACGGAACTCTTTCCCCGAAATCTCTACTTTTAAGTAAGTTTTGCCAAATTTCAGGGCAAGCTTAAAATTATTATTATTATTATTATTATTATTATTATTATTATTATTATTATTATTATTATTATTATTATTATTATTATTATTATTATTATTATATCAACACCGTGTATAATCTTTAAAAGATATGCTGTTTGTATCTGAATAGTAAAAGCTAATTGACTGTCGATCTCGGTCGTCGAGAAGTCTTCAGGAGACAAGGACATCGGTCACGTTCTGGGTTTGAGTTCCGAAGGGGCAAGTATTCGGGCTCGAGCCAAAAATTGTTAAAAGTTAAAAATTGCTGGGACCGGGTTTAGGCTTCTCAACTGCTCGAGTGGCTCGGCTTACAGCTCATTCACTATCGAACCGAACCGAGAAGTAAGCCGAGCCAACAGCTCACCCAACCGAGCCGATTTGAGCCATCGGATTAGTTGAGCTGAGTCGAAACGTGCCGATGGACTAGTTTCAACTTAGCTGGCTCGAACCGGTTCACATGAGCCGAGTAGGTGACCCATCCCAACCGAAAAAGCTCGACCCATCGGCTCAATTGGGCCGAGCCGACGGCTCATCCCAACCGAGCTGACTCGAGCTGTTCGCTCAATTGATACGAGACGAGCCGGTTGATATCACTACCCGAGTTGGTCTTCTGCTTGGGCTCAAGAATTCGGCCGTGCAGGTCTCAGCCTTGATTTTAAGAACTACAGTATATACTTATATTGATGATTATGACATTTGAGGCTGTCTCGTAATAATAAAAAAACTCTTGTCTTCTCGTTATCTAGACGAGACGAGATACACTAAAATTGCCCCACGAGATGCACTAAAATTACGAGACGAGATGCACCCCTGTCGTGAGCAACACTAAAAGTATTCCACGTTACTGCTTACATTTCTCATGGCTTTCGCTTTCCAGTCTAATCAGGCCATTATTTCAAAACGAGTTAAAACGGGCTGAACGAGTGAGCGAGCCATTATCAAACTCAACTCAACTGGAAACTCGACCTCGAAAACAGCGACTTGGCTCGGAACTCAACTCAAAAAAAATACCTTTGACTCGACTCGAATTGAACTCGAGTCAAGTCGAATTTTGGCTCGACTCGTGCTCATCCCTATTCGTATTTGTATTTTATGTTTCCACTTCAACAATTTCTACCCTTTCTTCTCCGTTTACCTGCTGTTTCTGGATTCCTCTTTCGGTGTCGTCCTTTATTTAGACCATGCACTATTCTTATTCCCAGCTTGTGACCCGCTTCAATGTCTTATTCAATTTAGGCTTTTCTCCTTACCTTGACTAAACATGTGATTCATTTAATTCTCACTTTCCGCGCAGGACCGATGAAAATTTATTATTATTATTATTATTATTATTATTATTATTATTATTATTATTATTATACTATTGAACTTGCACGGCGAAATTACTGTATAATACGATATCATTTCTTGAATTTTACTCCATTGTATGTTATTTAGTTTATTAATGGGCACTAAATGTCTCTAGATCAACGAATAAATTAACTACGGCGGAAATTAATTAATAAATTAACTTTGGTGGAAATATCATTACAGAAGCATTATTGGTTCGTTCCAAACATGTTCATGTAATGATATTGGCTGAAGCCTATAACTTTTAACAATTTTTGGCTCGAGCCCGAATACTTACCCCTTCGGAACTCAAACCCAGAACGTGACCGATGTCCTTACCTTCTGAAGACTTCTTGACGCCGAGATCGACAGTCAATTAGCTTCTACGATTCAGATACAAACCGTATATCTTTTAAAGATTATACACGGTGTTGATATAATAATAATAATAATAATAATAATAATAATAATAATAATAATAATAATAATAATAATAAAAGTTTTAAACTTGCCCTGAAATTTGGCAAAACTTACTTAAAGGTAGAGATTTCGGGGAAAGGGTTCCGTACCTTCAAGACACACCTCTGCAACTACCAACATTTTAAACGAGAACGTTCCATTGAAGTTTCATGTAGGAAGTATTCTACTGTATGATTTAAGGAAAATAACTGTAATAAATATAACTGAATATCACGCAACAGTAAGGCGTATGATAAACTATTTTTTTAGGATATGCAGAGGTAAATATAAAAGCTTTGCTACAAAATACCTACACAGAGCATAATTCAATGAGCTCTGAAATAGAATGTAACGAAATAGCTTGAGTTGAGTTGACTTTGAGTTTAACGTCCCGTTCAGCAGCGAGGCTATATGAGACGTGGACCTACTGATTAACGTGGAATCCGAACCACATGAGCTCCCACCGGGAATCGAACCCGGGTCTCCCACGCCATGTAACGAAATAGCCTATGAGATTCAGTCTACAGAGCAATTGTTAGTTAAAGAATGGACACACATTATTTCGAGAATCGAGACAAGACGGGAAATGTTTACGATACTTTTCGTTTCGTCTCGATTCTCGTCTCCAAAGAGAGACGAAAATTTTGAGTTAACCTTGACCTGTCTCGAATGTAAAATGTTAATTCTCAATTTAATTTAATTGTTTTAGAAACGAGGTGAGAAAATCCTCTTCTCGTGAGCAACATTAAACCAAATGTCACGTTTCTGCTTGTAATGCTATGACCTGAGCGATAATTAGCTCCTAGCTTTTAATCTTCTACGAGATAATAATAACTATTATTAGTTTATTATTATTACTATTATTATTCCTGAAGATTTGATAGTTCAAGTATTGAAACATCCGAGTATTCAAATATCTGAATATAATAAAACTTATGTTATCGCTGATCAATCGCCATCAAAAATCCTAAAGTTAAAAAACAAAATACAACGTGCATTCGCACAAGCCCCTCGACCACTGAACCGCGATTGCTACGCGGTAAACGATTCGTTTTTAGTCTGGTTACGTTAGGTTTCTTTGTCTCCGCTTGCACACTTGTATGTTATATTTCTTCGATTCAAAATGTCTTTCGTATTTCTTTTATGAAGTCGGCAAAGTTTACATTAATAACTTGAGTTGTTCTTGTACCGTTGGTTCACAGGTTTGTTTTTTCTCGACACTAAACTACAAATATAACACATTGAATTCTCATACTCTCCATTTCTTTTAAAGCAGTCCCATTACCTGGTCAAAGATTTATTTCCGCCACGATTCATATTAACCAAAATAAATTTATTTTTCGGAAGCGGAACTTTCCCTTTCCGGATTCAGAAGAATTTCGGAACTCGGAAAGAATCCAGAATTTAGAAAATTCCGGAATTGAGAAAAACTCCGGATTTCGAAAAAATCCGGATTTTTTCGAATTCCGGAATGTTAACGAAATCAGAAATTTCTAAATTCCGGATTTTTCCGAATTCCGGATTATTCCAAAATCGGAATTTTCCGAATTCCGGGATTTGTCCGGCTTTACTTTCGGGAGTCCGAAAAGTAATAATTACGGAATTGGCTATCTCTAGTTTATACACAACCTTTCAGAACACTACGCTAGTAGCTGTCTACAAACAAACAAGTAATGCAAAGCATTTTGTATCCTGCAATACGTCATGTATTAAAATCCGACAGCAGTTTCAGTATCTAACCAGAAATTGCATGTATCTAGCTACTGGAAGCTGAGGTATGAAGAATTGTATTGTGTCTTATCTTTTTTTGTGTCTTATACAACCCTGCAAACCACTGAATATCTAAGCGTCTTTCGTTAAATCCAAGTTGTAGTACTCACAGTTACATCCATTTGTGTCTATATGATCGTGTTACTAAAGCTTACTATATTATAGCGTCAGTGCTCTCCCGCAAAGTTGTGATACGATCTACTACAGAATAAAGAACCAATTATCAATTTAACCAAGTTGTTGTATTACTACACATCCGCTTCCGCCTCTGTCAACACTGGTCGATCTCGTTGACGCGACATATTTGCTTTTTTATACCCCTTTCTTCTTTTACTGAACTAAACAGTAACTATTCTGAAATATACTACTGCGCATGCCTCGTAGATAAATATTTCTGATACCAATAGTTTCCGTTTTGTCCAAGGAATGTTCTTTTTCTCATTCCCAGCATGACCCTTTTATTACATTATATGAAGAGCATGTAGGTCTAAATACCTCATGTCTTACATAGAATGTAGGTTTAACTCTCCCAGCAAAGAAGAAACATGTGATCATAGTATACAACCCACAGAAGTGATTGCTGGCAATACAGTGGTCGTAATCCCTAACGACACAGGGAGTGAGCGGTGCCCTACCTGCTGGTCTAGTGGCTAGCACGTGCACTATTGGTGTATGGTGTCCCGGGTTCGATTCCCGGCGGGAGAGAATCTAGGATTTTTAACTGTTCTCGATGTTTCTGTGTTCGTGTCCCTGTCGTTATAAGTTATTAGAAAAAGCAAGTTAAACGAGTGAAGCAAGTAAAATTAGCAATAAGTAAGTTACTGAAACACGTTCGGTGAGTCAGTTAAAAAAAAAGAAAGTGGACAAAGCACTGGCTTTTCGCGCCGTCCATGCAAGTTCGAATCTATCTCGGCTTGATTTTTTATCCATTTGAGAGAAAGTATTGTTCCTTTTCGCTACAGGTTGTCGCTCACAGTTAAAGTAACTGACTATTCTTATTCTTTCTACGAATGATGGATCTTCTCTTTGGTTTCATGTCAAACATGCTCACGTAATGAAAAGATGCTGTCGATAATAATAATAATAATAATAATAATAATAATAATAATAATAATAATAATAATAATAATAATAATAATATGAAATATTAGTAGCTAACTCGTGTGTGTATTTCGACAACATAATTTTATACTATTATGTGGAAATAAGTAAGGCTCGCTGGCGTCCGCCCCCCGAATTTTTTCGATGCGCCTTATGGGTCCACGGTGTCCAACGTTGGTCCCATCCCACCACCTCCTGTTCTTTCGATATAAGTTATCGACATTTTGCATAAAGAGGGCTCTACCGTGGCACATGACTCCCCATGACAATGACTCTTCGTTCATTTTGCATTGAATTCGCTTATTTTTCTGAGTACTATGAGTGCATACTGTCCAACGTTGCTCCCATCACTATACAATTTCCCGTTCTCTCGATATAAATTGCTAATATTTTGTTTGTAAGCGAGATATGGCGTTACAATCATTACGCTTGAAGAAGAATTGAGGAAGATGTTGCCTTGCCACAAACAACACTTATTATTATTATTATTATTATTATTATTATTATTATTATTATTATTATTATTATTATTATTATTATTATTATTATTATTATTATTATTATTTACTTACCACTAATGTTGCCTACCTTTATTTGCATTGCAATGTGTTACTAAAAAGCAAATCAAATAACACTCCTCGCCATTCACACTCCCGAACTCGAAATACATGATTTACAGATCTCTGTGTTAGAGGAAAGCACATTTATTATATTATTCTTTCAAATACCACGTTTCACAAGTTACTTCACTTTCAATGTGTAATTCCATATCATCACTAATAATCATCTTGTTCCAATAGGAAATAACCCCCTCCTGCAAAAAAAAGCCTGACCGTAGCGAAAGGGCGTGAACCTTCTTTAGGCGATTAATCGGATCCCATATTTCAATAAAAGAGGATAAGTCCCTGCACACAAATTTTTCAGTAAAAGAGGAAAAGTTATTCAAACTTTCTGAATACCTATTTACGGGCGAAATTTGGTTCCCTTGGAACTTTTTAAGAGTTTGAAAGGCCGCCATTTTGAACATTTTCATCTGATTATTCTGGTTAATGAACTCAACAAGATATTTCAACAATTAATGTTTGTGCCAAGTTTCGTCTCAATCCACTGAAAATTAGGGTGGCTATGGCATTCACAAATAGCGTTATATATATGCAGATAGATAGATAAATAGACACACACATAGAGAGAGAGAGAGAAAGTGTTTTGCTCCCTTCTCGCACCTGTGGTGCGTCAGAGCTAAACCAGGCCCCTTTGCAGAACGTATTGACCAGCCTAACCTAAACACAAACCTCTTACTTGCTAACGTAGAAACGTGGTCGGGAGGTGTAAGGTATTTAGAAATTGTATTTTTAGTAACCATGAGTATGGTCCACTTCCATGTTTTTCTTTTTACTTTTTGCAGCTACTTCGGAACGTTCAATTTTTATTCTTCACTAATCGCAAATGGCGTTTATATTCAAAATAAGAGAAATTTTGGTGGCATTTGTTCGGATATTCTTCTCTTTCGAAATGAAGAAAAGAATAAAAGCAATACGCAAAGACAAAAAGTATTATCAATACTAAACATTACCAATAATAATTGCTACGAAAAACTAAATACGACCTCTTTTACCCTCTCATGAACTGTATGCATTATCATCAAAAATTTTTAAAAATGTCCTTGACGGGGATCCAAACTGGCGACCTTTGTATTTGTAATCCAGCACCTTAACCACTACACCAAGATCATGGCATGGCGAACTTTGAGTTGTCGGCGTATTTGTTGTATTTGTGTTTTATGTTTCCCACTTCGACAATTTTTACTCTTTTTTCTAAGTTTAACAGCTGTTTCTGGCTTTCTCTTTCAGTGTCGTCCTTTATTTACACTATGCACTATTCGTATTCAGAGCTTGTGCCCCTCTGCAATGTCTTATTCAGATTAAACTTTTCTTTTTGCCCCTAAGTAAATATTTGATTGATTTAATTCTCATACTCTCCACGGATGGAGCGCAGGAATGCCAGACTCGAAAAATAGGTGTACATTTACTTTCCTGACAGATAATACTTTACCTGGGATTGATGATAACCTAAATATTTCGAGAAATACATGCGCAATTAAAAAGCATGGAATACGTTACCAATATTTTAAAAAGGCTTAGCATAAAACAAAATTGCTTTCATTTACATGTTTATGCGACCGTTGTAAACCTTTATGATATGGAAAGGAAAGTGTTTGTGCTTTACAACAAGACACATCTTCCCTTGAATTGTAAAGATTAAGTAGACAAATATGTTCGTTAAATATCACGTGACACGGACAGCTTAAATAAAATCATTATTTCACGCTAGTACGAAAAGCACAAAAATGACTGAGATTTCACAGGAGAACAAATTTACAAAACTTGGATAAAGTACAAAGAAATTTAATTGATATACAGGGGTATTGTAAATGATATTCTCGATTTCACAGGTTAATAACTAACGTTTATTTACTCATAACACGGACGTCTCAGGAGTCGAGGACGAGGGGGACACGTCCCCCCAATATTTTTAAGTACAAAATATTCAATATGTTATTCTAATTTAATTATTTGCTAACGATAGAATAACATATAAATAATAATATTTTTTATTTGGAATATAATATTCAGGTTGTGAAACGATTATAACAGAATTCTTTATATAGCTCAGGGAATCCGTGAAGGTAGGCAGAAGGGTAAAAATGGAATCGAAGATAATAAGCAGGTTAGAATAGGGAGACCATTTAAATCAATTTCTTTGATGCCCCCCCCCCCCCCAAAAAAAAAATTACATGCCAGAGACGGCAGTGACTCACAATGACATGCAGCTTATGTTAAATGAGTGAAAACTCAAGAAGCTTTTTTTTTTGTTTATAAACACATGTGTATTATATTACTTGTCAAAGATGCTCAAGATGAGTGTCATTTGTTATTCAACATACATCAGTCTGATAGTCTAATTCTTGGCACACTCTTTCCTACATCCCAGGGTCAGTAGATCCACCTGCTTTTTAAATGCGTTCTCAAAGTTCAGTTAAATTCTTAGGGAAGTGTGATTGATACACTTGGATTTAACATGACCCTAAGTTCGTTGAACACTAACTACATTCCGTTTCACATGAAATTGGAGAGTAAAGAATGCTGTACTGTCTTCGTTTCCTGCTATTTTAATTTACTGTTACGCTAGCTGCGGAATGCGTAACTACACATCAGCTTTACCAGCCACATACTGTCTTCCCGCTTTTCTCGAAGAACTTGCTTATCGTGAGTCCCCTTGCCTATCACGACTTGGCAGATGAACAAAATGTAACTGATGTTTCACAGCATGTGCTCAAACTGCGCACTTTTCTTGGTCTGACTGTGAGCAATTCATGGTAAAAGATAAATACTGCATTCCTGATGACGTTCAGTTCAATTAGTGCTTCATCAATAACTTCATCAATAACCCTTTGACGAAAATTATCCAAACTGGTTGGCATTGTTTGGTTTACTCGGGCTTCTAGAAAACCCCAGAAAAAATGTTCTAGTGACGATAAATCAGGGTAACAGAGCACGAGCGGGACACTCAACCTCGCCTCTTCTGCCAATCCGTTGTTTAGGAAATTTCGTGTTAAGAAATTACCGCATTTTTATAATGTAATGTGGTCTTGCACCATCTTGCTGGAACCATCTGTGGGCAAAATTGTCTTCTACAGTACATTGATGGAACTACTTGATTTCGAAGCATCTCCTCACACAGTTAAAGAAATCAAATTGTCATTAATAAAAAGGGGAACAGTTATTTATTATTTAGCACTGCTTCTCGGATATTCAAGTTTTCAGGATTTAGAGTGTGTTGAAAGGACCAATGAGATTGCTGTCAAATCGAAACCTGCAATTATATCTGTTAATGTAACCAATTAGCTGGAACGTGGCTTCATCAGAAAATACAATGGTGGTGGTGGATCATCATTGATTTGTTTCGTCATATCTTCAGAAAATTCTACACGGTGATCAAAGACATCTTCATTCAGCTGATATATCAGATGAACTTTGTATGGGCGGAACTTTATATTCTTCAACATTCTTTTCGCAGACATATGACTAATCGCATGTTGTACAGCGGCTATATGAATGATAATGTGAGTATTTGCAACAAATGAGTGCAACATCAAGCTGTTTGTCGCCGATTTCGGTCGAGGAGGAATGTTAAACTCTTGTAGTTTCCGTTTCCTAGACGCGTCTTACGATGCACTCGACAGTAGATCTCGAAATGGGATTGTGTGGAACGCTAATTTTTTTTAGTTAAATTCTGCACATGGCCTTTCACGATTGTCCCATCCTTGCATCATCAGGAGCATTACAACCTTACTTTGAGAGCTCTAATGCAAACCAATTGAAATACATCTTGAGTGTTCAGAGATTTTTTGTAACAATGATTACTGCTGCCAATATCTAATAGCTTCTACGTTACTGGACCGTAATTTAAGACCAACGATAAGTATTTATAGAACATGCCATAGGGATGACACATACGTATATCTTCTGGTCAAATGTTATTTGTCCCACTAATTTTATAAAAGCACATTTGCTCTCTTCTCTACTGACTAATTGATCTATCGATCAACTTCACATATTCACATTTACTTTCACTTCTCAGATGGAATTACATGTAGTTACAAATCAAATCGTAATTATGCACATCTACATAACCATAACAACAAACTGATAGTTTCATTATATACTTTAATATATTCACCGATCAGCATTTACGTGCTCACTTTCACTTTTACCTCTCAGGTAAAATCACATGGTCTATATTCAAATCAAATCGTCACTATAATATCTACATAAACATGGCAAAAATGAATAACTTAATTGTCATTTTACACTGTGTCTGATTATTAATTGAAACATCATGTTCCAACGGAGAGCTGGCGTTAATAAACTTTTCATAGTGTCCACAATCTCACAGAAAAATCTTGGTTCTTGAAGAATATTATTACAAACATGTTCATAACTTTATTTATTTGCAAGTCTTAGGAACAATATCATACTTCATATTCAGTTCTTGAACCAGCTTTTCATTTATCAACCTCAGATGACGTACAATAATATTATTAAATTATTATTATTATTATTATTATTATTATTATTATTATTATTATTATTATTATTATTATTATTATTATTATTATTATTATTATTATTATTATTGCGATTTATGTAAGGAGGATAACGAAAAAATTACTTAAAGTAAAACTTGCCTATTTTTGGTAGCAGAATCCAAATCAGCCGTAAGGTAGACGGTTTGTATTTGAAATTTTGGGAAGATAAAGGCAACTTCATTTTGTTAGTTGAATAGATTTTTTAAAATTATTGGACAAGTATTAAAATTGCAAAGTATTTCTCGAGGTATCATCAGCCTCAGGTGACGTACGTGCATCGGTGCATACGATCATATTCATTTTTTTGCGATTACAGAGCCATCTAGCAGAATAACGAAAAAGTGCTTCAAGTAAAATTTACTTATTTTCAATCACAGAATTAGAATCTGCAATAAAAATAGGGTGTTTCCATTTCAAATTTTCAAGTTGTTCAATGAGGCCCAACGATGGGACCCCTAGAGCACTTGTTCACAGAATTTTATAGGCCCCTGACATGAGTAGTTTGTTGTGTAACGAGATTTGTCACAATTTTTGTCATTTCGGAAATATTACAGGTCGCAAAGTTAGGGGACGTCCGCGTCGCAAGGATGATATTCATTCTTTATGCGATTAAAGCGCCATCTAGTAGAACGAAAAATTTCTTCAAGTAAAAGTTGTTCAATTTTAATAGCAGAATCAGAATCTGCAATAAAAATAAGGAGTTTCCATTTAAAATTTTCAAGTTAACCCTTGGGGCTGTTTGATAGGACCCCTGGGGGCCGTTGTTGTTCACAGGGTTTTATAGGCCCCTGACATGAGTACGTTCTTGCGTAACTAGATTTATTATTATTATTATTATTATTATTATTATTATTATTATTATTATTATTATTATTATTTTGTCATTTCGGAAATATTTCAAACTGCAAAGCTAGGGGACGTCGGTAAGATGATATTCATTTTCTTGCGATTACAGAGCCATCTAGTAGAATAACGAAAAAGTGCTTCAAGTAAAAGTTGCTTAGTTTTGGTCGCAGAATCCGAATCTGCAATAAAAATAGGGTGTTTCTATTTGAAATTTTCAAGTTGGCCCCTGGGGCCCTATGATGGGAACCCTGGGGGCACTTGTTGTTCACATAATTTTATAGGCGCATAATATAGGTGCGTTCTGGCGTAATCAGATTTGTTACATTTTTTTCATTTCAGAAATATTCCAGATCGCAAAGCTAGGGAACATCGGTTCGATGATATTCATTTTTTTATAACAGCGCCATCTAGAAAGATAACGAAAAAGTACTTCCAGCAAAGGTTGCTTATTTTTGGTCACAGAATCCGAATCAGCAATAAAAATAAGGGGTTTCTATTTAAAATTTTAAAATTGCCCCACCTCCACTGTTTCATAGAAAAAATGGTGCCATATAATTTTTGCCGTTGCGTATTGGTTTCCTTCCCGTGAAGTTAAGAAAGGTACAAGAAGTGAGTTTTAATTGCCATGGAAAATGACCCAAAAATTAACCTGTTGGAGCACAACAAATCCAGCGTACTATCAATTCAGGGATATAGAAGCAAAACCTTACAAAATTCAAAAATGGATTTAGCAAGTTTTGTTTCTATACACCCTTCTTACAAGGGCTCGATATGTTAGTCAGCCGCTTTTAAACTAATTGAGAGAACATTTCGCAAAAAAGGAGTACATATTTCACAAGGTATTCTTTAATTGCACAAAAATTGACAGTTCCTAGAACGTATTTTCTTCTTTCTCAAGTAAGGAATATTGATTAAAAAGAGCGTAATAAGAAACCACTTCTACTTTTTCCATTGTTTTGTAGTGTAATTTATGAGTGAAGTGTTGTGTTTAGGGGTGTACGAGTGTATATACAATTAAATTTAGTGAATTCAACATAATTCTAGGTTTTAGGATTATTTTGTATAATTTGAGTGGGAGTGATTCTAAGTATTGTTGTGTTTTGATGTGTACCAAGAAAGTGAAAACTACACCTAATGCAAACGAACATGTTTCGGGAAGCTGCAAAAGCAAATATTTCTTTAAATGTCGTAGCATATGCTTGTATAATAGTATTTAACGTCTTTCATTTTCTAACAGTAATAACATACTTTTAATAGCATGTGTGGAATTAAAAATTTAGTTGTTCATTAATCCCCAGTGTCAATATAACTTATACAAAACAAGACTCGTTATTCATTACTATGTTTTATATTTACCTTTCTATTTATTTGTTTTGTAAATTTGTTATTAAATAATCTGATTACACAATTTTCCAGACAGAATTTTAAGATGTTCATGAGCACGGAATCAAATTTCTTCTAACACCTTCGATGTTTAAGATTACAAAAGGGTAGTACCTATTTGCGTTCCTCTTGTAAATTTACTTACTAAAATATGAAATACGATACACGATATTTTAACTGAAAAAGATACTATCCTATTAGTTATACAACCTTAGTAGACCTGTCTAGATTTATACACAACAATAGAACCGCAGGTGCTCTAATTAAATTGGTACTTAACGACTTTTATGTCTGTCGGGAGGGTTGGGAGGGTTCTCGGGAGGGTCCCTGGAAAAGGTTGAGTGTTGGGAGGGATGGTGTAGTTTCTAGAAAAAGTTAAATGACCTGTATCCCGTGGTTTTTTATTCTTTCGTTTCTGTAGCAAACTCGGGGTATGTGTTAGATCGTATCTTTTTTATTCTTTCGTTTTATTAAAGAAAACTCAGAAAAATTATATTCCGAAAATTAAGTACGCGTAGAACAGCTATACTGTGATCAAATTAATTTAATTGGATCGTTTTCGTTAAAGAAAACTCAGCGTATGTGTTGGAACACATGCTAAAGCATACTCGTTGTTAAATTTGATTGTGATCATATTAAAGATGAGGAGGGAATAAACTTTATTCATTCTTAATTCTTCGGACTTCCTAATTCGACCGATCGTATGCATAGCATATTCGCTGTTCCTTGTAAAAGTTTGTGTGCGGAGTACATATAAAGAGCGTGGTTCTCGTACGCCTTTCACTGGTGAACTCAAAACATGAATGGAAGTTTTCGCGAGATTTTTGGAAACTGGTTGGGCGGGATTGAATGTTGGCGTTGTCGGGTAATGATCTCACAGGTACGAGTTAAAACATGAAGACAAATACAAAAGAAAACTGGCGCCGTGTCGGGTAGACATCACAGAATGCCGACAGAGTAATAAAAACAAGATTGGCGCTGCGGTAGGTGAACACAAGTCATTGTCGGCGGAGAATACAAAGAAGATCAAGGTTGCGGTAGGTGATCATGTTGAAACATGCAACTGTGCTGATTGGCAATAGAAAAAAGTTTGTCGCCGCATATGGTGAACATGTGATTACCTTGTGGGTATGACAATACTTTAAATATGGACTATAGCGGGAAATTAGATAGAGACATCATGCATCTCTTTGAGAAAGAGGAACCCTACGAGGTTAACACTGAAGCAATATCTGATGCTGAAACAGAAATATGCGAATCACCGTCAGATGAAGAATATGATTTTGATGCAATAGAATCACCAGTGCTAACAACAGTTTCACCAACCCCACCGTCATCTCCAGTTGTATTATCAAGAACATTGCGATTTTGGGGTTTAGATTGTTGTTGTAATAGTCAAAAGTGGACCGTGAATGTATAAAGAAGGCTATTGAAAAATGGGATTTCAACGATACATTAATATGCTACGGGTGTAGAGAAGGATCCCTTCATGATTCTGCTCATGATTGTATGAATGTGCACTAAAGTCATTGGAAATCCGTGCTTGGAGTATTATAGCAAGTCATAGTGCTGAAGAACTTGTGTTTTACTTGTATGCAAACACGCATATTATTGGAGTATTAACAAGAGAAAAATTCTATGAAACGTATGCGGAATTATTAAGTGATAGAGACTACCTTCCGGAATTACTGGAATTTTCATAAGAAAAGACAGACGGAAAGCGGACATTCCAGATTTAAAAGAATGTATTTGAATAGAGCTAGTGTTTCATGTGTATTATATAGTGAGGAAAACATTAATTTGAATTGTGTATTAACAAATGTAAAAGTACACTTACGTAACAATAATCCAATTGAGTCCATGGAATGCAAGTTAAATCTTCCTCATTCTTGAATCATCTTCATAATACAGGAACATTTGCAACGAAGTACTTATCTCTTGGTAAAACTCTTAGTGAACTTTCCGAAGTTCTTGATCGAGAATATAGTGAAATCTCATTTGTATGGTTTATGCGTAAAATTTGTGATCTTTTAAAAAATACAGTATTTGTTGGACAGATTATTCCGTTTTTCATTCATTACATAATTAAAATTTCACCATGTGTAAATCAGTATATTATCGATATTCAAGGTTTTAAAATGTCTGATAACGAATTTATCATTTGTGAGTTTTCTTTAACTGCATGCGATGAATCAGTAAATTTCCATTCCTTGGTAAAATCACCAATAGATTATAATTTACTATCACTAGGTTGTCAAAAACAAATTGAGTGGTTAAATTTAAACTTACATGGAATGGAATAGCAAAACTGGATATACTGTATCAAGCATACGAAATCTTGTATATCAATCATGTTCAAAGAATTCAACCTTTTATTGTAATTGTTTAGATTAAAACAACATTTGGATTTGATAATGTCATTGATTTAGAAACAAAACATTGTTATTCATTAAGTGAATTATGTGGAAACACATTTAATGAACATTGTACTTTTCACACAAATATTGTAAAGAAATCAGGATGTGCATATGTTAATGCTCAACAGTTGAATCTCGACAGGTGGAAATATGAAAGATCAACAGCATTAACTAATGCATTATCAAGATTGTAATGTTTGTTCTTAGGAATTGTAAATAAAATGCAGGGATGTAAGTTTAAAAAATATTGGAAAATTTAAAAATGTATATATTTGATAATAAAAATGTATATATGATAAAAATTGTAAATATATAATAAAAATAAAAAATATTTGTTTTATTTAAAAAATGTTTAGATGTTTATAAACGATAACATCATTCTGTTTCAAATTTTTCTTGTTAAACATTTTTAAGTACTTTTGAAATGGATGAGTGTCAATAATATGATGGAAAAGAATAAAACAAAATATCCGCAGAACACAGAATTTTCATGTTGATATTGATGATTATTTGTAAAATACATTTTAATATTTTTTGATAAAAAGTTTTTTTATTTCCTTGGGAATGTCCATAGCAAGACTGTCAAAGTAGTAGCAATGCTTTATCTCATCGATGTACACTGCAACCCAATGCGAACCAGCAGAATCAGATGTATCAAGATTAATCACAAGTGCAGCAGAAGGTTCTACCCTTACAGGATGTCTGTGAATAGGGTAAATTCCAGTAACACTTGCACCAGTGACTTTATCACTTAGTAACACTTTTCACAATTTGTCACTATTCATGATGAAGATTATTATTTCTAATCATAGCAGGTATGTAACTATCATTGTGATTCACATGTAACACATAATCATACACTTTCTCATATTCACTATACAGTAATGCTTCATGAACACTGCACCTATATTGTCCGAAACATTGTTTATTATATGCACACCGATGAACGTGAAAACTTAAAGCAGTATACTTTGGACACTTTATTTCTTCTAAATTTGTTACTTCTTTTTAAAGATTTTCTTGAAGACAACACTTTCTAGTTATTCCGTATGTGTATATGGTTGTAGTATTTGAACAATATATTTGAAGTATTTCCTTAAGATGTGAATATCCTATATCACCTTCGTACCAGGTAATGCCATACACATTCCGGCGGGAGCTCATGTGGTTCGGATTCCACGTTAATCAGTAGGTCCACGCCTCATATAGCCTCGCTGCTGAACGGGACGTAAAACTCAAAATCAACTCAACTCAACTCAATGCCATACACATTCTCACCTAGATATTTGTTTGTAGTTATGATTGGCTCAGCTAACTTATTTAAAGGAAATGGTGGTTTAAAAATCCAATTTTGTGAAAGGGAACGTCAGGATTTACAATAAATAGTTCCTTTACAATAAACTCATTTTCGTTATCGTGGTACGCCGAGAAGTGTACAACAACCCTCACCGTACTCAAATCAATGAATTAGAAGGTGTTATCAGTATAAATATTTCTATCTTTGTCTACTTGTGCTAACGAATCGAATTTTGCATACACAATATATGTAACAGTTAAAGTCTCTGAAAATGATACCTTTAAATTTACAGGGGAATCACGTACTACATCCCACGCGTTTTCATCTATAGTTCTTGTTGGAGATAGAATAAAAGCATTCAGAGCATATCCGTTTAGATCTCATCAAAAGTAACAGTATGTGAATAGTTTTGATAATATATACCAGTACCTGAAATCAAAGTATAGTATCTTAGAAGGTAAAAATCGTTATTAAAATCAGGGCTGAGGGGGGTTGGGAGTTAATGATTTTGAGCCGACTTCTAGTTTGTTAACGTTGAAGTTTAGAAATTCAAAGATATTAAGATGTAATTTGCCATTGAAGGCTGTGTTGGAGATGAAACCAATAACCAGGCCTTTATGAACATTACCAAAGAAGAGATTATCAATGTTGTAAGACTTGACTTGTGCAGGTATAGTATAAGATCTTGTCTTCAATCTCGTCAGAGGTAACTTGGCCATTTCCGAACAAATTCGGGTATTTATTTGCATACCTAATTCTGCAGCTACATCAATACGTCGTACATGAAAAATAACTTCCTCAAGTGCAACTTTTTAACTTGTATTCTCAGGAGACATTAAGCAAAAACTATCTTTACTGTGGTGTAATTTTACACGCAAACTTACTTTGTTAGGAAGCATACGATCTAAACTTACAATATCAGTATGAAGACGTCCATATATTTCAAAAGATTTACTATTTTTCACCTTATTAGCACGTTTCTCAAAATCAGCAATTTAGTATCTAATTTATTAAAATGTTTTGCAGTATCTTTATGCCACATGGCACATGTTAAATGCGTTTGAGAAGCATCATAAGAATAATTTAATAATGTTTCAATGTATGAACGATAAAGATTAGATTAATGAAGAACTAATTCATTTATCATTTAACGAAATATCAATTTGACTAAATAAGAAATGTAAGAAATTATTTACTGGAGCAACAGTATCATCTTAAGTTAAAGTTGTACAATCAGCTTTTGTAATTTTACAACGTACCTAAAGATATAGATATGCAAGATGAATAAATTCCCCTGTTTCTCCCGGAATAACAAACTCAATCGGTCCTTCTGATGTTAATGTAGAAATAGGACGCATTTGTAGTTGCTTCAATAGTAGTTTGTGTCATTGGTATAGAAAAGAAATCAAATTCATTGGTACAACATTCAAAACTATTTGAATTTAAGAGCGCTTTTATGAAAAGATGTCTATATGTTTACGTTTTGTTGGTGGTCCTAACTTTACAATTCAAGGAGCCTTCCTCTTGCGTGACGTCTCTTGCCGTTACCAGTCAGCAACTGCCCTACTGTATTCATGGCTTTTGTCTTTAAACAATCACCAGCTTCTCTTCCACGCGCACGAACAGATTCTTTATATGGACGATTTTCTAATACATCACCCGCAACTTGCAAACCAGTTTGTAATGCCTGACGTCCTATGCCGTTTTTGCACCTTGTTTAAGAAATGGCAAAATAAAATAATCCTTTAAAGAAACTACTTTTCCATGTCCCCTTTGATATACAGGTCCTGAAGGATATGGTATTCCACGTCCACGATGATAAGTAACACGTCTTGCTCTCATATTTACTATTATTATTATTTAACAGATGAGGGAGAGCGTTTAAAATGTAGTGTTACAGTCAGTGCCCCAGAAACAAATGGCAAATTTCGCCCTGCATGATCTTTTAATAGTATTTCAATTGTGTTAAAACAAAATTTGCAAGTGGCAGATAATGAATATCTTCAAAAGTAATTGTTTGAACTTTTCCGTATTTGATATCAGAGATTGTTGCTATATGTAATAATGGTGCTTTTGTATCACCTAAAAATTGATATTTTATAATATCTGTATAAATAAATATTTGATGTGGATATCCCATATCTACGTATGGTTGTTTGAATTAACGAGAATCTTTAACAATATCTGATTTTCCAGAAAAACCTAATTGTAAAGCTAATGTAGGCGACAACGTTACTGATTGTATACGTTCATCACATTCAACATGTACAATATTTGAAAAACTAAATCTTATAAAAGTTGATATTGCCTTTAATTCTTCTAGTAAGTAATGAATGGATTTATAATATCCAAAAATAATTTTACTTTTCATAGGAACTGCATTTTCAAATTTGTACCATATAACATTTTCACCTTCGGTAAGATTATAACATGTTAGTGGAATATCTACTTCACTTAATCCTACTCGCCAATCGCATTCCGATAAACGAATATTATTTTTAATTGATTAATAAAACCTGTTGGACTATTTGGAAGATATACATCTGCACTAGCATTTGAAACTAATGTAATGTAAAAACTATCATCAGTATTTTCAGACATTATTTTCGATTAAAGTGAAGTGTTAGGTTTGAAGTTCCGAAACGAAATGGTAATTTTAACCCCAGTTCATCTTTTAAGTTTACTTCTATCGTATCAAAATATTTGTTCTCAACTTTGACATAATGCGGTATGTGAAACAAAAGATTTTACATGACAGTGTTGTGCATTATATACAGTAAGTTTTCGAACTAATGGTCCTAAATTTTGTTGTTCTTTTCCAATATCAATGCAAACATTAATTGTATTGGGAATATTATAATTAAAATCACATGGAAATTTTTACATGCTAATATTAAATCAACATTTCTAACTTTTGTGTATACAACATTTTTAATATCAAGCGTATTTTCATTAATAAATCAAATAATATGTTGTAATCCTGGTGTATTAGCAATCATACATTGATCTTTTAATTTTAAGGAATGTTTAATAGCAATTTGATTTTTATTTTGTAAATGGTATAACATACAAATATTTTCAGGATATAACTGTAGAGTAGATTCAATTGATGAATAATATCCTGTTGTTATTCGAACATGGTGGTGTTCCACTTCATCATCGATAACAGTAGTAATTATAATTTCTTCATTTTCACCAAGATTATAAAAACTCCACGGAATATTAATTTGTGTTAATGTAACACCCAATTCCCCGTTATTTAAATCAATAGGTTGTGCTAATTTAACTCGAAAGGATGATGTAGTATTATTATCGAAAAGATTACTATTTGCTTTTGAAGGAAGAATAACGTAAAAGGCGTGTGTAAAGTTCGAATTCATTTTGCAGACTGAATAGAATGTGATGAAATCCACGAATTCATACTTGACGTATATCCCAACCATTTTACATCCATCCATCCATTTTTACGTTTCAACACTTTTTCAATGAGATATGTTTTCTTTGAGTTCATAAATACTCTATGTAATTCTTGTGCATCAAATATTCCTTTAGTTTCTTCACCATTCCAATGTTTTAATTTATAATTGACTGGATCATATTTAATACATTTATCAACAATAAATATTTATTGTGACCATTTCGGTAAATATCCTTTTTCTATACATGTTCATACTTACTAACACGAACATAATCACTCGGACTGAATTTACATGTTATATTCTTTTTATTCTTTTTCCGTATAACGTTTCCCACGCTTGATTGACATCGAAATCATTTACTTGTGCAGGTATCATTTTAATACTTCAATGGTATGAGTGATAATAATTTTTCACAGTTTGATCTAATACATTTATATAACGATAAGTATTCTTTGCAGTAAAATATCGATACAATCTTTCTTTTAATGTACGTATAAAACGTTCTGCTAATGCACATTTTATTTCGGAATGAACACTATAATGATTAATTTCACATTCTTTAAACAATTCTTTTACATGACGATTATGAATTTCACCACCTAAATTTGTTGGACGTTAAACACGGGCAACTTGAAAATTTTTAAAATTTTTGTTATTGCTTTTACCATTTCAGGACCATGCTTTGGTTTTAACGGAACACAATATGCATAACGTGAAAAAATATCAATACAACATAATATATATTTTTATTATTATTATTATTATACTTTGCAATATTTTGCTAATCTGCTAAATCCATTTGTTATGTTTCATTTGATGCACTAATAATTTCTACGTTGAAAAGCTTTAAAAGCTGGTGCATGTTATATATATGCATCTTGAGAAGCTAACCATTTTTGAGTTTTCCTTTTAGATAACTTTGTTTGCGTTGCAATGTTTGTAACCTTGATAAAGAATCAGGATTTAAGTAATCATAATATATTTTTTTATAATTTTGTCATTTTACATACTATATCCTTTCCAATGTTTAAATAAATTAGCTACTACTGCAGGACTAGGTGATTTTCTTACTTCACGAATACGTTTATACTACTATCACTACTATTCACTTTTGATGCTGGTGTGCTAACAGGGGTACAAATAAATTCTTTAGGAACATTAAGATCTTATAATAAATTTTTAAATTCACCAATACCTATAGAATTTCTTGAATATTTTCTTGTACGAACATCATTTACTAAATCTATAATATTAGAACCTGGTTTTGTTTCTCCATGAATACGTACTATACGAGACTTATTCCACTGAATTTTATCAGTACTTGTCAGCTGTTTTAATAACAGATCTGTTTTTCTACGAAGTGGTTTCGGTACTGATTGTAAAATGTGTGATACAAGTGGTAAAATAGAAGTATTGTTATCTTGTTTTGGAAGTTTATGATGATGAGAATGTTTCTTCTTTTTCTTCTTCTTCTTCTTGAATGACAGGTAAATTAACAGATTTATGTGAAGATGAAGTATACTGTAAATAACGATGCAAAGCTTGTTAATATAATTTCCACTTTTGTTTTACACTAAAATCACGACGTTTTGAAATTTTATTCATTTCTTTATCTAAACGTGACTGATGTGAATCTATGGGATTAAGATTCGATTGAATTTCATGTACAGCATTTTTAGGAACCAAAATCATTTTACGTAATTCTGACATATTTAACGACTAAAAATACTGCTTCCTACTGCTGGAAGAAGTGGTTCTAAGATTAATGGTTACTACCTTTTTGCAGTAACAACTTCTTTTTCTGCAATGCAGTACGCTGCTGAGATAGAGCAGGTAAGATCTTTTTATGTCTACGTAAACATTGCTTCTGACGAGAATTTAGAGGTATGTTTCCTTTTATTGTGTTTTTAGCTACTTGAGATATTGTTCTTATTAAATCCCCTGAAGCATTTAGTAAAATTTGTTTTCGTTTTGTATTCTTGTAATCTGTCTTGCTAAATGTTGTATTTGTAATTTATCACGTGGAATTTTAAATGCTATAATATAATGTGCAATAAAACTAATATTACGTGCATGTTTTCCTTTTGGAAATTAATTTTGTATAATAAATATTACAGTCAACTTTTTATGATTTTCATCTGGTGTAAATAAATTAGCAACATCACCATTAGCTTCTCACATTAAATCATCAAGTATTAGTAATGAATTTTTTTAATTTCAAAATTATTCATTTCAAGTATTTTCTCTACGAAACGTATTTTTATATTTGCATCTAATTTTGGTATTACTGCACCATAATACCAAACAATATCATTAAACTTTATACGAAACATTTGATCACGTTCATTAAGTAAACGATTTGCAAAACAAGTTTTATTAGTCCTTGAAGGACCAGGTATTAAAATAGTAGAATGATGTTGAAATTTGAACATATTGTCGTCAAATGAATTCATACAATAAAGACTGCTTTACATACACACACACTCACACATTGAACATCGAGCTTCCAAAGGAAGGGACCCAAAAATTACTGGGATATAAGGGTATTAAACCTTGAAATCACTAGTTTAAATATTGAGTTTGAACAACAAAGGAAAATATAAATAAGATGAGCTTCTATAAGAACTTTACCAACTAAAATTGCACAGAAAAGGATGCAATAAAATCAGAATAAATTAAAAAAATAATTAAGGAATACATTAAAAATAAATTTAAAAAATAAATCAAATTTTAATATTTTCACAATCGACGGTTGTTCGGAGGTTCACAACACGAAAGGGACATACATACAGGTCACTTTCACTCATTCGTGGGCCTATAACCGTAAGGTAGACTTGCACGTTTTCGTATTGGTTCATCGTTAGTCACGTCAAGTTTGTCAATACGTTTTCTTTTTGGTTGACCTCACGGTGTGTCTTTGTCTCTCTATAGCTAAAGATACACAACCCTAGTGTACGCATGATGCTATTTGGGTTTTCTATTACTGTGGACTCTAATTTTCCAGACAATAATTTATAGAAACTCTCAAAATTAATTTTCTGGAAGGTCCTATCATTTAGTGTTATTCTCCTAATTTTGAATATATTCCGAACATCCCCTTGGACATTTGTTTGCCTCATTGCGTAATTTTTGGCGCCTAAACCGATCAGGTTGTAAACTCCCAACTTTCTAGAATTTCATTTGTCAGATCACCCAAATATTTTCCGAGTGGTAACAAGGGTTCCTCATCTTTTTTGTGTAAGTACATGATGCTGTCAGTGTCACAGTTGATTGCTCTGTCAGGTCCTACAGTCGTCAGTAATTCGTAAAGTCTAAAACTAGCTCACGAAGTAATAAATGCAGCAAGTATCACGTTGGAAAACTCTAACGGGACGATGTATCTGTACGTGAGAATGAGATGGTCATCATCAATTGGCACCACACTTTGAATTCCATACGTTGCCGTAGTTAAATACATAAGAAACGCGACCTCATCAATAACGATTACATTATGTGACATATCTGTGCGTTGCCCCCACTTTCCATACAATGAATAGAGGTATAGTTTCGCACATTGCCTCAATCCCGGTTTGATCCTAATGTTATCATAATTTAATCGTGTGCCTTCATAAGCATAATATTCATCGATATATTTTCGTTTGTCTTCTGCAGTGGTATAGTAAGCAGGAAAACGAGAGGCTTCCTGCTTCATCTGAAGGTAGGAATTCATATAGGACCCCTACAGCCAACCTGAATTCCCCTATTCAGGATCTAAGAGATCAAATTTATATATCTCATGTATATCGATTATTTGGAACCTTTTTGAAGAGCAAGGTGTAACTCTGGAGTAAAAATGTTCCTGTGAGAACACACTCAGAGTCACTATGGGTACAATCATTAGTATTTTCTTCTTCCATGCACGTGCGGCAAAGACCGAAAAGTGATCGACCTCCCGCAAGGTATGGTAAGATCGGAAAATAGAGGTCTTTCGGATGCATGATGGTTCATTTTACTACAACGTGTTTACTTCCCACGTCTAGAAAGTCCGGCCCCGTATGAATCTTAGGTTGTTTAACCGGCATAGGATTGCATGCCATCACCCATGCATAGGCTTGTTACATCGCGATAGGCAATTCGCTCATCACTCGCACAATTGACGTAGTAACGAAAGACATTTGTGCGTCCACCGTTGTAACAGTTCTTAGGAATAAGAAAATCAAGCAGATTAGTACAACGTTCTTGAACAAATTTTTGTACTACCTTGTCCGTCTTTACCTTATTGTCTCAAGAACATTTCCATAATTCGTATAGATTTACATCTATACTTTTCAGGTACCTACGGTGCCGCATGGTTTGCTCATATCTTTTCTCCATCGTATTGTACGAGTTTTGAGCGTCGTGCAGTACAGCGTCACGGTTAAAAGATAACAAAGCCTACAAGTATGGAAATAGCACTTGTAAAAGTCGAATGCAGCATTGAGTCCGTCGTGCCATCCATCGACCTTGTACTTACTAATATACTTTTACCCACCTCTCCTAGCATGCTGGATTTCTATCCCTAATTGGTCTTCCATATACATAAGCCATGGCATAGCTTTCGTACTATACTTTGTCTTATGCTGAAAACCCCTTGCGGGAATGATGGGAATGGTATTCTCCGGTAAGTGCAACGTACGATATATCTGCATCGCATGACTTGCAATGGTGGATGATGTGATGAAACATTGCAAACCCTCCGGTTTCTCTTCGATGATATCGCTAAATTTGATGACCGCTTCTGTTAGAGTTCTAACGTCCTTCTCACAATAAGCCAGTATATCCTTGTGCAGGTTAAAATCCTCGCCACTTACCGCACGTTCTTGGTGGCAGGCTTCCAGTTGTTTTCTTCCTTTCGTGCTTTGCGCCTCAGGGTTATAGTACTCAAGCGGAGCGTAGACCGACATAATTTTGATTTTTTCAGCATTAAACTAATATGGGAAGTCTCCCTTCTTTAAATTTTGACTAAGGCCTAAAGTTTTCTGTAATTTGGATAATTTCGCGGCAAGGAAGAGGAAAGCAAAACGGAAGAAGATACGATTACCTATGCTGATATTAAACATCTTCTGACCCTGGATATGAACACTAGGTACAATATGCTGGTCTTCTATTAGAGTTCTAAGAGAGAAGAGACCATCGTAGCGACTACCATTATGGTCGATAGCTACTATCTTCTAAAAGACAGGACACACTACTAACACGTGGTTAATAAAATCCGTCATTATCTTAAAAGAAAACGAACGATTTCCATTATTGTCACCGCAAGTTTTTCAAGGCTCATTCTTATACAGGTGTGACAACCGTGACGACAGCAATCCAGTACACCTTAGTGTTCCCTTTCACCGCTTTCATTCGGTGCCTTCAACATCGTCTCCACATCATAGGTGATGTACATAAACCTTTTCGTATGAACAGGTCGCTGTCTCTGAACAAAACACGTGTGGTTTGTATCAACATATACACGGCATATTGAACAAAAATGTTCACCACACATGTGATCAGATTTCCCCCTCTTATCAAAGTTGACACCACAATCAATGCAGAGCTTTACATTATCACATACAGATCTAGCCGCTTTATTACGCTTCACATGTTTCTCAAAACGCACACCATCAGCAAACTCTCTATTGCATTCATTGCATTTAATTTTGTTAGCGGTATAATCACTTCGTGAGTAAGTTTGAAAAAATTACATCGAGTTTTACACATGTGTTTACGTGTCTTTTCATCATAAGCTTCGAACAATAATAGCAACAATTTCGTGCCTTGAGGAAAATTCTAATATTCCGAATGGGTTCGAAATGTCCAATAGTGTTACCTCTTTGATATAGGATAAATATCTTATTATCTGTAGGTTCTCCCGGGTAACGTACTATATATTCCCGGTTATTCTTTTCATGGTTCTCATAATCCACGATTTAGTACTTCCCCTTCATATATGATTGGAAAGTGTCAAGATCGGAAAAGTCACAACCTCCCTTACTATGAACGTTAACCCCTGCCATCTCGCAGAGAACTTCTGCTTTAAGAAGCCATGTTTCCTAGTCTCTTGTTCTTATTAACACTAAGTTTGTCTGCTTGTTGTATGCTTTGTTATCCAATATACAATGGCCAGAAGCAGACAAAAAATATCCTTATTTTGAATTCGAATTAATCGCTTTTCCAAATAGTCTTGGTATTTCGAATATTTGTCAACGGCATTCGTTGCATTTCTTCCTTGGCCATGTATGCTGTCAGCTATAGGTAATGGAAACAGTGCTTCTTTCTCCAAAGTAACACCTCATTCGAATTTAGTACACGTTTGATTGAAGTGAGGACTGTCCTAGCAGAGAAATTGCCCTTTCTTCTCTACGGGACATACACTGGTTTGTTGTTGGTACTATTGCTACTGTCTATGCATAGTTCAATGTAGTCCGAGGGGCGTGCATTGGAGATCACATGTTTCATCGCAAAATCAATTAAACTTTCGATATAGGCCTGTGAGTTATTAATATTCCTTTCATGGCCCGTAATATGAAACTTACGAAACCATTGTAATCTTTCTCTTACAACTTCGAAGTTACTATTTTTTGTACCCGCCACTATTATTATCACTACTAGTACTACCACTATTAGCAAAACTAGTAGGACCACTTGTACTATTATTGTTCATGTTGCCATGTCCAACCATTGCTGCAACACTGGCATATGACGGACCAGGCTGAGGAGAGAATGACATTTAGTTCCCATAGTCATAATTATTCTGTACAGATTGTTGTGGTGGATTGTATACAGGATTTTCTCCCTGGACTTGTTTTGTGGGTATAACCAAAGCGTCGGCCTCATTTTGAACTAAACCCCTCATTTCTTCAACTGGTATTTCAGCAGAATTTTGTGTGCCAACCCCATCTACTTCATCTAAGAACACTAAATCTCCATTGGTTAATTGCTGTAAATTATTATGATTCAAGTTATGATTTTCTTGAGCGGGCATGACTATGGTATTATTTTCTGATGGGATTAAGGAAGGTTTCGGAAGAAACCGCGTGCCGAAATAGAAAAGTCAGAGTCAGATAACTCTGCATCTTTTATCCTATCCACCTGACCTTCCCCACAAGATAATAATTACATAAGTTTATGCTGAGCCTGCACATAACTATCATCAGTACTGAAAAACCAATACACAAACAAATCTAGAATGTCACCACTGGATACACAGTGCTGGAGAAGCAGTGTATCATTACATTCAAAGGCACGAAGGTCGCGTAGGAGTGCATCGCATCTCTCCGACCCCCGATGTCGCAAGCGCTGTAATTCCATTATGGCATTCCAGGTACTGAAGACCCTCGGGTAGTCGTTAAAACTGCGCACCAATTTCTGCAAGTAGATCTCGTCGACCATGGTGATTTCCTCGGGCGGGCAGAAGAAATCCATCTGAAAGAAATAAAGCAATGAAAATCTATTTTAAGTTATCAAATTCCTTTTAATATATCACTTTAATATAAAAGAGAGAGACCATTCATTAATTTTCAACCTATAGTTAAATTATAATGATATGTAAAACAAAAAGCAATCACTTATTTTCAAGCTATAGTTAAATAATATGTAAATAGAAAGCAATGTGTTTAATTTATGAAACCCATCTGAATTCTCCCCTCGTAGTGGTGCCGAAAAAGCTAGATAGCACCGGGAACAGGAATATAGAATTTGTTTGGATATTTTTAGAGTTAATTCACTCACTGTTGGAAATGCGTATACGTTACCTAATATTTCCGAAATTTTAGATCAACAAGGAAAAGCAAAATTTATTCATTCGGGATATTCGGGATATTATGCAGTAAAAGTATGTGAGGAGGATCGCCATAAAACAGCATTCACGGCAAATGATCAACATTGGGAATACATTCGTATGTCTTTTGGTTTAAAGGGGGCTCCTGCAACCTTTGCTCGAATAACGCAAGTAGTTTTAAGTGGAATAATTGGAATAAAATGCTTAGCATTCTTGGACGATATAATCATTTACGCACCCACTCTAAGGTCCCATAACGAGAGATTAATTGAAGTTTTGAAAAGATTACGTGAGCATAACCTCCAGTTGCAACCAGCAAAGTGCGAGTTTTTACGAAAAGAAATGGTTTACCTTTTGCATATTATCTCAGAAACTGGAGTACGCCCAGATCCGCGATTAGTTGGAAAAGTACTAAGCTATCCCGTACCAAAGACTGTCAAAAACGTGCGTACTTTTCTCGAAGTTGCAAATTATTATAGACGCTTCGTAGAACACTTTAGTGAAATTGCCAAACCTTCGAATAATGTTTAAAAGAAAAACAGTCCCTTTAATTTGACAAATAGGGGCCTTTGATACTTTGAAACAGAAAGTTACTGAGTACCTTGTATTGCGCTATCCAGACTTTTCCAAACCCTTCACTTTGAGTTCAGATGCAGCGCAGAACAACATTGGGGCCATTCTATGACAAGGAGAAATACGACAAAATTGGCCAATAGCCTATGCGTCGCGCACATTTCTAAACCTGTATTAAATTACTCCACAATTGACAAAGAACTATTAGGATCAGTTTTTATATGTAGTACTTTCAGACCTTACCTGTACGTACGTTGCTTTATTATTGTGACTGACCACCGCCCACTTTGATATATTTTCAGCGTAAAAGATCCTAATTCGCGTCTTATGCACTGGTGTTTAAAATTAGCCGAATTTGACTTTGAAGTGAAATTCAGACCAGCAAATCGCTCAAAATGCTGACGTCTTCAGTAGAATACAAGTTATACAAGAAACTAGTGAGCTATTAACGAAAAAAAAAGATTCTGAAAGAGTTTTACGCTAGCTCCATAGCCGGACACCTTGGAATGAAAGCAACATAAGAAAAGATAAATGTACATCTTACCCTTCAAAATATTCATATGAATGCGTCGCCTAATATAAAATCAGAGTTATAAAACTACGTGTAAAGCTGCGATAGCTCTCAAAGAAACAAAACCCCCCACAAATAAAAAATACCTCTTGTAATCATTGATACTCCTTAAGCAGTATTTTCCAAATGTTCAATGGACATTATTGGCTCTTTATGCCCCAGTTTGCAAGGAAATCGCTTTGTATTAACCTTTTTAGATTTATTGTCCCGTTACTTAATTGCTATACCTTTGCCAAAACAAAATGCAGACACAATCGCTCGCGCGAAATATAATAATAATTTTATAGCAATCGAATTGCAAAACGTACAGATAAATGTATATTTGTATTTCAGATTACTACGAACCTTTGCTATGAATCTACAAATTTAAGTTTTATACCATGCTACTGTTCTGTACATTTCTAATGTTGAAAAAAGTATTTGTTATCATTGTTATGACCATTATTGCTCCTTTATTGTTGTAGACTATTTCGTAACTTGAAAGTTTAAACTATTATTCAATCCTTTCGACAAATTACCTACATTTGTGTTTTAAAAGTAAAGAGATTTCTTTGTTCGTTCGTTATTTAGTGATCTTCCTTCTTAGTAAAAGGTTGGATACATTTTTAGAAAGAAAGCGTATTTTAAAAGCCTGAGTCCAATATTTCGTTGCGATTGTTTTCTATTTTTAAATTCGAATGAAAAATAAGCATAATGATTTACCACGGGGAAAACCAGTGATAGAGCTTTCTTCTCTGTGAGAAGGAGATCAATAATCACAGAAAAAATACCACTGTGTTTTATATTTACAAATCAAAATATATATATAACTGTGGCGCGAGAATCCAAGTAACACTCGTAGTGTGCCGCAAGTTGAAAATGGTTGGAAAACGCTGCTCTAGATGATTATGTTGAAGAACTTAAACAAAAACAGCATGCACCATATGCTATATACAAAGAAACCTTCAAAAGTCAAAGTTCAAAAAGAAGAAGAATTATGTTAAATCTTTAAACGTTCAGACATTTTAAGAAAATCACCTTGTGCTACTGTTTGACGAGTCAGTCAGAAGGGGGCGGTCAACGAAATTAATGTCCCAGTAGGTGGGACCATATAAACTGATCAAAGTAGAAGATGTCAAGTGTACATTGCAGATTCAAAAGAATAAAACATTAAACATGTATGCTAATCGTTTGAAGCATTATTATTAAGGCAATGTACTTCTAAGCTTCAGATGCATTTCAGCTTAAAGTAATGTTTTTTAATTTCCCTTCTCAACAAGATGTTGGCTTTGGTTCTGTTATCAGTATGATTGTGTACAGTCAGCGCATCATACAATAAGGCTAGATTGGAAAGATTCCAAGACAGCCCATGGTTATACTATAAGTTCAAAGGATACACAAAATTATATAATTGATTTCGAGGGGATTGAGCCCTATAGCCACCCCTCTAATTACGCCACTCTCAATATATTTACTGATACAACTGATTTGAACATTTTTATTGTTGTATGCATTATAAACATGTAATGAATAAATATTTTACTTGTAGTTACAAATGGATACTTTATTAGTTACAACAAGAAAAATGACTGGAGTTTGACCTTTTTGCGCGTAAGGTACCGTATAGATATTCCTCACTCTGCCACTTGATAACTTAACGCGTTCTATCATTTATGCGGATAGTCTGAAACTTTAAGACGGGTTTTCTGGCTATTGCAGTTTGTTAATATTGACACTTTGAATGTGCACTCGGGAAAGTTCATTTAGCAAAGTCTGCTTTCCCCTTGGCAGTAACTTGCGTTCCTACTCGGTTATACACGTTCTACAGTTATTTCCAGTAATCTTGAACGACAGGGACACGAACACAGACACATCGAGAACTTTTAAAATTCCAAAAGTTCTACCACCGAGAATCGAACCCGGGATCCTGTACACCACAGACGCACGTGCTAGCCACTAAACCATACAGCGAAATTATAAGGCCAGCGCGTTTTAGTGGTTCTACTGGAAATGCTCGAGATATGCACTTGTAATACATTTAACAATTTATTCAAGATAAGCAGAACAATTTACATTGAATCCTTGTCTTTGTTTCGTTTTTATTGTGTTTATTCTTTGTATGTTTCGTATAGCGCATGAAATAAAAAAATACATCTTCGCTCTGATGTCCAGAAATACTATTTTAACTGATCATAAAACAGACATCTGTCGGTGAAGTAATATGGGGTAATATGTGGTATTCTATTTTTATACCGAGTTCCTTCGTGGCTAAGTGGTTAGCGTACTCACCTTTGACGTAAAAGACCTGGTTCGATTCCCGGTGTGGGCTCATGTGGTTCGGATTCCACGCTAATCAGTACGTAAACGTCTCATATAACGTCGCTGCTGAAATTAACGTTAAATTCAAGATCAGCTCAACGTTAGTTTTATACCATCAATAGAAGCAGCAGATAGACGATACTATCCTGCTTAAACCATGCATTTATTTTTTTGGTACACATTACAAAGCACCGGACTGTTTGCGACAGTAATTATAAAATCTTTAAGAAAAAGAAGGTTTATGAATATTAAGTCGCTTCAAGCGTTCACAGCGCTTTATAAAAATTCAGATTATGAATTACAAAATCTTTCTACATTGTAAGAAATAATACAAGCATATATTGTTTTTCTCTCTCACACACACTCTCTCTCTCTCTCTCTTCCCCCCTCTCTCTCACACACAGTATCTCTCCTTCCCTATATATACACTTGTATATTGAAGTAGGTGTCAGGAACATAAATAATTTTCATTTTGGATGTGGTTTAAGGTTGGTATTCAAATTAGAAATCAGTTCCCATTAAAACAATGTTAACGTTCCTCATTTTAGCGTCTTCGTATATTAGCGTCTTCGATGGACATTGTGAATAAATGTGACTGAGGTTTGAAATGTGACGAAACGAGTTGATTTTATTATTTCGAACACTTCAAAACAGAACTTTATATTTAAGGAAATGTTTCTATATATTTAAAAATAAACTTCCCGCACCTTCAGATTAGTGATCGAGCGCCATGACCACTGAACCACGATTACTACGCGTTAATTGATTCGTTTTTAGTCTGTTTACGTGTATAATATATTCGTATTTGATTCAAAGTAAAGAAGTTTTGTATTTTGCTTTTTAAAAAATCTGGAATGTAGATAATTTAGTGAATACAATGATAGAATGCCTTGTGAGTCCTCAATTACATATTTCTGTGTTTTGCCAATCTATTTGACTATAAACAAGCTCTTTATTTAGGCGGCCTGAAGTAAGTAACGCTTTAGGTTAATGGTTAGCGTGTATATTTCCTAATTTTCTAGTCGGGGTTCGATTCGCGCCCTCTCTCTTTAGACGTTTTCTTATGTTTCATTTACAAGGCTGAGCTCAAGTTGGATACTGCTAAATGAAGATAATCTCCAGTGGAGAAATTCAGTGATAATGTAATCCTGAAAATAAAGGAAGAAAAATGAATGGAGAAAAAGAGTTACAGAGCTTATCCTGTTAATGGTTCTGTATTTGATATTATCTGTTAATTTCGTGCATTTTTAAATTGTTAATTGACACTATACTCTGTACTTTTCTCCTTGTGTCTCAATGTGTAAATTTTCAGAAATACTATACAAATCAGGAAACATCAGTTATATTTGCAACTTAAGGGGAAATGCGCTTAGTACGGATAAGTTCTCCACCTCGTTTGAGTGTTATCGAATTTTGCATTTTTAATATTTACAAATAAATTACTGCATCCCAATATTTAGCATTCTCAAAAGTCATTTAACGAATAATGAAATCGGATAAGTTCTTTCGAAGTATTACGTATCAATCAGTGGACCAAGGAGCTCAGGCCCTGTTAGACCCACAAAATTTTGATTGGAGGCTGGGCTCTTCCCCCGAATGATCGATCCATACTTTAATTGATTTGCAAGTAGGAGTACTGTTAATAGTTCCAAAACTCAGCGCAAGGCGTTGTGTTTACTAAAAAATGACCTACTACATATACCGCATAATTTATCCGTATATTATTTGATACGCATATATGTATAGTCATTTGAAGTAAGTAGCTTGTTTATAATCACTCATTTGAGTTAATTATAATATTATTTAAGTCTCCTGACTGCTATCTCCTCATCGGCGCCTCCGTGGAAAGAATAGAATCCAAGTTTAAAGTTCCCGAACCATAAGTTGCATACAAGAGAGAGTAGAACTGGGAACGGTAGAGGGAGTAGAGAGGACATGAGAAAAACAAATGATTGGGTATACCAGGGTCCGTTCCACAGTCGCAACGGGGAGAGGGACGTTGATGGAGGCGATAGAGGCGAACTGGAGTAGGTGCGGCATGAAGGCGAAGTTGAAGTAAAATACGGATTTGAAAGCTGGAGAGGGAGATAGAAAGAAACCAAGGAGGAGAGGTTAGAGGGGAACTGTGATGTCAGTACCAATTAGCTGTAGGATTTTGGGAGTTATAATGTTCCCAACGCTGTAGATGACGAGAGAGGGAATGGGAGCGGAAAGAGGTGGGAGTGAGTTTGAGAGAAATCGGGTGACCAAACAAACTGCCAACACGTGCCGCGCGGTCTTCTGGCTCATTGCCATCGACACCCACGTGACTTTCCACTAATGAAAAGAAAGTAGAAAACCCTTGGGTGGTACGTAGTGCTACCAACGATTTGATCTCTAAAATAGTATGGTCAGTTGTAGAAGTCCAAGGGTATGATTGTAATGCGGAAAGGAGGGATTTGGAATCAGTAACAAGACATACGATAGCATAAGAATGGTGAAGAGAGTGACTGAGGGCAGCAGCTACAGAGTAAGCTTCTGCTTGAAAGACAGTAGTAGAAGAGGGCAATTAGTAACTGAAATGTTGATTGAGAAAAGAATCGTAGAAACCCGAACCGACACAGTCACCTGATTTAGAGCCATCTGTATATAAATAGCGGGTGTTAGAGGGGAAGTCAGAAAGCCAAGAGTGAAAAAGCGAAATATAAATGCTGGGATAATGGAGACCGATCGAAGAGGGAGGGTAAGTGGGAAGTTCGATATTGAGATCTAAGAGTGAAAGAAAATAACCATACAAATAATTCAAAGGAGTCCGAGATCGAGAAAGGAGGGGAAAGAGAGTGAAAAGGGTGGTATAACTGAAATAAAGAGAAGGGACAAATGATAGGGACGATGACGAGATGAGTTATGTAGGTATGATAAAAATTGAAGTTTGGGTAGGAAAATAGTGGAGGTATTGGGGAAGCGAGAAAGACAAAAGGCATCTCTGAGGAATTTAACATAAGTTGTTAGGGGAGGAACACGTGCTTCCGTAAATAGCGCTGTGGCGGCAGTAGTGAGAGGGAGTAAGAGTGTGCGACAGAGGGTGCGTTATCGAAGGGATTGAATGGTTTTAATACGTTTGGCAGGTTTCGGGGAAAGGAGGAAAAGGCCATAGGTACTCATAGGGAGGTAAACTTGAGGGAATAGGGTAAGGAGGTGACGAATGTCAACACTCCAGCGGAGGTTACTGATTGTACGGAGAAGATGGAGATAGCGGTCAGTTTTAGCTTGAAGGAATCGATAGTGAGGCGTCCAACGTAAAGAGGGATTCAAGTGCATGCCCAAATATTTAACATATAAGACTTGAGGTATGGAAACACCACGGGTGGCTAATTGAAGAAAGGAAGGAGAACGTTTCCGGGTAAATTCCACAAGATGTGTGTTGGTCCAGTTAACTGAAAAATTATATTTATCACACCAGAGGGCGAAGGATGCGAGAGCCGCAGTAAGAAGATTTGAGGCTAGGGAAGGAGAAGAGGATGGGGAATACACGACAATATCATCTGCAAAGCATAAAACACGAACAGTATTACCAAGATGATGCATGTGACTATCAAGATATAAATTGAATAAAAGGGGGACTAAAACCGAACCTTGGGGAAGGCATTGGGAAGTAAATCTGGGGGAAGTATACTGGTGACCAATGCGGATATAGACGGTACGATTAATGAGTAAATTATGAATGACACGAATAAATTTAGGAGGAAGACCAAGTTGCCAGAGTTCGTCTAAAAGATAATAGAAAGAAACAGTATCATAGGCTTGTTCAAGATCCAAAAACACTGCGTACAGAGGTTTACGTTGAGTGAAGGCCAACTAGATATCAGAAACCAAAGTAGTGAGACAGTTATAAGTACATCGCTCCACAGGAAATCCAAACTGATATTGAGACAGAAGATTATGATGTTCCACAAACCATTGTATACGATTTTTTATAAGATGTTCAAAGATTTAAAGAAAAAAAAAACAGGAAGAAAGGGCTGTAGGGCGGTAATGATTTGCTACCCCGGGGTTTTTATTAGGTTTTAGGATAGGAAGAACACCATATCCCTTCCAAAGTGGAGGAATATGTTCAGTGGTCCAGATGGTGTTGTATAGAAGTAAAAGTTCTGATAGAAGAGAAGAATGTGGGTGTTGAATGTGGCTAAACGAGACGCCGTCTTTACCGGGAGTGGTGGATTTGGGTTTAGAAAGGGCTATGGTTAATTCACGGAGAGAAAATAGAGAATCCAGTGGAGTACGTGTAGGATCTTGAAAGAAAGGGGAAAACCAAATGGGAGGTAACATAGTCGTACCCGGGGCTAATTGGGAATGAAATTGGGAAATCCATGAAAAAGAAATATGTATCCTAGATGTAAGGGAACGAACCGGACGATTAAGGGAACGGTAAAAGGACCAAAGTTTAGATGGTTTATTACCGGAAGACAGAATAGGACAGAATCGTCCCCAGGATAAACGACGAGAGAGGCGGATACGGCGTTTTGAAGAGCTTGTGCATGTTGGTAAAGAAGAAAATTAGCTGTTGAACGTGTTCGGAGATAGGTTTGCTAAGCATGGAAACGTCCAATTTTATTTATCCACTTTTGACAGTCAGAGGTCCACCACGGAGGAGCGGTAGGGCGAATAGGAAAAGGGGAAACAGAAGTTTGTAATCGTGATTGACGGGTGCTTTTTGCAATTTTATGGCGAAAATGAATTGCTTGGTCGTGGTAAGAGGTGGAAGGCGATGCAGATGGTAAATGTTGAAGGACAGTTCTATAGTGAGCCCAGTCTAAGGAGGTACAAAGGCGAGTAAATGAAGGTAGAGAGTGACTTAAAGCCGAAGACAAGGACGGAGAAAGAGGGTGAGAGGTGGAGGCGTGGATAAGAAGTGGGAAATGATCACTGCCGAAAGCATCAGCGAAGACTTCCCAACGGAGGAGGCGACTGAGAGAAGGAGAACAGAGAGAGAGGTCCGGAGCAGAAGGACATTCGGAAGGAAGGGGAATACGAGTGGGACATCATTTAGAAGATAACAAAAGATATGAAAATAAACATCATAGTATTCATGACCGGCTGTATTGGAAAATGCAGCGCCCAAGAGGGGATGATCACAATTAAGGTCACCACCAAAAAACCAGGGTGAAGGAAAAATTTGAAAAAGAGAGATCCAGTCAGAGGCTAGCAGATGAAGATGAGGAGGGACATACATATTGATGAAGGTGACACAATCAACTCGAATGGCCAGCCAATGTATCTCGGAGTGAGGTAAGGGAGCGGGAAGGAGAAAATACGCAAGGGATTTACGGATTTTGATGAAACTACCACCGTAGCCATTAGCATGTTCATGAAGCCAATTATAATTAGAAAGAACACGGTGAGAAGGAGTTTTAAGCCATGATTCCTGTAAGAATATAACATCGGAGTTTAAGTAAGTACAGAGTTTTTGGAAAGCATAAAGCGTGTGGGTGCAACTGCGCAAGTTCCGTTGGAGTATGGAGGGAAGAGGTACAATTAAGAACTGCATAATGGAAGTGAAGGTAAGGATTCCAGTACTTGTAAACTGGTATTCAATTCTTGAGAGGTGAACTGTGTCAGACATTTTTCCAGAACTTGAAGGATTGTTTTAAGAGCACTGGAGAAATGGGTTTGTATTCCACCCAGTGTGTTAGTAGAGGAGGAAGAGAAAGAAGATACCCGAAAAGATTAATTTAAAGTAGAATCTGATTTAAGAGAAGTGTGCATGGGCGACGAAGGCCGTGAAACAGAGTGAACCCGATCCTCAGAGGGATTAGGAGGGACGTGGGCAGAAGGTTGTTTCTTTCGGAGTTTGGCTGGAGAAGTAGAACCAACAGTAAAAACGGGAGGAGGAAGTTTAGCAGTGTCTGCAAAGGATAACGGGCGGCGAGATGGAGGAGGAGTAGAAGCGGAGGAATGCGAAGGGAATTGTGCCAAAGGAACAGGAGAGGGTGTAGTAGTACTTTTGCTTCTTGAAAGGAGAGGTTTTCCGGGGCCATAAGCTGATTGATTTGAGTTTGGAGGGTCCGTTCCGGACAGGTACGGGATGTGGCAACGTGAGCACCGGAACGATGTAGATAGTGACGTTGTGCAGTTCAGGCAGAGGAGGTATTCCCTTCTAAGCCACAAATGGCGCAATGTAGGCGCCCTTTACAATTTTTTGAATAATGACCATAATGGAAACATTTATAACATTGTTTAAGTTGAGGTATATAAGTGACCACTGGAAGGCGCATATAAAAAGGAGTACAATAGCCGAGCAGAATATTGGTGTTGAAGGTTAAAACAACTGTATCAGTAGATATTTTCTGAGAGGAAGAAGAGGGTGTAGACGGAGGTCGGGGAGGGAGCGCGGGAGCTAAAGCTCCCTCGCCCGCTGCAGAGGAAGGTTGAGAACTCTGAAGAGGAGAAGAATTGGTACGAAATATAAGTCTCACTTGCGTTATTTTAGCTGAACTCTTTATATGCGACAGAAGATCGGCTTCACTGAGAGATGCATCCACATTACGAATTACACATTTGCGGGAAACTTGATAATTAGGCACATATGCTTTCCAATTATTTGCCTGTAGTAACGGATTTGAAGGATTTGGTTCGCTGCAGAACCAGTGCGAAAATAAACTTTAAATAAACTGCAACCAACTTGTTTTAAATCCAATACGTCTGCAACACCATGTGTATGGAGTAAACGACCCAATTTCATAGGACGTTGTCGACCGATACTATCGGAATCCGTGACATGAATGATATAATGCCCCAAATGATGAGCTGCATAAACACTAGTAGTAACAGTAGGTTCAGGAGTTGAAAGATTATCAGCAGAATCAATCAACATGTTGGTAGAAGAAGTAGATTTAGTCGTAGTCAAAGTGGCCTGGTTAAGCACAGAACCGTCGGAAGTCGCCGCCATCAAGGCGGAAAACAAGAGTATAGAGAGTAGATAAGAATACGACACAAAAAAGCTGATAGGTGAACACAGGTTACAAAAACAAAGTACACCAATGTATGGAACACACGAGGACTAAAATTCAGCACTCGCCGTATCAGTATCACTAAAGATGATCACCTGGTCACCTGTTCCGTCGAAGTCACACCCATGTACAATCTCTTTACCCAATAAGAAAACATGTTACATTTCGTTTATGACGTAACCCTCTTGATGTCATCTTTATTGATGTATACACGACTCCAAAAGTGCATTACCACCTGCAATTCTCGTTTTTCTGCAATAGCAGGCAACCCCAAAAGCTCGGTGGTTACGTTGGTTGCGAATTCGAAAGGCGTTAGACTACACCTCAATTTTATAACAAATATATCAGTGTGGCAAACTGCAAATAAGAAAATAAAACAAATTTTTAAGAATGACAATTTTATTATCGTGACGGAGTTGGATGACATCAAAAGTTACAAAATGATCTTACTTAAGCAGTTCAAAAAAGGTGAATGGCAAGAGACAGATATCAGAAAAAAACATTCCTTCCCCCCCAAAAAATCATAAAAAACAAAAAGTTATATAAGTAAAGGTTTAATACAAAAGCTCCACTCAAAATTTTAAAAGTTGACACCGAAAGGCAAGAACACCTAAACCGAAGTGAATAAAATTGTGCACAGATATTTCAGACGTAAAATAACGAATACAGACGTCATATTTTCTGTAAAAAACGGTTGGGTGGGCACCAGCCTCCAATGAAAATTTTGTGGGTCTAACAGGGCCTGAGCTCCTTGGTCCACTGATTGATACGTAATACTTCGAAAGAACTTATCCGATTTCATTATTCGTTAAATGACTTTTGAGAATGCTAAATATTGGGATGCAGTAATTTATTTGTAAATATTAAAAATGTAAAATTCGATAACACTCAAACGAGGTGGAGAACTTATCCGTACTAAGCGCATTTCCCCTTAAGTTGCAAATATAACTGATGTTTCCTGATTTGTATAGTATTTCTGAAAATTTACACATTGAGACACAAGGAGAAAAGTACAGAGTATAGTGTCAATTAACAATTTAAAAATGCACGAAATTAACAGATAATATCAAATACAGAACCATTAACAGGATAAGCTCTGCAACTCTTTTTCTCCATTCATTTTTCTTCCTTTATTTTCAGGATTACATTATCACTGAATTTCTCCACTGGAGATTATCTTCATTTAGCAGTATCCAACTTGAGCTCAGCCTTGTAAATGAAACATAAGAAAACGTCTAAAGAGAGAGGGCGCGAATCGAACCCCGACTAGAAAATTAGGAAATATACACGCTAACCATTAACCTAAAGCGTTACTTACTTCAGGCCGCCTAAATAAAGAGCTTGTTTATAGTCAAATAGATTGGCAAAACACAGAAATATGTAATTGAGGACTCACAAGGCATTCTATCATTGTATTCACTAAATTATCTACATTCCAGATTTTTTAAAAAGCAAAATACAAAACTTCTTTACTTTGAATCAAATACGAATATATTATACACGTAAACAGACTAAAAACGAATCAATTAACGCGTAGTAATCGTGGTTCAGTGGTCATGGCGCTCGATCACTAATCTGAAGGTGCGGGAAGTTTATTTTTAAATATATAGAAACATTTCCTTAAATATAAAGTTCTGTTTTGAAGTGTTCGAAATAATAAAATCAACTCGTTTCGTCACATTTCAAACCTCAGTCACATTTATTTACAATGTCCATCGAAGACGCTAATATACGAAGACGCTAAAATGAGGAACGTTAACATTGTTTTAATGGGAACTGATTTCTAATTTGAATACCAACCTTAAACCACATCCAAAATGAAAATTATTTATGTTCCTGACACCTACTTCAATATACAAGTGTATATATAGGGAAGGAGAGATACTGTGTGTGAGAGAGAGGGGGGAAGAGAGAGAGAGAGAGAGTATGTGTGAGAGAGAAAAACAATATATGCTTGTATTATTTCTTACAATGTAGAAAGATTTTGTAATTCATAATCTGAATTTTTATAAAGCGCTGTGAACGCTTGAAGCGACTTAATGTTCATAAACCTTCTTTTTCTTAAAGATTTTATAATTACTGTCGCAAACAGTCCGGTGCTTTGTAATGTGTACCAAAAAAATAAATGCATGGTTTAAGCAGGATAGTATCGTCTATCTGCTGCTTCTATTGATGGTATAAAACTAACGTTGAGCTGATCTTGAATTTAACGTTAATTTCAGCAGCGACGTTATATGAGACGTTTACGTACTGATTAGCGTGGAATCCGAACCACATGAGCCCACACCGGGAATCGAACCAGGTCTTTTACGTCAAAGGTGAGTACGCTAACCACTTAGCCACGAAGGAACTCCGTATAAAAATAGAATACCACATATTACCCCATATTACTTCACCGACAGATGTCTGTTTTATGATCAGTTAAAATAGTATTTCTGGACATCAGAGCGAAAATGTATTTTTTTATTTCATGCGCTATACGAAACATACAAAGAATAAACACAATAAAAACGAAACAAAGACAAGGATTCAATGTAAATTGTTCTGCTTATCTTGAATAAATTGCTAAATGTATTACAAGTGCATATCTCGAGCATTTCCAGTAGAACCCCCTTGTAATTCGCACACTGTCTACTGATAAAGATACGAAGCGCCAAGAACATCTTTTACACAACGACTGTGGTAACCGTAATATACCTAGTGATATCAATATACAGTGGCGTATTTAGGATTTGGTTTTGGGGAGGGGCTATGCACAACACGTGAATAAGCACTTACATAAGCAAAGGTGGCGAACCAAAACGTTATGAAAATGTGGGTTGGCAGGCCCGTTCTGTGTGGTCATACGGTTAGCGTATTGGCCTGCGGAATCAGAGATCCTAATTTCAATTCGCGCGCAAAGTAACAATTTTATATGTACTTTTTTACTCAAATAATAAGTTCATACATTTTAACTTCGATAAAAATAATGTATTTATCCGTAATTTATTAATTTGCAAGAAAATACAAATTGCAACAAATATGGTTCGCTTTTGTTGTAAATAACCATATGACCTCTAATCATAATAACACTATTACTAAGTACCACTTCATAAAGCTAATTTGCAAAACAATTATCGAAATTTGTATTGTATGTAACTTGAATAAAGTATTAATTGAAGCTAAAATTTATAAAATTATTATTTGGGAAAAAATAAAGAGAATAGAACTCTTGACGCCTTGCGCGGGAATAGAACTCAAGACCTCTGAAGTAGGACTTCAATATGCTGACCATTTGACCACAGACTACGAGACTGATAATCTATATTTTCATAATGTTTTCTTGCTCGCTTCTTTTGTGTGTCAATTCAAGAGAGGAAGATATGTTACTGGGAATTTTCTAGAGGAGGAAGACCAACTGACTTACATGTAACACTTCCCAAGTGTAACACTCCGATTTTGATAAAACTTAACAGGTAGATACTACACATAAACGAATACATGTTTTTTACTTTCTGTGGAAGAACGGTTTTAGGGTGCAAAAGCCCCCACCCAAGATTTTGAAAGTTGGCGTTCGAAAGGAAAGAAGAAGTGGACCGAATTGAATTAAATTGTGCAGAGATATTATTGACGTAAAATGAGGGAATATTTATTTCGTATTATCCTGGAAAAACCTGTTGGGTGGAGCATGAACCCCTTCAAATCGCGAAATATCAAAAGTGCTAATGTCAGAAGTGCCTAAAGGACATGAAGAATTGCAAAGAAATTTTGTGTAGTGACAATACGCAAAAAATAAATGAGTATATGTTTTTTATTATACACCGAAAAACGTTTCCCACCCAAAATTTTGAAAGTTGACGACTGAAACGCAAGAAGAAGTGGACCGAAGTCGATGAAACCGTACACAGATATTGTTTACGTAAAATGAGGGAATATTGTTTTGTATTTTCCTTTTTAAAAAAGTTGGGCGGGGCACAAATATTCTAAACCGTTGATTACGAAATATCAAAAGTACATTTCTGAGGGCGCCTTGGTCCCAATACTGTTTGGGGGCCCAAGACCCTCTCTGAAGAAAGTAAATTTTAACGTAGTAGCGCAGCAAGGTGTGGTCCGAAGCAAATGAAATTGTCTGTAGGTATTGTATATGTTAAATAAGGCCTGTCGTTTTTCCCAAGTGTCCGCATCCGATTTGCTTCAAATTTTATCAACAGTAAATAGGAAATAGACTCATTTTTCTGTTTATGCAGAAAAACATTGTAAGGGTTAAAGACGCCTCCCGAAATACTATAAAATACACTATACTGTTTGTGCTTACTGTTGATATGCCAAATTTGAAGAAATCGGATGGTGACACTTGTTGAACACGAAAGACCTTATTTTACATAAATAATATCTACATACAATTTCATTCGCTTCGGTCCACTCTTTCCGCCACCTAACCCTTCGGACCACCCAACAATTTTCTTCTTCTTCTTTTATTCTTCAGGAAAATTCGAATGTGGAGTTGGGGAGTTTAGCGTCCCTCTTCAGCAGATAGGCTACATAGACACGGGATCTATAGCTTAAAGTAACATCCAAATCACTATCGGTTTGAATCGGAGGACTCCCAATACGGTTTGAACCCGAAACCTGACGCGCCGAAGGCGAGCGCTGTACCCATGAGGCTACGGGGTAGCCCACAAAAGTAACAATTTGTTAATGTAGTTTCATTTTGAAGAAGAGATATCTTCAATAGAAATAAGTAAATAGCTGTTTAAATCATTAGTTCTTAACTTAAACTTTTTAGTACCTACAAAAGCAACTGATCTCGAATTCTAAATTTGTACAATGTAAAGAAGAACTTCATGTATACTTTGAGATGAATTGTACTATACAAAGAAAATTTAATGAACTGTTACTTTTTTTTATCAATTTCGTTTCGAGGAAGAAGGTAACTGCACTAGAACTGGGAACTTTTTTGGAGTCATTTCTTATTTGAATGCTAGAATACCAAAACTTAACAGATTATTTTTTCTTAAACGTGACTTCAGTAGCAATCGTCCTAAATGATTGTTGATAGTATGTTCCAAAGAGTCTAGAGCAGTGGTTCTTAAACTGGAGTCCGCGTGACCTGGTTATGGGGTCCGCGACGTCTAAAAATTGAAATGTGTTGTGATAAAATGGAACTCACAGCTGTTATGCAAAAAGTATTTTTTCAGTTACTAAAAAGAAAGCAATTAGAAGTTATACCTACGTTTGTAAATTTGAATATTTTCTTTACTAAATTTCTGCCCTGAAGCCGGTCAACCGTTATATAGGACTACTTCAGGTGAGAGGAATTCCTTCGTTGTTAGGGCATTTCTTTCAAAGGTTGTACATTAACTGCACCATGCCGATCTTGTTTTCTTGAGTTACAACAAGGACATCACCATCTGGACCATGGGCCCCCACAGAGGGGGCAAGAGGGGGCAATTGCCCCTCCTTGGATTTTCGAAAAAGATTAACATTTATAGGCTCTTCTGGTGACAATAGTATACTTTTAAAATCAACATTCACTAAATGATTTAGAGTAACAAAATTTAGTCAAACCCATCCCCAAGATTTTAATCTACTTCTCTCCCCCATGTGATGTTTCATGTTTTTTCAGTAATAATTATATTCAGCCTGATGCTGCATGCAATGCTAAGTATTTTGAATGATGGTATCCGTCAGTTGAGTTGAAAAGATTATTTCAATTTCGCTGTTTGTTGTTTCTTTTGCTGACGTGGTGCTGATAGCAATGAAGTTTTGGTTTGTTGCGTTTCATTCTAGCAATTGTGTGTGTGTGTGTGTGTGTGTGTGTGTGTGTGTGTGTGTGTGTCTTGCCCTCCTTGGATAATATCCTGCGGGCGCCCATGATCTGGACACAATTGTTCTAAGATTGGAAGCATTCGAAACAAGGAGACTTATACTGTGATTGTGTTGTTAGTGATTGTTCAAATGTTCAACTTGTTTCTACTATAGTGTGGCAACATGAGGAGTGCATATATGCGTGTTGTGTTTGTGTTTCTTAATCTTATGAAATTTATAAATTTGTAGATAGCAAAAACCCATAAACATATCATTATTTCTTTCGAACATCACCATAAAAAACTGATCAAAAGATGTTTAGAAGTACAAGTGTAAAATAAAGCGTGTGATATATCTAAGGAGATGTAAATAATAATACAGGTAAGATGTTAATTTCATTTTTCCAATATGCATAAATTTGTTTAGGCCACATGTATTTCAAAATATTGATTTAAGATTTTGAGACCCTTTTCTGTAGAATCTCTTTGAAGATAGTATTAAATCTCATTACTCTCTAGATGTTTTCAAGTTTCACAAATATTTTTTCAGTCGATCAAAAATTTAAAAAAACGTATTTCCTGTACTAATCCTTTGAAAATTTTAATGATTGGTTCGTTCGGCCAACTATTTTTTAAAAAACATTTTTTTTTATTTCCTTGAAGATGAGAAAAAGGAAGAAATATTTTGTTGCCATGACAAATAAATAAAAAGGAAACTCATAGTATTCTAGCTTTCAGGTACAGTTGTACTAACGCTATAGGGGAAAATTTTAATAATAATTCCTTCACGCTGTAGTTTTAGTTTTGAGCATAAGAAATTATTCATCATCACACACGGAGACAGACATTATATATATATATATATATATATATATATATATATATATATATATATATATATATATATATATATATATATATGTATATATTGTCTGTCTCTCTCTGTATGTGTGCCCACCCTAATTTATATTTAGCCCCCCCCCCCTTAAATTTGTAGGCTGGCTACGGGCCTGTGTAGTAGCAGCAAGCGTGTCTTTGGTGAGGGAGGTATCAAATTGTAGGAAAGCATCAAACGCGCTGCAATGGTTCCAGATTCTACTTTAAACTCTAGGTGTCGTCTGTATAGTTTAGCTGCTGATAAAAGACATAAATACAAATCAACTAACCAATCAATTTAGATTGTTTAGATCCTTCCGGAGAAAGAAACAACACACAATAGTACTGTTTAAAAAAAGTACAAAATTAAGTGCTTATAATTATAAAATTGCTTTGAATTTTAATGTGGTCTTCCCCTTCATTGTGATGCATGGAAATATGTTTTTCTTTCTTTCTTTCTATTCTTAACTAATGTTTTCCAAAAATATGTAGCTCCGTTGCAACCTAAATGAGTTTTATATCTTAGTTTAAATGCCACTCTATGTAAGTTAATTGGGCTATTTATATCCAAGGTGAAAATTGACATCTGTGCTTGAGTTTTGAAAAAAATCAGTTTGTGATTTATTTAGTGGCAACAAAGAAGCGAAACATATATATTACAATACGATCCACACTACTACTTAGATTTGTGTTCAAAACTTCACTATACTGGTTTTTAATGTGTATCCTGACGCTATATCCCAGAAGTGTTATTGTGTTCCAGATGGAACGTGTTTTTCTGTGTAGTGCGTTTGAAGCGTACGTATTTCGAACGCAGTAACTTCTGCTTTTCTTCATCATAACTCCCTGTGTTTTAATGCAAATTGTTTCTTTTTGTTCAATGATGTAGGTTAACGCTGAGAATTGCGCCTGTATCGGAGACTGAACCTGGGTATTCTAATTATGTGGTTACCTGAAGGATTAATATAGCATATCGGATTTAGACAAGTACTTATCTAGTTTTCCCCTTCATATAATGCAGATTATATTTTATTGTCCAGTGATTTCTGTGTCTGTGCTCTAACCTTCATCTGGAAAACATCCGATAGGTTTTGATAAAAAGCAAATTTATTACAAATTCTTGGGGTTTAACGCACTTTATCACTAAAATCTCAGAGTTTTGATTATGGTAATAATATTTATAAAATTTCACTTGTACTACATTTTCTTTTCTTTTTTTGTTTTTAAGCCGCCATTTGTCGATGAACTAACTTAAAGTTTCTACTTAAAGTTGAGAGTCGTGCCGCCTCATGATGGAATGGCTAACACACCTTGTTCCAGCTTAAATTATAAGTGCGTGTACTTACTCCGGACACAAACCTGATCAGTGGTTGTGATCGTATACCTTACACAGTAGAAACCGTCTGGTATAGCCTTGCTGCTGAAAAGAAACGTGAAACTTCTACAAACTAACAAATTAAGAAAGAATCTGTACATGGTATTATTTTATTTGAGAGAAGATAAATTCTGCATGTATTACTAAGTAAAACTAAAAGTTAATTATTTTTTACAGGTGTAAGAAAAGAAACATATTTACAAAGGAGCTAGCAAATCATCTTTTGCATAGATAACTGCTTCGAAGAATCTTAATACGTGGTGCTTTATGAATATTAATTTTGAGTACTAATCAGTACTCAGTGGTTTTAGTGACAAAGGCTCTTCAACTCCAAGAGTAGATGATGTTCCCTGTTCCATTAACACTTCACCTTCTTATGTGGATCATATCGAAATTATCGGAGGATCAAAGCGTCTAGGATCCATAAAATGTATCTTGATTAGTAAAATATGTTCTTTGACTTTATCTCAAATGTATTTGTTTCTATGTGTGTTTTGTTTTATATATGTTTTATCTGACAGTTGGTTGACTAATCTGCGTGTGAAAACACGAATTATTTTCTACATAGTAGTTATATTGATCATTGAGTGTTAACTATTTCTTTGTTTACCTCTGCGTGAATACGTTACTATTTTTTCCTTTCCACGTTTTAACTTTTTCATATAGCACTGTTTTCTGAATAGATTATGGATTGTTTTAACTGTTTGCAAACCATGTTTTGTAGGCGAATCGCAGGGCAAAAATCGTCACGTTCTTAATGCGTTGTATGAAGCAGAAAATGGAGATCTTTTCAGCTTTTGTTGGAAGAAATGCTTTTGTACAAGGAAATGGGATATTTAATAAACTATATGATAAACTACATTTTCAAACAAGGCATAAAGATTATAAATTTAAATTAGTTAAGATATATGATGGACGGAGATCCGTTAAACTATTTTTTATGATAATTATGTCGGTGTCAGGATTAGAAATCCCTTAATAAATTTTTACCTTGGGAAGTTTCCACCTCATCCTAGCATTTGCACTAACTGGTATCGGATTTCTCAAGTATCTCACAATAACTAGGTTATTTGGTCAATACAAATCAAAAGACTTCTTTTGACAACAAACTTCAACCTGGCATAAGATATTGCAGTACCAGTCCTTTTTCTTCCTTTTGTAAGAGCTTTCTTAGAATAAGTGATAAAAATTATTGCTCACTTGATGTCATCTTTTTATGGTTTATTGCACTTTGTTTATATTTATGTTTAGACAAATAACTAAACAAATAGCTTCCGTTGTATGTGATTTTTATAATTAAAAAAACTTTTAATTATTAGAAACTCTACGTATATTCTGAGTTTAGAACTAAGAAATGAGTCATATTGAGAGTAAGCGTCTGAAATGATATAAATAGTTTTCTATGATACAAAATATATATCAAACTTCATGTGGTTGGTAAAATGGAAAAGAATGAATTTGGTAAATGTACTAGTTAAAAGTGTTATTCTTAAAAAGAAAAAGAAACCGTGTGCTTTACCTGGCTAATGTTTGTGAGCTCATTTTATTTCTTCATTTATTTATTTTTGTGTATATGTTACATTTTCATCTGGTTGTTCTAGGATATTTTGTTTGGAAGGAGTTTCAGACGTCACAGTATTCTTGAGAAACCGGTGAATGATGCTCACCGAGAAGATCTCTCAAAATTGTGTGTGTGTGTGTGTGTTAGAATAACTGGAATTGTTGGAAATGTATGATCTGCACACGCTTCGCAGAGAAAATGGAAACAGTTGGATATCATTGTGTGGTGCTTGCGATCAGTTTCTAGCGTCCATTTTGATATCTTGCTGCGGTCTATTGATATCGTCGAACTTTTCCAAGTTGATTTGGAAATTTGTTAATCAATTCATCTATTTTTTCTTGTTAGTTGATTAGTTTGTATGTAAATGAATATTACCATCAATGAATATGTATTTACATATGTTGGCGCACTGTGTGTCAGGTATGTATAGAGTCGACAGAGGTCTCATCATGTATTGAAAGAAAAAAAAACTTAATATCCTCATTTAAATGGCGAACAGGTATATGTAAATTTCCTCAGACACACAATGATCAACGAAAAGGAAAGGTAAAATACCAAGTATTTGATGTTAAACTTATTTAAGAATATTATCAAAACTATTTTTGCATTTTGATACTGAAATGAACATTTTGTTCGAGGTGAAGGAGGTAAAATTATAGTTGTCTAATATTTCTTAACCTGGGTGCACATCAGTGACAAGTGTAGTGAAAATACAAAACCACCTAACTTGTCTTTTTGTCTTATATACATTCAGCTGAAATTTGAAATGCAAATGTAATTGAAAATTGTAAATTAAAGTAAATTATTTGTTGTTAGGTGAATAACAAGCAAATCTAATAGAGTATGATAGGAGAACAATATGAATAAACGTGGAGCTTTTAATAAACGCTTGCAGGAACATAAATTTAAAAGTAAATGCAGAGAAAACTAAATACGTGGAAATTCGCCGGGATTGTAATACTACAAATTATGAATACATCAATATATCAAATAATACTGAAGACAAAGTGATACTTTCAAATATCTAGGATTGATTTTAACAGACTAAAACCATACCCACGAAGAAATTAAAATGTCGACTGAAAGCAGAGAGTTCGTATTTTATTCAGTTAAAAAACTTCTGTCTTAGCTAATTTTGTTGATGATTTTGGAGGTTAAAATATATAAAATGATAATCATACCTGTTGGCCTGTATGTTTGCAAAACATGGTCGCTAACTCTGGAAGAACGCAAACTGAAAGTACTTGAGTACAAAATTCTGAGGTGAATATTCGGACTCAAGAGGAACGGAAATGCGGAAACTACAGAACGAGGAACTGCGTAATTTATCCCGTTTGCCAAACCTTGTTAATCAACAAGTCTAGAAGGCTCAAGTGATGTAGCAAGAAAGTAGAAACGATCTCAAATTTTAAAAGGAAATCCAGAAGGAAGATATAGATGCAGATAGAAGGACAATATCAAAATGGATCTCACACAAAAGTAGGAATACAAAATATAAAGTGAATCTAGTTTGCTTAAAAACAGAAGGTTTCTGAGTATTTCGATCAACTCAAAGGAATTGAGATCTTGCTATACAAAATGACTGTTACAGATTTCAAAGGAATGGATGGGCGTACGGTATGGGCGTAGGTTCTGGAGTTCGAAACCTTCTCCAAAATAAATTAGAACTTACTTAAAGGGGGGATTATGATTTGAGTACAATAAACCATGTTATTCCTTTTTTATGTTAAGGGCAAGTTAATTACTGATCGTTACAGTTTCTAAACTATACTCCTTATACTCATGTGTGTATTTTTGTATTCAATTCAAAAATCGATTAGACTTTAATATCGTTCATCAGATTTATTTATTTATTGTAATCATAGACACTGGCTAAGTAGAATTCTTGGTCTTTTATAATTGTTTTAGGCATAATTTTAATGACGCATGATCCGATTGAAATTAGAAAATATCGTCCTAGCTTTTCTAAGTATCCTTTCGAAAATATCTGTCAATCATGATGTACCGTAGTTTCACAATATTCCAAAAGTCCAGTGTGTAATTTATTTATTCCATGTGTTCAGGCAAAAACAATACTATATTAGTCATACAACTTTGGTTCTCTTTTGTTTCAATAGCAAACTTCTTCAGTAAGGCTCTAATACTATATTTTTGTAATTAAGAATTACATTTATTTATGTAAAATATGTGACAAAAGTAATCAGAATTATCTTAAGTATTTAGTCAATCTGTATAAAATATTCTATTTAATTTTGTCAACACATTGTGAATTTTCAATAGAGTATACATTCCTTATTTCCATAATCCCTAAATTAAACAATCATTGTAATACCCAACCTAAGTCATATAAAAGTAAGTCACTGCCTAAATACTATATAGCTTTTCCTCAAACTCCTCCCAAATAAAATTTCATCACACGCCACTTCGTGCATTTTCACTAGCATCAATTGATGTCATTTCGATATGGTTGCATTAACTAGATTACAAATTTGTTGTTTCACTTCATAGTTATTGTTTGCGCAGTGTGTAAGGGGAATAATCAAATCTTTGAAATATTAAACTAACCATTGTGCTGCTTTGTACATGGTGTGATTTTGTCCTGAAATAATAGGTCTGAGAAGAACATCGGCTTCGTGAATTTCTAGTAGCCTATAAATTATAGGTAATCTAGGGTTAGAAATTTTTAGAGCTTTACCTATTGCGTCATCTAAAATATCTAACCAAATAATAATAACCTCGTATTATTATTAACCATTACTTTTATAAAGGGCTAGACTCTTATCTGATGTGCAAACTACCTTGCACTTTTGGGGGGCGCGGTGGCTCAGTGGTACACAGTTCACCGTGAGTTCTCATGGTGTGTGAAGGTGGTTTTGAGCGCTCCGTGAAAGCATATCCTGAGTTTCCTTTGTTTTTTTCTTTAGTTTTTTTTTGTTCTGTGCTTAGGACTGTATAGTGGTGTTAATTACTGGAAATTGTGTCAAGTAGTACTACATTATGAATACCATTAGACAAAATAAGTTAAAATTTGAGTTTGACAAGAATTTCAGACAATTACGACCGTCACCGGCTGAAATACACATATGGTTAAGTGAAAATTTTTCCGATCTGATGAACAAAGTGATTGTAATTCAATTACACAACGGAGACTTCTGTGTGTATGTTAAACTGGATACAGCTCTGAATTTTGAGCAAGCTTTACGTACTTTGCCACACTCTGTTCCCTTCCGTCATTCGACTGGTGTTTCCTCTGTGGTGAATATATTGGATGCTACTACTAACTACACTAAAGTCCGTGCGTGAATATGGTGAGATTAAACAAATAGTGCATGAAAAGTGGGACACTCACTTAAAATACCCTGTGTTGAATTGTGTTCGCGCAGTTTATATAGAATTGGGGAAACATATACCATCTAAACTCCACTTCATGGGTTATAAGGCTTCAATTGTGTATCCTGGACAGTTTCATACTTGTTTCCGCTGTTTGAGTACGGATCATCTAGTTTCACAGTGCAAGGTACCACCTCGTCAGTTACCTCGTCTTCAGCACAAAAAGGACAACCTTCGCGTGACAGCTTTATCCACTGGTAATCTCCCGAAAACCCCGCATTACTCGTTAAACTCACTGTCTCCTTCTTTACGACCCAGGGTTTCCACGAGTGTTCGTGATGTGTCTCGAGCTCTCCCTCCTTTGGTGCATGATCCTACAGAATTTCCTACTTTATGTCATGATGTCATAACAGAACCTGAGCCAAGATTGTGTTGACCCGATTCAGTGGCCCTCGACCAACTCAGTGCTACAAACTGCCCCGCCCAATCTGGCAACGTCGCAGGATGATGTCCCATTGTCTACCTCTCATGTTCAGCTTACTAAGAAATCAGCCACAACTCTTGAAAATGCATCTGAATCTACTTTGCCCTTTACTAGTGCTCATGGAAATCAACTACGGCGATCGTTAAGTAAAAACGAAAAGTGCTCTCAAATAAAACAGACAGTGTTAGCCAAGCAATCCAAGATAGTGTGAGTGACCCGGAAACAAATAGCGGCGGTGGTGAACTTGCCTCTGACATGGTTTGTAACAACTTTTCTGCTACAGGCGAGTCTCGTGAGAAGAGTGGTGAAACAGAACCCACTGCTTCGTAAGTTCTTGTGTATAGCTTCTCGTCAGCACCGTTCACGTGCCTTCGGGTTCTTATGTCATATATTTTATGTTCTGCTTTCCCTGCAGTGCAGTTCTCACGTGATGTTTACCGGATTGTTTCTATTTATGTTTTTATTTTTCTTTCTTTTCAAACTTCAGGAAGAGTGGTGGAGATTGTGTTTCAGATGGATGCAATATTTCTCCTCTCCCCCTTCTGCAGTGAGGTGTATTTTTGCACAACTTATCCAGTTTTTGGTGTTATTTTTTCAGATTGTTTTCTTATGTTATGTATTTATTAACTTGGTGGCAGGTTCTCCGTCTCCTACTAGACCTAACGTGAGCCGTCTATGTACATTCATGTCCAAAATTATTGTCGCATGTCTATAAATATGTTGTTGTAGGAATATAATTTTATAACGAATTCGCCCGGTATTTTTTATAATGTTAGTATTTGTATATTCGGCAGAGACATGCATGTGGCAAATTTCATGTGAAAAGAACAGTAAGTAAGAACAATAAGACGAAAATAAAAATTTCTTGTCCATTTAGCAACATTTTGTTTTACTCATTCTAATTTTCGTATTTATAATTCTTTTCTTATGAAATTTACCACAAATATACATTTCCCGATTATACACATAGTATCAGTATTAGAAGTACCCTGCAAAATCATTATCAAATTATATTCTTACAAGAAGACAGTTATAGGTATGCGACAATCATTTTGGACATGAGTGTACATTCAATATCGCTGGCATTCACCATCCAGAGAAACAAAATAATTTAGGAACTTTTGTTACGCAAAGTGGTTACGACATCATTCTTCTGCAAGAGGTCCGCTTTGAATGTTTTGAATTTCTGCCAATGTACAATGCAATTGTGAATATCGGACCCAACAATCGGGGTACTGTTATCTTAATCAAAAAGGGTATTGTCGTAGAACGCATTAAGCGACTTCCCTCTGGCCGTAGTATCAGTTTATTTTGTGATGGATTTAATATTGTGGACGTTTATGGTATTTCTGGAACAGTTAGCACGCGTTCTCGTGATCATTTTTATAACGAGGAAATTGTGCAGATTTTACCAGATAATTGTGATCCTATTATTCTGGCTGGTGACTTTAATGTACTGGAACGAAAAATCGATACCACTGGCATCTTCCACCCTAGTGTCACTTTTACCCGCCTTATCCAGCAGTTGCGGCTCAGAGATGTGTGGTGGAATCATTGGACGGTGCCTAAATTTACTTTTAAGAATAGTCATATGATGTCCAGGTAAGATAGGTGGTACATAACATCTTCTCAGTGTTCAAATATAATTGAAACGGACATATGTCCAGTTTCATTTAGCGACCATGCAGCGGTTTATTGTGTTCTTAAAATTCCGACAGGTGTCTCACATACGCATGGTAGAAGTTACTGGGAATTAAATGCTCAACTTCTCCATCCAGCTACCATTAGGAATGATTTTCGTCAACGTTGGAAATTTTGGGTACGTCAACGACGTTACTTTTCAACTATTTCTGAATGGTGGACTTCTTACGTTAAACTCAACATAAAACGTTTTTTCCAATGGCACGGAAAAGAAATTAAGCGCGAGACTCGTCAGATATTAGAATATTACTAAGCTGTATTAAACGATCTCTGGTCTCAACCCAGCAGCCCTAAAAATCTCAATCATATTCATAGGGTTAAAGCCTAGATTACACGCATACAACTTCGGGCTCTTGAACGATATCAGACGGCTTCCACATCTTCATCATTTTGTAAATCTTAACGCATCTCCTTTTACCACTATATTCAATCGCAGAAGCGACGTCAACAGAACTACATTGAAACTATTACGATGGATGGTGCTGGCGAAGTTACGAATCTTAATGATCTTAAGACTCATGTGTATGAAAATTTTTCTTCCTTATATCGTACTGGTTTAATCAATGCTACTGCACTAGAGACATATTTCCCGGAGACAATGCCTCAACTGTCTCCCAACGTACACCACCAATTAATGGCGGACATTACTCCGACGGAAGTCCGAGAAGCATTGAGTACATGTAAAGACCGCAATAGTCCCGGTCCAGATAGACTAATTTATGAATTCTATGTCTCCTATTGGGATATTGTTGGAGCGGAGTTATGCCACCTTTTTAATGAGCTCTTAAGGCATTGCAACTTCATTGATAATCAAGGTGTCATTGTTCTCATACTGAAAACGAACTGTCCGGTGACCATACAGACCTACCGTCCTATAACGTTACTCAATACTGACATGAAACTTTTCTCTAAAGTTTTAGCACGACGCTTGAAACTTGTTTGTCACGAGATTATTAGTGATTTACAGGCAACAATTCATCCCACCAAGAATGTGTTTTCTGCTCTTAGCAAGATCCGTGACATCACTGAATATTATAAATTTAAGCGCATACCTGCATGTTTATTATCAATGGACTTCCAAAATGCTTTTGACTTTTTATCCCACGACTATCTATACATTGTTCTATGAGCCTACAAGTTTCCTGATTCATTTATTGACTTGATTCGTGCGCTGTACTCTTCAGCCACTTCCCGTGTGCAAATAAATGGCCACCTTACAGCTCCCTTTTCTATAAGTCGTGGAGTAAGACAAGGATGTGCTTTATCTGTATATTTATTTAGTTTGGCGCTTGAACCTCTGTTCTACCATCTAATGTCGCTCCCTTCATCAGTGAATCATGATTTTCAAAATATCAATGTTCAAGCTTTCGCTGATGATGTGACACTCCTTTTCACTACGAACGAACAGTTTGCGCATATTGAACACTGTCTACAGACTTTCGTGCAGGTGAGTAGTGAAAAAATCAATGCGAATAAATCGACGTTATTGTTATATAATGCTTCCATGGTCACGTCACCCTTTTCTATTGACTACCAGTATCTGATAAATGACCACGTCAAAATACTTGGTGTTACCTTTACAGTTCGAACTGACGTGCTGACAGATATAATTTTGGACCCTATTCTTCAGTACTTACGCCTACTTAGTGCAGACAATAAATGTCGGAGCTTGAATTTGATCCAACGCACCTGGTTTGTTAGTACTTGCATTCCTTCTAAAGTGTGGTATGCAGCTCAGATCTGTCCTCTGCCTGAGTGTTATGCAAGGAAGATTGACTCTCTCATAGGCTGGTTTTTGTGGAGTGGATATTATTTTCGACTCCCACGACATGTTACCTATTGCTCATATTTTACAGGCGGATTACAAATTACTAATGTGAGAAAAAATGCAAAGCTCTTTATATGCGTAATGGATTGAAATTATTTCTTGATTCTGACTCACACACATCGCAATGGATATCCTGCGGGACTGTTTCATTAACTGAAAATAATCCGCCATACATTCGCTTTTTTCCTCATTGCCCTGCATATATGAGGGAACTCATTTCCGCATGGGCATATGTCCCATCGTTACCCGAGGCTTGCACCATGTCCACTAAAATGTTGTATGGGGCTTTAATCAACAGTGTTATGTGTCCTTCTAAGCCCCGAATTTGTCATAAGTTTCCCACCTATGACTGGCATGCGATCTGGCGAAATGTGCACAACAAAATTTTATCTTCGGATATTCGTAGTGTTTGGTTGTGCTTTATTCATGACTTACACCCTACCAATGAACAACTTCATACTATTCGTCGTTCTGAATCTCCTAATTGTGTGCACTGCTGTCAACTGGATACTCTTTTGCATCGTGTGTCTGAGTGCACTGATATGTCTCGCATCTGGACCTCTTTATGTGGATTACTTGCAGTGATCTGTCGTAAACCAGCTAACTATTTTGACAGTCGCATACTTGCCTTTCCGGACTATGTGTGGTATCCCAATATAAAACTCAACGCCGTTAATTGGCTTATCGGGCATACTATCTATTATACTATGTCCTCTACGCCGAAGTGTACAGTGGAGGAATATTATTTATACTTAAAATATGCTCATCAGACTTTTCCAATGATCAATCTGCATGAAACATGTGTGTTTGCTAATTTCCTCAAAGTGATCTTGTAAGCTTCCATAGTATACTGGTCTGAGGTAATGTAACATCAATGTTTGCAATGTACTAGTTATTACAGTTCAATAAATATAATTTTAAAAAGTGATAGAGCGTTCACCTCTGGTGCTTGGGGTCCCGGGTTCGATCCCAGCCCCCGCCAATGAACTTTGTGGTGGACAAACACCGTGTGCGTAGGTTTCCTCGGGGTTCTCCCGTTTCCTCCCACTTTCTCCATTCCACCACTTTCATTCATCACTCATCATCACCGTCTCCTTTAGCCTAACCAGCATAAGCGTGGGACGTAAAACTAAAAGATTTCATTTCATTTTTTACCTTGCACTTTCTCTAAAACCTTCCTCTTGTATATTTCTCTTGGTATAATTATGTATGTTATCTTTGTCAGCCTTTATAAACCAACTGTTATGTTGTGTTAACCATTTTCTAAAGTCAGTCATAAGCGTAGAGTAAAAGTTTATTTATTTATTTTTACTTTTGTCTTCTGTCGTTACATAGAGAATAATTAAACAAGTTTGTATTATGGCAACACAATCACATCCAAAATTTTTCCTCTCATTTTGGTCTAAAGAGGCACGGTGGCTCAGTGCTACAACACTTATCTATGGTGCGTAGGGTTTCTGGTTCGATCCCTCGCCAAGTAAGTTTATGATGGGCATCATGTCCGCGAGTTTTCTCCGGTACTCCAGTTTCTCCCACAATATCATTGCAACGATTCTTCAATTATGATTCACTTGCCTTGATCATTCGTTAAACGGCATACTCATGTACTCATGGGGCGTTAAACTGAAAGATTGCATTTAATTTTTCATTGTGGTCTAACATTTCAACAACAACCGTCTCTCCGGATTTGAAACCGGAAATTATATATATATATATATATATATATATATATATATATATATATATATATATATATATATATATATATATATATATATATGTATGTATGTATGTATGTATAGGGTGTTTCTAAACAACCCCAAGAACGTTTGAGAGGTGATTCCTGACTCCAAGATAAGACAAAAACTATAGACCAACCTGGGTGCAAATGCTTCCTTTCGGAGTTATAGGCTGCCGGAAACATGAAAAAATGAACTTTAAAGGTTCATAGCTCCAAAAATATGAGACGTGCCGTAGTCGGGTCACTACTTCACTTAGGAACCAATATGTGCACTATCCAAAAATACATGTTTCAGAATTCTAAGCTACTCATGCAAGAATTTTTATAGAGTGAGTTTGGCTACAGGCACATAATCTATATACATTTCAACAACCGTCGATGAGATAAACAGTGACACTTCTGATGCCATTTCAATCCAAATTCAGCCCAACAACTTGGGGACAGGATATATAAAAATGATGGAAAATGACCGATATTAGTGTCGAATCTATAGGTATCGTTAAGATGAACAGTAACACTTCAACATTTCCGATGTCGTTTATATCCAACTTCAGCACACTATAGTAGGGTACAGCGGGGTAATTTGAATAATTTCAGACATTTTCTCATGTATATATATATATATATCAGAAACTGTAATTGATATTCAGATACAAAATTCTGAAGAAAAACTTTGATCTTTGCTATTACTTAACAATTTTTCTTAAGATAGTTTGGATATTCAATTTCTACGTCGAAATTTCGAAAAACGTAAATGCGAGGGGCAGTTTGAATAACGAGTGGGGCAATATGATTAACCAACAAAATAAGCAAGTCTTAAATAAGGAAAATATATATACCTAGAAATAATGTATAAACTATTTAATAGTTAGATTGCAAGTTCTATTGTAATTGGAATATGCTAATTTTAAATGAAAAGAAGTACATAAATTATAAATGTGCGTCACCTGTAACTATCTTTTTGAATGTACACTAAAACAAATTTGTTAGGAACAATGTCTAAGGCAAAGAGTCGTAATAGGTTAATTCATCTTCCATCGTTCGTATTTAACTACAACAACCACAAGTAAACTGTTTTCGACCTACTGCACCGACACAGACCTCATGGAACCATATCTCACAACGCTTTCAGCGAATCCAGTTTCTTTTTCTAGCAGGACGTTCTGAATGTTAATTAAGAAGGCAAAAACAGCAATTCCGTGTTTGATCTTCATAGCCTCCAGCCAGCTTTAGATTTAGCCCTATCTCTTCGTCACTGGAAGAGGTAGAATAAATCAGTTTCTTTCGAGTTTTCATTTGTTTTTCCTTGGCAGGTTCTGTATTAGCACTCTTCTTTCTTGTAGTGTTCTTGGATTTTGTTGCAACCGATGCTTCCGTATTTCCTTGGAGTTGTTTTACTCTCATTGCCTGAACATTTTCAGGAGAAATCGAGTGACATGATTTTCCTGTGACACGACGTCTCTTCTGCACACAAGCTTTTTCCGGGCTGGGAAAGCAGTTGTATGGGTTCATGTATAGGCTTCGTTGGGACAACGTTTTGAGAATCATGACTGCAGGGCCGTACTGCAATCCAGGGGTGCACCAGGAAGGTGCTTTCTAGGGGGTTTACTCAAATGTACGTACAGCCCCCTCCCCGACAAGAAAATGGAGTCTAGGAATGTAACTCTGGTCGATTTCATTTTTTGCTCCAGGGGACTCCGAAAATTTTTAAAAGTCACTGAAAACATTTTCACCATAGAAGTTTAAAAAAAACATGACATGAGTCACTCCTATATAGTTCATGGACCCTTTTGAACATACCGAGGGAGGGCTCATCATATAAATTTTTAATGGGGCCCCCTTGTATTTTCCCGCTCTAGGGCCCCCAATGGTCTTAATCTGGCCCTGTATATTTTCTATACGGAAGATATACGTGCTGTAAAATTTAAATTATTATTTAGTTTCAAGTTATGGCATCACTTGAGATTTCAATTTAGCTGAACACTTCAATATTAGGAAAATTATAAAGTAGAGTGGGAAAACAGGAAGTTTTCAAGGGTTGAATTACGTAAAATGTGAAAGACTATTTTTCCATCATGGGCTGGCAACAGTGGTCTGTGATTAGCTGATTCTATTGCTGGTACTCGACGTGTTATCGTCCTCCGTTCCGTTACTCCCGTATGTGAGGAGTTCGTGACGTGTGTCTTTTTGTACATATACTGCTACTTACGATGAGGCGGAGGACCCAAAAAAATCACCTTCCACGGCCCACCGGGATATTTCCCGGTTTTCCGCCTGGCCAGTACGGACCTGCATGACTGGAAGAAGAAGGCGCGTTACTAAGATCTTCCCGTCAAAACTGCTCCTCAGAATATGCAACAAGGCCATACGTTCCCGAAGGGGCGAATCGAAACTCTTTAATAGCTTGTGGTCTAAAGGGGTATATAAAGGTACATGAAAACCCATTAACTGCCAGTCTAATAGAAGCTGTTCGCTTCCAGGCTCCAGTGATCAAAATGCAAAATTGAGATTTACTAATCACTGAGCTCGGGTTTTGGTGAATCGAAGTAGTTGCCTCTTTGTGGTAATTGGCTTTAAGGGCCTTAAAAACAGAGCGATCGAGTGGTGCAAAGCGTGTATTATATGTAGAGGTAGGCAAAGCATTTCGATGTTATGACTTTGGGAGAACTCTAAGGACGAAAGTTGTAAGTGAGATTTATGAACGTCAAAATCAGAAGAACTCGTCCCGGAACTCTATCTTCCTTAAAATGCTTGATAAACTTTAAAAAACTTCATTAATGTATCTATTACCACTCATGCAGACAACTGACCTATGCGGGAGATGAGTTTTAATTAGAGATGCAAGGGCTCGGAAAAACCCGGCTTTTTTGAAAAGAAAACTCGGTTTTTTCTGCTTTGCTTTTTTGCTTGGGAATTCAGATTGGCCTGAAACAAAGATATGCGTTATCGCCGTTATTTTCAGCTTTGTTCCGGAGTACGCTATAAGAAAAATCAAAGATAGGAACCAGGGCCTAGAGTTGAATGGTATTCACCTGGTTATGGTGTATGCTGATGATGTAAATCTGATAGAACGATCGAAAGAAATGCAGAGGCCGTATTAAACGCTTGCAGGGAGATGAGAAAGTGCAGATAAATCTAAATACAAGGACGTTCACAAGGAAGTTACGGCAAATAATAAATGCGTTAAAATATCAATTAATACTTTCGACACAGTGGATACTTTCAAATATCTTGGATCTGTATTATCAGACCAAAATCATATCCACAAAGAAATTAAATGCCGACTAAAATCAGGAAATTCTTAATTATAAGCTAATTATTTGCTGAGCAAAACTATATATTTTCGTTAATATTCAACACATGTTACAGTTTCGCCAACTAACTCTTTGGCTTCATCAAACTTTGGAAGATAGTGCCTGATGAAGCCAAAGAGTTAGTTGGCGAAACTGTAACCGTGTTGAGTTTTAACGAAAATATATAGTTTTGCTCAGCAAATAATTAGTTTATATTTAATTATAACAAAGCAAAGCTTCTACTTAAGGAAATTCTTGTTATTATTCAGTTTAAAATATTTTGTCGCGGCGAATTTTGTCAAGGAATTTAAAGCTTAAAATATATAAAATGATAATCATGCCTGTTATGCTTTATGGTTGTGAAACATGGTCGCTTACGCTGAGGGAAGAACGCAGACTGAAATTATTTGAGAATAAAATTCTGAGACGAATATTTGGACCCAAGAGGAACGGGAATGGGGAATGGCGGATACTTCATAAGGAGAAACTACATAATTTACACGGTTTACCAAACATCGTTAGAGTCGTCAAGTCTAGGAGGCTCAGGTGAGCAGGTCATGTAGCCAGAATGGAAGAAAGTAGGGGCGCTTTCAAAGTTTTAACTGGAAATCCAATCGGGAATCGTCCATTAGGAAAACCTAGGCCCAGATGGGAGGACAATATTAAGATGGATCTAGCAGAAATAGGAATATGAACAAAAACACCAGAGGTGCAAAAAGTGCAGCCAAGTTTGTCAGCCTCAAAAAGTGTTGAGATGAGGATGGATAAGCCAAGTTCCTTGGCCACTGCATCTGAAAGGGACACTGGAACTTGACGCGAGGTGTCTAACATATTCGAATACATTAAGATGTCTGTTCCTAGTTTCACGGCCGATACATTTCAGTCCTAAGGCTAGTGGTGACCCCCAAAGCCACCACGCTCACAAACACCACCCCTAAGGCTTGTTAACATCATTTACTTTGACACTTCGTGGAGGAATATAAGTTTTCCTTGACTGGGTTTCGAACCACCAATCTTACTGCAGTATTCTGTATATGTGCCTTAGCTCATTAGCAAAGTTGATATTCCTAAGGTTGATGGTGGTCCCAAACCCACCACTATCCCTAAGGTTCCTTAACATCATTTTCCTTGACACCTCGCGCCAAGTTCCAGTGTCCCTTTCAGATGCAGTGGCCAAGGAACTTGGCTCATCCATCCTCATCTCAACACTTTTTGAGGCTGACGAACTTGGCTGCACTTTTTGCACCTCTGGTGTTTTTGTTCATATTTCACTTCTTTTTGTAGTTCACCATGTCAATATCGTATATTGGAATTCTCAATTGTGGCATATTGCTGGATTTAAATTTAAAATTGTACATTTTTAAAGGAGTCATAATGTGTCACATACAACATTAGTTCCCAAGGACTCTCCCACCGGGAATCGAACCCAAGACCCTGTACAAGAAAGGCGCACATACTAGCCACTAGAACAGCGGGGTGGATTTATTCTATCAAATAGCTGTCAGAGCGTTATGTCCAAACGAGATTCAAATTCATTTACCCGAACTACAAAATCACGATCGCTAACATCTCATTTTTCATTGCCTAAATACGAAGAGTATCAACAGGGCCCAAAACCCTTGATGCTGAATCCTCGCTGCTACATCACTAGACATAGCTGGTGTTTCAATATACCTAGTTGTTCTCTACCTTTTCACATTGCGAAATTACGGAGTTCATTACATGACGCGCATGTTGCGCAGTTTCATACTGTCTCGGGTTTTCCTTCCAATGATACACACCTTTCAAATAGCTTGTGAACTTAATAATAATTGCCACCAACATATCCTAACTGTATATAAAGCTACATGAACTAGCATAAATTAAAGGGGTGCTTCCGGTTGACGTGGAAAGTTGAAATGATGAAGGGGGATGAAGAATTTTCCCATGTTATTTAAATGGGTCTTTTTTTTTTTTTTTTTTTTTACATATAATCTCATCTTTTAGGAACTTGGAATTGGAATAAAAAATTGAAATTCGGTATGCTTGTACGTTTTCATTAGTATTACCTAAGTAAATCAGTAAAAATAAACAATTCCAACTTTAGAGTGGTTTTCTGGGGAACTAAAAAATCTTTCCCATGGTACATATTTATATGGGACACCTTTTACACCCCAAAGTTATACGGCACTTCCTGTAGGGCTACAATAATTAAATTTGACGTGATTGTAGTTTCTCGGAACTAACCGACAGAAAAATTGCCAAAAGTGAATATTTTTAATTTTTGGGGAGTCTAAAGGGGAGATGAAGAAATTCCCCGTGCTATTTAAATAGGCCTTTTTTTGGACAAATAATCTCACATTTTAGGTACTTGAAATTGGAATACAAACGTGAAATTCTTTATGCTTCAACGTTTTCGTTACTATTACCTAAGTAAGTCAGTAAAAATGAAAATATCCCAATTTAGAGTGGTTTTATGGGGAACAGAAAAACCTTTTCTATGTTATTTATATTGGACGTCTTCTAAACCCCAAAATGTTTAGGCACTTCCGGCAGGGTTAGAATGATGAAATTTGGCACGATTGTATCCTCCCGGGACTAACCAACAGGAAAATTGCTAAAATTGAATATTTTTAATTTTTAAGGAGTCTAAAGGAAGATGAAGAAATTACCACGTTATTTAAATAGGCGTTTTCCTGGAATACAAAATCTTATCTTTTAGATAGTTGAAATAGGAAGAGAAACTTGAAATTCGGGAATTGTAAGCTTAAGAGGTGTGAGGAAGTAGGACGAGCAAAGGCGTGGGTGTGGGGGCAAACCCCCGAACAGCAAATTGAGGAAATATGAAGAGCAAAAGGCACGAAATTCACTGTTGATGAAAAGGCTGATACGTAAAAGATTCTCACACTGTTCACAGATAGAGACACGAAGTATCAAGAACATTTTTACATAACGACTGTGGTAATTATAATATAACTCTGGTACCAATATATTTACAAAATCGGTTACACTTTGTTGCTAGTATCACATAAATTCGAACAATTGGATTTCTCATTTCTTCGAAAACTTCACTAATTTTAAACATTCTCACCTCTACGTTATCTTACTTATCAAATTAATTTCAATATCTATTTAATACCAATGACTGCAATAAAGGAAAAATATTCATCGAAAAAATACAAAATATTGGCTTTCCTTCTCTGGGTTTCCAACCACGAAATTTACGGCAGTATGTACGTGTCTTAGCCCACGGTTTTAAAAGTTAACTTATTCACAGAACGTTCCTCATTAACTTGCTTAATTACTTATTACTAGCTTTCACTTATTTTACTCGCACACTGAGAAAAACTGTATGTGGCGTACGTAAAAACTTTTGTTACATGTCTAAATCCTGTAGTTGTTGGACTTAACGTACACTAAACGAATAACTGAAAAAGTACCGGTATATTTGAACGCACTTTCCGTATAAGTGTTCCGAATAAACGTAATTTCCACACGAACGAAAAGACAGTATGTAGGCGGTCGGGATCTCACATACAGATGGCCGTATGTAACTTATAGCTGACGTACGTAATGTGCGGAAGACTGTTAGATGTCAGACATCCTGCAACGACATTGTGTAACATCTAAGCGGGAAAGAGGGCAGTGCGTATGTAACATATGGATAAGTATGTTAAGTATAGCCAATACACCAGCGAGGAGGGCACCAACTCCACCACTCAGACGATTGACAACATTATCACTATGCACATGATGTGTTCAATAACGGAATCGTTCCCGATTTCTGATTGTAAGGACAGTTTTTTTTTACTAACGAAAAAAATTCCGTAGCAAATTCCTAAAAATTCATTTTCAAGGCGTTATAGTGTACCTTTATGGAGAGTTTCGCATCTTTATCTCATTAAGAAGTATCTAATGGCTATGGACAGTTTTTCGCCCATAAAAATTCCCATAGTACATTCCTTAAATTTGGAACCTTTATTTACACAGGTCATTACATTAGGTAGGTACCATTATGCAGAGTTTCAATTCTCTATCTCATTTGGAAGCACCTAATCAATGAGTAAATGAACCGATCTCTGTTTGAGTAAGGACAATTTTTCGCCCATAGAAAATTCCATAGCACATTCCTTAAATTTCGGATATTTTTCATATTCAAGCCATTATAAGCAACCTTCGTATAGACATTCACATCTTCATCTCATTGGGAAGAACCTAATGGCTACGGACAATTTTTCGTCTATAAAAAATTTCCCATAGCACATTCGTCACATTTCGGACATTTTTCCATACTCAGGTCATTATAAGATACCTTTATGCAGAGTTTCACGACTTATCTCATTGGAAATACAAAATCAATGTGATGAGCGAGTGAGTGAACCGATTTCTGCTTGACTAAGAACAGTTTTCACCCATAAAATTTTTCCATAGCACTTCCTTAAATTTCGGACATTTTCCATACTCAAATCATTATAAGGTGTCTTTATGCAGAGATTCACCCTTCTATCTCATTGGAAAGTACCTAATTAATGCTATGAATGAGTCCATCATTGAGTGAACCGATTTCTGCTTGGCTACGGACAGTTTTCACCCATAAAAATTTCCTTTAGTACATTACTTAAATTTCAAACCTTTTCCATACTCAAGTCATTATAAGGTACCAATATACAGACATTTACGTCAATATTTCATAAACAAGTACTTAATCAATGTGATGAGTGAATGAATGAACCGATATCTGCTTGGCTAAAAATAGTTTTTCATCCAAAAAAAATTCCCATTGCACATTCCTCACATTTAAGACTTTTTTCACACTCAAGTCATCATAAGGTACCTTTATGCACAGCTTCACGTCATTATCATTGGAAACTAACAAATCAATGTGATGAGTGACTGAATGAACCGTGGTTTGCTAAGGACAGTTTTTCGCCCATGAAAAATTTCCAATAGCACATTCCTCACATTTCGGAATTTCTTCACACTTAAGCTATTATAAGGTACAGTACCTTTATGCAGAGTTTTACGTCTCTATCTCATTGGAAAGTACCTAATCAGTTTGATGAGTGAGAAAACGAACATATTTATGTTTGGCTAAGAACAGTTTCTCGCCCCAAAAAATCCCATAGCACATTAATCACATTTCGGACTTTTTCTGTACTCTAGTCATTATAGAGTGCTTCTATGCAAAGTTTCACGTCTATACCTCATTGGGAATTACCTAATCAATTTGATGATTGAGAGAATAAAACGATTTCTACTTGGCTAAGAACAGTTTTTCGCCAATAAAAAAATTCTTATAACACATGCCACACATTTCGGAATTTTTCTATGCTCAAGTCATTATAGGGTAACTCTATGCAAAGTTTCACGTTTCTATCTCATTGGGAAGTATCTAATCAATTTGATGATGGAGAGAATGAACCGATTTGTGTTTGACTAAGGACAGTTCTTCGCCCATAAATAACTCCCATAGCACATTCCTCACATTTCGGACATTTTCCATATTCAAATCATTATAATGTACCTTTATGCAGAGTTTCACGTCTCTATCCCATTGGGAAGTACCTAATTAACTTGATAAGTGAGTGAGTGAGTGAAACGATTTCTTGCTTGGCTAAGGAAAGTTTTTTGCCTATAAAAACTTTCCCATTATACATTCCTTAAATTTCGCACTTTTTCCATACTCAGGTTATTATAATGTACCATTGTGCAGTTTCACGTCTCTATCTCATTGGAAAGTACCTAATCAGTTTGATGAGTGAGAAGACGAATATATTTATGTTCGGCTAAGAACAGTTTCTCGCCCCAAAAAATCCCATAGCACATTAATCACATTTCGGACTTTTTCTGTTCTTTAGTCATTATAGGGTGCTTTTATGCAAAGTTTCACGTCTATACCTCATTGGGAATTACCTAATCAATTTGATGATTGAGAGAATAAAACGATTTCTACTTGGCTAAGAACAGTTTTTCGCCAATAAAAAATTTCTTATAACACATGCCACACATTTCGGAATTTTTCTATGCTCAAGTCATTATAGGGTAACTCTATGCAAAGTTTCACGTTTCTATCTCATTGGGAAGTATCTAATCAATTTGATGATGGAGAGAATGAACCGATTTGTGTTTGACTAAGGACAGTTCTTCGCCCATAAATAACTCCCATAGCACATTCCTCACATTTCGGACATTTTCCATATTCAAATCATTATAATGTACCTTTATGCAGAGTTTCACGTCTCTATCCCATTGGGAAGTACCTAATTAACTTGATAAGTGAGTGAGTGAGTGAAACGATTTCTTGCTTGGCTAAGGAAAGTTTTTTGCCTATAAAAACTTTCCCATTATACATTCCTTAAATTTCGGACCTTTTCCATACTCAGGTTATTATAATGTACCATTGTGCAGTTTCACGTCTCTGTCTCATTAGGAAGTACCTAATCAATTTGATGAGTGAGTCAGTGAAACGATTTTTTTCCTGGCTAAGGACATTTTTGCCCATAAAAAAATTCCCATAGGACATTCCACAGATTTTGGACCTTTTCCATACTCAAGTAGTTATAGGCTACTTTTATGCAAAGTTTCACGTTTCTATCCCATTGGAAAGTACCTAATCATTTTGATGAGTGAGTGAGTGAATCGATTTCTTGCTTGGCTAAGGACAGTTTTTTTTTTGCCTATAAAAACTTTCCCGTAAAACATTCCTCGAATTTCGGACCTTTTTCATACTCAAGTCATTATAAGGTACCTTTGTGCAAAGTTTCACGTCTCTGTCTCATTAAAAAGTACCTAATCAATTTGATGAGTGAGTGAAACGATTTTTTTTTCATGACTAAGGACAGTTTTATGCCCATAAAAGATTTCCCATAGCACATTCCTCATATTTGGGACTTTTCCATACTCAGGTTGTCATAGGGTACCTTTATGCAAAGTTTCAAGTTTCTATCTAATTGGGAAGTGCCTAATCAATTTGATGAGTGAGTTAGTGAAATGATTTTTTTCCTGGCTAAGGACAGTTTTTTGCCTATAAAAAATTTCCCATAGCACATTCCTCAGATTTCGGACTTTTTCCATACTCAGCTCGTCATAGGGTACCCTTACGCAAAGTTTCAGGTTTCTATCTCATTGGGAAGTACCTAATCAATTTGATGAGTGAGTGAGTGAAACGATTATTTTCCTGGCTAAGGACAGTTTTTTGCCTATAAAAAATTTCCCATAGCACATTCCTCAGATTTCGGACTTTTTCCATACTCAGGTCGTCATAGGGTACCTTTATGCAAAGTTTCAAGTTTCTATCTCATTGGGAAGTACTTAATCAATTTGATGAGGGAGTGAGTGAAACGATTTTTTTCCTGGCTAAGGACAGTTTTTTGCCTATAAAAAATTTCCCATAGCACATTCCTCAGATTTGGGACTTTTCCCATACTCAGGTCGTCATAGGGTACCTTTATGCAAAGTTTCAAGTTTCTATCTCATTGGGAAGTACCTAATCAATTTGATGAGTGAGTGAGTGAAACGATTTTTTTCCTGGCTAAGGACAGTTTCTTACCCATAAAAGATTTCCCATAGCACATTCCTCAGATTTCGGACTTTTTCCATACTCAGGTCGTTATAGGGTACCTTTATGCGAAGTTTCACGTTTCTATCTTATTGGGAAGTACCTAATCAATTTGATGAGTGAGTGAGTGAAACGATTATTTTCCTGGCTAAGGACAGTTTTTTGCCTATAAAAAATTTCCCATAGCACATTCCTCAGATTTCGGACTTTTTCCATACTCAGGTCGTCATAGGGTACCTTTATGCAAAGCTTCAAGTTTCTATCTCATTGGGAAGTACTTAATCAATTTGATGAGGGAGTGAGTGAAACGATTTTTTTCCTGGCTAAGGACAGTTTTTTGCCTATAAAAAATTTTCCATAGCACATTCCTCAGATTTCGGACTTTTTCCATACTCAGGTCGTCATAGGGTACCTTTATGCAAAGTTTCAAGTTTCTATCTCATTGGGAAGTACCTAATCAATTTGATGAGTGAGTGAGTGAAACGATTTTTTTCCTGGCTAAGGACAGTTTCTTACCCATAAAAGATTTCCCATAGCACATTCCTCAGATTTCGGACTTTTTCCATACTCAGGTCGTTATAGGGTACCTTTATGCGAAGTTTCACGTTTCTATCTTATTGGGAAGTACCTAATCAATTTGATGAGTGAGTGAGTGAAACGATTTTTTTCCTGGCTAAGGACAGTTTTTGCCCATAAAAAAATTCCCATAACACATTCCTCAGATTTTGGACTTTTTCCATACTCAAATTGTTATAGGGTACCTTTATGCAAAGTTTCGCGTTTCTATCTCATTGGGAAGTACCTAATCAAATTGATGAGTGAGTCATTGAGCCTGAAAACAGCATATTTTGGGGGTCCAGTACTCCAATATGGTTGAAGGTAGGAATGTGAGATTTAGCATATGAGTACATCTGTAGGATATCTCATAACATTCTAAATTTCATGTTTCTACCCTTAATAGAATCGTTTTTATAAAGCCTCGAAATCGGCGATTTTACACAAAACTCTTGTTCGTGTATAATATGCTTACGGCAGTGCAGGCCAGTTTTCATTTGCTTCGCGGAACTTGGCTGCCATGCACTGCCGTGCATGTTGATACAGAGTAGAAACTGGATTGAATTGGATAAGGACAGAAGTCAATGGAGATCTTTTGTGGCCACAGAGAAAGAGAGAGAGAGAGAGAATACATTTAAGTTAAGCACCTACACAACAAACATGAGTGAGTGGTTACCTTTCGCGCTTCTATTGTGAAGTCCGGGATTCAACCCCGCATTCGACCATTTTGACAAAAGTTTTTCTTAATTCCATCTGTGAATGTAGAGATAGTGCGTGTACTGTGAGTCCTGGCCGACTTACTTTCTAATCGTTTTTAAATCTTTGTTATTATTAATTACCAGCAATGATGGGTTTGCGAAGAGGATTAGGGTGGGGATGTCTTTTGGATTGAAGCCTCTACCCTGAAATTAGGGAATTTCTAAAACAAACTAAATATTAGTTTTGCCTTTACTCATAAACTTCAAGCTGTCCTCAAATAAAAAATAGGATTTTTTATAAAAACTAAGCATTAATAAGAAAAGTCCCTCCCAAAATACTTTTCTAAATCCGCCACTGATTCTCAAGTCAGTATAAAATGATCTTCAAGGTTGTATCTGGAAGTATATAGCTCAATATACAAACGAAACGAAATATTTGTTATGCCTGTACTCATAAACTTAAGCTCCTCTTAAATAAAAGAAATGTTTAGAAAAAACAAACATTTTCAGAAAAAATCCTCCCAAATATTTTTCTAAATCCGATACTGATTATTTCTATCAAATGGTATTCAAGGTTGTGTCCGGAAGATTATTGTTAAATCATTGCACAGCTACAGTATAAAGGAAATGTGTAAGTACGCTCTGACAGACATATTGAAAAACGTACACTCTGATGGATATATTGAAAAACATAAGTTCAATTATGTGCTAGAAGCTAGAGTACTAAGCTCTAAGAAGTAAAACACGAATGTCTAAAAAGAAATGATCTAGAGAAGAAAAAATGTCGATAATTCAGAAGTTAAAATAAAGTTAAATAGCTTCTAAAATTGCCCTCAAATACTACGTACTTTATGTTTACTTTAATTAATAAACCCTGTGCTCCATCCATCATGATGGTGAATTCCAGAGCGAAATATGGCATTCAGGTCATGGAATCTTATTTAACTTTAGAGTATACCATAAGAAAGGTATTTAAACAGAAAAATCATGAAAATGAAAAAAGCCAAACTTTCCAAAATTTTCGTTTTTTTCCCAAAAAAGCCGGCTTTTTTGCATCTCTACAGAAAACACCCTCTTTGTATCGTATCTAACGCTGTATGAGAAAGGTTTTGAAGATCCGGACTTGAAGTACATTGGCACATGTTTATGTAGAACACCTTTGTGGATCTTCACGCATCACGAAAAGAGATTCGTCTTTCTGGAGACGCAGTTGTGGCAGCAACAACTGCATTGATATCTTCAGGATCAATGGGCTCTCTTTTTCACCCAGTCTTACTTCTCGGCATTTTACCTGACACACATGTAAAAACAAGCGAATATTTAGAAACTACTTAAAATTATAATTAATAACTTTATAAGCTAACCTAAACTTATAAAATATGTCAATTCTTTTAACTACTTACATCGTTTTAATGCACTACATTGGTATTAAGAAGTCTTGGCGGAACAAATATAAACTCGTGAGAATAGGACATTATTATTATTATTATTATTATTATTATTATTATTATTATTATTATTATTATTATTATTATTATTATTATTATTATTATTATTATTATTATTATTATTATTTAGTTCTCTGATATCACACAATTTGCAATATTTTTGCTAACAAGACGTTCTCGGCACTGAAATAAAGATTATTATAGCTAATTATAAATATCAAAATTGTACGTAATCAACATTATCCTTATTTATTTGTCTGTTTAAACTTTAATTTCTCCTCACTTAATTCCTTTAGTTCTTAAACATTTGAATTAGAACCTATCGTTCATATTTTTTGTCTTTAGTGTCTAAAATTCGGATCCTACTTTCTATTCAGTTTACTGTATTTACACAGTTTCTCAACAGATGGCACTTGAATGTTCATTCATGTCTAGTTGGTAGTAAGTAGACATTCAGTCCAATAGATGGCATGAGCTTCATAATGTCGTAATTTACTGACAGAACTTGCAATAGATGGCAGGAAAAGGACGGATTGATGACCGCATTTATACGTGGCAATGTAGCCATGAAATGTATTTACAATTCGTCTGCAGATGTTGTCCTTGATGTTGAGATTCGCTCCGCGAGATGGCAGACGAGTAAGGTTACCTCCATCACCGCTCGCTGAGCAGATTTTCGGCACGTGGAGTTCGCGACCTTATTTCTTATGCACGTGAAAAGATATTCGCACAGCGGCGGGCAGCGGGAGAGAATCGTTCCTCTTTGTCGGAACAATGTCTGGCAAGGACACTAAAGGCGCCATAGAGAAAGCTACATCCTTAATGACAACAGAGAAGAGTTAATAAGAGGGAAATGAAATGCATGCCGGAAAATACGATGTTTCTAAACGACTTCATTCTGTCAGAACCAGGGTGGTACTAAGGTACCTCACGTAAACATTATGTTGTTTCCTAATACAAAAATATAGTCTAAAACAATTGGCACACATACCGTTAATCTTACATGCTGCTGCTAATATTTTAAACAAACCTCCAGTGCGCACTTGAGGTATACAGTACAGGCAATGGCGTATTTAGGGTTTTGTTTCGGGGAGGGGGTATGCACGACACGTGAAAAAGCACTTATATTATTCCTTTTCCCACTTTAAAATCTAAACACACATGGACGTCATAGGGGAATTATCCACCTGAGTTCGAGAAATAAATATATTTTAATCGATTATCTACTAATATACTAGGAAATACGCGACCTATGTCGGTGGAGGATCTTATCCCCCAGGGAAATCTGAAATGACTCTCCTGCAAACACACATTGAATATTTGTAATCTCGTTTCAACCTCAACTGATTTCATTCTACGGAAAAAATGGGAATATTCTGTTTTGTCCGTGTACATTTTTACCTGAAAAAAAAATGTTGAGACAAGTTGAAGCTGAAATATATTGATTGCAGTTTTAATGGCAAGAATTACAGACTGGTGAATCTTATGTAATGCGATACATGCAAAAGTTTAGGAGTGAATCTAACCTTTTATTCTATTCATAGAAGAAAAAGGAAGCATCCTCTTGGTCTACCTAATTTCCCAGGCTACTTATTCCCCTCTCTTGATTTTCTTTAATTCAGACATCTACATTTCTTTATAACTAAACGATGTAAATATTCCTTTGATATAATAGTTAAAGTCCTGTTATGTTGATAACAGACTTGAATCACAACTAACAACGGTCGAAAGTATGACAGGAGAAACTCAACAAAGTAACATTTAAGAAAAAGAGACAAGAGTAGAATGGACGAAAGATAAAAGAAGGCAGTTCTTACATGGAATGAGATTTGACAAATACAGTATTATTTCTGAACATAGAGCATAAGAAAATGGAAAGTCAATGAAGTTCTTAGAAATGGTAAGAAGGATTATTCTTGTACGTAAAACAGAAGAAAAAAATATTTCAGGAGTTTGAACCCGATAGACCCCTAAATACGTTGCTGAGTACACGTAGCAATGAAACGTGCAAGTTCTCCTCTTTCTTAAAACACATTTTTTAATAGTTCTTATTTGTTAGAAATATCAATTAAGTAGTATTGATATGTAAATGTTGTATCAATTACATATCATGCTACTTTCGTTCATTTTAAGAAATGTATTCGAATATGGTTTGCTAACTGCATTTTTATTCGCGCCCATATATACATGTTATGTCGAATATCCATCATATTGCTCAAGTTTTGTCTCATTTTGCGTTAAACAAGGAGTAAATATTTTATACGTTTTATCCAAATTTCGACTGTCAAAATAAATTATTATAGCACATCAGCTGCCGCCGAGGAGCACTGCTATTTTAACGGCATTTCATTCGAATTGACTTATTTATTCGCCAGTCTGTTTTCTGTTTGTTTCAGTCAAAATTTGTGAAGAGCAACTTTATCCACTTTCACTAAAAATCGATTTACTTTTAAAATTTCATGTCTATTACAAAATTAAGACAAAATTTTGACGGGGGCCAAAGTAACGTCTAAAGAATGATGCAATATTATATTTTTCATATATCAATACAATCGCGATCTTAGAACGTGTTCACAAATAACTACTACACACATACACTTTGTCTTCAACAGAATCTTCGGCTATCAGGCTACCTTTAGTAGCCTCCATGCAACTGACAAACGAAGCTTTGTCCTTGATTTCTTTATTCAAGGCTAACATAAGGGATAAATTCAATCAGTCGTTTGAGAGATCCGATTCCCCCCCCCCCCCCATAAAAATCAATTTATAATTGAAATAACATGTCCAGAAGTAAACCAAACAAGACAAACTCGACTTGTGCGGTGTATAGGAAGTGTCCGTAATGGAGACTGACATGTCAGAAAAAGCCGCTAGTCCAGGACATGAATCGGTTTTTAACATTGAACCAAAAATAGAGTTTTATGGACAAGACGAATTTCTCAAAGGACTGATTCAATTTTACATTGACATTTAAATTTATATTTTATATTTCCGCCAGTTGGATAGATATTTTCTATACAGTGTTACCTCGTTACCACACTTTAACACTTTTTCAAGAGACCAGAGGAAAATTGGTGTCAATAAGGAAAATGTGTAGATTTGAGGAAATGAGAAGTTCGAAAGTGTTGTACAGTTATATCTTGTGTAAGTTCCGTAAGTTCTGTAAGCAACAGTGTTTTTAAAAAATCTACACGATATTGAATAAGCAATGTAATCTGTGTTTTTCACTGATATAAACTTAATTCCTCTTCTTCATACAGTAGTTCAACATCAATTGTTATCATTATTAAGTTATTATTCCACATAAAACAATGGAACTAAGATGTGATCATGTTTTCTTGCGCTAAATATAGTGAAATCCGATATGTAACGTACAGATCCCGAGTGTCACCACCTAAGTTACTCTAGATGAATAACGGTACTTTGGAGAGCAAGGCAGCTGAACATATTTCATAGAATCGGCTTATAGATGGCATTAGTGTAGAAAGTAAGTGATAACTTCTACTAATTAAAATTGCTAATTAGAAAGTATATGCATTCTACAAAAGTTTTTTTTAATATTTTTTTAAAAAAATCATGTTTACAAAATAAAAACAAGTCATAACATTTTTTTATATAATTATATTATTTGAGAAATATTGTTACTTTCACACTAGTTCCATTTATACAACAATTCTATGGATTATTTGAGAACTTTTCCTCTTTGTTCAAATAGGCGGCGCACAAATTAACAAAAAACAGGAAGCCATGGTTGATTTCGTTGTCATTTTGCATTAACACCAGAGATCGACATGACATGGCATAAATAGCGAGAAACTAAAATTACATAAATGTAATAACGAAGCTCTTAATACATTATTAATGAGAAAACTGAAAGGAAACCAATCTTGTAAAAACAAGAAAATGTATCTGCGCTAACGTAAAACCAGGTAATATTATAAATAAATAAATAAATAAATAAATTTATGAGTTGTACCAAATAATACTATAGATTATATACATATAAAATATTTAGTTCACTATTTAGGAAAATGATGTCACTTGAAATATTGTTAAATATAAGGTGTAATTTATTTATATTTTTGTAGTGGTGAACATTAATATTCAAAATATCGAAATGTAAAGTATACAGGAAAGATAAGTAAATAACACTACAATAGAAAATGTAAAATGATATCAACATTTGAGTACAAAAGCAAGTAGAAATAATAGTAATAGATATATGCGTAATTTAGTTGCCATTGTGAGAACAAAATGTAAAAATGTATACAGGATAGCAGCCACTGCGCTTCCTAACATCGCATATGTGATAGGCATGGGATTATAAGTGATAAAAGGAAAATATAGACACGGAATCACCAGGGATGATCATTACGCGGATTGGTCTTAGGTGAAACATCGCATGTGCGCGTTGAATGTTGTCTGAATTCGGTTCTTTTACTCATCTGAATACTATCCAATATTTACCATTTTGATATTATCTGCATAATCTATACCAGTCATCTGGATATTTTCCCTGTAACCTATTCAGATTGTTATCAACTTAATGTGAATACTTGTGTCTATTTCTCAAAACTACTAGTCTTGTAATACTAGTGTGGAACATTCCAGGATAGAACATTTTACAGTTAAATATATCATAAAATCAGGACATTATCATTTATTGTCCCGTATACATATTTATACACACATTATTGCTGTTCTTGAAAGAAATAAGTGTATACTATTTACAACTTAGCTATCATATCGGAGTTCCTTCGTGGCTAAGCAATTAGCGTACACGACTTTGGAGTGGAAGACCCTGGTTCGATTCCCGGAGGGAGCTTATGTGGTTCGGATTCCACGTTAGTCAGTAGGTCCCTTCTCATATAGCCTCGCTGCTGAAAGGGACGTTAAAATCAAAATCAACTATTAACTAAGCTATCACATCCATCGTGTATATTAGTTTAAAGGATAGCACCATGTTTCCATCTTGAACAGAAGTTACAACATGCAACAAACAAAACTTGAGCCATTTCTATTGTAATAAAAAGGGATAAAATTGAAAGCTTGAGTTTGTTTCCTTCTGATTATACATATTGTATTATTTCCATATTTTGCTCTAGTTAAGTAAGAAGTTAGAAATGTTCTGATCGTATCCTTACTTCATACGTGTTCTATATTTCATTTCAGATGTCATTTTATTTGATACTATACACTAACTAGGAGAGAATGGGTTTTTAAATGTAATTGAAATGTTGTTTGTGACTTATAAACAGAAAACGTGCCATTGTTACACAATCTGTCATTTATGGGTTGACCATTCCTTGCGTACTGTATCAGTTGTAAATCATAGATTATTTCACTACTTTCAGGAATTTTTTTTTTCAGCATGCCTTGGATGTTGTAATGTTTGTGATACGTAACGGGAACAGAATAAGTCGTTAAATGGGAAACGCCTGAGAGATGCAACCACTACATGAGTTTTTTTTGTTTTGTTTTGTTATGTGAATAGTGTAGGATGTAACCCATAGCTACAGCTTTAAGATCAACAAGTTTCAGCTATGTCTTTTATCACTGCTGATTTGCAGTTGTAACAATTAGCTTGCGGAACATGAAGCCAGTATATGAACAATTAACTATAGTTTAGGTAAGGGTAAAAAAGAAATCAGCACATCGATAGAATCTGTCACTGTAAAATAATACTTTTACTGTATAAACGTATACCGTACTTGAAAAGAAATAAAAATAAAAAAGTATGTAAAAAATTGAAGTGCTTTCTTATTGTTTGAATATTCATTTGTGGATAGTATTTATTACTTCCTTCAAGCAAAGAGATCGTAAAGCAATGTTTGAATATGAGTTTAATGTGGCTTTTGCTGTTTTGTTTACTAACATTTCCAAGATGTTCTGACAGACTATTTAATCAGCTTATCGTTGAACCTCTTGTAAACAATACACATCTGACTAATGAATATTCGTAACTCTATAATTCATGAACCATAAAATGTTTGAGTTATGGAGACGCTTGCACTTTTAAATGGACAGTTTTCTGAGAAATGAACTACGTTATGTTTAAAATGACGAAATCTACTCAATAAACGTTATGGTTACAGTATAAGTAATGATTTGTTTGTTCTGTTTAATTAATTCGAGAGCCAGATTTAAGTTAGTATGATGACAGAGTTACACATTTCTTGTAATGTTATTTTTCCACTTTCTCTATTTCTCTCAAGAAATTTTTACGTTTTTTAGAGACTAAATACACAAAAAATTTGGTAGACCATACTATATACCATATTACGCACACTGGTATGTACAATAGATTTGAGAAATGCTACTTTATTTCCACAATTTGTACGTATGAAAAAAGTTAAGCACGTTTGTTGCATATTTTAGTTATTTTTTATGTAATTTCTATACTAAAAGATGTTTTCAAAAGATCTTACAGTGTTAACTCTGCTATTGCATATTATTCCAAATGCACTGAGTACATAAATATTGAAGTTTTTAAAAATACAATTTTGAACATATTAAAACACCCACATTTTTCGCTGTTGCTGATGTACATTTCAAGAATAATTTCAAAGAATGTATTATTTTACGATTTTTGTCACCGTCACCAAAGCACTAGTTAAACAGCGAATTATCCTTCTTCTTCTTCTTCTTCTTCTTCTTCTTCTTATTATTATTATTATTATTATTATTATTATTATTATTATTATTATTATTATTATTATTATTATTATTATTGCTGTTAGACATTTTGATTAAAATTACTATCATATTAATGGAATATATTGGCCGTTTTTCTAAATTTTGATTACCTGGCTATGCACGGATTACTTGTAAACTTGAGGGGGTAAGGTGGCTCAGTGGTAGAGCGCTTACCTCAAGTGCATAGTGTCCCCAGTTCGATCCTCGGCCAAGTAAGTTTGTGGTGGACAAAATCGTGTCCGTGGGTTTTCTCGGAGTACTCCCGTTCACTCCCACATTCTCATTCCACCAACTATTCCACCATTCACTTGGTTTAATCACCTGTCTTCCTTAGCCCAAAGAGAATAATCACGGAACGTTAAACTGATTTTTTTTTTTTGTAGACTTGAAGTAATGCTTGAACTATGAACATCAACCCTTTTGTAGTCAAGTAGTTGATGTTCCTGCTGTGCATGTGGCTTCAGGTTTCTATCCACGATGGGTTTTTGCCTCTGGTATAGAGCCGCAACCCGAGTAATGTTCTGACTGTGCGAAATGACTTACAATAAATTTAGCATGACAAAAGCTACTCAGTAAAGGTTATAGTTACAATCGATAGTTTGTTCATCCTTTGTAATTAATTCGGAAGCCAAATCAAGAACGATAACTAGCAACCAAATCCTCCATTAAAGACTAGATCACGTCTGAAATAAACCGATTCTGACAATGGATCAATTCAATAAACCAAACACAAGTGAAATAATGTAATTTATTTTATTTAAAGAAGTGAGTCTATTTTGTATCAAAGTTCTGAAATCTAGAGTACATTTTATTCAATAGACTAATCATAATAACATGTACGAGCACGCAAATCAAATACATATTTAGTTATACGTAACATATTTAATTACACTTTAAGAAACATATTAATTTACTCTCTCTGCAATTAAATAATTAAATAAAATAATGAAATAAAACGTATTGATTTTCCTTCAAGAGCATGATAATGCAATTTCTATTCTGACTGCTTGTCGAATAACATAGTCCACACGAATTTTTTAACTTCATGCAAGATGAACTCCAGCTCCTATAATTTCCTTTTTGACAAAAAAAAAAAAAAAATAAAAAATAAAAAGCAGACGAGGTAAAAAGAGGGACAGAAGAAAGAAGTTATTTTAGCAAAGCACCTTGTTCTTTTTTTCGTCTCATAAATGGAACTTCTGAAGAATTTGGAGTAAACACAATCTGACGCGTGAGGGTAAAACAAGGTACTTTCTTTCTTTTTTTTTTTGGTACTGTATTCAGCATATGTCTGTCAAAGGTGCTTAATACCTGATTGATTTTGCAAACATGAACAGACGAGGAGGAAAACTTTATGCTATGTCGAGGTTCATTAGTTTCCTTTGGCTTCTTAGCTTTCTCTACCGAAAGTCCTCTGTCTCGTTCACAATATGGAACATGTAAAATATGATAAGATTATTGACGAGTGATGACAACACAAACAAGTTACCATGGGAATAATCCTAGCAACATCAATTTCCAAACACAATCATATCCTAATGTACATAATTTCATAACGTGCAGTTTCTGTCACTCATTCAATTATCTATAAATTACATTAGAGCATATAGTAATTAATCAAATCTTCCTCTACTTAGTATTAAATATAGGAATCAAATGGGCATTTTAATTTGCAATAACTACTAAAAGCTACTTAAACCTGGCATATTGTTCATACTTAACAAATCTGAAGTCATTAACTAATCTAAGTGAAATAGATATACTACAGTACAACTTCATAAAAAAATGTAATACGCATTGAAAGTTTTAAAAAAAGATAATCTCTTGTACGTGGCATACAACTCATCCGTAAAACTAATGGCCAGGTACCTATAATGCTCACTCTATATTAACACAAGCGCCTATACTATTTTAAAGAGTTAAATTGAACATGTGACTCAGTAATATTATCAATTTAACTATTCAATTATTACACCGCGCCTTAACGCTAAATCAAACATTACAAATGAATGATCTGCAGCTGTAAAATTCCAGCTTCAAAAGGTCCCGTTTCTGTTTTGCAGGTTATAAGCTGTAATCCTGAGTGTAATGAAAGCCGATAAAAGTTTGGCTTATTGTAATGTGATGTAGTTGGTAGACGAAGCCTAGGTGGCACTGTAGTCAGCATTGTCAAATTTGCGACTCCGAGTGAGCAAGCGAAACTAATTTAGTGTTATGCAGAAACCATATGAGTCATTAAAATGTAACGACACAGTCGTCATTAAGATGCAAACGACACATTCTTTATACAGTCCGCAGCAAAAAACCTGCAACATGAACATGTAAGTTTATTGTGAAACGACGAAATCTTTTGCTTCAAAATAATTGTGCAGGGGAGGACGCCGACGTTTCTCTGGCGTGATTCGTCCCACTTGTACGTTATGTTGATTCCCTGCGCTGTTAGGCGTAGTTTAACAATAAACTTTCATGCTGATGTTGCAGGTTTTTTTTGCTGCGGACTGTACATTCAATAGATATCCTCCGCCACTTTTAGGAAGTCAAGAAATTGTGTAAACAGTTTTACACGAATGATGGTATGGTGAAGTGACGCGGTGGTAGAAACCCAAAATCTTGGAAGAGAGTGTCGAAAATGTCCGGAGATCATTGAAGAAAGTGCAGGGAAATCAGTGAGACAAGCAGCACGAGAGCTTAGACAGAAGAAGTCGACAATCCACAAAATTTTGAGAATCATGCTTCATTGTTTGCAAGATCCTAATTTTGCATGAAATCAAACCAAATGACCACAACAAGAGACGTTTTCAATTTAGCATACTGCAACGCGTAGGTAATCAAGAAACCTTTCTTATCATTAATAATATTCACCGAGACTATATTCCACACGTTTGGAGATATCAATCACAACAATGTTACAATTCTGGTTCATAAAAGTTAAATATAGGGTGAAAGAGGTACAAGATTGTCTAAAAGTGGATGTAGTGTGAACTTCTGAACAACAGGATTATTGGATCGTTTTTCTTTGCAGGAGACACAAACATTGATGTGATATCCCTAGTGCTTCAGTATTTAAGTAAAGCATAGATTTAAAAAAAAAAGAAAAAAACATGCAGCTGAATGTCATTTTCAAACACGATAATGTCCTACCACATTTGAATCATAAGATTCGTAAATTCTTGGGTAACATATTTTCCAGCCAGTGGATTGGGCGTTGGGTGTAATCTCATGCTACCATATTCCATGGACGTTATCAGATTAGACTTTTTGTGGAGACATATAAAATACGTTGTTCTCTACAGAAGTTTAAAATATGCAGGATCTGAAACAAGGTTTAAAAATTGTCATAAACTCACTCAGATTAGATATACTGAATAACAATAGAAATTTAGTATAGATTGGCTGTTCTTTACGCAACTGGTTTCCCACGTGGAGGTCAATTAAAACTTAAGTTGTACCTTGCTGTGCCATTTTCATGTGGAATAATGTGTCGATAGATACTTGGCTTCACACAAAATGCATTTTAAAATATTGAAGTCTTGTGGAGAACTGTCTGTATTTTAACAATAATATTTAATATTTTCGAACATTTTCTCAAAAAATTTTATTTTTCCAATGATTTTCGAATGGACATTTTGATTTAAATAGTTTTCTGTTAACACATAGAGATATGTAAAGGAAGTATTAATTGAAGAATCAGTACCAAGAAAATTCAATTTATGTTCGAAGATTAGTGCATTTGTTTTCCTGTTGATCGATATATATATATATATATATATATATATATATATATATATATATATATATATATATATATATATATATATATTGTCATTAATGTTTGAAATGCCAATGATTCCGAAAAAGATAGTCGTCAGCGATTTAGCTTCTCTCTTTTTTAACTTTTTTTTGTTTTGTTTTTTGAAAAAAAGTTTGTAGATGTCCTGGCCATCTGGTATTAACACACCTATTGGTCGATCAACGAAAAATGTATTCATTTGACAAAAATAAGTAAATAAATAAAATACAATAAAAAAGACGTATTTGAAATATTACAGTGTTATAAGGCTAACATGTTTGTATTGTCCCCTTGCAAAGAGTCATTTAAAATGAGAAAGATAGTTTCAGTGTTCAAACTTCGTTATCATTCTGTTCTGTGTAATACAAAATGTAATATTAACAAATTTTGACGCCACCTTTTTGAATATACACAGCAGTAGCCTTGTATGTGATTTGAATATCTGAAGAAACGGAGATAATGAATTCTTGGTAACGTATGGAAAAACCTTGCGATGTTTTTTATAAGGCATAAATACTTGATGTTCAGTTAGCGTACCGTCGCATCCATTGTTTCTATGTATGTTTTAAGAAATACGCTAATAAAACTATTGCATGCATAAGAAAGTGGTATAAAATTTTCCATTCCGTTCAGTTTCCGCTGTTTCAAGGGTTAGCTAGTTTAACGGGTAGCATTGAATTAATACCAGAGCATGACGTTTTTAGTGTATATTGGAATAAGCAGGAATTAAACACCCTGTTCCATATCTAACCTCTACTTTTTTCTTGCTTAAATTAAGTCAGGGCAATGACAAGGAGCAATCAGAAACAATTGGCAAGCAGCTTAGTAGCATTAATTGTGACTATTCTGTGGTAATAGCAGCATATGTATGTACATACATTTGGAGGGATGGTGGAACTTCGTATTGAAACAACACTGAAAGTAACACGGAGCATGAAAATGAACAGATGATAAACTGACTTGACATCGTTGATTCGCGAATGAAATCTATGATACGCAAATGCAATACTAACGAGTGCTTTCAATTTAAAAAAAAATCACTTTCATGTTTCTAAAACTAATAAGTATAAACAAACAATATGATATTGTTGAAAGAAAAAAATCCAAAAATTCTCTTGAGGATTACTCGAAGTTTGCCTGTTTCTTCAAGCTGCATGTGGTTGATTTAAGTCTTTAGAGGATGTTAAGTCAAGCTTCCGTAACTTATTAGGTTATTATTAAGAGTCTGACCGCTAACTATTGTCAAAACTTTAGAATTAACTAAGTGTTGCTATTCAGTGTGTTATTGACCTGCTTTTTTTTTTTTCACCAAAGCATAGCTTTCGAGATGTGCCTAATTCTCACAACGAAAGGAGAAGAGCATACAATTTGCAACTGACTCACACTAAAATAAAGGTATGATTGTTATTATTTACAGTTATGTAGTCACATAACAGCCAAAAGAGCATTGCAGTCAATGACTTCCAATTTACAGGTCATCTATTAGGTCTCGATAAATGCTTTTAGATGCATATTAAGTGATTAGTCATAATCGTGTACTGTGTATCAGAGGATAAAACTCTGTAAAACAACTGCAGAAAACTTTTACATTATCTTTTCTTGCTCAAATATTTCTGTTGAATAGTATTACACTGTTTCTTCTGGGATCGTGAACAAGAAATTCTTCCTGATCCTTCAGTTTATTCCGTTTCTTTTTTTTTAATTTTGTTTAAATATATTATTTCGCTTCAAGCTTGTAGTTCTTTTCATGTAGTATGAGACTTTGGAGTCCTTGAAATTCTCTAGTAACTCACATTATTTACAAGGAATAGGATTAGAAATTAGATTTGAGAGCTTTCAGCAGCTATGGCCATGTAAGCCGGTCACGTATAAGGGATGAGGAGAGTTGGAGTGGGTCATTTGGTTGTGGGTCAAGATTTGAAAGTGATCAGTGGGTCGTGCGTCATCATAACTTGACCTTCCATGACCCACCATGAACGACCAAACACTCTGTTCAGTGCATTGTACACAGCATCTTCGGAACTCTAGGGAATGTGTCTACGTTTTATTTTGAAGACATTCATTTTTCTTCCTTTTACATTTGTTTCTATTTACTTGCCTGAGATGGGTATATCTAACAGCCCTTTCTCATTTGGCGGCGAACTGCCGCGCAGAGTAGAAAGACATTGCAAGCAATGAAGTTTTTCACATATGCGCGGCGGTCGCCGCAAATTTACGCGGCGAGGAAATACAGCCGCCTCTCCCTGCTAGAAAGCGGCGCGGCAGATTGCCGCGTAAAGCCAAGCGAGACATTACAAGCAATGGAGCTCTTTACATATAGACGGCGATCTGCCGCTTGGGTGTTGGGAGAGGTAGCAAGTTTTGCCAGTAAAGAGTAGAGAGTGGTTGCGATAATATGGATGTGTGTGTGTTTCACGTATATATATATATATATATATATATATATATATATATATATATATATATATATATATATATATATATATATATATATATATATATATATATATATGTGTGTGTGTGTGTGTGTGTGTAGAGTGTAGAGTGTGTTTGTGTACGTAGTTATGTTCTGGCTTAGGACACCTGGAGTGCTTTTAACCAAACTTGTTACATACAATATATGAGAAAAGATGACATGTAAAAATAATAGAAAACGACCGATATTACCGAAGTGTCGAATCCATAGGTCGTTGATTAAAACGAGTCCAAGTCAACACAATTTTTTTTCTATGTAATAGAAGATTGGAATAAATGTGCGGGTAGCGCTGGGCAAATGAGCTTGTAATTATATAAATTTCTGGTGCTCCAAAATTGAAATACATATATACTATCAAATATTTCAACAATATTACATATTTTATAGTCTTTTGCTATATATATATATATATATATATATATATATATATATATATTGTTACATAAAAATTCGTAATCCGGATTTTAGTAATAATACTGTAACGTACCTTAGCAAAGGAAGGGAGAATTGATTATGCGATATTTGATAAATATACGGTATTTTATATATTTTATAACTACCTTAACACTTCTATGGGTGTAATTCCTTGAATAGTACCTTGAATTTAGGGACTAGAGCAGTGCTTTAAAGAGACTTGAGTCAATAGTCGGAACGCTTAAAACAAACGAATAAACCCGAAATACCATAATACTAATACTAATACTAATACTACTATTACTACTACCACCACTACTACTACTACTACTACTACTACTACTACTACTACTACTACTACTAATAATAATAATAATAATAATAATAATAATAATAATAATACTTACAGACCAGCTTTGGGCTCAGTGGTTGAGTGTTGACTTGGGATTCTGGGATATATGTCAACCACCGACTATTCTAAAATCTTTATCCTGGTTTTCCCAGTCACAACAGGTGAATATTGGGATGATGTTTTAAATATCCAGAACCTGGCCGCTATTTTGCTCAAGTCTATCAATTGTGGAAACAGTATAGAAAAATCTCCTTCAAGATACCACTTCTCTAAAAACAGGGTAAACCCATGTCTTTCTGTTTTTGTTCGTTTGTTTGTTTGTTTGCTTGTTTGCTTGCTTTCTGTCTGTCTTAACATGGCGAGTTTAGAACACTTTTTGCGTTTCTCCATTGCAACCACCACAACACGACCAGAGTCACAAGGTTTTATTTCTTCTGTTGCACAGCAAACCTGCTCGCATTTTTTTCATTCGCGGCAAAGCGCCGCGTAATGTGAATGGAATACATCTCACAAGGCAAACTGTCGCGAACGGCGACGGCAAATCGCCGCTTCAATGTGAAAGAAGCGTAAGTAAAAAATAACTTCTGGAACTTTTGGATGTTGATATTTATACTTGTAATACTAGCAATAGGACTTACTACTTAGATTTCGAGACAGTCGAATTTTGCACTTGTTTTCGTTGGTCCACTTTACCTTGATTTGAGACTTTCAAATTTCACCCTATTTTCCACTGAAAAATATCTGTGATTCAACAAGGAAATAATTACAAATGATAATTAAATTGAAATTGATCGTAATATGTCTCATGACAAACACGTTACCATTTTATATCGTAAAGGTCAGGTCTACTCGTACTGTAACAGAGCAGTCCTTCAGCGATTGACCGTAGAAATTCAAACTTCAATTGGTGATAACTTCACAGTTGTTTAGTCAGTGGAGAGGAGAGCATGGATCATGGGCCAGAGTTGATGACGATGGGTTTTGGTGGGTGGTGGATCAGAGCGGGTCACAGTGGGTGGTGGGTCATGCTAGATCTTGGTCACGGAGGGTAGTAGTCAGTGGGTCATGGATCAAGTTTTCATTGACCCACGTTATATCTGGGGATGAGGTTCCTAAGCGATCACACTACGCAAGGGAATTGGAGAGGAGGAATGGAAGTGGCATTAGACCCTCCCGGCATCTGCTTGGTATGAATAAGAAAAACCTAGGTAAACCTCCTTTAGGATGGTTGACCTGAAAGAAACTTTTGCACTTTTTCGACTGAGTGTCCCAACAGGGAATCGAACTCTGGAAGCTCCCAGCAAAGGCGAGAGCTTTGGAGAATATGCTACGAGAGGCCGCTCATTATTTATAAGACTGATTCTTAAATTATTCCAACAACTCTTCTAAATTAGGGATTCATCTACACTTCCCAAACTTTTCGCATTTCTGAAGACAAAATACACCAGAAAAAGTTATTTTGTCAGTCTACAGATGATTGAAATCTTTAGCTATTCAGGCTCAGTGAATACAATATAGATTCAAGAAAAAAAAACTTATATGTTAGCTGTAAATTTCTCTTTTTCAGGTTAAAGTCATGGCAAACAAGGATCAACTTTCTAACATTCTCTATTACGACAATTACTTTATTATAGAATGATCTGCTACAGACTAATTCATTCAAGAAAAATAAACACTAATGAAAGGTTACCTTCCACAAAAGAAAGAGGAATGTAACTTTAAATTACTAAAATCATATGTATAACTTAAATTTTACTTATATATTACTTCTCTAAAACTACGAGCGTGTACATTCTTTTCAATCAAACCGTTCCTTCGTTCCAAAATTGCTTACAAGATGAATCGTTCTAAGGAGTAAACTTATTATTTCTCCTCTGTTGACTAATGCAATTGTGAACGGATTATACATGACAATAATGTATCAGATTTGCATTATTAAAAAAAAAAAAAACCCAGCTATATCAAGTTAAAATCATGCTGGAAATGAGGAATATGCTATGCTACTTTTTCTAAATGAAAGTCATACCATGTAATAAGTTTAACGTTATTATCTCATCACATCAAAAATCAGTAGTGTTTTTTACTACTTCTAAAGCAACGTACTTAAATATTATTAATTGTATACATTTCTTAAAGTTTCTATGTTGAGTGATATAGACAGTAAATTAAAATGTAAAATCTATTTAAAACCTTATTGACTCCTTAACCCCTTTCTGCATAATTTTTTTTAGCGAAAAAAATAATCAGTATTGAAAATCCTCATATGGGAACTTAAAAAATGAATTAAAACTTGAATTTTAGATTTTTCACTTAATTCCGACGAGAAATAAGTAAGTGTCATATAGGACACAGTTACAACTCACAAAGAACATGCCAAATGACACCAAAATTTCTTATTCATACACGTCAATATCTCACACAGCAGACAAAACAGTCATTTGATGCCTTTGATAAATCAGAAAAGCTAAATGAAAAAAGGGTGTGTGCCATATATGGCACGGCATGCGGTAAGGGGTTAAGCTGACAGAAAATATTTCGCTCTTGCCCGCTAAGATTCATTTGAGATAATAATTAAGACATTTAAGTTTTTTTTTTCCTTTTTTTAACAATATTTTCTATTATTATTATTATTATTATTATTATTATTATTATTATTATTATTATTATTATTATTATTATTATTAAATATAAAATAATCATAAATATAAGAATTATAATCCAAAACTTTACTTTGTGAATATGTTTTTCTGTCTTTATGGCTATGCACCGGAAAATGAAGCCGGTGTTTCATCTCACTGTAAGTCTTGTCAATGGTCAAAGTAGGTGTGAATGTGTAGGAAATTTGTTTTCAAAATGAACTTCAAAAATCTTCAAAGTGAGGATTTATGTGAAAAATCTCACTTACTTAGCAGGAGCAATGAAAGTTTCCCTTGAGAATTTTGTAACAAGATATGACTTGCTACAGCATGTTATGACAAATCTACGTGAATGAAACAGTACATAAACAATGACTTGCTTCTATATATAGGGTGACCAAATCGTCAACAAGAAAAAACGGGACACTTATTTTTGGATAGGTTGCTCCCCTTTAGCATTTGGATTGGTTGCTCCCCTTAAAGGTTTGCTCCTCTTTTTGTATCTCTCATAAAAAGGGGCAAATTTACACTTTTTTGTTTTAAAAGCTATTGAAAAAGTTGTAGAATCAGTTAAATAACAAGTAACTATCAGCAGCTAACAAGAAATGAAAATATAAAATAATGAAATATTTGAAAACATTACTAAAAAATATGAAATATTTTATTAATTATTAAAATAAAAAACGTGAGGTATGTTCGTGACAATAGTGTAATGCAAAACATGAGTTTATTTCATGAGCTAGATTCATGAGAAAACCTAGCTGTTGTCCTAGTCATCTTTAGAACTTCCTTCTTTTCTAACAAGTTTACAAAGTTATAAAAATCACAACAATCCATTTTGAAATTGTATAGCACTTGAAGAATTGCAGAAAGGGTCTCCACTACCATCCTGTTTCTTTTGTCTGTACATTGGATGTTCATGAGCGAAAATATTCTTTCAGTATTGCCATTATGAGCAGGGATCGCAAACTCATATTGGTATATCTTTAAAGATTCAGAGTGCTGTTCAGGCCTAGTATCGGTTTTAAAAAAAACAAACCTACTTCTTGTGGCACTGGAGGGATTTCTTTTAAAATCCTATCTCCATTCCTTCATATTATTATTAACGAAATCCTTCAACGAAGCCACGTGATCGAAAAGGAAAGAATCATTTATTTCAATACTTTTCTCTCTGAAGTAAGCAACACTATTTTCAACCTGCACCCAACTGAGGACGTTCAACAGCATCCATTTAAATATTGAAAAAGTAGGGAACAATACACTCCATTTCCTTAGATATTCAATGTAAGTTTCATAAAACTCATTAATTTCATTTTTGAAGTTGATTTTGTTTTGTTGGGTATTTTCATTCCTTTTAAAAAAGGATTTTACATTAAATGATAAAAACTGTTCCCCTTTACTTTTAGACATAGCTTTAAACATGCTTTCCATTATTGACATCCATAACACTTGTATTTGCACTTCCTTTCAATTTTCTTAATTCCGTGGTGGAAGATACTAAGCCGGTTATAGATAAACTATATTTATGCTTCACTTAAAGGATTATTGTCTAGTCAAATCACGGAGACACTGTACTGTACTGATGACAGCGCCTCAATTTTCCACTGCCCAAAATAAAGAGCAAAATCAGTTGAGGTGAGTTGATATTGAGTTTAACATCCCTTTTAGCAGCGAGGCTATATGAGACGGGACCTACTAACTAACGTGGAATCCGAACCATATGAACTCCAGTCGGGAATCGAATCCGGGTCTCCCACGCCAAAGGTGCGTACGCTAACAGTTTAACCACGAAAGAGCTCGAGAGCAAAAACAAGTGACATTTGTTCTTCATAAGGCTTTCAATCCTTTGCACTGTCATCTGCGGACTGAGGAGACCTGGGAGGGGAAACAGTGCAGCCACCACATTCACATCCACATCGTCGTAGTGATGTTACTCAGTAATTAGACATGTCCCAATATTATCACATAGCTTAGAAAATAATATAAATTAGGAAATTTTTAGCGATTGGGATGAGTGTATTTGTACCCAATGTAAATACGGGAATTGCGGCGTCCCGGGAGATTTTTTCGGGACACCGGGAATGGTAGTGAAAAAACGGAACAATCCCGTTTTTACGGGACTGTTGGTCACCCTATTCTATATATGAAGCAGTGATGTTTCTAGTATCAGTATTTCCAGATTTTTGAAACTACTATTTTGACTAATCTTAAAGTGTCTCTGAAATTACAAAATACATACTTGTATAATTTGTCATGAACTACACATGTTTAGTGCAATAATAATAATAATAATAATAATAATAATAATCTCTGATTTCAGCAAATTTATTCATTACGAATACATTATCAACATTATTTCCTTTCTCCTGTAGATTATTGGATACATTTGCCACTTTTATATTGTTTTTCTCTAAATGTTTGATGTTAACTTAGCATTTTTTCTTCTGCAATAGTAATTTTGATGACACAAACAGACCTGTGGACACAAACAATTGCAGAAACAAGAGCGACTGTAGCTTTTGTTTCCCTTTTACTAACTATACGTTTAGTTCAATGCATTATTATGCTTTGTAAGAATATTGATTAGTGTTTTAGTCATATAGTGGTCATTAGATCGTGCTTAAGCACCTGGTACTTCAAAAGCGCGGGAAATTTACGCGCGCCGTCTTTCTGTCGTGAAGAGCAGTGACTTTAGCATGAACATCCGGTGAACAAGTAACGGAATGCCTGTCTACTGCGCGTAAAGCCATGGTATTCTGAGCTCGCCAGGTTCATGGCCGTTCAAGTCTGGCCAGCAACCTTCAAGGAATAGCGGAATCAGTGGGGTGTGGGGGCAGTCTCCAAGAAAGAAAAAAGCGCCACAACGAAAGACCAGGTGGTCTGTGTGCACATCAGCAGCTAAGCATTGTGTGTTGCTTTCCCAGTCTTCCAGTATCATCTTCTTTGTTGTCGGGAAGGTGGTGGGAGCCATTGCAAAGCACGCTCAGGTGTGCAATGTGCAGACACTGGAGGCCTTTGAAGGACTTGGACGGGATTGTTCTCTGGCCTAAGGTTAATAGGAGTTTCAACTTTATTAGTCTATAAATTGCGTCTCTTGCGAATGCAACAGATCTGGAAAAAAAAAATTAAAGACGTTTGACCTACGACATGCAAGAAATTACGTGCCTTTCTTCAAATGTGTTGAAGACATGCAATTTCTCGTATTTTATTGAGTTCTACTTAAAAAATTTTAAGAGCCGCGATGGCTCAGTGGTAGAGCGTTCACTTCTGGTGCTTGTGGTCCCGGGTTAGATCCCAGAACCGTCAAATAAACTTTGTGGTTTTCAAACACCGTGTGCGTGGGTTTCCTCGGGGTTCTCCCGTTTCCTCCCACTTTCTTCATTTCACCATTTCATTCATTTGTCATCATCACTGTCTCCTTTAGCTTAACCGGCATAATCGTGGGACGTAAAACTCAAAAATTTAATTTTAATTTCATTTACAAAATTCTACATATTGCATAAACTACAGGATGCATGTGTATTAAATTGATGTGATTTAAAAGCATGTTTCTACGACTGTCGTATTGAAAATGATTTTTTTTCGTTGTTTTCTATTTTGGTAAGTTATGAGCCAGTAATGAGTTCCCTTCTTAAAGTAACCCAGTTACAATAGTTACAAACATTGGATTACCGTACTTTACAAAGACATAACAATTTGATTTTTAAATAATCTAAACTAATTGAATATAATTACACGTAAATTTGTAAATCATGAAAGGTATAATATTTTTTAAATGACTATGCTAATCAGAGTTGCCAACTTTTCTTAAAAAATCGAGACAAGACAATTGGTGTTGGAGCCTGCCTGACCCCCCCCCCCCCCAGATTCTCATATGAATGTTTCATTACTGACGTGATCTTCATTATCATCCATCATTGTAGTAAAAAAAAATAACTTTATTACTTAACGCCGAAGAACAGAATAATACTGCACAGCACAGGTTAGTCTAAACGATGCAATTGTACGCAAAACCAAAAGTGAAGAAGAAGACGTCAACATTGGTAGAAGATCTGGCAGACAGCTGGTACCCGGTATAGTTAGCGTGGCGTCCACCCGCTCAAGTGAGCGCTAGTATTACTGCCAATGCGGTGGCAGTCGCTTTTATGTAGATTTTTTTATTTGATTTTAGTTTATCGTCCCGTTCAGCAGCGAGGCTATGCGAGACGTGGAGCTACTGATTAACGTGGAATCCGAACCACATGAGCTTCCCGCTTTTATGTAGAGGTTGCAATATATACATATTAGCACTGCATGGAATATACTGTCATCATAATCGAGTGGATTATCAAATAAAACAATTAGGAAATAACTATAAATTAAAGACGAGCTGCTCTTTCTTTCATGTGTCACATTAAAACAGAAATTTGTTAAATTGATTCTCAACATAAAACTGTGCGTGTAAAATAATAAGTTATTCCTTTGTAAAAATGGCCTAGTGAAATATTAATTAACTTTGAAAATCGATAAATTGGGACAATATGCGTCCCGACGAGTGTCAGGACGCGGAACAAATAATTCAGAAATCGGCACAGTCCTGACAGAATCGAGACAGTTGTCTAGCCTGATGTCAATATCCCGAGTTACGCAGAGAATCAGGTGACTCGTTCTCCATATCTAACTCCTAGTATGTATGACCCTGTTGTTCCCATCACTCACCATATCTGAACCATATTCATTGCAGCATGTAAGTATAATTGACCATAAACATTCGCGGATGCTAGTGATGCTAGACACTCGTAAATTAAAAAAAAAAAAGTAGGCAGTATTGACATGTAATTAAATTTCTCCTAAACTATTGACAGAAAACAATTTTGTTCTAAGACAAACAACACATCTCCAAACAGCGTCATATATTTTTTTCTTAGTACAGTCCAGAGATGGAGTGGGTCAGTGGGTCAAGTTTTATGGGTGAGTCAGTGGGTCGTGGGTCAACAGCATGTGACCCACTGTGACCCACCAACCACCGGGACCCACTGCGACCCACCACTCACCGTGACCCACTGCAACCCACCACCCACCATGACCCACTCCGACCCACCGACTCAGTCTGACCTACCGACTCACTCTGCTTCTGCATTGTAGACAGTATCTTCTGAAGACTGGTAAATTTATCTGCGTTTTACTTTCAAGACCTTCATTTCCCTTCCTTTTGCATTTGTTTCCGTCTACTTACCTGAGGTGAGTATTCTATATATAAGTGAAAAAAGAACTTCAGGCACTTTTGGATTTGATATTTGTAATTATAATAATAGCAATAGGACTTATACTACTACTTGGCTTCCGAGGCCTGTCAGTTTTTAGAGAAGCTAACTACTGGAAATATACATTTTTGAATCACAGTAATGTATAAATTATTATTAAAAAAATGAATGTAACTATGTGTGCCTGATCATAACGGCCAAATTACAAAGTCAAATGAAATGACTTTTGGTTTATAGTTAGGCTTAAATCCAAACTGGGATGTTATATTGCTTTCATTATAATACACATCCAAAACAGGTAGTGAGGATTCCAATTTTTAAGGAAAAAAAAATGAGTATCTCGCAAGGCGTTAAACTTACGAAGCTGAAGTTCAGTGTATTAACTCTTTACTAAAAATAAACAGAACCTATCCTAGCATTTTTTTTAAAAAAATTATCCTTTATGGGGGGGGGGGGGCACTTTCTATATTTGGAAAATTGGAAGTGAGTTGGTTTGTAAAAATAATCAAAAACGATCGATATTAGTTAAGAAAAAATCAGAAACAAAAAATACAGTGCTTCGCTTCATATATCCATTGCTTTCTACTATAATAATTGCTGAAGCTTATGTTTATTATATGGAGCGCTTACAGCACAGGGCAATCAATCCATAAAGTTGTGAGAAAAATAGACATAAAATTTGTACTGTAAGCTTAAGTACACGGAAATTTTAGTTTGGATTGTATGCATAATTATATGGAAAATTTTACACTTTTTTCCTTTACGTTGGTCTACTTACCTTGATTTGGGACTTTCAAATTTCATCCCTTTTTCCACTGAAAAGTATTTATAATTCAACAAGGAAGTAATTATACTATGATAATTTAATTGAAATTCATCGTAATTTGGCCCATAGCAAACAGAAGTGTGGTAATTGAAGGGGAAGAAGGGGGAAATTCCCAGACACCTCTGAACACTTCTCTGAAACCTCGTTTCCTTTTGCCTTTTAGGGGAGACGGAACTTGGTAATGACATCAAACTTTCATGTGTAATTACAAAAACTAAATTTATAAACGAATAAGAAATCATCAGTTTATCAGGTTTTAATTGATAATTTATGCACAAGATTTCCTATCGAAGATGTGGTAGATGAAGTTTCTGTTCTCCATGAGTCGACATTGTCAACTGACATGGTAGATATGGAAAAGATGTTGTATGGTGATAGAGAGGTGATACTTCTTGCGGAGTATTTCAAAACTGACCGAGAAAAATCGTTATCAGATTTAAGTCTAACAAGCAGGTTGTCGAGTATTACCAATTTCCACGACTGAGTGCGAACGGGGATTTCCCCTTATGAATTTACAGATGACTGACATTAGAAATAGACTAAGTGCTCAAACATTGTCTAACTTGTTGTTCATCAATGTTAATGGCCCACCGCTAGACCAGCTCGAAATAGACGAGCTAGTTATTTCCTGGCTGAAGGATGGACATCATTCATCTGCGGATGATTTTCCACGAAAAAGTCCTGGAGGCCAACAGGAAATAAACCCGATTTCAGATTTATTTTAAGGTGGCAAATTACGAGTTATGGAAAATGTATACTTGTATTACTAATGGCTTATTTGTGCTTTTAGGGATGGGCACGAGTCGAGCTAAAACTCAACTCAACTGGAAACTCGACTCGAATTCGAGTCGAGTTACGAGTCGAGTCAAAGGTAATTTTCTCGAGTCGAGTTCCGAGTCGAGTCACTGTTTTGAGGTCGTGTTTCGAGTCGAGTCGAGTTTGATACATGGCTCACTCGTTCAGCTCGTTTCAGCTCGTTTTGAAATCATGACCTGACTAGACTGGAAAGCGAAAGCCATGAGAAATATAAGTAGTAAAGTGGATTACTTGTAATGTTGCTCACTAGAGGGGACATTGTTAGCGTCTCGTCTCGTCTAGATAACGAGACAATAGATTTTTACGAGACAGTCTCAAATATTGTGAGCACCAATAAAGTATGTATACTGTATAGATCTTACTATCAAGGCTGATACTTGTACGGTCGAATTTTTTAGCCCAAGCAAAAGCCCAACCCAGGCAGTGATGTCAACAGGCTCAGCTCGGTTCAACTGAGAGAACAGCTCGATCCGGCTCGGTTGGGATGATCCATCGGCACGGCTCAATTGAACCGATAGCTTAAGCCGGTTTCGTAGGGATGAGCCATCGACTCGGCTCAATTGAGCAAAGGCTCGATCCGGTTCGGTTGGGATGAGCCATCAGCTCGGTTTGGTTCGGCTCTGGTGAGCCACCAGCTCGAGCCGGCTCGCTTGAGGTGAGCCATCGGCTCAGTAGACATGACATGCAAACGATTTTTCTGAGATCGGCTCTGTGGTGAACGAGTCGTGAGCCGACCCATTTAAACCAATTGCACCATTAGAGCCGGCACAGATGATTCAACGTGATCAAATGGATCGAGTTTGTTTGTTCACAAGAAGTCAGATGTCGCTTTTATTTAAGTGACTGTATATCTGGATCAATGGATCTTGTATCTGGGCCCTAGTTTAAAGAAATTCTTGGTTCGGATATGAGGAAGACTATTACAAAACTAAGTTCTTGTGCAATCAGGTGTAAATTTCCAACTCGATAAATTTCTTGTGAGCTACACTAAGAAAAAATGTAGAAAGCCTATTTAAAAAGGCAAGTTACATGCGTAATTCCTGTAGTTTTTGAACTTAACTTACACCAGACTTATAACTGAAAACGGATGTTTTATAATACTTTCCGTATAAGTGTCCCATCTATACGTACTTTTCGTATGAAACAATATAGGCGGTCAGGATCACACATACAAATGGACGTATATAACATATAGCTGAGGAATGTAACATAAATATATGCATGTGATATACGGAAAAACTGTTAGATGTCAAACATCCTGCAACGGCATGATGTAACATCTAAAGGCAGTGCGTATGTATCATATGGATAACGTATGCTCCATACTGATTTCTGTAGTAAGCAAGAGGATTCCGTGTATTTGTACAATATACCGCTGTCCGGATAACGTACTTTCTCAGTGTATCTTGAAGAATTAATGGATAGAAGCAGCGATTAGTAGTTTTCGTTGGTTCAAATTAGTGAGGCTATGGTAGAGGCGGATCTAAGAGGTAAAGACTGGGGGGGGCGCAGTCGGAACCAAGATTATGATAAGTATACCTTGTTTATTATAAACTTTCAAAGATATATAAATAATAGTTTAAATTATTTTTGTCACTCAAAAAACTGGGGCCTAGGCGCCCCTGATCCCTACCTAGATCCGTCACTGGCCATGGTTCCCTAGCCCTCCCTTTCTCTATGACTCTGGTACTTTAAATCGTCTCCTTAACTTTGAGAGATTTTTGCTCATACAGAATATCAACCGGAAAAGAATAATAAACTTGCTTCTACCGCCTGTTCAAACCGAAGCAAGCAAACTTGTCGAGAATAGAGCCGGGACACCGCACACATAGAGGACAAGCATATTCGCCATTTGTCAGGAAAAAGGTAGCAAAAATGACCACTGTTCCCAGTTAAAGTTTCCTTAACGTAACACTTAATTTACACTTTAGACCTATATACTTAATTATAGATACAAACGCATACATAGGTAGCAAATGCATTCATCAAGAAATTACGTGATTGCAATAATAATAGAGAAACCTATAGGAGAGACTCGATAGATCTTAGGTTTAACTGTTTATCACTCATCTGCTAATAACAATGCTTTGTGCAGCAATGTGATAGTATTAGAATAGCGGCAAGTTCAACAGTTGACATCTACATAAGGTGAAACAAAGGTCGAGTTTGTTTGTTCTATGGTCATTATTTTCTATTTATGACAGACCTCTTGTAGGATAGAGGAAACCTAAAACGGAAGGGGGAAAAGGAAGTGAAGACAGCGAAACATTCTTTTGACAATTATCAGTCCTCGCATTTTCTCCCTAGTAAGATACCTTCAAGGAGTAAAATATAGGCCTTGTATAGTTCATTGACCTAACTGAAAAAAACTATGTGCCACAATATTTTTGAGTATATTCTCCTACACTACAGAAAATCTACAGACCACACTTTTAGAAAATCTGGTTTTCCGTATTGCGACGAAAAATCCCTAGATCTAAAAGTAAATATGTAGACCTGGCAAACTGTTACATCCGCATCCGCAAATAGCGGTTATACTTTATCTGTGTTCCTGAGTCTTTTATAGTTGGGAGGAAAAAAATAAACTTGTTCTCTGGAGACCGACTGGTTATGATTTAAAACATGTTTGGAACAATGTATTTACTCATATGCTTCGTATTTTGTGAATATACCGTCGGCAAATCGTACAAAATGTTCTCTTTTTTGTGTCCTGTACGTTTGTTTGAAGCGGTAAAATCTCCAAACTTCTATATAGTGAGAGGATTGGGCCACAAAAAATCAACAGAAAGATGCGGAAAGAAAATACTTATAAGCTTGAAATGAAATTAAAAATTTAAGTTTTACGTTCCTCGATTATGCCAACTAGGCTAAAGAAGACGGTGTTGATGAGAAATGAAAGACATCGTGGAATGAAGAAAGTGGGAGGAAACGGGAGAACACCGAGAAAACTCACGCACACAGTGTTTGTCCACCACAAAGTTCACTTGGCACGAGCTGGGATCGATGCAAGGACCCCATGCAGCAGAGGTGAACGCTCTACCATTGAGCCACTGCGGTCCAGCTAGGTGATTTGTCCAAAGGACATGCCTTTAATATTTTTGTGGTAATAATACGTAGCGTTTGCCACGAACATGAAAAAATATCGAATATTTCAATAGATCCTGTGGAATGAGTGAGCTAATCTTTTTCAGGACTAAGGATGTAAGGATATCTAGAATAATAGGGGAAGAAATTATTGTTTATGACACAAAAGGACACTAGAAGTGTATTTCGTTTAAGTTTCCCAAATTTTGCCCCGAAATAGTGGTTGCTCTGAGTGATTACCCCGAAATAGTGATTGCTCTGAGTGACTCTTCGCATCCCCATTTTTTTCGAGGGAGATACCATTGAAATTGAAATGAAATGAAATTATTGAGGCTAAAGGAGACGGTGATAATGGGGGATGAGTGAAATGGTGGAATGAAGAAAGTGGGAGGAAACGGGAGAACCCCGCGAAAACCTACGCACACGGTGTTTGTCCACCAGAAAGTTCACTTGGCGGGAGCAGGGTTTGAATCCGTGACCCCAAGCACCAGAGGTGAACGCTCTACCACTGAGCCACCACGGCCCAATGAGACCATTAAAGGTATACATTAAGCGAAAGTATCACAAATTATAGTTCTGAAATTAGAAGAAAACTTCCAATTGTCTTACGCAAAGAAATCTCGTCTAACAGATTTGTCATGATCTAGAGCTATCAGCCTTTTGAATGCTTCTCGATGAAATTTCAATCAGTGCGTGTTGTTGAAGTAGGGAGGGGAACGCAGAACAACAGTCCATATGGTCTCTTTAAACAATAAAACGTTCTTTTATTTTAAGTGTGTTCTGCTATCTAAGCTATTAGGATAAGGGAGAGTGAACAGTTAGGAACAGAAAAGGTGCTATAATTTTCATTGTGGATGGATTTTTAAATTTCTGGGCTTTCGTCATCTATGGCCATTTAGCCCGTCACGTTTGAGGGATGACATGCCTCGACGAGCACAGTCTCCGGGAAAAGGGAAGGAAGAAAGGATTGGGGAAGGAAGGAAGCGGCTAGAGACCTATATATTAGGTACCACACCGACATTGGGCTGGTGTAAATGAGAAAAACCTAATTCAGGATGATTGGCCTAAAAAAGGTTTCTACACAATTTCGATCGAGTGCCCCCAGCGGGAAGCAAACCCGAAATCGCCAGCACCGAAGAGAATTTTCATTGTGTAATACTATACTGTTTTCAATCACTACGCAGGAAATTAAGCTGATCCGAGGTCTACCAGCTTCTGGTAGAGATGCCAAGGAATGCACTTTCCCTGGGAATGTACTTTATGTCTTAGGGCAATTAATTTGGTAGGTCCTATAAACGTATGACAAAATGAATACCATCACCCTCCTTCGAAATATAAACCCGGAACCTTGTGAACGAAGTCCTTGCCTCTTAGACTTCACGACTACCGAGATTGGCAGTCAACTAGTTTTTAGTATTCAGATACAAACCACTTCATATTTTTTACATGATGTTATAATAATAATAATAATAATAATAATAATAATAATAATAATAATAATAATAATAATAATAATAATAATAGTAATAATAATGTGTTGTAGTAGTATCATTGATAATAATTATATTGTCTATGTAGGATACTTGAAGAGAGTATTTAGAACTACACACAGGATTTAGCTCGTTTTGGCTCGACTCGACTCGAAACAAATTTCAGTCGAATTGGAGGAAAGTTTTCGAGTCGAGCTAAAAGATGTATGTTTCGAGTCGAGTCGAGTTTCAAAGAAAACTCGCTCGAACTCGCTCGTACCCATCCCTAGTGTTTCTTCAACTTTGTACCTAATTTTTAATAAGTCTCTTCTTTCCTTTTCATAAACTAGAAGGTAAACTACTTTGAATAAATATTCATAATAATTGCAATTATGCATATTTGAACTTAAGTTTAACGTGATGTTTTAGTGATTACACAAATTACAATTATGAGCATACTTTATGGAGATGCTCTTACAGACAGTACCCGAGCACCTTTATACGCTATGGAAAATTGATTTTTCAAGTCTTTTGGAGAAAAATACTGTGAACTGAGAAATCAAAATCTTTTCTACATTGTACAGAAGTATTTCTCTGCGAATAGAAGTTTCTTTCGGAATGCGTTAAGAAATTAACACTCGCAAGAATACTCTCTTAGTACAAGTATACTTTAGGCACACATTAATTTCCCCCCACCTCGAAGTGCTTCAATTTCCTCATTGACAAACACTTTACCATTTTATATCGTAAAGGTCAGATTCACCTTTATTGTAATAGAGTGGTGATTGAGCGATTGACCGTAGAAATTCAAACTCTGATTAGTGACAATTTCACAGTCTTGTATTATTACAAGTGTAAACTCTTTAGTCAATAGAAGAGGCCGTGGATCATGTGTAAGAGTTGATGACGAGATTTTGGTGTCAGAGTAGGTCACAGTGGATGAGAGTGGTTGATGGTGGGACAGAGTGGGTCACGGTGGGTGGTGGGTCATGGTGGGTCACGTAGGTGGTGGGTCAGAGTGGGTCACGGTGGGTCGTGGCTCATGGTGGGTCGTGGGTCAGTGAGTCATCGTGGGTGGTGGAACAGTGGGTCGTGGGTCACAATGGGTGGCGGGTCAGTGGGTCGTGGGTTACGATGGGTGGTGGGTCAGTGGGTCGTGGGTCAAGTTTTCATTGACCCACGCCAACTCTGGTACAGTCATCTACGTTTTATCAACATGCCGGTTAATAATTTAACGTCTCGTTAAGATAAATTAGGAATATTTGAACATCTGTTAAAAATACTCATGAGTCCGTAAGAAACTAAAATTATCAAAGATTGTCAGAATAACAAGATCTGTGAAGTTGGCCTACCCAAATTAGCTTGCCCACTTTTATATAATTGAGCCGTTAGTTCCTTGTTAGTTCTTACTAAAGTTACGTCAGTTCCGCGATTTTAAAGAAATTATACACAAAAACCAATTGATAGACCCAACAAGCTTTCCCACATCTTTGGGATAAATCGTAAGTTCCACGTTAGTTCCCGTTAGTTCTTACACAAGTCCCGTTAGTTACGCGATTTTATACAAACTAGAACATTAAAAAATGTGTGTGTAGGCTAACTTCACATGTGAAGTTGCGTACCCAACAACCTTTCCCACATTTTTCGACACGAATCGTTACTTCCTCGTTACTTCCCGTTAGTTCTTACAAAAGTTCCGTAAGTTCCGCGATTTTGTACAAATTAGAGAATAAACAAAAATGTGTGAGTAGGCTAACTTCACATGTGAAGTTGGCGTACCTAACACGCTTTCCCACGTTTTTCAACATGAATCGTTACTTCATAGTTAGTTCCCGTTAGTTCTTACAAAAACTTCGTTAGTTCCGCGATTTTAAATAAAATAGAGCATAAAGATAATGTGTGGGTAGGCTAACTTCACATGTAAAGTTGGCGTACCCATCATGCTTTCCCACATTTTTCTACATGAATCTTTAGTTCATTGTAAGTTTCCGTTATTCTCACAAAAGCTCCGTTAGTACCGCGATTTCATACAAATTAGAGCATAAATGAAATTTAAGGATCGGCTAACTTTACATGTGAAGTTGACGTACACTACAAGTTTTCCCACATTTTTCGATATGAATCTCTAGTTCAGCGTTAGTTCTCGTTACTTTTTACTAAACTTCTGTTAGTTCAGAGATTTTATACAAATTAGAACATAAATATAATTTATGGATAGGTTAACTTCACATGTGAAGTTTGGGTCAACAAGTTTTCCCAGATTTCTCGACATGAATCGTTAGTTCACGTTAGTTCTTACAAAAAGTTCCGCTAACGTAACTTTTGTAAGAACTACCGGCAACTAAAAAAGAACTAACGATTCATATAAACTGATTCGGTATGCCAAGTCCACATGTAAAGTTAACGTACCCATTAACGCTTTGAGTTCCAGTGACATCCATGTACATGTCGTAAAATTCTATAGCACGCACATCGGAAAATGACATCTGGAACGCAAAGGGTTAATTTATATTTACATAGTATTTGTATAAAATCGCCAAACTAAGGTAACTTTAATAAGATACAACGAAGAACTAGCGACTCATATCGAGAAACCTGCGTAAGTTTCTTTGGTACGCCAACATGTGAAGTTAACGTACCCACCAATGTTTATTTATACTCTAATGTATATACAATCGCGAAACTAACTGAACTTTGGTGAGAAGTAACGGGAACTCACGAGGAACTAACGATTCGTGTTGGTGGGTAAGGTTGTTGGGTACGCCAACTTCACATGTGAAGTTAGCCTACCCACACATTTTTGTTTATGCTATAATTTGTACAAAATCGCGGAACTAACGCAACTTTTCTAAGAGCTAACGGGAGCTAACGTGGAGCTAACGATTCATGTCGAAAAATGTGGGAAAGGTTTTTGGGTACGCCAACTTCACATGTGAAGTGAGCCTATCCACACATTTTTCAATGTTCTACTTTGTATAAAATCGCATGACTAACGGAACTTGTGTAAGAACTAACGGGAACTAACGAGGAAATAACGATTTATGCCGAAAAATGTGGGAAAGGTTGTTGGGTATGCCAACTTCACTTCACTTTTGTGTATAATTTCTTTAAAATCGCGCAACTAACATAGCTTTAGTAAGAACTAACTGGAACTAACGATAAACTAACGGGTCATGTAGGTAAAAGTGGGTAAGCTATTTGGGTAGGCCAACTTCACAGATCTAGAATAACATTGGCTACTTTAAAATTAAACTACACTGTAGGTACTGGATAGCAGTAAGCAAAGATCGGAAGATTTACTTGCACAACTTGTATTAACCATGCAAACAACAAACAATATCATTCAATATACCTAATTATACACATTTCACTTTTTTTACTATATATTTTATTTAGTACCCATTAAAATTATAACACTGTTTCATGAAAAAAAAAACATAACATTCCAACTAAACTATTACTGTATTACAACAGTAAACATCAATCCAACATGTCTTAAACATAGAATATATTCAACAAGAGTCATCTGCATAAAAGAAAACGACAAAGTATGTATGTGCAACTTATTTGCAAAACTTTTAAGCCCGTCTCAACACAGTCGAATGTATTAGCATGATAGTCTTTACAATATAATGGATTGCTGTGAGTTCAGTGAGGTTTCCGTTTATCGCTTACAACTCAATAATCGAGAAACTGATGATAACCAAATTTTGTACAATGATAAGGGAGCAAAGTTTGTAAATAAAAGTATGTTTGATTGATCGTGTCGTTGCCGGACAGTGATCCAGAAACTTCATTTGTCTCGTATTAAAATTTACATACCTTCACAGGCAACCACGCAATGCATATGTGTACTGATGGGTTCTATAGAGGCAAAACAAAGGAGTTTGTGTTTTATAAAATGTATTTCACAAACTCCATCATCTTATTTGGAGGGCACGGTGGCTCAGTGGTGGAGTGCTTACCTCTGGTGCGTGGGGTCATAGGATTGATCCCCGGCAAGTAAGTTTGTGTTAAACAACATTGTATTCGCGAGTTTGCTCGTGGTACTCTCGTTTCCTTCCACATTATCATTTCACCAATTCTTCCACTACCATTTACTTGCCTTAATCATCATCTCCTTTAATCTAAAGGGCATAATTGTGAGCATTTCATTTCATTTACCATTATCTTATACTGTATTATCTTAGATGGTTTAGAAGCACAAGATAAAAATGACAAGTTAAGCTTAATAGTATATTTGTTTTATTAATTATAGAAAGTATTTTTTTCTTTACTTACATTTTGACAATGTTTTCCGTATTTATATCCACCAGTTTTCAGGTGGGAAGAAGTGATTTAGGTAAGTATGAACTAGATTTTTTTTTTTGAAAAAGTGATGTCTGAAAGTCAACTATAGGTTCCGGTGATGAAAACCAAAACCAATTTTTCGGTTTTGAAAACAGAAACATTTTTTTTTCGGTTTAGAAAACTGAAACCTATTTTCGGTTTTTGATATCAAACATCCGTTTAGAAATCGAAATTGAATTTCAGTTTTGAAAACCCAACAACCACTGGTGATTTTCCTTGTCTCTCCGTTCCAAAAATATTTTCACACAAATAAAGGTGCTCTAATTAAGAGGAAAAGTATTTCCTCTCTTTCATTTTAGTAAAATTATCATTACCCTAGTTTTCGAAACATTTTCTATATAACCAGTGCTCGAAACAAGAAATGTCAGACAGTATCGCCAGTAGCCTACATATTTTGCATATTAATTTTCAAATGTACCGCTCAATTAAAAACTTTACATGTACACTTTCACTACGAAAGGTGCCGGTATAAGAATTAAATGGAAAGAAGTGTCAGAGTACATCACACTGGAGTATACGATTCATTTCGAGCATTGTATAACACACTAAGCGCCGTAATCAATCTCTTCGGGGCTCTAGTGCAGGAAGGTATGTTTGTGGCCCCCCAATTAGCGATTTGGCCACAATGGAGGAGGATACTTCTACCCCCCAATCAGAGAATTGTTCAGAAGAATAACAATTCAAACTTGATCTCCTTGTTAAAAACCATAACAACACACCTCCTAAAATTGATTTATATATGTAATTCCGGAAAGGTTTTGAGTTGTATTCTTTCCTCAGGGCCCCTAGCTCTCTCCTGAGAGCCACGAATGGGTAACAACTTTACAAAGCAAGTCTGTCTACCAGGGTTGGTAAAAATATTTTTTTTTTTCGAAAAGAACAAAACATATGTTTAAAACATGAAAAAGGTGTTCAAAATGTTTTAAACATATTTTAGACACACACGAAAAAATACATCTTTTAAACATTTGAACAGTTTGAAACATGATTTTAAACATATTTCAAAATCGTGTAATAACGTATTTATTAAGACTTTTTTGCTCTTGCAATCGATCTTTTCATTTATTTTATCTGGTTAAAACTACACTGTGTTGGGTACAGAATATTTCAGTATAGATCAGTAATTCTCAACTTATTTCATATCATGACCCCCTCTTATTAACCCTTTTGCCAGTGACTCTCATAAGTACTTGCTTGCTTGTAATAAGCTTTTCAGGTAGATTTTAAAATCTACCCACTATGGAGATTTCACACGACCTATCAATATACGTGGCAAAACAAAATTCCTTACCATCCTTGTGTGTAGAGAACGGGTTGAGGAAGAATGATCAAACTTGGAAATCGTATGAGTAGTAATTGCGTGACCTGATCGAAGTTTGGACTTTGACCCCGACCTTTATGACGTCATAGGTCAAAGGTCAATGACCTAGGGATACATAGGACCACTCCCTCTAAATTATGGCTGGGGTACCTTGGCCCACCCCCTAAATTTTGGCAGGGGTACCTAGGACCACCCCCTTAAATTTTGGAAATTGCCAAATCTAAAAATTTGGTATGGTAGCCTAGGACCATAGTATGTACCTCTATCACTATTGGGGGTCTATGTCGTTCCCTTTCATGGGTAAAAAAATTGCCAAAAATTCAAATTTCGGAGGTTTTTAACCTAATTTATCGCCTTTGATGAGGTGTTATTACCCTATACAGTTATGTGGACGTATACAGGGGTCCATTACCTTTCATAAGACATGGATATATTGATGCACCCCTTGAAAAATTTGGGAGGGGTACCTTGGCCCACCTCTTAAATTTTGGAAATTGTCAAATTTAAACATTTGGTATCATAGTACTGGACCCTAATATGTATTACGATAAATTTGGATGGTCCACCTTGTTCCCTTTTAGGGGTACAAAATTGCCAAAATATAAACGTAAACAATACGTTATACCACGTGTTTGGTTTTGGTCGATTTTATCCCCTTTGATGAGGTGTTATTATCCTATATAGTTATATGGGCGTACACAGGGGTCCATTCCCTTTCATAAGATATGTGTATATTTGTGCATCCCTATAAAAATTTGGGAGGGGTACCTTGACCCACCCCTTAAATTTTGGAAATTGCCCAATTTAAACATTTGGTATTATAGTACTGGACCCTAACATGTATTATGATAAATTTTGGTGGTCCACCTCGTTCCCTTTTAGGGGTACAAAATTGCCAAAATATATCTAAACGTAAGCAATACGTTGTACCACGTGTTTGTTCTTTTGGCCCAATTTATCCTCTTGGATGAGGTCCTATTACCTTATATGGTTATGTATAGGGGTCTATTCCCTATCATAAGACATAGGTACATTTGTGCACCCTTTTAAAAATTTGGGAGGGGTACCTTGGCCCATCCCTTTAATTTTAGATATTGCCCATTTTACACATTTGGTATAATAGCATAGGACCCTAATATATATTAATATAAATTTGGTGGTCCACCTCGTTCCCTTTCATGGGTACGAAATTGCCAAATTTTAGTACAACTACGTGTTTCGTTTTTGACCTAATTTATTCCTTTGAATGAGGTCCTATTTGCCTTATATGTTTATATGATTATGTATAGTGGTCCATTCCCTATCATAAAACAAAGCTACATTGATGCACCCCTTTAAATTTTTGGAACGGGTACCATGGCCAAGCCCCTTAAATTTTGGAAATTTTCCAATTTAAGCATTCGGTATCATAGTTCATGACCTCAACATGTATCATGATAAATTTGGGTGGTCCACCTTGTTCCCTTTCATGGGTAAAAATTGCTAAAATATAAACATAAGCTATATGTTGTACCACGTGTTTGGTTTTTAGCCCAATTTATCCCCCTTGATGAGGTTCTATTACTTTATATGGTTATATGGTCATGTATATGGGTTCATTTCCTATCATAAGACATGGGTACATTGATGCACCCTTTAAAAATTTGGGAGGGGTATCTTGGCTCATCCACTCGGTTTTAGAAATTGTTTAATATAAGCATTTGGTATCATAGTACAGGACTTCAATATGTATCACTATAAATTTGGATGGTCCACCTCGTTCCCTTTCATGGGTAAAGAACTACCAAAAATCAAATTTCGGAGGTTGTTGACTCCGTTTGATAAGAATTTAACACGTTATATGGGTATGTACAGAGGTTTATTACCTTCATATGTTTATGTTCCCTTTTAAATTTGGGAATTATCAAATAACAAAATTCGGTAAACGTTTTCTAGGACCCATTGTAAATGTTGGTGTTCCTCTTATGGCCAAATATTCAAAATTTAAAAGTTATTGACCTATTTTTTTGATACGGCTTTATTATTGAATAAGTACAGGATTTATTACTTTTTCATAAGACACAGGTGTATTTGTGTACCAATCTTAAATTTTGGGAGGGGTACATTTCTTATTGTCATATCAATAATTGGTAATTGTTCTTAAAATTGGATAGTATCTCATTCATTGGGTAAATCATTGTCAAATATTAGTATGATCACGTGATCAGTTATTGACCTATGATGGGATTAGGAGTCCAGGACATTGGTACATTTAAACTTTGTAGGATAATTTGAGAATTGTCAAATGAAATTGCGTCATTGGTTTTGATTATTCCAGCCTATGGACCAAATATAAACGTAAGCAATACGATGTACCACGTGATTGACCTTGTTGAGGTAGTGTACAGGGATTAATTTCCTTTGTTGTGGTACTTCTTAAGTTTGAGTACACACTTGCAGAAAACAGTTGGTTCTACTCAGGTAAACAATTGACGGACATTATTGACCTTATTGAACATATAATGATATGATTAATTCTAAGACTTAGGTATATCGAGAGAAGTATTCTTTAAATTTGGGAATTGTGATAAAAAGAACTTTAACATAAGGCGCGAAATTTGAAACAATACTTTGAACTTTATTCACAGCTCATAGTCTAAAATCATTTGTGGTGATTGATTTGACCTTGAGCTTTAGAAATCTGATAGCTAACCTTATTGAATCTTATGACTCATAGTCATAAGGGAATACATGCTACAACAGTGAAATTTAGTCACAAGATGATGTAATCTGACACTGGTAAAGTTATTGTTGATGCAATTTGATTGGTTGATCACTCTCTTTCGTGCAATCTGATTGGCTGATCACTATGTTTCGTGCAATCTGATTGGTTGATGATTTTCAAATATTTGCTGCACTTAGTTTTAAGTTTTGTTTAACATTTAAAAAGTTTTTGAAATTTTTGTTTGAAACTTTGGTTTGACATTTTTTCGTTTGATATTTTTAGTTTGAAAATTTTTGTTTCAAATTTTTTTGTTTGAAACTTTGGTTTGAAATTTTTTCGTTTGAATTTTTTTTGAAATTTTTTGTTTGCAAATTTTTTGTTTGAAATTTTTGTTTGTAATTTTTTTGTTTTGAAATATTTGTTTCAAAATTTTGTTTGAAATTTTTTGGTTTGAAATTTTTTGTTTTAATTTTTTCGTTTCAAACCTGAAAATTCTTTTGTTTGAAATTTTAATTTAAAAAAATGTTAGGTTTTTCTGTTTAGAAAATTTTTGTTTGAACATTTTTGTTTCGAAATTTTTGTTTGGAAAATTTTGGTTTCAAATTTTTAAGTTTGTGCACTCATTAGTGAAGAACCGGAACTGCTTAGAAGAACATTTGGTTTGAAATTTTTCGTTTGAATTTTTTTGTTTGAAAATTTTTGTTTCGAAATTTTTGTTTGAAAAATTTTTTGTTTCAAAGTTTGGTTTGACATTTTTAAAAGTTTGTGCACTCATTAGTCAAGAACCGGAACTGTTCAGAACAATAACCTCTGGCAACATTGTTTATCATGGTGCAAGAGTACACGTCAGGACATGATAATGCAACGTCATCAGTTGTTGCATCATATATAAGTATCGTTCGAGTTAGTATTCATAATAGCGTCATCATGGCTACTTGACTGCAGTTTCTAAACACACGTGGTGTGATGAAATCATTTACCAAGATTACTGATTTACAACAGAATGTACCTTATAGAATCTTAGCTAGCCAAAAAATCCCTACAAAGTTTGGATTAAGAATCGTAGTGAAGCTTCAAAATGATAAGAATATAATTTTACCAGCAAGATATTTACCCATGGAAGCATCAAAACAAGAAGAACTGCTGCGTTTCTTAAATACTGGATCTGTATCTTTATATTACAAAGGATTCTTGGGTCGAAGTCATCAATTTGAATTTAATACACAGCCGGATCAGTGAATTTGGTTTCGTCAGCAATTGAAATCATGAATTCAAATGTCAGCACATTCCTTTGATATCAGACGTAGTTGTATGCTGAATGCGATCTATGAATTTTGTTTGTCAGCATGACGTCAGCAACTGTGGTGTAATCACGAATTCAAACGTCAGCACATTTCTTTCCAATGACGTCAGCCGTAGTTCTATAAATCAGCAAATACAGTGTCATCCCATGAAATCATTTGAGCAAGTGCGTTTCAGCAGAAAAGATGTGTACTTCTAACGATAAAGAATTCATCTTCGCAAGCTATTATCCAATAAATATATTTCAAACAAAACATGTGATGATTGGTATCAGTGCTTGAACATTTGAACGAGATTCGATTGGGCAAAGCAGAACAATTTGGTGTACAACTGAACTTTGAAGAATGGCAAATATTATGTTCACGAATCGACCAAATGAGTGATTATTTTCATGATGAGCTAAATGTGACCATAGTCAAATCATTAGGCTCAAATCATGAAGTAGGGCTGCATACAGTCCTCGAAGAGAAGATGGTGCTGTTACGTAAAAAGAGTACATTGCATGTACCTCGCAACATAGTGTATTTAACGCAAACGGAATGGGACAAATTCATCAACGTATTCCAGTGTGTTAAACATGCAGTGGAAGTGTGCAACAAAACAAGTATATTCCTGAAAAAGAACTATTTTGAGAAATGTGTCATGCATATTGTACAACATGTATCTAGATGCTGTGATGGTTGTCAACATCGTTCGTGGGTGCATACCTGTATTGATAAACAGTTTATTTATGATCAAATGGACATTGAGTTTCCACCAATTGATATTGCAATAGACGTTAAAAGACTTCAGCTGGAATTAAAATTATACGCTAAAGACAAACTAGTGCAAGAAGTTCAAAATACATTGTATCGACAATATCCAGATCCTTTAACTGGTATGGATGTATGTGATTAACCAGTGCAGTGTAATAAAATGATCCATTTCAATGATTTGTTTTTTTTTCATTTCAAGTACAACCCCATGTTCTACTATTGCACCATGATAAACAATGTTGCCAAAGGTTTTTGTTCTAAATAGTTCCGGTTCTTTACTAATGAGTGGACAAACTTTTAAAAATGTCAAACCAAACTTTGAAAAATTTCAAACAAAAATTTCGTAACAAAAATTTTTAAACAAAAAAAATTCAAACGAAAACATTTCAAACCAAATTTTGAAACAAAAATTTCAAAACAAAAAAAATACAAAAAAAATTCAAACAAAATTTTACATACAAAAAATTTTGAAACAAACATTTCAAAACAAAAATTTTCAAACTAAAAATTTGAAACGAAAAAAATTCAAACAAAAAATCTTGAAACAAAAATTTTCAAACTAAAAATATCAAACGAAAAAATGTCAAACCAAAGTTTCAAACAAAAATTTCAAAAACTTTTTAAATGTTAAACAAAACTTAAAACTAAATGCAGCAAATATTTGAAAATCATCAACCAATCAGATTGCACGAAACATAGTGATCAGCCAATCAGATTGCACGAAAGAGAGTGATCAACCAATCAAATTGTATCAACAATAACTTTGCCAGTGTCAGATTACATCATCTTGTGACTAAATTTCTTGTTGTAGCATGTATTCCCTTAAGACTATGAGTCATAAGATTCAATAAGATTAGCTATCAGATTTCTAAAGCTCAAGGTCAAATCAATCACCACAAATGATTTTAGACTATGAGCTGTGAATAAAGTTCAAAGTATTGTTTCAAATTTCGCGCCTTATGTTAAAGTTCTTTTTATCACAATTCCCAAATTTAAAGAATACTTCTCTCGATATACCTAAGTCTTAGAATTAATCATATCATTATATGTTCAATAAGGTCAATAATGTCCGTCAATTGTTTACCTGAGTAGAACCAACTGTTTTCTGCAAGTGTGTACTCAAACTTAAGAAGTACCACAACAAAGGAAATTAATCCCTGTACACTACCTCAACAAGGTCAATCACGTGGTACATCGTATTGCTTACGTTTATATTTGGTCCATAGGCTGGAATAATCAAAACCAATGACGCAATTTCATTTGACAATTCTCAAATTATCCTACAAAGTTTAAATGTACCAATGTCCTGGACTCCTAATCCCATCATAGGTCAATAACTGATCACGTAATCATACTAATATTTGACAATGATTTACCCAATGAATGAGATACTATCCAATTTTAAGAACAATTACCAATTATTGATATGACAATAAGAAATGTACCCCTCCCAAAATTTAAGATTGGTACACAAATACACCTGTGTCTTATGAAAAAGTAATAAATCCTGTACTTATTCAATAATAAAGCCGTATCAAAAAAATAGGTCAATAACTTTTAAATTTTGAATATTTGGCCATAAGAGGAACACCAACATTTACAATGGGTCCTAGAAAACGTTTACCGAATTTTGTTATTTGATAATTCCCAAATTTAAAAGGGAACATAAACATATGAAGGTAATAAACCTCTGTACATACCCATATAACGTGTTAAATCCTTATCAAACGGAGTCAATAACCTCCAAATTTTGATTTTTGGTAGTTGTTTACCCATGAAAGGGAACGAGGTGGACCATCCAAATTTATAGTGATACATATTGAAGTCCTGTACTATGATATCAAATGCTTATATTAAACAATTTCTAAAACCGAGTGGATGAGCCAAGATACCCCTCCCAAATTTTTAAAGGGTGCATCAATGTACCCATGTCTTATGATAGGAAATGAACCCACATACATGACCATTTAACCATATAAGGTAGTAGAACCTCATCAAAGGAGAGAAATTGGACCGAAAACCAAACACGTGGTACAACATATAGCTTATGCTTATATTTTAGCAATTTTTACCCATGAAAGGGAACAAGGTGGACCACCCAAATTTATCATGATACATGTTGAGGTCATGTACTATGATACCGAATGCTTAAATTGGAAAATTTCCAAAATTTAAGGGGCTTGGCCATGGTACCCGTTCCAAAAATTTAAAGGGATGCATCAATGTAGCTTTGTTTTATGATAGGGAATGGACCATTATACATAATCATGTAACCATATAAGGTAATAGGACCTTATCCAAGGGGATAAATTGGGCCAAAACGAAACACGTAGTTGTACTAAAATTTTGGCAATTTCGTACCCATGAAAGGGAACGAGGTGGACCACCAAATTTATAGTAATATATATTAGGGTCCTATACTATTATACCAAATGTGTAAAATGGGCAATTTCTAAAATTTAAGGGGTGGGCCAAGGTACCCCTCCCAAATTTTTAAAGGGATGCATCAATATACCCATGTCTTATGAAAGGTAGTGGACCCCTGTATACGTCCATATAATTATATAGGGTAATAACACCTCATCAAAGGCGATAAATTAGGTTAAAACCTCCGAAATTTGAATTTTTGGCAATTTTTTACCCATAAAAGGGAACGATATAGATCCCTAATACTGATAGAGGTACATACTATGGTCCTAGGCTACCATACCAAATTTTTAGATTTGGCAATTTCCCAAATTTAAGGGGGTGGTTCTAGGTACCCCTGCCAAAATTTAGGGGGTGGGCCAAGGTAATCAAGCCAAAATTTAGAGGGAGTGGTCCTATGTACCCCTAGGTCGTTGACTTCGGGCCAAGGTCATTGACCTTTGACCTATGACGTCATAAAGGTCGGGGTCAAAGTCCAAACTTCAATCAGGTGACGCAATTACTAGTGTATGACACATCAGATGATTTATCTAGCATTATGGCGGACATCTTTGCTTTGTATTCGAAATCTCAAATGCAAAGAGAGTCATGTTACATGTTTTAAGGTTAAAATTTTAGCCCTTACGGTTGTGCCGTTATTTTGGCCTTAAAGCAAGTCATTTTAGAGTTACCGCTTCTGAAAGTAATGCCTTTAGGGGCTAAGCTCGCATTTCGTAGAGTTGGGTGAGATTTTTGTTGCAAAATGTGATTACTCTTTCAGAACACTGATGCTAATAAAACTGTTTTAAAATAATAAATTTTTGAAGTAATGTTCGATGCAGACTTCATCTTGTGCTAATTTTAGAATATTCTCTGTAAGCCTATGCAATTAGTTGTTTTTTGAGACAATAATTTATTGAAAAAAAAACGTAATATTTGGGGCGTTCAGAGCACAATGGATCCAAATCGATTTTCAATAAAGTTCAGTTTTGCTCATCAAATGAATTCTATTTCAAAACGTAATATCTTCGCAGTCAAGAGTCCAAAATAAATGGGCAATGCGGCGTAGGATCCACACTGCGTACGATCGAAACTGCATAGGATCAAAAAATTCAGCTCAAAACCTGTATGGATGCGACACAGTTTCGACCGTACGCAGCGTGGACCCTACGCAGTGTTGATTCTACGTAGTTTGGATCCTACGCAGTTTTGGTCCTACGCAGTTGCCCTGAAATAATTTAAGTTTTAATCATGCGCTCAAAAAAAATATATATTTTTTTTATCTCTCTTTAATTTCTTTAACCTGTGCAGCTATCAATTATTGTTATATTCATGGACTCCACACGACCTAAACTGCGTAGCATCCACACTGCGTAGGGTCCACACTGCGTAGCATCCAAACTGCGTACGATCGAAACTGCGTAGGATGCAAACTGCGTAGAATCCAAACTGCGTAGAATCCAAACTGCGTAGAATCCAAACTGCGTACGATCGAAACTGCGTACGATCCAAACTGCATAGAAACGAAACTGACAAATAAAATAGTGACAAATATAGTTAAATAATCATACAGGGGTGTACCCAGGAACTTTTTCTTGGGGGACTATGACTTATTCAGGAGGGCCGAAAAAGCTAAGTCTTGTCTCAGCAGGGTGAAAGGGGGAGAAAGGAGAAGCCTCCCCCCAAAAGCCACTACTTCTGATCAAGTTGGCAAATTCCTTGTTCAGAAGATTGCCGTTACGTTCAATTGACTTAGCTTAACATTTTCTTAGTTACCTAGTTGCTGTGAATTGTCACTTCTTTTATAGACTTTGCAGGTGGCACAATCGAAAGTTCATGTAATTAGTTCAAGTTTTTGCTAGTTTGGGCTTCGTCCCAAATTTACTAACTTCCAGGGTTGTTTTGTTTAAAAAAATAATATTTAAAACAAATGATTAAAACTTTTTTTAAAACAATTGACTTTGTTTAAAACAAATTTTGTTTATGTTTTAATAATTTTGTTTTAAACACGTGTATTTTGAAGACTTGTCTTAAACATATGTTTATTTGCATTTTATTTTATGTTTGTAAAAAAAAAACCCTTCCAGAGCAAGAGAACTGTCCAAAAGTGCTCCCCAATCAGAAGACTATTTTCTTCCCATGTGAATGGTTTGATTTCTCGTGGCTACAGCAGGTCAATGTGGTGATCTACAACTTATTTTGTCTCTTTTCCCCCTCATTTTTAACGTATATTGTATTGTTTAAACGCTTCTCAGTTAACTTGCGATAAAGTGTCGTAGTCGAAGGTTGGACTACTTATAGAACTGATATTAAAAAATAAATAAAATAATTATCACGGAAACAAATTGTTGTGTTGTATTCATTGCGACGTTGAGGTTCTGAAATTAAAATATCGCAAGCATTCATTTGTACAGTACATGTTAGTTCTGTCTCCATACAACATGGAATCGTTTAACATGGGTTATACGGGAAGAAAAGAAGGACATGATTTGGTACAAATTTATTAGTGTAACTCAAACTCAATCAGGTAAGTAAACGATCAAACGAGTTTGTTGCAAAACGTGTAAGAAAGAAATGGGTGGTTTAGTTCCAAGAACGAAAATCATTATGAAAAATGCAATGCTTGGTTAAAAATGGAAACCCAAACAAATGGTAAAAATGTTGATCCGAAAATTGCTTCTGATGAATCTAACGTCAGTGGTGTGGCTGAGATGCAACTGGAAACTTCAGGTAACAATTAATTTTGCATCAACAATATCTTTTTCATTATGTTATGAAAATTTTATTTCGTACCTCTTCCCCACCACAGTTCTAAATTTTCTTTGAAACTTTACAACTTGGCATAGCTTGTACGAAGAGACCAGGCGAGAAACGCAAGGTATGGCAGTCGCTCGTGTAACTAACCAAGTGTGATACTTATTATAACGTTAGTGCTGAACGTCAAGGTCTGGGACAATTTGATCTCAATTTGTTTGTTTGTACCGTATGTATATACCACGCTACAGGGTGCAATATTCAGTCTTTTAACATTAATTTTTGAGGATAGAGACACGCGTCGGAATTTGCTGTATAGATTTTGACTGCGATCCCACGTAAAATTTCAAAATTAGTGGGTCGGATCCGACTTTAAACAAAAAACCCTGTCTCATATAGCTTTGCTACTGATGCAAGTTGTAATCAATCAAACTAAACAAACTAATTTTATATGTTTCGAACAAACTTGGGTTGCAGGATAAATTTGGCTCCAACTCAACATTTAGAGCACAAGGGATCCAAGTTCATTTTCAGAAAGGTTCACTTTTGCTCAGCAAACGTAATATCTTCGTAGCATAGGGTATGAAAAAAATGAAACAAAAACCACGGGAAAGCGTGTGGACTAGAAAAAAGGAAATGCAATCTTTTAGTTGCCCCACGGTTATGCCGGTTAGGCTAAAGGAGAAGGTGATGATGAGTAATGAATGAAATGGTGGAATGAAGAAAGTGGGAGGAAACGGGAGAACCCCGAGAAAACCCACGCACACGGTGTTTGTCCACCATAAAGTTCACTTGGCGGGGGCTGGGATCGAACCCGGGACCCCAAGCACCAGAGGTGAACGCTCTACCACTGAGCCACCGCGGCCCCCACGTGTGGACTAGAGTTTCATAGGACACCCGCTAGACAAGGGCGTTTACGGAATGGGGAGGAGGGCTAATTTTCCCTTCCCCCTCCTTGCTCATACATTTAAGATATTAACATTATACTTGTATTGTGTATGTTGCAGCGTTGGAATGATTAACAAGTCAAGCTCCGAATGTCATAGTCAATGATGCATAATTACGTTACATAAATGCAGAATGTGTCCAAAAGAATACATCGACGTAAAATGTCATATTTTCACAAGCACGAATCCGAGATGAAAGAAAGAAAAACTCCATGAGAAAAAGGAATCTAGAATTTTGTATGATTGCCGCTAGATAGGGACGTTCGTTTAGAAGTCACCCGTCTTCTACCCTGAATTTCAGATTTTTGGGGCAGTAATGCAGATTTAGAAACATTTTGCTTAGCAAAGTCCAACATTTAAAAATTGAAGTCCTTGCTCCGAATAAATACGGATTTTAATCATTGGCCGTAAGGAGCTATAGGCCTATATTGCTTTCTTGTATATTTTTTTTACCCAAGGATTTCAAAGGTGGCTCTACTTTCGAGTTTCGGGCCTGCTTAAAATTCAGGAAATTGGACCTAAGCAACTTCCCAGTTTTAATCATCCGTATGTTCTTCGTATTTATTCGGTGTAATTACCTCAAGCTTATTCTGTTGGACTTTGCTTATCAAAAGATTTCTAAAACTGTCTTACTGTCCCCAAAATCTGAAATGCAGGGTGCGGATGAGGGTGGTTGCCCTCCTGTTCCACTGACGCCCCTACTAGCGGCTGTCATATGAAAGTATCCCAAGCCTTTTCGCATGGTTTTAGTTACATTTGTTTTGGATTCTTGACTGCGAAGTATTACTATGTATTTTTTGAAATAGAATTCATTTGCTGAGGAAAACTGAAATTTATTGAAAATGGATTTGGATCTATTGTGCTCTGTACGCCCCAAATATTACCTTTCGTCAATAAATTTTTGACTCAAAAAACAACCAATTACAGACTTGCAGAAAATATAAAGTTAGCACAATATGAAGTGTGCTTCAAATATTACTTTTCGAAAACGTAGCCCTATTATTATAAAATAATTTTATTAGCATCAGTGTTATGAAATAGTAATCAAATTTTGCAACAAAAATCTCATCCGCCTTCACGAAACGCTAGCTTAGTCCCTAAAGGCATAATTACAAAACTTTTAGAAGCGGTAACTCGAAATGATTTTCTTTATGGTTAAAATAACCGCACAACAGCATTTCTAGTAAAATTCTAGCCCTCATGTAACATGACACCATTTGTATTTGAAATTTCGAATACTAAGCAAAGATGTTCACCATGATGCTTGATAGCACCATCTAATGTGTCAGACCACTTCCAAGTTTCATCATTCTCTCTCAACCCGTTCTCAACGCACAAGGATGGTGAGGACTTTTGTTTTGCCATGTATATTGATAGATTGTGTGAAACCTCTATAGTTGGTAAATTTTAAAATCTACCTTAAAAGCTTACTATATCCAAGAAAATACTTATGAGAGTCACTGGCAAGAGGGTGTAATAAAAGGGGTCGCTATATGAAATAAGTTGAGAATTACTCATCTATACTGAAATATTTTGTACCCAACACTGTGTAGTCTTAAAGAGAATAAAATAAATGAAAAGATCGGTTGCAAAAGCAAAAAGTCTTAATAAATACGTGATTACACGATTTTGAAATATGTTTAAAATCATGTTTTAAACTGTTCAAAATGTTTAAAACATGTATTTTTTCGTGTGTGTTTTAAAACATCTATAAAACATTTTAAACACCTTTTTCATTTTTAAACACGCGTTTTGTTCTTTTTTTTTTTTTAAAAACTGTATTTTTTCCAACCCTGCTAACTTCTGACCAAGTTGAAAAATTAGAATGCGTTGTTGCCAATATTTACTTAAAAGACTGCCGTTACTTTCAATTGACATTTGGATTAGCATTTTCTTACTTACCCAGTTGCTGTGATTTTCAATTTCTCTATGAACTTGGCAATTGGCACAATTGAATGTTCATATAATTAGTCTAGTTTTAAGTAGGTGGGAATTTGTCGCCAGATACAAAATTTCCTCATCCTACGGCCTCGCGCCTCAAAAAACCTACTAACATACCAAACTTCCTAGTTTTTATTCCGATTTCAATTACGGTACCTAAAATACCGGAGATTTTGTTCATCCAAAAAGTCTATTTAAATTACACAGTTTTTTTTGTATCTTTACAGCTGCTAAAAATGGAAAATATTCACTTTTGGAAATTTTCTATATAGTCCCAGGAGGCTAAAAACTTTTCCAAATTTAATAGTTGTAGTTCTACTGGAAGTGCCTATACTGTAAAAAATCGTATTATTTCAGCGACATGCCTATGTGTTAGCATGATTGTGTTAAAATATAACACAAACAAGTGGTTAGAACAACTCACTCTCCGTTTGGAGTTGTGTGTCAAATGCCGCTAGTTGAAATGACACACAGCCTGTGTGTTACATTAACACAAGTGTAGAATCTTCGGTGTTGTTTTCTGCGTGATTGCCAAATATGTTGGGCATCTAATTATAAAGGCTTATGAACTGAAGCTACAGGCAAACACAGTAGAAAGAAATACTTAAACAAATCCAAGTATACGCAAAATTTCAAAATACAAACCGCGCGGTGTTTTCAATTGTTTTACAAAATGTTTCTGAAGAAACCCTAACAGCACAAGATGTGCTAGGCATGTGCCATTTAGGTGTTCTAAATTCATCTCCCACATTTGATGCATTTATTGCTTCTTTTCTTAAGCGGTTGTGTACTAGAAACAACAAACGCATCAACTTTATTAGATGGCAACTGGCGCCGATCATTTGAAAGTGAATATGGAAGAACTATAAAATAAAATAAATAGACAGTCGTCATGTTGTTATAAAATTAGGTCTACATGGCGAGCAGATTTTATCCCGAACGGTTATCGTCGAATATACGCGGGTTAAAGGAGCACTCTGATTAGCCAAATTCAAAAGACCTCAAGAATTTATCCCTCTACAAGCGACGGTTTCTTCATCTCCTCCGTGGCCAAGTCGGAAGAGCACGCGGCTAGTAATTGAAAGGTTAGTGGTTCCTGCCCCTCCCTTTTAAAATTTTTCGGTGGTTTGGTGAATTCAGAAGAGGTCGGACATAGTTTAAAGATGAAGAGAGAGCAGGACGTCCGGCAACAGCTGTGTCAGATTTTATACGTCCAAAAAGTCTATTTAAATTACACAGTTTTTGTCTCTTTAAAGCTGCTAAAAATGGAAAATATTCACTTTTGGAAATTTTCTATATAGTCCCAGGAGGCTAAAAACACAGTAGAAAGAAATACTGTGAAGATGAAAGATTGCCGAAAGATTTCTGTGTCAGATGAAAACATTGCCGGTGTGAAACAAATGATTCGAGAAAATCCTCGAACAACTTTCAAGGATATTGAATCTACAGTGAACGTTGGATCGCCAGCAGTAACAAAAATTCTTCATGATCATCTTCGGCTCAGGAAGGTTTCATCTCGTTCGGTGCCTCACACTTTGACTGAACAGCAGAAACGCATGCGTGTGGAATGGTGTGAAGAAATGCTTGCAAGATTTGATGGAGGCAATTCTCGACACGTCTCTGACATTGTTACTGGTGATAAGACTTGGATCTATCAATTTGACCCTGAAAATATACGTCAGTCTACAGTTTGGATATTTCCAGACAAAAATCCACCCACGAAAATGAAGCGACCGCGAAGTGGGAGAAGAAGATGGTCGCAACTTTCTTCTCCAAATCTGGTCATGTTGCAACTGTTCCACTTGAAGAACAAAGGACTGTTACTGTTCAGTGGCACGCCACTGTTTGCCTAACAAAAGTGTTCCAGAAGCTTCGGGAACGGCGCCAAGAACTGGATTGCGTGGGATCCTGCTTCATCATGACAACGCGTCCGCACACACGGCCAACATCACAATTCAGTTTTTAGAATCTACGGGGGTCAAACTTATGACTCATCCACCGTATAGCTTTGACCTGGCCCCGTGTGATTTTTTTATGTTCCCCAGGATCAAAGATCGCATGCGTGGCAAGATATTTTGCAGCCCTGAAGAAGCTGTAGTGGCTTACGAGAATGAACTTTCAACACTTGAAGAAAAAGACTGGCAACACTGCTTCCAAAAGTGGTTTTCGAGGATGCAAAAGTGTATACAGTGTAATGGTGAATACTTTGAGAAAACGTAAGTGTTAAATTGATTTTAAGTATGTAAGTTATTTCACATCTCAAAACTTTCGTAGTGACCCTCATATATTAGGGTGGGCCGAAAAAATAGTTTTTTTTTCTTTGTTTGAAACGCTATACTGCGGAAAACTTGCCCCTATGGTAGATAAATAAAATGCAAAAGAAATATGTCTTTTTGTTTACGTCTGGCGGTAGCGTAACGTCCCTAAACCTTGAAAAAAAATATACGATTTTCGTAACTTTTCCAATACATGGAGAAAATTCAGATAACTTCTATAACAAGTTCCTATAGTCATATTTCAATAGAGAAAATTATAGAAAAGATAAATAAATGTATAAGGAATACATTTTACAATTTATTAGCAGCGTATTACACTTATAAAAACACTTAAAAAAGACAAATTTCCATTGAAATAGACATTTTTCCCGATTGTGTGAAACTTAAGTTTGGAATGAAATACAGTCTTTTACTTGTCTTTAGTTTCTTTTGTTAGTTTGAAAAATGGTTTGCTTGAAAACTTGGCATTAAATATCTTATAAAACCATCCCTGGAATTGAAACCGACGACTTTTTGTGACGCCTCAGTTACCAGATTCACGCATTGGTCTAATGCTTTGGTGTGACACGGGAATTTATCAAAGTTCCACTCAGCCGCAGTTTCACCTGATTGGACCTTACAAGGCTGGTGTCCGAAGTGTGAATCTCAAATTTCAAAAATGTTTGTGCAGATCGTTAGGGAGGTTCATGTAATAAAGATCGGCACAATAAATTTTGGCGAAACCCCATATTTGGGTGGGGCAGTGCCCCTTTTCGATTTTCGGCTTTTGTAGTAAAAATCGGCCTTTTGATTTGAAAATTGACTTATTGTTATCGACAATCGTTATCATTTGTATTTATTTGCGTAAAGATACTTCAATTGTGGGTCGAGGATTCCTGTGTGTGGGGGGGTTCCCAGTGGCGGATTTAGAAGGTAAAAACTGGGTGAGGTCGACCCCAGGTTATGATACTATATCATGAGTTTACTATAAACTTTCAGAATATATAAATAATAATAGCTTCAATTATTTTTGGCACTAAAAAGCTGGGGGCTACCCTCAGCCCCGGGCTAGATCCGTCACTTGGGTCCCCCTCACAGGTGTGATACATGTTGCTCCTTCATTTTGACTAGCTGAATTCAAATATGTAATGAAAAAGTTTTCGAGGAGCACATGTGCGGCACAGGTCTCTACCTAGTTTCTGGGATGCCGAATCACAAGTTGAAAGGCTCGAAATAGAACTGAAGGGCTGAGTTTGGCAGAATTCGTGCTTACTTTATGTATTGTATGTTTTACAGAAATGAAACTGCTCGAAAAAAAGTGTACTAGTTGGTGCTGCAGAAATACTTTTGCAGCACCAACTACATTTCAGGAGTGTTATATCTTCGCGCTCATCATATATCATAGTGTATAGAGCTCTTTCGTGGTTAAGCGGTTACCGTACGCGCCTTTGGCGTGGGAGACCCGTGTTCGATTCCCGGCGGGAGTTTATGTGGTTCGGATTCCACGTTAATCAGTAGGTCCACGTCTCATATAGCCTCGCTGCTGAACGGGACGTTAAACTCAAAATCATGATAGTGTCGTTTAAGGAAAATGAGAAACTCATTGGATTAACAAATTCTGGCAACCTCGCATCTACATATCCGGATTTATACCAACTATATTTCAACACATCATGGTACCTTGGCGATGATAGTTGTTCATAAACTAGCGAGTGCAATTTAATAATGTGTTTACGTTGTGGAGTTGTATATCAATTTGGTGTAAAATTACGAAATTTTTCATTTTCCTTACAAAATTCTTCCATATTCTAAAGCCCCAAGTATCCAGTGGTTGTACAGCCAAAGTTGCTCCCGGTGGAATCTGTTTACACAACGTTTTTTTCGTCCGGAATGTGTTGCTGCGTCTCTTTCTCGTTAAAAGATGATCATGAATCTACGAGCAAGACACTTTTGTCCCCTATGTTCGGAACTAAAACGTCACGGATTCACTCCTCCAAATGTAGCTTACCCATCTTTCCAGATTTTGATACAGAAGCCTTAACATTTGGGGGCTGGAATAAAGTTTTCTTCACCTGTGCTCCAAAATTTTCCTCTCGGCTCTGGGAATACAATCCATATGGCCCAACTAATTTTCCACTGGCAGACATAAGGGGTATTATTGTATAGCTATGAGATAAGGCATTTTTGGATTGTGGAGAAGTTTCTACTTTTTTTCCCACCTTGTATGCCTAACATACGATTATAGTGCAGTTCCATTGCAATCGCGACACGAATTTTTTTTGCTTCTCGCTACACAATATTAAGTTTCCGTTTAAAACTGGTGCATCAACTTTTGGGACCCTTAAAGTTTTCGCGATTAATTTCTTTCGCTTTTTCAGTTGCCCATTTCCGAACATTCATGTCATGTACAGGCATGAAATCTCTTTTGGCTTCAATCTATACAGTAAGCACTGATTCTGCCAAACTTCTATTTCAAGCCCTTCAGTTCTCTTTCAACTTGTGATTCAGCATCCCAGAAACTAGGTAGAGACCTGTGCCGCACATGTGCTCCACAAGGAACTTTTAATTACATACTTGAATTCAGTTCGTCAAAATTAAGCAGGAACATGTATCACATTTGTGAGGCGGACCCCCTCCCCCCACACAGATAGGGATCCCTGATTCACAATTGTAGTATCTTTATGTAGTATCTTTATGCAAATGAAGACGAATGATAACGATTGTCGACAACAATAAGTCAATTTTCAAATCAAAAGGCCGATTTTTACTACGAAAGCCGAAAATCGCAAATGGGGCACTGCCCCACCCAAATATGGGGTTCCGCCGAAATTTGTTGTGCCGATCTTTATTCTATGAGCCTCCCTAACGATCTGCACAAACATTTTTTAAATCTGAGATTTACACTTCGGACACCCTCCTTGTTAGACCAAATCTCGTGATCGGTAAAGTTATTAATGGAAACTGCAACCCTATTTTTACTGTTGAAAGTATTTGTTAAATTTGATGAAATGTAATAAATGCATATAGACCTTCGAAATATATGTGAAGAAATTTATGAAGATAATTATTCGAATCATTACGACATAGACTATATATCGTTGTTGTTTTCACGAACTGGCGAATTTAGCCTCTTCAAACTTTCAGGAATCGGTGATTGTGAAAAAATGCATATTTTGAGTTTGTGCTACGAAAACTCGTAGATACATGTGTACTATTAGTGAGCGAAAACTTAGACCCGAAGTCTGCTTAGTGTTTGAGATATTAGCAATATTCTATTGGCGAATACTGAGAAAATGAAAACCACAATTTCACGAACTGGCGAATGCAAACTCTTCTCTTCGTTAAACGTATAAAGAGCAATCGTGGTCGCATTTACAAAAGTAAATGAAGAAAACTGTAGTAAAAATAACTTTTCCTCATTTTTACTTTATTCTTCTTACTTGCAATCAAAAGATTTTGTTTCACTATGCTCGCCATGGCTTGTTACAATATGAAAATGTTTCTTATCTTATGATGACATTTTGTTTCTCTGTACTTTACCGTTTCCCAAAACATAGCATATACCTATCCCCATATAGACCCATTCTTTCGTAAATTTAAGGTGAGTACAGGGTGCGAAATCATTTGAAAATGGTGGGGGGGAAGAAGTTCAGCGATCCACATTAATACTTCGTGAGGCCTCCAAAAAGTTGAAATTTTAATGGATTATTATTATTATTATTACTATTATTATTATTATTATTATTATTATTATTATTATTATTATTATTATTATTATTATTATTATTATTATTATTATTAATATTATTATTACTACTAATAATAATAAATGTTTAAAGTAGTCGACATTGTTATTTAAAAGTACTTTAATGTTATTTATCCATTTAACCAAAATTGATAACTTATCTACTGCACTTAATATACACTTCGGTGCGTATGGTCCAGGGCTAGACTTTCGTGGGAGCACAGTACCCTTGTGTTTACCATCATATTGAAGACTGCATTTACGAAAACAGCGGTAGAGATCTATAAGTCAGAAATAATAGTCCCTGAGAACCGATGTCCTAACCAAGCATTAGAACTAGGCCCTACTAACTTGAAGCGCTTCACCTGGCCAGCCATAGATCCCCATGAGCTGTAGAGTCAGAGCATAGTTTTTATTATTTATGAAATTTCCGTTTCTTCGATAAGTATTTAGTATTTCAGTTTGGTCGCTCAGATATCCGATCATTTATGTAAGTCTAAATAATACTATGTATTTATATTGTATTATTAGCAAGAATATATTATTATAAATAACATGATACTATAAATATATGATATTATAAATAAGTATGATTTCAATACAAATACTTGATAGGCAACAAAAAGCCGTGTTGCCTCAGTGGTAGAGCGCTCACCTCAGGTGCGTGGGATCCCTGGCTAGATCCTAGCTCGCGCCTTCTGCTTGTGGTATACAAACAATTGTGTGTGAGGTTTCTCGGGGTCCTCCCGCTTCCTTCCACTATCTTAATCCACCATTATAATTCATCTAATCATGACTGTCTTCCTTAGCCTTACTGAATATTCGTTGGATGTTAAACCTTAGCAAATATAAGCACAAATACAACAATACGATTGATTTTTCTGATTTAAATTTAGTGTCTCTTTTCAGCAGCGATGTTATGAGATGTGGACTTACAGTTTAAGGTGGAATCCGAACCACGGTAATCGTTTAAATTTTTGTAAGGCGCTCCCACCAGGAATCAAACCCGGGACCCCGTGCACCGAAGATGGTGCGAGCGTGCTAGCCACTAGACCAGCGGGGAGAGCCACAATAATACGAGTATTGAATGATTGTGTTACTGTATTTATAGACCTAAAATATAATTTGCAATAACGTATCTTACCTTAGAGGAAAATTTTAAGATTAAACTTCACTTTCTTTCCGTGTGTAACGAGAATTGGACATGTGATGGCTAGAAGAAACTCACGTATGAGCAGCAGTAACAGCATCCCATAATTTTAAAGGAGGTCCACTGAGTTTAATTGTCAATAAAGATTGCAAGGTATTCGCCAACATACGGTTTCTTTCGGAACTTTTAATATGAACAGCACTGAATCCACGTTCACAGGCAGCATTTGATAATGGCACAGAACGAACTTTCCGCGTTAAGTCTTTTAAGAACTTGAAAATCATTTACCGACTTAGAACTTGACTTGTACTCTCTCCATAATGACACTGTATGACCCCGTTTGGTCTAGTGGCTAGCACGCTTGACTTCGGTTAGCGTGGTCCCTGGTTCGATTCTCGGTGGAGTACAGTTGAACGACCAAAGTGGTTCGGATTCCATTATAATCAGTAGGTCCACGTCTCCTTTAGCCTAGCAGGCATAACCGTGGGACGTTAAACTAAATCAAACCAAACCATTCTGACACTACACTATCAGGATTCAATCCAAACAATGGTCAGTATTTTCATACTCCAAAAACATGAAAAACTATACAAGAAAAATATATAAAGACTGCAAATAATGCATCCTTCTCATTTGAAATCCAACGTATGTGAAACAGTCTTTTGATTTTGAGCAGTCCTGCGGCATCTGTGACTGTCGCGATAATTTTAAGTTTTGCGGATGTAGATGACTTACTGAACACCTTGTGAAGTTCGCCTAACAAACATTCAAAGTTATGAACAGCATTCAGAACACCAAAAACTCTTTCAGATACAAGATCCATTCGATGTGCCATGCAGTGTACGCTAATTAGGCACGGGTCGACGTTTCTTCTAATTTGAGCAGCAACACCTTGTTTCTCCCAGTAAACACTACATCCCCGCCCGAACCAAATCTAACAAGCTTTTCTTTAAGATTAAAAATATCTATGTCATCTTCGGAAAACGCTTGAATAATTTTCTCTTCAAGGGGTTTTGTATCGGCATTTTCTACAGGCACAAATTTATAAAAACAACAACAAAGGTTATTTTCTTCGTCCACATGTGTTACATATAAAAGCAAGTGCTTATCCGCAAACCTGTTTGTAGATTCGTCAACTGTTTAAGAAATTTTACCAATTTTGCACGCAACTGGTACGCTAGAGAATAAAGGTCTCCATCTCGTCACAACGAAACAGCCGACAAAGTTAAATACCTGATCCCTTTACAACTAAACTACGTTTCTTAAAACAGGCATGGATTCAAAATTATTGTTTGTTTGAAAATTTGCATTATAGACCTACTTATATTTTCATTTTAAGATGTCCCCCCTTACAGATTTTGGTGGGGGGGGGAAACGAAAGTATAAAATTTTTGGTGGGGGGAAATCCCTCCCGTCCCCCCCCCGGGATTTCGCACCCTGGGTGAGTATACGCTGGACTTAGAAAATTTTAGTCGGGTATACGCCGTATGCTCCTGTAAACGCTCCATTGCATCCCTGGTTTCAGTCAATGTAGTTTTATTTATACAGAATTATGGGCATTACCGGCATCTACGGCCTTAAGCCCGCCATGTGCAAGAAATGACGTAGCTAGGAACACATAATAAGGGAAGGAGGTGTCCTAGGATCTGTATTAGGTACCATCCCGGCATTTCCCTGGTGTGAGTAATTAAAACCCAGGAAAACTTGGGCTTTCCTTTCTCCTGTTACACCTTTTCGACCGAGTGGCCCCACCGAGAATCGAACCCGGAACCACTCGCACCAGAGCCGAAAGCGTTAGCAACTACGCAAGGAGGGTCTACTCAATGAATGTAAGTGAATATTGTTATCCTTATTTCCCTTGTAAATGTGTGTAATTATAAATTAGTTATCAATTTTAAGGATATTTCACGAAACTTTAAATATTGGTGTGTATGCTATTTGGTCTAGGAATTAATTCGTGCGGGTGGACAAGAGATGGCGCAACGAACGGAGCGTCCCACAGTTCCGTGTATCCACACATGTGTTGCAAACCCCTGTCATCGCGTATCGTTCGTAGTATAGGGCAGTGGATTAAAGCGTCAACAACACCAGTTTGTAGTTAAGTGAACATGGCGCAATTTGTGCCTGATAAAGTGTTTTTGCGGGGTGTCCTGCTGCATTACTTTAACATGCAGAAAAGTGCGACTGAAAGTCATCATATTTTGGTGGAAGTGTATATTGACCATGCTCTAACTGAGCGAACGTGTCAGAAGTGGTTTGCACGGTTTAGAAGTGGTGATTTCGGCTTGGCAGACCAAGAGCGAGCTGGACAGCCAAAAAAATTTCAAGACGAAGAATTGACAGCATTGCTCGAGCAGGATTCGTGTCAAACGCAGGAACAACTTGCAGCAGCATTAGGCGTTGATCAAACAACAGTCTCCAAACGCTTGAAAGCCATGGGAATGATTCAAAAGATGTCACATTGGGTTCCACATGAATTGAAAGACAGAGACGTTGAAAGACGAAAAACCATTTGCGAATTGCTGCTTCAACGACAGAGCAGAAAGGGGTTTCTGCATCGAATTATTACGGGTGATGAGAAGTGGATCCATTACGAGAACCCTAAACGAAAAAAGGCCTGGGTGAAACCAGGTGAACCAGGTCCATCACAACCAAAACGAGATATTCACTGTGCAAAGGTTATGCTGTGCATATGGTGGGATATGAAAGGTGTGGTGTACTATGAGCTGCTGCAACCGGGTGAAACTATGAATGGAAAACGTTATCGACGACAATTAATGCGTTTGAAGCAAGCTCTGGCCAGAACACGACCAGAATGGGAGAACAGACATGATAAACTTATTGTTCAACATGATAACGCTCGCCCACATGTCGCAAAACCGGTCAAAACCTATTTAGAAAATGTCGGATGGGAAGTTTTACCCCACCCGCCGTATTCACCAGACGTTGCTCCTTCGGACTACTACTTGTTCGATTGCATGAACAACGATTTGATTGGACAGCGGTTTACTTCTTCAGAAGATATCGAAACATGGGTCTCTGACTGGATCGCTTCCAAGGATGAGGACTTCTTTCGCCACGGAATCCGTACATTGCCTGACAGATGGGCGAAAGTGGTGGCTAGCGATGGACAATATTTTTCTTAAGGTATTTATGTATTTTGTGTTTGTACTACAGCTTCAATGTGTGCGTACCAACCGCACGAATTAATTCCTAGGCCAAATACTTTGAATAAATGCGTCCAGTACTTTCATTTTCTGATGTTAACGCTGCTCAAAACCTGCTTGTATATATTAATAGTGTACAGTAGTAGCGTAGGCACTTGAATTGAAGCAATTGTTGTCACTAGCGTGTGCAGGACATTGAGAGTGTGGGTGCCAGATCTAAAGTACCACCATATGGAATGTCGTCCTCCCCCCTCCCCCTTTACCCTAAGAAAATATAGCGTCATTGCACCCGACGCTGCGTCGGCGACGAACGGCACACATGCAGACGGGAAATAATTTACGCGTAACCTCTTCTCAGTTTGTAATAATTCTACATAAAAAAAAGTTTGTCTAATGGGGATGCCAAGGCACCCATGGCACCCAAGTTGCGCACGCCTATGATTGTTGTTGTACTGTTCGAAATTTACGTTATTAGTGTCCTACGAATTACGGAAAATACGAATTCGCTATTGCAGATTATGAAAAGCTGCCAAACGATCAACTGGCAAATTTGTAAAAACAAATTTCACGAACCGACGAATAGATTAAAAGCAATAAATTTCAGCTTACAATCTCAATTATAAAGCAAATATGCTATGAACTGTATTTTAAGATGTCATTCATTGATGTCTAGTAATATTTTTCATTTATGAAAAGTTTTACATAGATACGCCAAGGAATGAAGTTATCAATCTTTTAACTTCGATTTTCTCAGATCCATATTTTTGCACATTCGCCAGTTCGTGAAAGTATGGAACCACTCGCACCAGTTCGTGAAAACAACCACAATATATATATCATTGGCACCGACTTGCCAAAATTATTGGTGGTGCTCTGATCATTTAAATATAGGAATGACCCCGTTCCTTTCTTTAAATATTATGAATATATAGTAGCATATATAATTCTTGAATATGCTATACTTGAATATTCTACTATATATCTATATCTATATCTATCTATCTATCTATCTATCTATCTATCTATCTATCTATCTATCTATCTATCTATCTATCTAAGCATATTCAAAGGGGGGGTTGTTAGAGGTTGTAGTCCCTCCCATTGAGCTTTTCATGTACTATTAAAATGGAAAAGATATCAGCTTTCTTAAATCAGGGAACTGCAAATCTCTGTTTGTGAAGTAGGTTGAATATAAAGTATGACGATTCATCCCAGAGGTGAATGGTAGAGTACATACTTATCCAGAGGGGGCAATGAGACGAAGGAATATTTTACTTAAATGAAAGATAGCCGTATGTCATTTCTAGTGATTAGAGTGTCAATCTAATCGTGCAGAGCGAACGAAGCTGAAAGAAAATGAAACACCACACCAAAACTGCATTAGATGAGAGACCCAAGTGAGATGTACGATTGAAAATCTACATTTCCAGGGTTTACCAGAAAGAGATATTATGTTGCTCACTGTGCTTCATGATCTTTTAGATAGGGGAAGGACATAACTTCAAACACTATTATCTCATGTGAAAAAGGCAAACTATAACAAACTGACGCAATCCAGAGAAATTTACAGTTAACGGGGAGACGGAAACGGGATCTTGAATTTGAAGCCTGAAGGTGCAAGAGAAGAGGTATATATGTTGTGTTCAGAGCCACAATGACAGAGAAAGAAGTGAACATGTATTCTACTTAACACAAAAGAAAGAAGTTGATATTATTAAAATTAATATGGAAATATATCCTCTCCTATCCAATATTTGTGGCTACGACTATGTATATTATTATTATTATTATTATTATTATTATTATTATTATTATTATTATTATTATTATTATTATTATTATTATTTATCTCTCTACGGTTTTCTTACTCGCGGCACCCGAAAACTATTCAAGACCAGGAGCGCCAGGTTTTGAAAATCAGTGAGGGCGTTCTAATTCAGAGTGCACAACCGGGAAGTTTGGGGGTCCTTCCTTGGAAATTTTTGGAAATTGTCTCTCTTGAAAATGCTGTTTTAGGAAGTTTTAAATGAAAATGCCGTTTCCTTTCTTTTTTCCACATGGGAAAATATTCTTGAATGAAAGTATCCCGGCATATCTAGTGAGGTTCTAGGGTACGAGCCCACTATTATAGTTTTTTTTGCAACATTCTGAACACTAATCTTTGGATTTACTGATTTTGAAAAGAAGGAAATAAATATAATGAAGTTAGTTAAATAATACAAAATTAAAGCGCAAATTTTTGTATAATGATAATTGTACAATACAAACAAATTGAAATGAAAGGCTTGTATTTAGTTCAAACTGCGATATAATAATAATAACTTGACAATGAATTTCCAAAAGTAGGTAAAAGTTAGCGTCAAACTTTTAGTGTGGCGCGACACACCGGTTGCGGAATATTGGATGAGAGGAAAACATTTAGAGGATAATTAAATATCGTACAGATCAATATTACCCGAAATTTGGTTGACGATCTCGAATGGTTCAAACTTGACTAAATAACATACTGGTATAATCAGGCCCGAATTTACCACTAGGCCCACTAGGCTCGGGCCTAGGGGCGCACGTTGTACCTAAGTTTAATAAACAGGCGAAAATGCAGAAGTTGGAAAATAATAATAGAGGAAAGTCGGGTATTGTGGAATACCTTGGGTAATGTGGAATACCAGTGTTTCAGCGGTGATAGTGGGTGATGCCCAGCGAAAGTGTCCTGTGCTGCCCTGCCAAGGGCAATATAGGCTTCCATGAAAATATGAGCTTGCTGTTGTTGCAAGCGTCGCAGTGCGAGAAGAAAATCTAATTTGTGAGAAATGCTAAACTTTTGAAGGCATGTATATTTCACTTACGTAATGTAACTTCTTGTGCATGAGTGAACGTTATAATTATGGTGCTAAGTAACAAAAGTGTGACATAGGAAAGGAACAATGTTTGATGTGGATTCTGTGAATCAGTTGAAAGTGAGGGATTAAAATATCAATGTGGCGGATGGCGGGTATAGTGCAATACTTGTAGGGAGGATAATGAGGAATACTATTCCACATTACCCGTCAGTAATTCCTTTTAGCACCGGGAGCGAATGTTCGACATTTTCATTGTCTACATGATTTGTTTCATTGTTCTTTAAGTAAATAAACGGAAGCTTTCTTTAATGATAGTTTATCAACGGTGGCACACTCACAAATAACTCAGATGACCTTTGAAAGTTTGGCAAAATAGCCGTCGAAGATCCCCGCCTGCTTCCGACAATAGTTTCTGGGGCCATTCCATCTACCTTAGGAACAGTTTCCCCTGCCATTTCAGCTCTGTCACGAACAAATCTTCCTGCCATTTCATACAGTTCTTCTGCGTCAGCACACACACAGACTCACCCAAGCGAGTTCTCTCAGTTTCGCCTCAAGCTATTTCACCGGTACCCTCATTAACGAGACGCAGCTCAACTCGAGGCAGACCAAAGTCAGCAGCAGCTCTGATAATATCATCACCTTTCAGAAAGAAACTGCAGACGAGTCTTAAGCATACAAAACGTCCTTTGATGGGCAAACTTTTATCTACATCCGAACAGCGAGAAGTCTCATTTGCAACTCAGAATGAAGAACCCGATGACTGTTATGACAGTGATACTACTGAAAGGGCAAATGCTCAGTGCCCCCACTGCTATAGGAAAAATTCCGAAGACATTTCACGTGAACAATGGAATCGGTGTCTCTCATGTAATCAATGGTGTCATACTGAGTGCGCTGGAGGATACAAGGTGGACTTCATTTGTGATGACTGATGACTGCTTGTAAATTTCACACACCACACAGTACGTGTTCTTCACAATTTGTTTATTATTTTGGGTGTTGTTTGCCTTTTTCAAGCTTTGTTTTTACATTGTATACTCATATGTATTCCTTAAATTGAACAAACGTACCAGTTGACATCCTATTCTTCCTTTTTCGATTATCTATTTCAGTAGTCATGAAAATATAGAATGTAATGTCAACAGTTATTTGGAACAGGTGGAGGATAATGTGTAATACTATTCCACATTACCCTCCACTTTTGCATGACCTCAAATTCTGTCATTTTTTGAAAATGCTTGTCAAACACAGAGAATATAACGTGTGTAGATTCTACACTATCGTTTTGTTAAAGAACATACATCACAGCGTATTTTAGCATAAAACTCGTTATTGTGACTTCATTCATGTCTCTAGTATCATTGAAAATAAAAACAGTATTCCACAATACCCGAATTTCCTCTAATAAATGACTAATGTTACAGTAATTCCTAGTAATAATTTATTTAGCAAGATTATTGGCTTCAGTAATGGGTAGTTGAAGTAAGAGATATTGCACAGATACAGGAATTACACATTGTACTTGCACAGACATATGCGTAGATAGAGGTGCATAATTCTGTTGTGCTGCTGTGGGCTCTTCTTTGCGTAGCCCTCATGCGCATGCGTTCCTCACAACCTGTAACTATACCAATCTCTAGAAAAGTAAAAATGAAATGAAATCTTTAAGTTTTACATCTCACTGTTACACCGGTTAGGCTAAAGGAGACGGTAATGATGAGAACTGAATGAAATGGTGGAATGAATTAATGGGAGGAAACGGTAGAACCCCGAGAGTATGTATTGTGAATACAAAATGTGAATTGTTCAATGCATTTGCATTTGAATCAATTTTACACGAATCCCGAAGGGACACTTCCTGAATGTACCTTGTCAGTCTCCGTACAACTTGGAATCGTTTAATACGAGATTTACGGGAAGAAAAAAAATAGAGCAAATTTATTAAAGTGACTGAAACTCCATCAGGTAAGAAAACGACCATACCAGCTCGTTGCAAATGGTGAAGAAAGAAATTGTTGGTTTCTTTCAAGGAATGAAGAATCATTATGAAAAATGCAGTGCTGTAGAAAAAAACTGGAAATAAACACAGATGGTAGGAGTGTTGATCATAAAATTGCTTCTGATGATTCCGACGTCAGTGGTGAGGTTGAGATGCAACTGGGAACTTAAGGTAAGAATTAACTTTGTCTCACCAATTTCTTTTTAATTATATTATGAAAATTTTATTTCGTCCCTCTCCCCACCTTCGTTCTAAATTTTCTCTTAGAAAATACCCTGGCATAGCCTGTATTGAAGATACCAGGCGAAAAAGTGCAAGGTATGGCGGTTAGTCGGGCAACTAACCATTAAACCAAGGGCTAAAATTGAGGAGGAACGTGGAGGTACGCCTTCCCCCACCTTCAAAAATATGTACGGCGTCCCCTAATTCCTAAAAAAATAGAATGAGCAAAGATAGGCAGGAGAACGACGTGACATCATGCCGCTACCTACCGTCCCTCTACCTTTTCAGATCCATTTTTACCCCTGATTAAACCGTGATACTTAGTCACATTATTCCGAACTTCAGTGAAACTCATGGGACGACCTGATCTACATTTGTTCGTCTGTCTGTATATATGCACTAAGCTACAGGGCACAATTTTCGGCCTTCTAACACGCACGAGACGTCCGGAATTTGCTGTATGGAGTTGACTGCGATCCGATGTACAATTTCAAAATGAGTGGATCGGATCCTACTTTAAAGAATAAGCCCTGATTATTACTACTGATGCAAAACTGTAATCATTCAAATTAAACAAGCTAATCAAAATGGGTCAATCCATTTAAAGTGATCCAGAGGAGGTTGCTGGAACATTTTTGAAAATTATGAAACCTACACAGTTGTTTGCTTCATGTTTTAAGACTTTAAATCTGTGTGTACAATATGTCTATCTTAAGCAGTTTCCAGTGGCGATCATATTTGTTTTGTGACGCGCGCCTACTTTCACCATTGTAAGGGTTAACAAAAACGTTTATTACGAAAACAGTACTTGGTCTAGAAGGATGGAACAAAAACCACTTGATTAGCGATAGATTGAAGTAAACACTAGGCCTATGGTATTTACCTATGTTTCTCCTTTCTATGAGAAAGTTATTAGTAAAATTAAACATCAATATCGGTGAAATTTCTCTTTTTGTAATGTTTTGTAAGTAGGAAGGAGCGGTATACTCAGTGGGATTTTGTTTGTGATATGAAGAGATATGTCAATAGTTTTACCAGAAGAAAATATTGCTTGTGATATACTTTATGTTTTTATGGCTGTTAAAATCACGGTTTTTTCGAAAAACCCGAAGTTTGGGTTCAAATAACTCTGACGAGGCTAGTGATAAAAATCTCAAGTTAGCACAGGATGTAGTGCTGTTGTATATGCTTATGGTAAATAAAAAACATTCTTTTGTATTTTACTACTACAAAAGTTATAGCCTCTCAAAAATGAAACATACTCCGTTGTAGAGATACTGTTTTGGTACACTAAAGAATGTATATAGGGGATTATTTGTCTTAAGAGCACGTTGAAAGCTTCACACGTATCAAAGTACAGTTGCAATAAATATACTTGTACATTTTCAAGGCTAGACTACGTTATGACAGGCTTGAGGGCATTTATAGCCGCAAGTGTTGATGCAACACATACAGTGTAGGTATGCTGTACGTGACCGATAAGGCTGACAGTAGTTAGTTATCTGTTCGCATCTGTAGCAAATGGCACACGTTTATGAAGGGTTTAATAGTGTAATGCGAATCTATATTTTTAAAATCTGAATGTTTATGTTGTAGGTACCGTGTAAACAGGTAGGTAAACAGGCATTATTGGACATGTTTAATGTTTCCAACAAAACTGATGAGTTGCCCGATACAATAACGTACAGAAAGCGAATAACAGTTGATAGAGCATAGATGAACACAGATCTCAAGAGCAAAGTGGAGTTTTTTCGAATCGTTAGCGGAGAAATTTTAAAACTTGAAACCGCATAATATTGTCAAAGTCTCAAGCTCAGTTTCTCAAGACGAAAAAAGCTGAACTTACTGCAGTAGAATGTTTGGTGTTAACAGATTTTGCAGAAAATTATTCATCCGTAGTTCAGATTGAGATACAGAGTTTTCATTGGATCAGTATCTAAGCCACGGTTCATCCTTTCGTGTTCTGTTTTAAGGAAAATGATAAATTAGAACACAAGACATTTTATGCTTTCAAAAGATTTTCACAGCATATATTAAAGAAGTACATCCGAACATTAATGTACTTATTACGGATACTTATGTACTTGTAACTTATTTATTTTACTGAGGGAGCTTAGAGTCAATATAAAAACAAAAAAATTTCTAATCTATGCTGTCACAAACACGACTTCGATCTGGACGCTGAATGGCACTTTTTGGATCATCCTATGGGAAAAACGGCTGTGATGGTGTGGGTGGACCTACAAAACGAGAAGTCTCAATAGCAAGTTTGTAAGATCCAACAAATAATCAGATACTCAACGTAGATGACGTTTTCATTTTGTAATGAAAAGCTACAAAACATAAAATATGTTCTATTGAAATCAGATTAAGTAGCTCAGATCTCCACAACTCTACATAAACGCCTTGACCGCTGTACTAGATTTGTTCGTTCCACAAATATGTACCACAAACATGTTTCTATCTCACAAGGCATTGTAAGATGTTACGTCACTTCAGAGTCAGAAGACTACACGTCCATCCTGTGTTACGCATTCTACCATTTGCATCAAATTACTTTGTTAGAATTAAACATAATGGAATGGATATTTTGCTAACATGCAGTTATGTTTTGTGTCTTTACAACAACAACACGATTTTGTTTTCAAAATAGTTTCTTTTTATTGCAATATCAGTTGTGCTAAACGCTTTTGGTAAGGTACTATCTCTCAAACAGTAATATGTTATTAGTATTGTTTAATCTTCGTATATTTAAGTGCTGGGAATAGAAAAATAGACAAAAACATAATAATTGTTCCAATATTGAAACAATACAGAACATGTAGAACAAGTATACAGCATATCAACGTGCGCTGAAGAAAAGTAACACCCTATATAGCCCTTCTTTAGTGTACCAAAACGCTATCTCTACAACGGAGTATGTTTCATTTTTGAGAGGCTATAATTTTTGTAGTAGTAAAATACACATTTTTTTCATTTGCCATAAACATACACAACAGCACTACCTCCTGTGCTAGTTTGAAATTTTTATCACTAGCCCCGTCAGAGTTATTTGAACCCAAACTTCATGTTTTTCGACAAAACCGTGATTTTAACACAGCTATAAAAACATAAGGATATCACAATCAATATTTATTTCTGGTAAAACTATTGACATATCTCTTCATATCACAAACAAAATCAAACAAAGTATACCTCTCCTTCCTACTTACAAAACATTACAAAAAGTGAGATATTACCGATATTGATGTTTATTTTAATAGTAAGTTTCTCATAGAAAGGAGAAACATAGGTAAATACTATAGGCCTAGTGTTTACTTCAATCCATTACCAATCAAATGATTTTTGTTTTGTCCTTCTAGACCAAATACTGTTTTCGTAATGAACGTTTTTGTTAACCCTTACAATCGCGAAAGTAGGCACGCGCTACAAACAAATATGACCGCCACTGGCAAACTGCTTAAGATAGACATATTGTAAAAACAGATTTAAAGTCTTAAAACATGAAGCAAACAACTTTGTAGGTTTCGTAATTTTCAAAAATGGTCGAGCAACCAATTTATTTTTTTTCTGGATCATTTTAGATGCTCTTTTACTTACACAATTATTATCTAACTGAAGCTTCAAAATAAGTAGTTGATACTCCTTTTATACATTATTCTACTGCTATTTGAAAATAATTGATTGCTTTTCTTGTCACATATAATTTTAACCAGTATTAAGGAACAGTGAGAAACTTTTTTAAATTGTAGTTAATTTTCTGCATAAACTAATTTGATTGCTGTCTTTCTCTTTTATTTATATTAGTATTATTTAACTCTAGCTAGAAAATAACTAATTGATGCTCCTTTTATACAATATTTAATTGTTGTTTGAAAACTGTTATTTCCTTGTCACCCACAAATTTTTAACAAGTATTAAGGTACATAGATACTCTTTTAAATATCATCAGTAAACTGAACTTTACTCTTGTTTATTTCAGACGGGTTTCCTCTGTCCAAATGAAGAACTCTATATGATTGATGAGATTTACCTTCAAGAAGTGTTACGAGGTCTAAACGAGTACCCGAGGTCTAAACGAGTACCGAAGCCGTAATGGAGCTACAACGATTGGGATATCGGGGCTCGGAGAGATGCAATGCACTACTACGTGCCCTTCGTGTCTTTGAAGGTAATGACGTATTACTCTTGCAGCACTGTTTATCCAGTGCTGATATACTGGACTTGTTTGTTTAGTCCGTACATCTTGTTGGGAAGGTCAGGTAGACAGAATAAAGGATACAGAACTGTCAAACCTTTTCATTCTTTGGTCGCGGTTTGTTTCGAGTCAATGCTTAATTCCATCTGAATCCCCCATAGTCGTGACCCCTCAAGAAAATTGTAACTTGAGGAATAATATAAATCAATTAAATAATGATGACTTAGCATTTTTAGATGGGATTGATAATCTAAGTTAGGTTGAAGAAGAAATGAAGAGATTGTTTGAAAATGTGGACGATGCTGTGGTTTCATCCACGCGAGAGGTTCAGGGACAAAATCCTGTATACATTCCCCCTCCTCAACATTGTGTAGATGATAATCATGGCTATGGGAATCAGTTTGATCCTCAGCCTGGCCCGTCATACGTCCCTGATCCAACAATATTTGGATATAAAATAGTAATAGTACAAGTGGTACTAGTAGTAGTATTAGTGGTAGTGATACAAGTAGTAGTAATAGTAATAATATTAATAACGGGCAAAATCAGAGAATTAGTAACTTCGAAGTTGCTAGAGAAAGCAGAAAAAGGTTTCGTAAGTTTCATCTTACGGTCCATGAATTTGCCGTTAGACCTGTGGATAATGAAAGAAGCGTTGATAATCTAGAGGCCAAATTAAAAGTTTAATTGATTTTGTGTTGGAACATGTGATCTGCAACGCGTGCTTCACAGATTATATAGGGCTATAGATAGATAGCAGTAATAGTACTAATAACAGGTCTGTGTATGTGCCATGGAGAAGAAAGGGCAATTTCTTTTCTAGAACTGTCCTTACCTGAATTGAACGAGTATTAAATTCAAATGATGGCTTTCTTTTTGGGGCATGAAGTACAGTTTTGGTTCCACATTGCCGACAGTATGTAGGGCCAGGGAAGAAATGACACAAGTGCCGTTGAAAAATATTCAAAGCATCAAGATTATTTGGGAAAGCGTTTAATACGCATAGAAAATAAGAATATTTATTGTCTTCCCCTTGCAATAGTTTATTGGATAACGAAACATACAGGAAATAGGCAAAGTTTGTATAACTTAAAAAGGGAAGACCGTAATACAAAGCAGAAATTCTCTGCGAGATGGTAGGAGTTAACGTTGAAACGAAGAGAGGCTGTGACTTTACAGATGCTGATGCTTTTCAATCGTATTTGAAAGGGGAGTATCAAATTGTAATTAATGAGGAGCATGAAGATAATAACCGGGAATGTATAGTTCGTTATCCGGGAGAGTATGCAGAAAACAAGATTTTTATTTACTATCAGAGAGGTGACATTGTTGACCATTTCGAACCTATTCTTAATATTAAGAGCTTTCTTAGTAAAGAAAATTATTGTTATTATTCTTGGAGGGTATAATGGTCAGTCATATAAACACAACTGTGAAACTCAATGTTATCTTTGCGAATATACTCTTGAACGTAATTATACTAATAACAAGACTAAATTTAATGCATGCAATAGAGAGTTTGCCGATGGTGTATGTTTTGAGAATCATGTGAAGCGTAATAAAGCGAGGAGATCTGTATGTGATAATGGTAAGGTCTGCATTGATTGTGGTGTCATGTTTGATAACAGGCGTCAAAAATCCGATCATGTGTGTGGTGAACATTTCTGTTAGACATGCATGCAACACGTTCATATAAAGCACACATGTTTTGTCCGAACACAAAAGCTTGTACATACTAACAGGTGTATGTACATTGCCTATGACACAGAAACGATGTTGAAGGTACCAAATGCGCGCGGTGAAAGTGAACATGAAGTAGTGTTGCCGTGTTGTAGGCACATTTGCCATACTTGTATAAGTATATGTATCGATGAGTCCTGTGTGCTGATAACGTTCGAAATCGTTCGTTTTTTTTAAGACGATGACGTATTAATCATGTATTAGTAGAGCATCCTGTCTTAGCCGTATAGTATGCATAGCCCACAATAGTAGTTCGCTACTATGGTATCTTCTGCCTTAGAATTCAAAAAGAAGAGCAGCATATCATTCCTAATGTCTTTATTCAGGGTCAGAGAATTTTTAATATTAACATTGGATACCGTATTTTTTCAGAGATTCCTTTTTGTTCCTCAATGTGAGACTCTCCAAATTACCCAAAACTTAAGGCCTTAATCAAAATGGAAAAAAGGGGAGATTTCCCATATTTGTTCAATACAGAAGATAATCGAAATTATGTTGGTCTCTATCCCGAGCTTGAGTTTTACAACCCTGAGGAGCAAAGCACGGAAGAAAAACGATAATTGGAGGCCTGGCAAAAAGAATTTGCGCCAAGTGGCGAGGAGTTTAACTTCGAAAACGAAATGCTCTCTTATTGTGAGAATGATGTTAGAATTCTAGCAGAAGCGACCATCAAATTTAGTGACATTATTGAGGAAAAAACGAATGGTTTGCAATGTTTCATTACTTCAACCACCATTGCAAGTCTTGCGATGCGGACATATCGTACTCTTTTCATACCTGAAAGTACTGGTCTTGTAATTCCCGCTTTGGGTTTCATCATAAGACCAGGTATAGTACTAAAGCTATGCAATGGTTTATGTATAAGGAAGAACAATTGGGGATAGAAATCCAGCATGCTAGGAGAGGTGAGGAAAAGTGTATTGGTAGGTACACTGTCGATGGATGGCACCCTGCCTTCGACATTATGGGTTGTTACTGGTACAGTTGTAAGCGCTGTTTCCCCTTTAACCGCGATGCCATTGTGCACGACGCTCAAGACTCGTACAACAAGATGGAAAAATGATACAAACAAACAATGCTGCGACGGAAGTACCTGAAGAGTATAGGTATAAACTTATTCGAAAATTGGGAATGTTCTTGGGATGAGAAAGTAAAGACGGATAAGGACGTACAAAGGTTTATTAAAGAAGATTTTACTAATCTGCCTGATTTCCTTATTCCCAAGAATTGTTACAACGGTGGCCGCACTGAAGTATTTCGATGTTACGTAACTGTACGAGTGATGACGTCATCTGATATTTAGATATTACGTGTCTTTATCCATGGGCCATGTGACGTAAAGCTATGCAGGTTAATTCACCTAAGATACATACAGGGCCGGACTTTCAAGATGTGGAAAGTATTCACGGTGTAGTGAAATACACCATATTGCCTCCAAAAGACTTGTATTTTCCCATCTTCCCTTAATTTGCGGGAGGAGTATTACTTTCTGGTTTCTTTCGTCCATGTATGGAGGAGAAAAAACAATGATTGTACACATAATGAGGATGAGTGTGCTCTCACAGGGACATTTTGTACTCCAGAGTTACACCTTACTCTTCAAAAAGGTTACAAAATACTCGATATATATGAAATATGGGAATTCGAACACATGGGTCCTGAAAAGGGCAATTCTGGGGGTTTGTTCGGAACTTATGTGAATTCCTTCCTTCAGATGAAGCAGGAAGCCTCTGGTTTTCCTGCTTATTGTAAAACAGAAGGATACAAACAAAGATATATCGAGGAATATTATGCTCATGAAGGCATACAATTGAATTATGATAACATTAGGACAAACCCGGGGTTGAAGCAATGTACAAAACTTTACCTCAATTCATTATATGGAAAATGAGGCAGCTCACTGATATGTCACATAGTGTAATCGTTAGTGATAAGGTCACGTTTCCTAGGTATTTAACAACGGCGCGGTATGAAATTGGAAGTGTGATCCCAATTAATTATGATCATTTAATTATCACTTACAGAGACATTGAAACTGAAAACGTGCCTCTAGAATTTTCCAATGTAATACTATCCGCATTTATTACTTCGTGGGCTAGACTTAAACTACACGAACTACTGACGACTGCAGGACCGGACAGAGCAATTAACTGTGACACCGACAGTATCATGTTTATACAAAACAGATGAGGAACGTTTGTTACCCTTTGGAAATTACTTGGGCGATCTAACAGATAAAATTCCAGAAGGCTGGAAGTTTACATTTGTCGGATTTGGTGCCAAGAACTATGCTTAAAGGAGAATTAATGACCAAGGGGATGTTCGGCATATACGCAAAATTAGGGAGATTACACTGAATGAGAGAATCTCTCAAAAATTATCCTTGAGAATTTCTATAAATTAGTGTCTGCACAATTAGAGTCCACACTAATAGAAAATCCAAATAGTATCGTGCGTAGAAAAGTTTTCCGTATTTTAGATGTACAGAGACAAAGACACCGTGAGGTCAACGGAAAAAGTAAACGTATTGATGAACATGACCTGACTGACGATGAACCTATAAAAAATGTGCAAATGTACCTTACGGATATACGCCCACGAACAAGTAAATGTGACTTATATGAATGTCTCTTTTCGTTTTTTAGAACCGGTTCGTTTACTCTGCAATTTTTGCTGGATCGCTTCCTGAATAAGCTCAATGTTAAAATTTAATTTATTGTTAATAAATGTATTTTTATTGTATTGGTTAATAATTCCTTGCTCCTTGTAAAAGCTTATCTTATTTATTGACTCGGTTCTTATTGAAACTCATTGTTAAATGTATGAGTGTATGATTATTTTAACTCGAAAGCTTTAATAATCTTATATCCCAGTGACTTTTTAAAACCGTGTCTATTTCTTAGAAACCTTTTTATTTCTTATTTCTTACTATGTCTGCATGTGTATATAAAGCAAATGCTCTATTGTATGCATTCATTTGAGTACAAAATGTTAAAGTTTCAACATCACTCTACTATTTTAATCGCCGGTCCGTCAAGGACTGGAAAACTTGTTTTGAAAATCGATTACTTAATGAACATGATCAAATGTTTAGTATAAAATTTAATGATATAGTATGGTGTTATTGGGCTATAATACCAAAATGAGATGTACACTCATGTCCCAAATTATTGTCGAATGTATATGAATATGTTGTTGTAGGAATATAATTTGATAACGAGTTCTCCCGGTATTTCTTATAATGTTAGTATGTGTATAATCTGCAAAGACATGTATGGGGCAAATTTCATGTCAAAAGAGCAGTAAATAAGAACAATAAAACTAAAATAAAACATTCTTGTCCATTTAGCAACATTTTGTTTTACTCATTCTAATTTTCGTATTTATGATTCTCTTCCCATGAAATTTACCACAAATATACATTTCCCGATTATACACATATTATCAGTATTAAAAGTACCCTGCAAAATCATTATCAAATTACATTTTTAAAAGATGACAGTTATAGATGACAGTATAGCGACAATCATTTTGGACATGAGTGTACATGCAAAAATACGTTTTGTGGAGGGGATACCCGACAAAGGTAATTTTGAAATTTAAGAAAATTCAGTATTGATACTTGATGTTTTAATGTCAAAAGCCAATGGTGATGTTGCTAATTTATTCACGAAGTATGCACATCATAAAAGATTGACTGTAATATTTATTATTCAAAATTTATTTGCAAAAGGAAAACATGCATGTGATACTAGTTTAAATGCACATTATATTATAGTATTTAAAAATCATCGTTATAAATTACAAATACAATATTTAGCTAGGCATATAATGCCTTGATATAGTAAGGAAATCGTGAATGTGTTCGAAGAACTAACACGTGAGCCTCTCCCTTTTTAATTATTTGACATAGCACAGAAAACAAACGATGCATTGCGAATAGGTACAAATGTTTTACGTAATGAAATTATGCATGTGTACGCTAGGGTATAAGATATGCATACATAAATTTTTGTTTAGTCTGACTCAAGACGTTGAAGGTGAAACAACACTACAACATGCTCCGTGCTTTGTGCAAATGCAAAACTACAAAACGAAAACACATTTTACAAAATGCTTCGGGGGATTTAATAAGAACAATTTCTCAAGTAACTAAAAACACAATAAAAGGAAACATACCTTTAAATTCTCGACAGAAGCAACGTTTACCTAGACATAAAATGATCTTACGTGCTTTATCTCAACAATGTATGGCATTAAAGAAGAAAAAGAAGTTGTTAGTACAAAAAAGCTGTGCGCTTCTACCATTAATCTTCGGACCACTTCTTACAACAGTAGGCAGTAGAACTTTTAGTGAATAGCTATGCCAGAATTACGTAAAATGATTTTAGTTCCTGAAAATGCTGTACATGAAATTCGATCCAATCTTAAATCCATAGATTCACATCAATCACGTGTTGATGAAGAAATGAATAATATTTTAAAACGTCATGATACTAGTGAACAACAAAAATGGAAATTATATGAACAAGCTTTGCATCGTTATTTACAGTATACTTCATCTTCACATAAACCTATTATATTACCTGTTATTAAGGAAAAAGAAGAATAAAAAGAAGAATCATCATGAACTTTCAAACATGATAAGAATACTTCTGTTTTAACATTTGAATCAGACATTTTATAATCAGTACAGAAAACACTACGTAGGAAAAGAGATATATTATTAAAACAGTTGACAAGTTCTGATAAAATTCATTGGGATAAGTCTTGTATAGTACGTATCGAAGGAAAAACAATTCCCGGTTCAAATATTATAGGTTTAGTAAATGATGTTGTTCGTGCAAGAAAATATTCAAGAAATCCTATAGGTATTCATGAATTTAAAAATTTATTAGATCTTACTGTTCCTAAAGAATTTATTGGTACACCTATTAGCACACCAGCATCAAAACTGAATATTAGTAGTAGTAGTAAAAGACAACGTAGTCATAAAGTAAGAAAATCATTTAGTCCTACAGCAGTAGCTAATTTATTTAAACATTGGAAAGAATATTTTATGTAAGAAATAATGACGAAATTATCAAAAATATATTATGATTACTCAAATCCTGATTTTTTATCAAGTACACAAACATTGCATCATAAAAAAAAGTTGTCTAAAAAGAAAATTTAAAAAATGGTTAGCTTTTCAAGATGCTTATACATTACTTGCACCAGCTCGTAAAATTTTTGAACGTAAGAAGTATTATGTCAGTTCACCAAATGAAACATTACAAATGGATTTAGCAGATATGCAAAATATTGCAAAGTATGATAATAATTATAAATATATATTATGTTGCATATATAATGTTTCACGTTATGCTTAATGTGATCCCTTAAACACGAAGAAATGTCCTTAAATTTCAAAAGCAATAAGAAATATTTTAAAATATTTCAAGTTACCCGTGTTTAACGTACAAACAGATTTAGGAGGTGAATTTTATAATCTTCATGTAAAACTATTGTTTAAAGAATATGAAATAATACATTTTAGTTTTCATTCCGAAATGACATGTGCTTTAGCAGAGCGATTTATAGAAACATTAAAAGAAAAAATGTATCGTTACTTTACTCCTAAGAATAGTTATCGATATATTAATGTCTTGGTTCAAACTGCAAATAATTATAATCAATCATATCATTCAAGTATTAAAATCGCACTTGCACAAGTGAATAATTCCAATGGGAATCAAGTGTGGGAATCATTGTACGGAAATGGAATCAATAAAAGGAATATATCTTGTAAATTTAGTCAGGGTGACTATGTCCGTGATAGTAAGTATAAACATATATTAGAAAAAGATTATTTACCTAAATGGTCACAAGAAATATTTATTGTAGAAAAATGTATCAAATCAAATCCTTAATTACGTCACTTATAAATTGAAAGATTGGAATGGTGAAGAAATTAAAGGAATATTTTATGCACAAGAATTACGAAAGTAATTACAAATTCTAAGAAAACTTATCTAATTGAAAAAGTATTAACACGAAAAAATGGTTGAATGTGTGAAAAATGGTTGTGATATCCGTGAAGTATGAATTCGTGGATTAGATCAGATTCTATTCAGTCTGCAAGATGAATTCAAACTTTACACATGCATTTACGTTACTCTTCCTTCAAATGCAAGTTGTAAACTTTATATAATAATACTACAGCTTCATTTCGAGTTAAATTAGCACAACCTATTGATTTAACTGATAGGAATTGAGGTGTTGGATTAACACAAATTAATATTCTGTCGAGTTTTTATAATGTTGGTGGTAAAAATGAAGAAATTATAATTACTACTATTATTGATGATAAACTTGAACGTCATTATGTTCCAATGACACCGGGGTATTCTTGAAAATGTTCGCATATTACAATATTTAGAAAATAAAAATCAAATTGTTATTAAACATTCTTTAAAATTAGAAGAGCAGTGTATGATTGGTATTACACCGGGATTACATCACATTCTTGGATTTATTAATGAAAATACACTCGATATTAAAAATGTTGTATACACAAAACCTAGAAATGTTGATTTCATATTAACAAGTGGAAAATTTCCATGTAATTTAGATTATAATATTCACAATACAATTAATGTATGCGTTGATATTGTAAAACAACAACAAAACGTAGGACCGATAGTTCGAAAACTTAGTGTATGTAACGTACAACAAGGTCATCTAAAATCTTTTTTCTTTCACACACCGCATTATGTTAAAGTTGAAAAGAAATATTTTGATACGATAGAAGTAAATTTAAAGATGAGCACGGATTAAAATTACCTTTTCGTTTTGGGACTTCAAACTTGGCATTTCACTTTAAACGAAAATGATTTCTAAAAGTATTAATGATAGTTTTTACATTTCATTAGTTTCAAACGCTAGTACAAATGTATATCCCACAAATAGTCCAACTCATTTTTAATCAATTAAAAGTAATATACGATTGTTAGAATCCGGTTGGTACGCGAGGTTGGGTGAAGTAGTTATTCCATTAACATGTTATAATGTTATCGAAGGTGTAAATGTTATATGGTACAAATTTTCAAATGCAGACCCCATGAAAAACAGCTATTGTTGGATATTATCCAACCATTCATTTTAATAGATGAATTAAACACAGTATAAAGATTTATAAGGTTTAGTTTTTCAAATATTTTACATGTCGAATGTAATGAACGTGTAGAATCAGTTACATTGTCGCCCACATTAGCTTTTGAATTAGATTTTTCTGAAAAATCGGATCTTGTAAAAGAACGTCATGGATTCTAACAACCATACGTAGATATTAGATATTCACATCAAATTTTCGTTTATACAGATAGATATTATATAATACCAATTTTTAGGTGATAGATACAAGAGCACCATTATTATGTATAGCAATAATCGCTGATAAGGAAAAAAAAAGAATTACCTTTGAAGATATTCATTATATGGCACTTGCAAAATTTTGTTTTAACACAAGCGAAATACTATTAACCCTATCACTATGTCCATGGGGTCCGCGCGGACCCCATCTGTTAATAAGTATGTTACTCATGAATTGCATGTTTGAAACGTTATGTTTTAGGTATGGTTACTGTTCTTGTACCCAATTCTTATTATGCATTTAATTATTGAAATATATTTTTAATTATATCATCATTTTATTTTTATTGAGGTTAGAAAATACTCATGCAAATGTAATAAATCGGAATAAACTGACATACATAATGTTATTATGAAATTGGTTAAAATGTACTAAATGTGCCGCAAGTTAGCCTAACTCACTGACTATCAGTATTCACCTACATTTCGTTTTATCATATAGGTGTCAGCATGTTGTAAACGTACGTATTTTAACCTAACTCACTGACTATCAGTATTTTCTAAATAACATTATTACAATACGTTTCATCATGTACTAAATGTGCCATATGTTAACCTAACCTACTTACTATTAGCATTCACCGAGATCAACATTTATTTTACATGATTTATATGATCCCTGTTCAATTTTTCACATATTGTGTACTGGTGTTCCGGATAGCAAGGAATGAGACAACACTTGCATCTTATCTTCACCTTCCTATCCAAGGAACTTTGACACAGTTGGCAACGCATCTTTTTCTGCTTTTCTTGACTCACAGTTTCAGCAGATGTTGATTTTGGAATTTCCATCCTTTAGAGGTGTAAGGGATAGGTGAACTCCAAACTACAAGGCTTGTGGGTTCTGAAGTCTTCGTTTAATCTGGTCATTAACCAACTCCTTTCCAAGTTCCTTCAGAAATAGGCTACTCTTGTGTCGCTTTTCAAATTCCCAATCTGCAAATTTCAAAATCAAAAATTAAATATGCTGCTATCGCTACACAGTCCAGGATGTTGAACCATAATATCATATGCCAGCAACGAATCTTCCGTTTACATGAATACAACCTGCATAAATGGTCGAAGTTGTCTACCCTTGATTTTGTGACATTGTAATGAGTAACATTCTTGGGATTCTTGTTTTTGTATCCATTTATCGCTTTGTCGTGATGCTTACAAGAGACCAAAACAACTGCCTTTTCTTTCTTAGAATCATAATCAACCACGATCAGTTCACGATCGAAACAAAAGTTTGAAGACTTCTCTTCACGTTGGTGATCTCTCAAAAGCTTTTTCGGTACTTCTTTTCGATGATGCCAAATTGTTCCAACTACTGTTGTTTTTACAGCTAATAGATCTTCAGCTAGCTCAGGACTGGTGAAGAAGTTATCCACTGTGACGTTGCGTTCTTTGTTGTTACCAAATATCAACCAATAGCTTTACAAGATCCAAAGTTTTATTTCTTCCAACTGTAACGCCTGGCTGTCTTCCGACACACACTTCTGCAGACAAAGGAAGTGAATTTTCGGCGTTGCAGCAGCTGAATAATTTTATTTCGTATTTTCCTGCCTTAGTAGGCATATATTGTTTAAACCCACATCGTCCGCGAAATGCTACCAACTGTTCACCAACGCTCAGGTCACTCCCAGGCTTATAAAACTTCGACACGTTTTCCAGGAGCATTTTCCAAACCTTGCAGCAGCCAGCCAGTTTGTCTGTCTGTAGCTGCTGTTTTATTATTGCTTCATTGTCGAAACGACAGAAACGTAGCAAATGATGGAACAGTTCCATTGACACTGTCCCACGTAATATTGGCCTTCCACTGACCACATTTCTTCAATACTTTCATTCGCCGATTTGTAAACTCCATGAAGTAACAATATTCCAGTAAAAGTATACATTCTGTTTCATATGTTTCCATCTATTTCTCTTCATTTACAGGATGCGATTTGTCCCAGTTTGTTATCACTTGTTTTGCGCTTCGATTTATCTTTCGAGCATTGAGATTGACCATTACAGACGTAATGAATAGTTTCAGAGCACTACATATATCAGAAACATTCTTCGCATCACCTACTAATCATTTTCTTGTCGCAAAACATTACGGGCTGAGTTTGTGTTGAATTAGGTTCTTCAGTTGTCCACTAACGCCCTAACTAACAGTGATTCAGAAATATGATCTTGTTCCAAAACGTTATCATGTCTTGCCCGTTGACGACAGTAGATGGTTGGTCGAGAAACGAGTCACTAGTTTCCTACTACTGTCGGATTCTTGATTCAGGTCTTCTGTTTCATCCCTTACACTCTCTTCATATTCGGAGGATTCGTCGCAGCTACCAAATTCATCATCTTCACTGTCACTTTCATATAATATACGCTTAGATGCAGTGTTCTTTTCTATTATTCTATTGAAGCAGCCTTTTGTCCTGACATTTTGCAACGGAACATCACAGCACACAATCATTTTTTTTATTTTTGTATCTTTGCATTTATCTGTGGTTAAGACAAAAATGAAATTACTTCAGGAGCACTGTAGGAGAGGTAATTACTGCTCGCCGAACAGCCGCAAACTCAACTAACAGGTGGTGCCAAATGTTGAAATTATGTGTACCTAGATAGCCGTCAGACGTGTTGATGAATCAGAGAAGATAGCGGCATTGTTGAAGTAATATATACCTAGAATGTGCTGCTGTATGCTGATAGGATAGAGAAGCTTTTAAACATCCCGCACGTGCAAAAAATACCATTTACAAAGAGAATAGTACATTGAATATATGTGGGGATTGCTCGGACCCCAGGTCAAAGAAATATGACATCAAAACTTTAATATGAGAAAGCAAAACACTCGTTGACATGTATACTGTGAATAGCTTGCAGCTGGGCGTGAGCATTCGAAGTACGATATGTACAAAATGGCAGCTAATTAAAATGCCTGGGGTTCGCGTGGACATCAGGTCATAATGATAAGGTTAAAAGAGCACGCAGGGCGAAATTTGCCATTTGAATCTGGTACACTGATTGTAACACTACATTTTAAACGCTCTCCTGCATCTGCTAAATAATAATAATAAAGATGTGATCAAGACGTGTTTCTTATCACCGTGGACCTGGAATACCATATTTTTCAGGACCTGTATATCAAAGGGGACATGGTATAATTAGTTTATATAAACGGTTATTTCTTTTTGCTTTACCATTTCTTAAACAAGGTGCAAAAACTGTACAGCGTCAGGCATTACAAACAGGTATACAAGTTGCGGGTGATGTATTGGAAAATCGTCCATTTAAAGAATCTGTTCATGCACGTGTAAAAGAAGTTAGTGATAGTTTAAAGACAAAAGCGATTAATAAAGTCGGATAGCTGCTAACTGGTAGCAGTAAGACACGGTCACGCAAAAGGAAGGCTCCTGCAATTGTAAAGTTTGGACCACCAACAAAACGTAAACATATAAACGATATCTTTTCATAATGTCGCTCCTAAATTCAAATAATTCTGAATGTTGTAACAATGAATTTGATTTCTTTTCTATACCTATGACACAAACAGCTATTGAAGCAACTACAAATGCTGAATATCGTCCTATTTCTACATTAACCTCAGAAGGACTTATTGAATGTGTTATCCCTGGAGAAACAGGGCAATTTACTCATCGTCCATATCTGTATCTTTATGTACGTTATAAAATTACAAAAGCTGGTGGTACAAATTTAACTGAAGATGATACTGTTGCACCAGTAAATAATTTCCTACATTTATTATTTAATAAAATTGATATCTCGTTAAACGATAAATTAATTAGTTCTTCAGCAGGATCTTATCCTTATTGTGCATACATTGAAACATTATTAAATTATGCTTATGATGTTTTTCAAACACATTTAACATGTGCCATGTGGCATAATGATACTGTAAAGCAATTTAATAAATTATATAATACAAATGCTGGTTTCGAAAAAAGTGCTAATAAGGTGAAAAATACTAAATATTTTGAAATGTACGGACGTCTTCATACTGACATTGTAAGTTTAGATCGTATGCTTCCCAATAAAATAAGTTTACGTGTAAAATTACACCACAGTAAAGATAAATTTGCTTAATGTCTCCTGAAAATACAAGTTATAACATTGCACTTGAGGAAGTTATTCTTCATGCACAGCGCATTGATGTAGCTGCAGATTTAGCTATAATATTAAATACACGAATGGTTTCGGAAACGACCAAGTTACCTCTCACAAGAGTAGGGAGAAGATCTTATACTATTCCTGCACAAGTGAAGTCTTACAGCCTTGATAATCTCTTCTTGGGTAATGTTCCTAAAGGCCAGGTTATTGGTTTCATCTCCAACACAGCCTTCAATGGGAAATCACATCTTATTCCGTATGAGTTTCGAAACATCAACGTTAACAAACTGCAATTGCACGTCGGGTCAAAATCATTAACTCCCAACCCCCTCATCCCTGATTTTAATAATGATTTACACCTTCTAAGTTACTATACTCTGATATCAGGTACTAGTATACATTATCAAAATTATTCACATACGGTTACTCTTGATGAATATCCAAATGTATATTTTCTGTATGCCTTTATTCTGTCTCCAACTGGGAATTTAGATGATAGTACATGTGATGTAGTTCGTGATTCCCCTGTAAACTTAAAAATATCAGTTTCAGAAACTTTAACTGAACCTGTTACATGTATTGTGTACGCACAATTTGATTCCTTAGCACAAGGGAACAAAGATAGAAATATTTATGCTGATAACACCTTCTAATTTACTCAGTTATGTATGATGAGGGTTGTTATGAACTTCTCTGCTTTAGACGATAATGATGCTTAATTTATTGTAAAGGAGCTAGCAGTTGTAAAACCTGACTGTCCCTTTTTTAAAAATTGGACATTTAAACCACCGCATCCATTAAATAACTTATCTGAGCCAATCATAGGTACAAACAAGTATCTAAGTGAGAATGTGTATGCCATTACCTGGACGAAGGCGATGTAGAATATTCTCATCTTAAGGAAATTCTTCATCATATTGTTCAAATACTAGAAATATTTATAATTAGGGAATAACTAGAAAGTGTTTTCTTCAAGAAATTCTTCAAAGAAATATTACAAATTTAGAAGAAATAAACTGTATACTGCATTAACTTTTTACGTTCACAAGTGTGCGCATAATAAACATCGTTTCGGACAATATAGGTGCAGTGTTCATAAAGCAGTACTGTATAGTGAATATGCACAGCGGTGGACACTTCTAAATGGTACAGCCATATGGAGATTTACGGCTAAGGTGTACCATTTAGAAGTGTCCACCACTGTACAAGTGTATGATTATATTTTACATGTGAATAACAGTGATAATTATATACCTACTACAATTAAGAAAAATAATCTTCATCATCCATAGTGAAGAATTGTTAAAAGTGTTACTAGCTGATAAAGTGACTGGTGCAAGTGTTACTGCCATTTACCCCATTGACAAACTTCCTGTAATGGTAGAACCACCTGCTGCACTTGTGATTAATCTTGATACATCCGATTCAAGTGGATCGCATTTGGTTGCAGTGTACGTCGATGAGAAGGGAAAAGGATATTATGTTGATACTCTTGCTATGAACATAACCGACGAAAAAACTTTTTATAAAAAATAATAAGATATATTTTACAAACAGTGAACAATATCTGGACGATGATTCTGTGTTGTACGGATATTTTGTTTTATTCTTTTTGAATCATATTATTCACACTCAATCATTCCAAAGTGTTCAAAAATATTTAAGAAGAAAAATTTGAAAAAGAATGAAGATATCGGTTATAAACATGTAAACAAATTTTAAAAAGAAAACACAAATATTTTTTATTATTTATATATTTAATATTTTTTTTATTTTTTAAAATTATATATACATTTTTTAATTACAATTTTTTTTAAATTTTACATTATTTTTTTAAAAAATTACATTCCTGCATTTTATTTACAATTCCCCAATTCAATCTTGAAGATGCATTAGTTAATGCTGTTGATCTTTCATATTTCCACCAATAATTCAACTGTTGTGCCTTAAGATATGCACATCCTGATTTCTTTACAATATTTGTGTGAAAAAAAACAATATTCATTAAATGTGTTTCCACACAATTCATTTAGTTAAAGACAATGTTTTGTTTCTAAATCAATAACATTATCGAATGCAAATATTCTCTTAATCCAAAGAGATTTCTCTAAAGCTTTACAATAAAAGGTTGAATTCTTTGCACATAATTCATATATAAAGTTCTGTGTGAATGATACAGTATATCCAGTTTTGCAATCCTACTGCAATCCGTGTAAATTTGATGTTAACTTATCAATTTGTTATTGACAACCTAATGACAATAAATTATATTCTATTGGTGATTTTACCAAGCAACTGTATCATTGCATGCCCTCAGACAAAACTCACGAATAATAAATTATTTATCAAACATGTTAAAAGTTTGAATATCAATAATATACTGCTTTACGCATGGCGAAACTTCATTTGTGCATTGAATAAAGAATGGTATAGTTTTTGTATTTTTTAAAAGATCAGAAGTTTTACGCCTAAAGCATATAAATGAGATTTCACTATGTTGTTCGAACACTTGAAAAAGTTCGCTGAGGGTTTTATCAAGAGATAAGTACTTCGCTGTAAATGTTGCAGTATTATGAAGATGAGTAGAATCATGAAGAATATTCAATTTGCATTGCACGCATTCAGTTGAATTATTATCACGTAAGTAAACCTTTATTGTTTTTAATACACAATTCACATTAATATTTTGAGCAGTACATAACACACATGAAACACTACTACTGTTCGAATACATTTTTTCAGTACGGAATGTCCGATTTCCCTCTGTTTTTTCATGATAAAACGTCCAGTAATTCCGGGTGATAGTCTATATCATTTAATAATTCCACATATGTTTCATAAAATTTTTCTCTTGTTAATATTCCGATAATGTGTGGATTTGTATACAAGTAAAACACATTTTCTTCAACACTAGGGCTTGCTATAATACTCCAAACACGTTTTTCCAACGATTTTGGGAGTACATTCATACAATCATGAGCACAATCATGATAGGATCTTTGTCTACAAAGGTCGCATATTAATATATCGTTAAAATTCCATTTTTAATCGCCTTCTTTATACATTTTCGGTCCACTTTTTGACTATTACAACAACAATCTTAACTCCGAAATCTCGATGGTGCTGAAAAAAAGGTGGAGATGCTGGTGGGGTTTCGGAAACTGTTAGCTCTGGTGAACTATTGCGTCAATATCTGACGATGAATCTTATATTACTGATTCAGCATCAGATGATGATGCTTCAATATTACTATTGCAATGATCATTTTTCTCCTCGGATTTTTCTCTTATAACCTGTATTTAAAATATTTTCATACCCACAAGGTATTCACGTGTTCACCTTACACTGCTCCAAAAGTGTTTTCTATTAGTCGCCAGCATTCTGTGATGTTACGTAACAGTAAGGTCAATACCCTACACCACCAGCTTTCACTTCCGCCTATCCATCCGGTTTACAAAAGCGCGGGAAAACCTCAGTTAGTCTTCTGACTTCGGCGAAGAAGAATGTGTGAAGACCGAGTTTTGTATATGTACTAGCATCAAGAGCTTCCACAACTTCTTAACAACAAGCTTTTTAAATCTTATTGCATCCCAATCAAATATTGTTCATCGAGTAATCAATACGAGGAATTAAAAGATACGATCCATCAAATTAAAAACGAAGTTCCGCATGAATAAAGTTTCTCCACTCCCATATATAACATTGAGTATTATTATAAATAATACGAAAGAACAAATAATATTGGACCACAAAAAGTGTTCGAGTAAATTACGAAAGAATAAATAATTAATATGATCACAGGGTAGCTGTTTTGCATTATGTGGAAGACCTACGTATTGCAACAAAACAAATTAATAATATGTTCACAATTAATTTTAATAACACATAGTTAATATAATCACAATCAAATTTTTAACAACGAGTTTTCGGGAAAATTTAAATATGATCAATGCATAGTTGTTCTATTTGAATAAATTGTTACGATAGAGTTGAGTTGAGTTGATTTTGAGTTTTACGTCCCGTTCAGCAGCGAGGCTATATGAGACGTGGACCTACTGATTAACGTGGAATCCGAACCACATGAGCTCCCGCCGGGAATCGAACCCGGGCCTCCCACGCCAAAGGCGCGTACGCTAACCGCTTAGCCACGGAGGAGCTCTATTGTTACGATAGAGTCAAAGATATGTTCCAATTTTTAAAAAGCAGGGTTCGAGATTATTTTTTTAGTATAGCTGTTCTAAAAAACTTCATATCATTTTTTTAAATACCATCACACCATAGCTGTTCTAATGATCTTCCTACGGAAACGAGCGAATAAAAATTATTACGTAGGCCGAGCTTCATACGGAATTTTTAATACGATCATAACAGCATAGATGCTCTATTTGAATAAATTATTACATCATAATCAATTTTTTTTAAAAAAAACGAGTTTCCGAAGGAAACGATAGAATACGTAAGCAGAGTATGCTATGCATACGGTAACATAATACAGGTCATTCACCTTACAGAAAAATCCTCACCTACTTTCCCATGTAACACTTAACGTTAACAACACTTTCTCAACTTTGTAGCAATTAAGATGACAACGTTAACAACTTAAAAACCGGTTTCGTTAGAGCGGCTTTCCTTTATTTACAAATTCAAATCTTTCTACTATGCAGATTGAGAAACATTTTGCTTAGCCAAATTCAACAGAAAAAAGTCCTTACACCGAATAAATATGGATTTTAATAAGTTATAATCCATGTCCATTGACCGTAAGGTTTTATAGGCCTATATTGCTCACTTTTATATTTTTTGCCCAAAGATTCTGAAGGTGGCATTACTTTCGAGCTTCGGGCCTGCTTAAAATTTTGAAAATTGTGTCTAAGCAAATTGCCACTTTTGATCATCTATATTTCCTCCGTATTTATTCGGTGTAAGGACCTCAAACATGTTCTGTTTGACTTTCCTTATCGAAAGGTTTCTAAAACTGCCTTACTGCCCCCAAAATCTGAAATGCAGGGAAGGGATGGGGAGGCTGCCCTCGTGCCCCTGTCCAGCGGCTGTTATATGAAACTACCCTGTGCCCTTTCACATGGGTTTAGTGACATTTATTTCGGTCTCTTGATTGCGAAGATATTACGTTTTGAAATAGAATTCATTTGCTGAGCAAAACTGAACCTTATTGAAAATTGTCTTAGAGTGAATTATCTCTGAAGGCCCCAATGAATTATTAACTTAAAAGACTACCAATCACATAGATTTGCAGAAAATATTGTAAAATTAGCACAACATGAAGTGTGCTCCAAACATTACTTTTCGAAAAATTCATTATTTTAAGAATTTAATTAGCATCAGTGTTTTGAAATATTATTCAAATTTTGCAACTGTAATCTCAACCGCCTCCACAAAACACGAGCTTAGCCGCTAAGGGTATAATTGGGAAAGTTTCAGAAGCTGTAACTCAGAAATAATTTGTTATATTGATAAAATAGAAGTTAATAATTTCTGGTGAAATTCTAGCCTTAAAACATGTAACAAGACTCCATTTGCCTTTGAAATTTTGAATACCGATCAAAGATGGCCACCATGATGCTTGATAACACCATCTGATGTATCAGATAGAGATGGAGTGGGTCAGTGGGTCGGTGGGTCAGTGGGTCAAGTTTTCTGGGTGGGTCAGTGGGTCGTGGGTGAACAGCATCTGACCCACTGTGACCCACCATGACCCACTGTGACCCACCACCCACCGTGACCCACTGCGACCCACTACCCACCGTGACCCACTGCGACCCACCGACTCAGTATGATCTACCGACCCTCTCTGCTTACTGCATTGTAGACAGTATCTTCTGAGGACTGGTAAATTTGTCTCCGTTTTACTTTCAAGACCTTCATTTCCCTTTCTTTTCCACTTGTTTCTGTCTACTACCTGAGGTGAGTAAATCTAACCAAGTGAAAAAAGAACTTCAGGCACTTTTGGATATTGATATTTTTAATAGTAATGATAGCAATAGGAGTTACACTACTACTTGGCTTTCGAGACCTGTGAGTTTTTAGAGCTAACTACTGGAAAAAATACACTTTTGAATCACTGTAATATATAAATTATTATATAAAAAATTGAATGTAACTATGTGTGCCTGATCATCACGGTCAAATAGCAAAGTCAAATGAAATTACTTTTGGTATATAATTAGGCCTTAATCCAAATTGGGATGTTATATTGCTTTTATTATAATGCATAATATCCTAGGTAGTGAGGTAGGTATAAGGAGGTAGTGAGAATCCGAAATTTTGCGGAAAAAAATTAGTATCTCGCAAACCGTTCAACTTACGGAGATGAAATTCAGTGTATTAACACTTTATTAAAAATAAACAGAATGTGTGCTAGCATTTTTTAAAATTCTCCTTTATGTGGGGGAAAGGCACTTTGTATATATGGAAAATTGGTAGTGAGTTGGTTTGTAAAAATGATCGAAAACGATTGATGTTATTTAAGAAAAAAAAAATTAGAAACAAAAAATACAGTGCTTGGCTTCATATATCCATTGCTTTCTGCTATAATAATTGCTGAAGCTTATGTTTATTATATGGAGCGCTTACAGCACAGGGCAATCAACCCATAAAGTTGTGAGAAAAATAGGCATAAAATTTGTACTGTAAGCTTAATTATAATTAAGCTTACAGTACAAATTTTATGCCTATATTTCTATTACACGGAAATTTGAAGTTTGGATTGTACGCATAATTGTATGGAAAATTTTACACTTTTTCTCCCTTTACGTTGGTCTACTTACTTTGACTTTGAACTTTGAAATTTCATCCTTTTTTCCACTGAAAAGTATTGATAATTGAACAAGGAAATAATTGAACAAGGAAATTACTATGATAATTTAATTGAAATTCATCGTAATTTGGCGCATGGCAAACAGCAGTGTGGTAATTGAAGTTGAAGAAGGAGGGAAATTCACATTCACCTCTGAACACTTTCCAGGAACCTCGTTCCCTTTCGCTTTCTAGACGGGGGAGGGAACTTGGTAATGGTATCAAACCTTCATGTGTAATTACAAAAAATAAATGTATAAACAAATAAGAAATCTTCAGTTTATCAGGCTTTAATTGATAATTTATTCACAAGATTCCCTATCAAAGGCGTGGTAGATGAAGTTTCCGTTCTACATGGGTCGACATTGTCAACTGACATGGTCGATATGGAAAAGATAGAGAGATGATATTTATTGCTGAGTATTTCAGACCTGACCAAGAAAAATCGTTATCAAACTTAAGTCTAACAAGTAGATTGTCGATGAGAAGTTGCAGAAATCGGGTAGAAATATTATCAATTTCCACGACAGAGTGCGAACGGGGATTTCCCCTTATGAACTTACAGATGACTGATATTAGAAATACACTAAGTGCTCAAACATTGTCTAACTTGCTGATCATCATCGTTAATGGCTCACCGCTAGACATGCTCAAAGTAGACGAGCTAGTTATTTCTTGGCTGAAGGATGGACATAATTCCACTGCGGATGATTTACCGCCAAAAAGTTACCAACAGGAAATAAATCCGATTTCGGGTTTGTTTTAAGGTGGAAAATTACGAGTTACGGAAAAAGTATACTTGTATTACTAATGGCTTATTTGTGTTATTCAACTTTTTACCTAATTTTTAGTAAGTCTCTTCTTTGCTTTAGGTAAACTACTTTGAATAAATATTCATAATAATTGCAATTATGCATATTTGTAACTTAAATTTAACGTGGTGTTTTAGTGATTACACAAATTACAATTATGAGCGTACTTTATGGAGACGCTCTCACAGAGGGCACCCGAGGACCTTTATACCCTATGAACAACTGATTTTTCAAATCTTTTGTGAGAAAAATACTGTGAACTGAGAAACCATAACCTTTTCCATATTGTACAGGGGTATTTTCCTGCGAATAGAAGTTTCTTGTGGAATGCGTTCAGAAATTAACACTTGAAAGAATACTCTCTTAGTACAAGTATATTTTAGGCACACACTAATTTCCCCCACCTCGTACTGTTTCAATTTCCTCACTGACAAACACTTTACCAGTTTATATCGTAAAGGTCAGATCCACTGTTATTGTAACAGAGTGGTGCTTGAGCGATTGACTAGAAATTCAAACTCCGATTAGTGACAATTTCACAGTCTTGTTTTATTACAAGTGTATACTCTTTAGTCAGTTCAGAAGTGGCCGTGGATCGTGTTCAGTGTTGATGACGATGGATTTTGGTGAGTCAGAGTAGGTCAAAGTGGATGAGAGTGGTTCATGGTGGGTGGTGGGTCAGTGTGGGTCACCGTGGGTGGTGGGTCAGAGTGGGTCACGGTGAGTGGTGGGTCGTGGGTCAGAGTGGGTCATGGTGGGTGGTGGGTCAGTGGGTCGTGGGTCACGGTGGGTGGTAGGTCAGTGGGTCGTGGGTCAAATTTTCATTGACCCACGCCAACTCTGGTATCAGACCACTTCCAATTTTCATCATTCTCCCTTAACCCGTTCTCTACGCACAAAGGTGGTGAGGACTATTGTTTCACCATGTGTATTGATAGATTGTGTAAAATCTCCATAAAATCTACCTGAAAAGCTTATAAGAACCAAGAAACTACATATGAGAGTCACTGGCAAGATGGTGTACTAGAAGGGTGTCGTGATCTGCAATAAATTGAGAATTAATTATTCACCTATACTAAAATATTGGGTATGCACGCGGTATAGGAGGTGGTGCGTGCGTAGAGAGCAGTCGCGTCAGCGCGTCAGGGTATACGCTTAAACAAGGATAAACGAGGAGAGTGGAAGAGCATACATCCACATACAATATTTTCACTATCACTCAAAATTCATTTCAATATGCTATGCACTGACAGTAATTACTTATATCCATACTTCCATTCCTTCGCGAAAAATATTTCACATCGTTTCTTACCTATAAATTTCCATGGTACACATGTGGTGGGCTAGTCAATTATTGTATGTGTAAGTATGCTCTTCCACTATCCTCGTTTATGCGTACAACCTCCGTCGCTGACGCGCCTGCTCCCGACTTGCGCGCTCCTTCGCTACCCCTTGGGCCTCCTGCTCTGACTTAGTTACATAGCATTCGTGCTTTTTAGTGGCCACCCAGAACACTTTCGTGTTTTATGCACTGTAATTGTTATGTCACACGCCCACAATGTGTTTATACAGAGCCCCCCTGAAGTAAATCTGCAAGTAGTAATGGAGCTCCTTATTTAGTGCATGCTGTGCTAAAAGAAATACAAAGCTCTAACCTAACCTGAAAATATAAGAAATGTGTCAAAATTTGGTAAAACCGTCTGCTCGTGTATATAATGCCAATATAAATTTTCAATTTGGTAAAACCTTCTGCTAAAGTGAATCTCCATATTTTATATCAAACATAGTTCGGTTTTAATCTACTTTCACACACGAATGGATACAAAATCGATAATCGAATTGGATACACTAACACCATTTTGGTTATCTGATGCTTGTACATTGTATACGAATGGAGTTCTCATGTGTGCGTTTTGTTTGTTTATATATATCAGCTGACTGAATACGCGATCGTAGGAATGGAAGTCTCGAATTGAAGGCTACAAGCAAGACCACTCTCGAATCAATAATACGACGTAGGGAAGGGTATCTCTAGGTATATATATATATATATATATATATATATATATATATATATATATATATATATCAATGGTTGTTACGGAATTTTAGTCTGGGAATATTTATCCACACATGGGAAATACATTAAAGACAATTCTTTTCTCACTAGCAATTGTGCCAAGAAGACGGCAAACAGGACGAAATTGTTTGAATGCTGTTAACATGCAGCGACTAAGAGCAGTATTGCCATTGTTGATTAAAGTTCCAAAAATTAAGCAGTTCTGCGCTGCCGATAAAATAACTAGTAATTAAACCCCGTCACCGAAAAAAAACGTTCTTTTCTTTTGAAAGTGCTATTCAAGAAATTATTATCATAACATATGCCCCATCTTGAATATCTTTTTATCTCCTTTTTTGTCCGTCTGTAAGCTACACAACGCACAGGACGAAAGAATTAATGTGATTTAAAATTCCCTATAGTTTGTTTAGTAAAATTAATTGACTACACAAATCTTCGGAAAATCGTCCGTTTTTATGTGAGGCATACTAGTTCTTGCAGCTTCATTTTTTTTTTCAATCTGAAGAAGGGAAGCGGGGACAAGCAAGCCTTTTTCGGAACAGTTAATTCTTTCATTGGAAACCGGGACGTCTGGCAACCCTACGTATGTTTCGCGTGGAACGCTGTGCCAACATCTATCGACTTTAAATCCTCCTCCTCCACCTGACATAAGAGTGTTGTTTCAGTTTCCAGTACAGTATACTGAAAATTAGTAATTTTTATTTTTATAAAGGTCAACTTTTTCTGGGCATATTACATAATCACACCGAAAAAGTAATTATTCTCCCTTTGTAGAAGTTACTGATATCGAACAATACTGCCCATGATAGGATAACTGACCGGATTGTGTGTGGAAATCGCTCCACGAAGAGTTGCAAGTTTGCCACATTGATATGAATCCAACTTGCTCTCAACATATCATCTTAGTTCTATCAAAGTGCGATAATTTTTCTGCATTTTACCATCTGCTCCAAATAGCTCTACAAATCTTAATTGGACATAAATTCGGTGTGTTTGCAGACCTGACCTAGTGCTATACGATTCCTGACTTTTCCTTAAAATACTATGTATTCAATCGCTCTGAGGTGCATAATCACAGCAGTTTTAATATTGATATATGATGGTATCCATTCCATAATAAAGGTATTGGATAAATAGCAACACTTGATCACTAAGAATGTCCAGATAAACTTCCAGGCTCATGTCCACTATCACCTCTATGAGTGGGCCCAAGTACTGATATTTAAAAAAAAAATCCTTACACCATCACATAGTTTCGTCCTGCTTGAAATAAATACCACAGAGGAACATCTTTTGATGTACTTGATTCCTTGCATGACTACGTTGTAGTGAGAAGTAACTCTTTCTTTTTGTAGTACTCGGCTTCAAATGTCCGTTAGATGAATTTCTCTTCTGATTGTTCATTCGGGTTGATTGGGCTCACAGATTTCAGCACTTTCTTTGGGGATTGAAAAGGATTTTCATTCACCAGGCGTGACACTTCTGACATTGTTTTGCATTCTTACACGTGTTAGATATCTCCTTGTAGACACGACGGACAGTAACAAATAGGATAACTTCATTTACTTTGTACCCATAGGCATGCCCAAACGCAATAATACCTTTTGCTCCAAACTAAATAACCCTATCACTGACACTTCTTTGCTTTGACCCACTTTACCGTTATGTTTGCACACAAACGACTGACATACTTACTTCAGTTAACTGAAATGGTCAAGTGTCACCAATGATGAATCGTTTAGTTTTTCGTCGCTACCTATACAATAATATAAATGAAGCACAATATATAATGAAATTGTTCTGAGACTTTTAAGTAATGTGTTGACTTATAATTAAAATATAAAATATGTTGTGATAACTCGAAGGCTCTTGGAATCGTTGTATGATGTAAGTTATAAATAGTCTTTCCTCCATCATTGGTTCTTGTGATTACTGAGCAATTTCAGAGCAAATAAATATGAAGTTGCTGTCTTGGGAATTTTACTACAAACATCTTCCTTTGCCACTCGAAATCTAGAAGAGGGATGAGCAAAGCAATTACTTAAACGGTAGTGTTACACTTTTATGTTTTACAATATTATCTCAACAACATTTGTATTGTAGATATAAGGGACTATAAAATATATCTACCCTCTTGGTTAGTGAAGGGAAGTATGCTCTGCGTACAAAAGATTTATGGTTTGATTCTCTGAGGAACTTTCATGTTCTTAGAACATCCACATAATAAATGCAACGAAACTGGCACTTTAGAGGGTAGCAAAGTTTTTGCTTGTCAACGCCCGATAAAATGATCAGGAAATGTATGAAACGAACAGACTCGTAAAGTTACTTATCTCTTGAGACACACATATTTCAACATATGAAGAACAGTTTGCAAGACTTAATTTTAAGCTAATAAACATCACTTGAGTCAGGAGCAAATTGGTATTAATAACTAGTGGAAGCATGAGAAAGATGTGCATACATCATCTATTCTTGAATTTTTTATTCGTTTCCCCACTCTTTACTCAACGCACTAGTAGTGATGCCGTAGTTTCTTTCTTTTCTTTCTGTTACCAATCTGCAAGGTGTACATTGAATTTCTAACAGGTTATGAGAAAAGTAATAAATGATAGGTGATTTGTCAGTAGATTGAGCAGTATTCTTCTCTGTGTAAATATTTGCTTATCAAGATATAATACACCAATGAAAATTGATATATAATGGCAGTTCAATATCATAACTAAATCAAAATTGTAAACGTTAACTTACAGGACGACATTTACATTTAACCTATTTTCAATGAGAGCTGGTTTGTTACGTTCTAAATCCTTTTTTAAAAAGTTCTACTTTTTACGATCAAGGAGGTAATAGAAGAACTTCAGAACAGTAGATGAAGGAACTGTTTACTTCCTTAAAAAGAACAAAAAGAAAAAGATGAAGGGAAAATGTGGGCACTCTTTGTCAAAACAGTTAACTATACTACCAGCCATGCTATGCTACTTATTTTTATATGTAGTTTTGCCTCTGATATTATTTAAGAGTCAAATTTTTAGCGCTGATTCCAGATTTTCATATATTAATACGTAGTCTGATCAAAAATCAATAGACCTTCTTCCCGTGTAAACAAATTGATTACTGCAGATGGCTTCCGATGGGTAGAAGTAGAGCACTTTTCGAAGTATGATACATCTTTCCATACATAGGAAGCGTTAGTGGCTAGCAGTCAGTCTGTGAGTGGTTCTTCGTAATCATTGTCTGTCGTGTCATCATGTTCAGTAAAATAACGAAGTACTTTGACTACCAGTATTGAATCAAATTTTGCCAAAGACTCCATGATACTCAAATGAAAAATATGGTAGAGTCTGCACAGAGAAATTACTCATAGTCACTCAAGCAGAGGTGACCACTTTGACCTAACCTCACTCAACCTCACGCTCACAAACTCATTTCGACATCACGCTCACTCGACCTCTCGCTCACCTCACCGATCTGACCTCACGCTCACTCAACCTTACACTCACCTCACCGGTCTGACCTCACACTCACATTACCAGTCTGACCTCACGCACACTCGACCTCACGCTCACATCATTAGTCTGACCTCAAGCTCACATCACCGGTTTGACCTCACGCTCACTCAACCTCACGCTCACAACATCATTCTAACCTCACGCTCACCTCACTAGTCTGACCTCACACTCACTCAACCTCACGCTCACTTCTTGAGGTTGAAGTCGAGTGAGCGTGAGTTCCGAACTTTTGAGCCCCGATTTGGTGAGTTTGGGCACAGCTTTTCCCGCTAGTCTATTGGCTAGCACGCGCAACTTTGGTGCACAGGGTCATGGGTAGGACTTGCAATATGTCGATGTATCGATCGATAATTTGAAATGTCGGGATTTTTCGATGTCGATTTTTCGATAGTTTTCAGTATTTTGATAGTTTTCGATGTTTTCTTGTTTTGAATATCAAGGTATACCGATTCCACTTTCTCAACATAATGAAAACTATGTATATAACACGGCCTAGACTTTCAATACTTCAACGTTCTCTGTTCCACAAGGATTACTACCTAATGCAACCAAATATGACAAACACACGTCTATTTATCAGGATCACCCAAGTGGGATTTACAATATTGTAATATTAGTTTGTACGCCCGTACGACTTTTGCTTCACACGCGAACTACTAAAGACAAGTGCATTATTGAATTCCGTCTCCTGGGATCGATAGCTAAAATAATTATTTCGAAAAGTTCCTAAAATGAAGATGATTTACCAATGGGTAGAGGTAGAAATTAGCCATTTTCGGTTTAACATTGATTACTATAGAGCAAAGACAATAACATATAGTGAGACATGGTTTCTCGCAATTGATCCAGCGTCCCAAGAAGACCTTTCATCTCCATGTTTAACAATGTACTAAAATCAGAAGTGATATAAATTTACTACAACTTTCAGTCTCAATATTGATCTACATAGATAAAAAACTTTATAAAAAAGATAGTCTGCCTTATGCAGAGTCGTTTTGAAATATGATTACCGTCATACTACAGACCTGACTACTGCAGGAAACATACGTTAGTCAAACTCTTTAGTAAGGCATTAATAACTTTTCAAAACGACTCTGCATAAGGCCCAGCGAGTTTTTTTTTAAACAATCGATTTAGTTTTCTGAGAAAAGTTTTCACATTCACTCATAACCTTCTATTCAAACCAAAAATGGCAGAAATCAATCACGTCCGGTTCTAACGTTGATCACTATAAAGTAAAAACTGTAATAGAGATAAGCGTTTTTTTTTTTTTTTTGCAATTAATTAAACATCCCAAAAATACCTTTAGTTACCATCCATATCTTTCCACCGAAATTGGAAATGATAGAAGTACATTACAACTTGTGGATTCAATACATATTGCAAAAAAGGTAAGAACTAGCGAAAACTAGGTTACGGAATCGGGTTAGGCATCTAAGAATAGTTGTCATCTCTCGTAACCCTCATTCTAAATGAATTCCTTGAGTTTAACGTCCCACGGTTACGCCGGTTAGGCCAAAGGAGACGGTGATGATGAAATAATGGATGAAATAGTGGGAGAACCCCGAGGAAACCCACGCACATGATGTTTGTCCACCACAAAGTCCACTTGGCGGGGGCTGGGATCGAATCCGGGACCCTACGCACCAGAGGTGAACGCTCATTGGGGAGGGGAATCTCGCTAAGAATTTAAGCACTCTGTTTTGGGGGCGAATAGTATATTCAGGGGGAAAATTCGTTTAAATAATTGGAGAGATGGGCTCCCCTCGGCCGAGGGCGGGGGAGGGCTGCAACTCTTATGTGGTTAACTGCTAGCCCAAGATTCAAGATGCCCCTCCCCTCTAGAAAATTCGTAAATAAAACACTGACTTAGCCTACAAAATCCCTATTATACAATGGCAAGTGAAATCATAAGATAAAGTATAGTTAAAGGGACAAAGGAAAATATTCAAACCAGCTTTGGCGGTAATGTATCTTTAAAAATATAGGTAAATACGAAACAATCTAATCGATTATTATATCATACTAAATGATGAATATTCTTGACCGGATTTCGAGGACAAATACTCCCGACAAAACATCAAGACATTCCATGATTGTTCTCTACTTGTTTCTAAGAAATACCTGATGACAAAGACATTAAAACTTCTATCCCAAGTTGGCCAATGAAAAACAAAGAAAAAAAGTAGCGTACCAAAGATCTCCTTGCTTACCTATGGTCGTTTCACAGCAGGTGTTATCTTCAGACAGAGAAAAAGAAGCTTTTGTGTAGAGAACAAAAAAATCTACAGTGTTTTCGAATTATAATATACTTCTCCCTGCTATTGGAAGAACCAGGTGTCTACTTTGATCCAACTTTACTCAAACTCACGCTCACAAACTCATTTCGACCTCACACTCACTCGACCTCACGCTCACAAACTTAATTCGACCTCACGTTCAGTCGACCTTACGCTCACACTCATTTAGACCTCACACTCAGTCGACCTCACACTCACGTCACCGGTCTGACCTCACGCTCACCTCACCAGTCTGACCTCACGCTCACTCAACCTCACGTTCACATAAGCACCCTGACCTCACACTCATTCAACCTCATTCTCACATCATCAGCCTGACCTCACGCTCACTACGTAAGGTTGAAGTTGAGTGAGCGTGAGTTCCGCACTCGTGAGCGCCGACCTCATGAGTTTGGACACCTTTGCACTCAATCAATGGTAGGTTCACAGCAAAAGTAAAATCATTTAACTTTTTATGCAATTTTATCTGCATAATTTATATTGATATTTAAATTATAAGGTACAAATTATTATTAGCATCTTTAGACGGATATTTAAATACCCCCCTCCTCCCTGAAAACTGGTACGTCCTGGAGAAAAACGGGTTACGGATTCGAACTCAGGAGCTCGAAACCTACAGGAATCACCTATTTTCGTTCGTCGGAGCGAAAAAAAGTTTCATTTTGCCGAGCAGTGTTATCAGAAAATACTTTTTAAAAATTATTTTAAGCTAATTTTAGAAGCTTAAAACGTTTGAAATGAATTCATAATCTTAATAAATTAATCTTAATCTTAGTAATATAATTTCCTTATTTAGTGTTGTGTGCCTTAAAAATGTGTTGTTCATTTTTTAAAAAAAGTAAAAATGAAAATGAAATGAAATCTTTAAGTTTTACGTCCCACGGTTATGCCGGTTAGAGTAAAGGAGACGGTGATGATGAGAGCAATGGTGGAATGAAGAAAGCGGGAGGAAACGGGAGAACACCGAGAAAACCCACGAGCACGGTGTTTGTCCACCACAAAGTTCACTTGGCGGGAGCAGGGTTTGAACCCAGGACCCCAAGCACCAGAGGTGAACGCTCTACCACTGAGCCACCGCACCCCCCCTTTTTTTTAAAAAAAAGTGTTTATATATTTCTTAAATGGAGTTCTCATCCTGACAACGCAGTAAACTTTCTGGTGATTGTGGTTATCAGATTGTATGTTGTCTGTTTATTTTCGGGAAAATTTTAATGTCCATTGGTCGTTGCTAGACTCATCACAAGAGTAATTACATATGATGATAAATCTCTCTTTGATATCAAGGTAACAGAGTACCACATATCAATGAAAGTCTGAACGAGGAAACCAGAGTACAAAAGTAGAACTCGGGCATAGAGGAATGCCATTTAATTAAATACAGCTAAAATACCGTCGGTAATTGATATTTTGTTCTAGCAATCTAAATTAAGGACTATTATTTTATATTTGACAAATTGAAATTCTTCATAATAATAAACGACTGGTTAATTCATGCTAATTATATTGAACATTTCTGTAGGCAGAGTTACTTACATATTTTTCATTTAATTATTCCTTTGCCCCTGGGCCAACGTTGGGGCAGGTATTATGAGAGTGTTCGAAAAATGGAACAAGTATTTGAAAATTTACTTTAAGCTTTCGGACAATTGAGCTTCTCAAAGATATATGTTTTTCTTTCTGATAATCGGTACAAACTTATTTAATGAATGTAGTGCTTACGTTGCTTGGTATTAATATTTTCTACAGCAGAAATATGATTGCAGTAATTAACATTTAGCGTGTTTATTAAATTAGCTCAATTAATGTTTTGCGTGCTATAGGATCCTATATAAATATATATATATATATATATATATATATAAACAGACCCCGAATAAAAATGAATAACGATTTGCTCTCTTTCTCCTCAGCTCCAGGCTAACAGGAACTATGTAGCTTGCAATCATAATATACCTGAATCAAGGCTTGATTTTGGATTGTAAAAAATATTTTTGTAACCTTTAGGTTAGCAAGCCATTCCCCAGTGGGGTTCCCTCGTGGTTATTTGATTTTGCACCAACTCAAAGTTGATGAACACGCTTCCTTCCGGATGCCTCTAAGCAGTGTTCGAATTAAACTTTCAGACGAGGTGGGGATGAATGTTCTTGGGTGCACACACACACACACACACACACACACACACACATATATATATATATATATATATATATATATATATATATATTTCCTCTCATGAAACATTTAACATTTTCAAGAGTTGTCCCATGTTTATTAGAATTTTTTTATTTGATATAAGGAACCACCTCTCGGAGTTTTGTGGTGCTGTTTTTCCGCAGACTATATAATACCAAGAAATAACAACATTTGGCTGATGACAAGAGCAGTTTTCTTGTGAATGTACATTATTGTGTACGTATAATTGCAATGCCTAGGAATTCTTTGATAAGTTCTACATTTGTTACCAATAAATAAATAAATTACAACTGTAATATCGATTTTCAACTTGGATGAAAATACAAACAAGAACATGAAGACAAGCATGAACATAAAGACGGGGATGACATGAACATACAGACAAAAAGAAGAAATCTTACCAGAAATATTATAGTTCTGATGAAGAGCCTGCTTGAATGAGATGACCGTTCTTCAGTTTCTTTCCTACGTGGAGCATCTAGTGATGAATGATGGCCACTTCTTATCCATTCACTTGAGAATTTTTCGTCGTCAAAGTCCTTCAATCATGGTCCGTTTACACTTACAAACATTGCAGAAGACAAGGTTTCTACTTCCATTCTATTACGTAGTTTAGTAAGTGTATTCTTCATAACACTAAATCCACGCTCGCACTCGGCCGATGAAACCGGAATTACTTTCAATCTTTGGATGAGTTCTTTGAGGGAATGACCTATGTGTTCTTCATTTTTTATCTCCTTGTACTGACGAAATTCTTTAAGAACAGTACATACGAGAGAGCTGTTATCATCGTGTGATTGGAATTTGACATATTTGCAAAGTGTTTCAATTTTATCATCTCCGTACAATATTAATTTATTTTTCTCTTTTGGCCAGTATGCTTGACTAAATACTTCAGAATCTTTTAGAAATGCGTCCGCATTTGAAAATCTTGACTTTATATTATCTACTAGAACCTTCAGAAATTGACGTCTGAAAACACTAAACAATTCCTTATCTTTTGTGTCAGCTTTGTCAATTTCTTGTTCCTGAAACGTTCCTTTCATTGAGTGCTCATTTTCAACTGCTCGGAGATGAATGCCTGGCTCTTCATTCATTGCAGATAAAGTATTAATGCAAACGCTAATTTCAGAAGATGCGCCGGTTGCATGAGACTCTCCCGACTGCAAAAATAGGGAAAGTTGTTTAATGGTTTCCAAAGTATCTCTGAGTAAACCTAATTCAATCACAAAATTCCACGACTTCATGTTTTCGTAGTAACCTTCATAATTTGCTCTGCTCCTGGATTCCAAGGTTTCGTCTTCCTTTTGCTTACAGAAATATTCAACTAGGGATCGGTAACTCGACATGACAGCTTTTAATGTAGCACAAGATGACGCTACCCAGCGAATATCCAAAATGTTTCCAAGTTTTCTAAATTGAAGTTCAAGTGATGTAGCTATCTATGGCATAATACTTTGATTCTTAGGGCTTTGAGAGAAGTGAGCATACAGAGATTCCATGAAAGATTTAAAACGCAATGCGGTCGGCAGTGCATTGATCACATCGTGAACTGCAAGTTCCAGTTTATGGTTTAGGCAGTGTATGACAACCATGTTGGGATTGTACTTATTTTTATATATGTTGCTGCTCCTCTGTAAATTCCCTGTAAATTGGCTGCTCCGTGTGAAGCAAAACCTGTTAACTGTTTTTTCAGTACATCTTTAGTAAATCCATGTTTCAAAAAGCAATTAACAATGCTATTAGCAATTGCTTCTCCACTTAGAGCTTGTAGTTCTATAATATTGAAAAAATAATTACAAGGCATACTGTCATAATTACATCTAATGTAAAGAACCAAGCATGATTTATTAGATATTGACGTACTTTCATCCACTAATACACTAAACATACAACCTGAATCAATGATGTGTCTTGTTAGAGTACCAGACATTATTTTCGCAATAAATTTTATCATCTGGGCGCAAGTGTGGTCCGTATGCAGCATGGTTCCCATGTCACACCCATTTAAGGATTGCAAATTACGAAGGTGTCAATAAAGAGTAAAAGGCTGCATGTTCTTACAAATTATGTAAGCCGTTATCTTTATTTTTCCTTCATTTTTTGCTTCCCACTTTCTAAATCCTACCGATACAGATTTTTGAAGCTTTTATTTACGTCTTTCTTCAATAATTGATTCACACTTTAGATGAAATTTGCTTTTACCATGATCACTAATCTTATCATTTAATTTTTTACTGCTTTTGGCACGTAGATCCCTCATAAAAGCAGTTTCAAAATACATCTTACTGTCTTTCAATACGCCATGACCACTAGCGTGCGCAGGACATTGGGAATGTGGGTGCCAGATCTAAAGTACCACCATATGGAATGTCATCCTCCCCCCTTTCCCCTAAGAAAAGATAGCGTCATTGCACCCGACGCTGCGTCGGCGACGCACGGCACACATGCAGACGGGGAATAATTTACACGTAATCTCTTCTCAGTTTGTAATAATTCTACATAAAAAACGTACGCGCCTTTGGCGTGGGAGACTCGGGTTCAATTCCCGGCGGGAGCTCATGTGGTTCAAATTCCACGTTAATCAGTAGGTCCCGTCTCATATAGCCTCGCTGCTGAAATGGACGTTAAACTCAAAACAAAAAAAAATCTACATAAAAAAGTTTGTCTAATCGGGGTGCCAAGGAACCCATGGCACCCACGTTGCGCACGCCTATGGCCATGACTGCACTTCAGAACAGAATAAACATATTACGTTCTGCGATTCATTGCAAGAAAGCCACGGTCTGTTCAGTTTGCAGTTTTCAAATCGTGCTTCATCAACACAACCCCAACCAGATTATTAGAATTAATGCCACTTTTAACCAATTCTTGTCCAGTAGAAGTAAAACTGCAAGGAAATTCACTACTGTATATGCTGTTTCCCTGTGGCAATTGCACTTGTGTCAAACTGAAATCTGGCGGGAAAGAGCTTTCCTTCCCTTCTTCAACAGTGTGTTTTTTCACCTTTTTTGAAAAGTAATCTTCTAATGTCAATTGTTTTTGTCTTTTGATTTTGATCACGTTAGCATTCCCTTTGTAGACTAAATCACAATAAGCACAAAATCAAGAGCTCACCGTCACCTTCAATTAGTGATGAACATTATCGAGTTCGAGTTAATTATCGAATTACCACTCATTTGATAACAAATTTAAACTTTTTTCTGTCCTTCAAATGAAATTATGTGATTTTAACTAAATGACAGGTGCTGAATTCATTGGTCAAAACCAAAATGTTCCATCATGTCACGTTTTTGTTGGACAAAGCACAACACAATATACGAAATGTACATATTTACTTATATTTGCTATCTAATGTAGACTGGGAAGGCATATTATATTAACATTAAATTTTGTGGACTTACCCTTCAAAATACTTTCTTTGATCGCTTACGCTTGTAGACATCTTCTGAAATCCCTCTAACGATAGCACAGCAATACTCAGCAAGATACTTTCAGTCCATTTTCCACTGCAACACTTTCCAAATATGACAATGTTCTGATGAAACCGTTCCCCGTGTTCATCACTTGCTACGCCGAAGTTTTGAGGAAAAACATCAATATGTAAGTACAAAAAGTGTAATTTTAATGATACGTTGCATCCCATGAGTTGAAAACTCTGCATCATGTCACTAATAATAGCTTCATAATTTTCAGCTTTTACATTTCCAAGAAAACCTGAACATACCGGTTTAAATAACAGCCGAGCTAATTTCTCAGTTTAAGAGAGTTTAGTTTCAAAGTCATCCTGCATGAGCGTTTTAATCTGTGGACCAACAAATACTCATCCTTAATTTGGGAGATTTCTCCTTAAGGTGCGTGAAAGCAATACCTTCTCTATCTACTGCTTTAACAAAAATCGTCATCAACCCAAGCTTTATATATAATGGTGGCAAAAATACATCTTGAGGGTTCACAATTTGTTTACGAGATATGTTTCGGGAATGAAATCTTGTCTTTGAGGCCAGTATTTCAGGACGTAGTGGTTTACTTTGTCACGGCTCTCCACTCACATAAAAAACAATACTTGGGTATACTTGTTGCATTCCTGTGATAATGCCAATAAGTTTCAAGTCCACCTACACATGACAATTGATTTTTTTATATTCAATGAAATCCAATACTGCACTCATAACGTCCTTTGTATGAGCAGCGTATGCTACAGAAGCAAGTGTATTAACCTTTCCAATGTGGAGAAGCACTGCTTCAGGATTAGTTTCGAGCTGTCAATAAGTACTACTCGGTGGGATTATGTTCATGTCCTAAAGACTGAAATGATCCATCTACATCTTCACAATAAACAATTTCTCCGTTTTCAACAAACTAGTCCTTAAAATGACTGTCGTGTAATACACAAACTGATTTTAATATCTTGAGCTAAGAAATTCCAACCTTGAAGCCTGGAGCCCAACACTTCCGCTTTTCTTTTAGGAAGTTTTAAGTCTCGTATAAGATGGTTAATCTCTTCTTGTGTGATCAAGTAAGGTGACGTCTACACTTTCCCCGTTGCTTGGAACGTCTGAAGTATCATCTTCTGAATCAATAGTGTAATGTTCTGGAGCTTTAGGTACTGGAAGGTCTTCACTGTGGGGAACTGGTCGAATAGCTCACTGTAAACTAGGGTACTGAACCTGATGTTCAGAGGAAAAGTCCTTTACATCTGTCATGCAAAAGTAACAGTCAGTACACGATCTATTTGTTCGCGCCAAATCATACGAACAGCAAATTTCATAAAACTATGTTCTCCTTGTAGCCAGTCTCCCAAATTCCTGGAACACGTAGTGCAACATATGTGCGGGACCCAAAACTTCCATAGTCTTAACTCTACAGCTAAAGTACAGTTCATAAACCCTTTTAATTAAAGGTGTACATTTAATCAACATTTTCTTTAAACTCAGATGCACAGCCTACAATACCACAAAAATACACAACGCGGCAAATTAGACCACTCCTAACGAAATACCACTCAGGAAATAACAATACAATCGAACTAAAACTTACTTAAATGCTAGAACATACGGTACCAGATATCGGCAACACAAATCTGAACTCGTTTATTACTAGATATTAATGGGATACTACCTGAAATGAAGATACAGAGTAAGGAGAAATATCAGAAACCAGTGCTCCCTATTATAACACAGAAAAAGACTCGTATGCAGGAGAAAATTGGAGGATGAGGAGAATTTCTCTTTGAATAGCGTAATTATTCCTTCTGTAAAGAAGAGAAATTGTCGCTTGGATGATTTTCAAATGAGAGTTTATTTTAAGATATACTACATATACAATACGTGTAACGTGGGTTCCTGTCACCACGGCATGGCGCGTCCTCAGGTTGCGGATCGAGGAGAAGGCCTCTAGATATAGAGGTTTACTGCGAATATACTGAATAAGCAGTCGCGGACAGACGACTAGGAGTGGTCCTCCAGCTTGGGGGTTTGGGTAAGGCTAACAACCTCATCCTGTAAAAAAGGCACTTGTTCTGAACATTCACAAAAGCCTCGGACAAAGGCTGATAACTTGGCACGACCACAGAAAAATAAAATGGACATGAGATTCGGAACATGAAATATTAGAAGTCTTTATAGGGTAGGCGCGTTAAAATCCGTAACGAGTGAGTTAGAGAAATACGGGATGGACCTAGGAGGAGTTCAGGAAGTTAGGTGGGAAAGAAATGGATCTGTTAATTCCGGAAATTTTTACGTTCTTTTACGGGGAAGGAAATAAAAATCACCAATTGGGAACAGGGTTCACAAACGAATATTACCAGCAAATAAAAGGGTTGAATTTGTTACTCACAGACTTTCTTTTATTACTCTTAAGGATCGGTGGTGTAATATTATTGTTTTAAATGTATATGCCCCAACAGAAAATAAGGATGACGATATAAAAGACAGTTTTTACGAAGAAGTGGATATTTGACCAACTCTCTCGATACCATATGAAAATTCTATTAGGGAATTTGAATGCGAAGGTAGTACGAGAGGATATTTTCAAACCGATTATAGGGAACGAAAGTTTGCATAAGGAAACTAATGACAACGGTGTTAGACTCATGAACTTTGGAACATCCAAAAACCTAATCATGAAGAGTAAAAAATTCCCACATCGTGAGGTTCATAAATACACATAGACCTCAAAAGACGGAAAAACACATAATCAAAATGATCACGTTTTAATAGATAGAAGAAGACAACCTAGCATAATTGATGTCTGGTCTTTAGAGGGACTGATTGTGACACTGATCACTACCTAATAGCAGCGATAATACGAGACAAATTATCGTTGAATAAAGGTAATATTCAATGTCCGAAAAGGGAGAGATTTAAGTTAAAGAAATTAGAAGAGAGCCAGGTAAGAAAGGAATACCAGATTGATGTTTCGAATAGATTATCGGCTTTAGAAGATTCGGAGTGCACTAGTGTTGAGGACACTCGGATTAAAATTAAAGATAGTATTAAAATTTCAGCAAAAGAAAAATTGGGACACGCGGAAATACATAGGAACAAACCATGGTTCGACCAGTAATGCATTAAACTGGCAGAGAAGAGAAAACAGGAAAAAAATTTTGGCCACAAAATCCGAATTAAATAACTACACTAAATTTCGTAGACATCAGGCGGGAAACTTCCAAAACTTTTAGAACAAAGAAACGCGATTTTTTTGAAAGATAAATTAAGCAACTTGAAGATAATATTAAAAAGAAAAACATTCGGGACATAAACGTATATGGGAATCAACGAATTTAAGAAAGGCTACAACCTTGTGCTTATGTATTAAAGAAATCTGACGGAACAGTTCGCACTGATTCGGATAGCATCTTAAATACATGGAAATATTTCTTGACGATTTGCTTAACACTCAGCCAAAAACTAATGTGCCTGGAGAAAAGGAGATGCACACACGCAGAACCGTATATTCCAGAACCTAACCGAATAGAAACCGCTAAAAAGAAATTAAAGAAACACAAATCTCCGGGTTTAGACGAAATTCCGGCTGAGTTAATTTTACCTGGAGGCGAAAAATTGTGGAACAACATATACAAACTCATTTACCTTATCTGGAACAAGGAAGAATTACCACAAGAGTGGAAAGAATCAATCATTGTTCCAATTCACAAGAAAGGCGACAAAACTGACTGTAATAATTATCGAGGCATTTCTCTTCTATCAACATCCTGTAAAATCCTTTCAAATATTCTATTAGCAAGATTGACCCCATACGCAGATGAAATTCTTGGAAATTATCAGTGTGGATTTAGACGAAATCGATCAATTATCGACCCAATATTTACCATTTGCCAAATACTCGAAAAGAAGTGGGAATAGAATACACCGGTACATCAATTATTTATTGATTTTAGAAAGGCTTACGACTCGGTTAGAAGAGAAACATTATACAACGTTCTTACAGAACTTGGAATACCGAGAAAGCTAATTAGATTAATTAAGATATGTTTGAATCAAAAGTAAAGTCCGGATAGGAAAATTTTTGTCCACAAGCTTTCACGTCGAAAATCAAAGATAGCAATCAGGGCCTAGAGTTGAACGGTATTCACCAGGTTATGGCATATGCTGATGATGTAAATTTAATAGGGAATGACAGGAGAACAATAGAAAGAAACGCAGAGATCTTATTAAACGCTTGCAGGGACATGGGTTTAGAAGTAAATGCAGAGAAAACTAAATACATGGAAGTGTGTCGGAACCGTAAAACAGCAAATTATAGATACGTTAAAATATTAAATAATGCTTTTGATAAAGTGGATAACTATTAACAGACCAAAATCATACTTACGAAGAAATTAAATGTCTACTAAACGCAGGAATTAATGTTATTATTCAGTTCAAAATCTTTTGTCGTCGCGAATTCTGTCGAGGAATTTCAAGCTTAAAATATATAAAAAGATAATCATGCCTGTTCTTCTATATCGTTGCGAAACATGGTCGCTTACTCTGAAGGAAGAACATAGACTGAAAGTATTTGAGAACAAGATACTGAGACGAATATTGGGACCCAAGAGGAACGGGAATAGGGAATGGGGGAAACTTCATAACGAGAAACTACATAATTTATACGGTTTACCAAACATTGTTAGGGTCATCAAGTCTAGGAGGCTTAGGTGGGCAGGTCATGTAGTTAGGACGGAATCAAATAGAAACGCTTTCAGTCTTGACTGGAAGACCAATCGGAAAACGACCATTAGGAAGACCAAGGCGCAGATGGGAGGACAATATTATGATGGATCTCGCAGAGATAGAAATACAAACTAGAAACTGGATCTAGTTGGCTCAGGATAGAAGTCAGTGGAGAGCGTTTGTGAACGCGACATGGAACCTGCGAGTTCCATAAGACATAGAGTTAATTAGTTTAGTTAGTTACTACATATACAAGAATTTTTATTTTAAGCAAATTTTTGTCCTCCCGCTGGTCTACTGGGTAGCACGCGCGGCTTCGGTGCATGGGATGTCGGGTTCGATTCCCGGTAGAACAGCATTGAACGACACGATGACTCGGATTCCACCTTAAACTGTAGGATCACGTCTCATATAGCATTGCTGCTGAAAACTACACTAAATTTCAATTCCCAAACCAATTATTAATCATATTTCATCAGTGGCGGCGGTTGGACGTTTAAAGTGGAGGGGCAATACATGATGTGAACAATTGTCCCTAAGTATATCAATGTTAGATTTCCTGGTTGTTTCTAACACTGTTTGATGAAAGGTTGTATAACTAATAGGATACTATATTTTTTCACTTAAAATGACGTATATCGTATTTCTATTTTATTGAGTAAATACATAAGAGCAGTACAGGTAGGTACTAGTCCTTTATACTATAAAACAACGAACGTGTAAGAAGAGATTTGAGTTCTTGCTCATGAACATCTTAAAATTCTGTCTGGAAAATTGTGATATCAGATTGTTTAATAAATTTGCAAAACAAATAAATAGAAGGGATAATATTAATCATAATAATGAATATTGACGGTTGTTTTGCAGAAGTTATATTGAAACTGGGAATTAATGAACAACTTATACTTTTAATTTCACACATGCCATTAAATGAATGTTTTTACTCTTAGAAAATGAAATAGAGTAAGTACTGCAAACATATGCTATGACATATCAAGAAATATGCGATTGCAATATTAATTGCTTTGCATTGCAATTAAAACACAATTCCTGTAGCTTTCTTAACTCCACGGGAAGACAAGTAACCAATACGTACTCACGCAACGGCAAACAATATGTGGCATCATTTTTTCTATGAAACATTAATACATACAAAACCTTTACCAGGGTGTCCTCATTCTGGAAAATAAGTGAAAGTCATGGAAAGATCAGGAACTAAAAATGTATCAGGTGAAGTGAGGGAAATAGCAGATTGGTTAGGGAAAGTCAGGGAAAAATCGATTTAGGTCCATTGTTCAATTACTGAATTTATGAAATAGGGTTGATTTCTTTACTGTTACTGGATGCAAAATGTGGTGTTCTCAATGATGATGTTGAGGGAGTCAGTGTTCTCTGATATACTTGTTGAAACTATTTTTTGTTTTTTTGTTTTTTGCGAGAAACACGCCTAACTGCATCCTGGCATATTTGCTCAAAAGGGTAGACGCTGTTCTAGAAGAATTGCATGGTGCCAGGAGGATATCTGGACAAGTGGCTGAGAACGCAAAGAAATAGTATCTCCAGCTCACAGTGAAAGTTCACACTGAAGAATTTAAGGAACACTCGAATGAATTCATAGCCAATGACAGAGATGGTATTGGACTTGATGAGTTTTTTACTTAGTCTTAGGAAATGGGAAGAACTTTGTTGACTTATGGTCAGTTATGAAATGTGTTTTATCTTCTTTCACGGAAACGCATTTTTTGAAAGTGGTTTCACAATAAATAAAATTCTCATTGTTGACAACTTACAAGAAGAATTTCTAGTGGCTCAACGGATCATATATGATTCTGTGATGAGAATAGGTGGATCATCAGGATTAATAATTACAAGAGGTATGGTAAATTCAGTGAGAAGTTCAATGAGACAATATCAGGCGTATTTGGAAAAGAAAAGAAAAATAAATGCTGGAGACGAGAAGAGGACAGAGAAACGGAAGATTCAGCAACAACTAAAGGAGCTAGAGGAAGAAGAGAAGAAAATTAAACTGCAGAGACAACAAGAAGGATATTCAGATCAATGAGAAGAAAACTATACGAGAAAGGATGGAATAAATTTTCTAAATGGGTTGCATTTAACAACTGCACCAGCAAAAGTATGTGTTACATAATGTGTGTGTGTGTGTGTTTTTAATCATCAGTAAAATCATGTATGAACTGTTTATTACTATAAGCAATGCTGTGTAATTGGTATTATAATGTGTAAGCATATAATGTGTATTTTTTTCCATATCTTAAGTACTCTGTATACTGCACACTTTCGTTTGTAACTTTACATTTTGTGTAATATTTAAATATGTAGGCCTAATCAATATTGGCCTAATGCACATTTTTGTAAATTTACATTCCTTTGGAAAGAAAATTGAAAAAAGAAAGAAACAGAAGCGGAAGAGAACAAGGCCAACTATTATGGGGAGTGTGGAGGCTGGGGTTTCTTTCTTTTTTCTATATTTTTAAGTTATTCAGGGGTCAGGGAAATCTGGAATTTTCGTCATGAAAAGTCAGGGAAAAGTCAAAGATTTTTTCTCTAAATTGTGTGGACACCCTGTTTACATTTCCAAATGAAACTATATAAATTAGGGCCTCACTTCAAAAAGTGGGGGGCAATTGCCCCTCTTGCCCCCCCTAATCGCCGTCCATGTATTTCATCACCACCCGTAAAAATACGGTATTTCACACTGCAAAATTTCAAACTTTTCAATTTTTCACAAAATCGGTATGTGATACGTAAAGAGTAATTACAGATTCGATTTTCTCATGCAAAAATACAAAAGAAAAGCATATTTTCATGTAAAGGACAGATCTCGTGTTGCGCAGTGTAATTGTTGCTCTGTAATATCGAATGAATGAATTAATGAATTTTCCCTCTACGCTTATCAAAATTGGTCATAATTTAGTGTTTTTCTTACTGAATAGTTACAAACTTATATAAGTAATCCAAATAATAAGTGAGCTTCCAAAGTAAAACTGGAGTAATAAAAGTAACGGTATAAAACTGGAAAAGTAAAACTGGAGTAACAGTATAAATGAGTCATATTTCAAAGTAATATAAATGAGAACGTTTAAGCACTGTCAACTTTCGATTTCAAAAGTCGTAGATACAACAATTGATAGTACAATCATTGCTAAAGATACTTAGTTCTCGGGAGTTATAAAAGAGAACTGCTAGTAAATGGTTAGGGTTACTACAAAAATATTCCTTACTTTATTTTATACTTTCACGAAATTTAATTTAAAATTTTACAAAATAATATTGCGATAATGTTGTTCACGAGCCGGGGGAATAATTATCCCTGGCAGGGATGCTATTTTCATCACACAAGCCGGGGATAAATTTTGATGAGATGGGGATTTCACCCTATCCTCCCGTTAATTCGAACACTGCCTGTAAGTTCGCGGAGAAAGCACTTGGTTTTATTTGCGAGTGTGAATAAGTTTCATCTTATACTGGAGCTCGCGAGGCCCACCTTCTGCTTCAAGCAGCTGGAACATTTATAGGACCTGAGGATGCCATAGAATGGCAGTACACTATTACATATTTCGTTATATATCTCCCTGTAAGAAAATAGGATGCACTTTATAAATTTTCGATTTAGAACGTTTCTAACCTATTCTTAAATATTATATTGAGACTATTACATTACAAATGCATAAGTCGTATGTGACAATCACTATAACATTTGATAAAGCGGGACTCATCCAAAAATATAATCGTCTGTCACCCAGCATATCAACAATATTTTTAGCGCTCCACTTGATGCCTCAGACGTTAGTATTACTGGACCAATGAAAACCAGAGGAAAGTCATGCGTACTGCAGTATAACATTCAACAGGTCCATTCGAACAGTCAGCACAATCAAGTCCACATCTCAGTGGCGTAGGCAGAAACTCATCAAGGGGTAGCTCACACATAATCAAGCATATATACCTACATATATATATGGCTGAAAAACACCGACTCCAAGTCGTCATGGCGACTGGAAACAGATCTGGCGCCTAGCCAGAACATGTAGGCCTATGTATCAAACGGGTTTGTATTATTATTCTTCATGGTTTTCACAAAAGCAAATTTTTCGAGGGCCATTTACAGGGTGTCTAGAAGGCAATTTAACATTTTCTAATCTTTCTTGCAGGTGATTTTATCTGCAAAAATGGACTCTAACGAAGAGCAAAAAGTTATCATATGCGGTCGTCGGGTGGTAGGACATACGAACAGGCACAAGAAGTTTTCATTTGTCAGTTCAAAAAACCTCTTCCAACAACAGAAGCTATTAAGTCCACTGTCAACAAATTCACGAGAATTTGCAGTGTGCATGATCAAGAGCAATTTGGGAGCCCATCTGTTTCACAGGAGACCATCCGTAGCGATATCACCTGATATTTCCTATTTATATACACACGCAGCAGGAACTATTAATGTTGGTTATTGAAATGACATGACAGCATGTCCTTCAGGTGTATGTCTGTCAGGGGTGACAGAGGAAAACCACGGAAGTGCTCAATCGGAAACATTAAATTGTCGTGCTCCCGTGTTGTTAAGCAAAGATGTGTAGTTTTTAGAAAATGCCCACTATCTTGCTTCTAGTTAAAACATCGACTTCCACTTAACGCAATACGTGTTCAGTGCTCTCCAGGCTTCTATTTTAAACTCAATGTGTTAAACTCACTTTCACATCCGAGCATGTTCGAGAATACCTTATTTTTTCTGGTGAATCATTTGAGACCAAATGTATATATTGATGAAACGTGAATATTTGGAAAGTCTAAGTGTGACTTCCAGTACGAAGTATGAACCACCAACCCAATGGTTCTTTATGTTCGAAATAACGTGTTTTGGAATGTTTTGTCGCGTTGTTTTGAACAACTCTAGATTTGAAACCATGCAATTTTCCCCACAAGTCCGTCTTTTCCTTTCATATGAAGAATCACCACTTACAGTTTGCAGTCTAGTTCATTAACACCCTTTATATACACATACTTTTAAATTTAAAGGAAACATCTTCAGTTGGAAGCACGTCAGATGTCAGGGTTATCAACAATCAGGCGGCGACCTCGGCGCCAAGCTGTTAGTGATTGTATGTTAAGACAAACTCAGTGCTACTTGAGAGGCATTAGAACAGCAGAGTGCAGTGAGTTAAGTAGAGGGTGATAGTGTAAAATGGATGACCTCTTTGATTTCCAAAGAAGGGAAATTGTAAGTGCTCGGTTAAGTAGTGAGAATGCGACAAAAGCGCGGCGAATATGTTTGGTGTGTCGCGAGGGACAGTATCCAAAATAAAGATGGTTGTGATTAGTGATGTGAGGTGGAACATTTTCCACTATATTTTTTCGGAAAATTTTCCGTTCTAAAAAAAAAATATCAGTAATCAAGTAACAATTCCTCAGCAATCATAAAATTGGTTGAATTCATGTATAGAAATGTTAAAAAGTGAAAAATCGTTTAAAGAATCTGAAAATTTTCATGGCTCAGAAAATTTCCCGTACTATGTAGGAACAAATGAAACAATTTTCCATGAATCGAAATATTTTCTCTTATATGGAAAAATTGAAGAACTTTTCATGAGTCTGAAAATTTTCATCATTTTGAAGCAAAAAGTAAAACAACTTTTTGTGAATCGGAAAGTTTTATTGCTCTGTAGATACAAGTGAAAGGAATTTTCATAGATCGGAAAATTTTCATCACGATGTAGAAACAAGTGGAAAAAACTTTTCATAATCCGGAGAATTTTGGATATTATGTATAGTAATGTTAGGTGGAAAAATTTCCACTACATTTAACTGCACATAGAGCTACAAAATTCAATTTCTGTAGAGAAAAGTTAGTCAGCAACAAATTATAATTTTCTAATTACCTTTCGGGAGCCGGAAAATTTTCTAATATTTCAAGTTGGAAGTAAAATTTTACACAGTGTTTCTCTCTCTCTTCCTCTGTGAGCTCCTTTGTTGCTAAGCGGTTAGCATACACGCCTTTGGCATGTAAGACCTGCCTTTGATTCCCAGCGGAGCTCATGTAGTTCGGATTCCACGTTAATTAGTTGGTCCTGTCTTATAAGTCTCGCTGCTGAAAGGGATGTTAAACTCAAAATCAACTCAATTCGACCTCTCTCTCTCTCTCTCTCTCTCTCTCAGTGTGTGTGTGTGTGTGTGTGTGCAAAGTGCAGAGAACATACATCGAGTTCGTAGAGTACAAATATCCCATTCTATTATTTAAAATTTCAATTTATTAAGTCATGAATATTTTCCAATTCATAAAAACATACTCCACTTATTTCTAAATCGTTTAGCTACAGAGGAAAGCTAACGAGACGTACCGAGACGAGACGAGACGAGACTTTGCACAGTCTCGGTTGAAAAATAACGGTCTCGGTCTCGGTCTCGTCTCGAGTAAAAAATCACCGTCTCGGTCTCGGTCTCGGTCTCGTCTCGGTCAACAGATGCTTGTCTCGATCTCGGTCTCGGTCTCGAGTACCAAATCTCGGTCTCGTCTAGAAAGTCTCGAAAGTCTCGAAATAAATAGTGTGAAATTAAAAATAGCGAAACTATTATTCTCGTACAGTCTGTCGTTTCCGCTTATTTTTTCCTTTCATTTTGACTTAGAATTATGGTATGGTGTTTGAATTTAGAATTATGGTATGGTGTGCCTCTTCATAGCTAATTTCCTAGTGCTAATGCTTTCCATGCGCATATTCCAGGTTCAATGATCAGTGGGTATATCACCCTAAAACCCTAATAGAACCCATTTTTCACTTTCAGAATTAGACTTTGTCTCATATAGACTCAGAACTGCCTATATAATTAAACTCTATTAAATTAACTCCAGTACTATACAGTAGTTTATTTCCTTCCTTTGAATCAGAATTGTTCAATACCTCCTAACGGATAACGCAACACATATCAGCACGAATGAATTTAATCGTACCGAAATTGAAACTTTAGAATTTCTTATTTATTATTCAATACATTCTGCTTTGACTGTCATTTTAAAAATAGAATATAACGTTCATTATCTTAACAAATAGGATATATTATTAATAGGGCAAATTATTACTATAATATACGTATTTTGTTTGAAATTGATAAAATGCTTTATTGCCATTTCACATCTCCTTGTTTAATTGACACTTCATAACACGAACGTCTTGAACCTTGTGGTGGGAGCTACTACACTCATCTTTGCTATCTGAGGTCTCGAGTTGGATCACAAAACAAGTTAGATTCAAAGTCCGATGTTTCGCATAGTTCGCGTCTCATTTTAAGTGCATTCTATTTCTTATACAAGTTCATAATGTCGTAATGTATTACGTAAGCACATATCCAGTGCCGTAACAAAGATTAATCTTATTCCTGAGCTCTCAAGGGTGCATGCAATCTTTATTCAAAAAAAACTAATCTTGCGTTCATTACGTTGAAATTTTATATTGATTAAAAATTACTTGTGAAACATGGACATACATATTATATAAGTATATAGGTAATTCGAGTTATCTGTATCTATTTTTTCTCACTCGCCAAAACAAGTCATTCTAAACTTTCTAGTTTTTTTTGTATTAATTTTCGTAGTTTTGCTGCAACATGATGGATTGAATAGTCAAAAATATTTTTTTCGCTCTATGATTTTCATTAAATTTTTGATCCATTTTTACCCTACCTTACCTAGTAAAAGTAATATATTTAGTCTTAGTTGAGGAACCGGTTTTTCGCATCTGTAAAATTACGAAATTATGACCTGGTTTAGTTTACATCCGAGGTTCAGATATAATAAAATCATCACCATCATCATAGTCAACCAGTATCAATCCATTGCTAGATGAAGGTCTTTCCAATTCTTCTCCATAACTGTCTAACTTGTGCAATTCTTTTCCAGGTTACTCCTCAGTGGCTCTTGATTTCGTCATACCTTCTTGTATGGGGAGGTTTCCTAGGCTGGTTTTGTCTCGTGGTATCCAGTCTAGAATTGTTTTCGTCCGTCGATCATAATTTCTTCTTACAATACGCCCAGCACACTTTCCAGCTCATATTAAATTATTTCATTAGCACCATCAGTATTCATTTCTATATATTTGAGCTACAAATAGTTCGAATTCGCTACTTTCGGAGTACAGACACGCTACTTTTTAATCTTCAGATCTGGCAACACTGACTGAATGATTTAAATCAACACAATGTAAGGACCCCCATTTGGTCTAGCGGCTAGCACTCTTGATTTCGGTTCGCGTGGTCTGGAGTTCGATTCCTGGTAGAGGTAAAGTTGAACGACCGAAGTGGTTCGGATTCCACTATAATCATTAGCTCCACGTCTCCTTTAGCCGCCCTAGCATAACTGTGGGACGTTAAACTAAAACAAAACAAAACAAAAGTGAACACTGTGTATTACTAACTGTAAGTCCTTGAATAATTGCATATAGCTATATGGTATAGATCGAGTTTGAGGTGGTTGGTGGTCAAACTAAAGCAAGTGAAATGTAATTAGAGTGTAATTAGAACTTTTAATTAAGCACGCTCTTAATCTAAAGTGTACACCAGGCCTAAGGCTTAGGGGGAACAACTAGGGTTACTGAAAATATATCAGTTACATTTAATTTCAGTTACAATTTGCATTTACATGTATTGCTGGAACGAAGACTTAAACATTAACATTATAAGTAGCCCAAAGACTATGAAAAACGTCGTCTCTTGAAAGCATTCTTGCACCATGAAACAAATTACGAGTAATTTTAAAATATTTTGCAGTTTATCTATTTGCACATATTTAGAATAATATTTAGCAATTTATTTAAGTGAGCAACACTGCTTAAAATAATATAACTGTGACTTGTAATTAAAACCACCAGAAACTATTGTTGCAATGTTATAGAAGCAAAGGAAAGCAATAATCATTATAAAAATTTAATACAAATACGTCATTTTAAACAGTATAACAACCACTACTAATGTGTTTGGTATCTCTGAAACGATTTGAAAAAACAATTGTTGTAAATGGCGTTATAAGCATTTAGTCTTTTGGAAGCATCTGCATGATGAGACATGATATGTCAGCGCGTTTTCGAAGTAAAGTCTTTAGAAACATTTAAATTTTCCGTTTCTTGTAGCTTTGTTCCTTCATTCATTCAAAATATATTATACCATGATCACAGTATTTGACGCTAAGGTACAGTTGATGCGCATTGCACCGGCCATGTCATTTGAGTTATTAGAGATTTCCAAGCTACACTAAATAATGTATGGGCTATTGTGGTTTTGTTAAATAACTAAATTAGAAATATGCAATACTTTACGTAGCGCAATTTGAGAAAATACAACTTTATTTTGCTTTAGAAACATTGCTTGTTTATCTAGTGATATTGCAGAGTATCAAGAAAAATTTCCCAACTTGGTACAAAATTTCAGCATTTTTAATATTATATATATATATATATATATATATATATATATATATATATATATATATATATATATATATATATCGCAGATCCTAGGGGAGGGCTATAGGGACTATAGCCCCCTTTAACGCTCAGGTATGCACTGGATAAAGTGGGCTTCAATCCTACTTTCTTTAAACTGGATAAAGCGGCAAACCATGGTTTAGCCCCTCCCTTGATCATATACTGGGTCCGTGGCTATATATATCCAGGATGGCCCATTTTAATCTTTCCACAGAGATATCTCGAAAACGGTTGAACATAAATAAACCAAACTAAAACTCAAATAGGAAATGCCATGGGGCACACTGAATGGTGTTGTCGCAGCGCCTCCCGGGGCCGCCTTTCATGAGGTACCAGGGCCAAATTTTAAAATTTTAATTGGAAACATGGGTCATTCCATAGATCATTAAAAAGTAAAAAGCGTTGTGGCAAAAGATTTTTCATATCGGTCACCGTATTCAAGATGGCCGCCAAGACATGGTGCCTGTATCTGATAAAACGTCCAGTGCCACTAATACGAAAACAGTTGGAGATAAACGAACAGTCAGAAAGTGAAACAGGAAAGGCATGGGGCGCGTCGAATAATGTTCTCGCGGTACTCCCAGGGCTGCCTTTCAAGGGGATCAAACTTAGAAATTTTAAACCGAAATATGGGTCAGGTGATACATCGTTGAATAAATCTTGAAACACTAAACAGTGTTGTGGCAAAAGATTTTTCATATGGGTCACCGTTTACAAAATGGCCGCCAAGACATGGTGCCTGTATCAGATAAAACGTCCAGTACCACTAGCCCCCTAATATGAAAATAGTTGGAGATAAATGAACAGAATAAAACTCGTATAAGAAAGCACAGAGGGTATTTATCATTCCACCTTTCGAGTATAATGCAACGGAGAAAAAGATTATTAAAATATAATTGACATGATGCAAAAGAGGAAATGATAGAAAATTATCTTTCCGATCTCTGTCCGTAAGTAGGTGAAGCGGGAATGAATGGTAAAATCTCAAATGAGAACCTTACTTTTATTTGCAATAGATATGGTTTGTCTGAAACACTTGGGTGTACAAATGACTGGTACTATAATGAATAAAACTAAAGTGAAATAAGGTGAATAAAATTAAGGTGAAATTCAAGTTTAACAACATTTTACCCGCCCCTTCGCCCCTGATAATTTAACGCAATGGGTGCAAGATTTTTGGGACATATCTGCATCAGTATGTACAGTTTCGTTACTAAGGATCACAACTGAAATTACCGCTGAAAGTTATTCGGAATGTAACTGTGGACACCTCAGTGAAACTCATCACATGGAAGGAAAAGAAGACAGAAGGAAAAGAAGCGAACCAATATCATGCAGACGATTGTTGAACAAAACCAACGTTCGTAAGGATTAGTGATGAGCGCAAGAGTCTTGGTCTTGCAGTTTTTGCAAGAGTCTTGCATGCAAGACCAAGACCAAGACCAAGACCACGAATAGCGGTGCAAGACCAAGACCAAGACCAAGGTGTGCAAGAACAAGACCAAGACCAAGACCATACCTGCAAGACCAAGACCAAGACCAAGACTCTTGCGCAAGAGTCTTGCACAAGTACTGGTACTACTTGAATTTTTTTATACAATATAAAAAAGGAGAAAATTCATTACATATTTACTTGAATATTTTTACTTCAGTAAAAGTGACACTAGAGTGAATGTGTTCCCAGTAGTATTATGCAATCCGTGTGAGTCGATCTGCCCCTGTAGCATATAGCTACAGTATATCGTTTCCTGAATTGGTTGTTCGCGTTTTCTGTAGATATTGCTCGTTCTCAAGCCACACAGGTGTCATCTTGCGCCATGTAAGCTATTTTAGTGGACAAACGTCGTGTGCGTGGGTTTTCTTAGGTTTTTTCCGTTTCCTTCTAGTTTCTTCATTCCACCATTTCAGTCTTTTTTCATCACCACCGTCTCCCTTAGCGTTGGTGCATTACTGTGGGACGTTAAACTAGATACTTCATTTCATTTCAAAGCATACTAGTGGTGTTCTTCTTCCAAAACTGAAGAGAAATGTAGTATTAAACATCGGTAATTCCGTACACCATAGGTGCTGACTACATGAGTATGGCCTTGGCTATGAGACTCAAGCATCCGTTGTAAATTTTTAATGTGTGCTCATAAAATTAATATCGAAATAACATTTTCATGACATTGACAAAAACTTAGTGCATGTGACCGCAAGTTTGATTTCATGGGCAGATGCTTATACGTTGAATAATTGTTTATTCATATAATTTTTAGCCTCCTTAGGTATACGGCACATCAGGGATTGAGCGATATAACATTACACAACAACAGTAAATCTATATTATAAAATTGAAAGTGACTATGCTTGTGACTCCCAATCTCTTGAACACTCTTGAACCACCAGCTCGAGATCGATCAAATTTTCAATATAGATCAGGTTTGGGCCTGGAATGTTATTTATCAGTTCACTTTGAAGGAGCAACGTATGGGGGAAGGAGGAGGAGGGGGAGGTATACAAAAATCAAAATAAATAAAAATAAAAGTGACTAAGTTTGTGACTTAATAATTCTTGAACCACCAGACCGACCTTAATCAAATTTTTAACATGTATGAGGTGCCTAACTGGAAAGTTTTTTATAGTTTCATTTTGATGGTAGAACCTAGGGGAGGAGGGGAGGGGGAGGTATATATAAAAATAAATAAAACTTAATAACTCTTGAAACACCCGACCGATCTCGATCAAATTTTCAACATAGATGAAGCTCAGACCTTTCACGATTTTTATCATTTTACTTTGACGGTGCAACATAGGGGATGGGGAGGAGGGAGATATATGTAAAAAATAAAAGTATAAGTGACTGTATTTGTGACTTCATCACTCTAGAACCAGCCAATCGATCTTAATGAAATTTTCAACATAGATGAGGTTCGGACTTGGGGTGTTTTGTATCATATCACTTTGATAGTAGAACTAAAGATAGGAGGAGGGGAGAGGAAGTGTACAAAAATAAATAAAACTTAATAACTCTTGAACCACCCAACCGATCTCGATCACATTTTCAACATAGATGAATTTCGGACCTGAGATGGTTTCTGTCATATCACTTTGACGATAGAGCTTAGGGGCCGGGGAGAGGAGAGATATTTAAAAATGATCGAAAATGACCGATATTAGAGTGGAGTCTATAGTTTTCGGGGTCGCTGAGATAAACAATGACACTTCCGATGCTGTTTAAATCCAAATTTAGCCCCTAGCTTGGCGGTGGGAGGAGAGATATCTAAAAATGATCGAAAATTAATATTAGTGTCGAATTCATAGTTTTTGGGGTCACGAAAGTGAACAGTGATACTTCCGATCCCGTTTAAATGCAAATTCAGCACCGCAACTTGGGGAAGGGGGAAGAAGGAGATATATAAAAATTATTGAAAATGACCATTATTATCAATGTCAAATTCATGGTTTTCGAGGTCATTGAGATGAACAGTGACACTTCCGATGCCGTGCCTTGCAACATGGGGGAGGAGGAGATATATAAATTTATTGAAAATGACCGATATTAGTGCCGAATCCATAGTTTTCGGTGTCTCTAAGATGAAGAGTGATGTTTCTGATGCCGTTTAAACCCAAATTCAGCCCCGCAACTTGGGGAGGAGGGGGAGAGAAATATAAAAATAATCGAAAATGACCGATATCAGAAAGCGCTTAGTAATAATGAAAAGTGACTGATTAACGAAACATATTATTATTATTATTATTATTATTATTATTTAAAATTTAACCCAACGAAGTTTGTAATTGATGCTAGTAATCCATATTCACAAGTGAGACTGATTTTATACAGTTATTTTAAATAACTTGTAGTTTGATGTCGTTATTTTGTATTTCTAGTATAGGTCAAAAGTATTTATACAAATTGAGTTTATAGAAAAGACATAGACAGACAGACAGACAGATGAGTCGTTTTTAGTTTTCACTTAAATTATTCTAAAATATTAAGTTTTGATTATAATAATTATTTTATTTTTTCTCTCTTTTTTGTCGATATGCTAAACATATCATCATAACCATCACCAAAGCTATTCTGCCATTATCGGCTGGTTGCTTGCTGCAACTGAGAAACCTCGATATACAGTGGTCCTCAGCTAGTCTCTTCGTCTTAATGTAGCAATTTTCTTAATATCTTCCTTTAACTACAATTTCCTTTTCTCCCTCTCTCTCTTTCCTTTCACCATACCCTCTAGCACGTCCTCCACAGCCAATATCCCAACCAGTTCCTCTTTCTCCTCTTATCAATATCTAAAATTCTTCTTTTTTCTCCTACTGCTAACATTTCTAACACCTTCTCATTCGTTTTCCGTTCAACACAGCTAATTCTCTCCATTTTTCTCCATGCCCAGCTTTCGAAAGTCTGTAATTTTTTCCATCGCTTTTGCGTAATGTCCATGTTTCTGCCCCATTGGAATCAGTAAAACAAAATCTCAATATTTAATTATAAGTTTGTTTAACACAAAAATTAGTTAATGTGGTTGAAAAGAAAAATCTGACGCCTTTAGAGTGTAAAAATAATTTTGCATTTCATGGTATTTCAATTATCTGTACCGTTTTGATTTTCTTTCATTCGTCTCAGGGGTAGCCTCCCCAGTTTCGGAACCTGTGGAGTGTTGGATCTGTTAAAAAATGTAAAAAGATTAGCGAAGCGTGGGCACCCAATAAAAAAATAAAGGTCATCACTTATGTTGTACACTATTATCATACTTACACGAAGATAAAGTATGTTACATTTAAAAACATATATTGTATTTCCGTTACTATTGGAGCATTGTAGAATTTATTATCCCTTATATCCAGAGTAAAATTTACCTATGAAAAACATAAGATTTCTTAAAAGCAAAACTTGCAAGACTCTTGCAAGCAAGACCAAGACTGGGTGTGCAAGACCAAGACCAAGACCAAGACTGGGTATGCAAGACCAAGACCAAGACCAAGACCGAATGTTCCAGTGCAAGACCAAGACCAAGACTGGGTGTGCAAGACCAAGACCAAGACCAAGACCACCCCGGTCTTGGTCTTGGTCTTGCATTTGCTCATCACTAGTAAGGATTGTAATAAAATTGCATTGTTCGACAAATTTGTTTCGCATTTCAGTTGATTCATTTTTGCATCAAACCATTGAGCGCAATTAAAATGGAAGGTACCATTTAACAAGAATTTTACATACTTTATCCCATTACAGAGACTTTTATCTCTTATAAAAACACATTTCAAATAACTTTGTTTCATAGATACAATTTGCAAAAACTAAGGCTCTCATTTACAATTTCACCGATCCTTCCCGCTTCACTCACTTACGGAGTGAGGTTGGAGCGATAATTGACTAGGAGTTAGATTTCTTCCTTTCCATTATGGCACTTTCACTCTAATCATCTTTTCGAGTGTTGCAACATTCCCGAGCTATAGAATGATAAATACCCTCTGTGATTTCCCATTCGAATATTTGTTCTGGTGTTTTCATATTAGTGATACTGGACGTTTTACCTGATGCAGATACCATGTCTTGGTGGTCATTTTGAAAACGGTGACCCATATGAACAATCTTTTGCAACAACACTCAAGATATGTCGAACGAGGTATCACTCACCCCATCTTTCCATTTACAATTTTGAAGTTGCGCCCTGGGCCCCCATGAAGGGTGGCCCTGGGAGTCTCCGCGACAATATCAATCGATGTGCCACATGACATTTTCTGTTTGAGTTTTTGTTCGATTCATTTATGTTCAACCGTTTTCATATTAGTGGTACTGCACGTTTTACTGTATCTGATAGAGGCAACACGTCTTGGCGGTCATTTTGAATACAGTGATCTTTTGCCACAACGCTTTTTAGTTTTTCAAGATGTATCGAACGAGGTACCGCTCACCCCTTGCTTCCATTTAAAATTAAAGTTGGGCCCCCGGGAACCCGTGCAGGGCGACCCTGGGTGGCAACGCGATATATATATATATATATATATATATATATATATATATATATATATATATATATATATATATATATATATATATATATATATATATATAAAGAGAGAGAGAGAGAATTCTAGTTGCATCAACAGTGGATTTTGTTTCGGGAGAGGCTTGAGGAACGAGTAAGAAACATTTGCGTTGTACGTGCAATGCAAAAATTATCACAAATTTATTTCGGAAGGGGTTTGAGCCCGATAACCACCCCCTAAATACGCCACTGTACATGAGTCAACCATTCTCATATTATCTAACACAGCAACGAAACAAATTTTGAGTGAAGGTAATTTTAGTATCTATCAATATCAATATTCGAGACGAGACCGAGACTTTCGAGACTGACCTAAGTCTCGTCTCGGTCTCGTCTCGATTTATAGAGGTCTGTCTTGGTCTCGGTCTCGTCTCGGTGTTTAAAAATCCGTCTCGGTCTCGGTCTCGTATCGGTGTATAAAGCTCCGTCTCGGTATCGGTCTCGTCTCGATAATTCGTGACGAGACCGAGACGAGACCGAGACTAGTCTCGGTCTCGGTACCATCCCTAATTCAAAAACTTCAATGCGTTCTTCCCTCAGAATCCACCTATGATCTTACAATGTTACATTTCGTCAGTTTAATACGCATAAGACGGTTTTCTCAAAGCTTTACTACTTTTATAGATTTACATACTGCAACATTTATAAATAAGTAGATATAATATAAAGTGCCTACTGTAGACTTTTGACTACCCAAAATTCGAGTTTAAGTAGCTCATGAAAGCAAATACTGAACATTTTCTGGAAGTAAACATTTATTTATTCATATATTCATTCAGAAGAGAAAGTGAAATATAACTAATAAGGAAACTGATTTGTCTAGTTGTTCTTCCAATAAATAATAATAAAAAAAAAAACATAAAAAGCTGCACTATTAGCGCTGCGGTGTAAAAGCAACAAGAAATTTCATTTTAATTTACAAAATAGAAAACATATTTATTTTATATGCACTTGTTCTATCGAATCGTCATTATTTCTAATATATTTTTATACATAATAATGGAGTTTTAGAATACAAATGTCTGCCCTAAGATGTTCATTATACACAATTCCAATATTGAAATTATGATTTAGAGTGTTAAACACAGTATAACCATTTTTTCTTATTTTCTGTTACAAAAATATTCTACATAAGGAACTTTTATGTAGTTATTTCATTACATAGGCAGGGCTACATGTGAAAAAATAGTGGAATTTTCTGTTTCTGAAATTGATAAATTCACAAAGGTTTCTTCTCAATTTCTGGTTACATTTTAAATATTGGAAAGGGATATTTGTTCTCTACGAACTCGATGTATACTCCTTGCACTTTACAAACACAACCACACACACACACCACACACGCAGAGAGAGAGAGAGAGAGAGAGAGAGAGAGACTGTATATTTTTACTTCCAAACTTGAAATAGAAAATTTTCTGGTTTACGAAAGCTAATTGGAAATGATAATTTGTTGATGTCTAACTTTCCTCTACAGGAATTGAATTTTATAGCTGAATGTGCAATTAAATATATTGGAAAATTTTCCACCAAACATCACTATACATAATATCCGAAATTCTCCGGATTATGAAAAGTTTTTTTCACTTGTTTCTACATCGTGATGAAATTTTTCCGATTCATGAAAATTACTTTCACTTGTTTCTACAGAGCAATAAAACTTTCCGATTCACAAAAAGTTGTTTTACTTTTTGCTTCAAAATGATGAAAATTTTCCGATTCATAAAAAGTTATTCAATTTTTTCATACAAGACAGGAAATATTTCTATTCATGAAATAGTGTTTCACTTGTTCCTACATAGTACGGAAAATTGTCTGAGCAATGAAAATTTTCATATTCTTTAAACGATCTTTCACTTTTTAACATTTCTATACATATTTTCAATCAATTTTATGAATACTGAGGAACTGTTACTTGACCACTGATATTTGTTAAGAACGGAAAATTTACCGGAAAAATATACAAGCAAATTTTCCACCTCACATCACGGCTAAACAGCGATGTAGGAATAAGTAGAGCATGTTTTTATGAATCGTAAAATTTTCCTGAAAATTTTCTGATATCACTGGTTGTGATTGAGGAATATTGAGAAATATGTTAACAATACTACCATCTTTGTGATGTTGGTAAAATTTATTGTGAAACTTTGATGACATTGACTTCAATAAGGATATACACTTGTATTCAACACTTGATCACGTTACTGTGATATAATTGATCTTAAAGGACATCTTGTACTCACTATTCTGATCAACTTACGCTCACTGAAAAAAAAAAAAAATCTTTTTAGTTCAGAGCTCTTATTTTGCTAGGTAATTTCTTCTTCCTTGATATTGAAGGCCATTATCTTGATCCAGCCACGTGTAAATTATTATTTTTGGTTAGTACTTCCTAAGATAAAGTTTTACCAACATAGTTTTTTTAATTGAAAGATGATGCATAATCCCGCCATCAGCACCAATACTGCAGCAATGGGTAAACCTTTACATACAGCGGTTATCCACTCCAATTGTAAATCCTCTGCAATATATGTTGTGTGTAAATCCTCTGCATTATATGCTGTAGTACGAAGTACAGATGGCATTCTCCAACTATGTCCAGGTTTATTACAGTATTGGTAAGAAAATGTTCCTTATATTCTAATTGGGTGTATATGCCAGTCAGTCACTGGGACAAACAGTACTTCAGAGTAATTACTGTGATCTCCGTTCCAGCTTAAGATTAAACAACACAGTTCGTAAGGTGAAGACATTGGAGTCACCGTTGATTTTGTATCATACACGAAAACGTATTTGTAGCTATACACGTCACATAAACAGTCTATTAACGTGAACATAAGAACCATAATTAAATTTACTAACTGATTCACTCAGTACATTGTATCAAAGATTTAACGATAACGTAATTTGTCAGTCAACCTATATAAACTACACTACAGTCCACTGCTTTCAATGGGCATCAGTTGGCTATAATCAGTGAGTGACTGATTCACCAAAATAACTTGTGCAATGAGTATCTCTTAAATCGATTTTATGTTAATTGAACAAAAGTGTGAACAATAAACATCAATGATCTTCAATAAACATCATGTGCCGGTACGCTTACCGACCTGAGTGAATGATATGTCGTCTAAATGTCCACTGTAATCTCCCCTCTACAATTTTTTTTTTAATTCAGGTCGATTTGTCAGGATTTCGTTGATTCGCCTCACTAACACCACAAACAATTAACACTGTATCTAGGTCCAGAATGTAAGCAAATGCACGCTACGATGTTTATACTTTGTTTTCTATCCTATAATGCAATGCCACGTCATGGGATTTATAACAATTTGTTCTGTATTAAATTATCTTTAATTTGACACCTCACACTGTATATTTTTTACTTGTTAATAGTGGTTATTTATTGAAATATTGTCACCCGTTTGTCAGTGCGATTTCTCATTTTCCAGGGTAGTACTCTTACCTGGTGATGCCATCTTAGTGTCAAGCAAAGTTACTAGTTTTCTGCTTAGCAGACAGGTCTACGACCCTTGTAACAATATATTTAACATAAATACAAACATCATTTACATGAAGTAAAGAATCTATACGTTATCAGGAGTTAATAATGCCATAGGGCATGTCTTACAGTAATTAGAACCTATTACGGAGTAAGTTATGTGGAGTTATATAAACTTTTTCAGGACAGGAATGGAGTTGTCTGCTAGGACAAGGTATATTCTGCCATCTCTCTTATGGTATTTTAGATTAATTATTATGTAATTTAGGTTTCTAACAATATATCGAATTGGAATAAAGAATCCACGGATCCTGCTTGGACAGAAGGACTAAAGCCTGTCTCAGACGGGACTGAAGTAAGGCTGCGATTCATGACGTAAAACTCACGACCTTACTTATTCATTGTGTGAGAAATAACTTGCCGTTAGTCAAGGTTGAAATTCTCTGCTGTCCTTATTTGGATCCTGACTTGGAAGAAATAAAAGCAGTTTCTATTTTCTCGTGGACTTGCATACAACTACCAATCAGAAAAGAGTAGCGCCTGACGGCATTCAACTTTATTTCTCGCTGTCATTTCAAAACAATGCTGCCTGAACAAGAGAAACAATGGTATTAATAGAATCATACGGAAAACATGTTTTTTTTTTTTTTTTGGTATAACGTGAGCACGATTTATATTATTTAAAAATTACAAGAATAAAGATATGCAGTGAAATATGAACACCACAGGTGTGAACAAATGTAATTATATCTCTTAGAAGATTAAAAATAGGTGATTTAAGTATATTGTGCAATTTGTATACCAAAAGATAATGTAATATATTGTAGAGAGCGTGAAGTTTTACTTTTGGCGCACCACTCGAAATAATTGTTCAAAAATTAGAATTCTTTCACTAATTCCCTTATTATTTCCTGATGATTTGCACTGAGCGACATAAAAATATCTCATATGGCATAGTTAAAATTCAAGGAGGCCATCATAAGCAATTGTTGAAATATTACAATTATTTTACGATTTTCGTATAAATACAGCGGTCGGATATATGCATAGAAACTACAGTGCAAAAAACACAAAACAATCTGTGCTAGGTGGCCACTAAAAGCAAGAATGCTTTCTAACCGAGTCAGAGCAGGACGAAGCTGGAGGTTCCGAGCGTTAGCTAGGGAGTGCATACAAACGGAGCGAAGATGAATATACGCATAAGCGAGGGTAGTTTGAAGAGTGGGTTTTGGTAATGATACGAGTTTCTTCTTCTGTAAATAACTGGCTTCATTTACATATTTGGAAAAGTCATTTGATTTTCAGTTCGATTGCGAAAAAGAAAAACAATAATATTTACGATTATGATAGTTGATTGTCCTGTACGTAACACATCCTTCAAGTGTTTTTCGCTTGTTTAATACAGCGGCCACGAAAGGCTCTGCTGGTAAAAGCCACATAGTTTTAAGGATCGTCTGAGACCCCTACATAACCTCAGGATAAAAGAAATTGCATGGAAGTTTGAGTTAAGCAACACTGTCAAGTTGTAACCTGGTTTGAGGCCTCAGTTCACGTCCGTGTGAGACGAGCTTTACTGTTTCATACTTTTTTTCCTACCACCATTTCAGCGTTAGAGCTCCCAGTGTGATTTTTAGTGCATAGTGGATTCATATACAGGTGTCCCATTTTAATTTTTCCAAGAAAATATCTCGAAAATTTTTCAACATAAATGTACCAAACAAAAATTCGAATAGGAAATGCCATGGGGCACATCGAATGGTGTTATCGTGGTGCCCCTCAGAGTCACCCTTCATGACAGCCCAGGGCCCAACTTTAAAATTTTAAATGGAAACATGGGGCGAGCGGTACCTCGTTCGATAAATCTTTAAAAACTACAAAGCGTTGGGGCAAAAAAAGAATTCATATCAGTCACCGTATTCAATATGTCGGCCAAGACATTGTGCCTATATCAAATAAAACTTCCTGTACCATTAGTGAGAAAACGGTTGGAGAGAAATGAACAGAATAGAAAGTGGACACAGGAAAATGGTATGGAGTACGTTATGATGATGTTGTAGTGACCCCAGGGTCGCCTTTTATGGGGGCCCAGGGCCCAACTTTGAAATTTTAAATGGAAGCATGGGTTTAGTGATATTTCTTTAAACACTAAACAGCGTTGTAGCAAAACATTTTTCATATAGATCACCGTTTTAAAATTGGCCGCCAAGACATGGTTCCTGTATAAGATAAAACCTCCAGTACCACTAATACGAAAACGATTGGAGATAAATGAACAGAATAAATCTCGTATAGAAAATCGCAAAAGGTATTTATTAGTCAACGGCTCAAGAACGATGCAGCAGAGAAAAAGATGGTTATAATAAAAGTGACTTAATGCAAAGGATGAAATCTAATTCCTAGAAAATTATCGCTGCAACTTCCCTCCTCTGAAGTGGGAAGGAATGGTGAAATTGCAAATGAGAACCATAGTTTTTAGAAATTGAATCTACGTAACAAAATTATCTGAAATGTGTTTTTATAAGGGGTAGTGCGACAATACCATTCGATATGCCCCATGACCTTTCCTATTTGCTTTTTTTTTTCGGTTCATTTATGTCAACTGTTTCGATATTACTGATACTGGACGTTTTATCTGATACAGAAACCATGTCTTGACAGCCATTTTGAATACTGTGACCGATATGAAAAATATTTTACAGCAGCGCTTTTTAGTTTTTAAAGATCTATCGAACGAGGTATCACTCACCCCATGATTCCATTTAAAATTTTTAAGTTGGGCATTGGGCTCCCATGAATGACGGCCCTGGAGGGCACCGCGACAATACCATTCAATGTGCTCCATGGTATTTCCTATTTGAGTTCTTGTTCGGTTCATTTATGTTCAACTGTTTCGATGTTAGTGATACTGGGCGTTTTATCTGATACAGAAACCATGTCTTGGCGGGCATTTTGAACACGGTAACCGATATCAAAAATCTTTTGGCACTATGCTTTTTAGTTTTTAAAGGTCTATCGAACGACGTATCACTCGTCCCATGTTTCTATTTTAAATTTTAAAGTTGGACCCTGAGTCCCCCTGAAGGGCGGCTTTGGGGACACCATGACAACAGCGTTCGATGTACCCTATTGCATTTCCTTTTTGAGTTTTTGTTTGGTTCATTTACGTTGAACCGTTTTCGAGATATTTTCGTGGAAAGATTAAAATGAACCACTCTCTCTATATAGGGTGATTCAAAACAACACCGACAACGTTTGGGAGGTGATTCCTGACACCAAGATAAGACAAAAAAAAGTATAGACCAACCTGGGTGCACAAATGCTTCCTTTCGGAGTTATAAGCTGCCGAAAACATGAAAAATGAAATTTAAATGTCTATAGCTCCTGAACTATGGGACCTACCCTAGTCGGGTCAAGACTTCACTTAGGAACTAGTATGTGCCCTATCCAAAAATACATAGTTCATAATCCTAAGGCCTCATGTAGCAATTTTTAAAGAGGGAGTTTTGCTACTGACAATAATTTGAAGTACTCTCAAACTACCTCTACAAAAATGTTGCGGAAGTACCGCAGGATTCCTAAACATGGATATTTGGATAGGGCACACCGTGGTTCCTAAGTGAAGTGTTGACCCGACTAGGGTAGGTCCCATAGTATTGGAGCTATGAACCTTTAAAGTTTATTTTTTTCATGTTTTTGGCAGCCTATAACTCCTAAAGGAAGCATTTGTGCACCACACCTCTCAAACGTTGTCGGTGTTGTTTTGAAATACTCTGTATACAGGGCGTTAATGAACTAAACCGACAAACTGTAAGAGCTGATTCCTTACAACAAAATAAGAGAAAAAGTTCATAAGGATCTATGGAGAAAAGTCCATAGTTTCAGAGCTAAGGCTGTCCAAATTCGCGAAAAAGGTAAATTTCAGTAGGCCCTATTTCAAATACCAGAAACTGTGGATAGTGGTTCTTATCAACGTAAAGGAAGCCACGCTTACGCAATTCAAAAGAGCATATTTTGTCAATTTTCAATGGGCTTACAGGGTATTGCCTACAGGATGTAATTCTAAGATATGCTCTCAATAGAGTTTTCAGATATACCCTGACTTCAAGGAGGGTCCAAAGTAGGCAGGAGGTAAGCCTTGACAAGAATGGACATCCAATGGTTCGGAGGGAAGTCGGAAGTGTTAGGAACCTTCAGCTCCATGTTTGTTTTATTCGGAATAACGCGTGATGCGATGTATTTCGTCACGGTATATTTCACGTTTTCTTCATTTATAAGCGTGAAATAAAACATTGCAGCATGCGTTTTCCCGAGTACGAGAGACCACGCTGCTGCTGATCCTTAACACTTCCGACATCGCGCCAAATGATTCCGTGTTCACTGCTATCAAGGGTTATGGTTTGTCTACTTTATACCAATCATAAAATCAGAGCATATCTCAAAATTCGGTTGATAGCATGTCTGGGAATTACACCTTGCATAGAATACTCTGTACACCCATTAAACATTAACGAAATATGTATTTTTGGATTGCGCATGCATGACTTCCTTTACGATGATAAGAACCACCATTCTCAGTTTCACGAATTCTAAATAAGGCGTCTTGAAATGTTTTTTTTCTTTTGCGATCTTGGACAGCCCTAGCTTTGAAACTATGCACCTTAGCCCACAGGTACATATGAACTTTTTCTATTTTAATGTAAGGAATCACCTCTTACAATTTGTCGGTAGAGTTCATTAACACCCTGTATATATAATTACATTTATATATAATTTTCTCAAACTCTGTAAGTTGATTTCACAACTAAATATTTATCAGTGCTTATCTCCAGGATGAAAAATAACCGTTTGGTTTATTTTTTATACTGGCTTGGGAGGTGGCATAATATCCCGCACATGCGTATATTTACTAACAACCAACACTTGCTTATTATATTTACAAACAAAACTGTGTGTGTCTTACTGGGAACAACTACAGTGGCACACGACACGACCACCAACGATACTATTAGTCATCTGAAGGACTACAAGCGGCACCGTTGCACTGGAGCAGCTATAAAACCAGGAGGATTTCAGCGCCTGGCATCAGTCTTTGGATGGTCAAAACCACTCTCTCAATTTGCCTGAAGCTTTGAGAGGAACCTAACTCAAAGCCTTTAACTTGCTGGGAATTCTAGGCCTCCTTCCCTGCACACTTAGTTTGCTCCGAACTCTGTGGGACTCTTAACGTTAGCCACCCACTTGCGTGGAGCTTTATGGCATTGGAAATCCTAAATCCTAAATCCACTCCACTCAGCTTATTTGGAGCTTTGTGGAGATCCTTTTCTAGGCTACTCGGGCCTTGGAATACCTTCCTCTATCCAGTTACTAGTGGATTATTTACATAAGAGTGATTTTGTATCACACTGTTTATAACATGAAGATTTTTATATTAAAATTCGGTAGTGGAAGAAAACATTCTGATGTATAAATTGCTCTACTTATGCTCCACCTAAGAACATCACAATATACAATATCACACAAATGTATTTTTTTATATAGAAGTTTATACTTTTATTTTAACTTTGCTAAACACCAACATGCATACATACATACATACATACATACATACATACATATACATACATATATATCGGGTGATTCCGTTAGTCCGTACCAGGCCTTTAAATCGAAAACGATCCGAGATATGTACAAACTAAAAAACACGTACCCCATTAGTTGAAAGGGACAACAGAGCGAAGTAAAAAGTTTCGTCCCAGGGTCCCTCGCAGGGTACCAGACGCGGTCCTACTCAAAATTGTCAAATGCAAAGAGGGGTCAAGTGGTATATCGCTTGAAAGCTCTTGTAAAAAGAAAGGAGCTACAACAAGTCCCGATTCTCTACGATCACCCTATGCAAAATGGCGGCGGGTCAAAATGTCATTAAAATTTGCATTCCAAACAATATGGCCACCCCTATAAATCTGAAACGGGCAGCCAGACGGAAAAACTGAAACACAAGTGTCACATGATGTCCAAAGGACAACAGATCGAAGTAAAAAGTGTCGCCCCAGGGTCCCAGACGGGGCCAAACTCAAAATTGTCAAATGGAAAGAGGGGTCAAGTGGTATATCGCTTGAAAACTCTTGTAAAAAGAAAGAAGCTACAAGCCCCGATTCGCTACAGTCACTCTATGCAACATGGCTGCGGGTCAAAATGTCATCAAAAGTTTCATTGAAATGAATGTGAAAAAACACATATTCCAGTGGAATTGGCGGTAAAATTGCTCGACAGTGCCCGGTAGCCCTGGAGAGTTGTGGTGTTAATCATAAAAACACATCAGCGAGTGGTGCACACAGCCGAAATATTGAGTCAGTGACACTAGTTGGTCGGGAGAAAACAACTGTTTTCACTTTGCTTGCACAGAATTCTTCGAGATGTGGAACGAGGCAAGCATGCTATAACAATGTTTCCCGCATTTGCTTTGTAAGAGGTCTGGAGCTCTTCCCAAAATCTTGACCTTGGTGTCCGCACAGGATGTGTGTTTGAAAGCCCTTTGTCGGTAGCTGTGATGTTGCTTCTTAGGGTGGCCTCTCCCCTCCCAGACCTCCGACACTATGGGATCAAGGAAATTGAACACTGTATCCTTCCAACTGGCTACTGCAACGAACGAAATATTTCGGCTGTGTGCACTACGCGATGATTTGTTTCCATAATGCACACCATAACTCTCCAGGGTACAGCAATTATATGGAACATTCCCCTGGGACATGTTGTTTAGCACAATTTGCCCGCATTCAGCCCAGAACCCAAAACGGCGGTACAAATAGATCTGTATTCTGGACTTGCCGTGTGCTACCCAATGACGTATAAATCTTGCCAATCCCCGTGTGTCATGTTGCGACCCTCTCCGCGTTATTGTGTTTTTCCGTTCTAGAATGCATTTCCCCCCAATTCCCGACCTAGGTTTGAATGATGTCACAGTCTGGTTCGTCTGTATACCTATCTTAAGCTCAGTGTTCCTCAGTAGCAATAGGCGAATAATATGATTGACGTCCTTGCCCTGTCCTTGCCTGCCCTTTTCTTCCCTATGCGTCGTGTAGTAGTGAAGTTCATGAGACATCAATGTCGTGAAACGTATAACTTCAAATGAAATGCGTGCTGTATTAAGTGCACACCTGTTACATAACGGACAGCAGCCGTCTCCAAGGTAAATATGATATATCTTTGTACGTTATGCGATGGTAAATTAATTCTTAGAACAACGTTAGACGTTTCAATATAATATGCTTACCTGTTCACCATAAGGCTTCCATTTCCATACTGTGTATGTTACCAGTGTTGACTTCGAGACGAGACAAGACAACACTTTTCAGTAGTGTCACGAAAGAGGACTGAACAGTCTCTGTAGTATTGTACCCGGAAAACGTACGTTACCAAGGAAATACAGCTGTTCAAAATGTTCAGGGTCTTCCCTCCAGCACAAACAACTGCTAATTTGGAGGTGGATCCTGCCTGGATATCTAGAACTGGTTACTGTGATATGTTGTACTTTTGAAATAATGAGACACTTGTTTTTCAGTTTTTACATCTGGCTGTCCGTTTATAGGGGTGGCCATATTGTTTTCAATGCAAATTTTGATTACATTTTGACCCGCCGCCATGTTGCATAGGGTGATCGTAGCGAATCGGGACTTATTGTACCTTCTTTCTTTTTAAAAGAGTTTTCAAGCGATATACCACTTGACCCCTCTTTCCATTTGACAATTTTGAGTTGGACCCCGTCTGGGACCCTGCGGGGGACCCTAGGACGAAACTTTTCACTTCGCTCTGTTGTTCTTTGCACCTAATGGGATACATGTTTTTCAGTTTGTACATATCTCGGACCGTTTTCGATATAAAGGCCTGGTACGGACTAACGGAATCACCCGATATATATACAGATGGTGATCAAAAAAATGGAAACACCTGAACGAAATTGCAACTTACCAGATTAATATGGTGTCGGGCCACCTTTCGCCTTCAGAACAGCCTTGATTCGACGTGGGATGGAGGCATAGCGGTCGTGAATGGTAGCAAGTGGAATTTTACACCATTTCTCGTGCAGGGAATCGGCCAGTTCTGTGAGAGAGGATGGAGGTGGAAATCGTCGCCGGAGTCGTGTTTCCAAGACGGACAACAGATGTTCAATTGTGTTGAGATCTGGGGATTGGGCGAGCCAGGAGAGGTGTTGAACTTCATCCCGATGTTCCTCAAACCACGCTGCAACAACGCCAGCTGTGTGAATGGGTGCATTATCATCCTGGAAGATGGCGTCATTGTCCGGGAACAACATCCGGACCATAGGATGCAAGTGGTCTCCTAAAATTGCGACATAATCGTTGGCAGTGATTTGTCCGCTAAGTGTGACCACAGGACCCAATGAAAACCAATGATATGGCGGCCCACAGCATCACCGAGCCGCCGCCATGTTTCACAGTTGGGCGGAAAAACTGCAGATCATAAGCTTCTTTGGGCGTTCTTCACAGATAAACACGGCCTGTGGTTGGGAATAGGGTGAAGGATGACTCATCCGACCATATCACACGTTTCCAGTCCTCAACGGTCCAAGTTGCATGGTCGCGGCACCATTTGCGGCGTGCGAAAGCGTTATGGTCCCTGATGAGCGGTTTGGCCCGTGCAACACGACCCCGTAAGTTCATGTCATGTAATTCGCGGCGGAGTGTGATTGTCGAAACAGGGTGGGAGAGGTGCTGATTGAGTTCCTCCGTGACTTGCTCCGCAGTGGCATGACGGTTCTGCGTGACCTGTCACTCATGATTTTCTTCCGCCCACTGTTCCGCTTCCCCGATGTGGTTTTCCAGTGTATTGTGTAGGCCGTCACCATTTTCGTCACTGTCCCACGCGACACACTTAACACAGTAGCCACTGCCATCACACTCACTCCACATAGCTGCGCACCAACAATTTGCCCTCTTTGAAAATCTGAGAGGTCTCCCATTTTACACTACCTCCGTCTGCTGCAGCCACTGGACACTGCTGTTCCACTGCGCCTGACGTAGTATGGAGACCGGCCTAACACACCACCACCTGCGGTCCGGCGCTACGGGCGCCACGACACCACTGCCAACCCATACATCTGACGTGTTCCCAACTACAGGTGTTTCCATTTTTCTGATCACCATCTGTGTATATGCGGAAAAATAACACTACAAAACTATATATGGGAAGATGCTTGACATTGAGTGAGAGAAGAAAGTTCTGTTAAGCATGGGTGTAAAGGAGATGGCGAGGGTCGAGAATGCGAAAAGTTAGTGTTTGTAGTGCCTTAGCGTGGTAACTATGATCTCTCTGAATGGGTCCAAGAAATTATATACCTCGGTGGTTCAGTTCTACAGCGCTCAGATCTGGTGCGTGAGATCTCTGGTTCAATTCAAGCTCGCGCCAAACGGGTTTTGTTGTGGACAAATACAATATGCATGGGTTTGACGTTTTTCTCCTATTTTCTTCATTTATCGTCTTCGTCGTCTCTCTTAGCCTCGGAGCATAATTGTCAGAATTGAACTCTCCCTCCCTCTCTTTCTCTCTCTCTCTCTCTCTCTCTCTCTCTCTCACACACACACACATACATATATATATATGTAAAAGGAACTGGTCTTAATTATGTTTAAACTTCCAAATTTGCGAACTGTGCTGTACCTATCCAATGGGTTTTAAAAGATGTAGCAGGGTGTCAGTAACATTTCCAACACGTACTAATACTTACTTTCCTGGATTTTTAAATATAATCTAAATAGATCCTTTTATATCTTCTGGAACATCGTCTTTTATAGTGTAATGTGGCAGATGCAGACTCAAACGTCTCATCAAAAGGGATTAAAACCCAACTGGAGTTTATGAAAGATAACTATGTGGCACACTTAATTTACATCTGAGGTTACTTTCTTTCTTTCTTTCGCTAAACGTTATGAAATACTATGTCTTATTCCAACCAACGACAAACAATATGCGCTGAAATCTCTCAGAAGAATGGTATCTGTTTTACATCAAATGTTAGTCTATGACGTGGGTATGCCGGTAATTTTCCACGCTCACATACATAACTGCTATTAATGAAACCTTCTGAAGATTTGTGAAGTCCTTTCAATACAATATGTTGCCTAATTTGCTTCTTCACTACCAACACCGAAGTGGTAAATAGTTTGTAAATACACTGGTGCCCGGGGCCTTCGTTGCAGTTATCAGAACTTCGTTAAATGTTAACACCAGGTTCGTACGGATCTTCCAATGCTGTTGCTACCTAAAGTAGAAGAAAACAAAGAATTCATAATTATGTATATGATTCCAGTTACTAAGTTCGCGACAGGAACTACCTGCATCAGGTTTCACATTTTTGTGTAACACATTTTAATTTATTTTTTTAACTTAAAGAGGTAGTAACTTAAATTATATATATAAACATTATCATCTGTGTAAATGAGTTTACAAGCTTTTTCAGAAAGTCACTTTTGAATGCTATTGTAGTAACTAAGAAATTTTGCCTCTTATTTTACATACTCAGTAGCTATATTTCACTTTTCACTTTAGGAAGGGTGGTAAGTTAGTTAATTTGAGAAATAATTTAGGAAGTAATTTGTATGTGAAGTAAAACAGTAATGTTAAATAAAAGCGTATTATTATTATTATTATTATTATTATTATTATTATTATTATTATTATTATTATTATTATTATTATTATTATTATTATTATTATTATTATTATTATTATTATCGCTTCTAGATGTTTCACTTCACACTGCTCTATTTCTAATCGATTTCCACATCTTCCGAGAAACTGTAAAATAGAGCAGCTGTCCCTTTCTTTTAGAATGCCAAAGTGTCCCTCTCTTTCTAACACCTCTTATATACTTTGGCTGGTGGGTGTTGGTAATACTGAGAGCAGTTAGTCATTCAGTCACAGTGGTTATGTCATTCAGTCGAACTACAGTGTCTCTGTGTTTCTAGATAGTGCGTGGAATTAGCGTAAAAATATTTCACTTCCGGCTACAAGTCTCCAATTTTACACAGTTATTATATGTATACCAAAGAACAGAAAATCGCCGGGAGACACTCGATCCAATGTCCAGAACTCGTGTGGTGATGTCATCAAAATGGCGGACAGGTCGATTCAAAGAATAAGCCATATCTCCGTTATTTATGGACCGATTTTCTTCAAACTTGGCTGATTTTAAAGGAAATTAAATTTGCAATAAAACATGTTACCAAAATGCTTCCTCTAAAATAACTGTTTCGTAGTTATTTAAGAATTTAATAAATTAATGAGTATTTATTTGGAGAAAAATACAAAATAACTCCGAAACCCTTAGTTTTAGACGAAACACTTAGGTAACGTGTTATATTGTTAATTTCATTACCTTTAAAATGAGCTATTAACTGAGATATCACACATAATGTGTTAATTACATTATTAAAATGGCGGTCTAAAATGAGCTATTAACTGAGATATCACACATAATGTGTTAATTACATTATTAAAATGGCGGTCACGACTTCTAACAGATAGCGACACATTTAGCCAAAATACTTCACTTCCATATACCAGTCCCAAATTTTACACAGTATTTACATAGATAATAAATAATTTTAAAATTCCTGAGAGACGATTGATTTAACACGCTGAACTATGTTGACGTCATCAAAATGGCCGCCGGGATTAAAACATAGGTTTGCTTCAATACACTTAACTCCGTTACCAATCATTTTATCGGGACTTCCAATTGTTTCATTTGAAAGAGCATGAAATAAGCTACAAAAAATGTTATTCGATTTAGTTTATAGGTAAATGGTTTATGAACTATATAAGGCGATGACAACTTGGAAGTGGATGAAAAGAAGATCCGTACATTTCTTCTAGTAGATGGCAGAAGTTTCTACTTGAAGAAAAGGCAAAAACATTTCTTTTGATTTTGCTAGTGGTGACTTTTTTTACTTACCGAATTATTAGAAAAGAAACAAATATTCTATCACACAATGTTTGCAACGTGGTGCGTCGGCTTGGCTCGCTATATTGTTTATTTATTGCAATTCGTGCATTCAGTTTGTTTCTAAGTTTCTATTAATTTGGATTCAGATATAGCCTCCAAGTGCTGTTTTAAGTTTCTATTAATTTGGATTCAGATATAGCCTCCAAGTGCTGAGCCATTACATTATTTATATATCTTGGAACAACGGATAGTTTGTGATAAGTTTTAATAGTCAGATTTGTTTCACATATAAAACTACGAAAAATAGTTTGGGGAGCAAGAGGCAAGTTGAAATTTGCGAACAGTTGGTAAGACTAGATCTCAAACCCCCAGATATTAATTGGAAGCCATGTTTAGTTTGCCAAAAACATTCAGAAAAAAACCCTTATTCTACAAACAGTTCAATGATATACTTCGCTTGTAGAGAATCTGCAGAAATATGCTGAGTTTGAGTTCTTACCCCTCCATCTGACCACTGAAAACTTGCTTACCAAATTTATCGAAAACCAGGGAAAAATACCATAAAGTATGTCGAACAAGATTCAACAGTGAAAAAAATTGACCGACATTCTGGAAAGAAGAAACCAAGGTTGGATGATGAATCTAGTTCAGGTACAAACGATGCTACAATGTTAGAGAACTCTGCCGTCAGTGCCAGCTGTACTACAGCCAGAGTTACCAGATCTCATTTATCCAAATCCGACATCAAACTTACCTGTATTTTCTGCGAGACCAAGGAAAACAAATCTGAAAAGTTAGTTCCGGCAGCCACATTAGGTAAAGGCCCCAACATACACGAAAACGCCTTGCTGCTAGGAGACGAAAAACTACTCATGAAATTAACTAGTAACAGCGATCTTGTCGCTTTAGAGGCGAAGTACCCCAAACGGTGATATGTCAAATTCCTTACGAAAGTACGAAGTGTGAACAGGGCTGAGAATCAAAATACCAATGATAAGTCTTCCAAAGTTGCCTACGGATCCGTTTTAAGTGAGCTTGTAACGTTTATGCAATATTGCTACTTGTACAACCAAATAGAACAGTCTTTCGTATGGCAAACCTTGTGAATTTGTTTGAGATTCTATTACATTAGTTGGAGTTTGCAAATGTAAATGTTAATAGGACGCGCTTGAAGGAGCAACTGCTGACTTTTATTCCGGGTGTGAGAGAAGACAAGGTTGGTAGGAATATTGTACTTACGTTTGAAGGAGATGTCCAAAACGCAATTCAGATAGCTTGTGAAAATAACTCTTTTAGTGATGGTATGTGTCTCGCCCGAGCAGCAACAATTCTCCGCGATGAAATGTTTCAAGACTATCCCAAATTGATGGATCATTCAGTGGAGAGTTTACACCTGAAAATTGTGTCTCTCCAACGTTAATGATGTTTCTCAGGATGCTTTTAGAGGGTGCAACTACAGGTGATGAGCTCGACGATGGTGGAACAGACATGGAAGATCAGATCAAAGTGTCAAGTGCTACAGAATCTATTGCGCAACTAGTGCGATTCAATTGCATAAAAAGAACAAGAAATGGATCCACAAAGTCAATTCGTCACCCTCTGGAAAAAGAAACACCTTTACCTCTCTATCTTGACCTCATGCTTCATAGTGAAACTGGCAGCGCTGATGTCATTGATAAACTCTTTCACTTGGGGTTAAGTGTTTCATACAGCAGGGTAAAATCCGTTCTAAATGCTACGACCAGCTCAATGGGTGAGCATCTTAAAAAACATGGTTTTGTCTGTCCCCCAAGTGTTGCAAATAATGTCTTCACATGTGCAGCAATAGACAACGTTGATCATGATTCGTCGTCGAACTCATCTATTAGCGCTTTTCACGGCACTTCCACATCTTTAATTCAATACGTGCCCGAGGACACGGAACTTACGGAGTCTGTAAAACTTGACTTGAACTTCCAATCAAGAACAACACATCTGCCCGAAAATTATACGGCATTGTCACCGACTCCAAAATTCAGAAGCAAAGTTCCAATGAGTACGGTAAATACCGATCTGCAAAATGTAGCAGCCGAAATGTCGCCTGAGCTACTCGAATGGTTGAATGATAGAAGAAGCTTTGCGGGATGTGAAGTATTAATACCGTTGGTTCCCTACTTCTCCAAGAAAGAGTTCAATTCCACGAGAAACAACAATCTTGCTTCCAATTATTAATGAAAACATCAACTCGCTATCGGCTGTACGACATGCAACAAATATTGTATCTGCCATTGTTCGTAAGGTTAATCCAAACCAAACCCCGGTCGTCACAGCTGACCTTGCTGAAGTCTCTTCAATGGGCCATGCCGGATAAATATGGAGAAGACAAAATCAAAGTCATGTTAGGTGGTCTCCATATAGAAATGGCCCTAGCGTCTGCGATAGGTACATGGTTAGAAGGAAGTGGATGAACTGACAACCTTGTTGAAGCTCGAGTCACAACATCGGGAAGAGCAGAAGCATTATTGAAAGCGTTGCATCTCAAGAGAACACGATACGCTCACGAAATAACAATTGTTAATCTTCAGATCTTGTTAGAAAGAGCCTACCAAAATCGGAACGAATAGAAATTACCTGAAAAGAGGACTCCGCGAAGATCAGAAGAATCGGCTCAGTTTATGTACTGGAAGACCACCATGGTGCTAGAATGTCCCCTTTTAGATTTGGTCCGCAGCATTCGACAGAGCAGTTTGATAGACTTTATTTCTACTCTGGAAAAAAATTGTCCATTGATGTTTACTCTCGATTATACTAACTATGCGCGATGGCTGCCAGTGTTTTTGTACAACTTTAAGCAACTGCCAGAGATGCATCCAACAATGTTCCGTGAGTTCCAAAACGGAAATATATCTGGCTGAAAAACTAAAAGAAAATTTTCCAGGATGGCACATGACCAGTTACATGAGCAGAACAATAAACTAATTAAAAATTCTTCAATTAACCTATTCCGTCTAAGTCAAGGTGAAGGGCTATTGCAATGGATGGTTGTAGGACCCGAAGTTGTCCGCATGATTGGAGAGTTCGAAAAGGATCGGAACCTGAAATCTAACATCACTTCCGAGGAGCATCATGAAGATACTCCAAGTTTTCAAAAGAAATTCGAAAACCATGTTTCTGCCCTTGTTGAAGTGTTTGAATCACACAGCAACCCATTCGAAAATGACGAGTTAACTACAGTCAACAGCAGTAGAATCATTCTCCCAGAAGAAAATGCGATGAGCGTCATGTCGGCAAATGCTATAGGAAAAAGCCAATTTGATACGTTTGTCGAAGATCGGTTGATCCTTAGAAAAGTTTCCATCCATGAAGTCATCAAAAGAAACAACCTTCCCTTGATGAGTGCTAAGAAAGTTAGAGTCAAGTCCAAAGACAAGCAGAAAATAGTAGACCTGAGAAAAGACAGTACTCTTTTTGCCAAGTTGTACGTTGCTAGTCAATCAAGGGGAATTGACGTCAAAAAGTTCTTTGCCCATGAAAATAGCTCATGTCAACCTTCCATATCCGACCGCGGTAAGCTCAGAAAACCAATAAAAATCCGACGTGGTGTCCTGTATCGATGAGTCAAGTGGAGTTCGGGTGACCACTGCTCATGAGCCCGAAGTTTCTTCGCACATAATCGATGCAGCAGCCTTGATCTATATACTTGTCCCTAAATCCAGCCGGACATTTCAAGAGTACTGCAACCAGATTATTAAACCATACATTCTAATGAGATTAAAATCTGTGGAAAGAGTTGACCTAGTTTTTGACCGCTACCTAGAAGGAAGCCTAAAAAATGTAAGACAGTCGAGAGGGTCTGGGCTCAGAATAAATATAAAATCTAATGTTGCCATCCCCAAATCTTTCAATAAGTTCCTTGCTCACAGGAAAAACAAAGAAGAACTCTTTGAAATTTTAGCTGAAAATCTGGTCTAAATGGATCTCCCCGCCGGAAAAAAGTCACTTGCACCTACAGAGACACGGTAATTGGATCGCAAATGCAGGCGACATTTGAAGCTATATCTTCTGAATTCCATGAAGAAGCCGATGCCCGTCTCCTACTTCATGTATGGCATGCCATGGAATACTCGGGTTGTTCTAAGGTCATGGTGAAATCTGTTGATAGTGACGTGGTAGTAATTGCTATGTATGCCTTTTCTAGACCCAATACACTGAAAGAATTTCGGATGAAATACGGCAGTGGAAAGCACCTCCAATACCTTCCGATCCACGAGTTGCACAACAAAGTTCCACGAGGAGTTCCAGATCTTTTGCCTTTCTTCCATGCATTTACGGGGCCCCACACTGTGTCAAGTTTTGCAAGTATTGGTAAAACCACTGCATGGAAAACGTGGATGACTTTCCGAGACGTAGACAAAGCTTTTTCGGCATATTCTCAAGTTCTGGACAACATCTCTGAAGATGACGACACGTTTTTACTCATTCAACACTTTGTAGTTCTTATGTACCACTCATCAAGTTCTGCAGAGACCGTCAATGAGGCCAGGCGGATTCTCTTTATCCAGCAAAACAGACCTATTGAAAATATTCCACCAACGAGCCACGCTCTGTTGCAACTTGAAGAGGGCCATCCTACGATGTTCTTTGTGAACAAACTGTCTTCAACGGAACAGTCAACGCTTGGATTCTTGTGATTGGAGATGGAAGAAGACCGCAGATGACTACGAGCCCCTCTGGTCGACAAGCCCAAACTTTACAATGGAAAAGCTAAAAGAGTTGATAGCATGCAAGTGCAAACAGATTTGCATGCTCTGTCGATGTGTAAAAATACATGAACTTTGCACTTTACTTTGTAGTTGTGAGGGTCAATGCAGAAATTAAGTTTAATCTTACAAACTTGTCACTTTGTTTAAAGTTTACATTGTTTTCAATAGTTGGGCCTTCCGCGTTAATAATCCATATGGACTGTACATGTTTTCATTGTGAGAAACTGTTTTAAATGTCTGTTACCCTTCCTAAAAAAGAAAAGTTTTTTTTTTTAATTTTTGCCAATCAGTAAAAAGAGGACATTGGATCCACTAAAAGATGTAAATAACTATATTTATTTTCATGATCACTCTTTTGTGGTATAATTTATAATTAAAGATGAATCACTCATAAAAAAATATATAAGCATGCAACATTGCAATGGACGTAATGTGTATTTACTTGAGTTAACGCCTCTTGCAATAACAGAAATGTCATTGCAAAATATATTAAGCCAACAGAAACCATTTCAAAACATTGACATTTTACCCCCTTCCACGTTGCCATCGCCATAAACCATTTAAAATCGAATAACATTTTTGTAGCTTATTTCATGCTCTTTCAAATGGAACAATTGGAAGACTCAATAAAATGATCGGTAGCGGAGTTAAGTGTATTTAAGCAAATCTATGTTTTTAATCCCGGCGGCGTTTTGATGACGTCAACATAAGAGTTCAGCATGTTAAATCAAGTGTCTCCCAGGTATTTTAAAATTATTTATTATGTATATAAATACTGTGTAAAATTTGGGACTGATATATGGAAGTGAAGTATTTTGGCTGAATTTGTCGCTATCTGTTAGAAGTCGTGACCGCCATTTTAATAATGTAATTAACATGCATTATATGTGATATCTCAGTTATTTACGGGCCGATTTTCTTCGTTATTAGCTCATTTTAAAGGTAATGAAATTAGCAATATAACACGTTACCTAAGTGTTTCGTCTAAAACTAAGGATTTCGGAGTTATTTTGTATTTTTCTTCAATAAATACTCATTAATTTATTAAATTCTTAAATAACTCCGAAACGGTTAATTTTAAAGGAAGCATTTTGGTAACATGTTTTATTGTAAATTTAATTTCCCTTAAAATGAGCCAAGTTTGAAGAAAATCGGTCCATAAATAACCTAGATATGGCTTATTTTTTGAATCGACCTGTCCGCCATTTTGATGACGTCACCACACGAGTTCTGAACATTGGATCGAGTGTCTCCCGGCGGTTTTCTGTTCTTTGGCATACATATAAGAACTGTGTAAAATTGCAGACTGATAGCCGGAAGTGAAATATTTTGGTGGTTTCTAACACTAACTCCATGCACTATAGAGGGCTCTTGGTGGCTAAAAGGGATATTTCAATCTTTTTCTTTCTGATTCCAATCTACAAATTAGGAAGGGTCGAAAGGTCTTGTTTCTTATTTTTAGATCCTCTGGCAGGTCGGGAAGCATAACTTGAAACTTTTACTCATTCCGCTCTAGCCTAGGAGTTGAGAACTATATCTTTTATTTTGCCGTTTTGTTCTTTGTTTTAATTTCTGTATTGTGTATAATGTGCTATATAAATGGCACCTCTATCTTATAACTGCCCACTATGCAATTCACCAGTATATGGAAGACAAATGACAGTATGATGTACCTTGTGTTGAAGTAGGTCATTAAACTTGTTTTAAATAACTTTACAGTGATGAAAATTGTGTTTCAATAAATGATTGTAAGTGTGATGTTTCTGTCCAGAAACTGAAAACTGGCGAATATTATTTTTATAAACTAGCTAGTGGTTTTACTTTGGGTAAATCAACTGATAATAGAGACAATGTACAAATGAAAGATAATTATTTGTGTTTTGGTTGTAAAGGATCAGTCACAAATCTTGAATCTATATCTAAATTATTCTAAAATGATCTACATAGAAGTAGAAGAGAAATAGTACATGAATTTAATGTCATAAAGAAAGTACTTGTTACTTTGGGAAAGACAATTCTGAATTAAAACCACTATTAACTGACAAGCGTTTCAAGACTAGAATAACATGAAATTATAATACTATTGCAGAATCGGACACTGATATTGCTCCGAATTTAAATGACAGGAGTCAGTACTCAAATATTGTTGCAAATAATGCGTTTAATAAAGATGGACATTTGGCTCAGTCTTCTCAAAATTGGTCTCAGGTTGTGGGAAGGATTCGTAAACAAATTTTAATCGTTCAACTAAATCAGTGAAAGAAGTATCTAATCCAAGGAAGGAACTAAGGCTAAGTATCTCTAATTTGGTTCCTAAATCAAGAAAAAATGCACTGTTTTAACTAGGTACAGACCTGCTAGTTGTCAGTTGGGAGTGAAGAAGTTGAAAATATTTTAAAACAATTGAATGTGAAACAACTTGCACTAAATTGAAGACAAAATACGACTTTTATTCTTTTTCTTATGTAAAGTCAGTGAACAAAATTTTTCTGTTATAAGTGATCCAAAGGACTTCTTATTGGACGTTGCAAATTATGGAATCAACATGAACTTCCTAAAAAAAATATTGATTCTTATTCTAAGCATTTCGAGTCTTAAGATTTGGCACTAGCATGTTCGTGGATTGTGTACCGAAAGTACTTAGTTGTTTCTTCAATTTCGTGTTGTGATTATGATACGGTGGCCGTAACAGAAACTTGGATATCTGAAATTAATAACGATCAGGATTACTTTCCTAAAACATATGCTTGTTCCAGAACTGATAAGAACTATAGTGAAGAAACTTGTAAAATTGATGGCTTTTCTGGTAGCCATTAGAAACAATATCAAGTGTTTGGAAAACACGATCTAGAGAATGCCAGTGAAGTTCAGTAAGCTCATGTCTGGATCGAGCTTAACCGTATATCTACATTTTTTTGATCTCGTGTATATATTTTAATCCAGCATATTTACCTAATTTTTAAAGATATTTTAATAGTATGGAAAGCAATAAATCGACTGTGGCTCAACAACTTGCAGAATATTTTTCTTCAGTTTTCCAGGCTTTCCCGATTAATCCAATTAATGATCTATGGTACACTAACCTTTATTCTTAAAGGAATAGCCAAAATTAATTACACTTATTTTATTTTTACTTTTAATTAGTTTTTACACTAATGTCTATCAGAACGTATGGAAGATTGTAGCAATTACACCCATACTAAAAACTAAGGATGACTGTATCGAGGATTTTCGACATTTTTCCATATTGAACGTTATTCGAAAATTATAGAGAAAACAATTTACGAATATGTTTATAATAAGGTACAGGATGAAATGGATATGAATCAACATGGGTTCGTAAATGGTAAATCTGTAATAACTAATGTGGCAAGTGTAAGGCATAACTTATTTCCAGTGAATCGTACAGGTAGATAGTCAAATACATATTACTTACGTATACTTTGTCAAAATATTTGACAAATTGTCCCATAATTTATTAACAAGTAAACTGGACAAATAGACTATAATCTATCTAACTGTATCATTAATAGGTTAACTTCATATTGAAATAAAAGGAAATTCACGGAAAGGTATAAAAGTAGTAGTTCTTCTACACATAATAATACCTCTGGGGTGTCTGAAGGCTCCAATCTCTATCTTTGATTTTTTGTTTTATATTAATGATATTTCAAAGAATTTAGCATATAAGCATCTATTATATGCTGATGACATACAGATTTTTAATGTATTTGAATCTATTAATGATCAAGTTATTTTGCAAAAGAATATACATATGATGATCAAATGATCTGAAAAGAGTTTTCTTCCTTTGTTATTCAATAAGACACAAGGAATAATATTTCAAGAAAAGTTAATCCTTTAATATACAAATATAACATACGTCGTCAAGATATTCAGTTTGTCAAGCATGTTAAACATCTAGGAGTAATATTGGATGACAAGTTCCTTTTCCAAAAAACGTCTTTAAGTAGAAATATCTAAAGCTAGAAAGTATTTAGCTATGTTGAAATGGTTCCGTCGAAATATAAAAAATAACAACACCTCTAAAATTCTTTATACATCTAATGTGATATCACATTTTGAATTCTGTACAGTTATCTAGAATAGTAAAACTAGATATTTTGGTAATCTTTTGGAATCGTTTCAGAATCCATTCTTCGCTTGACTAAGATGGAAATTAAAAAAATAAACTAAGGGTTATTTAAATGTTATATATACTTATCAAATGTTATTAAGGATTTGAATGTTGCACTTCTATCTGACAGGTTTTGTCCTTTTGATGTATTTTTCTTTTTTACAAAATTTTTCATAATGACTTTGTTTTGGAAAACTTTCTTTTGATAAGAGTTCCTTATAAAAATATTATATTTTTTTTCCTTTGCTACTAAGAATTTGTTTTCAAAACCATCCATTTATAATAGTATTGTGACAACAAATACATTTAAACCAGTACTAGATTTGTTTCGAAAGAGCTTTGATATGATGCATTTTCATTTTTTTCAAATCATTAAATAATTTATACTGGTTTTGTCCCTTTAGGTAGTTTGTTTCTTCAGTGTTGCTGCCATTTATATTTGTATGTGCATATATACGTAGGATCATCATCGGTGTTGTTAGAATCGTTATTTTCTTCTTGCTTTTTCTCTCTTTTTACTTCAGACTAAGACAGAATTTTGTTTTGTATTTGAAATTAATGAGGTTTAACGAAATATTGCGGTATGTTATAGCTTCCGTTATATGAATGAGTTTTATTTTAACTTGACGTATTTAATATTTTTACTTTAGAGATAGTAACAGAAAATATATGTTTGTCTTTATTATTTTTTCTTTTGCTTTAATATTTTGTAGTCTACTCCAGGGGAGATGTATCTTTTATATTTTTTCATGATGAATATTTGAATACTTCTGCTACTTTTAGTTTGTTACAGATACTACACGTTTGTCTTATATATGTATACAGGGTAGGCACAAAGTCCTGTCACTGCCTTTGAAGTACTAAATATGCAAACAATGCAAACTTTGTATATTCACGCAAATTTCACGAGAGGCTCAGAACACTGAAAACGTTGGAACAGGTGCGTATGGATTTCCACCTAGGACTCGGATAAAAGTCCCCTCCAAAGAGAACATTTTCGCGTTGAGAACAAAAACTGTTTTCCACTGGCAGTGTTGAGGATAAACCACGAAGTGCTAGACCATCAACAAGAGAGGAATAATAAAGATAACTTGCGGCATCAGTGGAAAGATCACCAACGAAGCCAACTCTCAAACAGTCCATGGAACTTGGTATACCCCGGTAAACTCGGAACAAACACATGAAACGTGACTGAAAATTACACTCACACCAACCCAAATTTGCTCAAGAACTACCTGATAATGGTTTAAACCGAAGGAAGAAGGCACGAACGCACTTCTGCATGTATTTGGTATACCATCTGCGAACCCGTATCGAACCCGTGTATCTGCCATACGAGTCTCATAATTTGCCAATCTACCACAAATTCCTCATGCAAAAATAAACAATAAACAAGTTGTTCGGGTAAATAAAAATAGAACTTTCTTTTTCTACACGTGTTGATGCAATTCAAATAATGAGAAAATAAGGTCGTCCGCAGGCACGTAGCCAAGGGGTGGGTCCGGAGGTCCGTACCCCCCACCTTCGAGACCAGAAATAAAAAAAAACATTAAGGAAAGATGAAACAAAAAGAAACGAGAAAAAGAAGAACCAGTGTTAAAAATATAAAACTACAGCAAGCGTTTGGTTACTGTTTCTTACGAGGAGCTTTTTGTGGGGGAAACAGGGGGAGGGAGTCAAGTTAAAAAAGGATGTTATTGTAACGGAGCATTGCGAATTGCATCCAGCTGCATGCTAATCCTATGGACTACAAATGACGATCAGATAGAGTCTCAGGTAGAACTTAAGAAATACCAATAATCCCCAAAAATATGAGCCTATCAACATTGGTCCCAGTGACACTTATTAAAGAAATTTTCAATTTCGGAGCACTAATCCATTTCGCGACAGGATGTTTTCACTGCCAAAAGAGATCTCGTTGCTATCCTTAACGACATTAAACGAAGACAAGAAAAAGAAGAAATGACAAGAAGAACCGAGTACGGAAAACCTCGGAAGACTATATCTTTTTCAATTGTTTTATATCCTTTCACTCGAGATTTCTTCACAGTTTGTTACTAAAATACTTACATATCCTCATTTTATTGTCCTAAAAAAACAATATGGGTACGTTGTCAGTAAAATAGTTAAGATTGATCGAGCCTTTTGTGGGTAACCACAATAGTTCATGTCACGCCCCCTCATTACAAAATCCTAGTTGTACGAACCAAAATATTTTACCAGTAAAATAGTTTAGAATGACCCAGCCGCTGGTGTGATAACCTCAATATTTTATCACGGATCCCCGCTATTACGAAATCCTGTCTACGTGTCTGTCTGCCGGCTTGCATTTTCGCAGATTCCAAGAATTTCAGATATCCTCTAATCTTATTGGCCGATACAGATAGGACATCAAGAGTCATGACCTACATATAGTGGAAATTAAGACCATCGTGGGCGAGCATACTAGGGCAACACTCTAATAATGAAAATAATTTCTGGCGCGGGTTCGAATCCTGTCCAAGTATTTTTTAAATTTTCATAACACTTTTTTCATTAAAATAAGCTTGCAGTTTTACTATACGGATCCATAATAATAATAATAATAATAATAATAATAATAATAATAATAATAATAATAATAATAATAGCAGTAATAATAATAGTAACAGTAGTAGTAGGAACAGGTTAGAAGCCCCGCAGGGTTTGGTTAGGTTCTGTTCTCTTGCTCGAATTTTTCTGTACATTTTACATGACCAACTTCAAACAGCTGGCTAGGGTAGCGCGCGAATACTGAAACTTTTGTTATCGGCGTAAATGCTGCCGGCTTTTCCTCTTTGGAAATTAAAAGTTGCGATGAGAAAGAATAGTAGTAATGTAAATCGGGAGCAGTTAAAAACGATGAGGTAATCTCAACTTGAAGAACGTTCCGTGATATTTTGCTCACTGACGAAGGTCTATATAACTTGTTTTTGAGTTAAAGAAAGAAATCTGGAGTAAGTCATTGTGACACTCATAAGAAACGTCTTCTTATTATAGTATTTGTATAATCTTACATGCAACGATTTTAACTAGCTAAAAGTTTAGATAAAAGGTGAAGTGACGCGGTAGAGTATTGAACTTCTGTTCGGCGGACCCGGGTTCGAATCCCGGCGAGGTTGAAACTTTTCCAAATGTTTCAATTTTAATACATACTCAGTGTGACAAGAAAGATCTCTTCTCCAGAAAGAAAAAGCGATGTTGGAATAAGGAGAATTGGAGAAGGTCTATCAATGGTGGCAATCATTTACAAAGTTATTTCCAGCAGTTGTTCTAGATTTGATATTTTCAGCTACTTTTAAGCATTTCCTGATAAATGCATGGTCAGTATTTATATTTCTGTAAACATACAGATATAAAGAAATAAAACATTACATACACAGCAATATTGAGATTAATATATGGTGTTTTTTAGAAAACACGATCCGAATCATACAGATTCATCTTAGAATGGAAAACTGTTTCATTAGTCATCTACTTTACAATTTTACCTGAATAAACACCTGGATTAGATCTACCAACTGCTGTCAGTGCCACGAAAAGTTACGTGTAAGTTGGGTTGCATCTCTCTAGGCGTTCTCACAACTGCAAATTACATGGACCCCAAGTAATGGAATTAGAGCGCTTCGGGGGGATGTACTTCTTTGGCTGGGTGTACAAACTTTTCCCTCACACCTATTCCGTCTATCAAATCAATACTTTGTACAGTCATTTCTTATCCCATATAGTATTTTGCGAGATACGTTTGGATTGTGTGCTTTTACACGGGACTACTCCAGATGGGGCCAAATATAATGGGAGGGATTTTTGGAGGGAATTTTCCCTACATTCTTCCAACCTTCCCTGTTCCAACCTTCCAACATAGCATCTCTGAAAAGTTTGTTTTATGCTGAAGAGAATCAACTATAAACCATGTCTTTCCAATAGACAGTGTTGATGCAATAGCTATTTCACTGTGAGTCTACAATTTTCTTTATACTAACATGGTTAATGGGCCCCAGGGACTTACTCCATTGCCCACGGCACCTAATTTTTTGTGCATGCACATATCTTTGTTATGTTTATAGAATGGACTAGGTTTGATTCGGATGTCCGAATGATACGTTCGTGTTCTTTCCTTGTCAGCACTGGAGTTTACTTTTGTTATAATCACAGTCTTTTAATTATAATAAAGTTAAGATGAAATCGATCATATTGAGAGCAATTCTTAGAGACAACTTTACTTTCTTTTAAAGAAGCATTTTTAAATAGAGTTGCATCGTGGTGTAGAATTAATTCCCATGAACCTCTGAATAACAAACAAAAAAATCAATTTTTCTTTTCCTATTGGGTGGGAGAAGAGAGTGAATATTCCTTACGTAATGCCATTGTTCGGCTCTTGGGTCTAGCATAGAATGTGTAGAATGACTGGAAACAACTTGCAAGCCCATAGTACTTCGTTCTACAATTAAATAATAATAATAAACTTATCAAGCGAGACAGGGGAGACAGGTTAGACAGGGGACATATTCTATAAAAATTGTCGAGCTCTAACAATAATGGCACTACATGCGGGTTTCCCCTGCTTCCTCCTAAGAATGAGAACAAAAAATATTTATTTACAAGAAGAAGAATACATGAGTTTTACAAATTACACTGTGCAATACGAAATCTGTCCTGTACATGAAAATATATTTTTCTTATGTATTTTTACATGAGAAAATCGAATCTGTAATTACTTTTGTGTATCACATACCAATTGTGTGAAAAATTGAAAAGTTTGAAATTTTGTACTGTGAAATACCATATTTTTAAGGGTGATTATGCAATATGATTAATGATTATTTTGGAAATTTAAATTTAGCGTACATTTTCAGCAGCGAGGCTATATGAGAAGTGATCCTGCAGTTTGAGATGGAATCCGTGCTATACTGTCGTTCAATGTTCTCCTACCGGGAATCGAACCCGAGATCCCATGCACTGAAGGCGTGCGTGCTACCCACTAGACCAGCGGGGAGGGCAAAAATGTGCTTAAGATAAAAATTGTTGAATATGCAGTATACCTTAAAATATATTCTCATTTAAAAATCATCCAAGCGACAATTTTTCTTCTTTACAGAAAGAATAATTGCACTGTTTATAGAGGGATTTCTCCTCATCCCATAATTTTCTTCTACCGGATACGAGTCTTTTTCTGTGTTATAATAGGGAACACTAGTTTCTCATATTTCTCCTCACTCTTTGTTTCCATTTCAGGTAGTGGCCCATTAATATCTAGTTATAAATGAGTTCAGAATATGTTGCCTAAATCTGCTGCATACGTTCTAGCATTTGAGTAATTTTTGGTTCGACTGTATTATTATTTGCTGAATTGTTTTGTCTCGTATAAAAAGTTATTAATTATTATAGATATGTATATTTGAATTTATGATGTAAATGAACGGTTTGATGAATAGTTGGCTAACATGATTTTATTCATGAATGATAAATCAACAAACAATGTCACATTCTGCTTGATGCTAATTTTTTAGACACTGAGAGAGGAAATGTTTAATCCTAACAGAAATATCAGTGTCAGTAGCTTATGCAGAAATATTTAAACACAGGATATAACAAACTAATTAAATCATTAATGAAACAACTACAGAGACAAATATAAATTTAAATGATTGATAATGATGTGGTGATGATTTGGTAGTACAGTGGAGATTTAACCTGTCGTTGGAAAATCTTCCAACAATCTAGAATTGCCAATGTTATCTTAACAAATCAGTAAGATAAATGAAAAGGACAACTTACTTGGCCAGGAGAGTGTGCTGCCATTCTTGTAGTAATTCGTTCAAGTTGAGGTGTACGAATCCATAAGTTGTTGTTGAACTAGAAGCTTTTTATACTGTTTTGGCAGGCCACTTTCCCTTTCACCAGAAGTTGTTTACAATATTTTAAATTAAAATTTTAAATTATACTCAAAAAATTTGTCTATTTTTATTAGACAACATAGAATGGTGTTTCGTTAGGAGTGGTCGGATTTGGCGCGTTGTGTATTTTTGTGGTAGTTTGTGCTGTGCATCTGGGTTGCAAGAAAATGTTGAATAAATGTACACCTTTAGTTAAAAAGGCTTATGAACTGTACTTAGCTGTAGAGTTAAGACTATGGAAGTTTTGGGTCCCGCACATATGTTGCACTACGTGTTCCAGGAATTTGGGAGACTGGCTACAAGGAGAACATAGTTTTATGAAATTTGCTGTTCGTATGATTTGGCGCGAACAAATAGATCGTGTACTGACTGTTACTTTTGCATGACAGATGTAAAGGACTTTTCCTCTGAACATCAGATTCAGTACCCTAATTTAAAGTGAGCTATTCGACCAGTTCCCCACAGTGAAGACCTTCCAGTACCTAAAGCTCCAGAACATTACACTATTGATTCAGAAGATGATACTTCAGACGTTCCAAGCAACGGGGAAAGTGTAGACGTCACCTTACTTGATTACACAAGAAGAGATTAACCATCTTATATGAGACTTAAAACTTCCTAAAAGAAAAGCGGAAGTGTTGGACTCCAGGCTTCAAGGTTGGAATTTCTTAGCTCAAGATATTAAAATCAGTTTGTGTATTACACGACAGTCATTTTAAGGACTAGTTTGTTGAAAACGGAGAAATTGTTTATTGTGAAGATGTAGATGGATCATTTCAGTCTTTAGGACATGAACATAATCCCACCGAGTAGTACTTATTGACAGCTCGAAACTAATCCTGAAGCAGTGCTTCTCCACATTGGAAAGGTTAATACACTTGCTTTTGTAGCATACGCTGCTCATACAAAGGACGTATGAAGTTATGAATGCAATATTAAACTTCATTGAATATAAAACATTCAAATGGCATGTGTTCGAATGGGGGAGGGGACTTTAAAGTTATTGGTATTCTCACAGAAATGCAACAAAAATACCCAAATATTGTTTTTTTTTATGTGAGTGGAACAGCCGTGACAAAGTAAACGACTACGTCCTTTACCCACAAACGTCCAAGACCAGTTTTATTCGTTAGCAACTGCCTGAACAATACCGTGTTACATCGAAAACCTGAGAAGAAAACTGAACGAAATTCGTACAACAAGAGAACGGGTAGTGTGCCTGAAGTGGAACAACGGGGGTTTGGCTAAATGAATGGTATAGCCCATGTAACGTAGTGAAAAATAAAGTGGGTCACTGGTGGCATAAGGAGCGTTTGTGGGTTAAACACTGGACGCAGAGACAAGATGTCATTCCTAGCACCAGGAACATATCTCGTAAACCAATTCTAAACCCTCAAGATGTATTTTTGCCACCATTACATATCAAACTTGGGTTGATGACGACTTTTATTAAAGCACTAGATAGAGAAGGTATTACTTAAGTAGAAAGCCTCGAACTTTAGGATGAGTATTTGTTGGTCCACAGATCTACAGGTGAAACAGTCATGCAGGATGAAGACTTTGAAACTAAACTCTCTGAAATCGGGAAATTAACTTGGCTGCCATTTAAACCGGTATGTTCAGGTTTTCTTGGAAATATAAAATCTGAAAATTATGAAGCTATTATGAGTGACATGATACAGAGTTTTCAACTCATGGGATGCAACATATCATTAAAATTACACTTTTTGCACTCACATTTTGACTTTTCCCCTCAAAACTTTGGCGTAGTAAGTGATGAACACGAAGAACGGTTTCATCAGGACATTGTCACATTTGAAAACTGTTACAGTGGAAAATTGTCTGAAAGTATCTCGCTGAATATTGCTGGTCTATCGTCAAAGAGATTCTAGAAGGTGTCTAAAAGCGTAAGTGACCAAAGAAAGTATTTTAAAAGGTAAGTCAACAAAATTTAATCTTAGAATATACGCCTTCCCAACCTACATTAGGGTGTTTGCACACGATACCGACAAAATCTGCGGAAACCCCGATAATATTGGTGTCGGTGCCGGCGTACTTCGCACACGTCGCCGACAGTATCAGTGGAAGCCTCGACAATATCGTTGCCGGTGATGGTTTGCAGCGAAAGAGAGGACAGGACGTGAAAGAGAGAAGATTAGTCCAGCTGCCAGAGATATCTTCTTGCCTTGTTGTACTTACGACGTAGAAACAGGAAACGTAGGTCACGAAAGCTTTGGATTCATCCATTATTGACTGTGCGTTATGTGGAAGGTGCTTTTTGCACACTACATGAGAAACTACGCGAAGACGATGCGAATTTTTTTAAATTACTATCGGATGTCCACACTAACTTTTGATTTTCTAATAGAAAGAATTGGAAACCATATTCAGCTCACAAATACAGAAATAAGACCCTGTATTCCACCAACAGAAATGTTTGCAGTTGCAATAAAGTAAGTATATTATTATTATTATTATTATTATTATTATTATTGTTATTATTGTTATTATTATTATTATTATTATTATTATTATTATTATTATTATTATTATTATTATTATTATTATTATTATTATTATTATTATTATTATTATTATAAAGCTCTAATAATGTTACTGATTGATTGACTGACTACTTCTAAATTCTTCGTTTTTAATTTCTTTATTCGCTTCCCTGTGGTCGGTTCACTGCAGTGCGACCACCCAGCAAAAATATTTCGTACAAACCTAGGCAGAAAAAACATATCTAGATCTGGGGAGAAAGTACTAAAATTTTATCTGCACCCCGTTTCACCCTATTTATGACATTTTACGATATTAATATCTAATTATTAGCTTTCCGGCAGCTACCTCTTCCCTTTGGAATGGGGAATGACCCACATTCTTGAAAGAGTCCCCAACTTTATTTTTTTATGCAGTCAAAATTCGATACAAACCGTGCGAATCACTCATACCCTCCCAATTTTCACTTTACATCCCCAAACTAGAAATTAAAGCACTAATGTAACACAAGTTTGACAAATATAGAGGATGTCGGGAGCAAACAACGAATATAAAATAAAGTTATTGAGAAAATCTGGTTTTAATTCGTTAATAGCCTACTGTTTGAACAGATCACCAAATATGTAATAAATATTGTTTACTGTGGTCAATTTATTAGTCTTAACCCTTCGTTCTTTGGCACTTATGTACTACCTATTTTCCCCAATTGAACGAACTATAAGTTACAGCATAAAATCAACAGAAATGAATCTGTTTCCTCCCAACACCCTTAACAGTTAAATTTTCGTACATTGTCAAATGTTCAAGAGATTACTTTTTCTCTCCCAAATGTATTTATGAAAAAAGAAGAAGAGGAGAAAAGTACTAGATTTGTTGGTAAAGGTACTAGAACACTAAAATATTATAAAAAGTATAGCGGTGGTTTCACTGGTGTAGGGTTGCAAGACGTCCCGGATTTCAATGAAAGAATTAACTGTCCCGTAAAACACTTTCGGGATGCCTGTTTGTCCCGTTTTTCGTTCTTCAGATAAAAAAAAAATCAACCTAAAATAACTAGTATATTTCACCTTAAAACGGAAGATTTTCGGAAGATTTGTGTAGCCAATTAATTTTATTAAACAAACAACAAGGTGCTTGAAAATCACATTCATTCTTTCGTTCTTTGGCTAAGAAAATTCCAAATGAGTCACTTGTAATTGGGAGCTTTGCAAAGAGTGTTTATTGTGCTGGCTTCGTTTGAAAATAATATTAATTCTACTTTAACTTGTCAACAAATATTCTATTCAATTATTGCTTATTGAGTGGGACCGGGAAAAGTGATCTGCACACAATTCTGATGAAAATAAAAGGAAGTAATAATAATCAGGATTTTTCCCATATGCTATGTTCACAGTGTATCAAGCTTTGAAAATTACGCTTAAATTAATTTCTGGAATGTAATAAAATTTAAATACATTAGTGGATTTAAAAAAATTCTCTCTCTCTCTCTCTCTCTCACTCTCTTTGATTGTGAGAACAAAAATAAAAAGGGAGTAGAAAATAATCAACGGAAATTGGTTATCTGAATTTCCTATATTCTATTTGACAATAGCTGTTTAGAGGAAAATCAATACTCTTCAGATTTCCCACATATTATACTTTATTTAAAAAAAGGGAATTAGCTACTTCAAAACAGAGACTGTAATAATAATAATAATAATAATAATAATAATAATAATAATAATAATAATAATAATAATAATAATAATAATAATAATAATAATAATGAGCTGTTCCGAAGTTGTTTGTAGGGCAAGATAATAATAATATTATACAACTGTAATAGAAAAAAATGGAAACAACAAAAATCCAAAGACAAGAAACGAAAAAAAAAAAATACACAGCTCCTTGTCACTCACTCTCTTCACCTAAACCACTAGCCGGGCGACATTATCGGCCGCATGTGCATCCAATCATAAGAAAACATTAGCCCCGACAAAACCGGTGTCGGCGATATCGCCGATAATATCGGGGGCTTGGCCAACAGCATCTGCGTGTCGGAAGATCGGCCAATAATGTCGGTGGCGTGTGCAAGCTACGATTTGAGTACATTGAAGTCGATTCCACCGTCGACATTATCGGCGCTTCCACCGATATTATCGTTGTCTTGTGCAAATGCACTTAGATAGTAAATATACGTAAATATGTAAATTTCGTATAATGTGTTGATGTCTGCCCAACAGAAACGTGACATGATGGAACATTTTGGTTTCCACCAATGAATTCAGCACTTGTCATTTAGTTAAAATTACATAATTCATTTGTAGAACAGAAAAAAAGTTTAAATTCGTTGCACAGTGTTATCTACGTTGAATCTCCAATGTATGTATTACATACTATTAAAACAAAACAAGAATGGAAAAATACATGTGAACATAAAGAAACAATATATAGTATGCAAGTATAGCGACTTTTTTCCCAGGGTGAAGTTCTTCGGAACTCCAGAAAGCACTCCAACCAGGTAGTCTAAGATGTCATACTCCTAATACAATTATATTTCTTTAAGTAATTGTTAAAAATTAAACTTTATAAAATATGTTAAGAATGAATTTTAATTGTTAAAACTAAAATTTAAAATTGTTTTATATTTTTAGAGCATCAAGAAGAGCATGTTCTGCAAATTTTGTTCCGTTTAGACAAGTTATATGGGCTATGCCGCTGTCTCCTTCTATATGTGAATAGATAAGGGTGTTATTATTATTAGTTTATTTGAATTTGTAGGCCGAAAAGCTATTGATCTTACAAGCTTGATTGGAAACGTTCCAGTCCTTTTATGCACGAACAGCCGAATCATGACATTACGTACAGGAATACCCTCTTTACTCTCGCCAAATAGGAAAACAAAAAATTGAAAAAAAAAACAGTTTTAATTGTAGGTCAAAAATATGGATACTGTAACTTTGACTCCAATCGTTTCAGTCCTAGTAAGCTAGATCCAAGAACCGAAAACTTAACCGAAAGCCATTGGAGTCAATCGGAAGATGGCGCCCAAAATAGATAAGCCAAAATTCCACACTCCTTTTTGTACAGAAAAAAAGATTTTTGTTGCAGAAACGTGGACAAACAACTCACTAACGATTGAGACCATTTTGGAGCTAATCGTAGTAGGTGGGGTGAAGCACCTAAACTAGATACGCCAATTACCTTACTCTTGAGATTGTGAACAAACGAAAATTTTGCGTATACAAACCAAGGATGTTATAAAATAGAGGATCTACCCATACTTTTCTTCATCATGTGAACTCAGTGAAGCTAAAAGCAACCGAGCATCGTCTGAACCAGCACGTCTAATTGGCTACTCTCGTTTCCGCCATGATTGTTGGCTCGAAATATTGCGATCTTAGTGGCGCGGAGTGGGCAGAGTAGGTGTGGCGAAGCTGTGACGTATGGCTTCACGATTTTATTGTATAGGCAGATCCTCTATTTTATAACATCCTTGGTACAAACGACGCACTCACAATTGAGACCATATTTGTGTAAATCGGCGTGGCTAGGGGGCTGCTGTTTAGACACTCCCGAAAATACATTTTTGAATACCTTATAAGTGCTTTGTGCACAAAAACCAGTTTTGGGTGTACAAACGCTTCACAAATATTTGAGACTATTTTGGTGAAATACGGAAGAGGTGGAGGACAGTATAAATGGATGTACAATTGCTGGTGTTTCAAATAACCATTGGAAACAATTCTCCGATATTTATAATGGAACTTGATGTTCATATTTCATATCATACCTAATACACTAAGTTTTACCGTCAACTACTTTTACCATATCAAACTGTCAAAATTCGTTGCAATCATGAGTTGTGCATATACTATCGTAGATTTAAAACGATTTCAATGATCAACATCGCTACATGCCTCTTCATGCATTTTTAAATGTCTGTATAGGGAAAAAGACATTTGACAGTAGCTAATGCAAGTATCAGCTTGAGTGTATCCCTAAATTATTAAAATAAAATAAAAACTCTATAAATGTTGAAATATGCATTAATTTTACGGGTGGAAACTTTAAATGTTTCCATTTACGAAAATGTTTCCATATATATACACAGGCACGGATCCAAGGGGAGGTGGAAATAGGGGTTATAGCCCCCTTGATCATATCCTGCATTTGCCACTGTATGTATATCCGCCGTGTAAAGTGGATTCCTGTCACCACGGGGGGCGCGGTGGCTCAGTGGTAGAGCGTTCACCTCTGGTGCTTGGGGTCCCGGGTTCGATCCCAGCCCCCGCCAAGTGAACTTTGTGGTGGACAAACACCGTGCTCGTGGGTTTTCTCGGGGTTCTCCCGTTTCCTCCCACTTTCTTCGTTCCACCATTTCACTCATCTCTCATCATCACCGTCTCCTTTAGCCAAACCGGCATAACCGTGGGACGTAAAACTTAAAGATTTCATTTCTTTTTTTTCCTGTCACCACGCCATGGCGCGCCCTCAGGTTACGGATCGAGGAGAAGGCCTCTTTCGAATACACTGAATAAGCAAACGCGGACAGACGACTAGGAGAGATCCTCCAGCTTGGGGGTTTGGGTAAGGCTAACAACCTCATCCTGTAAAAAAAAAAAAAAAAAAAAAAAAAAAAAGACACTTGGTCAGAAACATTCACAAAAGCCTCGGACAAGGACTGATACTTTCACGTTCTTTTACGGGAAAGGAAAAAAAAATAACCACTTAGGAACAGGGTTTTCCGTTCACAAACGAAAATTACCAGCCCATCGCGACGCTTATAAATACACTTCGACATCACCAGACGGAAAAGCACATAATCAAATTGATCACGTTTTAGTAGATAGAAGAAGGCAATCTAGCATAATTGATATCCAGTCGTTTAGAGGGGATGATTATGACACCGATCACTACCTGGTAGCAGCGATAATACGAGATAGATTATCTTTGAATAAAAGTAATATTCAATGTCCGAAAACGAAGAGATTTAAGTTAAAGAAATTAGAAGAGAGACAGGTAAGAAAAAAATACCAGATTGAAGTTTCGAATAGATTATCGGTTTTATAATATTCGGAGTGCACTAGTGTTGAGGATACCTGGATTGAAATTAGAGATAGAATTAAAAGTTCAACAAAAAAATAAATTGGACCCGCGAAAATACGTAGGAACAAACCATGGTTAGACCAGGAATGCATTAAACTAGCAGAGAAGAGAAAACAGGAAAAATTACGCTGGCTACAGAATCCGAATGAAATAACTACACAAAATTTCGCAGATATCAGGCGGGAAACTTCCAAAACTTTTAGAACAAAGAAACGAGATTTTATGAAATCTAAAATTAAGGAACTTGGCGATAATAGTAAAAATAAAAACATTCGGGACATGCATAAGGGGATCAGCGAATTTAAGAAAGGCTATCAACCTTGTGCTTATATATTAAAGAAAGCTGACGGAACAGTTCTCACCGATACGGATAGCATCTTAACTAGATGGAAAGATTTCTTTGACGATTTGCTGAACACGCAGCCAAAAACTAATGTGCGTGGAGAAAAGGAGATACACACCGCAGAACCACATATTCCAGAACCCAACTGAATAGAAGTAGAAACCGCTATAAAGAAATTACAGAAACACAAATCTCCGTTTGCAGATGAAATTCCGTCTGAGTTAATTGTAGCTGGAGGCGAAAAATTGTAGAACAACATACACAAACTCATTCTCCTTATCTGGAACAAGGAAGAATTGCCACAAGAGTGGAAAGAATCAATAATTGTTCCAATTCACAAGAAAGGCAACAAAACTGACTGTAATAATTATCGAGGCGTTTCTCTTCTGTCAACATCCTATAAAATCCTTTCAAATATTCTATTAGCAAGATTGACCCCATATGCAGATGAAATTCTTAGAGATTATCAGTGCGGATTTAGACGAAATCGATCAACTATCAACCAAATATTTAGCAGTCGCCAAGTACTCGAAAAAAAATGGGAATACAATACCCCGTTACATCAACTATTTATTGATTTTAGAAAGGTGTACGACTCGGTTAGGAGAGAAACACCTATATAACGTTCTTACAGAACTTGGAATACCGAGAAAGCTAATTAGATTAATTAAGATATGTTTAAATGAATCCCAAAGTAAAGTCCGGGTAGGAAAATTTTTGTCCACCCTTTCACGTCGAAAATGGCCTGAAACAAGGAGATGCGTTGACGCCATTATTATTTAACTTTGCCCTGGAATACGCTATAAGGAAAATCAAAGATATCAACCAGGGCCTAGAGTTGATCGGTATTAACCAGGTTATGCCATATGCTGATGATGTAAATTTAATAGGGGATGACAGGAGAACAATAGAAAGAAATGCAGAGATCTTATTTAACGCTTGCAGGGACATGGGTTTAGAAGCAAATGCAGATAAAACTAAATACATGGAAGTGCATCGGGACCGTAATACGGCAAATTATGGATGCGTTAAAATATTAAATAATGCTTGTGATAAAGTGGATACTTTCAAATATTTAGGATCAATATTATCAGACGAAAATCATATTCACGAAAAAAAAAAATTATGTCGGCTAAAAGCAGGGAATTCGTGTTACCATTCGGTTCAAAATCTCTTGTCGTCGCGAATTCTGTCGAGGAATTTCAAGCTTAAAATATATAAAACAATAATCATGCTTATTGTTCTGTATGGTTGCGAAACATGGTCGATTACCCTGAGGAAAGAACATAGACTGAAAGTATTTGAAAACAAGATTCTAAGGTGAATATTCGGACTCAAGAGGAACGGGAATGGGAATGGCGTAATTTTAACGGTTTACCCAACATTGTTAGGGTCGACAAGTCTAGGAGGCTTAGATGAGCAGGTCATTTAGCTAGAATGGAAGAAAGTCAACGCTTTCAAAGTCTTGACTGGAAGACCAATCGGAAAACGACTATTAAAAGGACCTAGGCGCAGATTGATCTCGCAGAGATAATATTAAGATGGATCTCGCAGAGATAGGAATACAAAGTAGAAGCTGGATCCAATTGGCTAAGGATAGAAGTCAGTGGAAAACTTTTGTAAACGCGTCATTGAACCTCCGGGTTCCATAGGCCATAGAGTTATATATATATATATATATATATATATATATATATATATATATATATATATATATATATATATATATATATATATATATATATATTGTATTATAATATAATACAATAAAGTATTACATAGTTATATAATATTTGGAACAAAAATGAAAGGTACAGGATATCGCACTGAACTTGATCTCACTTCGTAAATTGGATTGTTTTTGCTGCAATTATTACAAGACGTTTTGACATATAGCTATACAAAATTATAGGAGGCATTTTTGGAAAATTGTGTCGAAGGAACACCTCCAGGAGCAAACTACCCTTGTAATTTTTTTTTTTCATGATAAGGTATTCATGCCATAGAAATATTATATGGTTGCTAGAGAAATGTTTATTTATGAAATAAGAGCAAAATTGCCTGAGTTACTATTAAGAAAAGCGTCCAGGAAAAAGAAATTTATTTATATCATACTGTATTCTTCTTAATAGAACATTTATTCATGAAATATGAACAACATTTCTTCTGCCATTAAAAAAAAACTTTTGAAAAAAAAAAGAACTCAACCCAAGAGCAAACTACTTCTTATGGATCTTTTAAATAATAAAAAATGTAATTTCGTTATACCAAATTGTAGGTTCCTTAATGGAGCAATTGTTTATGAAATACGGAAAAGAAATCCCTCACTCTTTACAGACTTTCGCTTGGAAAGAGAAAACTCATATCTCAAGAGTAAATATCCTACTATGGATTAGTTTCGGGACAAAGTAATATTAGAACATTAATAAATACTTTTTTGTGAATTGTGAACAAACTCTCCTAAGATATTTTTAAAGAAAATCATCTAAGAAAAATTCACCCCAAGAGTAAATTATCCCTTCTAGATTTTTCTCAGACAAACGTCTGAAACCACACTAAGGGATTGATAATGAAATTTTGATGTATGAAATAAGGTAACTGCAGGTATATACGCCAGTGCAGCTAAATACGCCAAGTGTTCATTGCTTTGATGTTTCCGACGAAATCCGCTAAAATGCGCTTCCAATATGTGCCACGGTCCGATTTGACGCATACTTCGGGAGACATGAAACCACCACGCCATGTGATGTTGTTTGCTTCGGGAAGGTTCCGAGGAAGGACAGTATTATTTCAATAGAGGTAAGAATCCGTTATTAGTACCGTGATAACTCAGAACATTGCTGATTGTTTACAGCAACGTATGCCTTATTTCGTGTCCGTCTAGGAACACTGCGTTGTAAATATAATTTCAGTATTTGTGATTCATTGGCTACTAAATCAATCATGGAGCAACGAAATACGCCAGGACTTACTGCAAAAGACAAAGATGTCTTCATTTGTCCCACACGTTCCATGTAATATCAGCGTAGTGTTTTTTTTTTAGTCACATTACAGTGACACTGTTTGTTTATCTTCTTATGGACTAAATCTTTTCAGTTTGGAACTTCATTTCAGCTTGTGAGATTATCGTTTTTACATATAATCCTTTTATCTTCATCTTGCACTTTGGTTATTACATTTTTTTTTTTTTTTTTTGCTTCAGCCATGTGTAGTAAAATTTGAATTCATATAAAACAGACGATGTAAGCAGCTGCAAGATTTATTACAGGTTTCTAGTAGTATCCTTGACTTGGCGTACTTACCTGCACGTGCTGGTAAATACGCCACTTTGTAACACTTTTTTCTTTTACCTTGGGTACAAAATAGAAGTGAGCCGCAGTGAAGCGTGTGTCTTGTTTTTTGTGTTTCATGAAAATTAAGGCCATAAAAAATCAAACATCCTTAACATGGGGTATTTACATGCACACACCTTATAAACAAAATCGTTGGATATGTTTTCGAGAAAATCACAATTTATATTTTTCATTTTTCAGTAACTTACCCTAAATTTTGAGGGTAGAAAGAAAATTCGAAAAACGCCCTTACGGAATTTTATAAAAATCTTAACTTTAAATTTGGTGCAGATATGTTGAGCAGGAACGGCCTCTAGGCGAGTGAATAAGCTTAGATCAGCACAAACTGCTGCACATCCGGAAATCACTTTTTCAGCTTTTAGAGTAATGAAAGTGTAAATCCATTGAAGTATAGAATTGATTTCTCCACGGTTACCATACTTTTTTTCTCTCTCCTATCGTCAGTTGGAAGATGAACACCTTAAATGTTGCTATATTTACTGAGAAGTATACTGAAAGTATAAGTGACAATTTTTATTTTCATTTTCTCTTTTCGGAAAAGGATGAATCCATTATATATATATATGTGTGTGTGTGTGTGTTTGTGTGTCAATTACTTTGGTAGGGTAGTAGGTAGGGCAGCTTAGCTCACCGCATTTTAGACTTTCTCCCACAATCTTTTGTTATTATATAAAGACTTATAACACACCGACACTTACAAGAGAAGTAATTGAAGTGGTACACGGGGATCTGCATGTATTATGTATCGTTAGAAGGGTCATACCAAGTACACCTCACGTGTGGAATATCTCGCTTCAATGGGGCCTGTAGGGGGCGTGGCGACCATTTGAATATCAGAACAAGGCACGTTTCGGAACACCAGAAAACATGGACAAAATAGGAAGTTATGATGCAATTGTTTTCAGACGTGGTATATGTAGATTTTAAACGTAGCTGAATACGAATTTGATATCAAATGTTTACAAATCAAAATGGTGAATCCAACATGGGGGACACAAATTACCAAAAACAAACTATTGATCTGAAATTTGGTATATAGAGATATTCAACATCGCCATGTATGAATCGGATACCAAAAGTGTAACATTCAAAATGGCGGATCCAAGATGACGCCCGAAATCAAAAACACTGCTATGGAACTGAAACCGGGTAGGTAGAGGTTTTCGTGGTCGCTGAGTACGAATACAGTGTTAAAAGAGAGGTTATAGTTATAATGTTGCTATCTGCACTCTACGAGAAACTGTTTCAACGCACATTGCTTAAAATGTCAGAACATTCGTGTGTTTTCGCATATATACAGTATTTTAAAATACTTACGAATACACTTGGTTTTAATTACTCTGCTAATAAAATTCATTTATAGTTGTTGGGAAAGTCAGAGAAAGTTAGCTGTAGGGCAGAAATCCCTTTATTACACCCTAATATTAGCGTTAGTAGGTGCACTATATTTCATTTTGTTGTTGAAAACAAAGATTTATAAATCGTGACACCAGAATTGGAGCAAAGTGTTAGATGGGAGTTGGCAGTGTATTTGTTAGCGTGATAGAAAACTGTTTAGACATAATTAGGGTTGTATATATTTACATTAACTGATCACCTAACGTAGTAGCAAAAAAAAAAAAAATCAATCTTCTGCGTCGTATGAAAACTCCGCATTCGTACGTTCTCACCTGTGTTTACTTTGAGCAACAGGTAACCGTTGCCAACAGTAACCACAAAGACATCATACGTGAGGGTAATGTCGGTCACCTAAATCAAAGCACTTTGTTTCCAAGGCATAGTGGCAACAACCATTGATGCTAGTAAGTAGGATTCATTGTACAATATCGTATCATCGATTGTTTCTCCTGCCGACGCGTAGTAACCTTCACAAGGCCAAACAACTAATTAAGGAAAGAGCAATACAAATTCTTGGAACAAGCCAGTTCGATCATTTTTAATAGGATATATATACAAATACGCAGAACATTTTGTATCCAGCAGTTCCTGAAGCGTGAAGTACATCTTACGAATGTATTGAAGTGTTAACTCCCCGAACACCAAGGGACTGTAAGTAACACCGTACACCAAGCGAGGGTGAAAAGTATCCACTTCTTAAATTGTTACTTTTTCTAAAAAAAAAAGTAATATTCTACTACATTTCGTGGTGAACATAAACTAAAATAACAAAAGACTACGAATAGAATTTCATCCGGAGAGAGAATATTTGTTTAACTAACTCTTTGGCAACTCCTTTTCTTTCAAAGGTTAGAAAGGACCATTATACAAATTGAAAATCTAAAATCCATAGCTTAAATGCAAAATATTAAGTATGTTCACTATTTCATTATTATTCTCTGATTTGGAACGAAAAGCTCTTTATAAGCAGTGGTGATTTCAGAAGTTTTCCCCCGAGGGGGATTGTCAATATGTGGGAAGAAGGAGTGCTGCAAAAACAGATGTACTTCACATTGAGCACGATCGAAGACATGATCTCGAAGGGGGGAGTTTCTGAGCTCGATATAAGTCTCAAAGTGCCCAGGTCACCCCTGAAATTATCACTGTTCAAAACGTTCTTTTAACAAAAAGAATATTACATTTGTTTCTCGTTCTACATTTTGAAATGGTAAAATCATAACTTACAGAGAATTATAATAAAAGCATAAAGAATTATCATACTAATTACGTATGTATTATCGTGTAAGTTATGGATTTCTGGTTGGATTAAAACTCCAATATCTTTTTAGATTGTACTTTAAAGTAAGTCCTCTCTATATAAACCTGACTGGAAGAGCATCTTTAACTTCAATTAATTAACTAACATTTTTAGTGATATATTCTTATTTTAATATTTTTACTATTCAACGCTGGATACACTTTATTTCCAAAATCAAAATCTCTCAAATGTATATTGGACGAATGTATATTCGCAAATAAATTATCATCTAGTTTACGTAAATGCAGGAAATCTTCGTCTTGAACTTCATAGTTTAACAAATAATAATAATAATAATAATAAAAATAATCATAGTCATATTTTTATCACAAAATTTCGGGTGTAGTCAATTAATAAGTAAAACGAAATCAAATGTTACTCAATGCTTCCTATATATGTTTCTTTTTGTGTCTCTATTTCAAATTCTAGTTCATTGAATTCGACAGGAACACAAATAGAAACTTCGAGAACAGGTAAAAAGATCATTGTACTCTAGTGAGATTCAAAATAACCTTTAATAGCGCTGCACGCCGAACGCCTTAGACTACTCGGCTAGGGGGGCAGTTTAAATTGCATCAAACGTGTTGTAAGACATTTTGTTACAGGGTGAAATTCATTGATTGAAATTTAAGCCTATTTCGCCCTGATGGACATATATATATATATATATATATATATATATATATATTGAAATTCTTTATGTTTATGGTACTCGTTACTTTCACGAATTACATATGTTATTGAAATAGGTTCTATTACAAATTCGTTCATAAATATTATATAAATTATCAGAATTATTCAAGATGGTTCAAGGAAATTTACTCGTGCATGCGCACTAGAAACAGAAAAGTCAACTTCACGAATCTTTCAGATAGAAGTCACAATGTAAATTTCTAATATACTATAAGAATGTCTTGGTCTAAAGCAGTGGTTCCCAAGCGGAAGCGCTCAGTTCCCGCCTGGAGAGGTGTGAAGACGGAGTATGGGAGCACAAGTTACTGGGAAAAGTATAATGTGAAATGAATAAATTTACACTTGTAGTGATCGTTTACAATTTAGCTTTACAATTTTGTAATGACGACTTACAAAATAATAATAATAATAATAATAATAATAATAATAATAATAATAATAATAATAATAATAATAATAATAATAATAATGAACATTTGAGAATTCACTGATGTATTTGAAAGCGAAGAAAAGGGGACAAAAAGCAAGTATAACCAACAGTCGGAAAGGAAGGGGGAAAGAAGTTGCGTGGGAGTCCCTTCGTTTCCTTACCTTCCCTGGATAAATATATATATATATAGACTATAACCCTTCACATCTTATACACATTTGGAAGTGATAAATCGTAGTATAAACTAACCGACCTCTACATACAGATATCGTTATTTTTCCAAGATTTAAGAGAACTGAGATACTTTTCATTTAAATAGTATATAAACGGCTCAGTGCGAGGGGTTACAACCCCCTTAATTCCCTCACTCTTCTATACACTATTGGTTAGGTTGTAACTTTTAAGTTCGAATCGAAAAATAGAAACATGTTACCTACTGAAGATATTCCTGGTTCATAGTACTTTTTTCCGAAATAAAATATACACAATTACATGACAGTAAATATTAAGTAGTTTATAGCAAACCTTTGCATTCTCGTCCTCAATCTTTCTTCCCAACTAAGAATTCGAAATATTACGTATGTTTTAGCAATTGACTCATTTTATTTCATGTCTTGTATGGATCAAAAGGTCTTCTTAGCAAACTCTTCGTTGTTTTATTTTTTAAGCAGTACAAAGCATTGGCTCATTACTGGGGATGGTTAAGAACAGCTAAAATGTATATTGCGCTTGCCATTGCGTAAAAAATCTTAAAGTTAATGCCCGGTAGGATCTAAGTACTCACAAATCGATTGGAGTCACGTGAAATAAAATTTAATTAATGTTATGTTATTGCTATATGAAGAACGAAGGACATTAAATTGTACCACATATTTCTCGAATTTGAACTCAGTGAAAGAAGTGACTACAAACAAAATGTACCTATTCATTCAAATTGAGATAATACTTAAAACCAGAATTTAAACAACCAATTTTCAACTGAAATTTGCGAAAGAACGAGCGTATACGGGGGTAGAATATCCCATATTTTTGAAAACGGTTGAGTGTATACCTACAAAAATTCTAGCAGTGCATCGCTGCATGCTGCTTATTGTTGCAGAAAATTCAAATGTTCAAAAACATCCAGTAGCTTATTTCAAACAGCCGCCTACGACCCTACTGAAAGTTTCCAGCGTTAGGTAAATGTTCTGAAGCAGTGAACGGAAAAAGGAATCATTGACAATTTAATTAAGTAAAAGTGAGAGTGGATAAGGTGTTCTTGATGTTAGAGGACGGATTCCGCGCGATTGTTAACAGTTGGTTGAAGCAGCAAGCAAAATAAAAAACAAAACAAATGCAACGATGTTTCCAATATTTTTTCAGCTTACGTTTCTCCAAAGGATTTCAGTAGTAACTTTGGGATATCGAAGTTGTTATACAACAAATATGCGCAGAAACAAAAACAAGTTTGTGCCACAGAATGCATTCAGTATACACGTTCTACTTCTGTCTTCATTTACATCGGCATACGTGAAACAACATAAGGTGCGTCAATACCATCGTCCCCCCCTGGAGCAGCCATCGATTGTTAAATTACTGTAATTGAAACACTATGTTTGGAAAGTGAAGTATTGTTTAAAATATTGCAGTATTTTGTGATTAACAAGAATTAACAACATTTGGTGATTGAACAGATGTTCACACAAATCCGGAAACGCACTACAACAGAGGGAAGAGACTTACTACGAAATGCAGAAGTTTTCTAGTGGAAACTACAGGGTGAAATGAAAAGATCCATTTGGTGATCAGCGGAAGAATCAAAGAAATATGCCGTATGGTGTTGGGGTATATTGAGGAAATAAAAGCAAACATCTGCTTAAGCCAAGACATTGATTTGTTCAGAAATCACAGTTCTTAAAAGCTCAACAATAAATAACTATTTTAATAGTAGAGTTCTTTTCTTCTAATGATTGAATTTATATTTAGAAATGTTGTTGAGTTCTGTGCTTCTTCTTTTAGGTAGATACATTTTTTTTCTACAATTTCCCAGGGAGCTGAGAATAGTATAGTCCAATACAGTAAATAGTATTATTTTAATCTTAAATGAAATTACTTCCTTCAAATAAAATTAAGAAACGTGTTTTTACTTTTATCAACAAAGCAATAATGGATAATACTTATTTTTCTCCTATTAAAAAAAAGAAACTGCATTGCTCTCTTTAATAATCAAAGTAGACAGTACTCCTGCAGTAAGATGCTATAGTAAAAAGCAATTATTCAAATTGAATTGATATATTTTTTTTTAATTTGAGGTCCCATATTTATGCCGTTTAGGCTAAAGGAGACGCATGATTACTGGAAGTGAAAGATTGTCAAATTAAATTATTGTGTTCTCTCACCAGAAATCGACCTCGGCACCGCGTGTACTAAAAGTACACGCGCTAACCACAAGATCAATAAGGAAATCTAGCAATGTGTCAATAGTTCTATCTGCGTCGTTTTACGTCTGTCGAGTCATATTCTAAGTAAAAGATGTGTAATAACATTGCTTACTGGTATGTATTCAATTTTAGGCTTTCAGATGCGATGTTATTGCGTTGCTTGAACTTCTTACACATGGTTCTGTATACAGAAGAAAAACTAATGTACGAAATTCTTGAAATTTTACTCACCTACTGCTTTAAAGCGATTCAAGAAAGGAATAAGTTCTCAATTCGACCCGTTTGCATATCTTCAATAAATGTATTTGAATATTTGAATCCTCTTCCCCGTTAGGATTCGTATTTCAATGAAGGCGTAATGACGAAAATACAGATGGTATTCCATTTTCTGGCATAAGTTTTCAAACACACACTTCTCACAGAATACGCCTTCTAACCAAATTGGTATGATTTTTAAAATAAACACCTTCAGTTGAGTACTAACTACGTACCAAAAGTCATTTCAAACGGGTCAGCTGTTTTCCCGATCCCAAAAACTGTGAATTAGACAATAATGTTAGTAATTTGTGACATTTTATTTTTTTTTACCCCTTTCCCCTCCTTCTGCTAATGGGTGAACTTGGGCTTAAACGGTATTTGGAGCGTCAATATTCATTTAAACGACCCCGAAAACTGGATTGCACACTAACATTGGTCGCTTATTCGACTTCCAAACTATGCCATGTGTAAGTGTTGAAAGTACAGCGGCTATGTCCGTCCGTCTATCCATCTCTCTGTCTGTTTACCAACAGATATCAGAGCAGAAACGGCAAAAGATGCAGAGGAGTGGTTTTCTGCAATGAATTCAGCATCCCAAGAGCATAATCCATCTCCTCCGTTAAATTCTTATTCGAACCGGAAGTGGCTGAAATTAGACATTTACGGTTTCAAAGTTTTTCTGTATATATATATATATATATATATATATATATATATATATATATATATATATATATTTATATAGATAGATAGATAGATAGATATAGATGTAGATATATATGAGATGATGATATATTCTCCTGAGGCACAAAATCGATTCCGAAAAAACCTTTGTAGTTATATCCATTACCGTTACATCTAGTCGGTAGTGGATAACAACAAAGTTTTTTTTTTCGGAATCGATTTTATGCCTCAGGAGAATATAGGCCTATCATCATCATTAGTAACACTCTACCAAAGCCGGAAGTGCTTAAAATTAACTAGTACTTATGGTTTCAATAACGATTTCCATATTATCAAAAATGGGTAAAAATGTATTGAGAAGCAATCCACTTAGCGTCCTGAAAATATATTTCATATTCTAGGCTAACTCTCATTACAAACTGAAAGTAATGTAAATCAACCGGTTTTCACGTTTATCGACATGGACTGAAAAAAGTAACATATAGCACAAGCGATTTTTATAATCTCCTCAGTGTCTCAAGAGAAAATGTCATCATTATCCGCAACATTCTATCGAGGACGGAAATAGTTGAAATTTACTAGTACCCCAGGCTTCAATACTGATTTTCAAAGAGCAAAAACGGTAAATAATTTTGAGAAGGTTTCTTGTAGCCGATTGAGCGACCCTGGAATAGGTTTCACCTTCGTTGCTAATCGTCTATTTAAACCGGAAGTGACAAAAATGAATCATTTCCAATTTCAACGTTCATTGATATAGAACAGCGACGGCAATATATATATATATATATATATATATATATATATATATATATATATATATATATATATTTGTGTGTGTGTGTGTGTGTGTGTGGCTTGGATCTAAAAGTCCCATTTTGAGAAAAACACATTTGAAGTTTCTTACAATATTTTGTTTGGAGGTATTTCAAAGATACTTGCAAATAGAAAATTAATGCTTTCACCAATATAAGATATGTTTATGCCCTATCGGATACTTGCATTTTCGTGAATATATCTCAGCTTTTCTCTGAGATATCTCTTGACATTGGCCCATTTGATCTTGAGATTCTACTAGTTTTTTTTTTTTTTTTAACAACACAATGACATTGGCCCTTTATTAAAAGTTTAAAATTTGAGTTTGGTTATAAATTATGCTTTGACCATAACACATTCCGCTATTATATGCATTTATCATGAAAATTATGTAGCTAATATTCTCCTTGAAGTGAATCATTAAGCATATAAGTGAAATTTTAACAGGTGTTTCCCTGCATTAAAAATTCCAAAACAACTCTAGATACTTGTTATCGATAAATATATCAAAAAGTGGTTGAACTCAGAAAATGGCTAAAAGCACATGGCTAGAAATGGCTAAAAGCGAAAAGCACATGGCTAGAAATGTTAATAGTGTCTTTTTGGAAAATTTGTGGCTAGCCAGGTTCTCAGAATGGTCAGATCTAGCCAAAAAGTGGCTGAATTGGCAACCCCATGCAGTGTTAACAAAAATATACACTTTAAACCATGACTGGTCACTATGAACCAGATTGTTGTCGGATTTACACTCACAAACATAAACGCGCAACATTATTACCCTATTTTCCCTTAGGTCACACAAAAGACGCCGCCTTTCAAGTCAAACAAACAAGTATAAACATTAGCCTAAACAGAGTTTCGAAAACACCAGATCAAAAGAGGCCAATTTCCACTTTGGTCGCGTCAAAATATATCAAAAAAGGCCAGTGCTCACTTTGGCCCTAATACACGTTATTTTTAGTAGATTGAAGAAAGGCCAAGGTATACTTTCGCCTTTTCTAAACACAGAAATACTTCATCCTCAGCAAGGGCCTATAACATTATTTGGAAAATTATTGTAAAAATATTCCATGTTGACACTTGCCCTTCTTACACAAGAAAATGCACATTTAGAGACATATACATTTACAATTAGGAAACCCTCCGCAATGTACACACAAATCTTTTGCATAGTGTTAAAATTATCGTTCGGTGTGCCGTGACTCATGCGTGTGTCATTAGTCTGTACTTTTTCGAGGACAGACATGGTTCTGTTGTTACCATTAGTAGTGAACGCTATTACCACACCCTCAATACATTTCTCATTCCTGAGTTAGAGCATCGTTGCCTGTCAGAAATGTGTATGCAATAGGACGGCACTGGCACTACTTGTCACACAGCATGACAGCCAATTGCAACTCTCCGCAAACACTTCCGAAAGCGCCTCATTTCACGAATTGTTGACATTAATTGGCCAGTAAGATCACCAGATTTATCACTGACAGAATACTTACTTTGAAGTTACCTGAAAGAGAGAGAGTGTAAGGTAACAAACTACGAACAATTGATGCACTAAATGAAGAAATCAGAAGGGAAGTTCCAGCCATTCCAGTTGACACGCTCCAACGTGCCATTCTGCAGCTTGAATACAGATCCAATGTTCTCTTTGTAATGGTGGTATCTTAAGGACGTGATTTTCAAAATTTAATATAGTGTGCAAGATTTATGTATCTCACGTATGTATTCACCACAGTTTGCATTAAAACTTAAAATTACAACTCTAGATATTTGTCTTTTAAAATGCATCCCATCATTATGGGATACCCTGTATGATATATCCTCACAATATAAAATCACACGGTGTGTCGTCTGGAGACCATGGGTATCAAAAGTGTACAGACGAGTATTTGGAATCTGTACGTCCTATCTATTGTTGAAACAATGTTTCATATAGAAACCTTCAAACTTGGATGTGCCAATGAGACAAAGCTTCCTGTTGCTCAAGAATGAAGTCTTCATCCAATTCAGGGAAAAGAAAGTCCTGCAATATTTCAAGGTAGGAATTATTCGTCACAATTTTCTCTCAAAAATACACTAATTTTTGGTGAATAACGCTAAAATTGTACAATTTCGTGTGGATTTTCAAGTTTTCATATAAAGACATTGCGACGTTAAACCACCACGTATATGAAACATTGCTTTATTACCAAATTCAACCGCGGTTGTTGTCGCATCTTCCTTGTCCTGTAAGAGAATATGACAAAGAAAAGAAAGTTCGTTTCCTTCTGTCTATACGACGAGCTAGCACAAGTTGCAATCTTGATGACATCATATGCAAGGATCATCTGAACATATGCAAAATAGTCGTATGAGAAAATAATCTAACGGCAATCGTTCGAACTCGAAGATATATCGTCCAAGTGGTATATAGACAGATTAAAGGTTCACGATTGTACAGATCTAAGGTTTTAATAAGGAATCATTCTTTTTGAAAAACTCTATATTGAGTACGTAAGAAAGAAAGCAATCATATTCGTAATACAATTGAAATATGGAGCAATAAGGCTTCTGCCGGATTACTCACCGTTGCTATTTTTAAAATGCTAAACTCTGCTGCATCTGCTGTTAAAACGGAAGACAAAATTGAAATTTATTGTTGAAAAAAAAATAACTTAGCTAAAATTTAAATTTGTTATAACGAAAATATTAGCTAAAAATTGAAACTATTTCTGCATCAGCTGATTTATATTAATTTTCAGTTTGTTCGTTTGGCAGTTTGAGATAAAAAAAAAAATCGGGCTTGATGAATAACAGTACTTCATATTACGTTTTGAACAAAAATTGAAGTGATCAGAAAAGTAAAAGTGTAAGTTTTATTGCTGCACGCAAATGTTGCGGTTCTCTTTACTTCCTTTCTAATTAGGGAGACACATTTATTAATTTTTTGTAAAACCTACAATTACTTTTTCTTGCAAGCCTACAACAGCGTAATAATTCATAATGTTCATGGTCCCGTCCATTATCTTCGTGATTAAATTTCTTCGTTGCAGTTTTAGAATTAAATATTATTTTACAATTCTATTACCAGTCATGCGTTTTGAAGACTAGGGGCAACCGGAGGTTTGCTTCGTTGGTTGCATTTACAGTTAAGGACACAGATTCTATAAATATACTTCTTCTCTTTCGACAATGCTTTCGTTTGTCTGTTGCTTCTTCTTTCATCATTGTAATTAGCGCAGATCATCCTACCATGCATTGCTTATCGTGTTGGATGAAAGGGTTGAAAAGTGATAAGTATTCAACTTACGCTTGTCACGAACGTATGCAAGTTCAGAGCTAAATTCACGTGCATATTACCTGCAATGTTGTCGCAACAACTTCCTTCCTTCATATGCTACATTTTGCTACTTTAATCTACTCCTAAAATATGATCAAAAAGCACGCTACCTCGGAATCCTGAAATGATACTCAGTTCTAGTGGTTGATCCTAATAAAGATACTTTAATATCTGGTAATAAGGGAGCATTCATGAATCAACGGAGGTACACTTTTCTTCCTTCTGATTCAAGATTTCTAAAGTTATTCATGTTTAGGTTATAGTAGTCATTTACTATGTTTCTGCATACTTCTAGAATATTCAATTTGAAACGTGACATGTATTACTAATTAATATCACTTGCATTTTTCTTAGTGTGTGGTGAATCTAAATTTAATTCCTTGACACTTCAGCCATACATGGTACAAATTCTGTACTATTATGTGTGATCAAAGCACCATTTCACAACGCTATCATTTCTGGCTTTCTAAACAAGTGTTTGTTACTTCTTAGTGTAATAGTTGGGTTCAAGGGTAGGCCATCTACTTATATAGAGACACAGAGAAGTTGAAGGTAAAAGTTAGAGGAAGTCCTAATTTATTAAACAATTTTCTGAAATTTGTACCGCTACTAAATTATGTAAATTTCTTTGGTTGGATTTGAGTTTTGCATTCCTTTCAGCATCGAGGATGTATGAAACGTGGCCTACAGTTTAAAGAAGAATTAGAACTACATGAAGTTCACCGGGAATTAATCCCAGGTCTCCCACGGTGAAATTTCGTGCACTAGCCATATAGACACAAGGGAAGGAGAATGTATGCCTAAAGAAAGTTTCAGATAACACACGTAATTCATTTAAAAAAAATAAAGTTAAACGCGTTTAATGAACGCGGAAATGACTCATTCTGGCTTTGAGAGGGAACCATTAAATTATGAGAGCTTATTGGACAAACCCCATACGGTATTAAATGATACCAATCATTTCAGAATAGTCAAAGATAATCTTCCACAAACTTACATACAAACCACATTGAAATACAAACGTTCTAATAACGTTCTAATACGTTCCACAAAATGTATTTCAGAGATAGCAGATTACAAATTTAAATTAAAGATGAGGAAACAATTCATAAAAACAAAAAGAGAATCTATATTTCACATCCAGGTTCCCGCCACTGTCTATAAATTTCTTTCTTGTTTCTATGTATAGCCTAAACCATTTATCTTGAACCAATCTTCAAAAAATTAACTAATATATTTAGCCAAAAAGATCTGAAATTTTGTATGATGCAAATATCAATAGGGAAATATTGTCGTACTCTGCAGTACTACCAGATTAACAGTATGGTCAACCCAGCATAAAGTTGAATTTCTTTTCTAATAGTACTACGCCAGATAATTTCACATTTCAAATGTATATATTAAACGAAGACTTACAGTAACGCAGTTATTAGTCAGTGTTAAAATAAATATTCAACTATACCAAAAGCATCCACATTTTGAAGGCTTCTACTACAGTTGAGACGGATGGTACACTACATATTCAAAGTACATTAGTACTGAACTCTATGATCAGAATATAACGAATTTCAAATAAATAGGAAGGTAGTTACAATGGACTAAAATTTGACTTTTCTTCTAAAGGTTTTTGTTCGGAAAAGTGTTATAAATACCACATCCAATTACATAGATGATTTTCGAAAGACGTGAAAATTATATATTACTATACTGTACTGCTTAAAATGGCGTATTTGTGGGATTGTTTTTTACTATGATTTTTTGTTTTGTTTTGCTTCGTTTCTATAACATTACAACAATAGCTTTTGGTAATTGAAATTGCAAGTTCTCAAAATTACACAATTTTAAGAAGCAGGGTGTAAACTTTACTAATGTGTTTGTATCTCCGGAAGGTATTATACATGATATCAAACTGCTGTAAATGCCATTGTGATCTTTACGTCTATTGGAAATCATTTAGATGGTTGGGTGTGATACTTATTTAAACACTACTTCGAACTAAAATCTTCTGAAGAGAAAGTAAAATTTTGAATACTTTCTATGTTTTTATTTATTCGTAAAATTTCTTATCATGATAATAGTACTCAAGAGTAAGGTACTTTAGATGTAAATTGTACAGGCCGTCTCACTTGAGTTATTACTGTTGTAGAAGCATCCAAAACTCGTTTGTGATATTGCAGTCCTTAGCTTGTAATACTGCGTTACAGATTAATGTGAATTTTTTGGTTTAATATGCAAATTTGAACAGCCTAAAGGCCTAACAGCCTAGAGCTATTTAAAAGATCTGAAATATATGTATATATAATTTTATGTTGGAATGGTGACATTGTTAATCGTGTACTATTGCAAAGTATAGCAAATAATGTCCCCTCTAATAATTGTATCGTACACAATTTTAAATCTTCTGTTACCAATTAGTTTAGAATTTACAAGGACATTTCAAAATGACTGGTACAATCTGTACATACAGGGTAGGATGGTTAATTCTTACCAGTGATTTATTTGTGGATTTCGTAGAAGGGGGGAATTTTTATAAAGGATTGCTACTAAAACGTGAAGTTGAATTATTGTACTTTATAACAGATTATATAGCCTATAAAAGGGGTATTTTCCCTGGGAAGACTGAACTAAGAGACAAGGAAGTCAAAACTTAGAAGGGGGAAATTCCCAGGCTTCCCCGGCTACAATTAAATCCCTGATTCTTACTTGTAACTTAACTTGGCTCCTACCACACACGAGCTTTGAAACAGAAATATGATATGTTAAGCAGCATGTGCGGAATTCGATTGTGATATTCTCTAAGGTTAGATTGTGATGGTACAGTTCTATTGTTTTCAGAATGAAAATTTCAAATAGAAAGCGAGGTTAATTTTGAATTCTTTAAAACAAGTAGTGAAACTTGTACAATGTTTAGAAGATGGTTCAGAAGCTATTTTAGATAATTTGTAGTGCAGTCAAACGATTAACATAAGTATTTACTAAAGCTTTCAAATGCAAAAGAAAATACATGGTGATATATAGCAAATAAGATAGACAGTGCTCCAAACCGTGTCTACAGGATAACAAATTCAAGATTTCAGTCAGAAAAGGGGGTTGACTTTGACTTTTCTTTTTAACAAAATCAAATATTTAATCAACCATAAGACAATGAAGTTCCCAGACTTCAACTTCTAAATTTACAGTTTTCCATATAGTCTTTACAAGTACAGGAAGAAAGAACTGTACCCTCCCTTTATGTTATGTTGGTTTAGTGCTTCCAGTCGGTGGCGGATGGCGTTGGAGCGGCTCAGGCTCTCAAAATGGTCTGTTACGCCAAGTGGTTTAATATCCAAGATGAGAAACGGATAAATAACCAAGATATATAACATAGCAATCGAATTAATTAGGAATATGAGAGAAGGGCAAGAAGATATTGCTCCGACTTTGTAATGAAATGTATGAGACAAGACAGTGGTCAAAATATTTTCTGAAGATGCTTATGATACCGTTGGTGATACGTACAAGTAAGAGAAGAATGCAGGCCTTTGAAATGTAGGTATGGAGAAGAATGGAGAAACTTAGCTTGTGTGAGCGAAAAACGAATGAGAAAGTATTAGATACAGTGAGGAAGAAAAGGAAAAAGTAGATGCAATTAGAAAGAAAAAGAGAAACTAGTTGAAACATTGACTGAGAAGGAACTGTATAATGACAAACATACTAGAAGGTATGGTGGAAGGAAAAAGATGAAGGTACTAAAGAGGCCGCAGTTCATAGTATTAAAACTGAAAATCTCTACGACAAGACGAAGAGATTAGCTTAAAATTGCTGTGCATGGAAGCTTCTCAGTTTGTAGGGAGTGATCTAACAAAATGGCAGAATACTCATTATTATTATAGTGAGTAGTAGTAGTAGTAGTAGTAGTACTAATAGTATTAGTATTAGTATTAGTATTATGTATCGTATGAGGTATTAATTTCCCCCTCTATTTGTTCGTACTTGTTGCCACTGAAAAGGAGTTCCTCTTTCTTTTAGCTAGTATCAACCCGTGCTACAAACAATATCCATATTTAATTTTCGTCTTTGAAAGGAGTGTCTTATTACAATAGCAATCGTTTGTGAGTAACGCTAATTACTAATATTTAGAAATTGCAACTCTGCTGCTTTCGCTTGGACAGTTCAATATTTAACAAACTTTACCGTAAACCCAAATAAGCTTACTATCATTAACATTCACTATTAAATGGAAATAAGGATACAATTACGTATACAAAATCAACAAATATTTAGAAATATTCCGTGTCAAGCAGAATATAATTTAGTAACTAAACAACATGAACACAGTGTGTAAACCACATATAGTTATTTATTCAATATAGCCCGCTTATAAGATATCAATTAATTATATTCTAGAATCAAAAGTGATTTCAACTCACAAGACCTTGCACATTTATCCACAACTGGACATCTCTACGGTGCAGATTAATAATAGGTAAAGCAATACAAAATAATCACATATATTCCGCCTTTCGGACAAGATAGTGTCCGAAATGATATAATGTATTGTAAGTGACATTATTTTTCTCGTTGTAGATTTACTTTGTGAAGTCTTAATTATTATCAGTGTAAATACAGTGTTTCTAGGCTGTATTTTTTTCTCAGATAATAGCAGCGTCATATATATATATATATATAGATAGATAGATAGATAGATAGATAGATAGATAGATAAATAAATAGATAGATAGATAGATAGATACCATGAGCATAAAGTCCTGCCCTGATTATAAAAATTATTACGGAATAACCGTTGGACAGAATAATGTAAATTCTGGTCCGTTACATAGGTTAGTACTACAAGTTTTTTTAAAGACAAATAGATGGCACTAGTGGTAACCAAGAGTGACGCCGTACGTACTTGGCGCGCGGGTTAGTTGGTGAAATTCCATTGAAGCAGGAGAAAGCGCAATGTGTGCTGTGGTATCACGAAAGCAAATCGCCCATCAGTGTTCAGCGTAAGATTGTGACTTCGTATGGCCGCAGCCCTCCGGATGTGAAATCAACAAAGCGATGGTATGAAAGATTTAAAGCAACAGGCAGCGTTGAAGATCTTCCGAGAAGTGGCAGGCCTAGTGTGAGTGAGGCAACTGTTGATCGTGTTCGGCAAGCGTTTCAACGGGGTCCGTCTAAACCAACTCGTCAAGAATCACGCAAACTGCAATTACCACAATCAAGTGTGGTGAAAATTCTTCATAAAAGGCTTAGGCTTCATGCTTACAAAATGCAAATCGTGCAGGCCTTGCAACCGAATGATTTGCCTAGACATGAAAATTCGAAAGTGAGATACTCAACAGGATTGATGGATCTAAGGATTACTTAAATTGCATATGCTTTAGCGATGAATCCACCTTTCATGCCACTGGAATGGTAAATACGCATAATGTCCGTATATGGGGATTGGAGATACCACATGCTACTATACAGTTATAGCGAGACAGCGAAAAAGTGAATGTTTGGTGCGGCCTCATGCATAACGGGGTTTTGGGGCCATTTTTCTTCACCGAAAAAAAAAAAAACATTAACGCGAACACCTGCTTAGACGTTTTGCAACTGTTCGTTGCACCACAGTTAGAAGAATATCAGCCATGGATAATTTTCCAGCAAGTGCAAGATGAAGCACCCCCTCACTGGGGTTGGCTACTGCGTGATTTCCTGGATGACACATTTCCGGATCGGTGGATTGGAAGGGGTGGTCCAACACCCTGGCCACCCCGCCCTCCAGACATTAATCCAATTGACTTTTTTTATGGGTTATATCAAGAACAGAGTCTATGCTACACCTGTTGCTGACGTCGAGGAACTGAAGGCTAGGATACAAGCAGTTGTGGGTACTGTCACAGAAGACATGTTACAAAACACCTGGCGGGAACTGGAATACCACTTACTTAGACATTCTCCGAGCTACCAAGGGGGCACACGTTGAAGTGGTCTAACGTAAGTGCACTTAAAAAAAAATGTAATACTAACATATGTAACTGACTAGTATTTACATTATTATGTCAAACGACTCTTCTGTAATGTTTTTTTTTTTGTAATCAGGGCAAGACTTTATGCTCACCCTATATATATATATATATATATATATATATATATATATATATATATATATATATATAGGCGTTGACAAAAATCTTAAAAAAAACATTTCATATAGAACACGTAAGTTTGGCCCTCAACTGTACAACACGTGTTGCGATTGCCGATCGTTTTTTTTGTTTTCAATGTGTCATGTGGACTTTTCTCTTCCGTCAGCAGTAAGCATTTCACCTGTGAGTGTCGTGGTGTGAAAGTGGTGCGGTAATATGGGCGACCTGATAGACTTCCAAAGAGGCGTGATAGTTGGTGCCCGTCTGGTTGGAGCGTCAGTGACAACAGTGGTGAACATTGTGGGGGTATCGAAAGGCACTGTGTCGAATGTCACGAGAGCATACACAATTCATGGGCAAACGACGTCTGCAAAGCACAACAGTGGTCGCAAGACAATCCTGTCAGATAGGGACCGGAGGACATTAGAACGGATTGTAGCAGCTAAAAAGAAGACCACTGCAATGAAAATTCGTCTGAACTCAATCCCGGTCTACAGAACCCGGTTTCATCGAAAACAGTGCGACGGGAACTTCATAAAATGAAAATTCATGGTAGGGCCGTTATCGCCAAAGCCCTGGTCACAACAGTAAATGCGAAGAGGCGTATCCAGTTGTGCAAGGACCACAAGGCGTGGACTCATGAGCTGTGGGAACACCTAATGTGGTTCGATGAATCGACCTTCACCTTGTTCCCAACAACCGGTCGTGTTTACGTATGGGAAACACCGTCGCAGGCCTATGATACAGACTGTCTGCTCCCAACTGTAAAGCATGGGGGTGGTTCTGTTACAGTATTGGCAGTGATATCGTGGTTTTCTGCAGGTCCCGTCATAGCCCTGTATGGAATGATGAATGCTAAGGCGTATGGGGCCATTTTGGGGGACCAAGTTCTACCCATGGCCCAAATATTGTTCCCTGATGGTGATGGCATCTACCAAGATGATTTGGCACCCTGTCACGCTGCAAAAACGGTGAAATCATGATTTGAGGAGCATGACCAGGAGCTATCACACCTCTCCTTGGTCCCACAATCACCAGATCTGGACATCATTGAGCCATTGTGGTCTGAGTTAGAAAGGCGTGTTCGGTCTCACTACCCTCCACCAGCATCCCTTAAGGAACTGGAGCATGTTTTGGAGGAACAATGGTACAAAATTCCACACACCACGATTCAGGAGCTGTATACGTCCATTCCACGTCGGATCCAAGCTGTTTTGGACGCACAAGGGGGCCCCACTCCATACTACAAAAAAAAGGTGTGATTTTCATAATTTTGCAAACGTTCTAGATTCTTTTGTCAAACCCCTATATATATATATATATATATATATATATATATATATATATATATATATATATATATATATATATATATATATATACTGAGAAAAATTCGTATCCCGATAGCGATATGTTGTACAAATATACGGAATCATTGTGTTTACCACAGAAATCAGTATCGAGCATATATTATCCACATGTTACGTACACACTGCCTTTCAGACGTTATATCATGCCGTTGCAGGATTTCTGACATCTAACAGTCTTCCTTATATTACATACGTCAGCTATATATGACATCCATATGTGAGATCCTGATCACCTATATTCAGTTCTTTCCTTTAGTATGGAAAGTACGTTTATTCGTAACACTTCTACGGAAAGTATTATAACATATACCTTTTCAGTTATACGTTTGTTGTACGTTAAGTCTAAAAGCTACTTTTTTACGTACGCCAAGTACGTTTTTTCGCAGTGTATATAGTTAGATAGATAGATAAATGGATATATAGATTGCTTAAAAATAATTGCAATAGATTGCTTGGTATTCGTATGTCATTGATGCTCAACGAAACTATTATAATTAACGTTATATTCTGCTTCAGAATCCCCATCAATGTTGGAAAATATTGCTTGATAATCGGTTATATGTTCCAAATACTCGCTCATTCATGCTTAGATAACCATGCAGTGGAAGTGGATGTCATATTTCTAGGGGGAAAATGCCAAATACACTAATTAGATACGAGGAAAGGTCAACAATATTACAGATTTCTAATATTATTCGGGCTTGAGCGGGCCGACTCTGTTATTTCTTTGGGCCGGGCCGGGCTTGGGCAGGCCGACACTGATTTCTCTTCAGGTCGGGCCGGGCTGGGGCCGATTAATTGCAATTCTTTAATAATTATTGATTTTCGTTAAACGATAATTGGAATAAGGCCAAACGTTGAATAAGTGTTCCCCTGAAAAATGTTACAAAAAATGCAATAGTTATTTTATTTACAGTTTGTGTTTCTTAGCGGTTCCACTTTCACTATAGAGATTGCAGGCATTGAGCGGTAAATTAAGCTCTGACCTTGACCTTCACGGAACCCAAAATATGACAAGAAGGGGTGGAAAAGAGTTTTGCCTGTCGCTAAACAATATTGCCATCTTCACTTTATGCTAAACATCAATTAAGTTAGATTTTTGTTACAGGAAATAGTGTTTTTGTTCTCTCGATAACAGGCAAAGTTCTAGGAGGCAATGGTACCATTCCGGAGGCAAGCGTCAGGTTGTGAACCAGAGTTTAGAAAATGTTTCTGAGGGTTAGGTCAAGTTTAATACTAAATTTTGAGAAAGATTGGGTCTCGAGCTAAAGTTTTTAAAAATTTATCGTGCCTGGGCCGGGCTTGGGCCAAGAATTTTAAAAAAGACTTATCGGACCGGGCCGGGCTCGGGTCGAAAATCTCCAAAACTTTTCGGGCCCAGGCTGGGCCGGGCCTAGGTACATTCGGGCTGGATTGGGCTCGGGCCAAAAAAATCGGCCCGTGCAGGTCTCTAGGCTGAGTGGAATCAAATTTTACAACAAATTCCATTTTTCTACAAAAAAAAAAAAATCAAACTGGTCCACAAGGAGGAATGTGTTACTAAGTAGGATTCCTCAAATAATCTGTATGCATCACCCAAAGCAAACACGGAATTCGGTACCTCACCTCAGGTTTGAGTTTATGTGAGCATATATTGCACTTTTGTGTACCCCTTCCAATTAAAGGATTCATAAAAATTAATTTGGATTCTTAACCATGCATAAGAAAATGAACCTTGAGGTTTTTAAAAGCTAGGTATACCGTTCATTACAGTCACAAAAATGAACCTTCATTTCTAAAAGCTAGACATGCATTTTATTGATTCAAAAAGAGGAATTAATATATTGGTCAGCGCTAGAAAGTAAAATTAATATCCTTCGTAGTGGAGGAAAGCCATTCATATCATAAAACATGAACTTGGCCTCTTGAACGTTTATAAAAAATGAATTGTTAATTTTTACGAAAATTAGACTTTCTGCGCAAAGAATTCTGAAAAAATTACTAGACTTCTTATTTATTATGTTAATTACCCAAACATGCAGCGAGCTCACTCGTGGCTAAGCGGTTAGAGTACATGCCTTTGGTATGGGAGACCGGGGTTCGATTCCTGGTAGGAGCATGTGGTTTGAATCCCACGTTAAGCTGTAGACTCACGTTTCATATAGCCTTGCTGCTGAAAGTAACGCTAAAATCAAATCAAATCCAACCAAAAATGCAGTATAAGAGCGTAGAATTCTAAAAAAAAAAAAAAAAAAAAAAACATCAAATTCCAGCTATTCTCTGCGAAAATTATTACGAATTTAGAGCCTAGAAAGGCAATGTGTCCGAATATTACTGGAGAGATGAGAGAAAATGTAAATTGCCGTAAGTGAAGAAACTGCTGATCGCAGTAATAAGACGTATGACCATCTCGGACTACACACTTCAGAGCACTACATCTTGTACATCCGGTTGATATGTTGGTTATTTGGTTAAATATCCAAATATTAAGCTTGTATTTAATTATGTACAAAGCAAAGCTTCTACTTATGGAAAATATTACAATTGGTTATTTGGTGGTTCAGTACAGCTTGGGGCATGTTGTCTTCTTCCTTAACTCTTTGCGGCACAGATAAATATTTTTTTGTAATCCCATGTTACACGCAAAAAATAAAAATAATAATTTTTAGTAATTATAAACCACATGTATTTTTGAATATATTAGACCCTAGAAAATACAATGATAATATATTTTATCACAGTTTATAATTATTGGCGCCAAAATGGGGAGATGCATGTATTGCATCACTATGCAAAAACACTAATGCCTTTCCGTAAATATGATGCACTTTATCTAAAACTAAATCTTTAAAATAACACGAATTATTATGTGTTATATAATATGTATTATGAAATAAATAGAACGTACTGTTAAGTAAGATATATTTATCCATACAAAGGTTTGAACAAAAATATTACATGAAATATACGTTACATAATTCCCATACATTCCAACGTTTCGTAGTGGGAATATACCTCTTATTGGACTGCTGTGCGTACAGATTTGTTTGAAATACTATTGAGTCTACAATAGACTCATCTACTATCAGTCTGAACAAGTTAATTGGAGACGGATCTTTTAAATTTTGCATAATATTTGTCGGTCCTGTGTGACTGGTGAGAAGTTTAGGAGGTGATGGGATCTTGACGTCTTTCCAGTCGCGTGGGTCCCTTATAGAAGAACATACTGGTTGTATTATTGTTGCCTGCGGATTGTTGTCACCTTCGGCGTCTGAAAGTGGACCACTTGAATCGCTTTGCGGTATATTCACATTTAGATCTTCAGTTTCATTTGATAAGACACCACCTTCTACATCACTTACGTCCACATCTGATTCGGGTTCGGAAGGAATCTCCTCATATAAAATAATTTCTTCAATTTCCTCTTCTGTTAGTCTCTTTGGCATATCGACATATCTAAATAAAAAAATAAGAAGCCTAAGTAAAGGGCTAGTACTTATTTTCATGTGTGGTTTTCATGGAAAGGCTAGTGCTTGGACCGGAACGTGACAGCTTGTTTTAATCCAGCCCGAATCCTTTGCCAGAAAGGAAATTCAAAGAAACGTATTTAGATAATTATACGGTGGAAAGGATGATACGGAACTAATGGTAGAGTTCACGTAGAGACCTATGCAGGAGTTGAAGTGGTTTTGAAAAGGTGGGGGGACGCATATGACGTCGCGCTTTTCCCTCTGGGCTATCTTTGTTAATTATAATTACTTTTTGGAAGTGGGAGGACGCTAAAGATAATCTTACGAAGTGGGAGGACGGTATCTCTCCGCAATCCCCCTCATTTTATCCCTGTACCTATGTATAAAATATATGTTATAATATTTTCTCTGAAAACTTAAGACTTTTGTTAGAAACGAAATTTCCTGAGATAGGACTGCGCCCTCGGAGCTCCCACAGGATTACGCCATTGGTGTTATTGTATTCTAAATCAATGAAAATATTACACTTAACTTGCGACGTATGAGAAACACACGTTCAAATAACCGATATCGTTTTTATCATCTTGTTGCACAGTGATGCAACTTTTGCATCACAACAAATAACATTTTTTAAAAAACACGAATTTAACTCGAGTCACATCTACATCACCTGTACTACATCCCAAGAATCTAAAATACAAGAACCCATAGACAAAATACATAAATTAGCATGCTTACCAATAACATCACCAAATTAATTATCACTGCATTCACTGCATGCAAACAGAACCACAAAACGTGGGAATATGACAATTGACTGAAAATAACATGACGAGCCACATAGTAACAAACATCGTAACTACGTCGAATCAGTGATTCAAAATCTGCATCACTGTACAAGTACCAGCTGAGCGCTTACTAAAGTGATGCAATAACTGCATCACCATGCAACATCGTTTAATAAATCGGTGATGCAAAAAATGCATCACTATGCCGCAAAGAGTTAGGCACAGTTTTGAAAGCCTAGAGTTTCCAGGTGGTTGATTCATTTGTGCAACTCGTCTTCCCGGAACATGCCATTCATATTCGATGGGAACAAGATCTGGGAAATCTCACTATCTAGTGTCTCTACAACTTGAGCAAATCTGTGTGGGTGCAGGTTGTCGTGCATGTCAACGAAGTCAGGGCACACTCACCACGAAGAACACAAATGTGTCATTTCAGAATATCGGTAGAATACTGTTCTTCTGTAACGAAATTTAGGTCGAAGATCTGCGATGGTATTTTTCCATTTGAGATTATGCCCATCCATTCCACAATTCTAGGAAATCCATACCTGTCAAATTCACGACTGTGGTGATGTTCAAAGTCGTATGTCTCACAGAATCATGATTCATATGAGAACATATTATAAAACTAACTTCCTTGGTTTCAGTTATGGTATTTACTATATACTTTAACCTGGCACGACACAGCAGGCGAGAGGAAATGGAACACGCTTCACTGGGTTTCGAACTTACAGGGTATTCAGAAAGTAACTATGAAGTGCATAACTTGCCGTATTTTATTTTCCATAAACCACTTTACACAACTGAAATTAACTCTAAGCTAAACTTTAATGTCATGGAAGTTATAAGAGATGCTGGAAATGATCCCCTTGCACTTGAAGACACAGTTGCACACGTTTCTGCATGTTCTTGAAGACGTTGTGCAAACATCGGGAGTGATGTTCCGAATGTGACGTGTCAGTGCAGCTTGGATTTCTTGTCTGGTGTACGGATTGCCTTCATAGGCCTTTTCCTTCAACGTACCCCATAGAAAATAATCCGGTGGAGTCAAGTTGGGTGAACGCGGAGGCCAGAGTTTTCAAGAAATGATGCGGCAACCGAAGATGTCCTGTAAAAAGCTCATCGCCTTGTGGCGGTATGTGCAGTCGCCCCAACTTGTTGGAACCAGGCATTCTCAATTTGTCCTCATTCAGTTACCCTATGAAGGGCTCCAGAATGCAGGTGCAGTACCGTTCTGTATTTATGGTGCCCTGAAAGAAGATGGGCCCAATGATGCGTTTACGAGTCACGGTGCACCAAACACTAAACTTTTGATCATGCAGTTGGGACACATGAAATTCATGCGGATTCTCTGTACTTCACACACGACTATTCTGGCTACTCAAGTAAACGGAGATGTGACACCATGCCTCATCCGTGAAAAACGTTTTCTCAAGAACTTCCTCACCATTGTCCTGCAGGAAGGACAGGAACCAGTTGCAAAAGTTCACTTGCGCCGGGTGATCGGTGTCTGTCAGTTCATGCACGACCAAAATTTTGTACGGATACATGGACAGTAACTTTCGGAGAATCTTGTGAGCGGAACCCACATACACGTGGGCCTGCTGAGCTAGTGGTCAAACCGATTTCTTTCGACTGTGCATCATCACGTCTTGCACCTCTACCACCTTCTCTGCGGATGATGTTGCGGATGGTCTATCTGATTTTCGAGCATTATAAACGCTTCCGGTCTTTCGAAACTTGGTGATGAGATTTCGTACAGCATTGCGATTAGGCATCTTCACTCCTGCAAGCTTTGCTACAAATGCAGCTGCTGAGGTAAACTTGTCTCCATTGCGGAACACAGGCTCCACAAGAAACACTTTTTGTTCAATCGTCAGCATGATGACCTGGATCCCAATTATCTCACACAAGACGTTGGTCTTCAATCAAATCGGACCTGTGAACAAATACAAATACCTGGTCAAATATGGTTCTAATATGTTAAACAATGGAAAATGTATTACTAATTGACAATCGTATCAGTCATCACTTACCACACCACAACATGGCACTACAAAGTTAGTTTCTAAACAACCGGTATAACACCATCATTAATCACGAAATGGTTCCTCGGTACGCATATACACCAGAAGTGCCTTCTAACATGTTTGGACAATTTATGCAGAAGTGTTAGACTGATTCCTTTTTGCGAGCTGGCTTATTTTGCGATCCTCTAGAAATGTTATACGCCTTTCACAACCTCCACCATACCCAGACACAGCTGTTACTGTTGTAACAGCGGCTGTGTGAAGTTGGAAAATGACACTCTTGGATGGATCTATCACACGTATAAACTCTGTGACACTTTGATTTACCTCAGGCAGACCAACAACTCAGTCATCATAATCACTTTCATGTTAGGCAAATCCTTGCCGCCACCTTCCAACATACTATTCACTTTGCACGAAAATATTACACTATTGCCAACGGCTTGTATCGCATTTGACTGTATCTCATGGGTAACACTTTCTCACTCAACGTCGCAGTATTTTTCCGATAACGAGGCTTACATAACACCTTTTCACTGATGGGTGTAATGGCTCACTCATGCCCAGTACTGATATAATACGGACCGCGTGAATAAACATTATGGGATATGTGTCCGCTCCCTAGTAATTTTCCATCAGCATAATTTTAATGGATTTATTATTTACTTCATTTGAGTTAGTTTGTGTATGCAAAGATATGGTCTCAAGATATTATGTAGAATTACAGAGAGAGCAAGAAAATGTTCTGAGGGTAAATTATTTACAGCAACTGCAGGTGAGTACTTTGCGATCAGGAAGTTTCTGTTTCTTACCTAGAGATGGACATTCTGGCTGTTTTCTTGGTATTTTACTCAGTCGCGCAACTCGAATGCTAGAATAGTACTTTTAAAGTATAAGCCCTGTGCAACTTTCTTCTAAACGTCCCTGCATCTCTACAAGTTATTAACAGTCTTTGTATTTTCAGTGTAAATGGCCTTACTAGCTTGAGAAGAAACTTGAAAACAAAAATCAAAGAGATTAACTCTTGTAAATTTCCACATAAATAAGAAGTCCTCTTTTGCATAATAAGGCTAGATTATATAATTGCTTTTGGTGTGCCAGCTTCTGAGTTTCACTTGTATCGCTATAACATAAAAGAACAAATTCGTGAATGATAAGCTCAATACAAAACAATACATCAGTCTTTATTTATCTATTGTTGAATTACGTATATGTAATGAATCTCTCAAGCTGGTATCTTTCCTTCCGAGAAATAATAAAGTAAAGTGTACTCCCTAGAAATGCGAGAAGACATTAGAAAACCTTTGTAACACACAAACAAGCACTTACTTTTATTTTCCTAACACTAACGACTTCTCTAAGCTGTGTAAAAATGACAAATAGCTATCTTCAATGAAGTTCCGTTATTCTCTGAACTTTGATAGGCGACGGAGATATGTCATTTCTACCCTGTAGACCTCTACTGATGTATTCTTTAGCAGTGACAAGTACATTATGAACGTATGAGGCGAATGCTAATCAAGCATTGCATGTGTTACTCTAAAAGAACTAGTCACATGAAAAATCAGGATGGATTGATACTGCCCGGACATCCTCCTGTCATTCATTATGTTCAAAGTGGTTACCTTTTGAAAGTTTCCAAAGCGTTTAAAATTACAGTTTATGTACCTTGAATGGCTCAATTTGTTTTCTTCAAGTTTGTGTCCTTGATTAATGGTTTCTTTACAGACACAACAAGAGGCATTGGCTCTGAAATGTAGAATCTGGCAAAAAAAAAAAAAAAAAAAAAATGTAGCGTGTGCACATCAGAGTGAAAATCCAAGATATTTTTCAATGTCCAACGAAGAAGTTGTGTGAACGACACATTTGAAAAGTAGGTGGAGTAGCTTAAAGGTGAGCAGGACCAAAAATATAAGTTAGATATATAATTTTCTGTCATACTGTTTTCTCTCGGTTCACATTCTTTCTGATACTAATACATTTAATATTCGAAAACTACACATTCAATTTGAATCTACCTTATTCATTTATAATGAAAACTCTTAATAATGAACCCGTATTGTGTCAGGTTGAAGCAACTGTAAAGCTTTAATTTTTACAGTGATGTTCAATAGTGTAATTCCTTTGATATCATTTACTTTTTACTTGCGAACGACGAACGGAGAGAAGAAAGTAAGGTGGTCGTGAAAAAAAAGCAGCTTCGAGATTTTAAAGGATTTACACATTTCATGATCCACATACACCAAAAAAGTGATTTTCCGACACCTGTCCAGTGGCGAGGCTTGAGGGGAGACAGGGTAGGCAGCGTCTTCCCTTTAGAATATTGGATGCGTTAAGTTTAGATTTTCTTCCTGACATAAAATTTTCTACATTTTTTTTTTCATTTTATTATTTTCTTTTCAGTTTTAAACCTGATCTTTTTCTAGAACCTGCTTCCATGTAAGTAGACAAATCCCAGTGTCTAGTGAAATCTTGAACGTTATCCCTTTGTTGGATTGTTTCTTGAATCAATCTATAGAAGTACAAGTGTAAGAGTACAAGTCGTGCTCGAAATGAAGGACCAAATATTCACCATGTAGAATACTTTTAAAGACGTTCGATCTGTATATTACACACTTTTCAGTCGAGTTTACTTTAAAGTAGATTTGTAAGAGTCAGAAACACCGCTACTTTCTTGTTGTTTTTGTTTATTTTTAATTATCTTTCGATCTCTATCTATACAATGTTAAATTGTTATAACGTGCCTTTAAAGAACGATTTTTAAAACATATTTTGTCGTTCTGTGTCTAATATCGTAGGAAAAGAGTACCGGAAAGTTTGATATTGCATTGGCAACTCTACCACTCATGGGCGCCCACACAGGGGGCAAGAGGGGGCAATTGCCCTTTCCTGAATTTTCGAAAGGGTTAACATTTATAGGCTCTCCTATTGACAAAAGTTTGCTTTTAAAATCAACATTCAAATAAATGGTTAGGAGTAACAAAATTTAGTCGAGCCCATCCCCAAGATTTTAACCTACACCCTTCCCCCGTGTGATGTTTTACATTTTTTTTTCAGTAATGATTATATTCAGCTGACGAATGCAATGGCAAATTATTTTGAATGATAGTATCCGTCAGTTGAGTTGAAAAGATAATTTCGCCCTTTGTTGTTTCTTTTGAAAACGTGAAGTTATACTATGTACTAAAATAATTGATCAGTGTGCACACGTCTCTTAAGGCGATTGTGTGAGGGAGAGTGGAATATATGTAGGACGCAAAATTTCAAAGTCAAATGCACTTGCCAATCCAAAAATGATGGTCGTCAGTATCTATCACGTACAAATTATGAGAGGTCCCCTCCCTCCTCCCAAGGCATTCTTTGGTTTGACAAAGAATGAGATTTACATCAGGGCATAAAATTTCAAAATCAGACAAGTACTGTAGATTCAGTATAATCAATTTTAAATTGGACAATTCATATACATATTCAAAAAATATCTTTTAAAATATCACGTTTATGTAACGCTCTTTCTCTATCTGCACTGAAGTATCAGTTGTCGATTGAGTTTTCGGATAAAAGTGAAGGATTATTGATGGAAATTGTCAGCAAATCATCCACTGTCGGTCTTCAATGAATTCCTGTAGGCAGTCTTAACTCTGTTGAGACTGCCGAAGCCTCTCACATGAAGCTTACTCACAGGTAAAACTGCACAAAATGTGACAATTGGAAACAAATTTGAGAAACTCGTAATCAAGTTTTCACTGTAAATCTTTTTCAGTGTCTGATTGAACGTCAGTGAAGAAACCAATGTTTATATTCTACCCACTCTGCTAAGACACTCTGAGGGCAGGAAAGGAGGGACGAATTATAACCTTGTAAAGACTTCACTTTCTATGTCCGTTGTGAAGACTTCACAATCGGTGTTTTCTCTCACCCATTGACAATTATTTTCGTGCAAAGCAGAAACTGCGCAGTCCTGTGAGTTTAGGGAGAAACAATTTCTACTGAACACTGGTAGCCAGCTCTAAATTTCTAGGCGCCATTCGCGACCTGGCGACCGGAAATTTTGGCCCTGATATATATATATATATATATATATATATATATATATATATATATATATATATATATATATATATATACACGAGTGTGTGTGTGTATGTCTTGCCCTTCCTTGGAAAAAATCCTGCGGGCACCCATGCTACCACTGTTGTATATTTTGCGAGAGTGATAAGTAAAAGTGAAGTGATTGTGTGGAGATTTTGTGTGTGTGTTAACGTTTACATTACGCTGCATTCATGGGCGACCACAGCAGAGGGATTCGATTCTTCGCCCTGGATTTTCGAAAGCTGTTTGGTTCTTCAAAATACATGCCAAAACATATTAGATATCCTTACTCGACTACTTCAGTTTAAAATATGTTAAATTAGATAATAAAGTTATGCATTGTCCATCAATAACAATTGTTTTACATGAAGTAGCTATTATATGCATCACAGTGTGTATATTCGCGAATTCACGTATGTGTCAGTCCTTTGCCCTTTTAGAAAAAAAAAATCTGAGGTTCCTTCTTGCTGTATTATGAAATCGCTATGTAAAATGCTTCGAAAATTTCTATGAAGTTTAGCGTCCCAACGAGGCTATACGAGTATAAGACGTGGAGCTACGGATTAAGCTGGAATCAGAACCACCGTAATAGGTTCAAATTATTAAAGTTCTCCCAATGGGAATCGAACCACCTGCATACAAAGCGCATGAGCTAATCACTATACAAACAAGGAGAGCTGTTTCCAAAATGTTCGTTAGCAGCTCATTTAGAGGAACTATTCTTGCTATTGTTGCAAGTCACTGAAGGGATTTTAAATAGCTTATGATAGCCTAAACAATTTTCAGCAAACTTTGATGTTTGCAAACGAGATTCTTTCCTTCTTAATTGCCTCTACACCAAACCAACCTGAACTAGTATTGGAAAATGAACTTATTGTTTTTGGTTTAAGATGTTACATATTTACCAAAAGGTGTCGTTTTGCGAGGCTTATCAGAAACTACGATTTGAATTTTACAATCCTACCCATCTGCTTACAAGGATACTACAGGAGAAATTGAAGGGCAATGGAACACATTAGTACACTGAATATATACGTAGATGAAGGTCAGTGGCAGATTTAAGAATCTTGCGGCCCTACGCAATTTATGGCCGGAGGTCCCTACATCATCCCTCGATAAATATTTCATTGGTTACTTGTCAATATGCTATAACTCATTTGTCCTGAAAAAAAAAATGTACGAGCGGTAGTTTATACTTGGGGTGAGTTTTTTCGGACGATTATCTCAGAAATGACTACCGCGATTTTTTTATATTTCAAAATTAAATATTTCATTGATAACCTGATAATATGACATAACTCGTTTATCCTGAAGAAATATATGAGGAGTAATTTATTCTTGGGAGTTCCATCTTTCGAATGATTTTTTTTTTCAAAACAACTTAGATGATTTTGCTCATATTTCATAAACAAATGTTTCATAATCAAACTGATAAGATAGCATATCTCATTTGTTCTGAAAAATGTACGAGATGCAGTTTACTTTTGGGGTGATTTTTTTCGGATGATTTTCTCAAAAACGACTCAAATAATTTAGTTCGTAGTTCATAAATAAATATTCTATTAATAATCTGATAATATGACATAACTCGTTTCAACTGAAAAATGTTTTTCTTTCTTAAGGTATTTCATCGTACAATTTTCTCCCCCAAAAAAAATTACTAAATCGATTTTGTTTATATTTCATTAATAAATATTTTATAAATACTTGTATAATATTGCATGATTCACTTTCATCAGAATATTCATAAACGGTACTTTACTCTTGGGACAGAGATTTTTTATTTTTGTAAAATGCGCCTCATGCAATTTTCTTGCTATTTTATAAACAAATATTTCACTGATAATCCTAACATATGACGTAAGTCATTTCTAATGGTAAAATTTACAAGTTTATGGTAGTTTTGAGGTGATTTTCTTTGGACGAAATTTTCCGAAAACGCTTTATAATTTGGATAGTATTTTAGAAGAAAATGTTTCATTAATAACTGAAGCATATTTGATTTATCTGAAGGAATTGGAGTGAGAAGATTTAGTGTGGTTGCTCGTACCTTTCACTTTGTCAGTAATTAGAGAGTGAATTTGGCAAACTGAAATGGATTTCTTTTTCATCCCCTGGAATTATCTATTTTCTGTGTAACAATGAAACTGCACTAATGTTTTTTAGAAATGTGTTTTGTGGGTAAGGAAGATAATAATTCAAGTTTGGCTATACATTATCTTTCAATAGTGTAACTCAGTCACTACACATCTAATATAGATTTAATAAAATTTCATACATTAAAATGCATTATGTGCAAATGATTCTACGATTACTCTTATATAAAACTTATCAAAACTTGTGTTTTTGAAAACTTTCGTCCTTTTTTTCCCCTCAGAACTAGGATCGAATTTTCACATCAAAAGTTTTCTAATAATAGAGCACGTTTTCTACTTAATTACTATTTCATAAAATAGTTTGATAATGATGCTATCCATATTACATGATGGAAAATTATGTTTTTTTTTTATTAATTGCCAAAGAAACACCTCTTTTTCTTTGCTTTTAATGATGATGATTACGTCTTTAAGGACTACATTGTGTAATACGTCTGCGTTCATCTCGATTTTGTGTTTAAAAGAGTAATTTTCATGCATTTCGTAAACAAGAAAACATAATAAACTTGCTTCTAGCTAATAGTGTTTCTATTTCCATTTTCACATTGCTGTAGTTTCAGTAGAGAACCATATTTAAGTTACTTCCAATAACGTAGGTTTTCAATCTTGTATCTCTTGTAGCTTTATTTTTCGTCCTTGTTTCTTCAATAACAGAGTAACACCAAGTCAAAGGTGCGTCAGTCACACTTCAATCACTTTCTTATTTTCCTATTTCATTTCCTTTTCACATTTTTCTCTTTGGTAGAGGACAAAAACAGTAAGAAAGAAAGAATTCCATTTTTTCTCCAAATACTTTCGTTTTCTTACGCTCTTTAGTCGAAGATCTTCTATATCCACCTGAGGTGTATGTATGGCATCTGGTGAACGACTTCTACAAGGGATGATGGTTTAGCCCGAGAAATTGCAAGTTTCGAGAAATCACAGCGGAGAATAGAGAAGGGGACTTGGTGTGTTCGAAACATTGATGTGGCTGATGGAGAATTGAAAGGGATGATGCAATGGGTGGGTGCATGAGATAGATGATGTCTGGATGTGCAGATGAGCAACGAAGGAGTCTGCTTGTCTAGACTCACAAAAAATACCTTCTTTCTCCTCCTCTTTGTGTCTTCCACGTGCCACCCGCCAGAATTTATATACAGCCCTGATGTCAGTAGACAGCTGACAGCTGTGCTACGAAAGGATTACAAGTATTGGGTATATAAACCTTACATGGCGGGGAATTTTTCGTCTTGTTGCCTACAGACATTTTTTGAAATGCTACCAAAAGAAGTGCAAGAAAAGAGAGAAGGATTTTTTCTTTCAAAACATTGTGAAAGGTTTCATATTTATTATATCTGAATTATTCTCTTTTCTATAATACTACGTGATTCTTCGTTAGCGCTGGAGTTTATAGTACTACTTATATATCAAGGTCTTAAAAAAATAAATGATAATTTTGGGTTGATATGACCTTCACTCTTCTTCAAGGTTTTAGCTTTTAAAGAAATATCTTGAATGATAATGACCACAATATTTCCCCACGTATTGCAACAGCATTACTTATGCAAGAATACTATCAGCAGGTGTCTTGATAACTCAGTTTTGTATGTAATTTTCAAGGTTGCGATATAAATAAGTTGGCAAGTAAAGTCATTTGCAGCCGGGTGCCTCTGGTTGTATATCTCCAGTTGATTCTAGTAATTTTAATGGACTTTAACCACACCAAAAAATATGTCAACGAAAATTTTGTGTCTACACTTTTGTGCTGAAGTATAAGAATTGGCTGATTTTCAATATCGCAGAATGAATAGCTAATTCAAACTTAATCTATGTCGACACCTCCCAGGAAATTGAACGTGGTACAATGACAGACAACAAACAAGTACAAAAAAAATTCTCATATTCGGTAGTTCTAAGAAGCAGAGTAGATTCAGATTCTGTCTAAGCTCTAACAAATATAAAATCTCTGTTTAGAAATAGCTTTCTAGGCAAATTAAAATTTTTGTGACTAAAAAGATGTCTGTGCCCGTACATAAAACCCCATATCTTCTTTTAAATTGTTAATCAAACACACGGTGTGCGAATTGGGATCGTATGAGTCAGTTTGGCATAGCTTTACCAAGAGTAAGTTAAGATGCTAAAAATAAACTTCATAAAATTTCGAAGTTGTACCTCCAATAGTTTCGGAGATCTGCCGAATGCCAAAAGATCATTCAAGCTCCTTATCTCCGCTTAGGGGCCGCATTTCGTCTTTTGTACAGTTTAAAGTGCAAGGAGAATACTTATACAAAATTTTAAGATTCTATGGCTTATGATTTCAAAGATCTGGCAAGTTCCGTCCATCAACAAAGTGATTTGATAATTTCGTTGACGAAAGTTTGGTTTCATTCTTGATATAATGCAATAGTTTCATTATTGGTACTTCATTTGATTTAACAAGTAGTTAACTCGGTCTAGAAACACAAAAATGTTGAGAGTAGATGCAGTAATCATATATCATTCACTTGAACTTGTTATTTGGCCGTTCCTTCATTAGCTGGTACCCAGAAATTTAGATTCAAAGTTTTATATCTTTTAAATTACTTCAAAACGAACTTAAATATTTATCCTTCTATCACATTTCATTGGCACTTTATTCTGTTGACAGTGAGTTGATATTTCTTGAAATAGCCTACGGTAATTTTGAAATCAGGAGTAAAATTTAGCGAGGATATTCCGGCCTAGATACAAATTGATCTAGTGATCTCTCTCTCTCTCTCTCTCTCTCTATATATATATATATATATATATATATATATATATATACAAGGGCGTATCCAAGCGGGCTATAGGGGCAATAGGCCCCTCCCTTGACCCTCAGGTATACACTGGATAAAATGGACTTCAATCCTGTTTTACACTGGATAAAGCGGCAAACTATGGTTTAGTCCCTCCCTTGATCATATCCTGGATCCGCCACTGTATATATATATATATATATATATATATATATATATATATATATATATATATATATATATATATATATATATATAATCCATTCAAACTTCTGGCTGGCTTCTACAAAAGTCTTTTCACACATTTATCATTGCCATGAGGCAAATCTTCATTGGATGAAAGAAATGAGCATTCATTTAAGTTTAACCATATACCAAAGACATCGAAGAGCTGGACCTACGTATCTATATTCGAATTTACTTATTGTACCAGCTATTCTTATATCAAAATCATTATACTCGTTTTTACGCTTATCATTCCTGTTCTGACTGTGATTGCAATGTGTCGTAATGTAGAACACCCTCCTTTGAAACAGTGGCAAGTTCAACAGCGTTTGGAGCAAACTGTGAGGTCAGAGAGCACCCAGTTGGAAATGACTAATAGACAAAGAAAGAAAGTGAGAAAAGGAAACTTCCCCAAGAGCGACTCGCGAATTTTTTGATGTGTAGATTCGAAGTTTAATCTACAGGGTAAAACTGAAAGATGTGCACAAACTCCGGGAGGTGATTTATGACATCAAAAGAAGACAAAAAGTCATGTTTCATGTAGTCGAATTCGTGTACGAGTGACAGGGTACCAACTTGGAATCGACAATCAAATCCTGACAATTGGAACAAAACGAAAGATGTGCGCAAACTATCTGTGTCTGGTCAACTGCCTAATGTACCATTTTGCTGATGTTCATAGCCACATTTAACTAATATCGGTGTCACGAATCACTTCCCGCAGTTTGTACATATCTTTATGTTGCGTTTCAATTGTTAGGATTCGATTGTTGATTCCAAGTTGGCCCCCCTGTCACTCGTACACGATGCGGAATTCTACAACATGCAAGATGACTTTTGTCTTATTTTGATGTTAGGAGGGGGCCGCGGTGGCTCAGTGGTAGAGCGTTCACCTCTGGTGCTTGGGGTCGCGGGTTCAAACCCTGCTCCCGCCAAGTGAACTTTGTGGTGGACAAACACCGTGTGCGTGGGTTTCCTCGGGGTTCTCCCGTTTCCTCCCACATTCTTAATTCCACCATTTCACTCATTTCTCATCATCACCGTCTCCTTTAGCCTAGCCGGCATAACCGTGGGACGTAAAACTCAAAAATTTCATTTCATTTCATTTTTTGATGTTAGTAATCACCTCCCGGAGTTTGTGAACATCTTACAGGTTAACCCTGTATATCAAAAGAGTTCAACTCGTTATCAAGAGACTAAAATTGTGGACAATATGTTGCTAAAGGCAAGTGTTTAGGATGAAGACACTTTCTCAGAGGGAATCTACCAGAGTTGGCGTGGGTCAATGAAAACTTGACCCACGACCCACTGACCCACCACCCACTATAACCCACTGTGACCCACCATGAAAACCAACCACCGTGACCCACCACCCACTGACCCACCATCCACCGTGACCCGCTCTGACCCACGACCCACCATGACCCAGTGTGACCCACCATGACCCACCATCACCTTGACCCACCACCCACCATGAACCACTCTCATCCACTGTGACCTACTCTGACTCACCAAAATCCATCGTCATCAACTCTGAACACGATTGACGGCCTCTTCTGTACTGACTAAAGAGTTTACACTTGTAATAAAACAAGACTGTGAAATTGTCACTAATCGGTGTTTGAATTTCTAGTCTATCGCTCAAGCACAACTCTGTTACAATAACGGTGGATCTTACCTTTACGATATAATATGGTAAAGTGTTTGTCAGTGAGGAAATTCAAACAGTTCGAGATGGGGGAAAATTAGTGTGTGCCTAAAATATACTTGTACTAAGAGAGTATTCTTGCAAGCGTTAATTTCTGAACGCATTCCAAAAGAAACTTCTATTCGCAGGAAAATATCCCTGCACAATGTGGAAAATGTTATGGTTTCTCAGTTCAGAGTATTTTTCTCACAAAATACTTCAAAAATCAGTTTTTCATAGTGTATAAAGGTGCTCGGGTACCCTATGTGAGAGCATCTCCATAAAGTATGCTCATAATTGAAATTTGTGTAATCACTAAAACACCACATTAAATTTAAGTTACAAATATGCATAATTGCAATTATTATAAATATTTACTCAAAGTAGTTTACCTAAAGCAAAGAAGAGACTTACTAAAAATTAGGTACAAAGTTGAATAACACAAATAAAAATGCTAGGATACATTCTGTTTATTTTCCATAAAAAGTTACTGAATTTCAGCTCCGTAAGTTTAACGGCGTGCGAGATACTTTTTTTTTTTTTTTTCAAAAATTCGAATTCCCACTACCTCCTTAGGATATTATGCATTATAATGAAAGCAATATAACATCCCAGTTTGGATTAAGACCTAACAAACATATATACCAAAAGTAATTTCATTTGACTTCGCAATTTGACCGTGATGATCAGACACACATAGTTACATTCAATTTTTTATATAATAATTTATATATTACAGAGATTCAAAAACGTATTTTTTCCAGTAGTTAGCTCCTCTAAAAACTCACAGGTCTCGAAAGCCAAGTAGTCCTCTTGCTATTATTACAATTAAAAATATCAGTATCCATAAATGCCTGAAGTTCATTTTAAACTTGGTTAGATATACTCACCTCAGGTAAGCAGACAGAAACAAATGGAAAAGGAAGGGAAATAAAGGTCTTGAAAGTGAAACGAAGACAAATTTACCAGTCTTCAGAAGATACTGTCTACAATGCAGTGAGCAGAGTTCGTCGGTAAATCATACTGAGTCGGTGGGTCGCAGTGGGTCATGGTGGGTGGTGGGTCACAGTGGGTCATGGTGGGTGGTGGGTCACATGCTGTTGACCCACGACCCACTGACCCACTCAGAAAACTTGACCCACCGACCCACTGACCCACTCCATCTCTGGAATTTACATTATATTATCTGATACGAAACTTTATTTCACATCACATGTTGCTCCACGGACGAAAGTTCGTTTTAAGATTGGAGTATAAAAGCAATCATTATACTATCAGTGGAAACAAGGTAATATTCATGAAATAATTAAGATATAGATGAAGATAGCAATTGGATTACATTATAGTTTATAGAAACATCATACTATATATATGGGTTTGATTAAGTTTATACTGTTTCCTAATAACGAGCATCAATTTTGAGTTTGAGCTGAGCACATTTATTTAAAAATTTGGCGTTTGTCCATGAAGTTAGCTAAGTTTTTGCAACCTGACATTTTTTGTAAGCTAAGATTGGATTGAATTAAAGTGTAGCGTCTCTTTCAGCAGTGAAGGTATATGAGGCGCAGATCTACAGCTAATCGTGGAATCCAACCACATGAGTTCCCACTGGGAAGTGAACCAAGGTTTTCTGGGTCAAAGACACATGCGCTAACAATATAGCCAGGAGAGAGCTTTGGTAAGCGACGAATACATGTTTATTGAACACTGAACATGCATCTTTCCAAGTGTTCTTCGTTGTTGTTTATTTACAATAGAATATAATGAAATAAATATATGTTTTTAGCACAAAAAAATGAACCCACCACATGCCAATTTTGGATCAAAATATATACATCTAATCGTGTTCTAATCGAAGCATTGCTTCGCTTTTCACCCGTCAAGATGGTGGTGAAATATTCACAACCAGCACATGTCAAACAGAAACAGCCATAAAGCGATTATTCCGTTGACTGAGGGGAAACCTCTCAGTACAGAACCCATCAGGTGGGTTTCAAGAAGAGCTGAGCACCTCCATAATAGATGGTTTATGCGGGAGTGAAGTGTCGCCCCAGCCGGATTAACACTCTAATATTTCTTTATTGCGTCGCATGCACCATCTGAGAGGGAGCCACAATAAATATAAATGAACCCTTCGCCCATTAGATCCAGCAATAAAAAGGGGAGTAAGAAAGGAACCTCCCTAAAATTCTAAAAATCATCAAGTGCCTGCAAAGAAGAGGAAGATCGTTGTGAAGAAAAAGACCGTGAAAGTATCATGAAACAGGTATAGAAGATAGAAAATGACAGTCAGTTAGTCACCTGTGATATCGAGGAAAGGAAGCGAAAGGGCTCATTTTTCTATGAATTGTTGCTTCTGTTTACTTATTTTAAAGAACATTATCTTGTTCTGAATATTTTTGTATTTTCTAAAATTATTGTATTGGAAGTAATATGGAAAGGCAAGTTTGTATATAATTTGTATTAAAAATCACATACAAGTGTCTCAGGTGACATTTCTATCAGGATGCAAATGGCACACCCCTCCTTAGTTTCTTGCCCACAAATTTTGCCAATGACCCGGTAGCATAAATGACATCAAAACTTTTATTGATATAAAGTGTATGTTACAATGCTTCCAGTGCAACAGGAAATGGAAACCTGTACTTCGTGATCTTAGTTCATTTTAAGGAGTTTGATATACGAAAATGCATTTATAAATTTACTCTGCCTGTTCGTCTATCTGGAAGCCAAAATTTCTCGAGAACTACTTGACGGATTACCATAAGTTTTGGCCAGGTGGAGAAGGTCAAAATTTAGGAATCGAGTTTATTCATAGAGTTGACATTCAAACCAAAAATGGTACAAATAAGGCATTTCCGGTTTAAATTTTGATCAGTATAGTGCAGTGATTGCCAAACCGTCGATCGCGAGCTACTAGTAGCTCGCAGCGACATTTTTGGTACATCGCGTTAACGCTCCGGTTGGCTAACTTTGCTTCTTCCACTGAGCTGACGCTAACGAGAACAATTGCTTGTTTCTTCCGTGCAACTGTCATTGTCAGCCTCATCTCACAGTTGATTATATATGCGTAGGGGTGTGTACGTTCTGTTTCTTCTTGCATATTAGGCATTTGCTAACTTCGATTGTTTGATTTCATATTTAGAAATGTAAGTTTATAGGTAATAAACAATTGGAAGATTTCTTTTAAATTAGTAGTTCTTTTCGCTGGTACGAGTAGAATTTAGAAATTTGAAGGAGGCTCGTAGCTCACAGTAGGAATTGGAAAAGATACGTAACACCGAAGCTTCATAAGTTTGGCGACCACTTCTATAGAGCAAAAGCGATAGTATATATCGAGAAGAAGAAACCTGCAATCGATTAAGAGTCCCAAAATATATATTTAATCGCCATCCTTAACTCTCTAGTAAAACAGGAAGTGACTGAAATCCACTTCAACATCCGGCTTCAATATTAATGTCCATAGTGCAAAAACTGTAAGAGATAGAGAGAACCGTTTTTTCTTGTGGGAGGGGTCGATTTACCGTTTTAAGAATAGCTACCGCCTTCTCCCTTAACTCTCTACTCAAACTGGATTTGGCAGACATCAGCCACTTTCTGTTTTAACGTTGATCGTTACAGAGTGAAAACGTAACCATATAGCGAGAAGTCATTTTCTGCAATCAATTAAACGTCCCAAGAACATATTCCATCTTCACTCTAATCTCTCTACTAAATTCGAAGGTGGCAGAAATGTGCTAGCATTTCCGGTTTCACAATATTAATTGAGAAAATATCACGCCATACAAATCAAACTCCTTCACGTACTGTACACGTTTACTGCTATTTGGTAACTTTTTAGATAAGCAAGATACCGATTGTCAGTCATCACGTTGCTTTCAGTGTGAGTGATCGTAGATCCAAAATTCATTGAAGTACAAACACCTCGAATAAAGACCCGAGTTCGGACACTACTTTAATTTTAGGTCTTGGTTTTCATAGCCTCGGTGTACATACTGTAAATACAAATAGCACTCCACGATGAGTAAACATATTTAATGAGACATTACTTTTAGTTTGTTTCTTCAACCGAAGTACAGTATAAAGGACGGCGCCTTCTACATATGGTGGCTCGTGCCATAAATAACTCATCGTCCGCGGGAACTCGTGAAAAACTCTTCTGATAATTAAATGGCCAATCGGAAACCTCATTTCAAACAATTGACAGCCACTTGTCAAATCCACATGGAGTCTTAGTTGTCACAGTACCAAACGCTGTCACTTCAGTTAGTGATTAGCAAAATATGGAGGCCTGGGAGGCCATAGTATTGGGAATGAAAAAAAAAAAACAGACACAGTGGGTACTAACACATAGCAAACCCACAAATGTGGTCAAAAGAGGGATGGGGGAGGGAATACTGATGTAAAATTCAGCATGGGAAGTTCAAAGACCAGTAAGTACGCCAGAAATTTTTACTTCGGGGGTGTTCAAAATAAAAGGGGGGATTCTCTCAGTATAGTGATATACATTTTTAAACAAACTCAAAGAAAACAGTATATTTTGCTAAGCAACTATTAGCAAGATTAACTGGTTCCATGTTCCCCGCTCCCTCGCACCTTTCATTTATAGAGCTCAATCTGCTACAAAAAAAAAAAAAAAAAAAAAACGCACACACTTTGTAGTAGATTAATTTCTGAACATTGGATCATTAAAATAAAATTTCATATTAACACGAATAAGAAACTAAGTTCAAAATTTGAAGATGTAGTTGTGATAACTAAATCTTTCATTTAGCGATGAAGATTTCATAGTAAATCACACTTCGTACTATTTTTCTTTTCAGTTTTTGGATTATATCTAGAGAGATATTTTTGGATTCAAATCCACGAGCAAAGCATACATTCAAGGCACTATCAGGGCATTTGATTAGGATAGCTCCGGGATACCTCATTCAGGACTCAGAATGCTTGGGCCAAGCAAGGTTCGAGTCTGCGTCGAACGCCCTCTTCCTTTTCTAGCGTTTATCCGATTGTAGTCACTGCACTATGGCATTCACTTAGAGCTTGAAGTATTAAGCAGAATATGTATGAAGAGAGAAAAATATTTCCGTAGGCCATAGTGTGATACTCAAGGGTCACTACTGATCTAAAATGAACTCATCATTGCAGGAAATAATTTAAAATAATTTAAATAAAACAGTGTCGTCAAACATATTCCTGAATGTTACCTCGAATATAGCCTTTATGGTAGAATCAAAAATTCAAATTAAAGGAAAATTAAACAGGAATTAATCCAAATATTTAGAAATTTAAAAACGTCTTCAAATTCTATTCACGCTTTCTTTTCAAGTACACAGAGGCACCTTAACATTTGAGTTGCCGCCATTGCCTTGGAAATCGAAAACAAATAAAATCGTAGATTAAAAACAAATAATAAATTAATATTTATTACCTTATACCGTGTTATCATTGGTAATTATTATTTTACAAATATGTTGTAAAATAAAAAAAAACATCAAGTTGTTTAGGTGCCGCAATTTCTTTGACTTGTGAGGGAAAAAGAAAAACTAATAAAAACCTATATAATATGTATTTGATAAGACGTGTGGCAACGTTTCCCCCTGTAATAGTTATCAGAGAAACATTATTTGATATTGCTTTGTGTAAATATGATTAGCCATACACGGTAAGCCAGAACATTATAGCCACCTACTTAATTAAGTTAATAGTTTGTATGTCCACTTTTGACACTGATAACAGTGGCGACGTATCTTGACATGGAAGCAATGAGGTCTTGGTAGTTTGCTGGATGGAGTTGACACCACATCTGTGCACATATGCCACCTAATTCCCGTAAATTTCGGGAAGGGGGGCGTTGCGCTCTGAAGTCACGTTCAATCATATCCGAGGTATGTTCGATTGGGTTCAGATCCGGCGAGTTAGTGTGCCAGCACATCAATTGGATCTCGCCATTGTGTTTCTCGAACCACTCAATCACTCTCCTGGCCTTGTGATATGGTGCATTATCTTGTTGACGAGTCAATTTTTCTATAGCGGTAGGTCGTTATCACACTTCTTACGAAATATTATAAAGTTTATAGATTTTTCCCTTTCTGTGGCATCTGAAAACTTGAGGTATGCATTTAGTTGTTTCTCTACATTAAATTTGAACTATTTGAAAGAGAAGAAAAGATTATTACTGAGGATAACACGGTGTAAGGTAATAAGTATAGTATTTAACTTTTAAAAAATCTTCGATTTTTCATTTTTTTAAAAAAAAATTAAGCCAATGGCTGCAACTTTAAAAATTGACGCGTCGATTTGACATTTCTTATATGTCATAGTCTTATATGTCATGTCATAGTAAATGGGCACTAAGGATAACATGATTTCGAAGAAAAAAGTTTTATCGATAGACCCTATTGTACAGCCTGAATAGAATGTAGCAACTAAACATAATTATTATAAGTTGTGTGCATATTATTCTGAGGAGGGTGGCGTTAGTAAAGAAATGATTGGGAATTAAAATACTATATAATACTGTAATTCCAAATACTTTTGGGGAAAGTGCTTTTAGGGTGTGAAATAATGATAAAGAAGTGGGGGAGAAAGAAGACCAATATACTACTACTACTACTACTACTACCACCACCACCACCACTACTACTACTACTACTACTACTACTACTACTACTACTACTACTACTACTACTACTACTACTACTACTACTACTACTACTACTACTACTAATAATAATAATAATAATAATAATAATAATAATAATAATAATAATAGGTCTAATAATATCAGCTCTTCGCAGTGGTGGGTTCAATATAGGGAGTTTACACATTTGAGCATTTATTATTATTATTATTAAACTAAGTAATACAGTGAAACCTCTCAAAACGGACATCGGTGGAACACGATTATTTGTCCGTAAATGAGAAGTGTCCCTAAAAGGAAGGGTTCTCAATCAAAACACCACACCACACATATTTATGGCATGGAAGAATAAAACAGTTTATCCTCTTATGAAGGTGTCCACTATAGAGAGATGTCCGTTAACCCTTTGACTACCAATTTTTTTTTTAATGTGAACATTCTTTTATATGTACGATTCTTTTAATGTGGGAAAATTCTGACATCTGTACACAGGTTTGGAAACTAAAAACAGTCTCCTGGTCACATCTAACCAGATGGGAAAACAACATGTATTTTTTTTAGAATTTTCTAAATGCAAATTCCCAACGATGTTTGAATTATTCGCATTGGACACATATATTCCGTTGGTAGTCAAAGTGTTAAGAGAGGTTTCACTGTATTAGGAATAAACCACCACTATTTTACCCAGTAATCACATATGAATTGATTACATACGAATTATTGTAATTACAGTGGACTCTTTTTAATTCGAAGTCCAAGGGGACACGAAAAAACTTCGAATTATCCAAAATTCGAATTATCCAACAACATTCATTTTCACATATATAACAACAAACAAACCAAAGTACTGTGCATCAAAAACATATTCATATGGTGTAGACTTTACCTTTAAAGCAGCTTTTATTTGCTTGATTGAATACCACAAACTAATAAACATTGACTTCACATAATTCAAACTACGTGTACAATGGAAAATATCTTTACGTACAACACTACAACATACACTGAATAGACCAAACAATTAAACACCAGTAACAATTTGAATATTCTGTTCTCACTTTTAATAGGTCGTAAACCTCATTTACTTAAATTTGATTGTTTTTGTACGGCCAATAAATCTTGAATTTCATGTTTTGCGTGGAATATGATATTAATAACATTTGGTTGACTTAATCAATAATTCATCTTAAATTTTCAACCAATTCTGAAACAAGATTAGATTGGCACACGTTCTCTATCTTTACTTCTTCCCCAACTCATCTTCATCTTTATCATTACATAGATTTTCTATTTATCTTTTGTATTACTCTCCCTTATGGCTGCATCTGGATAACTGAAAACACGTTAAAACTGTATTTCTCTGTTTACATATGTCCAATATTAAAAATTTTCAACTGTATTTACTTCGAATTATCCAAAACATAGGTTCAAAAGTTCGATTTATCCACGATTTTTACTGTTGTTTTCAATACAGTTTTCAAGGGGAATGGACTTCTGTTCGAATTATCCAATATTTCGAATTATCCAAGTTCGAATTAACGAGACTCCACTGTATTTTGCAAAATTCTGCCATTATTTCAATTTATTCACCCCAGCAAGTTTTAGTGGGTGATTTTTTCCCAAAATATTAATTGGGGAAAAAAAATCCTTCGTCCCATGCTGAAATCACATTCGTTTAGTAAATAATACTGTACATAGCTGCAATTTCATTATTTTAATATTCTAACCCTGTTGTTAACGTTAATTGTTGTAATATTATTTAATCTCTTAATCTCCGCTCCTGATTCTTCCTGGCTACGCTATTGGCTCTGAATATCTTTCATAAGAAAATTATTCATTGATTTAATGGTTTTTCAGAAATTCAGTTTTTCAATTTACAAATATTTTGTATATCTCTGTTTTGTCTTGTTTAATGTAATTTCAATAATCCACTCAATGAATTTACGTGAATAAAAATATACTTTACAAAAAAATTAAGCTAGCGACAAATGCATTCCTGCATAACACTAGACTCAGTCTAATATATATATATATATATATATATATATATATATATATATATATACAGGGTGGGCCATTTTAATTAATCCACGGAAATATCTGAAATATGATAAAACATAGAAGAAATATTTCAAGTACACGTTATATATTGCTAAGGGGGAAACCCAATTCCGCCAAAAGTACCCCTCCCCGCCTCCCCTAAATGGGGGTAACGGGGGGTAACTTTGAAATGTCAAATGGGAACATGGGTCGAGTAATACCTCGTTCGAAAGTTCTTGGAAAACTAAGTAACGCTATACCAAAAGATGTTCCATATTGTGCACTGGTTTCAAAATGGCCGCCATAATATGGTTCGGAAACTCCAGTACCCGTAGTGTGAAAACCATGGAAGGTAAATGAATGGAACAAAATTGAAATACGTAAATATCATAGGGCATATCGAACGGTGTGGTCCCTGTGATCCCAGTGGCCTCCCTAAAGGGGTCTTGGGGGCTACCTTCAAAATTTCAAATAGTAACATGAGTCGAGTGGTACCTCGTTCGATAAATCTTGCATAATCTAACATATTGCAGGAGAAAACGATTGATGTGAAATGGTAGTGTTCTCAAAAGGCCGCCGAAACATAGTATCCATGTCAGAGAAAAGGTTTAGTACCCGTAGGATGAAAGCGATTGGAGATAAATCAACAAAAGAAAAACTTGAGTAGCTAACTGACGTAAGGCACATTGAGAGGTGTTGTCGGGGTGACTCCAAGGGCCAACTGAAAGGTATCCGGGGCCAACTTGAAAATTTCAAATAGCAGCTTGAAGCGAGTAACATCACGTTACATAGACAAATTAATATCAAACAGCTTCTGTAAGAAAATTTTCGACATGAGACTCCGTTTTCAAAATGATCGCAAAGACATGGTGACTGTGTCTAAGAAAACGTCTAGTGCCCATAGTATGAATACGGTTAGACATAAATGAAAATAACGAAAATTAAATAGGAAAACCACGGAGGCGTTCCAAGGCTCGAGAATAATACAACAGAGATAAAAATATTAGAGTAAAATTGCCATAATGTATAGAGAGAAATCTAAGTCCTGCAAAATAATCTCTCCCTGCGCTCTGTATGTGAGTGGGGTGGAAAGTAAAGTGAAAGTTCAAACGAGAACTACTTTAATTCGTAAATTAAGGCTAACCTTACAAATAGGTATGGTGTGGTTGAAACATTTGTTTGTAAGGATGACGCTGTAGTGACTAAAAAAAGAGAAACTTTTATGCAATGCGTGCTGGTTATTCAGAAAGCATTTCGGGGATATACGTACACACCGTTTCGTCCTTCAAGCTCACAATATGACATGAATGCTAATAGTTAATCAAAATGTAACTGTGGCCATCCGCGTTAACTTAGTGCACCAATTCTCTATGCATGAAGTCTGCCTTCCAAACAGCATTGGGTAGGTCAAGCGTACGCCCGAACCGTTGTCCGGTCGGACATTGAAATTTTGAAGTTAGCCCACAAGACCCCTTCAGGGAGGCCACTGGGATCACAGGGATTACATCGATTCCTATTAAAATTATATGTCCTACGATATTTACGTATTTCAATTTTGTTCCATTCATTTACCTTCCATGGTTTTCATACTACGGGTACTGGAGTTTCCGAACCATATTATGGCGGCCATTTTGAAACTGGTGCACAATATGAAACATCTTTTGGTACAGCGTTACTTAGTTTTCCAAGAGCTTTCGAACAAGGTATTACTCGACCCATGTTCCCATTTGACATTTCAAAGTTACCCGCCGTTATCCCCATTTAGGGGAGGCGGAGAGGGGTACTTTTGGCGGAATTGGTTTTCCCTCTTAGCAATATATAACGCGTACTTCAAAAATTCCTTCTATGTTTTATCATTTTTCAGATATTTCCGTGGATTAATTAAAATGGCCCACCCTGTATATATATATATATATATATATATATATATATATATATATATATATATATATATAATTAATTCTTACTTCGATCGATCTCTTCATTTCTAAAAACGTTTTGACTACACCCTTCTAACTTCCGTCCGTTGATACACCACTTGCAGAGTAGCACTTACCAACTGAATCTGGTATAGGCTTATTACTACCTAGGTATATTGAGGAGGAGGTACGTGAATGACCGCTCAGGACGTTGCCAATTTCAGTCATTTGCATCTTGTCCATCAATCTCTTTTCTCGGAAACGATCGCGGAGCCCAGGAGGGTAGGTATGAGCGGGTCTGTTTTGTCAATTGTTTTGATCGAAACGCCGCCCGAAACAATGATGTCATGTTTCTCGAAGCCGTACATGAGAACAAGGTCGCTTCGTATTTTGAAGTGAAATTAATAAAGAAGAATATTGCCTTCTTTCCTAAACGCTAAACCATTTTTACTTGATGCAATAAATAACCTATATGATACTGATTGATACAATTGGATTTGGGGGAGTATTCCTTTTCCATCCAGGGGTGTGTGTAAATAAATTTGGGAGGTGTAAGGGGGTGTTGGGGGAGTGTAGATTACACCCTGTCAAAGACATTTGCCGAACTGCATTTTTATTGAGTGAATACACTATACTAACACCAAATCCAATTCAGGATATCTTTTCTTGCTTGTAGAAAAAGAAAACTCCAAATCAATTAACATTTATTTCCTCAGTTTTTCCTTTGTTTTATTTATTTTCTAACACAATGTGTTCGTGTTTCAGCACTTTATTGTTTTCCATGTGCAGTACTGAAGTTCCCAAGGACGCAGTCATAGCAATATTTAATTTAAATAAATTCTTCTTTTATGTTTATCTAAAATTGTATTTAAGTATTATAACTTTACCACAACATATTCAGCAAGATTTTGCGGTAAACTGCAAACCAGAAATGCCTGTCACGCCCGAGCACGAACAGTTGGTGGTTTTGGCACGTGCCATCTTAAAGGGAGGGAAAATCTGTAAACTTTCTTATGCAAACTTGAACGAAATAAACATGAATAGTTTACCACATCTCCAGTACACATTCTTGTTAGACAGACATAGCGATTTATTTATTTAATATAGGCATAAGCAGTTTCACTTCAGCGACATTACAAATTATATAGTATTAATATAATAAAAGTAATGGACAGTAACTGTGTATGCATTTAAAAAAAAAATCAAAATCTACTACACTAATTTCAGCTCCACTTTCACTGGTGTTTTCACTGAAATATCTGCATGGTTAGACGTAAACAGCGTGCTATTCAGCCGGTTTGCACCGGTTCACTAGAACAGGTTGTTAAAATATTTCCAGTTCCTAACCACTTGTTATACCCAGACATAACTGAAAATTTTACCCAGTTATACTCAGGAACAGTTTAACTATCTTTAATTTTAGAAATTCTTATAGCTACACGGTTAAACATATAATCTCTCAGAACAACATGTAAGCTTTTATTTCTTAATCCCAAATGCTCTGATATCAAGAATGAGAACTGGGATCACACAAGTGTAGTGGTGAGGGCTATTTATATTTGAAGCGCATACATACCATTCTCAAAAATTGCTGATCCATTGCATGATTAGGTCTTTCTAATACTTTTTGACAATCATCTATTTTGGATAATTCGTTTCCAAGATATTCGCAATGCTACCTAATTTCGTTATACCACCTGTATTAGGATATTATGCAGGTCTCTACTTGAAACTTGTGGTATCCACTAAAAAAAAATGCTTTTGTCTACATGTCTACCTTGTACGATCTGTTTCCTAACAGAGCTATATCTATCCATCTATCTCTATCTCTGCCTCTGTCTCTGTCTCTCTCTCTCTCTCTCTCTCTCTCTCTCTCTCTCTCTCTCTCTCTCTCTCTCTCATATATATATATATATATATATATATATATATATATATATATATATATATATATATATATATATAACCGGTTGTTAAAATATTAGAATAATATCTTAAAATAAAATCTTGGAGTTTTACGTCTTACGGCTATGCCGGCTAAGCTAAAGGAGACGGTGATGATGAGAAATGAGTGAAATGGTAGAATGAAGGAAGTAGAAGGAAACGGGAGAACCCCGAGGAAACCCACGCACATAGTGTTTGTCCACCACAAAGTTCACTTGGCTCGAGCTGGGATCGAACAAAAGATTAATTAAATATCTCTACTATTTTTCTTTTCGTTTCATTCTTTTCATTATTTAAGGAGTTCCAACAAATGCGAAGTACGAAGTACGGACAAGCAATTTTAACAAAGTTTCCATTTTGGGAAAATGCATTTAGATGCGACTTTTCGTGTAGGCTTGTGTTTCAGTGACTTTAGATTCCAAAACTCCAGTAAATTCGAAAGTAAAGTATTTTCTGACTGTGAATTAAAAATCAAAAGTTTGAGGATGCTTTGAACCTTATTACTTACAGGGCGATGAATGAGGCACTTCAGGCAGTTCAAATTCGAAATAACTGAATAATATGGTTAAGAAAACTATACAGAGAGAGAAAATGTTACGTTTTAAGCCACAGGTGCATCTCATGTCCGCTGCATGTTGATCAAGGATGAAAGCCAACATAATAATTAAAATTTTCTTTTAATTTATTATTATTGGATCTCTTGAGTATAACCATTCTCTCTTGATATCATTCTGGTCTTTCTTACAATTTCAGTTTTTCCTTCAGAGTGCCTTTATAGAAGTGTATTAATCTTCAGAGTAGGGTGGTACATCAAATGAGTAATTCCGCTATTCTGCCTCAACTTTATTGGGTCATGTTTGATCTATTGTTTGCTTCTTTTAATATGTATTGCCACCGTTTAAATCTGTCTTTGGAAAGATGAATTCTTCGTTTAAGTAGAATGAATATACTGTATATACGTACATTAACATGAATCGGTACGCAATCCCAATTGCAAACATTACAGTTTCTGAATGGATGCTTTACAAAGAGTAAGATCTTGCAATTGGCAGATATTATTTTTGTGATACTGGAGCACTCGTAAGCCATATTTATTAACACCGTTCAAAGTTTTGATATAATCTTTTTGCGCTAGAAGCATTAAAAAGTAAAGCAAATGGTAATAACTCGGCCATAACGCCGGTGACCTGTTAGCCCCCCCACGTAACAAAATTCAATTGGAATTGAGCCAGATCGTTTGATCGTCGATTGATCGCGTTTGATCGCCAAAAATTATCGTTCGATCGCCACGCGTAGTGACGTAATAAGGTAATTAGGTAGGGGGCTAACAGGTTAACCTTTCAGCCCCCCCATCGAACCAAATTCGATCGGAATTGAATCAGATCGTTTCATTGTCGTTTGATCGCCAAAAATTATCGTTCGATCGCCACGCGTAGTGACGCAATACAAGTAATTAGGTAGGGGGGCTAACAGGTTAACCTGTTAGCCCCCCCTACCTAATTACTTGTATTACGTCACTACGCGTGGCGATCGAACGATAATTTTTGGCGATCAAATGCGATCAAACTACAATGAAACGATCTGACCCAATTCCGATCGAATTTGGTTCGATGGGGGGGCTAACAGGTTAACCTGTTAACCCCCCTACCTAATTACTTTTATTACGTCACTACACGTGGCGATCAAACGATAATTTTTGGCGATCAAACGACGATCAAACGATCTGGCTCAATTCCAATTGAATTTTGTTACGTGGGGGGGCTAACAGGTCACCGGTGCCATAACAATATATTTCAGGGATAAATCCCGCTATTCATCTGGAGGGACTTAGCTAAATCCTATATTTCGATCAGAATAATTGACCGCAGGATTCTACATCATGTCTCCTTATGACAAATCGAAAACTCTTAACTGGTCACTTAAACCTTTTTTCGCTATATACGAAAATTTAAACATGTCTTTGGGCAGGAAAATGAGTGCATGTGAAGTATAGAATTAAGAAATGTAACATTATTGGATGATACTCTGTAGCATATAACAAATATAAAAAATATTAGCGTAAATGAATCTAAGGAGGTATGTAATTCGTGCTTGAAACTTCATTTGTATATCTTCAGAGTTCATTCTGATAGTAAGTATTATTATTATTATTATTATTATTATTATTATTATTATTATTATTATTATTATTATTATTATTATCATTATTATTATTAATATTAGATATAGTCATTTTGACACATTTAAGAAATCAAGCTTAGTATAGCTATTGTGAATTTCCATTTACCGTCTTTTTCGTCTACTTTGAGTCAGATATTTCCTGCTTTGTTTCGAAAGCCCTCAGCTGTAGGGCTTGAAACAGTTACCTCTGATAGAGTTCCAGGAGATAATTTTGTTTTAATGAAGATGTAGGCCCTATCATGAGTTGAACAAAAATCAAATGAGTACGAGCACGCTAGGTTGCACTCCAAAAGTGGTACTTCACTCTTAAATAACGCATAGTTTCGTTTCTAGTATCAATACATTGTAACTAAAATTTATAAATAATAAATAATAGTAACGAAGCATACAGCGTATGTACTGTACAATGTCTTCATAATGTGTATTCATTTGACTTGGAAATAGAGGTAGACACCCACTTTTGATTAAATTATCAACACTAAATAACATTTACTCACTACCGTTAGTAGCAATTTGTATCACAAATTGTGTGAATTTACTTCCTTTTTTATTTTTGTTTATGTTTATGGTACAAATCAGGCGTTCACAGCAGGTAACAACAAACCAACGGCTACTTATTTTACCGCAAGTTGAATACTTAACGGAAGGTCTCATCTGACTGTCAATTTTGTCACGAAACACGTTGTGCTACATACATTGTTTCCGGTGCTTATTTCGGAATAAAACAATGGGTAAAGAACATATGTGCAAAAGAAAGCTCGACCTTGAACGAAAGCCATCATTTTATTGCAATTTATATAGGTTCAGTGGCCTTTTTAATTCTTTCAAAGAGAAAACTAAAAGAAACAAGACTGCTATTGGCAATAATTTCACAATTTAGCCAACTTTTTCACTACTACAGTTGCTTGCATTTAATGGCTCAGTTGTTGGGCACGCTTGTCTCGTTTTTTTTTTTTTTACCATGTACTTCCTCCCCTTTTCCAATTCTAAATCCTCGTGTTGTTGTCACTTGCCGTGTATCCGTCCGTGGCCTTGATCATTTGTTGCTTAGCTGACTGAGGTTAACATCTGCCGAGGAGATACCAAATCTGATATGTTGTGTGGATATTTTGTTGTCAGGTGGAGACTCAAAAACCACTACCACTACCCCCTTCTTAAAGAAACAGCTGCTCCAAGGGCTGAAGCCTCAAAGAAGTCGGCGCACGCGTTCGCTGGTCACCATCTGCCCTTCTGAGACTGATGGCATGGTATGAGGTGATAGAGGAAGGGAAGCAGATGGCATCTTAACGCGTGCCACGACGAAAAGATCGGGTTCTTGGTGATGTCCGTTAAACTAAGACGGTGTGGTAAGTAAGTACAGGTGCACCATACACATCTCCAAATGGAAAAGAGATGACTATGATGTGGCCTTGTTGGGAGTTCTTTTTCACTTCGTTTATATATATATATATATATATATATATATATATATATATATATATATATATATATATATATATATATATATATATATATATATTTCCAGTTCCACTGACCGGTTTCAAAATGTAAACCAAAATCTTCATCGAGGCTGCAAGGGGACGCAAGCTGCAACACTTCAAGAAGTCAGCTGCGTTGTTGATTTTTTCTTCCAACCAAACATTTCGTGCTCTTACTGCACCGTAGTCATTAAATCACCGATGTCTATAAAATGGAATGTATTTAAAAAAGAAGTAATGAAATAAATATGTGCTACAAATGGACTATACATAAGTTTGTTTCAGATATTAAGACCCTATAGAGAAGGGAAAAGTGATTTAACCATTCTAGCAGACACACATAAAACTCTGTCTTTATTTCAATCAAAACTTTCACACACTAAAATTCTTCAGTAAAGTTAATAGAAACTATTAGCTATTAACTTTTATATTGGATCGGCCGTAACACATGGAACACATTGATAATTAAAATAAAAACTGACATTGAAATAATAATAATCAACCTCTTTGTATGTTAATATTCATCATGTCCAGACTTCCTTCCAAAAGAATTGTCCGACGGGATGCAAAACCAAAATGTGAGGGAGGGAATATATTACTGGGACGTGCCCTCCACAAGAGTGCTGTGCGATCTGAATTTATCTTTTAGCTAGAGGGGGTGAGGTAGGACAATTCAGGGAGTGGAGAAAGCCTCTGGAAAGGTATTACATTACACAAGGTTTGTAGTTCGACAAACAGTATTATGGAAACATATTTCGAAGTGACTCGTTAGAACTTTCCTGAAAAACACACACAGCTTCATAAAAACTCTTCATGGTATAATATAATTCATGATATATATATATATATATATATATATATATATATATATATATATATATATATATATATATATATATATATAAGATTTATCAAATATGACGTGGTTGAGTACGGAGTTACCTCATGGAGTACAAATTTGAACATTATGTGAAAGAAGGATGAAAAGAACTAGAAACAAAATGTGCGTATGGAGAAGAATGAAGAAGATTTTCTAAGTACGGCAAAAAAAAAAAAACACATTTAAAATATTGAGGAAAGTTGGGAAGCAAAGAGTAGTATTGCAAATAGTCTAAAATCAAAGAAAGAAAGTGCTTAGCATATTCAGAAGAAATTGTTTCACTACGGATGAGTAGAAGGTATGATGGAATGTAAAATATGAAGGAATCCTCTCCAAATTTTGCAGAATGCAAGAGGGCAATTCTTATATCAGAATCAGAAAGAGTATGTTTCTGGCCGAATGTAATATATGAAATTTCCTAAATTTGCAGTAAGTTGTCTACTAGTCATTTTTTGATTTGATTTTGACGTTACTTTTCACCCTTGATACTATACAAGCTCAAACCTACACTCTGAAATGGAATCCGAGCTATCACTTCAATCACACTTAAGGACTCTTCATGGCAAAATACGTACGGTTCAGATAGTGACTTTAGAAGTCCAAGGAGAGAGTATAGTATAAAGCCGGGTCTAACAAAGGTAGGTAATAATAATCCTTCCTGATACAAAATATGATTCACTCACTTCGTTTCAACCTTGTTAAAGACACACTGTGCAGTATATTAATTCTACAGAGACCATTCAGTTTACAGTGCATAACTAAAATAAAGTTGCGTATTATTGTTTTGAAATTACTTTCCAATGAACTTTTAAAAAGTTCGTTACTGAATTCTCTATGTCTGTGTGTTTGCCTGGCTGTTATTTGCGAATTTTTGAATTTTGAGCCCCCATTCGATAGGACATCAAAAATTATCTGAGAAAGTGATGGAATTTTTTGCGTCATTCTTATGGTTCCGGATATATTGGCCAAAAAATGTCCAATTTAGGAGATTTAAGGAGCCATATCTCGGGAACCATAAGTTATACGGTAGAGATACGATATTGGTGTTGATCAATACCTAAGAGGATGGTGAACATTTTGGTACCAAACAGTGCCTGGTGGCCACTGGTTTGGCCAGTGGCCACCAGTTAATATTGGTACCAAAATGTTTACCATCCTCTTAGATATTGATTAACACCAATATCATTTCTCTATGACCTACCATTCCCGAGATATTGGCAAAAAAAAAAAAAAAGTTCCGATTTCGGGAGATTTAAGAAGTCATATTTGGGGAATCTTAAGTCATAGAGAGATCATATAGGTGTTGGCCAATACCTAAGAGGATGGTGAACATTTTGGTATCAAATAGTAACCGGTGGCCACTGGTTCCCAGATATTGGGCAAAAAGTTCGAATTTCGGGAGATTTAAAGAGCTATTTCTCGGGAACCATCAGTCATAAAGAAATGATATTTTGCGATTTTTTGAGAGAAACAGGAAAAGGTGCGAAAAAAAAAAGATTTACTTTTACATGTAGGAAAAATCACAGTTATCCTTCTCACTCATCTCTCCATTCTTTTTAAGTTTGCTCTGGCAATGCTCTAGGAGCATTCTTGTCTGGTTTATCCTTTTCTTTAATTGTTGATAGTAAATTTCCCGCCAATAAATTGCTTGTGCGTGTTTTTGGAGAATGAGTAAATCCTTTGTTGTGAATAAAACTACGTTATGTAAAGTATTCAATTCATTTAAAGACTGCGGGATCGCGGTGGCTCAGTGGTAGAGCGTTCACCTCTGGTGCTTGGGGTCCCGGGTTCAATCCCAGCCTCCGCCAAGTGAACTTCGTGGTGGACAAACACCGTGTGCGTGGGTTTTCTCGGGGTTCTCCTGTTTCCTCCCACTTTCTTCATTCCACCATTTCATTCATTTCTCATCTTCACCGTCTCCTTTAGCCTAACCGGCATAATCGTGGGACGTAAAACTTAAAGATTTCAATTTCAGAAATATTTTGTGTTCGTAATAAATGTGAACATTTAGCTACCTGTCCCTTTTCTTATTATCAATTCGGAAAGAACACCATAGGGTGTTATTTTCAATGGAAAAGTGTGTCTCCCCCCCCAAAAAAAAATCACATGTGCACTACTTGCGCCTTAAGACCCGACTACAGGCATTCCTTGAATCCCTGGATTTTTCGGAAGAGTATAAATACAGACGATAGTGTTAGAGATAATGTTCTTCGTCAAGAAACGTGTTTGTCTACGTATCACCTTTCTTTTTTAATTTGGTAGAAACCATGACTGTCAGAAGTAAGGAAGTTTCACCCAAAATCTGATTAGCTTAGTCAGTCATACTTCAACCGTAAGTTTGTGGACTGTATTTCTCATACTTGTTAATAAAGGAAGCTTTCGAATATTCAATAATATGCCGATCACTGGAGAAAGTATCACAAATAAACAAAAACAAAAATAATTGGAAATGGTTATTGATTTGACACAATATTGATTTATCACAGTATCATAAATATTCAGGATAGACCACTTGTCTTAAAATGTCCTTCTAACATCTAAATTAAAGTACAGAAAACATTGAAATTTTGTACTATGCAAATATCAAGAGAAGGACATTGTTTGGTGGATTCTGCAACACCACCAGATTAACAATATTGCCAACCCAAAATGAAATTATGTATTTCTTTTCAAATAACATTGCGTAAAATTATAACTAATTTCAAATTTGCATGTTAAACGAAAAGTTACTGTGACAAGCCTATTATTAAGTGTTACAAGAATGCTAAAACATCACACAATTTAAATATGGCATTCATTTGGAATCCTCTACAGCAGTAATAGCGCAAGAGAGACGGACTGTGCAATGCACATCCAAAATACCAATCGTCATATCATTACCATAGTATTCGACGTCCCAAATTTTTGTTGAGGATCAAGATACTAAACCTATCAAAAAGAAAGGGAGTCAGAGTCAGAAATCAGTATTATGCCTACTAAAATATAGGGGGGGATTTATTATCAACTATACATTGCACACGATTGGCACAAATGAATATGGATACATAAATGCTATATTAATTTTGTTCTAAATTGAAAACAATGGATCCAAATGTGCAAAAAATTGAATTATGTAACCTCCTCTTCATAATCATCTACTAAATGGAAATCCATACCGTCGTCGTCCTCTGGTGCATCACCATTTTCTCGGCTTTTTAAACATGTAGAGCCACTACATTTTGTTTAGGAAATTGTCGAATACATTTTGTTTAGGAAATTTGTAAAAACAGGGCTGACAATGCGTACTCATATGCATTTTTCCAACCTCTGGCATTTTAAAAGAACAGTATGGATGAAATAGACCCGTAACTCTTTTAACAGTGCATTTTCGTTGGGTCATAGATTATTTAGATACCTTAATCTGAATTTTTGTCTACATTGTCTCTTAATTCAATTAGACTTTCTAGACCTTCATTCATTCCCACCTACTGTCATCCCCTTACAACAGACGTGCCGTGCTCCTAATGCACGAACGTTCTTCATACAAGCAATTATAGTGTTTCAAGTGTACAGGAATACTATCAGTGTGTTAGTTGACTAAGGAGAATAAATACAGATACCAACTCCATCCTATATGATGTTTCCGAATGCTATTCACTCTAGCTTTGGGACCACGTATAACCTAAATAAAAATAACTGTAACCAAACTAACTAACTCTAACAAGGCAGGGTACCCAGGTGTAACACACCGATTGTGATAAGATTGCACAGACATAAAGAATATTGAAAAAGAAGCGACACGTATTTTTTTATATCGGCCAACAAGCACACTGAAAGGGTCAAATAGGGGCATAAAAATGGGGTCAAAATGATATTATGTGGAATATAGCGAGAAAGAGAAGATATATCGGAAAAGTTTGAATGTACGAAATACTACCCATGACGCAATTCAATGAGGTAGAACGCACCCATGAGAAGAGAGCAAAACATCCGGAAATGGACCAATCACGTGTACAACATTGTCACAATGTGTTACGGAAAAGAGCGAAAAGGGTGACAAGGAGCAGGAAGAAAGAAGAAACGAAAACAGAAAATACGTGTTTTTGCTTTGGGTGCATACATCACCCATATGCGAAAAAAAAAAAACAGATTTATCTCAATGCACGAAGATGGGATAACACGCAGAAAGGATGCAAACGCCGTTCGTATAGGCAGCCAGCGAAACAGTACTGCGCAGTGGGTTGCATATATTGGATAATGGGAACAAAAATTCATAGCACAGTAGAATAGCAGGTGGTCCACATACGTAAGATAAACAGCAACATTAATAGCAGTACCACACATGAGTATCAACATTATATCACTACGAAAATATGCGTAGAACATAACAGTAATAGTAACAATTTTGTTTTTGTATTACTACTGCCTACACACATTTTTGTTTAGAACATCCATCTCATCGTTGTTCTCATTACGCGATATATGCAACCCACCGCGCAGTGCTGTCTCTCTGACTGTCTATATGAACGGCGTTTGCATCCTTCCTGCGTGTTATCCCATCTTCGTACATTGAGATAAATCTGCGTCTCTTTCGCATACGGTCAACATATGCACCCAAAGCAAAAACACGTATTTTCTGTTTTCGTTTCTTCTTTCTTCCTGCTCCTTATCACCCTTTTTGCTCATTTCCGTAACACATTGTGACAATGTTGTACACTTGATTGGTCAATTTTCGGATGTTTTGCTCTCTTCTCGTGGGTGCGTTCTACCTCATTGAATTGCGTCGACTATGGTTAGTATTACGTACATTTAAACTTTTCCGATATCTCTTCTCGTTCTCACTATATTCCACATAATCTCATTTTGACCCCATTTTTATGCCCCTATTTTACCCTTTCAATGTGCTTGTTGGCCGATATAAAAAAATACGTGTCGCTTCTTTTTCGATGTTTTTTATGTCTGTGCGATCTTATCACAATCGGGCTGTTACACCTGGGTACCCTGCCTTGTAAGGCTTATTGAACAGTAAGGTTCAATGTAGCGTTCACGAAAGCTTTCTTTGACAAAAACTGACCCTAGATGCCAACTGTATCCAGTTTCTGGTTTCCATTCCTATTTCTGCGAGATCCATCTTAATATTGTCCTCCCATCTGCGCCTAGGTCTTTCTAATGGACGTTTTCCGATTGGATTTCCAGTTAAAATTTTGAAAGCGTTCGTACTTTTTTCCATTCTGGCTACATGACCTGCCCACCTGAGCCTCCTTGATTTGATGAACCTAACAATATTTGGCGAACGATATAAACTATGTAGTTTCTTGTTATGAAGCTTCCACCATTCCCCATTCCCTTTCCTCCTGGATTCGAATATTCGTCTCAGGATCTTGTTCTCAAATACTTTCAGTCTACGTTCTTCCCTCAGAGTAAGCGACATATCTTTCGCTGCCATACAGCACAACGGGCTTCATTATCCTTTTGTATATTTTAACTTTCAAATTCCTGGACAGAATTCGCGACGGTAAAAAAAATTAAAAACTAAATAATGAGCAAAGCAAACATTTTATTTGATGAAATTTTGTATTTTATTCATTCACTCACTTGAAAAAACGTCTACAGTTTCTGGTAACTGATTATAGGTACTGACAATTCGGTTTAGAAGGGACCTTTGGATAATTTTAACTCTCGTCGCTCGAGTGTAAAGAGATCACTAGACCGTGTTGTTCTAGCGGGTACGCGAAAATTGGTCTGTTCACATGATATGACTTAACAACTGTTCACATGATATGTGGCCATTTACAATTTTTTGCAAAAATATTAGGTCAGAAATTTTGTTTTTCACTAGGGGAGGTTTGAGGTATTTTAAAACATCATTTTTTGGAAGTGTTTGAAGGTGAGGTACTCGGTAGGATACAATGGCTAAAAAGAAATTAATTACGGATTTTTTTTTAATGAATAAGGCAGGCCATAGACCAGATAGGAGAACAGTACTAAATAGTGGGAGCAACATATGACTTATAGAACAAGCTTAAGGAATTAGGATGTTTTATGTCAGTGAAGCGATAAAGAAGCCCCAGTTTTCTCATAGCAGTACAAGATATTGTGCTTATATGATCCGCAAAAGTAAGAATACTGTCAATGATAACTCCAAGATCTCTGAAAGAGGAGACAGGATTTATGTTCTTATGATCAATGTTGTAAATGTGTTTTATAGGTTCCTTTTTTTAGAGAAATCGTAAGAGAAGCACATTTTTCGATGTTTATCCTAAGTTTCCAAGAGTTACATCAGTTGAGCATCATGTTGAAGAGCAAGCGCATCGTATTCGGATTGAACTTGTCAGTAGAGTTTGCAGTCATCAGCGAATAGAAGAATATTGGTAGAGCTGTTTGTGAACAAAGAAGGCAGATTGTCCATGTATAATAGGAATAGAAGTGGACCCAGAATACTGCCTTGAGGAACTCCAGAAGTTACGGGAATAAAATCAGAAAAGTGACCTGAAACTGAAACTCGCTGTGTCCTATTACTGAGATTGATTTCCAGAATACTAAGCAATTTGCCATGTAAATTGATTCTAGAATTGAGTCTGTATATAAGAAGATAGTGTGGAGGGGGATCGAAAGCCTTAGCCAGGTCCAAATACAAAATGTCGAGTGAGAATTTTTTGAGATGCTGTCCACAGCATCGGATAGAAGAACAGATAAATTAGTAACACAAGATTTTCCTGGCAAAAAAGCCACGTTATGAGGAGTTTATAAATGGAGCAACAAATTGAAAGATCCTGTTTTTGATTCTTTTCGCAAGCGAGTGAGGGAGGTGATAATAAAGAAATAGGTTGATAGGAGGAAACATCATTTTTATTCTTACCAGACAGGAGTGATATTAGCTCTCTTCCAACTGGTTGGAAATACACCTTCTGCAAAAGGGTTGGATAAAACATCTTAACTTTCCGTATTCATGTACGAGTTCGGTATCATTTACGGTACCATTTACTAATGATTTAAAACTAAAATAGATATATTGTATGTAAGACATTGTAACTCTATTAAAATCTCAATTCTATATAATAATTATGTTTTCTCTAATTTTTAATTATATTTTGTGAAGCTCATATATTATTTGAAAATTTCACAATCAGCGTTATCGGTTGATTTTTTTTATCTTCCTTCAAATGGGAAGAAAGAGTGACGACATCTGGACACCTTTGACGGTAAGATAAACTGGATGAAATTCCTATTGGTGCCCAGAAACTGTAGATTACAAAAAGTTTATCCTAAACATCTAATAATAGCATGACATTAAGTTTTCATTTCATTCTGAAAATGCAAAAACAAAGCAATGTAAAGTATCTCGTAAGTGTAGAAATAGCACTGCTTTCCTTCATCTTTATTTTTTCTTTCTTTTGCTTTCTTTTTTCCTTTATTTTTCTTTCTTTTTTGCTTATTTCTTCTCTTCACCGAGGTTATATTATGGGAGTAGTTTAGCTCAATCTGGAATTCTAACATTATAACTTCCATTAGGAACCAAACTCAGTGTTAAATTTAGAAACTCTGACCATTCGTCACACAGAACAAAGGAAAGTTAAACAAGTATTGCATGTGATGAAAACGTTTATACAAGCACTGTAGATACTAAAGATTACATTGTGGCCCCGCGTAGCGTAGTCGCTAACGCTCTCGCCTTCGGTGCGAGCGGTCCCGGGTTCGATTCCCGGTGGGGGCACTCGGTCGAAAAAGTGTAAAACGCTTTTTCAGGCCAGCCACCCTGAATGAGGTTTTCCTGGGTTTTCCTCATTCACACCAGGCAAATGCCGGGGTGGTACCTAACTTCTAGGTCCCAGGCCGCTTCCTTCCTTCCCCAATCCTTTCTTCCTTCCCTTTCCCCGGACTGTGTGCTCGCCGAGGGACGTCATCCCTCAAAACGTGAAGGGCTAAATGGCCTTAGATGCCGAAAGCCCAGAAATCTAAATCCTAACCTAACCTAAAGATTACATTAAAATTACTAGTATTGTGATCTTTGACACTTAACATGTCTTGTAATTTTAGACATGTACTTCGTAAGATGCTCTTTAAAGATGCTTACGTAAATATATCTTGTCTTTCATGGCCAACAATGCAGTAGTTAGTTCAAGTAATTTCTGGTTGTCGACACTCATTTTCTACCTATTCAAGTTGTTTCTTTTTTGAACATCTGCAATTTCCACGAACTAGCCTACCAGAAAATATTTTGTAATTCAACTTCCTTGTGATTCCACCTACGCAGCAGGTTAAATTAAAATGTGAAGAAACAACGTAAACAAAAATAATTTCAAAATGTTTATTACGAGCTTTCCATTCGTCACACAGAACAGAGCTTTTTATTTCAAATCAAGGTTGAGTTACAGATGTTCAAGAAACTCCCTACTTTAATATGTAGCTTCCTTACAAAGTGAAGCCGTCTCAAGTTATGTCTTTTCCATACTAGTCTAGTGGCTAAAAGGCGCCTTTAGTATACATGATTCTGGGTTCGATTCTGGAAGATTCTTGAAAGTTGAACGCATTGCGGTAGATCACCTTCAATTGTAGGTCTACATTTAATATAATTTCAGGGCTTAAAAATGGTGCTAAACTTCAACTTACCAAAAAAAAGAAAAAGAAAAGAAAAAAAGAAAGAAAAAGAAAAAGAAAGAAAGAAAGAAAAACCCGAATTCAGGACGTATTGGGTCCTAATATGATATTTCGCTAAGTTTCATTTACGAAAACTATTATGTAAAAATCAATTCAAACAAAAGCATGACAAGATATAGTGTTGTAAACTTTATAAATTGAAATTCAACATCATAGATTTCAAATTGTTTTTGATCTATTGCGACAGAGCAAAGGCATTTTCCAAATTGAATTGAAACTCCTATTGAAAACAGAAAAAATCCAAATACACAAAAGAAGTCTTGACTGACTGATAAACGCCCAGGCCAAACTGCTTAACCTAGATACTTGAAACTTGGAGAGTGCATAGGATCCGTGATGTAAGGTCCTGCTAATAGAGGATTTTTGGAAACTCGACAGGAAAGGAAGGGAGAAAGGGGTGGCAATAATTATCTTAAAATGTTTATGTCTCGGAATCTCTGCAGGTTATAGGAAAGAAATTTAATATATATACTTTGCAGTAATTAGACTCCTATTTCAGCGTTTTTTTTTAAATATTCGACCTAGAAGGAAAGAAAAGGGGTGAGAAAGAAAAAGGAGTGGGAATTTCAGTTATTATATCAAGTTGTCCATATCTTAGAATCTCTTAAGGTTAGAGACACGGATTTTAGCATTTGGACTTCTCATTTAAAATAGAACAGAACAGAAGAAAAAGGTTGGATGAGGAAAACAGGGGGTTACAATTGTTATAATTAGATAGCCATGCCTCAAAATTCGTTAAGATTAGAGTCATGAAATTTGGTATTTAGATTTTTCGTTTAAAATAAATAATTAGACATATTTCACCGTTTGTTTCCCCATATGAGGGAAGATAAATGGCAGGTAGGAAGCAAGATTGGGGGTTGAAATTTGTAAGAAAAGATGCCCATATCTTTAAAAAAATCTTAAGATTAGAAACATGAAAATTGACATTTAGGCTTTTAATGTAAAATAAGATGTTTTTTAATGTTTTTTGATGCGTCCCTTAGAAGGGAAGAAAAGAATGGGAAGAGAAAAAGAGTAGATTTGCAGTGGTTAATAACATCCTCATATCTCTAAATTCGTTAAGAGTAGAGACATGTTAAATAAAAGCATGTTTGAGTGTTTGTTGATGTTTTCCTTGGAAGGAAGGAAAAGGGCGAGGAAAAAAAAAAAGATGGTGTTTGCAATTGCTCAAATAACATGGCAATATCTCGAAATCCCTTAAGATTAGAGGTGTGTTAGCCATATGAGAGGTGTGGGACCGTAGGCTGAGCAAACGCGGAAGTGTGGGGGGCGAATTCCCCATCTAGCCGCCGAAAACTAGTTTCAATATAGTCCACCTATGGAATAAATAGTTCCGAGTGAGTGAATGACTGACAAATGCCTATACCAAACAGTCTAAGTTAGAAACTTGAAATTTGGACAGGACATAGGATTTAGAACGCACAATAACGCTAAGGAAGGCTTTCTTGTTTGGAAATTCGACGATGGAGGGGAAAAATGGGTAGTAATTATTATATTTTAATGTTCATATCTCGGAATCTCTGAAGATTAGAGACATATTTTAGTAGACATACATGGACTTACCAATGAAAATAAATAGACACATATTTATGTGTTTTTTGATATTTGTTCCAAAAGGAAAGGAAAGGGAGATAAGAAGAGAAACGGGGACGGGACTACAGTTATTATAATAAGATACTCAATTCTTGGAATCTCTTAAGGTTAGAGATATGAAATTCTGTATTTGTACTTCTCAATTAATAAAATATTTTAGTGATTTTTTTTCTATTTTTCCTACAAGGGAAGGAAAAAGGGAGAAAAAAGCAGTTGACAATGCTCAGAGAGCATTGCCAGTAACCTCTACAGGCTTTTATATCAATTGTTCTATGTACTTTATTATTATGATACTATTAAACAATTCTTGTAATATATATCCATTTATAATTTCCTTGAGGACTAAATTTTACGAAGACACATGCTCAAAACTGAAAAAAAATCGCAAAATATCATATATCTATGATTTACAGTTCCTGAGATATGGTTCCTTAATCCTTAGACGTGATTAAAAGATAAAATTATAAACAAACAAAAAAAACTTTGTTTAATGTATTTTGTTTTGTACATTACTTATATCCTTTTATGAGTCTACATCTTTGGTTTCAGTTTTCTTCATTTTTTGTTGGAGCCACTTTGCACAATACTGGTGGACATCTTCACTTTTACTCCAAGTATGCTACAGGTGATTTGCTATTCTCTTTTCTGATAAATTGATAGTTATTTGAAGCAAAAGTTTATTGTCAATATGAGAAAACAGTTTTAAAAGTTTAAGCACAGGATAGAATTATACATGAATAATGTCACAGATTCATAATTATTTCTTTTAATTATTATTCACAGTTTTCACTAATGTTTTACAACAATTAACTACTGACTTCAACTACTGACTACTGACTTTTTACGACAATTAACTACAACAATGTTTCAATTTGAAAAACAATCAGAACTTTTATACAAGTTTAGTGTGTTAAAGTTTTTTTTTTTGTTTGTTTTCTTGTAGTAATCTCACTTTACACTTACCATCACTAAGATTTAAATGCCTTCCCAAGCCATCCATCGGCTTTAGCCATCCAAGGGACGCCACACCAGAGTTTGGGAGCTCGTATTTTGTTTCTGTTCTTTCAGATCATTTGGAGAAAATAAAATTGCTTTAGAATTTAGTTTCTCACCTCGGACAAAGAGAGAGGCAAAGTTTTATAGTGTTTTTCATTACAAAATGCATGCAATAATTTATTGCCCTTTTCCACTCAGCCAATTGTTTTAGTCTTATTTACTATTTTAATTAAACAAGTAACATCAACGCGGTCTGGTGACAGTGACGAAATGGTGCGTCTGCTTACATCTATCTACTACCCTTTTGTTTGAAATTAAAATTTTATACAATTTTAAACAACTAAACAGTGAAATGAGAATATCACAAGAATCTTACATGATTTTACTTGCATTACAAATATTAACATATGAATGACATTTTAGATATTAGATAGAAATACCTGTATTTCCGGAATCTGCTGTGGTTGTCTGCTAATGATGAGAGGCAACAACTAAATCTTCCTCTCGGTATTGTTTAGCAGAAAAATTATATATATATATATATATATATATATATATATATATATATATATATATATATATATATATATAAAACAGCATTTGAAGTTCAATTTTAAAATGATTTTGGGAAAGTTATTTAAAATCTACTGGGGTTATCGATACTTCCAAAAGTGATTATTGTGCTAATATTTCATTATTGCATATTTAACCAAGCCAGAAAGCGTCACTTCGAAAAGGCTAACGGATTAAGTAGGTCAAATGGGTTCCGTGAAAGCTCAAAACTTCATGGGTGAGATAGAAGCAGATCAACATACTATCCCAGTGAGATCAACATACTATCTTTTGTAGAAATTTTTCTTTAAGTTATAAACATTTTGGCATTTGACCTGCTTTCCTTTGAATGCTCCTCATGGAATTTATCCTTACAAATGGTTTACGGATGTGATATCATGATTTCACTGAATGAATCTACTTGATGAAATAAGGTTAAAATATGTTAAGGTATAAAACATGTTTCGTTCGGTGTTTGAATTCAACTTATTTACACTTCACTGATAGGCACATTCAGAAATACATTTATTGACAGTGAAACGCAGTCTAATTGAAGACCCGAATCCGAAAATTTCCCAAGTGCACCAGTATTTTTTTCAGGAGGAACAAAAGACGTTACAATACTGAATGTTTTTCTTTGGATCTCTTTGTGTGTGTGTGGTTTGTCCTATTATGTTCCTTATTGTCCCTCCTTAAAGTTTCTGCTGCGTGAAACAGTCATATCGATGTGCAAAATATTGGGATATTTTGGGATATATTGGGAGATTTGGAATATTGTCCCCCTCAGTCCTCAATTTGAAATATTTTTGTATTCTTAAGTACCGTCATACATTCAAAGTATGGATAATTGGTTGCATTTTAGTGCCTATGGAAATCATTGAGCAACAGATATATACATATTTTATTGTATTTACTCAATAATTATGCATTGCTAGAGTTCTGCATCACTTCATTCATGTCAAAATCAAGGTATTTTAACGTACCAAGTTTTTAATTTGAAAATTCTTCTGAATTTAATGTAAAAGAACTACTAAATATTTAACAATTTAAGCTTTAAATATTCCTCTGAGCAGGAAATTTTGCTCAGCATAGTGTGGTATTTCTGAATAGAGTGTAGAAGTTAAACCGATCCTTACTTTTATAAAAGCTATCACGTACTTTCCGTAGCTACTCTTCCTCTTTTGAAACAGGTTGTCCGTAAATGAGAAAGAGGTTCTTTTTAAAATAAGATAGTAAGTTTCAACACGATACTTGGAGCTGATGGAGAGAAAGGATGTTGATTCCGATTCATTCAAGAAAGTGTTAATCCTATTGTAATGGAGCAAGAAGAATAAATTTTCTTCAAAAAAGAAAAAAAAAAATATAAATTCTCAGTAAGGTTAGTTTCTGCAAAAGCATTCACAGACTTTGTTATCAACACGTCAAGAAAAGTAGGGAAGCGTATCCTTTCGAGAATTCTTCATTCTTCATCCTGTCATTAAATTAAAAGGTGACACGTCTATATCCATTATCAGTTCCTAAGCTATATATTTTATTCAGTCTATCTTTACATTGTAGTCCTACTTACTCCTGCACAATTTACCACCTCTTCTCTCCTCAAATTACCAGCTCTCAGAGGTACTTTTTCTACTTCGTTTATTCCAACTTGCCATCAATTCTAAAGATATGAGTAGATAGAATATATATATATATATATATATATATATATATATATATATATATATATATATATATATATATATATATATATATATATATAATTGTACTTACAATGCTTTCTTTCGCGAAGAAAATCTCCTGACCTAAGATGACACAGCTCACATTGTCCTTTTGTTCTTCACAGTAATGCCATTAGATGCTCCCAACTAAGTAACAACAGAAATAGCTAAAATAAAAATTAATGTTATTTTGTAAGAATACAATCACAGTAGAAAAATATAAAAACAGAGAACAAAAATCATAAATTTTTCGTTCAGAAAAGGAATAATACTAAATCTCTTGTTGTAATGAATCTCTGAAGTAGGACTGAATAAAGAAACAATTTAAACTTGCAAATTTCCCGATATTGTCGTAAGTGCGTTTTCAGTTAATGAACTATTTGATGTTACAGTGACTTTTTTTTTTAAAGTTTAGTTAATATTTTAAGCACATTAGATAGTTTCTAAACACTTGTGAGTTACAAACAATGTCAAACACCTGTTTTGCAATTAACTACTTTTGTGTAAAAATAATAAAGAAGTCTGTTTCCAACAAGAAATATTGGGAGGAGGGTAGATAAATGGACCCTCGGATTTTCGGTTCAAAATTGATCACAATGTGATTCTTAGGTCCCATTACCAAACAGTGTTTCATGAAAATTTTAGACCGCGGAAACTTCAAAAAGTGCCCAAAATTACGATAGAATTTATCATATAGATCCTACGGGCAGGGTAGATAAACGACCCCTCCGATTTTCGGTTCAAAATTGATTACAACGTGTTCCTTACGTCCCAAATAGTGTTTTCTGAAAATTTCAGATCGCGGAAACTTCAAAAAGGTTCCAAAAATTATGATAAAATTTACCATGTATGGGCAGGGTAGCTTTCACGTTTTTTTATTTTTATTTTGTTTTATATTTTAAATGATTTTTTAAAAAGAAAACTATAAATATGAGATCTGAAAAACAGTGTGTGATCAAATTGCAATCGAACGATTTCCGACACTTTTACCTATCCCATTCTTAGGTGGTAAATTCTATCGTATTCTTGAGCAAACTTTGTAAAAACAGGATTTGAACCGAAAATCTATGGGCTATTTTATCTACCCTGCTTATAGATGGTACATTCTACCGTGATTTTGAGCAACTTTTTTAGCTTTCTGCGGTCTGAAATGTTCAGAAAACATTATCTGAAACTTCGAGAACACAATGTGATCAAATTTGAATCCAAAATTCACGGACTCCTTTATCTACCCTGTCTATAGGTGGTAATAGAGTGTACATTCTATAATAATTTTGGGCATGTTTTTGAAGTTTCCGCGGTCTGAAATTTTCTGGTAACATTATTTGGGACCTAAAGATCACATTGTGATTAAATTTGATCCGAAAATCAAGGGGCCCGTTTATCTACCTGCCCATATATGGTAAATCCTATCGTAATTTTAGGCACTTTTTGAAGTTTCCGCGATCTAAAATTTTCAGAAAACACTATTTGGGACGTAATGAACACGTTGTGATCAATTTTGAACCGAAAACCCGAGGACCCGTTTATCTACCCTCCTACCGAAATATTTATTTTAAACAATATAGCCTAGTTATGACAGATTTTGCCACCCCTGGGAAACTTGCTGCCCCGTCTAGATGCACGTGTTGCACATACAGTAGACCCTATAGTAGAGCTGGACTCGCGTTTACTACACATTACATACTCTTCGGGTTAATATGACATATTATTGAATTTTAAGAAGAGGGCCTAGTATAAAAAAAAATCATTTGGTAAGAAAATATTATGAAATATTATTTTTTTTTTAAATTTACAACGCAATAAATGTAAATTCCCATGAAGCAACAAAAATAGAGGAAATTTTGATTTAGGCCTGAATATATTGAAAACTTTAAAATGTTTTTACTGTATTTTACATTTGAATATATGTTACTTTCAATTATCTAAATGGAGAATGAAATGGCTTTTTTCCAAATAATAGGATTTTTTCTATGCAGCTATTAATATGCGGCTTTTCACATTAAGATCTGCATGCCAGTGTAGTGCTTCGATGTAACTAGTCCTCACAAGAGTTCTACACAAGATTGATAATTAGCAAACGAGAAAATAACGTGCGACACATATAAAACTTTTGTATACGTTCCACGTAAAAATAAATAAATAAATAAATAAATAATAATGATAATAATAATAATAATAATAATAATAATAATAATAATAATAATAATAATAATAATAATAATAATAATAAAAGTCTTTATTTATAGCGCGGATAGTAATAAGCTGCATGAGAAACATATATATATTGCAAATTAAACACACCAAGTTTGTCTTGTCGTTAGATGATTGGCAATATTTGATAGCAGTACCGGTTTTGTGATTACCACTGTAACTTCTGATTCACCACTTATTTGTGCTCTGTCACAATCCCTCGAGAGACTTTCTTTCTCGACATACATTGTTTACACTGAGAGACTATATAACAAGAAACGGACATGAACGTGTCATCCGAAGCTTTAACAACAAAGCTCTGTTTTCTTTTTAACCACAAACGGAAACCTGATAGCAGAAAATTTGTGGACGTGTTGCTATTTTTCACTGCTAGCTTCTCATTTTAGATCATGTATATTTAGAACGAAGGGGGTGCACGTACACCTTTGCACCCCTATAAATCCGGCCCTGTTCATACACAAAAAATTACGTGCCATGGTCAACGGGGTAAGTCCCTGGGGTCCATTAACCCTGTTAGTATAAAGAAAATCATAGACTCACAGTTAAATAGCTATTGCATTAACACTGTTCATTGAAAAGTCATGGTTTATAGTTCATTCTCTTCAGCAGTAAACAAGCTCTCCAGGAGTGTTATGTATTGGTGCTCATAATGTACCTGAACAGGGAAAATCGGAAGAATGTCGGGAAGATTCCCCACAGAAATTCCTCCCATCAAATTTGGCACCTCTCTGGAGTGGCCCCGGGTAAAAACGCAAATCCAGATGTATCTCGAAAACATACTATAGGGGATAGGAAATGGGTGTACCAAGTTTCCTCTTTATAGACTTAATAGGTATGAGGGGAAATATTATATACGGACACGCTCTATGCATAGCAAACCGAACCTATGACCTGACCTATAAAGATAACATAATATTTAAAAAAAATATATGGACGCAGTACTATTTATCCTGATATCAAGATTTATACCACATTCTCTGTAGAATGAAGCAAGCGTTTCAATAGTTATCACGCATATTGTTCCGTGACATGTGGAGAGGGAAATTGGGGAAAAGTCGGAAAAATGGCTTCCAAAACTACCCTATTGTGAAGTTGTGCGCTCTCTTAACCGACATCGGAGCCGATATGATTCAGTGTGTGAATTAAAGGACATTTTGCAGGGAAGGTAAAGTGCACATCTGAGAAAAGTAACATGGGGAAGTCCAAAACTTAAGGGAAACATTCAATTCTTTAGAGATAGACTTTGGTATACATTTCCACTCATTCCTATGCGTCTATCAAAACGAAACTTGGTACATCCATTTCCTATCCCCTATAGTATTTTTCGTGATACATTGGACTGTGTGCTTTTACCCGGGGCCACTCCAGACGGGGCCAAAATTGATGGGATGGATTTTTGGAGGGAATTTTCTCGACATTCTCCCAATTTTCCCTGTGCAGGTACGTTATGGGAGACAATACATAGCAGTCCTGGAAAGTTCGTTTCAAGCTGAAGAGAATGAACTATAAATCATGACTTTCCAATGAACAGTGTTGATGCAATAGCTATTTCACAGCAAGTCTGCGATTTTGTTTATATTAACAGCGTTAATTCCCCATGCCATGGTAGAAAACACACCTACTAGAAAAATAGTTCAATATAAATAAGAAAAATCTACACTATCGATAACTTTCCAGTTTTCACCATACATTCGTTTTCTTCAGTGTTTGTCATTTTTATGATTTCCACCTGGATAAGCATAAAAAATAGATTCAGATGAAGACTTGATATCTGATATTGTTATGACTGCATATCTTCTTAGAACTGGAAATATCTTTATGACATTAGATGATGATAAACGTCCATATTGAAAAGGTGAATCTAGATTCCACTATATTTTACCATCCCTAGAATAAATGTTTGCATAGGGGCAATAGTTCACTGGATCACTACAAGATTCTGAATCTCCAGGTTAATCTGAATTTGACTGTTCATTGTCTGAATTTGACTGGTATAATTTTCAAATTCGGATACAATTTCTTCACTATCCGAGGCCTCAAGAATTTCAGACACTTTGTCTTCGTTCACCGTTCTAGAAAATGTCATATTTTCAAGGAGAAAAAGGTTGTGTGTGTGTGATGTTTGAAATGTGAGAAAGATAATGAGAACAAACTGTTATGTATGGGTGATTTACCGAAATTGTTATGGTTAAATAAATAAATAAGCACGGCTCGTGACAATAACCAAGAAGACAACTCAAACAATAAGTAAAAACCTGCTTCTCTTGATATTTTAAAAAGCGAAGTGGTGGTTTTATGTTCACAAAAATAAATAAATCGTTGCTAATAATTTTCTTTCATTCAAATGCTGCAACCTTTTTTACTTCCCCCTCCCTTAGTTCACTCCTCCATAAAAAGAAAACAACAACAACAACATAAAGGAAAACGAATTATAATGTCCCTTTTAGGAATCAAAGGCATGAACTAGTTTCCTAATCGTTGTATAGAGAATAAAAGCAATGTTTGTCATTTCTTTTTCTTGGCCGAAAACGCCACAGAGTTACAGAGAGAGGGAGGGGAGAAAGACCTATGACCCAATAAATAGAGATACGAACATACTGTATGTTTCCAGAGAAGACTCACTCAGAAACAATGTGCAATAGTTGCAAGAAATTAAACCCAACGATAAGCTACAGAGAGCAGCATTTGCTACTGAAATTCCGGACACTGATTATGACTATAATTTCCTATTGAACGTTGTTTTCTCTGATGAGGTAACTTTTCATTTGTCTGGCTGTGTTAACAGACACAATGATAGGCTATGAGGATCTGAGAATCTGCATGTGTACATAGAACATTCTAGAGACAGTTCCATATTGAATGTTTGGTGTGCTTTAACATATAATGCAGTTATAGGCCCCTTCTTTTTCATAGAGCAAACCATAACAGGAAATTCTTTGACATGCTTCAACACTTTGCTGTTCCCCAGTTACATTTGCAACCTCAAGTGATATTCCAATTGGACGGTGCCCTGTCAATTGGAGCCTACAAGTGAGGGACTACGTTGATACTGAATTTCCTGGCCGTTGAATAGGCAGTTAGGTGGCCTCCCCGCTCTCCTGAGGTTACACCCTGGATTTCGTCCTGTGGGGGCATATGAAAGAGATAAATGGTGCATTCTGGCGAAAATGTGCGTAACGTTGATGAACTGAGAACCATATTAAGGATGCGATTGCTTCAGTAACACCTCAGATGTTACAGAATACGAGGAGAGAGATTGAGTTCAGGCTAGATATTGTAAGAGTTACAAATGGAGCTCACGTGGAGTTACACTGAGTTAGAATGACTTGTAAGTAAGACCAAATAATTTTTTTGAGTTCTCCTTTAAAATGCATGTCTTTTTTCTTCTATATCTCAGACCGTATTAAAACTATATACTTTCAAAAACCGTCAATCCCATTCCGGGCACCCTGTATATATATATATATATATATATATATATATATATATACAGTGGCTCACAAAATTGATCGTACACCCTACTAATTTCTAAAAATGAACGCGTAAATTAATTACTTGTCATAAAGTCTACATGATTGCAGTTACTGAGGTGGAACTGATGTTTATGAGACCCATTTGTATGAGTATTACACCTTCTTGTCCTCCGTGTCTACAGTTATAGGTGGATTCTCCAGATCCATGTACAAAAGACAGTCACAAAATTGATCGTACACTTTACATTTAGCTCGTGCTGAAGAGGAAGGGGTGGAAACAAACAAAGCTGAAGGAGTGAATCACTGTACTAGTAGGTTATCCACGTCCTTCTACACATTTGAGGTGAGTGCAACACGAAGAAAGTGCAGGACAATGGCACCAAAAAGTGAAACTACACATTCTAAACGTAAATTAATTATTAAACTAGCCATGGAGGGCAAATCTTTAAGAACTATAGCAAAAGTAACGGGAAGAACACATTCAACCATCCAGGCAGTTGTCAACAGATTCAAGTACGAGGGCAGGATAAGAAATAAAGTTGGTTGAGGAAGAAAATCTATACTGAGTGAAAGAGACGAACGAAGAATCATTTCAAAAATAAAAAGAATCCTCGTAAAGGTGTACCCAAACTGACAACAGAAGTGGTATCATCCATTGGGAGACCGCTTTCCATAGAAACAGTGAGAAGAACTTTAAGAAAAGCTGGATTCAATGGCCGAGTTGCTAGGAAGAAGCCCTATATGAACAAGACGAATCAACGCAAAAGGCTTCAATTTGCTCTGGAACATAAGCAATGCTCCGAAGATTTTTGGAATAGCTTAATATTTAGTGATGAGAGCAAATTTAAGCTATATGGATCCGATGGAAACAAAATTATTTGACGAAACCTAATACAGAATTTAAGAAGAAACACGCTAGACCAACAGTAAAACATGGAGGAGGATCAGTCATGGTTTGGTGCTACATGGCAGCTTCTGGTGTGATAAATCTACACTTAATTTAGAGAACAATGGATAAATTTGCATATCTCAACATATTGAAGACGAACTTGAAGTCTAGTGTAGAAAACTTAGGACTTGGACAGTTCTACAGATTTCAGCAGAACAACGACCCCAAGCATACCGCTCATATTGTGCGCTCATGGCTATTGTACAACACACCAAAGATTCTTGCAACCTCTCCTCAATCACCAGATCTCAATCTCATAGAAAATCTATAGTGGGAATTACAGAAGAATGTTGAGTTGAGTTTTACGTCCCACGGTTATGCCGGTTAGGCTAAAGGAGACGGTGATAATGAGAAATGAGTGAAATGGTGGAATGAAGAAAGTGGGAGGAAACGGGAGAACCCCGAGAAAACCCACGAGCACGGTGTTTGTCCACCACAAAGTCCACACGGCGCGAGCTGGGATCGAACCAGGGACCCCAAGCACCGGAGGTGAACGCTCTACCACTGAGCCACCGCGCCCCCCTACAGAAGAATGTGTAGCAGCGCCAACCGAATAACCTGACAGAAGTGAAGACGTTCCTGAAAGAAGAGTGGCTCAAAATTACACCTAGTATTACAAAGAAGTTGGTACAATCAATGCCAAACAGACTAACAGAGGTAATAAGAAGAAACGGGTTCGCAGCTCGCTACTGAACGTTCCAAATTTGTAAATGGACAAGGTGTACGAATAATTTTGTGACTCTTAAGTTTGCATATGAAAGTGTTTTGTTTCTACGTTCAAGGTCTGATTTTGTGTAAAGGAATGAAGTAAATATATTTTGTTTATAAGATCTCTTCACATAATACATATTTCAGTTTCTTGTAATATAAACTATGTAAAAGAGGTTATTTCTGTTCATTTGTCTCAAAGCGCCAAGTGTACGATCAATTTTGTGAGCCACTGTATATATATATATATATATATATATATATATATATATATATATATATATATATATATATATATATATATATATATATATATAAGGCGCTCGTTTCATGGCCAAATGATAATGAAAAACGAAGGATAACCACTTCTTCAGGCTAAGATGAAGTTTTATTATTTGGGGATTTTTGCCCAATGGACACCATATATCACTGACATTATAATTATTGTGTGTATAATGTATTTCCTTATTACATACTACATGCAAAAAGAAAGAAAATACTGATCATACATGAATTAGAAACTCTAACCGGAAGTAGGTTCAATCTTGCAAATGGTGCGAGATATTGAAAAAAAAATCCCCCCTTATGATACTCCTTGCGGATTTTTATCAAATCGTCTCTCAATTGTGTCTGTAAAGGGACATATACATATATTACGTGGAACGACAAGGAGATTCATGCTCATATGATGCACTGTGTAGAGAGCGCAGGTTCAGCTAGTTTTGTTTTTAAAATATGTTTTAATAATATAAATTATAAGACAGAAGGTTAACTATGTACACGGCGCATATTAATGTTGACACACATGATTTTGTTTTCGTTTTTTAATTCCTTTTCTATGATATGTTAATGCGCAATATACAGTTAATACAAGAGAGATTTTTGTGTGGCATTGTATCTCGTTTCAATTTCACATATAAGGGTCATAATTTATGCTTATGATGACATTTGTATTTTAATTTCCATCTCTGTACGCAACTGTTTACATAAAATGCACACGCACGCCAATGTAACCAGAGTGTTCCCTCATTTGTTCCTTCCACACCCTTTTTCTATTTCAGCTTAGGGAATACTTTGCTTGAAGGTGGATAAGATACACGCAAGCAGTCAATGACGTAAATGAGCGTCATGAAGATCCAAAATCAGTAGTGACCCTTGAGACTCAAAAGATACAGTTTGTGCATAATGAATCAAGTTGCTGTTGATGCTTTTACAGTAGTTGTAAGTTATGTCAATTACGAATTTGGTACTATCTCTTTCAAAGCTCACCAAGTCCCTAATTTACGTCGAGAGATACTTATTCAGGCTTTGGGACCATGTGCACTAAAGGCGCACGTGTTAGACATAACAGCAACAGGAAAGTTTGTTTCGAAAATATTCGTTTGCAACTCATTTAAGGAAACAATTCTTACTATTGTTGAGGGTTACTGAAGGGATTTTAATTGCTGATAAAATAATGTACAGGAAACTTTCATCCTTGAATATGAGATTTAAAAAAAATCTTTACGCCAATGCAACTTGAATTAGTATTAGAAGATAACTTAGTTTTAATTATACCGTTGCAGGTGGACGTTGCTTGCACAAGGCTGATCAGAAAATACAGTGCAATTTGGATTCTACAACCCTCTTTATCTCCACAAGAATATTAACAGAGAAAATTGTGGAGCAACGTGTGTGACTATTACACTGAACATTTAGAAAAGGAAATAATGGGGATATGTTTTATTCATGGTGTATGTGTTGGTGTTCTGGAGATGGGCTACGTATAGAACTGTACTTATTTATTGATCATTCTGGACTTTTTCGAACTTCAGGATTTTATTGAAAGACGCACAAGCTGCAGTCCATAAATGTTTTTCCTTTGTTTAAAAATCAAGAGTGCGGGGCTGTTCCAAGCTACATACCCCAGATGATTGCCCGGTTTGTCCTGTGTAAAACCCACCATTGTTTCGAAGGAAACAATGATTATATACCGAGTTTTCTTCTTCATCATCTCCGTTTTTTCCATGTTTATAGGGGTCGGCGTTCACGTCTATAACTTTTTCCTCCACTCTCCTCTACCCTTGGCGTTCTCTATTTTCCATCTTCTTTCGCTCATATCGTCTCTATCTTGTCCTTCCATCTCATCTTGTTTTTTTCTCTTTTTTTCTTTTACCTGTTACCTCCAACTTTACAATTCTCTTTTTAATATAGTCATTTTTTCTTCGTTCTATCATCATCTCATGTCAGCATTCAGTTTTGAATTCTTTTTGCTCAAGGGGCCTTAACGGTGCCTTTGATATAATTGTTTCTTATTTTATCCTTCTTCGTCAGATTACATATCCATCTTAATATTCTTATCTTCGCTACTTTCATTTTATTTTCTAGGCCCTTCTGACTCCCCAAGTTTGGCTACTGTACATCACCGCTGATCTTATTACCGTTTTATTTATACGGCCTTTTAACTTGCAACTGATTTCTAACCATAGAGCACCCCGCTCATCCTTCTCCAGTAGGCAGTCATTTTGTATTTTGTGCTCGATTTCTGTGTGTAATTCACCAACCTGGTCGAAATTCGATGCAAGATGCTTAATATTCTCTGTCCTTGTAGCGGTAAGAAGCTCTCGTCTTCTTTGTTGACCATCATAGGCTATATATTTGCTCTAGTGATCCTCATGCCTTTTGCTTTCAATACCCTTTCGCATTCTTCCGGTTTCTTTTCTTGCATTATCTTTCATAGATTCTCCTTTTACGAAATCACCTGCTAACAACATACTACATGGTAAGCTACGTTTACTTCCCTTGCCAACAAGCCTATTACCAAATTGAACAAACTGGACTAAGAGCTAATCTCTGATGCAGACCAATTTCTACTAGGAAACATTCTGGCATACACAAACTAATCTTCACTTGTGTTTCTGCTTCATCGTACATGTCGCTTTCCAGCCGGACATATTTTTCAGAAACTCCCTTATCTATTTTACATTGCCATAGTTCTTGTCTGGTCACTCTGCCGTACGCCTTTGTCAAGTCTATGAAAACGAGGTACAACTCCGCATGCGTTTCTCTATATCATTTCAATAGCTGTATGAACGCAAAGATCGAGTCAGTTATTCTGAAGAATCAAGCTGCAGACGTTGTCAGAAGAGACCATCCTCGTCAGATATCAAAATCTAGGAAGGCAACAAAATTCCTTTTTACGATGATCAATATTTCCTTATCGACATGACGAGTGACAGGCGAACAACCGAAGAGGATATTGTCTAACTGTATGACTGCGAGGAGCCAGTAAGATACAAATTCATTGATAAAGCATCTGATCTCATCTCAATTAAACATTGAAGCAGCACGTATGAGACTTTGTAAACTTTCACGATGCAAAGCGGAAGGTGAAAGGCACGAGCAAAAGGTTAGGACACTGCTACCACAGTTTATTACACAAATTAATTTCAATTACAAGGATTTCCTTGTACGTAGCAAACAATGAATAGGAAACGAACTTATTTCCTTGATGTTACAATGCTGATGGCTGCAAATGAAGTCAAGGGTGAATAGCTAGTGTCGCTGCCCATAGAGACATTGAACTTGAATATCGAAGATGTACGATTCTGTGGGACTCACGGTGCTAGCCAATTCTTCCCAAACGATGATTCAAGATCAAGGGTCCTTAAACCATATCTCGTTACATTAATTTCAATCCCCAATAGTTTCCCCAGTTTTTCACGTCACTTTGACCTTTATAAATTGGTACTAGTACAGGGTGCTGCAGGTATTTAAAGCACGTTGTAGGTGACAGTATCCTAAACGCCATAATAACCAGTCCTTTCTTTTACAGTTAAACATGAAAGTATCTAATTTAATTTAGGTAATAAAGAGGTATGCTGTCATTGTCTTCTTGACTGCAGGCTACTCTGACTTAGAGGTAGCTACATTCTTGAACTGCGCCCGGTCATTCATCTGCAAAATTCGGAGAGAAATGGGGGCTGCCAGGGATGATGTGGCCAATGTTTCCCAAAGGAAACATTATTGCCGGAGCTCGGACATTATCAAAATTCGATCGTTTTATCAAAGCTGAATGCAATGAGGGTTCTGCGAACTCCATTCGAGCATACGTTAGAGGGTTGCAGGTTTGTGTGAAGCTTCACAACAAACTACGTGATACAGATGGATCAGTACTTGTCCGAGAGAACCGACTAACTAGAGTCAAACACCTCCTGAAGAAGCCGAAATGTTTGGATGAACCCAAACTGATCTGAATTTCCACCAATGATCAAAACTTTGTTCAGGACCAGAGGGTAAATCGCAAAACTAACTGTGCAAAAGCCACGAGCAGGATCCGACCGTCATGCATTCCAAATTTCCACGCTTAGTGATAGTTCTAGGGGTCATGAAGGAGACGTAGTGCTTCCACATTTATTTCTTGATGGTACACTCCGCATAAAAAAATTGCGACAGCTCACGCCATGCAGTTAGGCCACACAATATACATCTTATTATCTCATAATCGTGTCAGGTATTATAAAAAGAGACCCTCTCTCTCCTCTTTTCTTCTCTCCTATACTAAAATTAGCTAACAACATGAGCGCAATTCTTATTTCAAACTACACATGTATTAGTTTCGACAAAATGAAATAACAAAACCGAGACGAAAGAAGATTCATAGGTTGATGTAGGGAGAAACTGAAACACACACAATGAAAAATTGAAGCCAGTGGATGTCTATTACACAGAGATTCAGAAATGAGGCAGAGAGAGAGAAGAGGAGAGAAGAAGAAAAAGAAAAGGGAAAACATGTAAAACTATGGAATTCAAACGTAGTAAGAAAAGAACCTAACACTATAAAGTTCCGTTTCCAGAAAACCAACAGTAATATAGAAAAAACGTTTGTTTTTACATATTTTATCAGCACTATTCGAATATATGGAGGATGCTTTAAGCATTCATTATGTCTCTTCTATAATGGATAGCATACTCAATGTCAAGTAGAACTGTAGATCTCCGAGACACATCTAGGATAATGTCAAAGGTGAACACACATGTTTTGTTTCCGCGTGGTTCGGTTGCAAATTCGGTAGATTTTCATTGGACATACTGTTCCAAAATACTTCCTAATAAACTCAGTAGATAGCGTTCGTCATATCCTCCAGTTCAGACTACTAATGCAAACTGAGCAAAAAAGAAAAGAGAAAGAAAGAAAGAGAAAATAGAAGAGTTCTATTTTACTGCTAAATTTCTATCAGAAATGCCCTATATTAAAAGTCCAAAGTGTATCGTAATGAAAAGTTACAAATGTTGGAAAGGAAAAGTTTATGTTCATCATAGGTGTGGCATTTTCAAATTGCAACGTGAAAAAAACACAATGAACTATAGGATGGGAACAAATTTTGTGTCGAACGAGTATAAATAAAATTTTGTTTTCTAATAACCAAAGAGGTTACCATTTTCTAGTCTTTTCCGAAGATTTATCTGTTCCGAACATCTAGCATTGACTTCGTCTCTTCCGGATGACCAGGACTGGAGATGTTATCCCCAGAGCACGGAAAACATGACGCCGAAATTCCCAGTGAATTAGATTCTCTAGACCAGGTGTATCGGGCTCTATAGATGATAAGATGGTATTCGAATAGTTTTGAAAAAAAAATATATTCGAATAGTTTTGAAAACAAATATGTAAAAACAAACATTATTTCTATATTACTGTTGGATTTCTGGAAACGGAACTTTATAATGTTAGGTTATTTTCTTACTACGTTTGCATTCCGCAATTTTATCTGTTCTCCCTTTTCTTTTTCTACTTCTCTCCTCTTCTCTCTCTCTGCCTCATTTCTGAATATCTGTGTAATAGACATCCATTGGCTTCAATTTTTTATTGTGTGTGTTTCAGTTTCTCCCTACATCAACTTACGAATCTTGTTTCGTCTCGGTTTTTTTTTTATTATTATTATTTCATTCTGTCGAAACTAATACATGTGTAGTTTGAAATAAGAATTGCGCTCATGTTGTTAACTAATTTTAGTATAGGAGAGAAGAAAAGAGGAGAGAGAGGGGGTCCCTTTACCTGGCACAATTATGGGATAATAAGGTGTATATTGGGTGGCCTAACTGCAGGGCGTTAGCTGTCGCAATTTTTTGATGCGGAGTGTACCAGAATCAACGTCGCGCCGTTGCTTACACGAATGTGTTGGACAGGGTTGTAAACTCTTGCATTACTGATCTAGCGCGTGAGAGGCCGTATGTTTTTCACCAGGACTCCGCTCCGTTCCATAGAGTATACGTCATCCAAGAATGGGTGGCCGACACTTTTCATGAGCATGTTACTTCCAACATGTGATCCCCTAGCCCCCAAATGTTAAATCATTTTTTTCTCGTATGGGGCGTGGTTGGGGAAGACTCCAATAAGCACAACACCTTGCGGCTCTCAGGGCAACTGTTTTGGATATAATGGCAAACGTTCTCAAGACACGTCTCATTACTGTCTGCAGGCGATTTTCACAGCGTGTAGAAGTTGTTATTGCTGCTGACGGCGCGGTGGTTTCACTGAACGATGTCATCCATTGTGAATGTGATCACTTGCTCAACACGTTGAAAAATTATAAATGCCAAGTGTCTGTTATGTCTCTCCGTTTTCTGTACCTTACTGCCTACGGACGTGACTTTCTTCAAGTTTGAGCATGAAATATTTCAGCTGAAATATTTCAATTGGAAATATCTCAATTGGAAATATTTCAATTGAAATATTTCAGGGCTTAGAAGTATTTCAAATGAAACATTTCAGAAATTGGAAAATGCCTAGTCGATGTTCACTGTCAAATTTAATCCTGGACATAGAGCATAATCGAATAAAGTCACAGTGTGATTCTAAGATAGAAAGCGCTTCATTCTTGAACTAATATTTGATGGGTGGACAAACATAAGAAGAGAAAGTATCATTAATTTTGTTGTAACCGCACCGAGTCAGTTTCTTATAAGTCCCTTTCAACTAAAACAGCGAAACATGATGCTCCATACATTGCTAAAAACCAAAACTGATGTGATGGAACAAGTTAGGCCAGAAAAGATCATTGGAATAATAAATGATAACGCAGCAAGCATGAAAACAGCATAGAGAAAAGTGGAAGTAAAGTATCTACATGTCACAAGTTATGGTTGTGTGGCACATGATCTGAACTTGTTTATCCAGGACATTGGGAGGGCCAAAAAAAGTGTGATAAGCGAAATCAAAACAGTGCAGTATTAGAAGCAATTCTCAGGAAGAAATTACACTGAAACTACCAGCTGTGAGTCGATGGGGATCAGAGGCGGATCCAGGGGGGGCGATCGGGGCGATTGCCCCCCAGAAGAGGAAACTTTTTTATTTTATATATAAATAAAACCCGTCCCCAAGTTTGACGCTCTAAAAAGTAGCTCTAAGTACCAGTATTACAACCCACCGCCCCCCAGAAGTGCATCCTGGATCCGCCCCTGATGGGGATGGCAACAAACTTCCTTGGGCAGTCTGTTTCAAAGCAAATCATCACTAAGAAGTCTGTGTATTGATGAAAAATGGGAAAAAACACTACTATCGTAAACAACCAAGGCTCTCATTCTCCAAGATTCTTTTGGGACAAAATAAGCAATTTTCCTATCTTAATTGTTCCAATAGCAGACTGGATTACTAAAATTGAAAGCGATAAACCTTAGATAAGCAAAACGTATGAAATATTTTCCGATTTAAGGGAGAAAATCCAGAACACAGTTTCAAGCGCTCCTGTTCTTAAAGGGGAAAATAAAAACGTAATACAGTTCTTCAAGAACCGTTTGCAAATATGTCTGCGTCCTGTACACCTGTTAGCGAATATTCTAGATCCAAGTTACAGAGGTAAGAACTTGACCACCGAAAAACAATCGGACTCTCTAGAATATCTGAGTCAGATTTCAATGCTTTATTCAGATGTTGATGAGACAGAAGTTCTGGCCCAATTTGCACAATACCGAATGAAAGAAAATCTCTGGTCGAAAGAATATCTGTGGTCTACTGCGTCAAAGGTGGAATGAACTATGCCCTTTTTGTGAGCTCAAAAATGTTACAAAGCAAAGTCCTTGGTCTTCCTAACACATCTACTCCTTGAGGAAGTATTTTTAGCAGATATGGGAACATCCACACGATGAAACGCAACCGTTTAACAAATGAAAGTGCTGCTAAACTGACTTTTGTAAAGTGTAACCTTAAGTATACATCACTATTATAAAAGAGATCTGTTGGAGATGGAAAACCATGTTCCTTTTCTAAGAGAGTCGGCCGAGTCCGAGTGGTAACGAAAATGAACCTACAGCAGGAACAAGTGGATTTTCAGTGAAGAAAAGGCAATAGTGGATTCAAGGACGAATGGACCCAATGTATGAAAAAGAAACAGACACCTGTACCCCTACAGAATCTAATGATGGTGAGACTAATGCCGATGTGCCATATGTTGAGACTGGTTTATCTGATATCTCTGAGAACAGTGACAATGCTTATTCTGATATTTCCCACTTTTTATTTTCCTAATTGCGTTTTCCACTTTCATCATGCTTATCTCTTCCACCTTCTTCCCTGTTGCCACTCCATCCTCATATATTTTTCTTTAGTTCTTCTCACTTATTAGCTTCTTAAAATAGCATCTCCACCTGTTCTGGATCAACTTCTGATCCTGCAATACTCTAACCTCGTCGTCTTCTATCTGGTTGATTGATGTGATGTCCTTGGATGCTTTACCTCTTGATTTCGGTATTTCCATTATAGTTTAGTGCAATTAGACAAAAAGAAAAGAACAAAACCCGGACATTAAAAAAAAAGCCAAAATATTTTCTAAAATGATCATGATACTCTATTCAGTAATTCAGAGAATGTCCCATAAGATCACGAGTCGGGTTTTGCCACAATGGCCGCCATATTAGACAGCCTATTTCCAATCCCAGAAATTTTTGTAGAGACCTAGCATTCACTTTAACTGACTATAATACAGGTTGTAAACACAGCAGAGATACGAACCCGTACCTCGTTGAAAATATATTTAATTAGTTGTTCTAATTGTATGAAAATTGAGGAAATTTACATTTTCCCGAAAGGAAAAAAATGGAAACTCTACAGAATTTCTCAGAAAAGAAGTGAAAAATTGAGTTTTTGGATTTTTATTACAACATTTTAGGGAGAAGAAACATAAAATATGTACAAAATTATTGGCTATACCCTAATATTACTATCTTCCAAAAGCTGGGATTTCGAAGATCCATTTAATTCCTTAAATTTCCTCTTGATCCATATTGTAAGTAGTGATGAGTTTTCCCAGTAGTTTTTGCAAGAGTCTTGCATGCAAGACCAAGACCAAGACCAAGACCAACGGGTGCAAGACCAAGACCAAGACCAAGACCAAGACCAACGGGTGCAAGACCAAGATCAAGACCAAGACCATACCTGCAAGACAAAGACCAAGACCAAGACTAAGACTCTTGTGCAAGAGTCTTGCACAAGTACCGACACTACTTGAATTTTTTTATGTAGATTGTAAAAACGAAGGAGATGGATTTCTTGGCTTCAGTAAAAATGTTGCTGGAGTGAATGTGTTCCCAGTAGTTTATGCAATCCGTGTGAGTCGATCTGTCCCTGTAGCATATAGCTACAGTATGTCGTTTTCTGAATTGCTTGTTCGCGTTTTCTGTAGATATTGCTCGTTTCCAAGCCACACAGGTGTCATCTTGTGCCATGTGAGCTTTTTTTGGTGGACAAACACTGTGTGCGTGGATTTTCTCGGGATCTTTCTGTTTCCTCCTACTTCCTTCATTCCACCGTTTCGGTCATTTCTCATCATTACCGACTCCCTTAGCCTTGATGCATAATTGTGGGACGTTAAACTAGATACTTCATTTCATTTCAAAGCATATTAGTGGTGTTCTTTTTCCAAAACTAAGAGAAATGTATCATTGAACATCGGTAATACCGTACACCATAGGTGTCGACTACATGGGTCCGAGACTCAAGCATCCATTGGAAATTTTTAATGTGTGCTCATAAAATTAATATCGAAATAACATTTTCATGACATTGACAAGAACTTAGTGCATGTGACCGCAAATTTGATTGGATGCTTGTACGTTGGCAAGTTTGGACGGATGCTTATACGTTGAAATATTGTTTATTAATATAACTTTTAGCCTCCTTAGGTATACGGCACATCGAGGATTGAGCAATATAACATTATGCTACAACAATAAGTCTATATTATAAAATTGCAATTGACTATTTTTGTGACTACTAATCTCTTGAACCATCCGACCGATCTCGATCAAATTTTCAACATAGATGAAGTTTGGCCTGGAAATGTTTTCATCATTTCACTTTGACTGTAAAACTTCGGGATGGGGAGAAGGAGGAGTTATAAAATAATAAATAAAAGTTAATAACTCTTGAACCAAGTAACCAATCTCGATAATATTTTTAACATAGATGAGGTTCAAGCATGGAATGTTACCTGTCAGTTCACTTTGACGGAGCAACGTAGGGGAGGAGTAGGAGGGGAGGGGGAGATGTAAAAATCAATATAAATAAAAATAAAAGTGACTAAGTTTGTGAACCAATCTCAATCAAATTTTTAACATGTACGAGGTTCGGCATAATATATAACGTATAATAAAACTTAACAACTTTTGAAACATCCGAACGATCTTGATCAAAAGTTGAACATGGATGAAGTTCAGGCCTGGAGCGATTTTTATAATTTTACATTGATGGTGCAACGTAGGGAAGGGGGACGAGGGAGATATATGTAAAAAACTAAACATATAAGTGACTGTCATTGTGACTTCATCACTCTTGATCCAGCCGATCTATCTCAATCAAATTTTAAACATAGATGAGGATCGGACCTGAGATGGTTTCTGTTATATCACATTGACGGTACAGTTTAGGAGAGGGGGAGGGGAAAGATATTTTAAAATGATCGAAAATGACCGATATTAAAATGGAATCTGTAGTTTTGGGGTTCGCTGACAGTGACACTTCTCATGCTGTTTAAATTCAAATTCAGCCCCGTACCTTGGGGGAGGAAGGAGATATATATATAAAAATTATCGAAAATGACTATTATCAATGTCAAACTCATGGTTTTCGAGGACATTGGGATGAACAATGACGCCGTGCCTCGCAACATGGGGAGTAGGAGATATATAAGTTTATTGAAAATGACCGATATTAGTTCCGAATCCATAGTTTTCGGGGTCTCCTAGACGAACAGTAACACTTCTGATGTTGTTTAAATCCAAATTTAGCCCCGCAACTTAAGGAGGAGAAGGGGAGAGAAATATAAAAATAATCGAAAATGATCGATATCAGAGAGCGCTTTACTAATAGTAAAAAGTGACTGACTAACGAAATATATTATTATTACTTTTAGTTTAACCCAACGAAGTGGGTAATTGATGCTAGTGAAACTTCAAATAACTCAAAGTTTGATGCCGTTATTTTGTATTTCTAATACAGGTAGAAAGTATTCATATAAATTGAGTTTATACCAGACATATACATTTCAGTCATTTTCAGTTTTCACTCAATTATTCTAAAATATTAAGAGATTTGATTATAATAATTATTATTTTAATTTTCTCTCTCTCTTTTTTGTCAATATTGCTAAACATATCATTATCATCATCATAACTATTCTGCCATTATTGGCAGGTTACTTGCTGCAACTGAGAAGGTTCGACGTTCGGTGGTCCTCAGCTAGTCTATTCGTCTTGACGTAGCAATTTTCTGTTTTAATACCTTCCTTCAACTACAGTCTCCTTCGCTCCCTCCCTCTCTTTCCTTCCACAATACCCTCTAGCACGTCCCTCATAATACAGCTCCTCCTCAGCCAATATCCTAACCAGCCCCTCTTCCTAATCTTAACAAAATCTAAAATTCTTTTTTCTCCTACTGCTAATATTTCTAACACCTTCTCATTCGTTTTACGTTCAACACAGCTAATTCTTTTTTTTTTTTTTTTGCTCCATGTCCATATTTCTAAAGCCTGCAATTTTTTTTATTCGCTTTTGCGTAATGTCCATGTTTATGCCCCATAGAGTATATACTGGAATCAGTAAAACAAAATCTCAATATTTAATTGGAAGTTTGTTTATTACAAAGATTAGCTAATCGTGGTTAGAAAGAAAAATCTGACACCTTTAGAGTGTAAAAATAATTTGCAATTCATGGTATTTCATTAATCTGTGCCGTCTTGGTTTTCTTTCAAGCATCTCAGGGGTAGCCACCCCAGTTTGGGAACCAGTGTAGTATTTGATCTGTTAAAAATATAAAAGATTACGAAACGTTGAGATTTATCTTATAAGTAGTGAAGCGTAGGCACCGGTTGAAAAAAAAAAAGGGTCATCGCCTATGTTGTACACTATTATCATACTCACACGAAGGTAAACTATATTACATTTAGAAACATACATTGTATTTCCGTTACTATTGGCACATTGTAGAGGTTATTATCTCTTATATCCATAGTAAAATTTACCTATGAAACGCTTGAACTTTCTTAAATGCAAGACTTGCAAGACTTGCATGCAGAAGCAATACCAAGATCAAGACCGGGTGTGCAAGACCAAGGATTCCAGTGCAAGACCAAGGCCAAGAGTGGATGTGAAAGACCAAAACCAAGACCAAGACCACCCCGGTCTTGGTCCTGCATTTGCTCATCACTAATTGTAGGATTTTCACCTCTGCATCCACAAGTTTGCAGTGAAGTTATCAGTGGGTAGGTATTTGCAAAGGCTTCAATAACCTCTAGAAACCTAAATATTGGCTTCTTTGGAGAAAGGAAGAACGGGAAATTTCCGATAATTTGAGGGAAATTTATATATAAGAAGAATTAAAGAAGAATTAACCAATGCTTGCGGATGTATGTTAATTTCTTTCGATTATTCCTACATGCAAGGACTATTAATCACACAGTCAGTCCAATTCCCAGGTTGAGACTTTTTCTAGTGGTTGTAATATTGATCAAGATTTTAAATAGCGCATACTTATTCATCCACTTACAAGGAAAGCTATCCAACTTCTCGGCGAGTATTGCATTGAAACTTGCACAAGTGGAAGAACATTTTGAAAGATGGAAATATGTTTACTCTTACGATTCGCAACGTCGTCGAACCGGAAGTAGAATGATCGTTCCACCATAGCCCCTAAAATTATCTACTCTGGTCATACACGTCACAATGTGATACACTGGAACCTGTTTTTTCACGAGTCCAAATATTGCAAACTCAAGATGATAACAGTCGGGGGTGACTGGGATCTTTAGTACGTCATTGATGCGAATCGATGTCAAATGGAATACGATACACGATCCAAAAATCCAAACGAAGACGTTTACCCGGTAGAGAAAAGGGACACGCCGAAACCACAACGCAAAAACGGCTTTCTATTATTATTATTATTATTATTATTATTATTAGTAGTAGTAGTAGTAGTAGTAGTAGTAGTAGTAGTAGTAGGAGGAGGAGGAGGAGGAGGAGGAGTTGTGGTAGTAGTATGATTAGCCGTACTAATATGAGCAATATGATGAGTAAAAATAATAATGAGAAGAAGACAAGGAATAGGCTATATTGTTGGGCTCGTTAAGTAAAGAAAAACTTCAGCCCGTTTTGAGTGTCCTCTAGCACTGCTATAAAGGTTTAAAATCCACAAACAACCATACCTCAGCCGGGATTCGAAGTCGGGACCCTTGAGTCGCTGGCTTCACGCCTCAACCAACACGAACATGAGGTCGGGTATAAGACGAAGAAGACGACAAAGGAATAATAATAATATTAATAATAGTAATAGTAATAATGATAATCCTATACTAGTGGTTCTTAACCTAATTCCGATCACGAACCCCATATTATCACATCCTCTTCCCAGCGACCCCCTTATAATTTGTGGCTTGTAATAAGACTGTGTCTGATTTTTAATATACATATTGCGGAGATCTCACTATTATTTATGTAATAATAGAATCCATTTCTTGTATATAGTGGATACAGCAACCTCCCTAAAAGCGAATGGATTAAAAGCAGATTTGGTCCGTTCATTTATATTACAAATGTGGAATCCGATCCGTCATACTATTTCAAAATGGAGGCCGTTTGAAAATTTTATAACTTCATAACTCCCTTAATTTTGGGTCATATGATAAAAAAAAATAAAGTGCATTTGCATTCTTCTGATATTTCAAATCCCTAACATGGGCCGACTAAACAATGAAATGGATAATAGTTAAATATAATATTTGGGTTGCATATGCAGTTCTCATTAGTTTAATATCGTACCTCTTTCAATTAAGTAAATTTTTAACCAACTGTACACTTGTTGAAAATGTTTAGTAGACCATTTTTTTCTTGTAGAGGTATTTGTTAGTGTGAGTGTTTTATTATTCGGAATTAGCATTACGGACAAACTGAAACACATTTGCCATTTATTATAAGGATTTTATGTTCATCAAATCAGTGACCAAATCATTCCAATATAACATCCTGCCTTGTTAATTTGCACTTATGTTTATTGAGTGAATTAACCCCAAAGGACTACTAATGAAAGAGACTAGTTTGTATTCTTTGTGACTAGTGTTCTTTGTAACCAAAAAAACAACCGTTTCTCTCGGTAATTTATTGTTAATTTCCATATATACTGTACCTGTATTTAAAAGAGCCAAACGTTGCATGTCAGCTCGTATGAGTGCACCTGTTCTTTAAACGAATAGCGAGACATATACATACATTAAAAAAAAGAAAGAAAATCGTAACTCACGCTCCAATATGGTCTGTCAGTTTTCTACTTATTCTTTAACTGATACAACACTTTCCTTATATATAACAAATCTTACCTATTTTCAAGTTGTGTTTCGTGATCGTCGAATGTGCCTCAAGATTGTGAATATTCATACTCTAACGAAAATTATGCACCCACTAGACCTTGAACCTGGCAACTAAGTTCATATTTTAACTTAACTGTAGCAACGCAAGAAAATAATAAGCAGAAAAAATATACCGTCTTAATGATATGCAATGAATTTGATTACATCCATCGACTAGCACATTGCTATCAGATACACTGTAGGGTAGCAGAGTACTTGTTATAAACAGAATGCACAGTTTCATGGAAGGTAATGACCCCAGAGGCTTATTCACGCTTTCTGAGAATACGAATATTGCATGAGCGCAAAGTTCGAAGCACGCACCAGCTATTTAACTGATAAAAAAGCTCAAAGAAACCTCGCGGGGAGAACGTTCAGTAGAAAGACATTTTTAGAATATGCCGACAATGAGCATATTTTGCCATCCGTGTCGAAAAAAGAAATGCTCAACTCGTCAGTATGAAAAACCTTAAAAATAACAAATTTTGTTAAGTTTCAACAGTAATCCGCCGTTAACATATCTTAACGCCATACTTCGTATGTAAGCATATTACTAATAATACTGATTATTTTACCTTTTAATAATAATAATAATAATAATAATAATAATAATAATAATAATAATAATAATAATAAGAAGAAGAAGAAGAAGAAGAAGAAGAAGAAGAAGAGATGGAAGTAGGAGGGGACGGAAAAGAAGAACATATTTTTGTATCTTTTTGAAATTTAGAATCAAAATCAAACCAATGAGTTTGATTCCGCAGTTGCAAGATGGGAAGTACAATACAATATACAATGTAGTATCTTGTAGTTTGTTGAGCATCCCTCTTCATCACTGAGGCTAAGTCCACATGGCCCCACAGTCTTTCTTTCAGTATAACGTCCCAAGATTTTGCCGTTTAGGCTAACGGAGACAATGATTAATGCGAGTGAAAGATGATGGAAGAATTGGTGGAATGAGAAAGTGTGAGGAAACTGGAGCATCCGAGAAAAATTACGGACTCAATGTTGTCCACCACAAACTTACTTGGCCGGGAATCAAATCAGGGACCCCAAGCACTGAAGATAAGCGCTCTACCACTGGGGACCGTGCCCCACATAGATCCACAGCTCAAGATGGAATACAAATGACAGTAATGTGTTCAAATTTTTAATGCTCTCCCACTGGCAATTGAACACGAGACCACGTGAACCATAGGCTTCCGCACTAGTCACCAGTGCAATGACTTCAACGTTCCACGAGGGTTAAGCAAGACGAATCATAAATGTAAGTATATGAAGAAGGAATAATTAAATAATGGAATGAGCTCAATTGATAGTTGATCGAACCAGGGACTGTATCAGAAATGAGTGATCTAGACTTACCCACTGTTCTCCTAACAACATTTAGTAGAAACAAACAAACGAAAAAAAAGTTTTCAGTCAATTCGCATTCGTCGGTAAGCAGAGCAACATTGCGTTGTCTCCAGAAGAAAAAGATACAACACTCTTTTAAAACCAAAAGAAATACTGTTTCATTTTTGTCATCCATGTCGTGTGCAATTTCTGATTGTCACTCTTGCGATTATTACCATCGTTATAGCCGAAAACAATTAAAAGGTTTTTCCATACACTCCCTCATTAAAAAATCTCACTGGAAAGTAAAAGAATCAGAAACGGGAAAAATGCCAATTAGAATTAAGACCATAGAGAATAATAACTACACTAAATCGCAGAAAAGAAAAGAACCCAAAACAGGGAGTAATCTACACACCCCCAACACCCCCCTAACACCCCTCCAAATTTCTTTACACACACCCCTGGATGGAAAAGGAATACTCCCCTAAATCCAATTACATCAATCAGTATCATATAGGTTATTTATTACATCAAGTTAAAAAAGGTTTAGCGTTTAGGAAAGAAGGCAATATTCTTATTTATTTATTTCACTTCAAAATACGAAGCGACTTCGTTCTCATATACGGATTCGAGAACCACAAGACCCCATTGTTTCGGGCAGTGTTTTGATCGAAGCAATTGACAAAACAGACCGCTGATGCCTACCCTCCTGGGCTCCGCGGTCGTTTCCGAGAAAAGAGATTGATGGACAGATGCAGATGACTGAAATTGGCAACGTCTTGAGCGGTCATTCACCTACCTCCTCCTCAATAAGGAAAAGTGTGACAATATAGTAATAAGCCTATACCAGATTCAGTTGGTAAGTGCTACTTTGCAACAGGCTCGCAACCAGAGGGGGGCTAGGGAGGGCCTGGCCCTCCTAAATTTTTCATGTCCCCTCCAGACCTCAATACAAAATGCACAATTTAGATATTTGTAAGAGAATTTTTAATGACTTGGCCCTTCCTAACAAATTCATGGCCCCCCAAAACTCTGTGGCTGGTTTCTAGCCTGCTCTGCAAGTGGTGTATCAACGGACGGACGTTAGAAGGGTGTAGTCAAAACGTTTTTAGAACTGAAGAGATCGATCGAAGTAAGAATTGTTTATATTTTAGACCGAGTCTAGTTTTATGCAGGAACGCATTTGGCGCTAGTTTAATTTTTTGTAAAGTATATTTTTATTCACGTAAATTCATTGAAAAGAACAGGGCTCATAGCGAGTCACTTTTTTAAAACTAAAATTTACTTTTTTTCAAGTTGGTCACTAAAAGTTACTTTTTTAAAAATTTGTCATTAAAGTTACTTTTTTCAGAGGTAAAGTGACTTTTTCGTGTGATTTGTTTTTTCATTGGCAGTTTTCTAAGAAAAAATATAAAAACAAATGGAAAAAGGCAAAAACTTGTTACTCATTACTCTTCTGAAAGCTTCAGTACTTGCTGCCACATGTGAAGAGTCAACTTTATTCTCACTTCAACTTTTATTCTTTCTAAAGAACAGAGGACGGTTGGTAGATGCTTAAGCTCTCAAGGTGGGGTTGAGAACTGTTCTGTGTCTATTCTTTCTTCTATCATAATAATCTTTTAGTTTTCTCTCGTAATAGTTAACGCTCCATTCAACGTTGTGTGTTTGTGTTTGTGTGGTTCATCATGTTCGTATTGTGTTATGTTTTTCTTAAGAGTATGTATATTCTTCTTGAGAATAGGTGATGAATATAGAGTTCTCACGTTTTTGAGAACTCTATATGCGAAGTTAAATATAATGTCTAGGATGAAGAAATTCAGAAATAGGCCAGAACTGGTTCTACTTACTCAGAAGCTTTTTACATCTGCTATGTCTGCTTACCGTAACTACAAAGCATAGTTTGAAAACCTAAGAAAGAAGGAAGCTCAAAAAGAAGAAGTAAAGAAGAAACAAAACAACAAACGAAGAGAGAGGTGATGGAGAAATTGACAAAGGAAAAAAGGGGCATGATGAGATTTTGGTCACTTTTACGTGTGTTTTTGGCCATTTTTTGGTCACTTTTCAACTATTTACAAGAGACCAGACCACTATGAACCCTGAGATTATTAAAATTAGGGTATATTAAAGAAGACAACAGAAAGATAAAAAAATATTTGTAAATTGAAAAACTGGATTTCTGGAAAACAACTAAATAAATGAATAATTTTCTTATGAAATATATTCAGAACCAATAACGTAGCCAGGAAGGGACAAGAACGAAGATTAAGAGATCAAATTATATTACAACAATTAACGTTAACAAGACGGTTAGAATATTAAAATAATGAAATTGGAACTATGTACAGTATTAATTACTAAACGAATGTGATTTCAGCATGGAACGAGGGAATTTTTCCCAATTAATATTTTGAAAAAAAAAAATCACCCATTAAAACTTGCTGGAGGTGAAAAAATTGAAAAAATAGCAGAATTTTGCAAAATAATTACAATAATTCGTATGTAATCAATTCACATGTAATTACTGGGTAAAATAGTGGAGGTTAATTCCCAATACAGTGAAACCTCTCTTAACGGGCATCTCTCAATAGTAGACATCTTCATAAGAGGACAAACTTTCTTATTCTTGCATGCCATAAATATGTGTGGTGTGGTATTATGAGAGAGAACCCTTCCTTTTAGGGACACCTCTCATTTACGGACAAATAATCAGTTCCACCGATGTGCGTTTTGAGAGGTTTCAATGTATTACTTAGTTTCATAATAATAATAAATGCTCAAATGTGTGAACTAACTTTATTGATCCTACCACTGCGAAGAGCTGATAGTATTATTATTATTGAGTTGACTTTGAGTTTAACGTCCCTTTTCAGCAGCGAGGCTATATGAGACGTGGACCTACTGATTAACGTGGAATCCGAACCACATGAGCTCCCGCCGGGAATCGAACCCAGGTCTCCCGCGCCAAAGGCGCGTACGCTAACCGCTTAGCCACAGATGAACTCGTATTATTATTATTATTATTATTATTATTATTATTATTATTATTATTATTATTATTATTATTATTATTATTATTATTAATCATAATAATAGTAGTAGTAGTAATAGCAGTACTATTGAAATAGTTGCGTAACAAAATATACTGTTTTCTTGTTTGAGTTTGTTTAAAAAAATTTATCACTATTCTGAGAGCACCCCCCCTTTTATTTTGAACACCCCCCCAAGTAAACATTTCTGGCGTACTTACTGACCCAAAAAGTGGAAATAGCAAATACTATAAAAAATGAAAATTGTAATAATATCGTATTGTAAATCACAAATAGTCTATCAGATTCAGCAAAATTTAACATCACTTAAAGGGAGTAGCTGCAACATACTTTAACTTGTTCCGTACAGTACCAACAGTGGAAAAAGGCATGTTGGCCGCTCTGGAAGAGTAGCTTTCTTAAAATGGGGGCGAAAAACAAAATGGCGGCTTAAATTCTTAAAACCGTCGTAAGCCTCCCAATTAACATCCATTTTATTACTTTTTTTGTTTCTATTCCTTGGTTTTTTGGATCGAGGAATCTATTAGTGCATTGTAAAACATAGTTCAAATATGTTTTATGATCATTACATAATAATTTGAAAGTTGAAAATAAAAATTGGTGTTATATTAACTGATTTCGAGAATCCATGATATTAACAGATTTTTCTCAGCAGATTCAAGATAGAAGCATGATGGAGGTGTGGTATCTGTTTAGCATCTGCTACTGACATCACTGAACCACAGTATGTGAAAGCTGCCTTGGAGAGACTGAAATATGCTGCAAAAAGCCGAGGAAATCATCATATAGAATAAATGAGCTCAGTGATTATTGTACCAGTATTGCAGACATTAGATACCACTGTAAATTCTACCAGGACTTTACACATGAACAAAAGCTTCAGAAAATACAAGAAAAAAATATTCAATCACATGATGTGGGACCACCTGGCAGTTGCGAGCTGAGACCTAATACCACAGTTCGCTCAGCAGCAAATGAACATTGGAGGTTAAAGACTGAACAAATAGAATTAATTATGAAGATATTAGGTATTACTACTAAAGACATAGCATCAAGTGAAGCTTAGTATTTCACATTTTACAGAAATTTTGTTAGGATAATACACAAACAGAATGACTCAGAGCCAAGCATTGACAATTTGGAAATGGACTGTGAAAATGTTGCAGTTGTTGAAGTTTTTTAAAGTTAGGAGAACACAGGCAAGAATCCTCGACTTATTCTTTTTAAACAATTTGTCAAAGTTATGGAAGAAGAAGAAGAAGAAGAAATTAGTAGGAAAGTAAAGTTTCTCGAGAAGAAGTAATTTTATTAGGCAAATTTAATTACAAAAGAACTTGGTATTTGTTAATACTGAACATAGAAGAGTATTAGTGTACCCAGTTTCGTTAAGCATCGAAAAGTTAGTTATAGAAAATGATAAACTGCAATAGGAATTGCAGCATTTACGCAACATGCAAGCAGAAGATAGAACAGTGCATCTTGCAGCTCTAAGAAAAGACATTTCAAATGTTAGTGAGAAGCTACCATGGCCACCAACATCAGACGACTTGCATCCTGAATGCATTTCTCTCTATGTACCGCCAAGATTAGATACATTTGTTACAGTTATAGTCAGTTTTGTTACAGTTATAATCAGTAGCACATCTAATTCCACACAATGCAGTGCAAAGGTTTTGCGTTCAAAGAATTCTTTGGCCTAGGACTCATGTATAACGTTTCTCGAGGTGAAATTAACCCTCCTAAAAATGTTTTACCCTCATCTGTAGTAAAAGCTCTGTGTAACAACACAGTGTATGGCTCCTGAATAGTCATGGTCGTGGTATCAGCTATGATATCATTGAAAAACTAGAACAGAATATGCATTAAACAGAATATGTGATTGTTATATCTAAACAAAAGCAAGAACATGTAGTACTTCCTGATAAATTTCTAGTGTCAATGAATTTAGAGAGAGATGTTACCCTACTGACTGAAGATAACATTGACAATTTAGAACCAACATTAACAAGTGGTGGCACATCACATAATGTAAATTCAATAATCGCTATGCGACAAACTGGGGAATCACTTTAAAGGCAAAAACAATAGTCTTGTCTTCAGAACCTGGAACTTCATCAACTACTGCCACAGAACTAACTACACAACTATGTAATACTCCAAGAGAACCGCCTTAAAAACGGCCAAACAAATCATTACCTGAAGATTTGCGACGAGGAAAATGTCAGAATACTATAGTGGACAGCAGCTTCCACTTGGTAAATTGACACACGTTCAAAATTTAGAGAATTCTACCAGCTACAAAGCAGTTTCAGTTCTGCAGAGTGTACAGTACATGTTATGGATTACCGTTGACTCAAAACTAATCCAAGTCTCCTGGTACCAGGCTGGACATGGTTCTTCATCACATTACGGGATCTTGTATTTGCCATAAAAACAAAAATTAGTTATCTAGGTACTGTTCATTCGTCAGCCACTGATATAAGAACAGCTTGTGATGTTTTGTACAGAGGAGTGCAATAAAAGACCAGATGAAGTTATCTGTTATGACTTGTGTTTTCGATCAGGTATTTCATGCAAAAGCATAGAAAATACGAGGGTCGGAACTTAAATAGCGGCAACACTGCTGTGGAGACACTATGCAATGAAATGTACTAGTGGCACTGATAGCGCACGTTGTTGACATACCTACCTAACCTCTGAGCAAATAGACTCACCCGTCCCACATCACCGGCAGGCGCACAAGCGAGGGAAGCACAGTCACTTGTGGGCGAGCGGTCTAACGTAAAGGTGTCACTGTTTTCGAAACAGGAACAACGGAGTTGGATCAAGATTGAATGTGCCAGAGGTCGTACAGCACGACAGTGTCATCAAGTGCTTCAAGAGGCGTGTGGGGAATCGGCATTGCCGTACAGAACAGTGGCACGGTGAGTAAAAGCCTTCAACGAAGGTCGGCAAACTGTGGCAGACATGCATCGGGCAGGTCGTCCTAGCGTCTCTGAAGAAAAAGTGCAAACTGTTGCCGCGTTAGTGGACAGTGATCGACGTCTGACGATTCGTGAGCTCGCCCACGAAACCGGATTAGCGCATACGACTGTGCTTCGCATCCCGAAGCAACGCCTTGGCATGCGCAAAATTGCATAAAGATGGGTTCCGCATGAGTTGATGGAAATGCAGAAATGGATGCGTTACGACGCTGCTCAGACGCACTTGGAGCGCGAAGGCGAGGCTTTCTTATGCCGTATCGTAACACTGGATGAGACATGGGCCAGATCTTACGAGCCACGACCTCTGGCACATTCAATCTTGATCCAACTCCGTTGTTCCTGTTTCGAAAACATAGTGACACCTTTACGTTAGACCACTCGCTCACAAATGACTGTGCTTCCCTCGCTTGTGCCCCTGTCGGTGACGTGGGACGGGTGAGTCTATTTGCTCGGAGGTTAGATATATATGTTAACAACGTGTGCTATCAGCGCCACTGGAACATTACATTGCATAGTGTCTCTACAGTAGTGTTGCCACTATTTAAGTTCCAACCCTCGTATATGAGGTGTACTGGAAGCACAAGGAATGTAGTGCTGATGATGGGAGGATTCCACCTACTAATGATGCTGTCAGGCATAATTGGTAGTAGGTTTGGAGCTGCTGGTTTAAAAGATCTAATTGCCAACGGTGGAATTGTAGTGAAAAGGTCAGTTGGCAATGCACTTACCGGGAAAAGCTACAATCCAGCTATTCGAATGCATAAAGCAGTTTATGAGGAATTAGGTTCCTTGCTGATACAAGAATTCCAGGACTCAGAACTCATCTCACAATAGTCCTTATTACAGGAACAATTTATGACACTTCTTGAAGAATTTCAAATGAATATCTGCCAGACTACATATGAATCGCTGCAGCATAACAGAATCACAGTAGATTGGATGAAAACCCTACTAGAGTTCATTAGGAATTTAGAAACAGGCGATAGCTATTAGGCCAAGTTTGGGATGAGTTACCTCAATCTTTTGGAATTGGCATTTAACCTTATAAATTATTCATTGTAGCTTTGGAAAATTCAAGATCGCTAATAAAACTCTAACTGACCGAGCAGTATTTTAAGAGTATATATCTATGTTAAATAGGCCGAAACCGCAACATAGATATATATACTCTGAAAATATATATACTGTTTTGGTCAGTTGGAATTTTATTAACCTTATATTTGCAAGTAGAACTGGAAATTTGGATTTATATTGGAAGATTAAGAGTCATTTATACCAGACACAGCTTACCGAGTTAAAACTACATTTAATATGTTATTTTGCATTCCTGATTATGCTAAAATGAAGGTGCTACTAATGTGGTACACATATTTGTTAAATACTATATTCAGAGATTTCAGACTATATCTACGTCAAACATATAAGCTACATTAAGAATGTTATCTAATTTACACACAATTCCGGAATATATAGGAAAATTAAATAAACGTAGTTTTGGAGTCAATTTATTGTTTTATCCATTGTGGTTTGGTAAATTTATGCACTTTACATACAATAAAGCCAGTTAATGCGTTTTGTAATCAAAATTCATATTCCTTAAACCCGAAAACCATGCAATTGAACTTCAAAACTTTTAAGACACATGCTATTTGAGAGAATTATGATGAGTTTAAGAATTTATACCACCATTTTGTTTTTGTCCGCTATATTGGGAAAGCTACCGATTCAGGGTGAGCAACATGAATTTTTCACTTCTGGGATCATGTTGAACGATTTTATACTGGTTGCAGCTCCTCCCTCTTTGTGATGTTATTTTCTCATTTTTGGTGGTCTAACTGACGGACTAAAATGTTCGATTAATGTTTTTCTTTATTGCTGTAAACAACGTCGTTAATACGTAAACCTATATCAATAACCAATGTTGCCACTGATTGTAACAACTATATAAAGTAGTACTACTAAAACCTTCACAAATAAAACATTCTGATTAACACTATTTAGTGGCCTTTCCATTTCAAGCTATGGAAACACTATTAGTAATGCTGATTTCTTAAGGTCACAGTTTACGATTAATAAAATTAACAATATTATATAAATCATTATTACTGGCATTCATTTGACAAGAAAAATATGGTTATCAGCAGACCTAGGGTTTATATGTAAATACACTTTTTTCTTTAAAAAAATCACTATTGAAATTTTCTTATAACTTCACGGATAACAATATTTGCAGTGACTTAAGACACATTTGATTGTCCGTATTGTTCCATAGTTTTACCTTTAGTGTATACTTTTAATTGTACATATACAACGTGTTTATCCCACATATTGTTCATACTTTATTGCTTCGATACTGCACAAAAAGATGTGATTTTTTGAGCTTTTGAATTTTCGGCTCCGGCAGGAGTTCTTAGGAATTATATCGTGACGCGTAATAGCAGTGTCCTTTCCCTAACAGCACAATTACATAGCAGGCATATGCCTATCATGTTTCCTCAGGTACGTGGGAATGTGTCTAGTATGTGCCTTATGTACACTCATGTCCAAAATTATTATCGCCTGTCTATAAATATGTCGTTGTTGGAATATAATTTGATAAAGAATTCGCCCGGTATTTCTTATAATGTTAGTATTTGTATAATCAGCAAAGGCATGCATGTGGCAAATTTCATGTCAAGAGAGCAGTAAATAAGATCAATAAAACGAAAAATAAAATTTTCTTTCCCATTTAGCAACATTTTGTTTTATTCATTCTAATTTTCGTATTTATATTTCTTTTCATATGAAATTTACCACAAATATACATTTCCCGATTATACACATAGTATCAGTATTAAAAGTACCCTGCAAAATCATTATCAAATAATATTCTTACAAGAAGACAGTTATAGATATGCGACAATCATTTTGGACATGAATGTACCTCTGAGAGAGAAATCACATGGATGGCAAGTGATAGTCACAGACTATGTCCGCCCCTAGGCACATGCCTGATATGTAATACTTGGGGAATGCGCCTAGTATGTTCTAGGTATGTTGCCCATGCCGTAAGCGTAAATGAACCACAAAATTACTTCCCCAAAATATGTCAAATCGCCTATATGCGTAATGTGTTTGCATTAAGGTGAGTCTAAAAAACTCTTTAAACAAGTAAAAAAAATAACGTACCGTTGGGTGGGCGCGAACCACCAACCTTGGGATTACTAGACGCGTGCTTTTCTGACTTTACCATGGAGGCGATTAACAAACCTTCGCTTGTAGAGGGATAAATTGTTGAGGTCTTTTGAATTTGGCTAATTAGAGTGCTCCTTTAACCACGTATATTCGACGATAACCGTCTGGGATCAGATAAAATCTGCTCGCCATGTAATTTTGTAACAAAATTAAGAGTGTCTATTTATTAGATGGTTCTTCCACATTCACTTTCAAATGATCGCAGACAGTTGCAATCTAATATAGTTGATGCGTTTTTGCTTCTAGTATACAATTGCTTAGAAAAAGATGCAACAAATGCATCAAATGTGAGAGATGAATTTAGAACAACTAAATGTCGCATGCCTAGCACATTTTGTGCTGTTAGAGTATCTGAAACAGTATGTACCTAAAGGACGTACCTAGAAAATGACCGATATATGTCCCAAGTGACGACATAAAAACAAATGACTGTTAGAGCGCGGAACTGAGCCAGGCATATAAATGCTATATTTGTGGTAGATAGTTGCAAATATCAATTAGGTGTAACAAGTACCTAAAACTGTAGGTTGCTGAAGTACGTACTTAGCACATGAATATCATATGTGTCAGGTGGTGGGTACCTAAAACGTAGCTGGGACACCTAAATGGCACATGCCTAGCACATCTTGTGTTTTTAGGGTTTGTGCAACTAGCTCCCTCACGACTACAACAAATGACGAAGTTGTAGTTTATCGTGTTAGTATATTTGAACATAAATAAGATCCTTGAGCTAATTGTTATAGTCACTTGGCACAGAAAAGAAGTAGAAGTATTTTAAATAAATATGACAACCGCAGTGGGATTACACAGGTGTTAAATGAAAAATGAGATTTACCTCTTTACTGAGACTTAGAAATAGTAGAGCAACGAAAATTTTGAAGAAATAAAGAGATTCAGAAAATGTCGCCAATCTCAGATTAAATCTGAATGTTAAAAAGAAGTAGGCAAATAGCTGAAAGTAGTCACTGTGCACAATCTCTATCAACATTGCTAATTGGTTGTTTGAAATTTGTACTCATTTTAAGATTCTTGAAGTTTGTTGCATTACCACAGTATATTAAACTGGTCAAAATACAATTAATCATAAGATTACTTCGATTAGAGCAAATAAAACTGAAGAATTTAAGTCCAACTGCGCAAATATTAAATTTCCAACTGTCTATTGGTATTCTCCAGGAGATACTGGTTGACCGATGGGTACTGCTAATAGACAGCTAATCACTAGAGGGTCTTCTGATCACTCTCTCATCTCAAGATGGGTCCTGCGGTTTCTTCAATAAGTGTCAATAGCATGAAGACGCTTTGTTGGTTTCTACGTGTCGACGACTTGTAATTTTCTTCCCATGGAATTGTGTTAAAATAGGGGATTACACAGTGAAATATTTCCTTTGAAGTTGCAACTATCGATCTAAAAAAAAAAAAAAGAAAAAAAGAAAAGAAAGAAAGAAAACAAAATTTAAAAAATAAGAAAAAAACTTACTTATCAGATGCTGAAAGGTTTCAGATTTAATTAGGGTGAACCGATGTTTTACTTCCCTTAAGGGAAGTGTGATTTAAATGAAAATATAGGATGCAGATATTGTCACATGTATAATCCTATATACTCGAAGTTTTCTTTTGTTACTGATAAACACGTGATTAAAGTTATTACAGTTAATTATATATCATATGTCATCTTTTAATTATGTCGAAAAAAAATAGGAAAATAGCTATTATTTATTACTTCTAGATATTGCATACAGGACTATGATACATGTTCCTATGTCAATACAAATGATGCTTTCACTTTCCCGTAGTGTCATGCACATTGTTTACTTTGTTGAAATTTCGACGTTGTGATGAGCGACAGCTCATAGTAAATTAAAGCGATACGCGTCTTATTGTTCGACGGCTAATGTCATTGTTGCATGATGTAACAATCGATCTTGACAACTTAATAACAATTTGCTCAATAATTAGAATTGTGGTCTAATTATCAACATTTATCACGTGTATAAGTTATTTTTACTCAAATCAGTGAGTGTAAGTCGTACATTGCTTGTATTTACAGTTTTAGTACAATTTAAACGAAATTATTGGAAGAAAATAGTTGAAAAACCACCATATCCTAAACCAACATATGTGAAATTAAAATCTTATGTAACTGATTTTCTAAAGGAGAGCCTATCAATAGATGGGAAAGCAAGTTTCTGTAAGTACCAAGTTCTCAGCGATTTCTAGCGCAGCAATGTATTCCAATAGCAAAACACGAAAGTAGAAATAAAACAAGCAAGAAAAAACAACCTTTTCTTTCGGATATTCATCCACATAAAAGAGGTATATTTAACAAAGACCTATGCCGAGCTCTTATAGGAGCAGACATGCCACTCTACAAGTTGAGCAACCAATGTTTGAAACAGTTTTTGGAGCAGTATACGGCACAGAGCATACCAGAACAAGTTAACATTAAGAAAAAACTACGCACCACATCTGTACGAAGAAATGCTGGCCAATATAAGAAAGGAAATCCAAGAAAAATCAATATGAATCTTAATTGATGAAGGCACAGATAAGGAGATGAGAATGATAGTGTCACCATCGGTGTCAGAGCTGTGAACCATGTAAGTCTTTTCTTCTAGCGTGTGAGGCCATTGAGAAATGTAACAAGACAATTATCTAAGTATTCAATGATGCTATGTTTATTCTATGGGGTATCAATTATCAGGACCTACTTCTGTTTCTGTTTATCAGTGACACAGTTCCAGACATACTGAAAACTGGAGAAACGTTGAAGGCATTTTATCCGAAGATGATTAACTTCACATGTGCAGCTCATGCCATCATAGATGTGACAAAGTTATTCGTCGTAACTACTCCAGAGTGGACTTGTTAATCCCTTCAATAAAGAAAATTCTCCTGATGGTATCCAGTAGTTAAGTTGTTGAAAGATGTGCACCCTAAATGCCACTGTCATCCTTACCTATTGTAATACGGTGGAGAACGTAGTTTGAAGCAGTAGATGATTATTCTTATCACCTCCAATCCTTCCATAAGTACTCTAGACTCTGAAAGCACTGCTTTAATTCAATCTGCTATATCTATTGTTGGTATTGCCAAAGTGAAAAATTAAACAGCCTACATTAAAGTTTCTTTCTTATGCATTATATACGAATTAACAGAAATAACACAACCAAATGAACGAGAGCCTCGATATCATGGGAAAAGTTGGCGAACATCTCAACTCTAATGTTGGAAAAGTCTCAAAAGTAATAAAAGAGAAGTCCCATACAGCGCTAGGCAAGAATCCAGTCTACAGTGAATTGAGTTAAGTTGGTGCAATCTTAAAAGGTAAATCAAATGTAAGTTACATGTAGATTTAACACCTCAAGAAGTTGCAAAATTAAAAATTGCCAAACTTACTGCTGATGATGTAAAGCTATCTTCCAGTCAATAGAAACAATCTAAGAAGTTTCACATTCGAACTCAAGAACAATCTAAGAAGTTTCAATTTTTGTAACACATTGTTTTGCATATATAATCCCAGTAATTAGGTTAATACTAGGATTTGTAACACTCCTACAATAAACGTGAAATAATGCATCAGTGGTTTCCTAAATAGTTTTTTAACAGGAAATGGTAAATTGAGTGTTACTAATGAGTTCAACTATTTGTGTGGAAAATACACACGATTTTATCTATTTTATAACTAAGTGTGCAAAAACTCTTTAAATTGTGAATAGAAAGAACAATTATGTCTAAAATGTATTTTATAAGGTGTATTGTCAAATTCTTAGACAAAACAAAAGTTAATGAGAAGATTTAGAACCATGTAAAATACTTCTTGCTGAAATTATTCGTCTCTTAATTAAGTGTATATTAAGTTTGCAGGAAATTTTATTTTACAATCTCACTTATTGAATGAGGTTAAGTTGAAATCACATTTGAAACCACACAAAAATTAGAGGATCTCTGAGAAAAAGTCTTCTTGATTCATTATTTACACATACTTTTTACTCCACATTGTAAAATTCTTCCTTTTGTGTAGAGCTAAATAAAGTATACTTGAATTTTGGGCTTTCCCATTCACCTTTTATTATAAATACCTCTTATCTATAGTAAAAATAATTTCAGTTGAAATATTAAGTTCCTCTTAGATATTTGGTAGTGTTGTTAATGAGTTAGTAGGAACCCAGAGTCCAAGCGCCCTAGTATGACAGGATCCAAGGCTCTCGTGACCAATAAGTGTGTGTAGGTACCTCTCAGAGAGCGAGTGTCCTAGAGAGGAGGATAAAACTCAAACACCAAGAGGCCTAGAGAGTGGTGAGATCTTTACAGAGACCAGGCTGTCCTAGCAAAGGAGCTATCAGAGACCAGGCGTCCTAGAATATAGAGGTGATGATCAATTGGTGAAGATTCACGCTTTCTGCGGTGTTGTGTCTTCTTTTATCCTAACACTTCGGCTGACTACATTGATCTTCGTTATTTGACAATTGGTGACGACAGTTAACGACGTCTTCTTCGTGGTTGTCATCTGAAAATGTTTACTACCAGCACGTGGTGTTGGGAACAGGTATAGAACCTTGCAATAATTTAATTCATATTTTGCCAAATTATAGTCCGTATGCATGTACATACAAAGCCACTTGTTAGTACATAAAATTCTAATCCTGGTTATATCAGAAAAAATAATTAGAAACTAATATTTTCAATATATTGTATAAAGCAAGTGACTTACAGTGGTTTCATTTAAAAATTTGTACCCATCTTTAAAAGTTCCTTTTTTTGAAAAGATCGAAATCAAGAGAACTTTTGAGAACATACATATGTCATTTACAGAGAGCTTGAGTTCCTTCAAGTTCTTACGAACTGGACTCATAGCAACACATACACTGAAATGGTTTAGAGAAGATAGTTATGTAGGTAGATATCTCCTGATGCTTACAACTGTGTATGAAAATATTTACAATAAGGAGGAGAAGGTAATATTAGCTTTTATAGTATATTAAGGTGGATCACCACACAGGAATTAGTACATATTTTAGCTCATTCCCTTAACCACTGCGCAATGAAACGTTACATATTATAAATATTGTACCATAATATAGAGTATTGTTTCAGCTACAGCACAAGACACTAATTCATTTGCTTGTGTCTCCTGATATCGAAAAATGTAACAAATAAAAGAACATTTTTGATTCGTTTTACAATGAGCACACAAGATGGCACTTGCTGTTAGATCTTACTAGAAGTGCTCCGTTTTATGAATTGCTTATCTGTATGTGTAAAGTATCTTAAAGTAACAAACTTATCACGAAATAGATATATTGTTTGACCGTTTTTCGTGTTATGTTTCATATTTTATTTAAATATTAATTTTTACATTTAAGGAAATAGATTTTGAGACGAAACTTGCGCTGAACGCCATAATGCGTTATTGCCAAATTTGTTCTTTACTGGAGTAGTCACAATAAAAAAGTTCCTGGATTCTAGCGTTGCAATTCGAGAAGCGGAATCGCTGTAAGGGTCGAAAACTAATTTCTCCAGTAAGTATCTAAGCAGAATTCCATGATTACTCCCTTTATTACCTGGCATCAGTAAACACTCGACACTATCTGCAATGCCGCACTATTCAAGCAGCGTTTAGCATAGCACCGAGAACACCTAGTGATCCACCTTAATACTTAATTATTTATGTCTATATATACTTATTAAAATGATATACATACTGGTAAAATTAAAATGGTAAAATGTCTATATATATTTATTACTTATATATAATGTTATAGGCAACAAATAAAAATTTTGGAAATATGAACTGCTGAACAAGACTGTACTATTCATAAAAATAAATACTTGACATCTTACGTTTCGATCTTCTAACCAAGATCCTCATCAGACATACACATCACAGTGTATGTCTGATGAGGATCTTGGTCAGAAGATCGAAACGTAACATGTCAAGTATTTATTTTTATGAATAGTACAGTCTTGTTCAGCAGTTCAGTGTTTGTTCTTATTTGCAAGAGTTGCAGCAATGTTATGTTGTCAGTTTAAACACCCAGTCTCTCAAGTTGCTGAAGTTGGAGCCATAACATTCTGCATATTAACTTCTAATTATAAATAAATGAGCAGTGTTCAATCAGGATTGAAAATTCAACCTCCAAAGGCAAGAAACAAATTGAAATCTAAAACAATGAAAATAAATTGAAGTGGCTAAGACTTGAAAAGAGAAATTCAGCATTTAAACTCATAATTAAAAATAAGTCAGCGTATTTTTAAATGTTCTTCTAAAGTGGACCAAATATTTAGAAGGAAGGGTAAAATTAACTTCTCAGAAATATTGAAGCCGATAAAATTGGAGGTAGTTCTCAGTGACATCTGTCACCACGTTCCACTTCAGTGAATTTTCTGTGATTCATAGTGGAACTCTGTCGTGGGAAAAGCAGTTAATATACATAAATAACGGTCTTACTTCCTTCGTGCTCTCGCTCTTACAATATATATATATATATATATATATATATATATATATATATATATATATATATATATATATATATATATATATATATATATATAATAGATAAACAGTGTTTGCTTAAACCTGCAGCAAAATCGAGCTTGTTTTGATGTCTTAGACCGCATTGCCACGTTACATGAATCTTGTAGCTGTCATTAAAAAAGAATCTTGAAACCCTACGATATTTCACCATGTGAACATAGTCCCGAAAGGGACATACAACATTTTTTCTATCTTGCAAGGAGTTGGAAATGTGCAACTTTCTGGGAAGTGTTGCTCGCTACCTGTTATCACCCTTCCGCTGACATAAAGGAAAAAAAACAGTTTCGACGCTTCCTAAACAACGGATTCTGTTGGACAGGGATGGGAAATGCACCGAAATACACGTTTTTAATGAAGAGGTTCGCTATTTGTCTACTAGAGTGCAGTGCTGCATAGGTGGAGATACCTTTCTTGCTTTCAGGAGGTTGTAACATGTAAACAGTAAATGGAAAGATTGGGTTGCAAGTTTTTTTTTATGACAGCTGAAAGATTCATGTAAAATAGAAACGTGGTCTTATAGATTGTTATACTATAATGCATCGGCAATAGTTAACAAAAGAGTCAAGTTTGAATTAAATCGTTAAATCATAATTAAATCATTCAAAATCTACAATCCTAGAGAAGTCGATTTTAAATTAAAAGTATGTTTAAGCTTACGGTATTCTTATACTTATATAATTTCCCTCATGATATTTAAGTTAATTTGAAAATTTAAAATATCGTCCATGTAATAACGAACAAAGCTGTTGGACTATTGCTACTTTCTAATGTTTCAAACCCGAAATTTCAATTTTAGTATGATGGAAAGAAACACACTTGTGCTTCGTGAAACTGCTAATGTGATATTATTTTTTTTTTTAATCCGGCTAAGATGTGGAGAATTTGAATTTGTTACATTAAAGAAATCTAACAAAAAATACATTACCTATGAATATGTAACAAACTTAAAAAAGAAAATCTTGGTATAAATATTGCAATTAAATTTGTTGGCGAACTACTTGACTATCCATAAGTTAGTGAATCTTCATGTTAACATTGTTTGATTTTTTTTTAGTATTTAATGAAAACCTCAGAGTGGTGTGTGCGCCAGTTGGGTTCACTCTTGTGTCTCTTAATCCCTGGCCTCATAGGCTATTGTTCCTAGCCCAGTGTCAATGACGTAGGGTACCTAGAACCACCAACTCTAAATTTTGCCGATGGGTACCTTGGCCTGCCCCTAAATTTTGGGAGGGGTGCATAGGACTACACCGTTAAATCTTTCGAATTGCCAAATTTAAAAATCTGGTGTTGTAGTGTAGGAGCGGGGGTTTTCCTACAAGTTTGGGTAGTTTCCCTTTCATGGATTAAAATTGCCAAAAATTCAAATTTTTGAGGTTTTTGACCTGAATGTTTATCACGTTATATGGCTATACAGTTTAGTATAGGAATTCATTCTCTTTTATAAGACGTGGGTATATTAATTCACTCCTACTAAATTTTGGAAGGGGGACATGGCTCCACCCTTTAAATTTGAGAATTGTCAAGAAACGAAAATTACTGAATGTTCTCTAGGATCCAAATATATATTTCTGTAAATTTGCTTTGTAATGTTTCTTCTCTTTTATGAATAAGAAAACGTCCAGAATTTAAATCTTGGAAGGTTTTGATCTATTTTTTTCCTCTTCGATGAATGTTTATCACATTATATGACTATACAGTTTAGTATAGGTGTCCATTTTCTTTTATAAAACATGGGTACATTAACGTGTTCCTTTAATTTTTGGAATGTTACATCGGCTCACCCATTAAATTTGGGAATTGTCAAAAACATGTAAATGTTCTCTACAACTCATGTATATATGTCTGTAAATTAGGTTGGTCCTACTTATTGTCTTTTATTTGTATAAAATATATCAAAAATTAATAACTTGACGATTTTTACCCATTGTATACTCTTTGATGAGGCTTTATTGTAATATATGTTTATATAGACAAGTAGAGGCGTCTTCGATATCCACCTTAAATTGTAGGTTCGTATCTCATACACCATCAGTACTGAAAAGGGACACTAAGACAAGCGTAACAACTCATATTTCATAAATAAATGTTTCATTAATAACTTTATAGTCCTAAGTAAATTACTTAGTGTTACGCTCGTTATTTGTTAGATGGGTAGTTTACTCTTTCGAAGTTTTTCTTTTGACAATTTTCTCGCAGTTTGACAATTTTGACAGTCTAACAAATGGCGTAATTTATTTCCTATGAAAAGTTCACGAAAGATAATTCACGTTTTAGGAAGGTTCATTTGGGTGGCCTTATAATTTAGTTCGTATTTCATAAGAAAAATTTCGTTAATAACTGCAGCATAACCTGATTTAGTGCAAGAAACGGAAATTGTGAAGTTTAGCGTGGTGGTTGCTACCTTTAATATATTTTCTTGAAGTTGTATAAAAATGAAACTTATTTTCATTCCACTTTTTAACTTCGATTATGAGGAGCTGAACAGCTACAATCCATGTATTCCATATTGAACATATTTTTCATTTCAAAGAACGATGAAACGACTAGGAGTTGAATTGAGTCGAGAATGAAAATGTGAATTTATATATCCTCTACATCCAGTCATTAACAACTGGATGAACTGGATGATCTGAAATTCACGGTTTACTAGTCATACTCACATTAAACTATATACAAGAAAACAAATCTAGCTTTTATAGAATACAGTAGGTATTGCCAATTAACTATTTGTCTTGGCTTTTTAGGTTCACCACCCAGGGCTTCATGAGTAACCGCACCCTGACAACAACAGTTTTATTCCATCCCGCTTATATTGTTTGCTCCCCTTTTTGCTCTGAACCTATGCATTGATATACAACTAGAGTGTGTATTGTAAAGTTCCCCTAGTTTGATATGAGAGATGTGTTGCATAATTTTGAAAACTATTTCGTACGGAATATCTTCCCAGATTTATTAAAATATAATGTTATATTCTGACAACATTGTTGAGCCTCAATGTACATTTGTGCTTGGAGCTTGCACAACTTTCTATGGAACTAACTTCGTCTAAAACTATTATTTACAAACTGTGCTCCAAAACTGAAGTAATAAACACTCTCAAATAACTCTTAAGGTTTGCAACACTTTCACGTATTAGACATATATTTTTGCTCAACACTGTACAGTCTTCTTGTATTAATAATGAAAAGACATACCGCCTTATGCAGAGTCATTTTGACAAATGATTAGCGTCATGCTAAACGCCCGACTTCTGCAGGAAGCATATGTAATTCGAACGCTTTAGTATGGCACTAATCACACATCAGAAGGACTCTGCATATGGCCCATAGTGTTCCTTGATTTTTTTAATATGGCCCATAGTGTTCCTTGATTTTTTTAAGAGTATACCGTCTTGCCAACACTGCATTACCCACATCACTTGCTGATAACATTTTTATTAGCCTCTATTATATGAATAATGTTACTATTTTTTATAGATTGCTAAACTACATTTGAAGTTCTTCGAACTTACCAACTTATCTTAAACTTCTAGTATTATGTACGTAGGTCGATTTTTCTGGAATATTTATTGTGACGTAACTTCATTTTTTATGTCCATTGGTACTTACAACTTTGGAATATGTTACACCTTCGAGAGACTATCTAAATCTGTTTTCAGATTATGCAAAATCCATTTTAAGTTGGGAAGCATTCCTTGTTATATTGAACATGGAATTACCTGGTGACTATATGATCAGCGTACGTGCTTTGAGTGAGGGATTCCCTTGTTCGATTCTCACATATGATCTCATGTGGAAGATCATGTGATTATATTCAGAGTGATATATTCAGCAAGATCTTCTCATGTTGAGAAGGAAAGAGATGTTCCAGAGACGAGAATAAAGAGGAACTGGAGTAGCACCATGAATGGAAACAAAATTTGCAAATTTACATGCTTCAATTGTTCCAGATTTGATTTTTTTTTTCAGTTTACTTCAACCATTTTTTAACTCATGCGTGATCAGTCCTTTTTCTCTTATTTCATATGTATTATTTAGTGAAGAAATAGATTATACACGCGCACACAACGCGTTACACACACACACACACACACACACACACACACACATATATATATATATATATATATATATATATATATATATATATATATATATATATATATATATATATATATATATATATATATATATATATATATATATATATAGTACTCATTCTATAACACACTCCAAATAATAGAGATTAATCTTAAAATGGACATCTTTTTCCGTACATCAACTGCACAGCACAAGCCTGCTTCAGTGCTCCACAGGCTCACCAACTGTTGAAATGTTAGGTGTAAGTTCTGTTACATCTGACCACGTATTTGTCATACTAGCAAGAGAATTCGAGCCTATCTAAAGGAGTTATAGCGGTTAGTGGGATTTACTTTTACTGGTAACTCTACAAGGTATGCAGAAATTTGGTTATTTAGAGAATAAAATAAGATGTAAAATACAGAATAATTCAGGCGAAAAGGCATTCAAGGAAAAACAAAAGCTTCTAACTGGAAGTATCTACATAAGACTGAAAAGAAGGTTGTGACGTTGCACAGATGTGAGACATGAACAATAGGGGAAGAGTAAAGCCGGAGGTTGACAGCCTTTGAAATGTGATGCTACAGTAGAATTAGATTGGTGGATAAGGAATCATGAAAAAAGTGTTGGAAATGGTAGACGAATAAATGGCAATAGTGAAGACCATTTCAAATAGAAGAAATAGGATGATTAGACACATTATGAAACATAGAGATATCACTGTGTTATTTAGGGAGGGAATGACAGAAGGCAAAACGCCTAGAGGAAGGCCGTGATTGAAATATACCTATCAAATAATCAGAGGCGCCCGAAGAAAATTTTCTAGAGGGGGCCCATATCCATAGTTGCTACATTACGTCTGGTATTTCTGGTATCTAATATACGTAGTTTGCTATATTACGCACACAGTTTCGTAAGCCAGAGGGGGGCCCGGGCCCCACCCTGCCCTTCCTTTCGGGCACCCATGCAAATAATAGAAGATGAAAAGAAGAGACGGTACATGGAACTGAAGAGCCTGGGTCAGGATAGGCAAGAGTGGAAAGTTGCGTCAAATCAATCAAATGATTGCTGATCCGAGAAAAAAAATAGAACTAAAAATTTTCGGTCAAGATAGAATGTCTTATTAGGATTTGGCGAGAAAACTATTTTGTCTCACAATTTTTCCAAGTCAACATTCAACTGCTTTATTACGGTTGAGTTGATTTTAGTTTAGCGTCCCTTTCAGCAGCGAGGCTATATGAGATGTGTACCTGCTGATTAACGTGGAAACCGAACCAGATGAGCTCCCGCCGGGAATCGATCAGGGGTCTCCCACGCCAAAGACGCGTACGCTAACCGCTTAACAACGAGGGAGCTCCTGTTTTATTACAACATCCGTCGATAGGAAAACTTGCGTTACTGGAAAAGCTATGAATATTACATTTCCTAAGAAGAAAGAAAATAAATTTTGATTTTGACAAGTCGATTGTTAATACATGAACATAAAAACAAATTTTGTTATCAGTCAATGATCTGTTGTGTGCTTGGATAAGTTATACCTTCATGAATCGTTTCCCACTAATTCTTGAGGAAACCAAATTATGGAGGAAACCATTTGTTAAAGTAACCAAATTATAGACAGGTATGCCTGTTAAAAAAAGAAATTGCAAGAAACCTGATTTCAAAAGACAGAAATAAGAAAAAAAAATGAAATTTGCCATAATATCGCAACTCTTCAATCACAACTCCCTTGTAACACTTCAGCTAATAGTAATACTTTTATTCTAAGTACAAGTTTGATTTACTCTATTTGATTTTGTATTTGCTTTATTAAATGTTATTTCCTTCACTTTAATTCAATAGTGTGAAACAATATTTAGACTTTTAATATCTAAATTGTTTTCATTTGGTATGTGCGTTTACCTTAGCCAGGATTCTTTCATATTGACTATTTTCTTTGGATCAATTGAATTGAAACCCATTACGGTACGCATTGTTAATGTTTCCGCGTAATTTCGGAAAACAAAGAATGAATGTATATGAATTTTATTCCTCACGGAGTATTGTGAAAAATCATGTATCACGAGACAAGCAATTATTTCTAATACCCTGTGTATTCTACAGCAAAGCCTGTTTCTTACTCACATGATGACTTTTGACTATTAAAACGTCCTACATCGTGACTTTATACAGTAAGGGACACTTCTGGATGGTACAGCCATATGGAGATTTACGGCAAAACTGCTCCACCAGTTGAGTCCGAAGCATTTGCCGGGAAGTATTGCAACCGAATTAGCTTTAAAGGAAGGCGGGTGGCATTATCACCAGGCACTGAAAATTCCCGTACACTTGGGCAAAATTCCCACTACCGTCTACAACATCATTTCTCCAAAATAAGATGAATCTCAGACGTGTAGTTCTTTTGACAAACATATTACTAACATAAATAGTTGGAATGAAAACTCTTTCAGTCGTTTGATCTGAAATTACTTTGCAGAGTCTGAATAAATATTACGTCATTCCAGGAGGGTAGAAAGAGCGAATCCCCCACCTTCAGTATGAAAACATACATTTAATCAAATGCTTAGTGAGAGTGAGCCCATTGGGATAGCGCTTTTATGATTTGAAGTTTTGCTCCCAAGCCATCTTATATCATAGCTGATGACATTGGAGAAGGAAAGATGCAAATATGATGAAAGAGAGATTCAGTCGCATGTGCAAATTTAGAATTTGAGACAAAATGATCGGATAGGATCCATATTTTGTCGCAAATTTTGATTTTGTAAGTAGACATGTAACAGCTCACCCGAACCTGAGAGCATCCCACTACCAATTGTTGAATTCAAGTGGAGAACTTAGTTGAGAGCATCAGATGATTACGGAGGGGGAGAAACATCTTAAGATATGGGAAACAAAGAATTTTTTAAAAAAAATGTCAACTGCCCTGGACAGGATTGGATCCATCAAAATCACGATTACCAAGCAACGACTCTACTCACTCATCCACGGAGCCACGCTGAACGATAGGCAGTCTTACGTGAAACACAGAACGTTTGTTACTTACAAAAACGTTTATTTGTAAGGAGTAAAGCTAGGGAAATTCCCCGTTTCTAGTTTTTTCTTTCCCTGGCACTAACTTAATTACGGTTGTCCCAGCCTGGGAAGAATATCCCCCCTCTAGAAACTTTCCTAACAATTTTCATACATTTATAGCAACATAAGACATTTATCCATGGCTGTTCTGCACAATTATACTTACACAAAACAATTACTTCTAAATCTATTAATTACAGTACCAAATAAACAGAAATACTGGATATGAAATTCTATATCTCGTCAATAGTCTTGCAGAAAATATCCAAATTTAATTTTTCTATTTGAAACAGGAGGAGCATACACGCAGGTTACGCCCATGAAATTTATTTTGCGGAAGAGGGAACAGAAATTTACATTCAAAATGGCAAAATAGCACTTTTAATTATACTATAATTTTACTTTTAAGAACGCCAAATGCGAAGGAGAACGAATGTATTCTGTTTGGCTTGAAAGAATAAAATTATGTCTGAAGGTGGAAGTGAACAGAGGCTGATGATGTTTAGGAACAATGGATACTACCAAGCAGTGACGTAGCCAGGAGGTCTGGAACCTTCGACATTTGCATAAGTTTTTAAAATAATGTCTAAGGTAGAAACATACCGAAGAGACCTCGCGATCGAGGTCGAGGTTTAAGTCGCGGTCGCACCCTCGATACTGGCACAGGCACACGGATCCAAGTGGGTATGCCCACGCCAAAGATGTACGCTACATCGCGACCTAGAGGTCAACCGCAAGGGTGAATTAGTGGTCACGATGATAAACAACCGAGTTTGATTTCACATCGATGTCCAACGTAAGCATCGCTGTGGCTCATGTTATCTTTGGTTCTCCCTAAAGCGAAGGACGGAATATAGGCTAGATTTGTTTAAAATTTCGTCTGCAGAGGATTCTCTATGTCTATACTCGAGAGGTTTTGCTGCACTGTTAAATTTGATTATGAAAGATATATTAATAGAAGTAGTGAGGAATGTTCCTGCAATATGGGATAAGAAGCACAATCAACATCATAATAGACATGTTTTAAATAGAGAATGGAAGAAAATAGCAACTGAAATGTAATTTAAGTTTTTCATATTTATTTGAGAAGTATACTCTAGCTTATTATTATAAGGCAGTGGCAGTTACAGGAAGGTGGCTTTTGGGCTCAAGTCCGTAAATTGTGGAATTTCTAAAGAAAACAGAAGCTAGTGTTAATTATATCTATGTTTGAAAACTCCACTCCTCTCCCCCAATTTCGAGATTAATAAAAAAAAAAAGGTTTCTTCTAATTCGTTACTGATATAATGTAAAAATATACCTGTAAAGACAGGCACATATCCATAGGGAGGAAATGCCGGATAATGGAATTGCAGTGACGAAACGTCATTTGCTGCAGTTAATACCGCCACCAAACCGAAGTTTGAAGACATTCCTGTTTTTCTTATTTTATTTTACTGAGAAATGATTTCTCGCTTGAGTTCTGAATGAGGGCATTTCTTCACAGAAAATTAAAAAAAATGAAAGTCTTTGATTTATTGATAGAGATGGACAAGAGATGAGGCTCAAATGTTTTTGCAAAACAAGAGACGAGACTTTAGCATTTCACATGTCTCGTCTCGCGTCCAACTCCATTTATAAACTGCTTGGTCCTTTAAATTTCTAAATGTTGTTTTACAGTGATTTTCATACAATACTTTCAGACGCGTTACAGTAATGTTTCTCTTCAAACTGAGGAGTTACAGCGAGGGTGCGACCTCCTTGCTATGTGCGCCCTTCATCCGTCGAGGTAGCGACCACTACTTAAACCTCGACCTCGATCGCGAGGTGTCTTAGGTATGTCTTTACCCTAAGATTGCCGGTTTATTCAATTTTTTTTTCCGGGAGTGAGCCCCGGACTCCTCCCAAATGAACGTTTAGCCATCGACCCACTGAAATCAAATTCTGGTTACGCCCTTGCTATTAAGTGATGTACTCTCCTACGTAGTGTTGTAAAAAAACGGTTTTTTTTCTGTGAAGTTTTTTTTCAATAAAAAACATCGTTCTTTTTCATGTTTTTTTTTCAAATGTCTGTTTTTTTTCTGGCAACTATTATTTATTGATTTATGTTGAAGATTATTGAAATAATCAATAGAACTTGAGTTGAAGCCCTCGTAACTTACAAATCGTTTGTTTCTTTGTACCTATACGAGCAAAATCGTGTGATTATTCCTTTCGAACCCAGGTCAGTTTTGGCGTTTTCCTACATTTTCAGTTAGTGACTTATTGCTCAAAAACCATTTACCCGATTGATATGGTTAAGACCTTGTATTCTAGAAAAGGAATGTGGCTATTTTTTGGTTTAAGTTACATTGCACTGTCGCCAGCGGGTGGGAAATTACTGAGGGAAATGTAGAGGTGAAAATTAAAAAAATTCCCTAACCGAATTTCAAGATTTTTTGTATCTAGCACCACTGTTGCCATATTGGTCCAAGTCACCTAAAAAAGTTCTTTGGTGTGTTGACAAGATACAGTGAAAACCTGAAATCGCTGGCTTCCATTCAAAGAGAGAAAGAAAAAGTTCTCTGTTTCCATACACATGAAATTTTGACACTTTTTACGGCTCGGAAGCAAAAATCAACAGATATGCCGGGGCTACAGCTTCTCTAATTATCCTATTGAAACATTTTATGGTGCGTTCTTTAGGCTAAAGAGAAGGCTTCCAGGTAGTGGTATATTTGTTCCAACGTAGCGAGCTAGAGGGAAATAATAGAAGAGAAAAGAGAAATTTGCCAAATTTTTCACCTAAAATCGGGAATTAATTGTTTTGGCTGGAAACACTGCCATCAAACAGACGTAAACTATCTGAAAGTAAACCTTGGTAACCCAAGAGTATATCCTACAACTATCATGGCGATATATAACAAAGTAAGCATGAAATTAAAAAAAAAAAAAACTCATTCTACCTCAGAAATTCACAATGTTCCTACTATTTACAGAACATGGTTTATTATAAGCATCAACTGTACATCCCCTAATTATTCTACCTAAACTCTTTATCGTGCGCTGTGTAGGACAAGAACGAGGCTTTCAGTCATTGGTACGTTTGTTTGAATGTAGCCATTAAGAGCGAAATAATAGAGACAAAAAGGATTTTTTTTTCAAAATTTCCCCCTAAAATCGGAAATTAAATTTTTCTGTAGTTGGCAACAGTGCTAGCAGACACACACAAACTATCTTAAAATAAGCTTTGGTATCCCTCTAACATATCCTACAAGTATTGTGACGATATCTAATAAAGTAAGCAGGTCATAAAAAATATTTCATTCTACCTAAAAAAAAAATCACAGTTATCTTTTCACTTAAAGAACAAGATCTACTGTAAACCTCAACTGTACTTCCCCTAACTATCCTATTGAGACTTTATATAGTGCGTTGTGAAGAGCAAAGAGAAGACTTTCAGATACGGGCACGTTTGTTCCGATGTAGCCAACAAGAGGGAAATAATAGACAAAACACGTAATTTTCCCCTAAAATCTGGAATTAAAATTTTCTGTAGCTGGCAACACTGCTACCAGACAAGCGAAAACTGTCTTAAACACTGGTACATTACTCATATATCCTACAAGTATCATGGCGATATTTAAGGAACAAAGCTTTTAATTACCAAAAATATATTTCGATAAACAGAAAAGTAGTGGAAAATCAAGAGTTAGAACCTAAATCCGAATTTTTCGTGCGCCCCCTAAGTACCCCACTGTAACAATATGTACCCGTGTTTGTTCAGTAAGAACAAATGTTCGACTGGCGTAAGTTGACTTGCACTCGGACGTATAGGTACGGATTTATAACAAAAATTTCGAATTTTTTGCCCAAATTTAAGGAAATTTTAATTTGCATAGTTGGCAACACTGCGCGCAGGCCAGTTCAATTGCTGTCAACAATTAGGTATCTATCCGACGGATCTACCTGACAAGTCTTAAGAAGGTCTCTCTGCAAAGAATAAAGCTACAGATAAGAAGTAATAAAGAAAATTGGAAATTCGAAAATTCTCGAATTTTTGACTGGGGTGAAATTTGAGAAGGAAATTCGACACACAGAAGAAAAAGGAACTAATATGATAAATTATGTCCAACCATATTTGGCAAAAAAATCCCAATATTTTAATTAGTGTCCATACAGGAGCGGATTAAAAAAGTGGCACACCCGTATGTGGCACCTTGGCCACCTGGGTCCGAAAGGGTTATTGTAGATTTGATTGCATTTTTTCAACTAGTAACTCGTGTTGTTGTAGTAGTTATAGTCTTGACTAATAATAATATCGTTGTTGTAAACGATCATTTTATAAGGAAAATTTTCTCTCCTTTTTTACATCTTATTTCCAATACTGTTGCTGAGAAATGCACTGTGTTTCAAAATGAATATCAGGGCTTTAAGTCTTCGTAGCACTTATTACATTTTATTTACAATCATAACCAATACATCAAGTAAAATTACACCTCAAACAGTTTTTGCTACAAGTGTTCGATATGAGCTTCATTCGATACACGGCACACATCGAGTCGATAGGTGAGAAAGGCACATAAGCTTTCCGCCATATGGCACGAAACATTCAATTCACATAGACGGTTGCACTGTAACTACAGATTCAGTCTTTGCAAAATTAAAACACAAAAAGGTTTCTGGTCTCTAGTCTCCATCTTTACTACTTGCTCTTTCTAACAGCAGACAGAGAAAACAATGCATGTGCATGCCTGCGTACAAAACTGTTTGAGTTGCTCTTTCATTTGATATAATATTTATAATTGTAAGTTAATTGTAATAGATACTATAAAGTTTCAAAACCCTAATATTCATTTTGAAACACCCTGCATCACTTCAAATTATGTCATCCTATATTCATGTCTTGTATGTACACTCATGTCCAAAATGATTGTCGCATGTGTATAAATATGTTGTTGTAGGAATATAATTTGTTAACGAATCTGCCTGGTATTTCTTATAATGTTAGTATGTGTATAATCGGCAAAGACATGTATGTGGCAAATTTCATGTCGAAAGAGCAGTAAATAAGAACAATAACACGAAAGTAAAACTTTCTTTTCCATTTAGCAACATTTTGTTTTACTCACTGTAATTTTCGTATTTATAATTCTTTTCCTTTGAAATTTACCACAAATATACAGTTTTGGATTATACACATAGCATGAGTATTAAAAGTATCCTGGAAAATCATTATCAAATTATATTCTTACAAGAAGACAGTTATAAATATGCGACAGTCATTTTGAACATGAGTGTACATATCATCAGGGTCGGCCCTAGGCAATTTGTCGCCCGTGCAATGACGTAATTTGCCGCCTCCCTCTTTCTTTAGAAAGAACAAATCTTAAAAGTCATGATTTTAAGGATGCAACTCCAGCATGAACAACAAAGGGGAGGGAAACTACACTCGCACTCAGAAAGGCTTAAATACTTACTACAATCTCGTTGTGTCTGTTTTTTTTCTTTAAATAATAATCTATTATGTTAATGAAAGGTAAAGCAAACACACTTTGAAAGGAAAGATGGTAATCCTTCTTATAGAATTCAATATCGAGTTTCAATCTCAACATATCAGTTTGCAATTCAAGTACAACTAGCTCTTTTATCTTTATTTCTTAATTTTTCATCTACATCTGTTATTTTTTTTTAAAGTTGTTTCCACCTTCAATGACGATCTTATTTGCGACAAAGACAAGAGAAGCTTTCATATCAGAACTCTGATAACTAACCAAAGGGGACAGGCGTTCGAGAATTGATTTCTTGTATTTGACAACAATCAAGCAATTTGTTCTTGGATTTATTTTACCATTTGCTTTAGCACCGACCATGTGACTTAAACTAATGCGACTTAAACATAATTTATGAATGTAGTATTCAAATAGAAGGTCGGCTTAGTAAATTTAACTACCATGATCATGAAGTCTGTTTCCAACAAGAAATATTTAATTTAAATAAAATACTTATGACAGATATTGCAGCCCCGTGCAAATGCACGTGTTGCACATACGGTAGAGCCGGCAATGCATACTATATATCTAGTCGACAAATTATTTATATATAATATTTAGAAAAATATTAGTAGGCAAATTAGTATTAGTTTTTACCTTCAGACAAGTTAATTTGCATTTTATACTGTTCGTGATATTATTTTCGTACTTATTAAAGGCCTACTTTCACGAAAAAGAAAAGTCATTTATACTTTTATTTCTTGGTTGATATTGGTGAAATACTAAAGAAACCCGAATTATTAGTAGGTACAAAATATTTGTACCGCAGGGGTGCCCACAAGGGGGCTATGACGCAAAGTGCGTCATTGAAATATTTGGGGGGGGTAAAAATCTGTATAAATATGTTTGAAGGGGTGTAAAAATTAATCGAAAAGAAATTTTTTTCATGAAAGAACATCTACAGATAGACAATTGGGGGGGTGCGTCATGGACATAAGGGGAGGGTGGGCACCACTGTGTACCGTATCAGTATCTAGTGTTTAATTTATGTTGCATTTTATGGTAATTACACCTACATAATAATACTTCAGACGTAAATGACGTAAGCTACATTACAAATGACTATTTGAAAAAAAAACGAAATTTAGAAAAAAAACGAGAGACAATGTTTTTTTTTCTAAAAAAAACGAACATTTCTGAAAAAATACGAACGTTTTTTTTTCTATTTACAACACTACTCCTACGTATGATACATGCAAGTCAGTGTGGAATTCATTAGAGGAGGGGAGAAATCTCGCTAACAATTTAGGCGCTCTTTTTCTGGAAAGGAGGAAGCAAATGATAAATGTCGGAGAAATTTTGCCGAAGCACTTGGAGGGATGGTCACCTTTGGCCCAGGAGGGGGGCTGCAATTTTTAAGTTGCCTAGAGCTAGCCAAGAGACTAAGTTATTTCCCCTCTAGAAAATCAGTAAACAAATCATTGGTTACTATTCTGTTAGTTATGTTTTATTTGGAAGAACCGTCTGCTAATAACTACTACCAAATAATCAGACATAAAGCATAGCTAATATTAAAAAATGTCCGAAACATGTGATATTTGTGAAACATAAGAGAGAGAGAGAGAGAGAGAGAGAGAGAATTAGATCTGCAAATAATAGTGTCCCTAACTTATAATTTTAAACAAAGAAATGCTTTTCGTTAGGTTTCTTAGCTGAATGGTTAGCGTACTGTACTTCTACGTATAGAGTCACGGGTTCAGGTCCACGCAAAGCACATTTTTTTTTTAGCAACATTTATTCTGAGTATTCCACAAGTTTTGTTAAGACTTGTATTATGTAGTCACAGGCAGTTTGAGCCGAATTTATTTTCAAATATGAGACTTCTTATATGTTTTTCTTTTACTTGCAATATTATAACTTTCATTTCAAATCTTACAACGTTAATTTCACTCATTGTCCTACGTCAGATTATGATGACAGTTTGCACAGCGACTGCAGTCGGGTGGTACTTTAATATTTGATTCTTACTGTGATACGTTTAAATATAGTGCGGAAAGGTAACTAAGAAAATTGTCTGGTAGCTCGTACGATACACAACAGACCCGTAGAGGAGTTTCATATAAATTTAGCATACGTATATATTACCAAGGAAAAATTTACTGTAGGGCTAAGACACTAAAAGCATCTGTGGGAGCAGGGGATAGCCAGGGGAAGGGTTTGGGGTGTGTGGACCTTAAACTTTGTTAAAATATTTATAAGAATTTAGTTAAGGTTTTGTTGCACTTTTTGTCCTAAAAATAGTTCCAAGACAAATGGATTAAAATACAGAAATTCCGAGGGGGCACGTTTATAACAAATACCTCAAAGTGCCAAATTTGTATTGAGTTAATATTATAATCAGTAATAAGAATCTGTGAAGCAACAACACTTGAATAGCTTAGGCCTGCCTACGGAATTAGCATAAATAAAGGGGAAAAAGTGGGAACATGGCTTCCCACAGCGTGGTCGATGTTGCCCCCGCTCTAGATTTACAAAACAATTTCGATTCCTTCCATCAATTTCGATTGATACGTGTCAAAACATATTAGATTTACTTACATACTATAGTATTGAAGGTATTCACTGTAGCTGTGCAATGTGCTTAATAGCTTTTTTACATTAAGTATTGCCTGCCGCTATGGTACAATGATAGAGCGATCACCTCTTATAAGTGGGGGTCCTTAGTTCGATCTCATTTCGCACCAAGTGATCTCTGTAGTTCACAAACAAGGTGTGATGGGTTTTCTTGGGTTTCTCCCGTTTCCTCCCACCCCTTTGATTCCATCATTTTATTATTTTCATTATCATTGTCTCCCTTATCCAACTCGGCATATTCGTGGGACGTAAACCTGCAAGATTTCATTTTACATTAAGTATTATGTGATTCAACTTACTTATTATGTGTATTCGCAACTTAGGTTATGTCACATTTCTCAAAAAAGCATTTTCAATAACCATACTTCCTAATTCATGTCTCCATTGAGTTTCATGAGAAGGAAATGTGCATTACAGGGAAACCAAGTAAAATTTCACCACTCAATTTCAAAAAGGATAAAATAATAAAAACTCGAACGTGGGACTGCTGCGCGGAAAGCAAGGAGATTTCCAATACGCCATTACGACACTCCGCGACACATTTAATTTATATTCATTATAATTTGATAAAAATAGTGTACTACTTTTCCACAAACATAATCACACGACTTGTTGCCTCCAAATTGCAATTCGCGTGGAAACGTATAGTATTTTTTTTCTTACGAACATGAACAATGCCAGAAAGGATTAGAAAAAACAGAAACACCCACACCCAGAATCGAACCTAGCACCTTCGGAACTTATGACAGTCACTCTAACCACACAACTACGAAACAACTACTTCGAAGTGTCCTTATTCAATTATTTCCTTCGACAAAATTATCTATTACACGTAACAAACAGAGAGGGCAGTTACATTCTAAAACCTTGTTAGCTATTTTATCCTGATATACACGCGTTCTGTTAGAACACTGAATTCTGCTGCGAGAGAAAAATACGAAACAGTGGTAAAGAAACAGAATTATCATCAATCACAATATACAAATCACGATGAAAAAGCTTCATAGGTTCATAATATAGCAACGAAAGCTACTCGCAAATCACCATGTGTATAGTGTAGTGGTTAATCCACGTGAATCCTGTTCGGCGCACTTGGGTTCGAATCCACAGTAGTGTAGCTAATACTGGATGTTGCTATAACTAAAGAAGATTTCGCCCTCACTCCCCTTGTAATTCACAGACTGTCAACAGATGTATACACGAAGCTTCAAGAACATTTTTACACAACGACTGTGGTAACAATAATATTTACGGAAGAGATTAAATTTTGTTCCTAGTTAACATCGAACATTAAAAGATTTTACAAGTGATTGAAAATATCTATTGTTTTAATACATTATAAACATACGGTGAATTAATATTTTACTTATAGTTGCAAATGGCTACTTTATTGGTTGAAGCAGAAAACGAAAATAAAAGTTTTACTCTAATGGGAATCGAACCCGGGATCCTTTGCACTTGAGTCTCAGGTTCTCCCTTTGCCACACAGCCACTTGATAATTTAGCGCGTCTTACGATATATGCCGTGAGTAGAAAACTTTAAGACGTTTTTTTCTCGGTTATTTTTGGCCATTGCGCTCCCCCAGTTTCTAATATTAACTCTTTATGTGTGCACTACCACCTCGCAAAAATGGCCCGAAGTTCACTTAGGAATGTCTGGCTTCTCCTTGTGAGTGAGCTATTACTGGCCTCCTGTCCAATGATCTCACCAATAAAGTGAAAAGGACATTAAATGAAGAGAGGGAAACAGTGCTTTCACGTTATTTGTTTGTCCATGTTTTCTTTGTAGAAAGTTATTGAACAGTTGGCTGTAAACGATATTTCCGATATAGTTTGAAATAATTTGACCAGTCCATCATTGTAGTAAATTTGCGTTGTGAACGAGTAAGGGGTGGTAATGCATTTTGTATTAACAAGTTGGTTTCCAACATTCGTGAATGTTCGCATTATGCATGTATGTAAGTACTAGTGCTCTCAAATGGGTTGGGTCGGGTTGTCGGCTCAGGTCACTCTGGTCGGGTTGTCCTGTCGGGTCTGTCGGGTCGGTTTGTGGGGTCGGGTCAGCTCGGGTCGAGTCACTGGAGTGGGGTCACGGGTCGGGTCGGGTCGGTCCTCAACCCGACCCGACCCGACCCGTTGAGAGCACTAGTAAGAACAGTAAATGAAATATATATCGCCTGCACTCTTGTATGCCGTTTTCAGGTCTTTTTCAGGCTAGGATCCAATTCGGGTAACGTAGGATTCGTAGAAGCCCTCTCTCTCTCACTCTCTCTCACATACACACTCTTATTGCCCAGTATCTGGTTATACCACTGCTTCATATCTGAGTGCAAAATAACCACAAGAAAATACAACTGATATACGGTTTGAGCAATCTACAATTGTCAGGGGCGACATAATTATTGTTTGTGAATAAGAAAACAATAAATCTTCCTCGGCAATTCGACTAAGTCATTACCTCTAGGTTTGAAACATTGCCCAAATGCCATTGATGAAACGAGTTTAGTACAGAAAGTTGTTCGCTTTATATCCGACCATTTTAACAGGTACTCACTCACCCGTAGATATACCACGCTGCCACAGCCCATCATGTTCTATTGGATCGCTAGCATTGTGGACTATCGCATCTTCGTTTTCACTGCAACTACCTCCGGCGCAGTACAAGCATGGGAATTCTGTCCCACTCCTTCAAACAAGAATTCCATAAATCATTCAGGGTGCGCAGACTGCTATGTTGAAGACGTCATTTCAACAGTCCAAATGCGCATAAAATCCATTCGGTAGAGGTCTGCGCGGATACAAAATATTGCATCCGTACCGCATCCGCAGCATCTCTATCCGCATCTGCAACATCTCTATCCGCATCCGCAGTGAATGAGGTAGCAAATATATACAACTTAACATTACATATTCTAAAATACACGTAGTTTTCTGAATCAAACGAAACAATATATCAGCTTCCTCGTGATCAAATACCAACTACAATAAATAAAATGCAATATAAACCGTGCAGATACAAATTAAAAATTAGTGAACGATTTATGTACTTACCCAAGATCTTCAAATGCAGATATCGGACCAAAATAGTGTCAAGTAGGTAATATCCCCTCAATCGACTAATTTTAGAGCACATCACTAAGTTTTTAAACTTCATCATTACTCATAAAAAATGGGCATTTGCTCTAAACACAAAGGCGAAATAGAAATAATCGTTATTATTATAAAATAAAAATTAATCACAGGGCCGCAAACACATCTACATATCCCGAACTGACACTAGCACCAGTAATTGCACTAAATTTAAAAAATGTAAATGACGAAACTATCAACGCAATACAATGCATGCTTTCACGACCAAGCTCATTCGTGGCTAAGCGGTTAGCGTACGCACCTTTGTCGTGGGAGACCCGGGTTCAATTCCCGGCGGGAGCTCATGTGGTTCGGATTCCACGTTGATTCGTAGATCCACGTCTCATATAACTGCTGAACGAGACGTTGAACTCAAACTCAACTCAAGCTTTCACAACCACGCTTTTACTGAAACTAGAAGTGAAAATAACTTCGAATACAAACAGGAAGTCTATACCGTTAATTTCGGGAAAAGGCAATAGAGGAAATTTAGAATTTACTGCTTTTCTTCGCAGCCCCCACTCATTGTTGGACACATTTAGGGTAGGAGAAACAACGCATTAGTTGTTGTTCTTTCTTTGTTTACCAGAGGCCCAGAACATACATACATATACACATACACAAAAGAAAAAAAAGAGAGACACAATTGCTGTTATAAAACTCCAATCCCTCGGAATGTTCATTGAAATCCGTGGCACCTCTCCGCAAATGTGCATTCAGTATCTGCTGTACTTCAAAGGAAACAGTGAAGATTTTTTTGTTTTTTTAAGAGAAAGGGAGAGAAAAAGATGAGCGTATGATGTGATTAATTTACTATTTCGGTGACCTAATAAACTAGTTTCGGTGACTAGTTTTCAGTTTATGGAAGGGGATGCGGTGTTTTAAATTAGGGTTTTAGTTCCTGATCACTCAGGCTAGAAAAACTTTATTTGAAGACATTTCTTCCTCTTCAAAGCGAATGGTCTGAAAATTTTCAGCTTTAACAGAGGGGTTTTGGCGGCAATTATTTTTTTTCTTTTTCACAGCAAATGGCGGTACTTGAGGAGTAGCGATGGGGCCTGTCGTTTCTTTCTGTTTAGGTCAGAGATGCTATTAACTTACAAAACTGCTACTAAAATTATTGAAAGCAGCAATAAAAGGACAACTCTCTCGTGTCATTTTTTGTCCTTTTGTTGCCACTGAGTCACAAGCTTCAAACACACTTATAGTTTGATTTTAGTATTTTCCAAGTGATTTTAAAACTTTTAATTGAAAACGAACGTTTCTAGTGCTCTTTCCACCATTATCAGAAAATTCACATCATTTTTAGGTAGAAAAATGTAGGAAACATTATCCGCAACTTTATCCACTATCCGCGCAGAAAAGATATATATATATATATATATATATATCCGCAAATGCCCACTTTGATGCGGATATCCGCATCTGCGCAGACTACCATTAGACTGGTATCTGGGCTCTTCATAGAAATGTTTCCGAACTCAATGACATGAATTCCTGAGTCCTTCTATTTTCTGATATAATGTAGTAATATTCTAGTGGTATGACTCGAAGTCTTGTTCATATGGCTCATCACTAAAGTGGAGTCAGTAGAAAGAGCAGAACCATGTAAAAGGAAACGATGCAGTGATGTTTGTATACCGTGCAATAGAGAAAGTGATTAAAAATTTGTAAAAAGTACTGGTGAAGAAACTTTAAATAATCTATCAAAGACAATAATAAGTTTTGCAAAATGGGAAAATGAGCAATGCGTACAGATACAGAATTTAGGAGGTGATGCTTCTGTAGAAAATATACGATAGTTGCGATTGAACTGACATCTAACTTGTTACAAATCACTGACGCATAAGAAAAAAATGGCAAGCTGTAGAAAGACACTACATGAAGATGCAAGAGGATTTAGAAGAAGAAGACGTTTCTGAAGAAGCTTGTGCCTCAAAACCGTTTACCCGAGCTGACACATCAAAGTATGACAAACAACATTATTTTTTTTCTGTGATGGAAAAGAAACAAAAAAAAAAAACATCTTCTCAATCATGTTTCATATGATACAGGAGGTTATAATTTGAGAGAAGCAGTCAATCTAAAAGGAAATAGTACTTGGCAGGTAAGGCTTAATGAGTGTATTAATCCAAACGATGCCCATGCAATCGGCATTTTGTATCATCGACAGTGTTGTACAAAAAATGTTACAAATGTGATTCGTAGGAAGAAAGTCTGTGAACAACATCCTCAAAGCTTAGCAGCTATCGTAGCGTCCGATACCGAATTTCTCAGCATGTTGGAAGATTTTCTTATTCAAGAAAATTTTACAAATATGACCGAGTTGCATAACACTTCATTAATGTATGTTTTACTCAATCAGGATCAACCAACAACTCTATTTAATAAACTAATTTCTACTAATAAATTTAGTGTAGGGGGCTAATGGAGTTGATCCATCGACATGGCTCAAATCAAAAAGGGAATTAAAGACTTTTATTGAAAAAGATAAATGAATCCATACCTAGAAAAATGAATCTGAACGTGTATTTATAAAACAAACTAAAAATATTGCAATTGCTGAATTAGAAGACGATACTTCTAATGAACCATTTAAGGTGCTTCTTTCCGCAGCCAAAATATTAAGAAAAGCAGCTTTGAATGCAAAGCGCTGGACATTTGAGGGAAATTCGGAAGCTGATAGTGAGCAAATCCCCGAATTATTGACTGTTTTCTTTAAATGGCGTATTGTGGGAAAAAATAATATAACTTCAGAAAAAAAAAACGTGTGAATGAAGTTGATACTCGGGCTAATCGTTTGTCTCAAACGCTGATGTTTGCATGTTTATCCGATTACCAGGCTTCAAGATCCAAATCGAAAGTAAGCAAGCATACATGTGAACTTCCAATGCAAGTTTGAATTGGTTTATCAGTTTATCAGTTGACTCGTAGCTCTAATCGTGTGAATTTTATTAATTCACTAGGCCTCTCTGTACATTATTCTCGTATTTGGGAAATACTAAACAGAATAGCTAAATCTGTAGTGGTTAAACTGAATGCTAATGGAGGACTTTACTTGCCACCGGACATAGTGCCAGGGAGGTTCACTCATTTTGCTATGGATAACATAGATTTTCAAGAAGACACTCCTGATTGTCGGAATACTCTTCACGGGACAGTAGTAGTTATTTACCAAAATATCGAAGAAAGTATTACTGAAGAAAGTATTCGATACTTACTTTGAGAATTCCCCCAAAAAATGCCACCAGAGAAAAACGGCAGCATGGTAACCCACCTGTTGTGTACAAGGTTGAAGAAAAATTGAATATGAAACATGTCGGCATGAAAAATCTCCTTATATAAATAAAGATTTACTTACTGTAGTATTAGGTCAGAATTTGCTCAAAAAGTCTAGTCATTTAGAAAAAAAAACTGTTATTCTTTCTTTCCGTGGCGAAGTCAAGTCAAACAAATCACTGGCAGAAGATCTCAGCACTTCACAAGAAGAAGCTGAGACAAAGTTAATCCTCCATGCAATTCTTGCAACCCAACGAGGAACTTAAAAAAAAATAATTTTTTCACCAGATACTGATGTTCTTGTACTGGCGATCACAAAATATCCAGAATTGACAAGTAATACTACATTTGTTTTAACTGGTTTCCAGAAGCACACGATTCATATAGATTTAATATATCAAGCCTTAGGGGAGAAAAGAGCTGAAGCTTTACTGGGAATGCATTCTCTTTCTGGATGTGACACTACTGGTTCTTTCAGTTATAAATCAAAAAAACAGTTTTTGGAAGAGCTTCATAAATGCTAGCGGCAAAATTCTCAAAGCTCTTGGCTCATTGGGTCAAACAGATATTATCGAGGATGAAACATACACTGCACTTGAAGAATACATATGTTCAGTGTACATGCCAAAACTAAATATTAAAAGGTTGAGTGACCTAAGGTGGTGGTTGTTTACCAAAAAGCAAGTTCAGGGATCAAATATGCCTCCGACTCAAGTTGCCCTTCACCCGGCTATAAGAAGAGCTCATATTCCACAACCTAATATTCCACCCCCAACTTCTGATTTTGGGTGGATGGTAAAGGAAAATGAATATTTACCTATCATGTGTGACATGCCTTGTGCTCCTCAAGAACTATTTTCATCAGTACGCTGTTCCTGTGTCAAGTTGCGGTGTCAAGCATGCTGCAAGTGTGTGCAAAATAATGTACCATGTACTGAAATGTACTCATGCTCGGCTGAGACTGATAAGTGTGAGAATGTTGTAAACCTTGATGAAGTGGATTATGATGACAGTGACAGCGAAGACTCTATGCTATTATGAAGTTGAACTTTTCATTCAGTTTCAAGTTTGACAATTTTTAATATTTAAGTAGGTAATATATAGTAACTATACACCGATAGTAATGATAATTTTGCACTAACATATGCATCATTTAGTCATGAGTTTCCCTTGCCCTGTCTTAAATCTATAAAGCTTATATTTTTCTATTCCTGTACAAATAGATTTTCAAATGTTAACTGAAGACTGTAGTTTTATATAGGTCTATACTCTTTTATTTTATTTTTGATGCAATTAAAGCAGAAAGAAGAAAAACTGTAGCATACAAAAGAGTAGAACTGCTAAAACTTATCCAAAACAAAAAAGATACTCGAAAACAGATGTAAAATAAACGAGACAGAGATGGGTTTAAATTTCGTCTGTCCGCCATCTTGAAATGGCCATCATGTTTGCCAGTGGAGAATCCAAGACCTTCTCCATCACATTTCCTACATCTTAAGTATCCAATAAAATTGATTTCTTCATATCCGCAGTTAGTTTAATCTTATTCCAAATTTCTCTTGAAACTATATTGAAAAAACAATGACCAAAAACATGAATTTTGCATTTTGCGTAAAAACTAAAGTAGAAAGCAGAAATGTCGTAATAAATAAAAGTATGGAGCTACTAAAGACTTTACGTTTGAAAAAAAGAGATCAAAATCGGATGAAAAATAACGGAGATAGAGACAAATAAAAATGTCATTTGTCTGCCATCTTGGAACGGTAGCCATATTTGCCAGTCGCGGGTCCCGTCCAATATCGCTTTTCTTATTCTATTTATACAATGCATAAGGAAAAAAACGAGACCACTCACAATACTTGTTCACAAAGTTGCACACGGACTAAGAATATTGGTGGTTAGAAAACCCACTATAAAGCCAACCGACACTGTTTTGGCAAACTTGTCAACTTGAGCTAATTTCTCCTTTTCTTGATTTTACAACAGGAAGTAAATAAATAAGAATGAGAATCTTAAGTTAGAAATTAAGTTAAATCAGGACATTTCAATATTTTCGAAAAGAGTATTTCTCTAGGTCATTTATGATTTTGCACCACGGAGGGTCGCTCTTTAAGATGAGGTTAAAGAGACGCTAATCATTAACCTATGGAACCACGTTTACCTTACCCTTGCAATGTATTTTTTGGGAGTGACAATATATAGCCTACAATAATTGAATCAACTTCAAGAGATGAATATTCAAACTTAGGCCAAAGACAAATTAAATCATTAATTAGAGAATAATCAATCGTAAACTTTTGCGATAGATCGTCTGTTTCATTATTGAAAGACTTCTTTTGTTGGAAGCATGCCTTTGAAGAGTAAAATGAAGCAATGAATAACATACAATAATAATATAAAAGCACGGATCTTTCTCTAATTATAGATTCAGTTTGTCTTTGGAAAAAGTTTGAATATTCATCTCACGAGGTTGATTCAATTATTATAAATATTGTCTCTTCCTACAAAATACATTGGTAACATAGGGGAAAATGATGCCTTCTGTTCCTAATTAGCCTTCCTTTAAACTTACCTTAAAAGAGCACTGTCCTCTGAAAATTAGTACGAGGGAAGGGGACGCCGAGTTTTGTGTTTGTCACGAGTCACACCAGAGCGGTAACTTAGATTTTTGTGGGGGGCAAGCATTCAATATTTGCCCTCCTAGGAAAAGTTGTTTTGGATCCACCGCAAAATTCGAAAATAGGCCCCTTCTTTCCATCTTTCTCTTACTCTTTGTGGTCACCCGGAGCCTGTGGGCCATTCTACACACTCCTGGTCCCGTTTCATAAATGACAAATTAAGGGGAAAGTATTATCCAATCTTGAAGGCATACGAATAAATGTAATTTCTAGTGCCCATAATAGTAGACATTTTTTACTGAAATGCGCCCACGACTCATTTTTGTTTTATTTACTTTTGTGTGCTGGTTTGTTCATGTAATGTAGTGAACCTGTTTGATGCTTCATTTATAATTTCATGTTCGTATCGTATATGGAGTAAGAAAATTTTGTCTTAAAGAAGGCCCCCTGGAACTGCGGTTAGCTTCCCTGGGGCAGTTGACCCCCTGCCACTCACAAGTTACGACCCTGGGTCACATACACCCTAGTTGAGGGCCTGATTAGTGCATTCTCTACCTGTGATTTTAGCTTCAGACGTTGTCAATAAGATAAGATACTGTAAATAATAATAATAATAAATATGTAATACGCATGTTTCTATGCGAGTGTGGTATTTATGTATGCATAGAGTTACTAATGCTTTCATTTTCTGAAACAAGGCTTGGTCTGCATTTAGTATCTAAAGCCATAATCCCCTTCCCGTGGATAGCGAACAAGCCTTTCACGTCACGAGATCTCAAGTGCAGTGAAGGGATTTGCATATATATATATATATATATATATATATATATATATATATATATATATATATATATATATATATATATATATATATATATATATATAAACTTCGTATTGAGCATGATTATACCAACAGGTTAGCTGTGTCTTCACGACTGTATCAGTCGATTAAAACATTTCTGTTTATGTTTGTGAAGTGAAACTGCCTTGCACAGTTTTCTTTCCGTACAGCAAGTGGCGGTGAAGCACAAACGTATATTCAACCTGAGAACGCTCCACTTTTCACTCAAGACCCCAAGTTTCCCACGTGTTCTTCGTTCTAGTTCGTGGAGAAATATTGAAAGAAGGAATAGAAAAGAGAAATAACTAAAACTTCTGCTCAATTGTAAAGAACGCGTCTACTCCCCCTCAAAGAGCATTGTCCCTGACAGCTGGGAGACAGACGGGTGCTGTTTCTCGAGATACCTCCCTCTCCCTGCCCCTTTGTACATCAGACAGACCTTTAAAATTGGTCCAAGACTGATTCACAAAACATGTTCACCTATCCACTCTCTTCCACTGTGTCGTCCATCTGTCGACCCCTAACTTCCTGTCATGCAATAGGGAAAGAATTCCACGAAAATAATAAGTTAATTTCTTTTTTTCTTCAAGTACAAGGTTACGTACCGTTGAAACTGAGAGTTAAAGGTAACCAACAAATGTATGTCCTACAGACCAATATTACTTACAAAAAAAATTGTCTCTGTACACGCAATTCCTTTTTGTACTGACCGCATTCGTTTAAATATTTCATATACTTTTCATTTGGTCTGTTATTACTGGATATTTCTGTGAAAGATACGTGACGCAGATGAAAGGAGAATTGTAATGGGGAAAGCTTTGATTTTAGGGGAAAAGATACTCCAGGTGTTCTTTTTTAATTTTCCTTTTTATTATTATTTTGCATTTTCTTGGAATTTCGATGGAATTAATTGTTTCGTGTCTCCAACATTATATTTTCAAAATAATCATTCAATGATTTGAACACCAAAGAGCTTCTCTTAGAAATACATACTGCCTTAAGAAAGGGTGAAAAAGGATATTTTGTTAATCCATTTTTATTAATAGCTCTGACAAGGTAAGTTAAAAGATAGCAAATAATGTATTCCCTTAGTTAAGTGAAGATACAAAATTTACCTCTTTCAACATGAATTTAGGGGCAGTAAACAACATGGAACCGTAAGCTTATTCTTCTCTGTTCCTTACCCATTACAGTGCTTTTGATGAATCAAAGCACCAAATTGGGATGGATCTAAGATTACAATTTCGGGTCGGTATTACCCGCTTTTAAGATAGTTTTCTTCTTCTGTATAATTATAGGGCTTAAAATTTTGCCTATTCAAGGTTCGCCTAATACCTGGTAGCTATAAAAATGTTAATCAAAATGTGACACAGAGTTAGTGTTACCATTAGGCGAAAGTTGTTTTCCTTTTCAAAAACTTAGTTTAGCTTGCATATATTGGTAGTTCTGCACACAGGCGTCGCTGGCGGGAAGTATGGTCCTAAATATCTTGTCATCGAGCTGTAACAAACGTAATTCAATTACACATCCTCAGGAATCAAAAAAGATACCAAAAAGAACAGAAGCCAGAAAGCATAAATTAAGTAGCCAAATCTCTGTAACAGGTGTAAAAGATGCATTTCTTTTACTTGTTTTCAGAGAAGAGCAGTGGTCGAAGTGAAACAGTATGCCATGGTATGCCATACCGCCTGTGGTTTTTCAGTGATAAAAGTATATCGTTTCTGGTTTTCCAATGACTAAAACATACCGTCACTGGAAAGTAGACGGTAAATACATTTAATAAATATTTTTTTATGTACAGTAATTGATGAATAGCTTTGCACGTAAAAAAAAAAAAAAGTCGATATTTAAATTTGTACGTAGAAATAATTTCTAAGTTGACAACACCGACATTTTTGTTATCATTTTCCTACCTTCTGTTTTTAAAATGAGGTGTCTTCAAAAAAAATCTAGTATATAGTTTGATGTGCCATATTGAATTTTCTTTCTTATGTGTGTGTATCGTCTTGTCTTAATGCATATAAATGTGTTTTGAGCATATACGGGTTGTCTGTTGTAAGGGTCGGATCTTTCAAAGGTTTGGATTATATCTCAGTTGAGTTAGAGGGTTCGGGAGTTTTCCCACAGGAAATTTTCAATATAAAAGCTAGGTTTTAAAGCATTTTCATGTATAATTCTCTACAATACAACATAAGGGGATATATTTTATATTTTTTTTTCAGAAAGTTGTTGGCTGGGGTCAAAGTCTCTCCATGTCCCTCCCGTGGCTACAAAGAAGTTCTCCAATGGTTTTCAGTCATTGTGTAAATTGAAATGCAATCTTTCAGGTAAGATAACCTCATGTATTTTAACATTTAGATAGCCGGCATGTCGAGCCAAAATCGTAATAAAACATATCGCCTCTGCTTTTTTTTTCCACTGGAAAAAAGAGTACATATTATACACTGGCAAATACGGAGCATATGAAGAACAAATTAATATTATGTGTCTTGTCAAGTAATACGTATATGCTGCATTATGTAACTAGTGAAGAGTGATGCGTTTTTAGGATTTAAAAAAAAAAGAAAAAAAAAACTCTTTCCAATCTCACAACTTCACTTTCTTCCTTCTTTAGAGAAATGGCATTACAAGCTATGGAAGGTAACAATTTTCATGCAACATGTACTAACAATACAACATGTTATATTATTATTACTTATTCTACAATAAGCACTTTTAATCGCGTCTATTTTATCTGATATTTTGAAACTAATAATGTATATAAATGCATTGGAAGAAATTACTTTAAAATAGAAGAAACTGTAGATAGAGAGAATGCATAATTTTATGAGTGATACGAATGTTTTTTGGAAGAAAGGGCGAAAGGTAATATAGGAGGTAAGCAGGAACTTGGATAAGCTGCTAATTTGAAACATTTGGTTATCCAAAGTAGAAGCTGGAAAGATGGAAGAGAGAAGTTAGGTTAGACAGGTCGCAGGTGGGTAATAACAACCCAGTGTGGATGGTTTGATGCAAGATAAAATCCTATAGAAACAATTGTGTCTATGGCGATAAGCCTTCGAGTTAGATAGTTTTGCGAAGTTTTCCATCATCCAGGTTTTTACATTGAAAAACTTATTTATGTGACAAACAGTACTTATTGTTTTGGCGATTGTTTCCAAGTATTTCCCAGCAAGCAATATGTAGTATTTTATTTTTGATTCGTTTTCTTTCTTTCTTATTTTTTTATTTTTGAAACGATGCAAAATGTAGATTGTTAAGGAAATTCACCTATTAATGATATATTTAAAAGGAAAAGAAAAGAAACATAAACACCTGCTTTATTTACCAATATACTCTAAAACCTGTTACTTTTTTTATGATATAGATAAACAGTTGCTTTCTAAGTTGACCACCTGCATGCACCTGTGTTCGTAATCTTCGAAGCTGGTTGTGATAACTTCCTTTTATTTATCCATTAAAGCTTGTATATGAATCAACTGGATATGAATGAGTCAAAATCAAAGCGACGTAATGCATAATTTATTAACTTCGAAGACTAAAGAGGTTATATAGATATCTCAACGTTACAGAAATATCAGTCAGAGACTCCAAGCTTTTCCTTCTTATTTCATTTCCTGGGATGGGAACAAAATCAAAATGTGAAGAGGTCTTGTCTTAGCAACAAGAAGATGGATGAATTACTCCAGGGGACAAAACCGAAAGAATGTACGGGATAAAACTCACCGGGGAAAGGTTCACCAGACTTAAGCTCACTGCCAGCCTTATGTTAGAAGTACGGACAAAAGTTCATCGATAGCGGACATAAGCTCACATAAAAATAAAATATATAATTTTATTTATAATTATTTTTATATACAGTTATATATTGGCTCACATTTCTCTTTCATGATTGGCTATTTGTTGGCTACAAACAGCATTTGATTGTTCGGATCTAGTTCATCTCAGAAACGATAACTTTTAATAAACTATTTCATTTTCACTTTAGACTAACACTATGATAGATGCATATTCTCTAAGGAAATGTGGAATGTATACGAAGCTACACTTAAGGGAATAGAAACGCAAGTAATTTAAGTGAAGAGACGAATAATTTAAGTGTAATCGTGCATTTTCCAATTTTGAAAGTAAATTATCCTTCTGGAAGGCTTTGAACAACATTAGAAAGGATGAAACTGTATCCATAACAATTATTCTTCAGCATCAATTCGGAACTTTTTTCTGCAAAACGTCAGAAAAGGAAACAAATAATACTAGGTCAAAAATTATTGTTTCTGTGTAGAGAAACCAAATATGATAAAAGGGTCTAGAGTATTATGAGAGCTATTGGTCATAGTACCAGGTTTTAATTCCTGAAGTTGAAAACTGTGTAATTCGAATTATGTATTCCAATTCATGCATTTCAAATTCCGTATTAAGTACTACTCCGACAATCTTATGCTGCTACAGTGTGTTTTAAATTACGTTTATTTTAAACAGTGCATGAATTTCGTGGCTTTCCCCGAAATAAGAATGTTATGATTTTTCCCCTAAAAGAACTGCATTTAAACCTTGTACTGTACTAGTAACAGGAACCAAGATCGTCGCTTTGAAGTTAAACTACAGCAGTAACATATAAAGAAATAAATTGTGAATAGAAATCCTATATATATATATATATATATATATATATATATATATATATATATATATATATATATATATATAATATATATTGTATACCTTAGCCATATAAATCACTTCGACGGTAAATGCACAATTTCTTCAATAAAATATTGCAAATAATGTAATAACGAAAATAACAGTACTACATTTTTTCTTACACAAACTTAACAGAAATTTTGTTAGATCTAGCACGAAATTTGTATAAATTTTACATGAATTAAAATTATATAGAATCACTATAGAAGCCATTATAATGTATAAATAGTAAAAAAAAACAAAAAAAAAAACTGAAAGATTAGCAAAGTCTACAACAAAATGAACGAAAGATTAGAAATGTAAAACCAAAGTGATATTTCCGTTCATTACTGCACACAAACTGACGATATTATTTGACAATATCAGATATTTGAAAAAAAAATGCAAATTAAAATTTAATTTTAAAAAAATTATCATCTCTAAACAAAATTGCCAATGTAGAATAAAGTAAGTATAACTTTTTTTTTTGTTTCATCTCAGATATAATATGAACCCCATTTGATCTAATAGCCAACACACTTACCTTTGGTGCGCGTGATTCCGGGCTCGATTCCCGGTGGGGTACAGTTGAACGAGAAAAGTGGTTCGGATTCCACTATAATCAGTAGGTCCACGTCTCCATAGCCGTCCTGCACAATCGTGGGACGTTAAACAAATAAATACAATATGTATAATATATAACTGTTTATTAAAAATGTAATATAGCCTATGTACCGGTACACATTTTTTACGATTGTAGTTGTGCCATTTTGTTTCAGTTGAAGATTTTAAAAAAGCAATTTCGAAAACTTTTTCGAGTTCATTCAACTTTCTTTATTTTGTTTGCGACGTAGATAAATCCAAAGAATTCAACTTTAGACTCAGCCTCATGACTTTTGGGGAATACCCACGAGTTGAACATAATTACGGGCAACAACCATGACGGTCAAAACCACACAACGGCCTTAGCTACCTTGCAATCCATCTCTGTGAAAGTTACAGCACAAACTCAAATCTGCGTTCTTTCTTGTTCCTGGCAAATCTGTCGTCGGTGTGTATACTACATTGATCAAAAAGTTCCCGGAATGACCGCCGTGTGGCGCTCTCAGTCACATGATTTGGCGTTTTCTTTTCTCTGTGAGTTGCCACACCTATCAGCGATATCCCTCCTAGTTAGAATATCGTAGCAGCGTTGCCAACATGCACGATAATTATCGAATCATACGATAATTTTGACCCCTGTACGATGCACGATAGCTGATGTACGGTAATAGGTAAATATACGATAATTTAATAGCTTCAGGTAAAATGCAAAGATAGTTCTGGGGGTATTTGAAATTCGAAAGAAATTTCATTCATTGCGTGAAAAAGGTATGAATTTTGCAACAAATGTGACAAAATTACTCAAAACATTACAAATGCGAACCAATTCACCTGTTTACTCATGTTTATTATAACTATGTAATTGGTTAATTGGATCACTGGGATTTAGCATACACTGAACACATACATATGAAACCGGCGTTATCTATTCGATCAATAAAGGAGAACTACTAGCTACTTGATGTAGATAAGTTTTCACAAGTAAACATATAAAGTGTTGAAGGAAAACCACAGAATTCTTTTCGATAGACTCGTAAAGAATAGAACTTCATTCTTGTTTTCTAAGGAGATTCAAGAATATAGTTTTAGTTCTTCGCATTCGCGTTAGTTTCCTCTTAATAATAATAATAATAATAATAATAATAATAATAATAATAATAATAATAATAATAATAATAATAATAATAATAATAATAATAATAATAATAATACAGCTTGATATTTAGACTTGAAACAAAACATACGATAATTTTACGGCAAAGACGATAATTTTAAGTGCTGCATACGATAATATCTTCTGATCGTGTTGGCAACGCTGTATCGTAGTTTGCCATTTGTGAAAGTGACGCAGTGTTGAGTACATCTGTTTGGGTGGATGTTCCGATTTTTGCAATGGGGTTAATTTTACAGCAAGTGTGTGCGTTAAAAATGAATTCAATGGTGTAAAAACCTTGTAAATGTTTGAAAAGTGTTTTGGGAATAATGCCCTAAAACAGCGGTTTACAAGTGGCGAGCATCAACGAGCCAAGACCGAAGAAAAACACGTCGTTTTCAGTCGAGAAAGGCGATGGTGACGGTTTTAATGGATTACACCATGAATTTCTGCTAAATATTCAGACAGTCAACAAGGAGTATTATTTTAGCGTTATGTAGCGTTTGCGTGAAGCAATTTGTCTAAAAAAATCTCTGGACTAACAAACCCATAGATTTTGCACCATGACAACTCAGCGTCGCACAATGCTATCATTATCCGCGAATTTCTCACCAAAAATGAAATACCAACCCGCAGCCACTGAATTCACCGGATTTAGCTCTGTGCGACATTTTTTTTTGTTTGTTTGTTTGTTTGGTCAACTGAAGAAACCATTATGGAGATCGTGTTTTAGCAGCCGAGAGGAGATAATACGAAAATCGAAGACGGCTCTGATGAACATACCGAAAATGAGTAACACAAATGTTTTAAGAACTGGATCAAGCGCTGTCATAAGTGTGTTGCAGTAGGTCCACGCCTCCTTTCGAAGAGGACAACATCAATTTTCAGGAATAAATCAATTTTCAGGAATAAACTTGCATTTTTAATTTTGTGAGTGAATTCCGGGAACTTTTTGATCAAAGTAGTATAATAGTGCCAGGCCGCAAAGTCGATCTGCAGCCATTCGGGATCGTAGCCACGTCTTCAACCTTTTTAGTGTTGAAAATGTTCTTTTGGCTGATGTTCTTTTGGATGCTCTGTATAGGGTATTTTGTCCAAATACATTGCTTTCGTAGTGGTATAATTGAGTATGCAAAGAAAAAAAAGCATTAGACCAGAATACGAATAGGGGGTTGGAAATTGACTCTATTACGTAATTTCTTAAATTCAGCTTTTAGAAACTTAGTATAATTATAGCTATGTTTACAACAACAACAAAATTATATTATACTAGCCTTCGTCTAGGTTGGATTTTGCCCCGAGACCCCCAATTTGCTCTGCATATGCCCTCATTCAATACAGCAAATGCTCCTACGTGCTATTGTGTCTTCCTTCCCTTCACTGTTAAGTAGCAAAGAACGCTCAAATACATGTTTAATTATTATAATTGAAAAATTAAACTACCAACTTTCATGTCTCTAACTGTAAGGGATCTCGAGATATGGGCATATAATAATAATAATAATAATAATAATAATAATAATAATAATAATAATAATAATAATAATAATAATAATAATAATAATTATTATTATTATTATTATTATTATTATTATTATTATTATTATTATTATTATTATTATTATTATTAGGGTCTATTATTTCCATCCCTTTTCTTTCCTTCTAGGTAAAATATCAAAAACGCTGAAATGCGTATTGAATTATTTTGAGTGAGAAGTCCATAGAAAATATATACACCAAATTTCATGTTTCTAACCTTCAAAGATTCTTAGACATTGATATATTATAATAATTGCAATGCCCGCCCCCTTTTCTTTCTACCTCTTTTTCCCCATTTTCCTAAACTACCAAAAAACGTTGAAACGCGTGCCAGATTATTTAAAATGAGAAATCTAAATACCAAATTTCAAGTCTCGATCCTTAAGGTATTCGGAGAGATGGTCAGCCCTTTTTTTTCTTCGAATTTCCAAGAAATCTTTCCTTAGTGATACCCTACGTCACAAATTTTACTTACTGTCCGAATTCAAAGTTTCTACCTTGAGGAGTTTGGCCTGTGATATGTTATTCACTCAGGACTTCGTCTTTTATATAATGTGTTATTTCCCAAGAAAAGATGAAATGCCATTAAAAGTCACAATGAATCCCTGGTTCCTTCCTAGTGTTTCCATGTTGAACCCCAAGAGTCACGGCTCTCTATGTTGATCTAGTAGCTAGCGAACGTATCTTTGATATATGATGCATGAGGTTCTGTGGTTTGATTCCCGGTGAGTGAGCATCGAACGCACTACAGTGGTTCAGATCCAACTTTAAACTCTATTTCTTGTTCTGTAATGAATCGCATTTGACAAACGATGTAAATACATACCAATCATTCAATCAACCAGCGGAAAAGGAACACTGAAGGTTCTATATTTCTCTCATTCAATCAACCAGCGGAAAAGGAACACTGAAGGTTCTATATTTCTCTTTAATCATGGTAAAGGTACTTGGAGTTTCGGGACTCGAATTCCATTTCTATATCCTTTTTCAAGGACACAATTTTAAAATATAACTTTTTAGTTCAAAGTGTGAGCAGTCTTACCCTCCTACCTACAGCTGTTTGTCCAACGAATGAATAATATTATCGTTCCTTTGCGGCTTATGGTGACCGCTTCAAGAAACTAGGGACATAAGTATTCACATTTCAAATATCTCTGTATCAAGTACTATTAAGTATCACACATTTTGATTAGACTCTGCTAGGCTTGTCACACAGCTTGAAACGGTTGGGAAAAGACTATATTTGTATTTTCCAACGATACATGCTGGAAGTAAAAACCAGACCTTTCTGGGAGCTCGCCCCCTCCGCCCCTGGGATCCGCCAGTGATTATAACAATGAACAACTAAAAGTTGTTGAATGAAAAGTGGTTAGTTTTAAACTATTAATTTTAATTGTCAGAATTTTAATAGTTATAGTCCAGAAGGTATAACGTCGTTGGCTTCGCACGCTTGGAGCTGCTCGTCACTGGGGGTGTGGTAAGAGAATAGCCAATCACCACTCACCATTCACCGCGTTTAGTGAGCCACGAGTATCCAAGCTGGCAACTCCCCATAAACGTCACTACAACTTTACGCGGGAAGCCAACGACATTATACCCTCTGTACTATAGTTTCCAAGTCCAACCCGTAACTTGAAGTAGGACACGAACAAAAGCCCGTTAGACAAAAGTTCACGAAGCAAAAGTCCACTCTAAATTTCCAAAGATAGGACAAAAGCCCATCAAAAGTCTTCTAGAGGAGGACAAAGATCTACTAGATATATCACAAGAAACGAGTTGAGTTGATTTTAGTTTAGCGTCCCTTTCAGCAGCGAGGCTATATGAGACGTGGACCTACTGATTAACGTGGAATGCGAACCACATGAGCTCCCGCCGGGAATCGAACCCGGGTCTCCCACGCCAAAGGCGCGCGCGCTAACCGCTTAGCCACGGAGGAGCTCTCACAAGAAACGAATCAAGCCTACTGTGAATAAGAAAACGATGTAAACGAAAAACGTAAGGCAATCAGAGTAATTTTCCAAAAGTGAAATGAAATGAAATGAAATCTTTAAGTATTACGTCCCACGGTTATGCCGGTTAGGCTAAAGGAGACGGTGATGATGAGAGATGAGTGAAATTGTGGTATGGAGAAAGTGGGAGAACCTCGAGAAAACTCACGAGCACGGTGTTTGTCCACCACAAAGTCCACACGGCGCAAGCTGGGATCGAACCAGGGACCCTAAGCACCGGAGGTGAACGCTCTACCACTGAGCCACCGCGCCCCCCATTTTCCAAAGTGAATATTTAGTTGGGTGGGTGGAGTTAATTTTAGAAAAGTTAATTTTTAATTGGGTGAAACGGAAAAGATAAAGAAAACATGTGCTTATTAGGAAAACACAAAGAACAGAGTGATGCAGTAATGATTGAACCTCTGTCGAACGAATCAAGAGTTATTATTAAAAAAAAAAATAATAATTGTTGACTTTGAACTTGCTTTTCACTAGGTATTGGAAACTGTATTTCACGATAGTGTTAATCTAATGGTCGCCTTTTCCGTTTGACGCCACATACTTGAAAAAAAATAATCCAAAATTAGGCCTAACGAATCTTATACTCAGTAGCTTTCTTCTCACTCGATATAGTAGAAGAAGAGTTGTTCCATCTTAAAGACAATTTTACCAGATGAATTGATTGATCTTCTTTGGTTACCTGGAATCTTTGTGTCATGTCCGAATTGCTTCGCAAAATCCACTTGCAATGAAGGTCAGAAAAACAGTACCATTATTTATGAAATAACTACGTAATGTGTATAAGGGAACATAACATAAGTGGAGGTGATATAATTAATAATCACGCAGAAACTTGGAAACATAGCTACACCAGGGCTACGATCGCTCCCTCCCAGAAAAGGAAACTTTTTTTATTTTATATATAAATAAAATATATAGTTTATTTTTTGACGCTCTTAAAAGTAGCTCTAAGTAGCAGTATTACAACCCACCGCTTCTCAGAAGTCCGTCCTGGATCCGCCCCTGAGCTACACAAGTTTAGTTGATGTTGGTAAGCCATCATTTTGGGGATAGATTGAGGATACGAAATTATGCAAGAATTGCAGTTGTATGTATCGTTCAGTCAGAGTTGGGTCGGTATCCTACAAAGAGGAGAAAGAGGGAACATCCAAAATTATATAACATGCTGCGTAGTTTGTACTGTGAGATAAGGGTAGCACAAGAAACATGAAAAGTTTCTAAAATTAAGTTGGTCACAAAATTGGGTTCTCATCAATGAGTAATACCTAATGATCAGAGATTTTGTGCTGTACTGTATGCTATGTATTGATTAATTGATGTACTAGTATATGTAATGATTATGCATTTGATTCTGCACACATCTTGTGTTGCTCTGTAAAATGAGCATACTTTGCACCAGCAAGAGTTACTTCTTATCGAACAGGAAACATGTTTCCTTCCAGCATGTTGACAACATTTTTGTATTTTGTGACACAATAATGGAACGGTACCACAGATGGTAACGTAGGACATATCTGGAAGAAGTGTGGCCGTAATTAAGCGGTTACTTGCTCTGTAAACTTTTCACTTTCTGTGCCGGAATGATTCTGTAATATTAAAGAAGAGAAAGTTGCTCGTTACATTGTGTTACGGTACCATATTACAAATATTTCTGATATAAATAATATATTTTCTGAATACCTTAAATACTGGCATCTACATAATTTATATAATATTACACATCGGCATAAATAATTATGTTCATTTTAAAAAATGCTCAGTAAATTTGTGAAACATTGTTAACAACAAGAATAATGAATAACAAACTGTCTCTGATTTAAATAGATTTGTTATAATTATAATGATGGAAATATTCACTACAAACTTTGTAGCTTTACAGCAAGCAGTATTGAACAGTATAGAAATATAAATTTGTACTGATGGAAAGTTACATGCTCATATGTGTCACTTTGTATCAATGTTTGAAACCAATCCCACAATACACTTAAGTTATAATAACTGCCAAAACATGATATGTGTAATTCCCAAAACTTAAACTAAAGGAAGGAAACGAATTAAGACTTTTCTACTGTGTAATGAAGATAACCAAGTGAAAATTCTCATTTTGCTCGAAAATTTGATGCAAATATACGCACTTTACGCTATATCACATTAATAATCTAGCGTTATTTCTTGATTTTTTACCCATAAATATTATGACAGTATAATTTATAATGTAGTAATTATACTGAATAAATTAAGATTTATATTTTAAATTTGCTGCGTTGTTATTTACACTGTTTTCTTATATACAGTGAGTATCTAATATATATTCATAAGATATCTAATGGTTTTTTGTACTAATCAAGAAAATTTGTGGTGCGCATTTGTAATACCTTTGGAAATTTAAAGTGTTTTGGCATGGCTAAGTGGTAAAGCGCTTATCTCTAGCACTTGGAATTCCTAGTTCGATCCCCGGCTAAGTAAGTTTGTGGTGGACAACATCATTTTTGTGGATTTTCTCGGGGTTCTCCCGTTTTTCCCACTTTCTCATTCAACCTATTCGTCTGTCATCATTCACTTACCTTAAATCATTTTCTCCCTTAGCCTAAATGGCACAATCGTGGGAACTTAAACTATAGTATTTCATTTTATGAATTTAAAGTGAACTTTTATCCGTTGGGGTTTCTGCCGGATAGGCTTTTGTCCTACTCCCACTTGAATGATGTTTAATTTCTTTCAACTGCTTTATTGCAACAAGAGAAAGAAACACATTAACCAAATAAACATTATATGAGATGACAAGTACTATTTACATTTACTTTTTGTATTTTACAGGTCATCCCAGGGGAATTCCTCGAACTCAGTCAGTAATATGTTTATACAATTAAGGGTAAAGGAGACATTTTAAATTTTCATAGTCCATAAGCGTAAATAAAATATAATATTTATTTTGTTTTCTCTACAAAATTTAGTTTGTTAATTGCTGTGACTCATAAAAATAGACTCAACTGTTACCAATAGTACAAAACTGTAGGCTGGTTGACCAGTATGATTACATGCATATTTTATTTAATTCGAAGGCATGGGAGATAAAACTGCCTTTAATATTCTGCCCAGATAATAGAATTGTACTTATTCTTATAGAATAATAGAAATATATTCGTCATGATATTCAAATGAAATGGTTCCAGATAATCATAAGGGGAAGGCTCCTCGAACGCACTATCCTCTTTTCTAAACAACTTGTAAATCGATTTAAAAAAATATATATATCACTATGGCAAATTGTCTAAATAAGCGCAACTAACAAATAAGTAAGGAATAACAACTGGCTGACAACATTTAGTTGATTTTTTCAACAAAAACTACATTGTGGGTTGGAAGAAACCCCATTGGATATATATATATATATATATATATATATATATATATATATATATATATATAATGGCGTAACTAAAGGCTTGGAGGCCCCCTGCAGACAGCATGGAGTGGGGCTCCTTCTCTACATCCCACTTTATGATCTGGGAGCCCCATGATGGCTAGGGCCCCACGCAATGCGGGGTCTGCGGGGTCTGCGGGGCCCTTATTTACGCCCCTGTATATATATATAAACATGTAAAATTAAAATCAAAGTGCCAAAATCTATGGAGCTTTTCAAACTGCTTTAGGAAAGAATTTCTCAAATTCAGTCTCCTTGCTGGTAAAAATATCAGTTTAAAAGAAAGTTGCTGATGCCATATTGTATTTCTGTACAGAAGGTAAATAGGGCCACATAAACGATGCGGCTGGCTAAAATGGAACAAATCAACAAAGAAATTCATCTAGAATGTTGCCTTGAAGCAGAATCCAAAGTAAAAAAGAAAACTTGTCCCCATCTTAGACCAGCTGCTCACAAAATATAAAAATACAAAGAAAGTGCCTTTTTGTAGTACCAGGTGCACACAATCTCCCAAAGAAATGACGTCACAAGGTCTACACGTGCGGCAGGTCAAGTTTTTTTTTAAATACATTTCATAAGATTTGTTACAGATGATACATCAAAATGGGGTGGTCTTCCTCTAGGACTTCCTTGGTTTGGACTTGCCTGTAACTGCTGGCCCCTTGATTCGTGATTCTTTCAAGATGTCATGGAGGGAGAAATGTGAAGCCTGTGTGTGATTCTTCAAGAACTATTTATTACTTTGTGTTAAGCACCTGCAAATAAAGAAACTGAAAGTTTTGGCAGAAAAATCTTCAGAAACGAAAACATTGTTTTACTCACTGTCATTCATGCAAATAGTACACCCATATACAGGGTGTTTAAGACAAAATGTTACACAGTTTGTGGGCATATTCGTTGGAGCAAACTGATTTTTTTTTTTCTAAACACTACGGAGTCGTTTAGGATATACAGCCATTGCGATGCAGTAATGACTTTCAGAAAAGTAAATACAATTCAAAAATGACGCACAATGGTGGTAATATATTGCAGGAAGATGCTGTGTATACAATTAGCGCAACGTCAGTGACGCTGAAGTGACAGTGTTGCAATCCGTGAATAACATTATATTGTGAAAAAACATCACGCTGTTAGGTATTACATGTTTAATGTCTTTTGGTAGTGTTGAAGAAAGTATAGGAAGGCAATATTACATGTTGTTCTTCACAAAAGAAGCATTAACAGATAGCAAACGAGCAATAAAGAGTTTGAATATCAAGGGGAAAAAATCAGATGCGCGTTTGCGATCGGATGCCTTCAACGTTCTTTTGTGGATATGATTCCACTTTTGAGGAATGGCGGACAACAACAACAAGAAAAATTGTAGCTCTCCTAGTGTTTTCCTATGTAGAATTTCGAATATTACAATATTACAGATAAATTTTGAATGTTCTTCAATCTATTGTAAGTAATTAGAAGGTGGCATTGAGATATGTTTAAGATCTGAATAATAAAATAACAACAACAACAACAACAACTACTACTACTACTACTACTACTACTACTACTACTACTACTACTACTACTACTACTACTACTACTACTACTAATAATAATAATAATAATAATAATAATAATAATAATAATAACAGGGAGAGAAAAGAAGGTAAGGAAGAGGCGGAGAAAGAGTAATAATTGTAGTTTACAGTGTCTATGACGAGAATTGACATGATATGGAAGGCTTGGATCTAAGACATCTGTCATCTAAGGTAGGTTTACGTTACGTGATCCACTGCCCGATCGTCGCAGTGTATATTCTTTTCTATTCATTTCCTTCCATGCATATCACTATCAAAGTGACATGTCTCGTACGCACAATTATTTTGTAAGTGAAAGTGCTTTCCTTTTTTATTACAGCCTTTAACATGGTAAGGCGGAATGATGTTTCCCCTCGTGTTCCTTTATCCGTTTCTTCATGTTGTACTCTCCGAGTGCTGCATAAGCCACTCTGTTGCTGCTACTTCGCTCACTCAACTGAGAGTGATGCTGAACTCATGCTTGTGTCATTCCGCTGAAAGCATAACACAGATATGCAATGTTTTATTGTTTTCAAGTGAAGAGGTGTATCGGAATCGATTTTTTCCTGCTGATTACGAACATGACCTTCAAAATTGTGTATCACGTCAGTTTTTTTTTTACAAATCAAGAAAATGTCAAAATTAAAAAAAAAAAACTTAATTTTTAACCTGTAGACGCCTGCCAGGGAATTCATATCTTGACGTTGTCATCCCTGGTGCCTCTCCTAATTGTTGCAGAGACATGAACGACCCCTTGTTAGAAAGCTAATAGAACAAGTAATGTAATGAGATATGCTTGGTGCATCTGAGCTTCCATTCGCAGAAGAAAAAGAAGAAAAAGAAATTCGAAATACTTGTAGAAAAAAGTCATTTTTTGAATTTCCGGCCACACTGGCAACACTGTTAGTTATTCTACGTTAGTCAAATACTTAATACGAGTTTCTTATATAGTCATATCAACCATATAGAAAAATGAAAGCCGTAGCTACAATAGAAAGGTAGAAACAAAACGAAGTGCAATCACATGTATAAAATTTATAATTTGGTTTGCATGCATTCACATTGGGAACCCTGGCATCTCCCCCACTCCTAACTGTCACAGAGATATGAATGACATCTTAGTTGGAAAGCTCATGAAACAGGAAATGCAACGAGGTATGCTTCGCACCCATAGTCTAATAGTCATGAAAAAATGAAATCTTTGAGTTTTACGTCCGACGGTTATGCCGGTTAGGCTAAAGGAGACGGTGATTATGAGAAATGAATGAAATGGTGGAATGAAGAAAGTGGGAGGAAACGGGAGAATCCCGAGAAAACCACGCACACGGTGTTTGTCCACCACGAAGTTCACTTGGCGGGGGCTGGGATCGAACCCGGGACCCCAAGCACAAGTGGTGAACGCTCTACCACTGAGCCACCGCGGCCCCTCTAATAGTCATAGAAGAACGGTAAGAAGAAAGAGAAAAAAGAAGATAAACATAAATGGATAGTTTCAAACATACATACAGATGATGATCAGAAAAATGGAAACACCTGTAGTTGGCAACACGTCAGATGTATGGGTTGGCAGTGGTGTCGTGGCGCCCGCAGCGCCGGACCGCTGGTAGTGGTGTGTTAGGTCGGTCTCCATACTACATCAGGCGCAGTGGAACAGCAGTGTCCAGTGGCTGCAGCAGACGGAGGTAGTGTAAAATGGGAGACCTCTCAGATTTTCAAAGAGGGCAAATTGTTGGTGCGTGGTATGGAGTGAGTCTGACGGCAGTGGCTAATGTGTTAGGTGTATCGCGTAGGACAGTGTCGAAGGTGATGACGGCCTACATAACACACGGGTAAACCACATCGGGAAAGCGGAACAGTGGGCGGACTAAAATCATGAGTGACAGGTAACGCCGGATATTAAAGCGCATTGTCACGCAGAACCGTCGTGCCACTGCGGAGCAAGTGACAGAGGAACTCAATCAGCACCTCCCCCACCCTGTTTCGACAATCACAGTCCGCCGCGAATTACATGACATGAACTTACGGGGTCGTGTTGCACGGGCCAAACCGCTCATCAGGGACCATAACGCTTTCGCACGCCGCAAATGGTGCCTCGACCATGCAACTTGGACCGTTGACGACTGGAAACGTGTGATATGGTCGGATGAGTCATCCTTCACCCTATTCCCAACCACGGGCCGTGTTTATGTGTGGAGAACGCCCAAAGAAGCTTATGATCTGCAGTGTCTCCGCTCAACTGTAAAACATGGCGGCGGCTTGGTGATGCTTTGGGCCGCCATATCATAGTTTTCATTGGGTCCTGTGGTCACACTTAGCGGACGAATCACTGCCACCGATTATGTCGCAATTTTAGGAGACCACTTGCATCCTACGGTCCGGATGTTGTTCCCGGACAATGACGCCATCTTCCAGGACCCATTCACACAGCTGGCGTTTTTGCAGCGTGGTTTGAGGAACATCGGGATGAAGTTCAACACCTCCCCTGGCCCGCCCAATCCCCAGATCTCATCATAATTGAACATCTGTGGTCCGTCTTGGAAACACGACTTCTGCGACGATTTCCACCTCCATCATCTCTTACAGTACTGGTCGATGCCCTGCACGAGGAATGGTGTAAAATTCCACTTGCTACCATTCACGACCTCTATGCCTCCATCCCATGTCGCATCAAGGCTGTTCTGAAGGCGAAAGGTGGTCCGACACCCTATTAATCTGGTAAGTTGCAATTTCATTCAGGTGTTTCCATTTTTCTGATCACCATCTGTACCTAACATTCGTCACCGAGCTTCCCTTGAAACTTCCTCTTTAGGATTTTCGTTGGTGTTCTTCCGTACAGTCTCTTTTTAGCATCCAGCAATATTGGCCATCATATGGACAGTCCACCTTCCTTGGTATCTTTTTTCCATCACTTTAATGTCCTGATGAAAACGCTGGCCATGTTCGTCCGTAAAATCACCAAGATTGTCACGAAAATAATTGAGATGAGCATGAAGAAAGAGAACTTTGGTGCTCATGTTGCAGCCAAGCAGTTTAAAAGATTTCAACATCTCGTCGATTAAAAGGCTGTAATTTGCAGCCTTCTTGTTCCCCAAAAAGTTTTGTACCACATTTCTAAACGCAGACCATGCTTGTAATTCTCTCACTCATACTTTCTTCAATTATTTTGTAAGCCAGGGTAACAACGTGAATGTTTACGAACCACAAAATTTTATAAACGGTGGTTGCACTTTGATTTTTTCCCTCGCTTCCTATTCTAGCTACGGCTTTCATTTTTTATATGGTTGGCATGACTATGTAGGTAACTCGTATTATATTTTTTAACCAACGTAGAATAACTAACAGTGTTGTCGGCGTGGCCGGAAATTAAAAAATAATTTTTTACAGATATTTCGAATTTCTTCTTCTTCTACGAATGGGAGCTCAGATACAACAAACATAACTCGTTGCATTACTTGTTCTATTAGCTCTCCAACAAGGGTCGTTCATGTCTCTGCAACGATTAGAAGAGGCGCCAGTAATGACAACGTCAAGATATGAATTCCCTGGCAGGCGTCTACAGGTCAAAAAATTCGTTTTTTTTTTCAATTTTGACATTTTCGTGATTCGTGAAAAGAATATCTGACGTCATACACAACTTTGAAGGTCGTTTACTTAACTTGTAGAAACAATCTATTCGGACAAACCATTTTATTTCAAAATAACAGAAAAAAGTTGAAAATTTGTAGATCAGTGTAATCATTTGGACATTTTACCCTTCTGTACAAATGATGTAATCCTTGTCACATTCTCACCATCCCTTCTTAATGTTGCATTTGAAAACAACAGTGTACATATCAATCTTGGCTCGATGTAATGTTGAAGACTATCACGTAGCCTATATTTCTTACTTCTCAAGGCTAATCGAAATTATATCATTATAAACATTTTGTATTGTGAACTAACTTGTTATTAGATTGAAATATAGTTAGTAAGGATTATTTTCATATTGATAAGAGTTAATTGACCATTATATGCCCGAGCTTTAAGAATGTAAACTTACTCGATGAATATGATCTTATTTTCAAATTTAGGGCTTATTCACAATTTCTAACGTTTCACAATTACTCTCATCCACATATATCCGCTGAATTATGTTATTCCACTTCCACCCACCCAATCGTAATTTAACCGAACCGTATTATCTCGACACTATCTTATTTTCCACAGGCTCTATTCATTATATGTCAACATTAAACCAAGTACTAGCTTGTATAGATAGTTAAAGCACTTTCTACCCCAACACTCTTCCTTCTTTACATTAGTTAACTACCAGTACATACAATACATGCGGATTACCAACATACAATAGGGTTACAGAATGTGACAATTCTTTATTTTTTCTTAACAAGTCTGATTTCTCTCCTTCGGTTATCTCCAACCAATTAAGTTGACTTTGAAATGCATTCTGTTTTTCTATCAACTTAGTCAAAATTATGTCTCGATTTCGTATAGCCTAGATTGTAAGCAAAAAGAAAGGAAAACAAGGAAGGAAACAATGAATATTAAGAATTCTTACCAATGACCAAGTAAAGTTCATGACTCTGACGGGCACTGTCATTGCTCACTTCAAATAATCCATGTTCACTACTTTCTCATTTTTTTCTAAATCTAAATATTGTGTATATGGGAAATTGCATTAAGATCCTACTTATTTCCGTGTGAATTTTGATATTCTAATAAAACCACAACCTGAACTAAGGTTCAAATCGTAAGTATATATAACAAAGGCCAAGGTCGAAGGACTTCAGCCGGTGAGAGTCTGGGACTGGGTGTTTGCGCGCAGCCGGACGTTCCCAGTGTCCCGAGGCAAGGGCAAAAAACTTAGAATGTGGTAGGGAGAATTTGAAGGCCATTTGAACAAAGTACCTATTTGATCAATCCCATCACCACTCGCGTATATATTAATCTCAATAGAAGAAACAGGGGGAAACAACACTTGTAATTTTCTTCTCTTAGCTGTTGTTGTGTCATGGAATCTAAAGGAGAAAGAAAATCCGCTTTACATTAGATTAACTGAATCAGGCGTGGCTCTCTTTTGAACAGTAGAACCACTGCAAATAACTTTTCCATTCGTCTTCCTGATACACGTGGGTAATTTTACGAACAAGTTGAAACTTGCACGACAAGAAGATCTGCTGAAACATTCGCAGTAGGCAAAAGCTTCTGATTTTATTCATCTTACAGTTTAATAGATAATCTAGCATATCTAATGAATCGAGAATTATGCAATCATGAACAAATGAATTCGCCATTCTCAGATAACAGAATTCATTTTGCTGAGCGAATATCAAGATCCTGGAGTAGTGTGTGAATTGATTTTTTTCCTAGTGGGGATGAATTTCCCTATATACAGTATGTACCCAGTCATCTCTCTCTCTTAACCCTAGGAACACCAAGGGGGGGGGGGGGCTTGGAGGCCCATAAATTATTTTCGTTACACTTTGTAACATTTCTAATTGCAGAAAAAATAAAAAAATGACATTGTCAAGCTTGTCACCATTCATCATAAAACATACTTGCTTAGTTTTTACTGTTTTGTTTTCTCTATTTATAAATAAAGAGAGTGATGTGGGCCTCAGAAGACCCCCTTGGTAGTGCTAACCCAGACAGCACAATGCATGTACAGTATCCGTATAGTACATGTACAATTGCACGGATGCAACATGTGCATCATCTGTATAAATGCACGCCTGTACATGTGATGCACATATACATGCCGGGTCCTATTCAACATCTTCACGTGCACAGAACATGTGCAATACACACGTACACGTCCTGTACAAGTGATTTACACCTACCGCGCAGGTGATTTACAAGTAGCACTATTCGATTTACATGTAGTTCACAGGTGATTTACATGTAGGACAGCGGTAATTTACACGTAGCACACAGATGATTTACATGTAGGATAGCGGTGATTTACACGTAACACACAGGTGATTTACATATAGAACAGAGATGATTTACACGTAACACACAGGTGATTTACACGCAGTACCCAGATGATTTACATGTAGGACAGAGATGATTTACACGCAACACACAGGTGATTTACACGCAGTACCCAGGTGATTTACATGTAGGGCAGAGGTTATTTACACATAGCACATAGGTGATTTACACGCAGTACCCAGATGATTTACATGTAGGACAGAGATGATTTACACGTAACACAGGTGATTTACACGCAGGACCCAGATGATTTACATGTACGATAGAGGAGATTTGAAGCAGTACCCAGATGACTTACATGTAGTCCACAGGTGATTTCCTCGTAGTACAGAGGTGATGTAAAAGTAAATTCGAGATGCAACGAAGAAAAGGAGTTTATATATTTGGTGTCTTACGCAGTAACACCATTTATAACTGCAAACATTTTTTTGTCCGTCGTCCCGCTAAAGGGTTTTGCCCTTTCTTCGGGTAAGTGCTTTATAGAAAAGGTAGTTTGCAGTTTAATGTGGCTGGTCTAAGAGGTGCACAAGTATATAAGATTTGTTTATTTATTAAATACATATACACACAGAGAGGTGATGGAAGGGTGACAATAACATCTAATGAAGTACAAGCATGATATAAGCATGAGACAATAATATTGTAGAAAATAATACATTTATTTCCATGTAGTGCTGAGGTAAGACGAATGCAAAACTGGAAAGAATATAGTACAGGAGGCAGTATGGAGAGATGGAGATGAAGATGAAATGCAGTGCTCTTAACGCCACATCACAAGGTATTTGTTAGTACTGACGAATGCAGGTTATCTTCTGTTCCTGGGGCGATTCAGGAACTGATGAAGACAGAGGAAGCCCATGTTAATAGGTAGTTACGGTGCGTATGATGGATATATGAATGATGAAAGCTCTCGTGGTTCGTAGATGTGAAATATTTCAGGATCCACTACAGCATCATCCAGTTGCAAATGATAAAGAGTCATGAAGTGCTGTAGGGGAGTATCAACGTAAGTTGGGGGTGCGTCGTGATCCCGATCGTACCGTAGGATATCAAGTAACATGGGATGCTGCTGTTCAATTCGCTTGCAAACGTACCGAGTACGAAGCTGTTCGAGATGGTGCAATAAAGGTGGAAAGTCAATCAGCTCTTAAAGTAACCGTATCGGATGCGGTAAGCTGATGCAATGTGCGAGGCGTAGAGCATGGCGCTCTAGGATAGCCAACTTCTGATAGAATTTTGGCGGTGCAGATGTCCAGGCCGTGTGACCATATGTTAATGTACTGCGCATAAATGCTTTATAAGTATGAAGTACTGTTAACGGTTTTAAACCCCAGGTTGTACCAACTAGGCGCTTGAGGAGGTTGAGCCGATTTTGCGCTTGGCGTATGATCTTGGTGAGGTGTGGGGTCCAAGTAAGTTTGGAGTCAAATATGACACCAAGATAAGTAAGCGTATTTGACGCCACGACAGGTGTATGATCTACTTGGAGGTTTAATCTACTTGGATTCCTGTATATTCGTTAACGGCGCCCACGTGGTAGGAAAACAATAGCCTGAGTTTTGGTAGAATTAATACTTAATCGCCTTACACCAGCCAACGAATGCATCAATTGCCGTTTGCATAGTTTTACTGATGGATTGCACTGTGCGGCCTGTCGTGAAAAAGGCGGTGTCGTCAGCAAACTGAAATATGTTGATGTTGTTTGGAACAACAAGGTCGGCAACATACAATAGGTATAATAAAGGAGACAGTGACGAGCCTTGAGGAACGCCAGATTGGATGAAGATCGGATGAGAAAGTGTTCCGTTAATAGAGATATATGCTAGTCGCCCTAGTAAAAATGAATGGATGAATCTGATATACGAGGATGGTAGAAAATAGTTATGAAGTTTGTATAGTAAATCAGGGTGCCTAACTTTGTCGAAAGCTTTTTCTAGATCAAAGGCTAGCAGACAAGAAGGAAAACCTGTGTTGTATTGATTATAAACAGCCGTAGATAGTCGTAATAACTGATCCATCGTACTAAAATGAGGTCGAAAACCGGCTTGATGAATAGGAAGTAGATTATGAGTTGTAAGATGAGCGTGCATGCGGCGGACTAGAATGCGTTCTAATATTTTGCAAAGGCAACTGGTGAGATGAATAGGGCGATAGGACTGTACGTCAGTTGGAGGTTTGTTAGGTTTGGGAAATAGAAGAACTTTTGAGTATTTCCAGTCGAATGGAAAAAATCCAGTTCACAGGATGAAAGTATATATGGCGCTAAGAAAAAGTAGAAAAGCAGGTGATGCTTGCCTGATCAGAACATAGGTAATAGAATCAAAGCCTGGTGCAATGTTTCGTTTACGGAGCAATGTTTGGCGAATATCATCGGGTTGGATCGGAGTGGTAAGTTGATTATTGGGTTCTAAAGAGTGGCTGATAGATGGGCGCAGAGAAGCAGATGTTGGATCTGTACGTCGGTTTATTGAATTTTGTAGGCGCTGCGGTGTATGCCAACCAGGGAGAGGTGTAAAAATATCTTGAAAATATGAAGCAAACGTATTCGCTTTATCCACATCAGTGATCACTGCCTGATTATTGTGAACAATGGGGTATGGTGTGCGAGATACTGTCCCGGTGAGTTGATGGAATTTGCGCCAATATTTACTGGGGTGTGATTCACTTGCAAGTGTGTTGCAAGTTTGAATCCAATGGCGTTTCTTATAGGCTACAATATAATTGTGCGTAATTCTAAGGTATTGGCGATGAAGTCGAAGCGCTTCAAGATTACCCGTAGCAAGATACTCACGATGTGCTCGACGAGAAGCGGATATGAAAGGTAAATAGCGCGGAGGGAATTTTGGTTTATGCAATTGTACTTCTGCTGTTGGAATTGAACGATGTGCTGCATCTTGAATAGATTCAGTAAGAGCGGCGATTGTGTGATCAAGATCACATTGTGTAGTAGGCAGGAGCAAGTTATTAACACCAGTGTCCAGATCGGAGCGATATTGTTCCCAATTGGCTCGTTTGTAGCAGAATACTTTCTGAGGAGGTATATTAGATTGAGAGCGAAGAGAACAGTGAAGTGTAAGTTTGATAGGTACATGATCACTACCTATAGAATCGAGCACATCGATATTAGGGATGGTATCGAGACGAGACGAGACGAGACTTTGTACAGTCTCGGTCTCGTCTCGGTTGATAAATAAAGGTCTCGGTCTCGGTCTCGTCTCGAGTAAAAAATCATCGTCTCGGTCTCGGTCTCGTCTCGGTCAACAGATGCTTGTCTCGATCTCGGTCTCGGTCTCGAGTACCAAGTCTCGGTCTCGTCTCGAAAGTCTCGAAAGTCTCGAAATAAATAGTGTGATATTAAAATATCGAAAGTATTATTCTCGTACAGTCTGTTGTTTCCGCTTATTTTTTCCTTTCATTTATGACTTAGAATTATGGTATGGTGTACCTCTTCATACCTAATTTGCTAGTGTTAATGTTTTCCATGCGTGTATTCTAGGTTCAATGATCAGTGGGTATATCACCCTAAAACCCTAATAGTAACCCATATTTCACTTTCAGCAATATACTTTGTCTCATATAGCCTCAGTACTGCCTATACAATTAAACTCTATTAAATTAACTCCAGTACTATACAGTAGTTTATTTCCTTCTTTGAATCAGAATTGTTCAATACCTCGTAACGGATAACGCAACATATACCAGCACGAATGTATTTAATCGTGCCGAAATTGAAACTTTACGATTTCTCATCTATTATTCAATATATTCTGCTTTGACTGTCATTTTCAAAACAGAATATCATATTCATTATCTTAACAAATAGGGTAAATTATTACTACAATATACGTATTTTGTTTCAAATTGATGAAATGCTTTATTACCGTTTCACATCTTCGTGTTTAATTGACACTTTATAACACGAGCGTCCTGAACCTTGCGGTTGGAGCTACTACACTCATCTTTGCTATGTGAGGTCTCGAGTTGGTTCACAAAACAAGCTAGATTCAAAGTCCGATGTTTCGCATAGTTCGCGTCTCATTTTAAGTGCATTCTGTTTCTTATACAAGTTCATAAGGCCGTAATGCAATACATAAGCACATATCCAGTGCCGTAACATAGATTAATCTTATTCCTGAGCTCTCAGCGGTGCATGCAATCTTTATTCGAGAAAACTAATCGTGTGTTCAATACGTTGAAATTTTATATTGATTGAAAATTACTTGCGAAACATGGACATACATATTATATAAGTATATAGGTAATTCGAGTTATCTGTATCTATTTTTATTCTCACTCGCCAAAACAAGTGATTCTTAACTTTCTAGTTTTATTTTGTATTAATTTTCGTAGTTTTGCTGCAACATGATGGATTGAATAGTCAAAAATGTATTTTCGCTCTACGACTTTCATTAAATTTTGGATCCATTTTTACCCTACCTTACTTAGTTCACACACACACACACACACACACATACACACACACACACACACACACATATATATATATATATATATATATATATATATATATATATATATATATATATTTTAGAGGTACACTATGCTAAGTAACTTTTTGGTCGAAATTGAGTTAAGAATGCTTTTTTTTTAATAGACTATGTTCTTTCTAGTGGTGTAATAACGTAAGTTTGAAAGCATCCTACTACTTTGTAACTAGTTGGTAAGTTTGAAAAACAGTACTAGGTCTTAGTTGAGGAACCGATTTTTCGCTTCTGTAAAATTACTAAATTATGACTTGATTTAGTTTACTTCTGACGTCCAGATATAATAAAATCATTACCATCATCATAATCATCCACTGCTTGATGAAGGTCTTTCCAAGTCATCTCCACAACTATCTAACTTGGACAATTCTTTTCCAGGTTACTCCTCAGTGGTTCTTGATTTCGTCACACCTTCTTGTATGCGGAGGTTTCCTAGGCTGGTTTTGTCTCGTGGTATCCAGTCTAGGATTGTTTTCATCCGTCGATCATAATTTCTTCTTGCAATACGTCCAGCACATTTTCCAGCTCATATTAAATTATTTCATTAGCACCATCAGTATTCATTTCTACATATTTGGGCTACAAATAGTTCGAATTCGCTACTTTCGGAGTACAGACACGCTACTTTTAATCAACATGACTGAATGATTTAAATCAACACAATGTGAGTTACCCCATTTGGTCTACCGGATAGCACGCTTGATTTCGGTTCGCTGAGTCCCGAGTTCGATTTCCGGTAGGGGTAATGTTGAACGACCGAAGTGGTTCGGATTCCACTATATTCCACGTCTCCTTTAGCCGCCCTAGCATAACTGTGGGACTTCAAGTGAAATAAAACAAAACAAAAATGAACACTGTGTATTACTAACTGTAAGTCCTTGAATAATTGCATATAGCTATATGGAATGGATCGGGTCTGAGGTGGTCGGTGGTCAAACTATAGCAAGTGAAATGTAATTAGGGTGTAATTAGAACTTTTAATTAAGCACGGTCTTAATCTAAAGTGTACACCAGGCCTAAGGCTTAGGGGGAACAACTAGTGTTACTGAAAATGTATCAGTTACATTTAATTTCAGTTACAATTTGCATTTACATGTATTGCTGGAACGAAGACATAAACATTAACATTATAAGTAGCCCAAAGACTATGAAAAACGTCGTCTCTTGAAAGCATTCTTGCAGCATAAAACAAATTACGAATAATTTAAAAATATTTTGCAGTTTATCTACGTTATTTGCACACATTTAGAATAATATTTAGCAATTTGTTTAAGTGGGCAACGCTGCTTAAAATAATGTAACTGGTACTTGTAATTAAAACCACCAAAAACTATTGTTGTAATGTTATAGAAGCAAAGGAAAGCAATAATCATTATAAAAATTTAATACAATTACGTCATTTTAAGCAGTATAACAATCACTACCAATGTGTTTGGTATCTCTGAAACGATTTGAAATAACAATTGTTGTAAATGGCGTTATAAGCATTTAAGTCTTTTGGAAGCATCTACATCATGAGACGTGATATATCAGGGCGTTTTCGAAGTAAAGTCTTTAGAAACATTTAAATTTTCCATTTCTTATAAATTTTTTCCTTCATTCATTCGAAATATACTATACCATGATCATAGTATTTGACGCTAAGATACAGTTGATGCTCATTGCACCGTCCATGCCATTTGAGTTATTAGAGATCTCCAAAATGTTGATGTTAGTGATACTGTCCTTTGTTACACTAAATAATGTATGGGCTATTGTGGTTTTATTAAATAACTAACTAACTAACTAACTCTATAGCCTATGGAACCCGGAGGTTCAGTGCCGCGTTCACAAAAGCTCTCCACTGACTTCTATCCTTAGCTAATTGGATCCAGTTTCTACTTTGTATTACTATCTCTGCGAGATCCATCTTAATTTATTAAATAACTAAATTAGAAATATGTAATACTTTACGTAGCGCAATTTGAGAAAATACAACTTTATTTTGCTTGTTTATCTAGTGGTATTGCAGAGTATCTAGAAGAAGAATTTTCCAACTTGGTACAAAATTTCAGCATTTTTAATATATATATATATATATATATATATATATATATATATATATATATATATATATATATATATATATATATATATATATATATATATATATATATAGAGAGAGAGAGAGAGAGAGAGAGAGAGAGAGAGAGAGAGAGAGAGGATTGCCCATTTTAATCTTTCCACGAAGATATCTCGAAAACGATTGAACATAAATGATCCGAACAAAAACTGAAATAGGAAATGCCATGGGGCACACCGAACGGTGTTGTCGCGGTGCCTAGCGGGGCCGCCCTTCATGGGGTTTCAGGACCAAACTTTAAAATTTTAAATGGAAACATGGGGCGAGTAATACCTCGTTTCATAGATCTTTAAAAAGTAAAAAGCGTTGGGGCAAAAGATTTTTCATATCGGTCACCGTATTCAAGATGGCCGCAAGACATGGTGCCTGTATCTGATAAAACGTCCAGTACCACTAATATGAAAGCAGTTGGAGATAAACGAACAGTCAAAAACTGAAACAGAAAGGCATGGGGCGCGTCTACTAATGTTCTCGCAGTGCTCCCAGGGCTGCCTTTCAAACTTAGAAATTTGAAACCGTATCGGAAAGCACAAAGGGTATTTATCATTCAAGTTAAATGCAACGGAGAAAAAAGATTATTAAAGTATAATTGACATGATGCAAAAGATGAAATGATAGAAAATTATCTTTCCGATCTCTGTCCGTAAGTAGGTGAAGCGGGAATGAATGGTAAAATCTCAAATGAGAACCTCACTTTTATTTGCAATAGATATGGTTTGTCTGAAACACTTGTGTGTACAAATGACTGGTACTATAATGAATAAAAATAAAGTGAAATAAGGTGAATAAAAATAAGATGAAATTCAAGTTTAACAACATTTTGCCCGCCCCTGATAATTTAACGCAATGCGTGCAAGATTTTTGGGACATATCTGCATCAGTATGTACCGTTTCGTTACTAAGGATCACAACTGAAATTACCAAGTTATTCGGAATGTAACTGTGGACAACATCTAAGTGAAACTTATATTCTATCACATGCAAAAAGACAGAAGGAAAAGAAGCGAACCAATATCATGCAGACGACTGTTGAACAAAACCAACGTTTGTAAATATTGTTTTAAAATTGCATTGTCCTACAAATTTGTTTTGCATTTCAGTTGATTCATTTTCGCATCAAACCATTACCTGCAATCAAAATGGAAGGTATCATTTAACAAGAATTTTACATACTTTATTCCATTACAGACACATTTATCTTATAAAAACATATTTCAAATAACTTTGTTTCGTAGATACAATTTGCAAAAACTAAGGCTCTCATCTGCAATTCCACCGATCCTTTCCGCTTCACTCACAGAGTGAGGTTGGAACAATAATTTTCTAGGAGTTAGATTTCTTCCTTTCCATTATGGTACTTTCACTCTAATCATCCTTTCACTGTTGCAACATTCCCGAGATATAGAATGATAAATACCCTCTGTGATTTCCTATTCGAATATTTGTTCTGGTGTTTTCATATTAGTGATACTTTGCGTTTTATCTGATGCAGGTACCATGTCTTGGTGGTCATTTTGAAAACGGTGACCCATATGAATAATCTTTTGCAACAGCACTCTTTAGTTTTTAAAGATATATCGGACGAGGTATCACTCACCCCATGTTTCCATTTACAATTTTCAAGTTGCGGTCTGGGCCCCCATGAAGGGTGGTCCTGGGAGCCTCCGCGACAATATCAATCGATGTGCCACATAACATTTTCTGCTTGAGTTGTTGTTCGGTTCATTTATGTTCAACCGTTTTCATATTAGTGGTACTGCACGTTTTACTGTATCTGGTAGAGGCAACATGTCTTGGCTACCATTTTGAATACAATGCCCGATATGAGAAATCTTTTGCCAGAACGCTTTTTAGTTTTTAAAGATATATCGAACGAGGTACCACTCACCCTTGCTTCCATTTAAATTAAAGTTGGGCCCCGGGAACCCATGCAGGGCGGCCCTGGGTGGCACCGAGACCATATATATATATATATATATATATATATATATATATATATATATATATATATATATAGGGAGAGAGAGAGAGAGAATTCTATTTGCATCAGCAGTGGATTTTGTTTCGGGAAAGGCTTGAGGAATAAGTAAGAAACATTTGCGTTCTACGTGCAATGTAAAAAAGATCACAAATTTATTTCGGGAGGGGTTTAAGCCTGATAACCACCCCCTAAATACGCCACTGTACATCAGTCAACCGTTCGCATATTACCTAATACAGCAACGAAACAAATTTTGAGTGAAGGCAATTTTAGTATATATCAATATCAATATTCGAGACGAGACCGAGACTTTCGAGACTGACCTAAGTCTCGTCTCGCTCTCGTCTCGATTTATAGAGGTCTGTCTCGGTCTCGGTCTCGTCTCGGTATTTAAAAGTCCGTCTCGGTCTCGGTCTCGTCTCGGTATATAAAAGTCCGTCTCGGTCTCGGTCTCGTCTCGAATTATCGAGACGAGACCGAGACGAGACCGAGACTATTCTCGGTCTCGGTACCATCCCTAATCGATATGTATACTCTGCGAGAGAGATGTTGATGTGATGACAACATCAGGAGTAGTATTGCTGACGGGACGTGTAGGCTTCGGTAAAACATGGAACTCGGCAACTGTTTCAGTGTGAAGAAACTCAAGAAAATTAGTTTTATCTCGCTGTGACCGGCTATGAATGTTTAGATCCGCCATGATAATGTAATGCCTAAAGGTAGAATCGATATATCGAAAGAAGTCATAGTTGATTGCTTTGCCTGGACGAAAATATATGGTGGCGAAGGTGACAGTACGGCCTCGAAAATAAATAGTCTTGACATTATGCTCAGGAAGATGGTATGTGAGCTGGAGTGGAACAGTAACTGCTCGATAAGGAAGGCGTTGGCTAATACCTATAGCTGTACCTCCGTAGACTCTTGGACCAGATGGAGCATCATGTCGGAGAAGATGATATTTCGGAAAATAACAGGAAAGATGTGGTGCGAGATAAGTTTCGTTAAGTGCAAAGGCTGTTATGTTTTCTTCTTGGAGAAGTTGTGTGAAGAGCACGTGATGGGTTAAGACTGATCGAATGTTGAGAAAAAGTAAATTATAAGCCATAATGATACGTAGTATACAAGTGTATGTAGAAGCACCCATATTAAACATAGACTTCGATTGGTTGAATTTGAAAGTGAACTGTAGGTCCGGAATAAGTAGCATGAAGTTGTAAGTTAAACAGTAATTTGGCTGCATACATGATCTGATTCAGGATGTGGTTGCGATCAAAAGGATGAATATTTTGTAAAGAAATTGTAAGAAAGCGTAATAGATCTTCAACAGTTATTGGGTGGCGTAGCGAATTTGCTGGTGGTGTTGGAGTGTCAACAGAACGTATCGGTACAACAAGTTCTGGCTTAGCTGGATCGGGTTTAGGTTTAGCTTTGCACTTGTAGCTATAAGTAGGGTGTCTTTCAGAACATCGGTCACAATGTGGTGGTTCCTTAAGATTAGGGCAGCTTTTTGTCGGATGTTCCAGTGAACAATAGCCACATTTGATGGTATTCGGACACTCAGATGTCGGATGGGAATTGTATTGTTGGCATTTCTCGCATCTAACCGGCAGAGGTGCTGGTGTGCGAGATGGTTCCACTTTGTAACGACGCCGGTATATATATGCACCGTGAAGAAGAAGTTGGTCGATCAACTGTTGTTGATCAGTAAAAATGCGAACTAAGTATGTTGGACCCTGGTTGTTCTTGATACGTATACACCGCTTGACAGGTAGTCCTTCTTGGTGTAATTCAGAGTAGATTTCCTCATCGGTGAAGTCGGGTTCTACGCCACGAATGACCACGGATAACATTGGAGGACGTCGTGGTGGTGGTGGTGTCTTTCGTCCGCTCGAGCTTAAAGTAGATAGTTTTGCTTTCAACCCAAAAATTTCGAAAGTCACTTTGTTGCGGACGTGAGTGGCGAAGTTTGGATTGGTCGATTCCAGGATTATACCCCGACGAGTCTTGATGATTTCTCTTATTTCTGGACGAGGAACGTATTTTACAAGTTGCTGAAAGACAGCGCGCACTGTGTCGTATTTCGGATCATAATCAGTTAACAAGAAGTTATAAATGGTTTCTTGATTAAACATGATTTGATTTTCAGCGGAATGTGATGTCCAATCCATATTAGTGCTAGGATTATTAGCAGCAGTAGGATCTGCGATGGGTGTGAGACGTTGTTTCTTTGGATCTAATGTTTGCTCGCCATCAGAAAGAGATCTCGAACGAATTCTTTGTCCGTTAGCTACACAGGTTGCATAAGATGTTGGAACACTGGTGGTAGCTTGTACTACACGCGTAGTGCCAGTAACAATACGCGGTTGCGTTTTTTGCCGACCATTTGGCCCGATATTTAATGGAGATGTCTGAACCAGATTCGACTGTCCGGGAGCATTGCCTGAGTCCGCCATAAAGATGAAGAGTACTAGGGCCGAAGCCCAAACAGAGATGAAAGAAGATGAAAAGATAATTAGATGAAGTTCAAAAATCAAGGAACCCTTCGAAAGCGAGAACTTTCGTCAATCCCCTAAGTGTAGTATTTGTGTTATGCTCACAGGTACGTATTACAATACCTGGTCCTCGCTGACACAATAACAGACACAAGAGAGGCTAGGTTTCTTGCTAAGGTATCAACTGCAAACACATCACCTTCAAAGTATATAACGAGTAACTACTAATTGTCAGTGAGAATTTTAGTTTTGGAGTTTATTATTTGCAACGAGCAAAGCTTTAGCGTATCTTTGACATGTTTGCCAAGTAACAAATAGCGCAACATATTCTGCTGTAATAGGTCACGAAAATAATTTTGTAAACTTATGAATTGTCTGACTGTAGTTACATCAGTGCAATGCTGCCACCTGTTGATCTTATATCCTAGCTCAGTGGACGTTATGGAGTTTTTAACAATCATTCAGCTGTTATTCGTCGAAAAGTCTCTATAACAACGCTGAAGGAAAAACGACATCTACCAAAAATTGAGGTTACTTTCTGTTGATGAGAATGAGAGTAAAAGAACGAAAGTAAATGTATACACTTGCACGGTATTATGGACGTCTCATACACACGTGCAGTAGACGTGCAAATACCCATGTGCACACAACGGCTTAAGCATCGGTAATTTAATTGTGCTTCATCCACGCAAATGCACATGTGCACATGCACGGCTCAAGAATGGGTTATGTACATGCGCTGCTTCCACGCAAAAGCACATGTGTACATAACGGCTACAGCACGGGTTATATAAACGTGTGTTTCATCCATGTAAATGCACATGTGTACATAATGGCTTAAGCACGGGTTACGTGCGTGCGCTGCATCCACACAAATGCACATGTGTACATAATGGCTACAGCACGTGTTATATAAATGTGTACTTCATCCATGCAAATGCACATGTGCACATAACGGCTTAAGTACGGGTTCTTTACTTGTGATTCATCCACGCAAATGCACATGTGTATGTAACGGCTTAGGCACGGGTTATGTAAATGTGTACTTTATCCATGCAAATGCACCTGTGCACATGCACGACTTAGTCACTGGTTATGTACGTGTGCATAACCCACGTAAATGCACATGTGCACATACACGGGTTATGTATGTGTGCTTCATCCACGCAAATTCACGTGTACGGCTTATGCACGGGTTATGTATGTGTTCATCATCCGCACAAATGCACATGTGCAAATGTACGGCTTATGCATGGATAGTGCACATGTGTCGTACACGTACGTGTTGTCTGGAAAGGGGCTATTCACCGTATACGCTAACTGCTATATTCCAGTGTTTCGGCTATTTATTTTCCTTTGAAACAATTTTGGTATTACATCATGCAGGGACACCGTGAGCTATTATTTTGGTGCAGTGTTGCCAATTGCACATTATAAAAAATTATTATACATATACATTTTTTCTGGTTATTTTTGGCACCTAAATATTTTATTTTCTATTAGTTTATTCCTTGAAACCTGCTAACATTTTATATTATAATCACACATACACACACACACACACACACACACACACACACACATATATATATATATATATATATATATATATATATATATATATATATATATATATATATATATATATATTAAAAGAGAGCATCAAGTTTCAATAGTGATTGGAAATAACTATGCTGCTGCACCTCTGGTGTTATCAAGTATTCCTAATCATAGAATCTACAAGCAGCAGCCTGCAACACTGACTGAAGACGCATATTTCATAGGAAATTGTCAGTTCGTTATTCTGTGACTGTGACTGCATGTGGAAATCTGCAGCAGGATTGGAACAATGGCAAATCGTTCTCTTCGCCAAAGTTCAATTGAAAAAGAACTTTTAAATGAATCTGACACAGAAGGTAGTGAGCTCGAATACAGCAAGGTGGAAATAACCATGTCAGATTTGGATGCAAAAGACAGTGATTTGAACATTTTATTTCATAAAGCAATGGAACAAATGGAAGCAGTGGTACGTTTTTTTTTTCAATGAATCCCTTGTAATATTCATGATGTTGTAGTGGTGTTAGTTCACAAAAACTGACAGACAAGTTGAAGCTTGTTTGCTTACGTTTTACATGTTCATTCCATAGGTGCAAAACCTGACGTTGTGCTACCAGAAAAAATGTAACTTGAGTTGGCAACACTCCTTCTCTGGTGATATTCCCTATAATTTCTAATGATTATCCCTCACACTGTCTACCTTTTCGCGGAAACAAAATTTGAAAGAATTTCTCCACTTCAAGGATAACCGGGATGGAATTATAAAAGATTAATGCTGAATTCATTGGAATACTGAAGTATACCTCACTCTACTCAATTTTACCCCAATTGACTGCCCCACTACCAAAATGATTCTAGAAGCCGCCTTTGTACAAATACTACACTGTACTAAGTCGCTATTGATCTGTTTGACAGTTTTTCTACACAAACAAATAAAATAAATAGGTCATAGTTATTGACATAAATAAAGATGGTAACGTAAACAATTACACACATATAATTGGCAATACTGTACTTAGAACCCAATTAATAATAGAGAATAAAAATATGTGATGTCTTATACACCCCAAGTTCATATCAGACAAGATAAACTATTTTCCGTGAGAAATAATGACCTTTATGCTGTGAGCCTCAGAGGGTTCCATTTAACCCAAAAATACCTTTGTGTTCCTAGGGTTATATATAGGGGAGAGGGGGTACATTGGTACGATTTTTACTTACCTGAGATTTTAGAACATATTGTTAGCTTGAGAAACATGATTTTTTCCTACTTAAACAGTGATTCTTTAGCTACATTTACAATGTATATACAATACTGTTTCTACTAATGTCTTACCTGGAATAAATTACATTTTACGTAAGGTCTGCAACCTGTACTAATCTTCCCCATGTGGATGCAGATTGGTACTGGCTTGGGGCAGATTGGTACTCATCATCATCATCATAGGTATTCTGCCTTTATTGGCAGGTCACTTGCCGCAGCTGAGAAGCTTCCATGCTCCACGGTCCTCCGCTAACCTTTTCGTCTTCGCGTATGATCTTATTGTTTTAATATCATCCATTAATTGTAGTCTCTTTCGCCCCCAAGAAAGTTATGTCGCTTTTCCCCCCGCAACCTTCGAACATCGATATGTCATCTAAGACGTTCCTGCAAGATCAAAAATAATCTCATCAGCATCGACGACCTTCTGCCAACGCTCTGGAGAGCCATGGATCTCATCGCGGTAGAACAGGTGCTAATCAGATGGTGCAATGTCCGGGGAGTATGGCGGATGCAGTACTGTTTCCCATAAAAGGCACAGAATGGTGTTCCGGGTCATCCCAGCCACGGAGGCTTAGCGTTGTCCTGTAACAGGAGGACCCCTTTGCGATTCAGATGTGCTAGTTCTAGAGTTTTGAGAAGTTCTTGAATACAAACCAACTGTTCACAGTAGACAGTTGAATTGATGCTCTGACAAACTGCTAGCAGTTCCCGATGCACGATACCACGAGCATTCCATCAAACACACAGGAGGACCTTCTTGTGGTGCAGTGCTGGTTTTGGCTGTTTTGAGGTTGATTTTGTTAGACATGTGCCTATTAAAATCACTTATGTTATGACCTGAGGAAAGACTCTTCACATTTTTGCTATCAAGACTCCTAAATGGTTAAACAATTTTCCATTCGAAAGTTTGTGTACCTATAGGTTATACCTATAGTTCCGGAAAGTCGTGAATATAATAATAGGAAAGATTTCGATATTATTTTGGTTAATTTATATTTATGCTTTCATTACGGAAATCAAGTGATCAGACATAAAATAGCCTATATTATTAGTAACTTTTTCTACTTGATGTTAATCACAACGAAAACTGTGATACATGAAAAATGCATAAAGAGTAGTATACCCTTATAATTACAAATGGAAGGGGAAGATTGGTACAGAGCAGTGGGGCACATTGGTCCGTACCAATCCACGCCACATGCATGTGTACTAATGTGCCCCAACCGAACTTCAGGATCATTAATTCATATGACTAAAAAATTACTCCACGCAGGGCAATTGAACATAAATGAAATTATTTGTAAAGAATTACACTTTCATGTAACATACATACGTTTTCAAAAATCCAGTGCTTATTACAAATATAAGCTTACAAAGACATAAGTGAAAACTTACTCTTGCACTAAGAAATCAAGTTTTTTTCTGCACAGAGAAAAGAACGCTGCGTCCATCCATCAACTGTGTCTCACGATGTTCGCTTGTCACCAATGTTCCCAAAACTAAACCGTAGTCCATTTACCTCTTCACAGTGGAAAAGTATCTACCTCGTACCTATGTTCCCCGTGTACCAATGTCCCCCCTCTCCTCTCTATATATATATACAGGCGTGGATCCAAGGCGCTATAGTCCCTTCCTTGATCAAATCCTGGATCCGCCACTATATATATACAGATAGATAGATGGATAGATATAGATATAGATATAAGGTATAATCAAAAAGAACAGTTAATGTAGTTGCACAGTGCTATCTATCGATGTATCCATTTCAACTAGTAAGCCTGTAGCCTAAACCATTAGTACAGTCAGTTTCTAGTTTGCACAAGTTGTGACATGTTAGTTGGCTACCAGAGGCAGAAGAGTGACGTGTTGGGAGTGTCTCGCACCGACATGAAGTTTTGTTCTAAGGTGAAAAAAAGTGCCAAAGAAACTCACGAAATAGCAAAATCAGTGTATGTCGATGAAGCGGTTGCATTGAAGAATTTTACAAGTGGTAGGAGCAATTCAAAAGTGGCAAGGGATTGGTTGAAAACGAGCAAAGATCGAAGCGTACTTCTACGTGACAACAGATGAAAACGTGCAAAAAGTGGCACACTGAAAACTAAACATCTCGCATGGGTCCGTGAAAAGCATTGTAACAGTCGATTAAATGGGCAAAAAGCTTCCTTCTTCAACACGAAAACGCGCCGTGTCACATCATGCATTCGATCCAAGAGTTTCTGACCGGAAAATTCCTGTCTGACTAGATTTGCTACGTTCTCCAGATATAGCACCTGTAGCGTCGAGAACCCGTAAGGGGTCGAGTTCAGGCGAAACCACGGTAGGACTTTTCGGATAACATTCTGATCTTTAATAAGGCTACCCCTATCCTTGCGTAAAAGGCAAAAGCTCGTCAAATAGTCGCTTCCTCAATCTCACAAAATATTACGAGGTTCCTGAGACAGTGCTAAAGCGATAAACACCATCAATACGAATAAATAATTGTTCTCTGGATCACACCGATAGCAGTGGTCTGAACGTGGAGCGGTGTGATTTATGATACTAAGGTCTGAGGCTACGGTCTCAGCGAGAGACCGGTCGTTCAATCTAAGAGTGGCACAATGAATCATTAATCCGACAGAGATTATATCACAATATTACAAGGGATACTTAGCATTTAATTGTCCGCCGTGTGTCAAATTATACACATGTATAGTTAGTTAAATACCTAATAGCATATATAATTAAGGTGGGGCCACACTAGTGGCGATAAGAAAACACATCCAGGTTTTGTACATCAAAAGAGGGGAGTTCAAACACATCCTGATATCAATGATTTCATCAAGAGGGGCGGACGAAATAATAAAGTAAGAGTGCGCCTCGTTAACATTGAGAGGGTTCAAGCAAATGGACAATTACAGCTACAGAATAGTTGAACGACCAAACTATTAGAACCAATGATCATTTTAACTCAATTAATTAATTTACTAGGACTTAAAGAATATTCATTTACGTATTAAGTATTAAGGCAATTGAGGAAGCGACTCCCCTTGGTCAAATGGATTATTACATTACAAATACCATATTGAGGAATCGCAAGGATAGGAAGACGGTACATCGAGCTAAACAATAGAATAACAAACACATGATTTACACTAAGAGGCACTTTCCTACCAAAGCCCTCTTACACTATTCACTGGCGACACACAACACTACTGCAAATCGAATTACACAAGTTAGTCACAGGTGATGTAATTAGCTCACTCACTACAGTAATCTCTTGAAGTTGGAAAACTAGGAGCGATAGTTGATAGCCCGAGCGGATTGGCTGAAAGACGTTAGTTCTTACCTGTAGGTTGATGCAGAGGAGAGGTCAGCAACAGGCGTCTCAGTCGAGACAGGATATTTACGAACCTGGCCCAATGGCAGTCCCTCGAAGGGGGACGAGAGTCCCCAGGAGCCAGCATGACTATGATCTAGACTACTTGAAGATTCACTCTCGCGACGATCCACCCAGTGGCGTAGCAGCTGCCCCCGCAACCCCCGCAGTGCGGGGGCCCCAAGGTATAGGGGGCCCCGTAATCTTGCGATGAATAAAGATTTAAAGAAGTAGAACTTTAGCCTTACTTCTATCGGCTTTACAACTAGGGCCCCTTCTCTATACTTTGCGGGGAGGGCCCGCAAAAGTGTGCTACGCCACTGGATCCACCATAAGGTGACTTACCACTTAATTCGCAGTGTGTGGTCCGAGTGGCGTCTCTCTAGATTTAAGGAGAGGTTGGGGTTTTCTATCGGTCTGTTATAGTAATAATGATATGAAAGTATTACGATTGTGTTGCGGTTGATTTATTATCAGAAAGTTCAGTTTCTTTACAGACCATAATATAAAACATTAGAAGGATCACTATTAAATCACTAATTAAGATTAAAGTATAAAGGATGACAGGTTTCGACAGATCAATGATTGTTCGGAAGGTGTGCATTTCCGAAATATAGTCGACATCAAACAATAGTTCCATGAAAGTAGGTGCGAACGAATGTTTTAATCTATAGAAGAATTCAGATAATGAGTAAGTGTATATCAGCCCTCTGGGCGAGCTATTAAAAAGTACTTACTTTAGTCCAACCACAATTAGAATTCGATGTATGACGGGGGCGTGGTAACGGTCATCACACCTGATTGACACAGCACTTTTGAGTCGTTAGTTCTTCACTATACACTACACTAAGTCCAGGAAAGTTTAAAGTATAGCTAAAGTATCTTAAGGTCACTCTGCAAGAAGTGCAGAGGACTGCCTCCCCACGAGGGGAGCTAGAGCACAGACTACGTGCTCATCGCGTCGTTCGGAGGTAATGAACCTCTAGAGAGCTCATTCCCGAGGTTTTATGTCTCGAGCTTGGGTGTGTCAATCTTACACAAGATTGTGCAATAATTAGAAAAAAATTCTTTAGAAGCTGATTGGATGTGGATCATGTAAGGGTTTGAACCACTTGGTGAACTCTGATCGGCTTAAAGTGATCTCATACTACTTATGATAGGCGACGATTCTAATGACTATAAGTTTCCAAAATGCACACACCTTCACAAGGGTAACATTTCAATAAAAAAGAAAAAAAAAATACAGACATGGGTTCCAACTAAAACCAATTAAGATTACACAGCATTATACAAGAAAAGGGGTGACACAAGTCTATACAAGTGCTCGGTTCAAAGGTCAATCTAGCAGATGAAAAAGTATGAAGTCAGCGCTAAATACAAAATCTGGATTAATATCAGGAGTAAGATTCTAAGAGGGTTTGGTAACATTAATGTCAGACAGGCGACTCGCCGTAAAACAGAGAAGTTATTTCAAAAGGTGAGAAGAGAAATAGAAAAAAAATCTTATCGTCTCGTAGTTGGTCGTAAGACTTAAGGAGGGTATCTGTAACGAAAGTCAGTCAGACATATCTGATTATCTATCGTCTTTAAAGATGTTTAAGAAATAAAGTTATTCCACTGGATTAGTAAATGAAGAAGTTTGAGAATAAGTCTGGGCGATACTCACATAACAATTGATTTAAACAAATTCGCGTAATGTATGTAAGGGAGAACTTGTCATGGATGTACAGGGTGCTTGCAAAAACACTGCAAAAAGTTTGGTCGAAATTTTAGCCACGACACACCATGCGACTCCTGGTTCTTCCAAAAAATTGAAACGTGCTTAAAGGAAAAACCGTTTTGTATTGCAATCGAATTGGCTTTAAAGGAAGGCGGGTGGCATTATCACCAGGCACTGAAAATTCCCGTACACTTGGGCGAAATTCCCACTACCGTCTACAGCATCATTTCTCCAAAATAAGATGAATCACAGATGTGCAGTTCTTTTGACAAACATATTACTTGATATTTGTCCTATTGGTAAAGATAAAGTACAACAAAAAAAAATGAAAACTCAATCATGTTCTGTTGGAATGAACACTCTTTCAGTCGTTTGATCTGAGATGACTTTGCAGAGCATGAACAAATATTCTGTCACTTCAGGAGGGTACGAATAGAGAACCCCTGTCCTTCAGTGTGAAAACACATACATTTAATTAAATGCTTAGTGAGAGTGAGCCCATTGGTATAGCGCTTTTACGATTTGAAGTTTTGCTCCCAAGCCATCTTATGTCATAGTTGATGGCAATGGAGAACAAGAGATGCAAATATGTTGAAAGAGAGATACAGTCACATCTGCAAATTTAGAATTTGATACAAAATGATTGGATAGCATCCATATTTTGTTGAAAATTTTGATTTTGTAAGTAGACATGTAACAGCTCACCCGAACCTGAGAGCATCTCACTATCAATTTATTGTTGAATTCAAGTTGAGAACTCAGTTGAGAGCATCAGATGATTACGGAAGGGGAGAAACATCTTAAGATATGGGAAACAAAGAATGAAAAAAACTTTCAACTGTCCTGGATAAGATTTGATCAAAGAACCTCAAGATTACCAAGCAACGACTTTACTCACTCAACCTCGAGGCCACACAGAACGAGAGATACACTGAATCATACGTTAGATACAAAACGTTCGTTACTTACAAAACGTATATTTGTAAGGGAGAAAGCGAGGAAAATTCCAAGTCTCTAGTTTTTCTTTCCTTGGCACTAACTTAATTACTGTTGTCCCAGCCTGGGAAGAATACTTTCCATCAGTCTAGAAACATTCCTAACATTTTTCATACATTTAGAGCGACACAAAACATTTATCCATGACTGTTCTGCATAATTATACTTACACAAAACAATTACTTCCAATTCTGTTAATTCCAGTGCCAAGTAAACAGAAATAAGGGATATGGAATTTTATATAACGCGAATAGTCTTGCAGAAAATATCCAAATTCATTTTTTCTGGTTGGAACAGGGGGGAGCACGCTCGCGTGGTTTAGGGAGCAGGTTGCGGCCATGAAATTTGTTTTGGGGAGGAAGGGACATAAATTTACATTCAAAATGGCAAAATCTCAAGTTTAATTATACCATATTTTTACTTTTAAGAATGCCAAATACGAAGGAGAACGAATGTATTCTCTTTGGTTTGAAATAAAAAAAAAAAAAAAACATGGCTGAAGGTGGAAGCGGACAGAGGCTGAAGATGCTTAGGAACAATGGATGCTACCAAGCAATTGCGTAGCCAGGAGGTCTTGACCCTCCGACATTTGTAAAAGTTGTTAAAATAAGACCTAAGATTGCGGTTTTATTAAAAATATTTCCGGGTGGACCCCGGATTCCCCCCAAATGCACGTTTAGTCAACGATCCCCCGAAATCAAATCCTGGTTACGCCCCTGCCAAAAGTGATGCACTGTCCTCTGTGTGTGACATGCAAATCAATGTGGAATTCATTAAAGGGGGGGATAAATCTCGCTAACAATTTATTTACTCTTGTTTGGTGGGGAGGAAGAGAATGATAAATGTTGGAGAAATTCCGCCCAAGTACTTGGAGGGTTAATTGCCCTTCGCCTAGGAGGGGGGTGCAATTCTTAAGTTGCCAAGAGTCTAAGTTCTTCCCACTCTAGAAAATTAGTAAAAAAAAACATTGGTTACTACTGTATCATTTAAGTTTTAATTTGAAGAACCGTCGGCTAAAAACTACTGCCGAAAAGTAAGAAATAAACATAGCTAATATCCAAAAATATCCGAAACATATATTTGTGAAACATAAAAGATATATATATATATATATATATATATAGAGAGAGAGAGAGAGAGAGAGAGAGAGAGAGAGAGAGAGTATTAGATCTGCACGTAACAGTGTCCCTCGGTTATAAATTTAAACAAAGAAATGCATTCCGTCAGGTTTTCTTAGAAGAGTGGTTAGCCTACTGGATTTCTGCGTACAGGGTCACGGGTTCGAGTCCGCGGAAAGTACATTATTTTCTTTCTTTTTTGATTTTTACATCAATTGGAATTAACGTGCTTCTTCAGTAATATCTTTCTTTCGGAGAGGGCTTGGGCCCTACACAGTTTTTCAGCACAATCTAAGAAAAAAAAGAGTTTCTTTTATTTGTTGCGTATTTTCCTTAAACATTTTCGTTGCAGTTCTCTTTTGACGTGCACGTATTACTACAGTCGATATTCCGTGCTCAACTATTTGGAGAGGTCTGTGCCGCACCCAACCGTTTTTCCAGAAAAACGAAACAGATATTCCTTCATTTTACATTTGCAATGTCTATGCACAATTTTATTCACTTCGGTTCACTTCTTGCCTTGCGGACGTCAAATTTAAGACTTTCGGGTGCGGTTACTTGCCCCTTAAAACAGTTTCCCCGCAGAATATAAAAATCATCTTCGTTTAGTTTTTGCGTATTGTCCGTTCACATAGTCTTGTTGTAATTTCTCATGTCCTGTAGGTACAAATCTGTCCAGACTTTCTGTCGCATGTCTTTAGAAATTACATAAATGATAATAACTCTCTTTGTTATGATCAAAATTGTCACATGTTTTCATGAAAATCTGCAGAAGATGGAAACACATATCTACAAAAAATATTTCAATAAAAAATTAAGAAATAAGCAAGTTATAGTTAAAAAAGAAATCCCCGAAACTTTCGTCACTAAATTCTAAGTTCCATATTCGTAAACGTGGTAAACGCGCAGCGAAATTTGCAAAGAGAGGGAATCTTATGATCTATTAGAAAAGTAACGTAAATCTTTCATAATGTTAGTTGCTATGCATATAGAACAGCTCTAACAATCCAACATACTAAACCAAGAAGCCTAGCCTCTCTTGTGTTTCTTACGGTGTCAGCGAGGACTAAGTATTGCAACACGTACTTGCGAGCATAACACAATTTGAGCACTTAGAGGATTGACGAAAGTTTTCACTTTCGGAGGGCGCTTGTTTTTTGAATCTCATCTATCATCCTTCTTTTCGTTTGCATCTTCATTTGGGCTTCGGCCCCAGGTTCCCTACGTATCATGACGGATCTTAGCAATGCTTCCGGCTCATCGTATCTCGGTCAACAAACTCCAGCTAATATAGGGCCAAACGGTCGACAGAAAACTCAACCCCGGATTGTTACCGGAACGGTACGGTCAGGACTTACTACCACTGTTTCTGCTACTTACGCTGACTGCATTACTAAAGGACAGCGCATTCACTCTTGATCTCTCTCGGATGGTGAGCAATCCATAGATCCGAAGAAACAGCGAGTTACATCTATTATTGATCCAAGTATGAGCAATAACATGGATTGGGCATCATCTAATTCCGTCGATAACTCAAACTCACATCACCAACCAGAACCAATATATAACTTCCTGCTGACAGATTATGACCAAAAGTATAACACCGTTAGAGCAGTTTTTCAGCAGTTGATTAAATATGTGCCTCGTCCTGAGATACGCGAAATCGTTAAAACTCGCAGAGGCATTATACTAAAATCTACCAACTCAAATTTTGTATCGCATGTGCGAAACAAAGCCACATTTGAGATCTTTGGAGCAAAGGCTAAAATCTCCGCACTAACTCCAAGTGCACGTAAAACTCCTCCTCCTCCTAGGCGATTGCCAATGCTATCCGTTGTTATACGAGGAGTTGAACCAGATCTCACCGATGAGGAAATCTATGAGGAATTACATCAGGAAGGATTTCCTGTAAAGCGGTGTATCCGGATAAAGAACGCTAACGGTGCAACATATCTTGTACGGGTTCTCACCGATCAGCCACAGTTGATAGACCAGCTTTTGTCCACTGGAGCTTACATTTATCGAAGACGTTACAAAGTAGAACCTTCTCGCACACCTACTCCTCTTCCGTTAAGATGCGAGAGATGTCAACTGTATAATGCACATCCCACATCCGAGTGTACTAATGATAATAAGTGTTGCTATTGTTCATTACAAAATGCTACGAAGGATTGCCCCAATCAAAAGGCGCCACCACAGTGTAGTGCGTGTCCTGAAAAGCATCCAACATATAGTTACAGATGTAAAGCTAAGCCACAACCGGAACCTTCTAAACCAGAACTTGTTGCACCCATAAGGTCTGCTGACCGTCCCACTCCACCTGCAAACTCTTTACTTCATCCTGTTACTGTTGAAGATCTGCTCCGATTCCTCACGATTAGTCTACAGAACATTCATCCGTTTCTACGCACTCACATTCTCAACCAAATCATCCATGCTGCTAAACTTCTGTTTAACCTTCAGCTCCATGCAACCTATTCTGGACCAACAGTTAATTTTCAAATCCAACCTATCGAAGTTTACGTTTAATATGGCAGGTTCCATTTGCAATATTTTTTGTATTTTCATAATGGCGTATAGCTTCTTATTTATGAACATAAGCTCACTATTGACACATCAAGTACTATTCACACAGTTATTACAGGAAGAACACATCTCAGCCTTCGCACTCAACGAAACTTATCTGGCTCCTTATCTACAGTGTTACATACCAAAATATAACTTACTATGTCATGATGCTCCGTCCGGACCCCGTCTATACGGCGGTACAGCTATCGGCATTAGCACTCGTCTACCATACCGCACTGTTACCATGCCTCAAACTTTCAATCTGCCTGAATACAATGTAACTACTCTCTACCTTCGGGGTCGCACAGTCACATTTGCCACAATCTATGTTCGGCCAGGAAAGATTCTCAACTATGATTTCTTTCGTTTCATTGATATGCAATCCCGGCATTATATTATCATGGCAGACTTGAATTTCCATAGTAGAACAGAGCGCGACAAAGAGCAATTTCTTGATCTTATACAAACTTCCACTACAGGAGAATTTCACATCTTGCCACAACCTACGAGGCCAGCTAGTAACACAACGCCTGACGTAGTAATAACCTCGTCTTCTCTTTCTAATCTTATTAACATTACTGTACTAGACTATCGGCAGCGAGGGGCCGCGGTGGCTCAGTGGTAGAGCGTTCACCTCTGGCGCTTGGGGTCCCGGGTTCGAACCCAGCCCTCGCCAAGTGAACTTTGTGGTGGACAAACACCGTGTGCGTGGGTTTTCTCGGGGTTCTCCCGTTTCCTCCCACTTTCTTCATTCCACCATTTCATTCATTACTCATTATCACCGTCTCCTTTAGCCTAACCGGCATAACCGTGGGACGTAAAACTCAAAGATTTCATTTCATTCCATTTCTATCGGCAGCGATCATATTCCTGTTAAACTAGAACTGCAATGTACAGTGAAGTCGTCAAATCACTTACCAGCTAGAAAAAAATATCTATATCATAAGGCTAATTGGGATCAATACCGATCCAGAATAGACGACGCCATTAGCAGACTCACTATACCTACCTCGCAGAATAGTCTTGATCATGTTATCACTGACCTTACTGCAGCAATTCAAGGAGCAGCGGAACATTCTATTCCGTCTACTCATGTACAACCATATAAACCTATTTTGCCACCAAGGTATCTTGCACTAATTTCTGCTTCACGTCGAGCTTATCGTGAATATAGAACCAGTGGCAACTTGGAGGCACTGCGCTTACACCGCCAATATCTCCGAATAACACACAACTACATTGTAGCATACAAGAAAAGACAGTGGATTTTAACGTGTAATACTCTTACTGCAGAAACTCATCCCAGCAAATATTGGCGTAAATTCAACCAACTTACTGGCAAAACGTCTCGTACACCCTATCCTCTTATTCACAACCAATAAACTCTTAATAATGACATCAACAAGGCTAATATTTTTGCTACATTTTTTCAAGAAGTCTTCACTCCTCTTTCTGGAGGGCACACACCGCACCGCCTTCATACTTCGATCAATCGTCACGCCGATCCGGCCGCTCCTCATCTACAGCCTTCTGACCACCATACTCTGGAACCTAATAATCCACTTACTCAGGCTATAGACCCAGATGACATCAGGGTTATTTTAGCAACCAAACGCAGTACGGCACCTGGATTCGACTCCATCACATATGCTCTCATCAAACAAGCACCTCCTTCTTTCATTCTGATTCTAAGCCATATTTATACTTTTATTCTGCGCACTGGCTTCTTTCCGCTCCACTGGAAGTATTCTAAAGTTCTTTTATTTCCTAAGCCTAAGAAACCACCATCCGACGTACAGTCGTATCGCCCGATCCATTTAACAAGTTGTCTTTGCAAATTATTAGAACGTATACTTGTTCGTCGGCTCCACGACCACCTCCTCATGCACAATCTTCTGCCGATCCATCAAGCCGGGTTCCGACCGCACTTCAATACACTCGATCAGCTCTTAAGACTCGCCACTGCTATTTATAACCAATACAACAAAAGATTTTCTTCTTGTTTAGTTACGTTTAATTTGGAAAAGGCATTTGATAAGGTCTGGCATCCTGGCTTGATATACAAATTACACAATTATATGCTGCCCATATCTTACATACGATTAATCAATACTTTCTTAACAGGACGTCTTGCATATATTTCTATTAACAACGCTTTATCACACCCCATATTCTTACATTCTGGCGTACCTCAAGGTTCTTCTCTGTCTCCTTTGTTATATCTACTGTACGTTGCTGATCTCAGACTGACTCCTCAGGTCCAAGTCTACCAATTCCCCGATGACACAGCATTTCTCACAACAGCTCGCACTATCCAGCGTATTAATAGACTCATGGAACCAGCTATCGACACATTTGTCCGTTGGTGTCAGGTCTGGAGACTGAGTATTAACTCAGCGAAAACACAATCTGTAGTCTTTCTACCACCACGTAGACGATCCAGAGTGTTTCGCAATCCGAATTTATTAAATATTCACGTGGACGACACGCCAGTTCCTTTCACATCATCTCTTACTTACCTTGGGGTGATATTTGACTCAAAGCTTACGTGGACTCCGCATCTTAAGAAAATTGTTACTCAAGCTAAGAACAGACTAAATCTACTTAAACGTTTAGTTGGCACCAGCTGGGGTTTACGACCACCTACTGTCCTCCACACTTACAAAGCTTTTATGAGGACTACTTTAACCTATGGCCATACAGCTTGGGCCGCAGCTCCCGACAAATTTTATAAACAATTGTCTATAATGGAACGGCATGCTTTTAGATTGGCCTATCGAATTCACTTACCAAACCCAACCAGACTTCTCTACGATCTCATAGACTTTCCACCACTGCTCACCCATCTAGAACAGCTTCGCATTCGTTACATCACGAAACGCTTTGATTTACGACACCCCATGCTTCAGGATATACTACGATATGACCGAGACAATGATGCACTGCCACGATACGTCGACACTCCGCTACAACACTATCTTACACTGTATCACTTGCAAATGGATCCTGTCAATCGAGACCCAGAAGTCTTTGCTATATATCATCCACGCCATTTGTCATCTTCCATCTATCCATCATATGCACAGTAATAACCAACTAACATGGGCCTCCTCTGTCTCCATCAGTTCCTGAATAGCCCCAGGAACAGAAGATAACAGCATCCGTTCACTAACAGAACCTAGTGTTGTGGCGTCCAGTACAATTCGTCCTCATTTTCATCATCATTTCTAAATATTATTTCGTTGAGTTGTAATTTCTGTTACTGTTTTTCTTGTTATTATATTCACGCACTTAGCCTGCATGCACTGACAATTTGTTATTTTCTTGTTTCATATTTCTAATAGCCTCCATGCACATATTACCTTTGTTATTATTATTAGGTTTTTGTGTCACCTGTTTCAACTAATCTCTATTGTATATATGTTAATTACTTAAAATAATGAATGAATAAAGGAAAACCCCTTAGACCAACCACAATTTCTGTAGCCTCAACATTCCTAATACAACACGTCCCCGAAGATAGGGCGCAACCCTTTAACCGGATAGACGACAAAAAAATCTAACAATCATAGGTATTAAAGATTTTACTCGTAAACAAATTATTAAATAGAAATAAGACAGAAAATAAGCGAAGCGATAAGGTATTTTGTCTCAGTGGTTTCCTTATAATTGAGTGAGTGTTACTACCAAGTACCAAGTGAGTGTATATTAAGTTCCTCTCGTAGATTAGTTGGTTAGGGCGTTTTCGTTGGGCGTTGAACTTTTTCCACTATCGTCAGTTCAAATCCCATACCCTACTGTAACGTTTTCTTTTTTTTTAAAGAAAAGCTAGATTCTGTCAATTCATTAAACAATAATATTTTGTTCTAATAATGTTTCTGAGTATTATTCTCTTCATTCAAGTTTTTAAAATATTTCCACACAATTCAAAATTATGTCTTTAAAGAATGTTACAATGATCAAGAATTTTATAAAAAGCGTTTGTCTTCTAGGGTTCATAAGTTTTCTCCATTTTTGCACTCCATCATTATCATGCATCTCATTATCGCCCTCTCCCTTAGCCTCAGAGTATAATGTTGGGGCATTAAACCTAAAGAAAACATAAAATATATAATTAGATAACTGTAATATTTTTCTCATTATATGAACATGAACTCTAAAGTTGTCTACTTTATGACAACTTATGACTTGGCTCCTGCAGGGATATTAGACTTGCAAACTATGAGATGCTTAAATATCGAAAGTCTGCGTCCCTCTCTCGACAAATGTTAGAACAAGAATATTTTTATAACTCATTCAGAGTTTTAAGGAGAGGTTCCACCTATTCCGTCAACATCGGTTCAAACCAAAACTGCTAGAAATAAAGAATTTTTAGTTACATTATTGATCGTCATAGAACAAAAGCGGCAATAGAAGAGACAAGCGGGTTTTTGATTTAACATCCCAAGTGAAAGTGTAATTTCATCATTATTACTGTACTCAAACCAAAAGTGGTAAAGATTTACTAGTACTTCCGGTTTAGATATTGCCAACCATAGAGCAGAAATGCTAAGAGACAACGAGAATTAGCCTTTCGGAATCAACGAAACGTCCCAACGAAACAAAAATTTTTATTTCAACTTTTATAGCTATATGCCAACCGGAAGTTCCGGATATCTACCTCACAACACTGATCACAATTTCAAAATATATCTTAAAACCCATTTAAGAAAGACAGATCAAATTCTGCATATAAGCAAGTTGATACTAGCTCCATCACCTTCGAATATTTTGATTTTGAGAAGAAAAAGATCAAATTCTACAATATTTTAAATTCCCATTATCTATTCATAAAATAGCCAAATTCACAAAATAGTTAAACCGTTTAAAATTAATTTGTGGCTTAAGCCAGCTTTGGTTTTTCTCATTTAACTTTTATTTATAAACCTATCCTAAGGGTAGGAAGAGTGCTAAAATATACAAGTATGAGCAAAATTATTGAAGCGTCTCTTCAAGCTAATGTTTAAAAATATCTACATTTCCTTTATATGTTCGAAAGTTTGGAAGGTTTTCACAGCAGGGAAGGTTAATGACAAACACATTTGTAATGTTTAAATTTAATATTATTTTAAAATAAAGAAATTGTAAGCAAAAAACTTTAATTTGGTCATTACGAAAATTATCAACTTTATTGAAAAGAGTATTTCTGCGCTGAGGAAGAATTCTGTTATTCAACGTAAGACGGATAACCCTACGTCACTGACTGTGCGAACAATGTGTATCCATGTCCACAAATAAAACATTTAACACTACACTTGTCGCGCGGATTACTATTGTAGTCCAGTGGGTTTCAGTTTTCTGGTATCTGAGGGTTGCCAACACTTGTGACCTTGAGTGGTTGTCTACCTTCCTCCCCCATTTCTAGAACACCATTATTCGAGTGATAGCACCCAAAATCAACGCACTGATGTTATACGGATTGTAATTTTCGTATGGACTACTATTGTAGTCCGTGCGAGTACTGACGTGATAGTTTGTTTTCTGGCTAACGTTTTAACTGTTCTCGTTTTGAATGTATTATTTCGCATTATAAGCTCAAATATATGTGATATATATATGTTAGTTTAAAATGTCAGAGCAAGGACATTTACGACAGTGGCTAACAGAAACTGAAAGTGACGACGAAAGTGTTTTGAGTATAGAGCACTAAGATGAAATAGAGGACGATGTTGTCGAGTAGTGACTCTGAAGAAAGTGGTAGTGACGATTTGGAAGAAATAGAAGATGAAGAAAGGAACGGTGACATCCAGGAAGACAGGTTTCACGGAGAACTTTACATTGGAAAGAGCAGAATTACCAGATGGTATATTGATCCACTGCATCCAAGAAATACGCGAACACAGCGTCATGACATCATACCTACACTGCATAGTTATTACTCCATAGAACAACACTAAATTTGGAGTTGACATATTGGACAAATTGTGTCGCCAGTGTGATACAGCCAGGAATTCGCAAAGATGGCCACTCACTCTCTTCTTCCACGTGTTAAACGTTGCTGAAGTAAACGCTCTCATTGTTTTCAAAGCAAATAACAATGTTGTTATGATCAACCGTAGAGACTTCCTGCAATCTGTGCTTATGGAACTTATCGAACCTCTGTGGAAGATGAAGAAACAAGAGTACCCGAAAAAGATGTTTCAGGTGCAGTAAGTGGATCTCCTCTGATTACAAGCACACTCTTTGCACTGACTCTTATGACTGAAACACCCAAAATTTTGCCTACTTTTGACTTTGCTTTCAAGTGTAAAAGTTAAACTTGCTAACAATTTAACAACGTTTTATTTTTAATTAGTTTTTAACACTTTAAATGCAAATTTCCTCTTTTATTTCAATTTTTAATCAAATAGCAAGAAAATAAACGAACCTTTACAAAAATATAGTAAATTGTATATGTATTTTAAAGCTTTGGCTTCTAATCTTTTTGTGCATTAAAAAACAAAATGTTTGCACTGAGATGTGTTTTTATTGCTTGTGAAAACCCATAAAAGTAATGTAAAAATTACCAATTGAATAACCACAAAGATATATATATATATATATATATATATATATATATATATATATATATATATATATCAAATGGACTACAATCGTAATCCACGCGAGCACTCATGTTATAACAATTTCATGCGAGTACTGTAGTGTTAATCAAATATTTCTAACATTTCCTATATATTCAGACTCCATATAAATAAAGCAAACAATGGAAATTATCTATCAAAAGGGACGTTTTGGAACACTATAATAATGAAAATCATGTCTTCCAGTAGAATAGCGTTTCCCAACCGGTGTGCCGCGAGGAAATCGAAACAAAATTATTAATTCTATAGCAACCAAATTTCAAGACGTAGGAAAAAGAATGTATATTTTTGTATTTCACACTAGCAGCGTTCACCCCGCTTCGCTGCGGTCACCCCGGAACGCAATAAACTTTGTTACTTAGATAATTTTTACTTTTTCGCTTTCAAATTGCAGTAAATGTTAAAATTATAGCGCCTGTCATTTATGTTAACCCGCCGAGTCACATGGTCATGCGGGTTGCATATAAATACGTTTATTTTTACCTATGATGAACTAATAACAAAGGATTTGTACGTATGGACACTTGAATGGTCAATTATCTCAAGACACTGGTAATTAAAAATTAAAGTGATATGATAAAAACCATCTAGGGTCCAAATCCTAACAACCCCCCAAAAATGAAAGAAATTGGTTCAGCCGTATTAGCGTGATGAGTTCACAAAGGATTTGTGCGTTCTCTTTTATATATATAGATTACTATCAATTTCTACCATGAAAAAAATTACTGTAATTCTAATATATTATTCTACATCTATTACTGTGTAGCAGGCAGTATTTCGGCTCGTACACATTTCCACGGTTAGCTGCTACGTTACGCTTCAATTGAGAGTCATACTAACACCGAGAAATGGAAGCATTTGTGCGGTACGCGTCAAGTGAACGTTCGTAGAACACTCATTCGCACGTGAATGACAGAACAACAGCTGTGTTTTGACTTCGACGCATCGCAAGTTGTGTGATTGCAATAATATGCACCGGTTTTGGTTAAAACAGCAAAGTTAAAAGTACAAGACATTTGTTTGTTCGTTCGTTATTTAGTGATCTTCATTCTTAGTGAAAGGTTGAATAGTTTTCGAAAAAGAAAGCGTATTTTTAAAAATCGGAGTCCTATATTTCATTGTAATGTTTCCTATTTTAGAATCAGAATAGTAAAAAAAGCATAATGAATTAACATGGGCAGTAGCGTACGCAGGAATTCATTTTGGATGGTCCAAACTCAATATGGGGGTATTTTATATTAAAATTACTAAAATTTCCCCTAAAATTAGACCTAAATAAAAAATAAGAACTACACGTCTGAGATTCATCTCATTTTGGAGAAATGATGCTGTAGACGGTAGTGGAAATTTCGCCCAAGTGTACGGGAATGTTCAGTGCCTGGCAATTATGCCACCCGCCTTCCTTTAAAGCTAATTCGGTTGCAATACTTAATGGCAAATGCTTCGGAGTCAACTGGTGGAGCAGTTTTGCCGTAAATCTCCATACGTCTGTATCATCCAGAAGTGTCCTTTACTGTACTACTAGTCAAGGAAATTACATTAGTGCAGTACTTTGAAGGGAATCAAATTCCTCTAAGCTTATTACCTTGATTCTTGTAAAATTGTTCACCGTATTTTTGATCACAGCTCGTATACCTAGGTATATATTTTAACTATCGAATAAACTTCAACAAAAGATTGAACATTCCGATGCAATTCAATGCAATGACATACCAAACAATCTTCCCTTGCCATCTGCAGATACATAGATTGCTTACTATAAATATAAAATCTATAATCCAATCATTTGGACTTGAATATATTAATTTTGTTGACAATAATTTTATTTATCTTTCGACATTGCAATTTCTAAATGAATTCTAGTAATCATTAATTATGAGTTAGTTCCTTTTCTCGATTGCACAGTGTATATAGTTGCAGATAATACATTTTGAATCCATATTTAATATTAAATTCTCAAATTTCGTTTGAAATATTTCTCGAAAAAGATCAATGTAATTGTGTGTTAAGCCTTATAATCTTGTAATAGCTGTATCTTCTTTCTTTGAAATTGAACTATTCCGAACACATATTTGTTACTATTATTTAGTAGTTTCAATAGTGGTCGATTTTTTAAATCCTCCTTCCCTCCTCCGTGCACCATTTATTAGCCTTCGTTGAGGAAAGGTGTAGGTTAACGGAAACGTATTGCAACTCTCGAACAATTCTATGCACAAGAATGAGTAGACTTACAGAACGTCCTCCATCGATGAGTATCAGTGGGTTTTCTCGGGGTTCTCCCGTTTCCTCCCACTTTCTTCATTCCACCATTTCATTCATTACTCATTATCACCGTCTCCTTTAGCCTAACCGGCATAACGGTGGGACGTAAAACTCAAAGATTTCATTTCATTCCATTTCTATCGGCAGCGATCATATTCCTGTTAAACTAGAACTGCAATGTACAGTGAAGTCGTCAAATCACTTACCAGCTAGAAAAAAATATCTATATCATAAGGCTAATTGGGATCAATACCGATCCAGAATAGACGACGCCATTAGCAGACTCACTATACCTACCTCGCAGAATAGTCTTGATCATGTTATCACTGACCTTACTGCAGCAATTCAAGGAGCAGCGGAACATTCTATTCCGTCTACTCATGTACAACCATATAAACCTATTTTGCCACCAAGGTATCTTGCACTAATTTCTGCTTCACGTCGAGCTTATCGTGAATATAGAACCAGTGGCAACTTGGAGGCACTGCGCTTACACCGCCAATATCTCCGAATAACACACAACTACATTGTAGCATACAAGAAAAGACAGTGGATTTTAACGTGTAATACTCTTACTGCAGAAACTCATCCCGGCAAATATTGGCGTAAATTCAACCAACTTACTGGCAAAACGTCTCGTACACCCTATCCTCTTATTCACAACCAATAAACTCTTAATAATGACATCAACAAGGCTAATATTTTTGCTACATTTTTTCAAGAAGTCTTCACTCCTCTTTCTGGAGGGCACACACCGCACCGCCTTCATACTTCGATCAATCGTCACGCCGATCCGGCCGCTCCTCATCTACAGCCTTCTGACCACCATACTCTGGAACCTAATAATCCACTTACTCAGGCTATAGACCCAGATGACATCAGGGTTATTTTAGCAACCAAACGCAGTACGGCACCTGGATTCGACTCCATCACATATGCTCTCATCAAACAAGCACCTCCTTCTTTCATTCTGATTCTAAGCCATATTTATACTTTTATTCTGCGCACTGGCTTCTTTCCGCTCCACTGGAAGTATTCTAAAGTTCTTTTATTTCCTAAGCCTAAGAAACCACCATCCGACGTACAGTCGTATCGCCCGATCCATTTAACAAGTTGTCTTTGCAAATTATTAGAACGTATACTTGTTCGTCGGCTCCACGACCACCTCCTCATGCACAATCTTCTGCCGATCCATCAAGCCGGGTTCCGACCGCACTTCAATACACTCGATCAGCTCTTAAGACTCGCCACTGCTATTTATAACCAATGCAACAAAAGATTTCCTTCTTGTTTAGTTACGTTTAATTTGGAAAAGGCATTTGATAAGGTCTGGCATCCTGGCTTGATATACAAATTACACAATTATATGCTGCCCATATCTTACATACGATTAATCAATACTTTCTTAACAGGACGTCTTGCATATATTTCTATTAACAACGCTTTATCACACCCCATATTCTTACATTCTGGCGTACCTCAAGGTTCTTCTCTGTCTCCTTTGTTATATCTACTGTACGTTGCTGATCTCAGACTGACTCCTCAGGTCCAAGTCTACCAATTCCCCGATGACACAGCATTTCTCACAACAGCTCGCACTATCCAGCGTATTAATAGACTCATGGAACCAGCTATCGACACATTTGTCCGTTGGTGTCAGGTCTGGAGACTGAGTATTAACTCAGCGAAAACACAATCTGTAGTCTTTCTACCACCACGTAGACGATCCAGAGTGTTTCGCAATCCGAATTTATTAAATATTCACGTGGACGACACGCCAGTTCCTTTCACATCATCTCTTACTTACCTTGGGGTGATATTTGACTCAAAGCTTACGTGGACTCCGCATCTTAAGAAAATTGTTACTCAAGCTAAGAACAGACTAAATCTACTTAAACGTTTAGTTGGCACCAGCTGGGGTTTACGACCACCTACTGTCCTCCACACTTACAAAGCTTTTATGAGGACTACTTTAACCTATGGCCATACAGCTTGGGCCGCAGCTCCCGACAAATTTTATAAACAATTGTCTATAATGGAACGGCATGCTTTTAGATTGGCCTATCGAATTCACTTACCAAACCCAACCAGACTTCTCTACGATCTCATAGACTATCCACCACTGCTCACCCATCTAGAACAGCTTCGCATTCGTTACATCACGAAACGCTTTGATTTACGACACCCCATGCTTCAGGATATACTACGATATGACCGAGACAATGATGCACTGCCACGATACGTCGACACTCCGCTACAACACTATCTTACACTGTATCACTTGCAAATGGATCCTGTCAATCGAGACCCAGAAGTCTTTGCTATATATCATCCACGCCATTTGTCATCTTCCATCTATCCATCATATGCACAGTAATAACCAACTAACATGGGCCTCCTCTGTCTCCATCAGTTCCTGAATAGCCCCAGGAACAGAAGATAACAGCATCCGTTCACTAACAGAACCTAGTGTTGTGGCGTCCAGTACAATTCGTCCTCATTTTCATCATCATTTCTAAATATTATTTCGTTGAGTTGTAATTTCTGTTACTGTTTTTCTTGTTATTATATTCACGCACTTAGCCTGCATGCACTGACAATTTGTTATTTTCTTGTTTCATATTTCTAATAGCCTCCATGCACATATTACCTTTGTTATTATTATTAGGTTTTTGTGTCACCTGTTTCAACTAATCTCTATTGTATATATGTTAATTACTTAAAATAATGAATGAATAAAGGAAAACCCCTTAGACCAACCACAATTTCTGTAGCCTCAACATTCCTAATACAACACGTCCCCGAAGATAGGGCGCAACCCTTTAACCGGATAGACGACAAAAAAATCTAACAATCATAGGTATTAAAGATTTTACTCGTAAACAAATTATTAAATAGAAATAAGACAGAAAATAAGCGAAGCGATAAGGTATTTTGTCTCAGTGGTTTCCTTATAATTGAGTGAGTGTTACTACCAAGTACCAAGTGAGTGTATATTAAGTTCCTCTCGTAGATTAGTTGGTTAGGGCGTTTTCGTTGGGCGTTGAACTTTTTCCACTATCGTCAGTTCAAATCCCATACCCTACTGTAACGTTTTCTTTTTTTTAAAGAAAAGCTAGATTCTGTCAATTCATTAAACAATAATATTTTGTTCTAATAATGTTTCTGAGTATTATTCTCTTCATTCAAGTTTTTAAAATATTTCCACACAATTCAAAATTATGTCTTTAAAGAATGTTACAATGATCAAGAATTTTATAAAAAGCGTTTGTCTTCTAGGGTTCATAAGTTTTCTCCATTTTTGCACTCCATCATTATCATGCATCTCATTATCGCCCTCTCCCTTAGCCTCAGAGTATAATGTTGGGGCATTAAACCTAAAGAAAACATAAAATATATAATTAGATAACTGTAATATTTTTCTCATTATATGAACATGAACTCTAAAGTTGTCTACTTTATGACAACTTATGACTTGGCTCCTGCAGGGATATTAGACTTGCAAACTATGAGATGCTTAAATATCGAAAGTCTGCGTCCCTCTCTCGACAAATGTTAGAACAAGAATATTTTTATAACTCATTCAGAGTTTTAAGGAGAGGTTCCACCTATTCCGTCAACATCGGTTCAAACCAAAACTGCTAGAAATAAAGAATTTTTAGTTACATTATTGATCGTCATAGAACAAAAGCGGCAATAGAAGAGACAAGCGGGTTTTTGATTTAACATCCCAAGTGAAAGTGTAATTTCATCATTATTACTGTACTCAAACCAAAAGTGGTAAAGATTTACTAGTACTTCCGGTTTAGATATTGCCAACCATAGAGCAGAAATGCTAAGAGACAACGAGAATTAGCCTTTCGGAATCAACGAAACGTCCCAACGAAACAAAAATTTTTATTTCAACTTTTATAGCTATATGCCAACCGGAAGTTCCGGATATCTACCTCACAACACTGATCACAATTTCAAAATATATCTTAAAACCCATTTAAGAAAGACAGATCAAATTCTGCATATAAGCAAGTTGATACTAGCTCCATCACCTTCGAATATTTTGATTTTGAGAAGAAAAAGATCAAATTCTACAATATTTTAAATTCTCATTATCTATTCATAAAATAGCCAAATTCACAAAATAGTTAAACCGTTTAAAATTAATTTGTGGCTTAAGCCAGCTTTGGTTTTTCTCATTTAACTTTTATTTATAAACCTATCCTAAGGGTAGGAAGAGTGCTAAAATATACAAGTATGAGCAAAATTATTGAAGCGTCTCTTCAAGCTAATGTTTAAAAATATCTACATTTCCTTTATATGTTCGAAAGTTTGGAAGGTTTTCACAGCAGGGAAGGTTAATGACAAACACATTTGTAATGTTTAAATTTAATATTATTTTAAAATAAAGAAATTGTAAGCAAAAAACTTTAATTTGGTCATTACGAAAATTATCAACTTTATTGAAAAGAGTATTTCTGCGCTGAGGAAGAATTCTGTTATTCAACGTAAGACGGATAACCCTACGTCACTGACTGTGCGAACAATGTGTATCCATGTCCACAAATAAAACATTTAACACTACACTTGTCGCGCGGATTACTATTGTAGTCCAGTGGGTTTCAGTTTTCTGGTATCTGAGGGTTGCCAACACTTGTGACCTTGAGTGGTTGTCTACCTTCCTCCCCCATTTCTAGAACACCATTATTCGAGTGATAGCACCCAAAATCAACGCACTGATGTTATACGGATTGTAATTTTCGTATGGACTACTATTGTAGTCCGTGCGAGTACTGACGTGATAGTTTGTTTTCTGGCTAACGTTTTAACTGTTCTCGTTTTGAATGTATTATTTCGCATTATAAGCTCAAATATATGTGATATATATATGTTAGTTTAAAATGTCAGAGCAAGGACATTTACGACAGTGGCTAACAGAAACTGAAAGTGACGACGAAAGTGTTTTGAGTATAGAGCACTAAGATGAAATAGAGGACGATGTTGTCGAGTAGTGACTCTGAAGAAAGTGGTAGTGACGATTTGGAAGAAATAGAAGTTGAAGAAAGGAACGGTGACATCCAGGAAGACAGGTTTCACGGAGAACTTTACATTGGAAAGAGCAGAATTACCAGATGGTATATTGATCCACTGCATCCAAGAAATACGCGAACACAGCGTCATGACATCATACCTACACTGCATAGTTATTACTCCATAGAACAACACTAAATTTGGAGTTGACATATTGGACAAATTGTGTCGCCAGTGTGATACAGCCAGGAATTCGCAAAGATGGCCACTCACTCTCTTCTTCCACGTGTTAAACGTTGCTGAAGTAAACGCTCTCATTGTTTTCAAAGCAAATAACAATGTTGTTATGATCAACCGTAGAGACTTCCTGCAATCTGTGCTTATGGAACTTATCGAACCTCTGTGGAAGATGAAGAAACAAGAGTACCCGAAAAAGATGTTTCAGGTGCAGTAAGTGGATCTCCTCTGATTACAAGCACACTCTTTGCACTGACTCTTATGACTGAAACACCCAAAATTTTGCCTACTTTTGACTTTGCTTTCAAGTGTAAAAGTTAAACTTGCTAACAATTTAACAACGTTTTATTTTTAATTAGTTTTTAACACTTTAAATGCAAATTTCCTCTTTTATTTCAATTTTTAATCAAATAGCAAGAAAATAAACGAACCTTTACAAAAATATAGTAAATTGTATATGTATTTTAAAGCTTTGGCTTCTAATCTTTTTGTGCATTAAAAAACAAAATGTTTGCACTGAGATGTGTTTTTATTGCTTGTGAAAACCCATAAAAGTAATGTAAAAATTACCAATTGAATAACCACAAAGATATATATATATATATATATATATATATATATATATATATATATATATATATATATATATATATATATATATATCAAATGGACTACAATCGTAATCCACGCGAGCACTCATGTTATAACAATTTCATGCGAGTACTGTAGTGTTAATCAAATATTTCTAACATTTCCTATATATTCAGACTCCATATAAATAAAGCAAACAATGGAAATTATCTATCAAAAGGGAGGTTTTGGAACACTATAATAATGAAAATCATGTCTTCCAGTAGAATAGCGTTTCCCAACCGGTGTGCCGCGAGGAAATCGAAACAAAATTATTAATTCTATAGCAACCAAATTTCAAGACGTAGGAAAAAGAATGTATATTTTTGTATTTCACATTACTATCAATTTCTACCATGAAAAAAATTACTGTAATTCTAATATATTATTCTACATCTATTACTGTGTAGCAGGCAGTATTTCGGCTCGTACACATTTCCACGGTTAGCTGCTACGTTACGCTTCAATTGAGAGTCATACTAACACCGAGAAATGGAAGCATTTGTGCGGTACGCGTCAAGTGAACGTTCGTAGAACACTCATTCGCACGTGAATGACAGAACAACAGCTGTGTTTTGACTTCGACGCATCGCAAGTTGTGTGATTGCAATAATATGCACCGGTTTTGGTTAAAACAGCAAAGTTGAAAGTACAAGACATTTGTTTGTTCGTTCGTTATTTAGTGATCTTCATTCTTAGTGAAAGGTTGAATAGTTTTCGAAAAAGAAAGCGTATTTTTAAAAATCGGAGTCCTATATTTCATTGTAATGTTTCCTATTTTAGAATCAGAATAGTAAAAAAAGCATAATGAATTAACATGGGCAGTAGCGTACGCAGGAATTCATTTCGGATGGTCCAAACTCAATATGGGGGTATTTTATATTAAAATTACTAAAATTTCCCCTAAAATTAGACCTAAATAAAAAATAAGAACTACACGTCTGAGATTCATCTCATTTTGGAGAAATGATGCTGTAGACGGTAGTGGAAATTTCGCCCAAGTGTACGGGAATGTTCAGTGCCTGGCAATTATGCCACCCGCCTTCCTTTAAAGCTAATTCGGTTGCAATACTTAATGGCAAATGCTTCGGAGTCAACTGGTGGAGCAGTTTTGCCGTAAATCTCCATACGTCTGTATCATCCAGAAGTGTCCTTTACTGTACTACTAGTCAAGGAAATTACATTAGTGCAGTACTTTGAAGGGAATCAAATTCCTCTAAGCTTATTACCTTGATTCTTGTAAAATTGTTCACCGTATTTTTGATCACAGCTCGTATACCTAGGTATATATTTTAACTATCGAATAAACTTCAACAGAAGATTGAACATTCCGATGCAATTCAATGCAATGACATACCAAACAATCTTCCCTTGCCATCTGCAGATACATAGATTGCTTACTATAAATATAAAATCTATAATCCAATCATTTGGACTTGAATATATTAATTTTGTTGACAATAATTTTATTTATCTTTCGACATTGCAATTTCTAAATGAATTCTAGTAATCATTAATTATGAGTTAGTTCCTTTTCTCGATTGCACAGTGTATATAGTTGCAGATAATACATTTTGAATCCATATTTAATATTAAATTCTCAAATTTCGTTTGAAATATTTCTCGAAAAAGATCAATGTAATTGTGTGTTAAGCCTTATAATCTTGTAATAGCTGTATCTTCTTTCTTTGAAATTGAACTATTCCGAACACATATTTGTTACTATTATTTAGTAGTTTCAATAGTGGGCGATTTTTTAAATCCTCATTCCCTCCTCCGTGCACCATTTATTAGCCTTCGTTGAGGAAAGGTGTAGGTTAACGGAAACGTATTGCAACTCTCGAACAATTCTATGCACAAGAATGAGTAGACTTACAGAACGTCCTCCATCGATGAGTATCAGAGTAAAAATGAAAGAGATACGGAGTTCTCCCCTTAATATTGGTTCAGCTCCCTATAATAGATCCATCTCTGCCCTTCTACTACTTCCAGCGAAAAACGGGAAAGGCGTTGTGTTCTGTACCTCTCCCCCAATTCACAACTTACCCATTTACATACAATGATACAAGAAAACAATTTTTGAGTCATTTTCTTAAATTTGATCAATTGAATTAAACAAAATTAAAGAAAAATTCTGTTGAAAATTGGGTTAAATGAAGTAAGAAAATTTTTATATCTATGCATATTTTTGGACTTTAAAAGCGCAAACTTTACCATAACGTGCACAGACACATTTCATTATTACGGCAATTATGATTTGATTGCCTTAACACAAAATATATATAATGACAGACTCCTATTTCTGAGGCAGTAATATTCAGGTTCCTTTAGCTGAGGGATTAGTAAAGCAGTTTATTTGAAACAAAACACTAGTGTTTGTTTTAGGGAAACTATTTTAGAAAATTTCCACGTTTCTAAATTGCAAGCGTGCATTGGTGTGCGTAATTCCAGAATCATTTCCCAGAAAAGATACAAAAGTTTCGGCGTTGATCCAACATCGTGAATCAATTTAAAGGCCACTCGATTAAGAGCTATAGAACTATAGAAAGGCAGTAACAATACTGGTGGGGATCGATATTCTCCAGACGTTACCTCCCTTCGTATGTTCGTGCCAGTGCTTAATTATTCTTGATGTATTCAATCAATTTAGATGTTACGCCTCCATTCAATTCCCAGGAAATTGTTTTTAAAGTGAAACTGACTGACTACCCTTAGGAACATATTAAATGGCTCTTTTGTCCAAATTTCGTCTGTGCTGCGAAGATCCGTGGTTTGATATTGGGATATGCAAAGCTTGGTTGAACACAATAAACATTCTTAGGCTTCGTGAGATTTTTCCTATTGACTTATGCTTTCTTTACTTCAAAATTTCTTTTTTATTCATCCAATTGCACTCGTCTCGGCCCCATTTAATCTAAAGAGCATAAAACTAGAACGATTAGCTAGGATTTCGTTTCTTCTAATTAACATTGGAAGCACTTGTCATTTTCAACAGAAACCGATCTTTAAACATTGGTTCCATGCATAGAAATAAGCAACGTCACGTAAACGATTTAAGAATCACATCAAAATTACAATTTAAGTCAGGGGAAGATATTTCTTGAGCTGGGGCGGAGCTATAGTAATATGTGTATATCCTAGTTGAAATGTCCGTTCTGTGCACGGGGAGAATATACTTATAAAGTGTTTGAACCCCATCCACCCTTAGGATATTCATTTAAACATAATCGGAAATCACTATTTATCTAATGGAATGAGCACTTTCTATTATTACATGTCACCTCTCTTACTACTAAAGCCCATATTGATGAGGCTAATTTGGACCACGTCGAGAGCGCTACTAATAATCTCAACAACCCAAAAAACTTGAATTGATCCCTAATATTGGGTCGGTTTACCTATTGCGCTCTCACGCCTACTATTCACCTTGCCGAGTACTGGGTCCACGGAAATAATCCAAATCGGTCCAGTGGTCAAGGAAGAGTTAGCCGTCAAACATATTTTTACGAGTCACTGCCTCACCCTTTACCACTTTCCGAAAATGTGGTAAAAGCATAAGGTACTCCCATGCAGGCGCGGATCGAAGGGGAGGCTATAGGGTATATAGCTCCCCTTGACGCTAGGTATACACTGTATAAAATTGGCTTCAATCTCGCTTTACACTGGATAAAGCAGCAAACTATGGTTTTAGCCACTCCCTTGATCATATCCTGGATCCGTCACTGCTCCCATGTACTAAAAGTAATTAAAATTAGTGCAGCTAGGAGATCACGGACAAATATTGTTACCTTAACCCTTTCACTGTAGAAGGCGACGGAAAGAAATTTCCCTAACCTGCGAATGTCGATTATAGTCGACGTGTTAAAATTTGTCTGTATCTTGGTTTTGTTTTAGGTAACTATAGTCGCCAAAGTTTTTCTGTGCGATTTCTATTGTTTATCGAAAACAATAGAACACAAAAAATTGAACGGTACAACTTCGGCGACTATTCTCGACAAAGCCAAGATAAGGACAAACAAATTTTAACCTGTCGACTATAGTCGACATTCGCATGTTAAGGAAATTTTCTTTCTGTCGACAAAAGTCGACTTCCTCTGTGAAAGGGTTAATTTTATATACGTACATAGATGTCTCCCTTGCCAACCCTTAAAACAAAAGTGGGCGCGGTGGCTCAGTGGTAGAGCGTTCACCTTCGGTGCTTGGGGTCCCTGGTTCGATCCCAGCTCGCGCCGTGTGTACTTTGTGGTGGAGAAACACCGTGCTCCTGGGTTTTCTCGGGGTTCTCCCGTTTCCTCCCACTTTCTTCATTCAACCATTTCACTCATCTCTCATCTTCACCATCTCCTTTAACCTAACCGGCATAACCGTTGGACGTAAAACTTAAAACTTTCATTTTTTAAAACAAAAATAAAAAAAGAAACGAAATACTAAGACAAGGGTGATAATATATACAATATTTTAAATGAAGACCATAGATTCCGTTCCGTAGATTTCAACTTAGAGAAAAATTGGTTTAGGAGCGACTTTGCGAAAATTCGTTTTCGGAACTAAAGATTCTGCTCAGATATTTTATCAAACGTGATATATCCGACATTTCCCTTAGTGAGAGAAAGCGTTTTATTATTATTATTATTTTTATTTATTTATTTACTTTATTTTATTTATTTATTTATTTATTTTTTGCACAACCTGGTCGTAGTTTATCCATTTTTCATTCCTGAGCAACAATTTGGAAATAGCTCGAATTCATTACGTTTCAGTAGAGATTCGCAGATGGAAATTCGATGGAGTAAAGGTTTCTTTTAGTCATATGACGTGGTACTCAAACATCGATCTGCCAGCTCTCTTCAAATGTTTAACAATGGCGATGGATGGTTAGGTAATTGGTATTGTCATGATTGCTTACATGATGGTCATGCGCAACTTTTGCCAGAATATCATCGAATTTTGCTGTGATTGGTAGCCTACTGCCAGAAACATTTTGGACATCGAAATTTACAGAACGAAAGCGACTAATCCATCCTTTACTTATGGCTTTTGACAACGCATCTTTCCCATAAATATCAAGTTTCTTTGCAGGTCTACGCAGAATTTGCACAATTTCGTTAGAATCGTAAAATGTAGCACAGTTTTGTGTAAAGTTTAATCACGTTTAGACGCCATACCTAGCTTCTGATTCTAGGAATTGCAACATTTTTTGAATATCTACAAACTTTAGCTGTCAGCTATCAAACGTTGTTTGACCCGATCCATTGCCACTTATATACTCGTTGAGATTTGGCAAACTACCGCCACCTCTTGCGCATAAGGCTCGAGACCTGATATATAGCGAGAAAAAAAATACTTGTAAATAATTCAACGTATGAAGAAAAGTCAAGTCAGCATCTTTCTGCTGAAACGGAAAATAGTAGAAATTTAATACTACTTCAGGTTTCAATATTGGTCTCTACAGAGCAACAATGGTACGAATACCGAAAAATGTTTTCTAGCAATCGATTCACCATCCCGGAATAGGTTCTGTCTCATCCATAACTTTCTGTTTAACCAGTAGTTGATGGAAATTAACCATTTCCGGTTTCAATGGCCATTGAACAAAAATGGCAATAGGTACGAACATTTCTCTCTTGAATTGACTCAGAGTCTCGAGATAATATGGAATCTTCATTGCCCATTTTCTTTTCTCCCGAAACCGGAATTAGTGGGAATTTACTACTTCCGGTTTCAAAATAGATTTCCATAGAGCAGAAACATTAAGAGAGAGCGAGAAGCAATTCTCAGAGATCGATTAAGCTTTCAAGGGATATGTTATATCTCCGACTTAATTCGTGTAGTGTAATCGGAAATTGTAAAAATCTACTACCGCTCCCTTTTCGAATATTTATCTTCGTTTCCTCTAGTTTTCAAATCATTGAAAAGCTGTGTTCTTCTCTTTCCTACTCCTGACTTTGCTTCCCTCTATAGCAAAAACGGTAAGATACAACAATAAATGACTTCTCGATGTGGTTCCAACGTTCCAAGTATAAGTTCAGTTTCTTACCTTATTTCTGATTTACAACTGGAAGTTATAAATTCTACTACAACCAGTTTAATATTGAGTTCACGTAGTTCGGAAATATTCCGTAGTTTCACATTGTGATACGAAGCTCACTTGTTCTCTATTACTTTACGGAAATGTTGTGTATTTTTATTTATTTATTTATTTATTTATTGGTTGACTTAGGACTTAGCTCCCTCTCAGTACCGAAACTATATGAGAGGTGGACCTAATATGGCTTAACATGGGGTCCGAACACATAATCTCCCACCAGGAATCGAACCTGGTTCTCCCGCGCTTCCTGGGGCTTCCGCTAAACGTATAGACTTCTACGAATATTTTCGCACTATCAGTTCTTTCATAATCATTCTTTTGCACACTATCAATCTTCTTAAGCTGAATGTTCCGCTTTATCTGATTTGGTTTCTTTTTTACTTGCGTTATTAGTGTTTGTCTACTGAGGAAGACGGAAAAGGCGGGAAAGTTAACTTGTTCATGAAAGCACCACAAAGATTCAAAAGAACCGTGGAACTGGAACTCGAGGAGTCATACCAAAGGAAGCTTTTATTACGTCATTACCTTTGGATATACTTTGCACTTTACGAGCACGTAACAGCTTGCGTATAATATTTTTCTTCCTTTTTGTGTCTGTGTATGATAAGCGTCGGTGTCTTCACTCTAGTATTCATTTATTTAGCTCTTCTTTTCCACGGCAGTGTTCAAGGTCAAGTCAATGACTTCTCTTCCCCTTCATTGTTAAAGAGTATGAGATTACCTTAATGTTGCAAACAACAAAGACTGCGAATATAATGAGAATAAATGCAGAATAAAGACTCACATGATACAAAGCTAAATTTTTCAGTTCAATGATTTTACTTAGTAATAATAGAACAGCCATCCCAATAAAATCTACACTATTTTAGTTTTTTTTAATCTAAAAAAGGAAAACAAACGTATATTTGGAAGTAGCGTTCTGTAACTTAAAAACAGTATGAATACAGGTACAGAACGTTCTTAGACAATATTTTCAGATGATCATGGAATGTTTCTCAGCTTTACTTAACATATCCAATTTTACTTTCATCGCTCTCCGTTCTTCAACTTCTATTTTTCATCTTATTCGAAGTTAGAAAACGGAAAAGAGAGATAAAAGGTAAGAAAAAATCCTAAGAGATACAAGTGATGCAAATTTTATTGAATTGAATTTGGAGAGCCTTGAAAACATGTTAAGGAAATATGCAGCCGTCTTTGTGAACACTGAGAAAAGAATATAAAATATATATTTACTGAAACTTCAAAGCATGTCTGAGGGTCTTCGGTTAAGTGGTTCTTTTAATGAAAGGTGCAATTATTTACACGTACAGAAGTATAAGCTGGACAAGCACAAACAAACTACGTTTCCATTAAACGTTCTCTACCGTTAGCTCTACAGGTCGTGCAAAATGTGTTTTTCTATTGTATAGCAAGATGAATAAATTAATTCATTCATGGATAAGGGCAATTATACTTAATGCTGTCATTATTTTTTTAGTCTTAAATTAGACATGAAGAAACCGTTTTGTTTGCAATGCTTGGTAACATCACCTGCTGGTCACTAACAAGTAGACCTCACCACTTCGCCGTTGCGTTAGCAAAAGGAAACAACTACTGTCCTAGAGTAGGGTTGAATATAAGATATTGACAAAAATTTTAGCTGCTAACGAGCAGTAGAAATGTGGGAAAACGAAATAGAAACATGAATTTGGGAAAGCCAAGCACAATATAATTTGATAGTTGCAAGACCGATATTTTTTTTCAAAATAGATGGACGAACAGTAGTTAGGACTTGAACTATAAATATGTAAATCGAGTTAGGAGGGATGTTTTTATGGAATTCCAGATAATGGCCGCCATCTTGAAATCAGCCATATTGGATCGACGTCAACCTTTTCAAATGGGAAGAGGGCCATGTGAGGTATCAAACCACACCAATGTTTTCCATCCAATCTCATACACTAATTAGTTTGTCCATATCTAGAACGGTTTACAACTTACATTTCTTTGAATGTTGAAAAATCGTTGTTTGTAGCAGATAACAGATAACTATAGTGACAATGAACATAGCTCCAGAGATAGCATTCTTACTGGTCAAAATTATGGCAATGCAAGAAATGCAAGTTCTTCGTTTTTCCCATATTTTTAGTGCTCATTAGCAGCTAAAATTTTTGTCAGTGTCTTATATTCAACCCTACATTAGGACAGTAGATGTTTTCTTTTGCTAACGCAACGGCGAAGTGGTGAGGTCTACTTGTAAGTTTTATGTTACTACCTAGGGACAATATATTTTGAATATTAATTAAGCTCCGTGAAATACAAAATAGGCTGTTGGATAAAAAAAAAATAGCATTTGAAGCAAACTTAATTTTAAAATAATTGTACTGGAGCAACTAAGCATACGCTAACAAAAATTACCTAATTCCAGGCTCATATTTGCGGATGGGAGAACACTTTGAACACATTATGATTGTTTGGATTCCACCTTAAACTGTAGGTTCGTTTCTCATATAGCCTCAGTTCTGAAAAGGGACGCTAAACTTCAGCAAACAAACGTACACATCATTCTCTTATAGCTTGTAAAGCGTACCATAGAAGGCGGGGCATAATTATTTTTCAGTTTTCTCATTTCGGATATGTGCCAATGATATCATCGAATTTCCGTTAAACATATGATATTACCGTAAGGTTAAGTACAAGGCCCATAATTATGTATATGATGTTTCAAAGGCTGGGGTAATGAAACTAGCAACATAACTTGAACATAAAATTGAACATAAACACATCATTCTCAGGCCTTTCCTTCAATAACTTTAATATCTGTTCTCCATGGCATGGTCCACCAATGCAACATCCAAATCGATACATGCTTGCAGATGAAGAGCAGCGTTGTCACAAGCAGCATGACAGACCCCTACTAATATTCTATAGAACTCCTCTATGATAGTTTGGTCAAATTATGTATGTGATGTTGGTACACTTTCTCGTTAGAAACACCCCATAAGAAAAAGTCAGGTGGTAAAAATCGGGATATTGAGCTGGCCACTCCACAGACCCACGTCGACCGATCTAGCGGTTTGGTAAGGTTTCGTTCAGCCACTCTCGCACTGATATGACATAGTGTGGCGGAGCGGTACTCCATCTCCTAAGTCCAGCGACAGTTATCTCCACTCTCAGGCTACACTGTGTTGACACATCGAACCTTTTTGTCCAGAATTGTAACTACTACAGTAAGTCAAACATCATATACATAATTATGGGCCACTCTGTAGTTATATGTTGATCCTTCAAATAATGTGTTCATTTTTTTAGGGTTTAAGGTTCCCATATGCCCATTTTATGTGCACACTTAATTAAGTATTCAAATTAACCCATTTCGTCGTCATGTTTTCTGCTTACCGTCAGCTATTTAACAACAGATTCTCCTACGTTTTTAATTGTCATTCTTTATATTTACGGTGCTTTCTAAAAGTATTGGAGAGGTTTGAGAAAATCCTTCTTGTCTCATCCTAACCGAAGGGAAAATCCCAACCTACACCTCCTCGCGGGAGAAAGCTGGCAACGTCGTAGGCGGCTAAGGTTGGTGGGGACCGACTGGCTCCCAGGATAAGGAGTCAGTATCTATCAAGTGCCAACAGCCTTTTCGGAGGGCGGATTAGCGGGTTGAGGTCAGGACACCTTCTTGCCCTTAGAAGGGAAAACTGTCTTAAAAGGTGGATGAATCACCAGGTGGTCAACGGCATGGAGATATGGAAAGGAAATGAAAATAGTATCACGTTATCTTTTGCCCAGGTGTGACGAAGGAGGAGAAAAAATATAATGATGATTCTTCCTGAGGAAAAACATTCCGGAGGTAAAATAGTCCCCCGTTCGGATTTCCGGGTGAAGACTCCTCCGGAAAGATTCGTCAGAGCACAAAATAATAATAATAACTTTCAGTTCAGCATAGAAACCTGAAACGTACGAACTTTACTACATGAGGAAAAACTCGAAAATTTGAAAGTAGAAATGGGAAAATGCCAAGTAAGCAAAGCGGGCTTGAGCGAAGTGAGATGGCCAGGAAAAAGGTGAAACAGTACCGGAAAATTACACAATATTCTATTCGAGTGGTGTTAAGGTCGAGAAAAGTGTCACGATAACAATGAAGAAAGAAGTACCAAGAAGTGTAACCAAAGTGGAGTGCTGCAGTGACCGTTTGATATTTGTAAAACTACGTGCAAAGCCAGTGGATATTGTGACAATACAAGTGTATATGCCAACAACCAACCATGATGACAATGAAGATGAAGTAATATATGATGAGACTAGTGACATATTGCATCAGGAGGGAAGTGGTAAGGTCAATACCATAGTAATAGGAGACTTCAACGGCGTAGTAGAAGGAACTGATAAAACCATGACGAATGGTGACAAATGCTTATCGACTTCTGTACGCAACATGATATGGAAGTGACGAACACGTGGTTTAAGAAATAAAAAAAAGCTGCACACATGGAAAAGTCCAGTAGATAAGAAACGCTACCAAATCGATTACATTTGTTTCGAACAACGTTTCAGGAATAGTGTACGAGATGAGAAGACACTACCAGAAGCGGACATCGATTTGGACCACAATTTACTAGTGGCGGAAGTACAAACCTGGTAAAAGTGGATCACGAAAAATGGAGGCTAAATTGAAGATGGAACTTAGAGCGACTAACAAGGGACTATGCGAACCGTGACAGACAAATATTTATGAAAATTGGTAACCTGACTAATTGTATATCGCTAATAATCGTGGTGATAGTTACTTGGTGCGGACATATATTGTTTAACAACTACGTATAATACATATACCACGCAGTGACTGGGTGAGGCGGTGCCGAGTTATATCCTAAAAACGCAAAAAAAAAACAAACAAACAAACAAACAAACAGAAAATGAAAAATGTATGCAGGTAACCTGATACCTACGAGAGCGGGACATGTGACTAAGAACACTACAATAGTGCCACACAAGAAGTGTTACCACCCAAACACAAACTTATAGTTTTTCAAATAGAACGTATGCCGTTTTATGACAGTAAAACAATTGGTATAAAACGTGAAAGAAATTAAGCAAACGGTGGGTTATCAGTGTTATCAAATAAGGGAGATACGAGACTCTAAAATTTCGAAATTATAGGGTCCGTACAGAGAAACGAACAAATGTGCAACAACAAAAAAAAAAAAGAGTGCAGAAGGAAAGAAGTATACAGTAGGAAGTAAACCGCATCTTGCACAGCATTCAGTGACTAATGGGCTTGATGCTTTACATCGAGTGTGCAGGTAGGGCGAGGAATGTACATATTTTGCCATAGTACATATGTTTTTCTCTATTGTGTGAATTGGTGTATAACGTTAAATTATTTTGTGCCTCTACATTACTGTTAACATGAATACAGTGTGTTTTGTCTTCATCTTGTCTCACATGTTAACGTTTTCTATACTCTTGACTGATATGTATCAAGGTCATTAAACTTTGCTAATCTATTCTGACATACTTTCTTGTCCCGGGTTTGTTACCTTTCGTGCCACAGCTTATCTGTAATCTTTCCAGGATCTACACCGTCGTTTCTGTGGTTTAGAAGGCATAAAAGATTTTATGCAGTGTTGCAACCCCAAAACAGTTCGTTTTATAGCTCTCGTGAGCGGCTGGAGATATCGATTCCTCACAAACGCCATTGGAATTGCTACGTTACAGGAAGACTTCCTGTTCACATTTCCGCATTATGTCACATGAGACTTCTTCTTTCTACGACTACTCTAACATGCGCCCTTTTTTGGGTGAATCCTGTATCAAGCATGTTATTCACTGGATGCTGTGCATGCTGTGGTTTACTCCCTACTGTGCATTTGTTCTTTCTGCACTCTTGTTGTTGTTGTACATTTGTTCGTTTCTTTATAAGGACCTCATAATATCTCAAACTTAGAGTCTTGTATCTTCCTTATTTGAAAACACTTATAATGGACCTTTTGTATATTTTCTTTCACGTTTTAAGGTAATTGTTTTAATGCTATAAAATGGTATATGTTCTATTTGAAATGCTATAAGTTTTTGTTGGTGTGGCAACAATGCTTGTGTGATACTACTGTCATGTTCTTGGTCACGTGTCCCCCTCCCCTTACCTGCACACATTTTTCATTTTCTGCCTTTTTTCTGGGCGTTTTTTGAGTATAGCTGGACACACCCTCACCCAATCACTGCGTGCTGTATTTATTATACGTAGCGGGTAAATAGGGTATTTTCGCACCGAGTGACTATCACCACGATGATTAGCGACCCACAATTAGTCAGGTTACCAATTTTCATAAATATCTAGCTGTCAATATTCGCATAGTTCCTTGTAAGAAGTGTGGACAGTAGTGAGAAGGAAAAGATTGAAGAAAAATTCCGTGCAATGGACGATATGGTAGGCAATGTAGAAAATATTTGGGGAAAAATAAACAGATTCCACTTGACACAGTTCACAATAACATTGACAGGATGGAAAGAGCACCTAAGAGACAATGGATAACTGGCGGAATGCTTAAGAAGACGGAGGAACTAAGAAGGGCGAAAACCACGGAATAGAGAAGGGTCAAATAATACAGAAGGGTGATGAAAAGGAGAAGGACAAAACCGAAGAAATGTATATGGAACGTTTATGTGAAGAAAAAATGGAACTTCAACGGCGCGGCAGATATGATCTGATGTATCAGAAAACACAATATATGGAGGGTAAGTTAACAAAAGTAACTGCACGTTTGGAATTAAAGATCAACAAGATTATGTAGTCACAGACTATCAAATAATTCTTAGAATTTGGGAAGAATACATAAAAGATCTGTGTAATAAGAAGAATCACCCCAAAGATATTGCGATTAAGCAGAGGAAGAGGTGGATTATGAAGAAAAGGGACCCAGTATATTGAAAGTAAAGTAGTACAAGCCATAAAAAATATGCGAAGGAGGAAGGTCACAGCAGACGACAACATACAGCAGATTTGCTCAAGGGACTAACACACACTGCAATGAAAGTACTGACTTTACTCATTAACAAGATCTACCTGTGTGGAGAATGGCCAAAGGATAATCTTGAAGTTATGATAATTGCATTATCCAATAAAAAGCAAGCAAAGAAGTACAGAGATCAAAGAACCATTAGCCTTATTTCCCACAATGGAAAGACGTTATTTCCAATTACGTTCATACTGAACAGGCGGCTAGAATGTAAAATAGAAAAAATGTTAGAGGAAGATCAATTTGGATTCCGGAAAGGAAAAGACACCAGATATGCTATTAGCTAGATGAGAATTATATCAGATGCAAAGGAAGAGTTGTGTTTGTGCTTTATCCGCTGGCGAAAAGCTTTCGACTGTGTCAATTGGATGAAATTCGGATCTTCTGAACAGATCGACGACTCATTCGTAACCTGTACATACGACAACGAGTAAAGTTGTGCTTGAATGAAAGAGAAACTAACGGTATGGAGACTGGAAGAGAAGTCAGACAAGGATGTAGTATGCCACCCCAATTCAACATTTCTAGTGAATGGTTAATGAAGGAAATATTGATGGGTTTTGGATATTTCAATATTGGATTGTAGATCATTAACGCTATCAGGTATGGAGATGATACGGATATTATAGCTAGAACCGAAGAAAGACTACAGGAGATAATTAACAATAAAGTTGACACTGGAAAACTGTATGCAATGGAAATCAACATCAGAAAAATGAAAGTCATGAGAATATATCGTGGAAACGCGTCCTCACATGTCAGAGTAGAACAAAGAAAACTTGAAGAGGTCGATATTTTGGTATCTCAACTGCTGACACTGTACAGTTACATTGATGCACGATGCCGCGAGCAGTCCACAAAACACATAGGAGGATTTTCTTCTGGTGCAGTGATGGTTTCGGCTGTTTCGGAACCGGTTCATGAGATGCTAACCAATGATGACGGTGTCTTGGAGCTTCGTACTGGAACCACTTCTCATCATATGTCAACACCCTGTCAAGAAATGGCTCCTTCCTCAGACGAGACAGCAAAGAAATACAGGTGTCTGCTGGTATTGTCTTCTGGCCCGGAGTTAAATCATGTGGGACCCATCGACCCAACTTGTAGTGCTTACCAAGTTAATGGAGTTGCTGCCGAATGGTTTTTCCACTAACATTGAATTGTAGTCCCATTTCCTCACATGTCTGGCCCCTGTTCGCCTCAATTACTGTCCGAAGACCTTAATTTTGTACATGTGTTGGTCCTCCGTCACGCGGTGCGTCTTCGAATGTTTCGTCACTGTCCTTAAACTTGCTAAACCACCGCTGCATTGTCCGCCTAGTCACGACATCCTTACCAAAGGCCTGGTATATCTTCCGCCCCGCTTCAGCTGACCTTCGCCTTATCTCCATTCGCATTCAACTCACGGGGTGAGGGCCAATAGAACACAAATCTTCACAAAAAGTGACAAAACTTTCTTGGTTACCTTTATATATTCAGTAGCATGGGAAGTTGTTAAACCAGATATTATGGGTTCAAAGCTGTTCAAGATGCCTTAAGGTAGACGGTAAGTAAAAGAGATAGTAGAGAAGCTGTCTTGGGTGAGGTAAGGGTATGCCGTATGCTAAGGTTTTATGAGTATTGGGTACTGTATTAGACCTCAACCCTCAAATTGAGGGAAATAAACGTTTCAGGAGATTAAGGCTCTATTGTGCTTGGTTCGTGGTCTTTGTGAGATGTGGGCTCCAGGTGATTTTCAAGTCAAAATAACACCGATATAACTAACTGCAATAGTAACAGGAACAGGAGTATGTTGGACTTGAAGAGTAAGTGGATTCAGATTTTGACTTACTCGAGAACCGCGTCTTGGTGGTAAGAAAACCGTTGATTGGGTTTTGCTAGAGTTAATACTCAGCCCTCATACACAACACAAACGGTCGAAGGCTTTAATATCTGCTTGTATATTTCTAATTTTTTAATAATGCGCACCGTTGTGAATAAGGCAGAGTCACCAACAAATTGATATAATTATGTGTTATTGGAAACAATTAGATCGGCGATATATAATAGTATAACAAAGGAGACAACGATGAGCCTTGAGGGACTCCAGTATGTAAAAATATCGGATGAGAGAGTGTACCATTAATCAGAACATAAGCCAGTTAACTTATCAAGAAATAATGCATGAAGCGGATGCATGAATGTGGTAAGAGGAAGTTATGTAGTTTGTGAAGCAAACCAGGGCGTTAAACCTTGTTTAAAGCTTTTCTCCAGATCGAAGCTTACCAGGCAATAAGAACTGAATTGAATTAATTTTAGCTATGCTGTACGAGACGTGGAGTTACAGCTTAATGTGAGATCCAATTCACATGATTCCCACCTGAAATCGAACCCAGGTATCCCACGCCAAAGGTAAGTACGCTATCCACATAACCACGAGGCAGCTCACCAGGCAAAAAGGGAGGCCTGTATTATACTGATTGTAAATGGCTGTGGTTACGCGGAATAATTCATCCAGCGTACTAAAGTGTGATCGAAATACAGTTTGGTGAACGGTAAGAAGTTTATCAGATTGGAGGTGATCATGTAGGCGGCGTATTAGAATTCGTTCTAATATTTTGTAAAGACTGTGTGTGAGATTGATTTAATGATAATTTGAGAAATCTAATGGAGATTTTTTAGTTTTTTTTTCAGTTTTCTCGTTGTTAGCAAAACAAAGTCTAAGAAGGTGGCCTAAGCGGAGAGGCGGAATGCCAGAGAATTTTGAGTTTGAACGGGACATGATCGCTCTCTATAGCACCGAGCATTACGACTTGAATGTACTACGATAGGGATGGTGATACTATGACAACTTTGGTTGTGTTATAAACTTCGTTTATGTTGTGTTTATATTACTCACAGGATGTACGTGCTTCGGTTCATCATAAAACTTATCAGTAGTGTCGTACCGAAGAAAGTTTAGACAAATATATTTATCCCTCTGAGGTCGACTGTGGATGTTGATATCCTCTATGAGAATGTAATTTCTGAAGTTTTCATCAATGAAATTAAGGAAATCATAACGAAATGTTTTTCCTGGACGAAAGTAAATTGCTATGAGAGTAACAGTACGGTTTCAGAAATAGACAATGATGACACTATATTTGGGAAGCTGAAGTGTTAGCCATGCGGTAATAGTACTATACGCTTTTGCTCTTGAATACCAATATCTGTATATCCAAGAGATATGGACCACACGGACCGTCGTGTCGAAGTAGTTGATATTTTGTATATAGCAGGATATGTGCAAGATATGTTTCACTGATGGCAAAAGCTGCTATTTGTTCTTTGTGTAGTAGTTACGTGAAGAGTATTTGGCGTGTTAACAGGTACCTTGTGTTAATGAAAAGTAAGTTGTAAGTCATGATGACAGTATAAGTAGGTAGATAGGGTTCCATATTATTATAATGAACTGTAAGTAGTAGGATTTGAAAATGGACTGTAGGCCCAGAGTAAGTAGCATAAAATTATAAATCGAAAAGCAGTTTGTCCGCGTGCATGATACGAGTGAGTATGTGATTGCGAAGGAATGGATGAATGTTTCGTAAAGGAATAGTAAGAAAAGGCAGTGAGTTCTCCACAGTAACCGGATGACGTAGCGAGTTGGTTGGTAGAGTTAGTGCGTTTATGGAACGTGTAGAAACAACATGTTCAGGCTTAGCTGAATTAGGCAGAGGCTTCCCCTTGTATTTATGATTGTATGTTTAATGATTTTCGGAACATTGGTAACAATGCGGTGATTCCTTAAGATTTCGGGCAGGACGCTCAAGGGAGCAACAACTACATATGATGTTGTTCGTACATTCAAATCTTGGGTGCAAACTGTATTGTTTGCATTTCTCACACCGGGCAAGTAGACGTGCTAGTGTTGGATATATAGTGGCGTCGATTCATATATGCTCCTTGACACAAAAGTTGGTCAATCAGTTGTTGCTGATAAATAAGAACTTTTGACTAGGTAGGTTGGCCTCTATTTGTTCTTGACGCGAATACAATACCGCGTATTTGATAGGGAACCCTTCATGATGTAATTTTTCATGCATTTTGTCATTCCTTACATCAAGTTCTACTCCACGAATAACAACTGAAGTCATTCGATGGCGTTGTGAGGAAGATGAAATTTTTGGTGAGCTCAGGCTTAAAGAAGTGATTTTGCGTTTGTAGCAAATATTTCAAACGTTGCTTTGTTGGAAACACGTGTGGCAAAATTGAGATTGGTGGATTTCAAGATAATGAAACGTCATGTCCTATCAATTTCCCTTATTTCGGAAAGAGGAACATATTTGACTAATTGCTGGAAAGCAGTGCGAACTGTATCATATTTCTGATCATGTTCGCCTAACAAAAAGTTATACACAGATTATCGTTGGTGTTGAATAGCAGTAGAAATTGATGGCCAATCCATGGTATAGCTGTTAGTTGATCACTGGTCTGATCAACGGGATGTGCAATAGGTTGTTTCTTGGAATCCAATGTTTGTTCGCTATCTGAGAGAGTTCTAGAGTGAATGCGATGCCTTTTAGTGATGCAGTGGGCATAACTATGATAAACACTAGTGTTGAGTCCTAACCGTTGTGTTCCAGTAACAACCCAGGGCTGAGTTTTCTGGCAACGATGTGGGCCGATGTTAAGTGGAGTTTGTAGATCGAGATGCAATTGTCCGTTTGAAGATAATTTATCTTAAGATCACAGTTACATTTCATTGATTTTATGACATTTTATTAGAGCATATTAAATTGGCATTATTAACTCTGTTCATAAACATGATAACAGGGGAGTATTAAATGGCGGTGAAGTGCATACATACTACAGGAAAACACCATGGAAGCTTTAGATAAACAAATGCCAGTTATCTTCTTGTTCGACGGCTGCTCTGGACAGAGTGTGGACAAGTAGAGCTCTGTTAGCACAGTAGATTACAGTACAACGTATGTATGTCAGATTTGAGGGGGAAGGTAGTCAGAAGAATAAGCTGAAGAAGCAACAAAATAATCCGGATGGTCTGGTGAAATGGTTTTGAGATATAAGGAAAATAGTAGAGACAGAAGGCAAGTAGGAAATGTATTGACTAGATCGTAGTGGCGGTTGTCGTCTATAGCATCCAAAAGTAATGGATGACGTTTTTGAAACAGTGTTGAATGAACTTTACTCGTTATTGTTCAAAATGACAGAGAATGATAGGGAAGAGATCCAGTCATATAGCTCTTGTGTTGGACTGGGAAGCTTGACCTATAAGCCCAAGAAAAAGCATGGCATGCAAGAATGTTTAGCATGTGACAGAAAAAAAAATGTATTGCAGCAATCGAGATGGGAAGACTATAAGTTGGAAGTGGATGTTGTAATATTTTAGGCAATAGGTCAGTAATTAGAATAATACGCAACTTTATTTCAAATAAAGGGTACAATTAAACGTACATCATGGATACTCATCACCTTCAATTTCAGTTCAAAAATGAAATTAAATACGTGGAATGCTAAGTTAGAAACGAATAATGAGAGTGTAAATGCTCTCGAGGTTACATATACCCAACGTGCAATATAGTAAGTATGAATAGTGACTAAGTACGGGTGATGAGTATAAGTACAAAAGCTAAGTACTTTCAATTTTACATACCCAAAAAGGCGACACAGGAGCAATCAGACCGTACGTACTTTTAATGTCGGCACAACGCCATAATAAGCATGTATAATTAGGTAATTATTCCTAAAGTACCAGTAAAATACGTAATATTGTGTGATAGAAACAATTCAATTACGAATGGGCTTTTATACTTCAATTAGATAAATTTTGGAACATTTATTACTTCAACTTTGAAGTACTTAGAAGTACTTATATATATGTGTGTGTGTGTGTGTGTGTGTGTGTGTCTGTGTGTGAGTGTGTTGAAGAAACGAAGCAAATGTATAATATTAGCGACACGATATATCAACCACTACCACTGTCAAATTTGCTAGAATTCATTTGCTCAGAGAAGGAAAAGGTTTTTTTTTATTTTTTCTTTCTTAGGCCAGAAAGCAAACTTACAAAAATGTTCCGTTTCACGGTGGATTCCTTATGGGTAGACAAGTAAAACAAGTTTATATCACCATATGTCAAGAAATGCATGGTTACAGGGTTACGGCTATTAAGCTGTCTGATGCTGTGAAATAGTCACATTCTGGTCGCCCCTTGATGTGACTCAATTTAAACCTCAATAACTCACCCCCTAATTAAGGTAGAGATATAATTTTGGTATCAATGTATTTTTGAAGGATGAAGCTTTCCGCCGAAATGCATTTCATGTATGTGGAAGTACCACGGCGGATGGGGAACGGACATATTTTTTTTTTGAATCACGTAGTTACTCCCCTTACACCCTGATACCCTCCTCATACATTAAATACGTATCAGTCGAAAGCTTCATCCTTTGGAATCACATTGATACCAAAATTACCTTCCTAGCTTAGTTAAGGGCTGATCTATTGAGGCTTAAATAGAGTCACATTAAGGGGCGACCAGAATGCGACTTTTTCACAGCATCAGAGGCTCAATGACCGTAACTCTGTAACGATGCATTTCCTGATATGTGGTCATATATATTTTTTTTGCTTGTATACCCGTAAGGAATCCACCCCTGATATTTTGCCGTACCATTTTTGTTACATTATATATGGGAAACCGGGGTATTCCCGAACACTGGGTAATGTCGAACACCCAAGTTTGCGCCCAAGGAAGCTTGTTAGAAAACAAACCATTTTGTTGTACGCTGACGGAGAAACCTGGAGAGTGTAGCATAAGTTTGGTGACAGTCTGTTGAATGGATGCAAGAAAGAAGGAGTTTTGTTGTTTTTTTTCGATTCACTTATAACGCTTGTTTAACAATCTGGGCAAGGTAACTTGGCTCTTATCTTATCTATATTGTTACAGATAATTCTACGCATTCCGCAATATTTGAGAATTAGTTCTTTGTAATCTTTGTAGTTCTTTTTAAAGAAATTAGAAGAGAAAAAATGAAATGAAATTTTTGAGTTTTACGTCCCACGGTTATGCCGGTTAGGCTAAAGGAGACGGTGATGATGAGAGATGAGTGAATTGGTGGAATGAAGAAAGTGGGAGGAAACGGGAGAACCCCGAGAAAACCCACGAGCACGGTGTTTGTCCACCACAAAGTTCACTTGGCGGGAGCTGGGATCGAACCCGGGACCCCAAGCACCAGAGGTGAACGCTCTACCACTGAGCCACCGCGCCCCCGAAATTAGAAGAGAGCCAGGTAAGAGAGAAATACCATATTGAAGTTTCGAATAGATTCTCGGCTTTAGAAGATTCGGAGTGCACTAGTGTTGAGGATACCTGGATTGAAATTAGAGATAGCATTAAAAGTTCAGCAAAAGAAAAATTGGGACCAGCGGAAATACGTAGGAACAAACCATGGTACGACCAGGAATGCATAAAACTAGCAGAGAAGAGAAAACAGGAAAAATTACGTTGGCTACAAAATGCGAATGAAATGACTTCACAAGATTTCGCAGATATCAGGCGGGAGACTTCCAAAACTTTTAGAACAAAGAAACGCGATTTTCTGAAAGCTAAAATTAAGGAACTTGAAGATGATAGTAAAAATAAAAACATCCGGGACATGTATAAGGAAATCAACGAATTTAAGAAAGGCTATCAACCTCGTGCTTATATATTAACGAAATCTGACGGTACAGTTCTCACGGACACGGATAGTATCTTAAATAGATGGAAAGATTTCTTTGACAATTTGCTTAAGACGCAACCAAAAACTAGTGTGCGTGGAGAAAAGGAGATACACACCGCAGAACCGTATATTCCAGAACCTAACCGAATAGAAGTAGAAACCGCTATAAAGAAATTAAAGAAACACAAATCTCTGGGTGTAGATGAAATTCCGGCTGAGTTAATTTTAGCTGGAGGCGAAAAATTGTGGAACAAGATACACAAACTCATTCTCCTTATCTGGAACAAGGAAGAATTACCACAAGAGTGGAAAGAATCAATCATTGTTCCAATTCACAAGAAAAGTGACAAAACTGACTGTAATAATTATCGAGGCATTTCTCTTCTGTCAACATCCTACAAAATCCTTTCAAATATTCTATTAGCAAGACTGACCCCATACGCAGATGAAATTATTGGGGATTATCAGTGCGGATTTAGACGAAATCGATCAACTATCGACCAAATATTTACCATTCGCCAAATACTCGAAAAAAAAGTGGTAATACAATACTCCTGTACATCAACTATTTATTGATTTTAGAAAGGCGTACAACTCGATTAGGAGAGAAACATTATATAACGTTCTTACAGAACTTGAAATACCGAGAAAGCTAATTAGATTAATTAAGATATGTTTAAATGAATCCCAAAGTAAAGTCCGGTTAGGAAAATTTTTCTCCACGAGCTTTTACGTCGAAAATGGCCTGAAACAAGGAGATGCGTTGTCGCCATTATTATTTAACTTCGTTCTGGAATACGCTATAAGAAACATCAAAGAAGCAACCAGGGCCTAGAGCTGAACGGTATTCACCAGGTTATGGCATATGCTGATAATGTAAATTTAATAGGGGATGATAGGAGAACAATAGAAAGAAATGCAGAGATCTTATTAAACGCTTGCAGGGACATGGGTTTCGAAGTAAATGCAGATAAAACTAAATACATGGAAGTGCGTCGGGGCCGGAATACAGCAAATCATGGATGCGTTAAAATATTAAATAATGCTTTTGATAAAGTGGATAGTTTCAAATATCTAGGATCAATATTAACAGACGAAAATCATATTCACGGAGAAATTAAATGTCGACTAAAAGCAGGGAATTCGTGATACTATTCGGTTCAAAATCTCCTGTCGTCGCGAATTCTGTCGAGGAATTTGAAGCTTAAAATATACAAAACGATAACCATGCCTGTTGTTCTGTATGGCTGTGAAACATGGTCACTTACTCTGAGGGAAGAACATAGACTGGAAGTATTTGAGAACAAGATCTTGAGAAGAATATTCGGACCCAAGAGGAACAGGAATGGGGAATGGCGGAAAATTTATAACGAGGAACTACATAATTTATATGGTTTACCCAACATTGTTAGGGTCGTCAAGTCTAAGAGGCTAGGTGGGCAGGTCATGTAGCTAGAATGGAAGAAAGTAGAAACGCTTTCAAAGTCTTGACTGGAAGACCAATCGGAAACGACCATTAGGAAGACCTAGGCACAGATGGGAGGACAATATTAAGATGGATCTCGCAGAGATTGGAGTACAAAGTAGAAAGTGTATGCAGTTAGCTAAGGATAGAAGTCAGTGGAGTGTTTTTGTGAACGCGGCATTGAATCTCCGGGTTCCATGGGCCATAGAGTTAGTTAGTTCTTTGTAATCTTACTAGCTTGTATGCAGTCAACAATTGGTTTCAAGTTTAACATAAAATTGCATCTCAGGGAGAAATGCCAGAGAGAATGTTTGCCATTACCCCGGAGTGTTCCTGATTGCTCCCTGGTGTGAAATAAATTATCAAAAAATTTTAAATAGTTTTTTTTTTTATTGAAAAGTAAGTAAGGGGTTAACGAAATTGGTTTGGGAAATAGATCATGTCTTGGTAATATGCGATATTAACAATATTAATCAGAATAGTTTGCTATGTTTCTTATTTTAGGTTATTACTAGTCTACTTCATTATTCTGCGAGTCAGTAGCCCTATTTTAGTTACCTGATCTATCATCATAGGCTGCAATTTTTTTCTGTATGTGATTCACAGTATGTTTTACGAATTTATTTAGCCTAGTAGCATCTATTAGCTGTCAGCCAATTTTGTTCGTCCTATTAACTCCATTTTTACACTGGACTAATAAAGAATACTGTCCTAGGAAGGAAAACACTAATACGTATATGTGTGATTTCTACAATTCCAAATAATGTTTTCATTTTAATGAATATTTTACTTAATGCACCGTCATTTCTGAATTTGTTTCATAACAGTACATTTTGTTTAGTCTATTTCCTATTACCTTTAATTTGTAATAGTTTCAAAGATGATGGGGTCTGGTCATGTTTCTCATTAACTTATGTTTGTAATTATAATCCTTATTAAAGATTAAAATAGTAAATTACGATATATTTTTACATATATTTTAATGCATTTCGCTTCTTTTGTAAGGGAAAGGTTAAAGAAAACAATATGTTCGGGATTACAAGGACCAAAACATCTCCCTGATATGTTGAAAAATGTTACTTTTGACTTTCCTCTGCACTTCAGTAAGCTGGAACAACTCCTAGCTTTCTATGCACAACAAATCTTAATTTTACCTCTAAAAACAAGAGTTATTTATAATCAAAGCTTAAGTGTTTGTGAATAGCCCGGTCTTTTCTCTCTCTCTCTCTCTCTCTCTCTCTCTCTCTCTCTCTGTATATATATATATATATATATATATATATATATATATATATATTGTAAGGATCCACATCACATCACAACATGAACACATGTTTATAGACGACACGTGCTAACGTTTATAAACAAGCAGACGATACACTGAACGGGAAGACACGAAGATAAATACGATTGGAATCGAAAGAGGACGAGCCACCTGAAGAGGGAATATAAAAGAGGAACCACACATGAAGGAGGAATCAGTTGACCACTGATCGCCAACAGCTCTGGAGGTCGCACTGGACTAAAGGACTCTATCTTAGCATCCCTGGAGGCTGCTTTGAAACAAAGGGGATTCCTCAACAGAAACCATACCTCACGAGGCTGCCATGAGCCGAGAATGTTTCCTAGGTGGATAACCTGGAGTCGCTACGAGGCACCCCCGGTGGTTGCTATGGACGAAGGGGTTCCCGTATGAAACGTTACTTCCTTCACCCTAGGTCATAAGGGAAATTCTGATACGGTATATTAACTTTGAAAACACAAAGACTACGTGTAAAGGGTATTCCCTACAGGGTGTAATTCTCAGATATGTTTTCAATAGAGTTTCCAGATATACACTGATCTCAAGAAGGGTCCAAATAGGCAGGAGGTAAGCCTTGATAACAATGGAAATCCAATGCTTTGGCAGGAAGTCGGAAGTGCTAGGAACCGGCAGCTCCATATATATTTTTTTTTTTGTTCGAAATAACGTGTAATGCCATGTATTTCGTCAAGGTATTTTTCACGTTTTCTTCATTTATAAGCGTGAAAAAAACATTCCAGCATACGTTTTCCCGAGTACGAGAGACCGTGCTGCTGACGATCCTTAACACTTCTGGCATCGCGCCAAAGGATTCCGTGTTCACTGTTATCAAGGCTTATTATTTGCTTACTTTGGACCAGTGTGGGAAATCGCGGGGTGACGAGGGGAATTTCCCCCACCAACAATTTGATGCTTGCATTTCCCCCCACCAAAATCTATAGGTGGGGAAGGACAGATGGAAAGCAAGTGTCATAAATTAATAAAAATGAAAGAAAAAAACTTCATAATCACACCTTCTAAATAGTGCTAAAATAAATCAGTAGCATACCTATAACTTCCTTATAGGCTATAAGGGGTTTCTATAAGGGAAAAATATTTAGTGCACTGCAGACAAGCGTCTGATACAGGGAGTAATAATAGGGAGCTTGATCAAATAAAGGGGCAGGTAATCCAGGATTTAGTAGACGAAGGGGAAAGAAGGTTTCATTCAAATGATGTTCTAAAATGCTTTTCAGTGTTTGAAAATAAAGATCATAATAGCATGAGCGGTTTATACGGTAACATAGACGTAGGGTCTATATAATGCAGTTCCTGATACTGCAGTGTCAAAATGGAGAGAGTACAAGTCAAGTTCTAAATCGGTAAATGATTTTCCCGGTCTTAAAGCCTTAACGAGAAAAGTTAACTCTGTGCCATTAACAACTGCTCGTATGAACGTGGATTCAGTGTTGCTCATAATATTAAAAGTTCCGAAAGAAATCGTATGTTGATGAGTACCTTGCAAACTTTATTGACAATTCAATTCAATGGACCCAGGGGCGGATCCAGTACGGACTTCTAGGAGTGGGTTGTAATACTGCTACTTAGAGCTACTTTTAAGAGCACCAAATTCTGGGATGGGTTTTATTTAGATATAAAATAAGAAAGTTTTCTCTTCTGGGGGAGCGATCGCCCCCTGGATCCGCCCCTGAATGGATCTCTTTTAAAATTATGGGATGCTGTTACTGCTGCTGATACGTGGGTTTTGTCTGACCATCACATGTCCAACTCTCGTTACACACAGAAAGAAAGTGAAGAGGAGAAGTCTAATCTTAAATTTTTTTCTCTAAGGTGATACGTTATTGCAAACTATATATTAGGTCTATAAATCATTCAATACTCGTATTATTGTGGCTCTCCCCACTGGTCTAGTGTCTAGCACGCGCGTACCATCTTTGGTGTACGTGGTCCCGGGTTCGATTCATGGTGGGAGCGTCTCACAAAACTTTGAACGATTACGGTGGTTTGGATTCTACCTTAAACTGTAAGTCCACATTTCATAGTCTCGCTGCTGAAAAGGAATGCTAAACTTAAATCACCAAATCAATCGTATTATTCTGCTTGTGCTTTCAATTTTTAAAGTTTAGCGTCCTACGAATATCCACCAAGGCTAAGGAAGGCGGCCATGATGAGATAGATGATAATGGTGGATTAAGAAAGTGAAACGAAACGGTAGAACTCCGAGAAAACCCCCATACACAGTGTTTATATACCACAAGCATAAATTTCCTCGAGTTAGGATCCCATGCACCTGAGGTGAACGCTCTACGACTGAGATAACGCGGTTTTTCGTTATGCCTTCAAGTATTTGTGTTGAAATTATATATGTTATTTATAACAATACATCCTTCCTAATAATACGATATAGATACATAGTATTATAAGCTTATATAGGTGGCCGGATATCTGGGCGACCAAACTAAAACACTAAATACAGTGAAGAAACGTGAATTTCACAAATAATAATAAAAACTATACTCTGACTCTACAGTTCATGGGACTCTATGCCTGGTCAGGTGGAGCGCTTCAACTTCGTATGTCTAATGCTTGGTTAGCACATCGGTTCTCACGCGCTATTATTTCTGACTTCTAGATCTCACAACACTATTTTCGTGAATGTTGTCCTTCTTATTATGGTAAACACAAGGGGACTGTGTTCCCACGGGAGTCTAACCCTGGACCGTACACACCGAATTGTATATTAAATGCAGTGGATAAGTGTACTAATTTAGGTTAAATGAATAAATACCATTATTAAAGTATTTTAAATAACAACAACGACTAGATTGAACATTTATTGTTATTATTATTATTATTATTATTATTATTATTATTATTATTAATAATAATAATAATAATAATAATAATAATAATAATAATAATAATAATAATAATAATAATACATGAATATTTCAACTTTTTGGAGCCCACACTTCATGTGTGAAGCACAGTGAGGCATTAGTATGGACCGCTGAACTTCTTCCCCCCACCATTTTCAAATGATTTTGAACCCTGCTTTGGACCAATCATAAAATCAGAGCATATCTCAAAATTCGGTTGATGGCATGTCTGGAAATTTCACTCTGCATGGAATACTCTGTATCCTCATTGAACATTGATGAAATATGCATTTTTGGAATGCGTATGCATGACTTCCTTTACGTTGATAAGGACCGCCATCCACAGTTTCAGCAATTCGAAATATGGCATCTTGAAATTTGGCTTTTTCGGGATTTTGGACTGCACTTTTCCCCACAGGTCCATATGAATTTTTCTCTTATTTTGATGTAAGGAATGACCTCTTACAGTTTGTCGGTATAGTTCATTAACACCCTGTATATATATATATATATATATATATATATATATATATATATATATATAATCCCTTTCCCCCTTAGAACACGTATTTCAGTCAAGGTGCAATGATAAAAATCCATGTCAACTCAGGTGCTAACTACATTTAAAAATTCATTTCAAATGGTTCATCGTTTCCCGCGATGACAAGACCGACAACCTCGAAGTCACTTTTATATATTGAGAAAAAAATTGAAATTGTTTGCCCCTTCTCTCGTTAAACGCGGGGTTTCAACAAACGCTGTGAGATGCTGTTGCATATGCCCACTTGTTTTGAATAAGGAATGAATGTATCAAGTTTCGCATCCTTAACATGTCCCAAATCTCAAGAGATTTCAAAATATGACCATCTTATTATAACAATGTCACACCTCACTGATTCTTCTTCCCACTTTTTCTTCCATTTTATGGTAAACACCAATAAACGCTGAAACATATATTCAATTATTCAAAATTAAAACCCTAAATACTAAAGTTCGTGTCTCTAAACTTAATGAGATATGGTCGTCTCATTAGAATAATTGCAATCTAACCATTTTCCCGTCCCTTTCCTTCCCTTGTAGGGAAAATAATAATAATAATAATTATAATAATAATAATAATAATAATAATAATAATAATAATAATAATAATAATAATAATAATAATAATAATAATAATAATATATCATTGATTCTAAATGAAAATTCCAAACGAATTTCATATCATATCTCTGACTGTAAGAGATTTCGAGGTATGGTCATCTCATCACAACAATTGCAAACTGTACTTTTCATTTTCCCGCCTTTTCCTTCCCTTGTAGGGGAAGTATTAGAAAGATCGCTGAAACAGGTCTTCAGTTATTTTAAACGAAAAATCTAAATACCAAATGTTATGAATGTAACCTTAAAAGATTTACAGTTTGTCCATCTTTTTATAAGAATTGTAACCCCACGTTTTTATCTTCTTCCTTTTTTTTCTTTGTAGGGAAATATCAAAAACCGTTAACATATGCATCTAATTATTTTAAATGGAAAGTCCATACTCCAAATTTCATATTTCTGCACTCCAGAAATTAGGAAATATGGACATTTTACTATAATAATTGCCTCCCCTATTTCCACAACCCCTTAGTAATTGAATTTCCAAAAATCCTTCTTTATTGGCATCCTATGTCACAAATCGTATGTACTGTCAAAATTTGGAGTTACTAGCTTAAGCGGTTTGGCCTGGGCGTTGATCAGTCACTCATTCCCTCACTCAGGGCTTTTTATTATATATCTATTCCAGGTGGTCCACTTGCGCCATGCAATACGTAAGTAGATGACCAACCATACTTTTTTGAGGAAGCAGTTGCCTAACTCTACGGCGTACACAGGTTGCGAATAACAACAAAAGTAATTAAAACTATGTATGATCGCTTTATGGAACGTATTTATTCTTTTGAGTCTTTATTTTTGTTTAATGGTCACAGACTGCACTAGTAGTGGTAATCAGTAGTAAGTGACTTCATTTGTGACGAAATGGCTGGTGTTGGAAGTGGTTTTACGTGATGAGTAGAAAACATGAATCTCATCTATAGTGAAACGCGGTGAAATGCGTCCGAAGCTCAGATATTATACCAGGAACGAGTTCCAATTACAGTCAATATATGTGCTGTATTTAGACGCACTGAAATAAAAGTTAGAACACAGGAATCATACAAGGTGCAAGCAAGAAGACACAAACAAGTACGTTACAATGATAATAATGTACAAGGAGTCATTGGTTATTTTCAAGAAAATATCGACGCATAGTAACTATGTAATTGCATTTATTTCGTCATGTTTGTTACATTTCTTGGTATTTAAGACTTCACACTTGAACTATAATGAACTACTGCGTGTTGATAGTTTTGCTTAAATAATCCATGAATGTCAAATTGTGCATCGGGCATCGTAGTGATTTGTCAAATTTCATTTAAAATACCATATTACATTACATTAAACAACATCTTTGTGGCACAATTAACCTACCTTTCACGAATAGCATTCATTTCTTTGTGTTAGCAGTCAGAGAACGGCCCTGACGGGTTAACACAAACACAATCAGAAAAATTTTTATCGTTTGAGATGTTAGTTCTCATTCTCTCTCTCTCTCTCTCTCTCTCTCTCTGTATATATATATATATATATATATATATATATATATATATATATATATATGTGTGTGTGTGTGTGTGTGTGTGTCTATTGTAAAGCAAAAAGCATTCAATCTTACAAGTGTCTTCGAGAAAGTATTCTTTGTATCGAAAGGCTATTAAAGTAAATTGCGTATGTATTTTTCTGAAGGTGTTACCCAGCACAACTGGATCCCTATCTTAAACCATAACCCCGTGGGATGTTATTAAAAAAAAAAAAAGGGGGCTTCGAGATTGGAGATGCCGATTAACGCGGAAAACAATATTAGTAAACTTATTCCAAATGAAATGTTGGATTCACAAGTTCACAAATTCCCTGCCGTGAAGTTTGCAACTGGAAAGATAGAAAAATGCGTATGCACTTGGAACACCAAAAACTGACCAAATGTATGAAAACTTGTCTACCTGGTGTCTTTTGTGTTTCTTACAAACATTTGGTCATCTCCTACTGGGAGAAACACGAAAAGAAAATCATGTAGTGTTGTTGGAGACTACAGCTTTGCCGAACTTTGGCATGGTATGGAAAACGAATAACACATGCATGAAAAGCTAGAAGTGATAAGAGAACCTTGCTTAGTGGTAAACCAACTAATATGCAGGAGACTGTGCTTCGGTTACCGTCAGTTCAGTGTTTAGTGTTTCCCTGCATTTTTTGGAAATAATTTTACCGACAATGAATTATCTTTATAATTACCAGTAATTTAATAAATTTCTAGTAGGCCTATTAGTTATTTTTGCGGCCCGTATCTAACGACCTAATTATTACTATGGTTATTCACCATAGTAATCATTACGAACCGTTATTTATCCATTGCTAATGAAGGTATCTCCAATATTTCTCCTGCGCCTCTATCTTTTGCAGCCCGCTTTCAAGTTAACACACAGTGCTTCTTAATTTCTTTACACCATCTCGTACTAGGACGAGTCTTAGGTATATTTTTGACTATTTGTATCTAGTCAAAGATTGCTTCTGTCTATCTGCCATCAGTTCTTCTTACAAGATTACTGCCTTTTGAAATACCTTTATTTTATCGATTATGTCCATCACTCCTGTCTTCCTGATCCATGCATTTCTTTTCCTATCTTTCCGGGTTATTCCGAGCATATTTAGCATATTCCGAACTTATTGTTTTTCTGCATTGTATTAATACAAGTCGTCAAAGTTCCTATATCTTGTGCACATACTAGTACAATTACTATTCGCAAACGGAATGAACATAAACGTTTAGCATATTGTAGTATACATTACTTTAAATTCAACCTGTGTGTAAAGTAAAATGTGTGGAACTACGCACAGTTTGAAAGACACTTGTGTATGATATTCGACATCTCCCTATGACAACTCTGATTCGGATTAAGTTGTTGTCGTTGTTGTAAACGACGTACGGAATTCGCAGTAAGGAATGGTAATGAACATGTATGAATGTTCTCGTTTCCTAGAATTCTCTTTCGTTCGCTTCGGTGTGCATATTTCGTTAGGGACGTTTGGGAAATGAATATCGTGTAAACTTTTTTTTTTTTTTTTAAAGAAAGAAGAGAGATTATTTCTATATGCCATAGCTGAATTCCTAACATTCGTATTGATGTATTTGGAGTTATTTTCTGGGATATCTGGATTAAGTCAGCTAAATGAAAAAGATGATTTAGGGAATTAGTTGGCATCGAAGATGTAGATGTGTAACAATATGTTATTTATTTTAGATGGAAGATGCCTTATTTAGTGATGATTTTGGAACCTATTGATTTATGTTAATTAGGAACTACAAGTGTAGCTTAGATTATCTAGAATACATTGGTTTCTTTTCCTTAATTGCTGATCAAATTTGAACATTTGATTACTAATTGCTAATATATTATTCACGAATTTTGGCTAGACTACATTAGATTACACTCATTCACAATTGATGCTAAACAGATGTTTTGTCACAGAGATAGATTCCATAATAAAGTAATTGCTGAAATATGTAACCTGCCTTAGCTATTGTCTTCATTAGAATTTTTGAGTATATTTTTCTTTTATTTTTACGTCATCTACCGTAAATGTAGATTGTTGTTACATGTATACTTTCTTGAAGGAGTAGTTGATTTTTTTAGATAACTTCCATGTCTCTTATGCTATACGAATATAACATACTTATTTTAGTATCGGTTAAAGTAATTCTCATGATACCTCCAATGTAATTCTTAAATGTATTAAAGTTGTTTATACGAAAACAAAGTGATTTTGTAAGCATACTATCCGTGAATGCAGGCAACCCTGTCCAACTTCACTAATTGTACGACGCAAATATATATATATATATATATATATATTTGCGCCTTACAATTAGTGAAGTTGGACAACCAACCTTACAGTGAAGTAAACAGGGTTGCCTGCATTCACGGGGTAGTATGCTTACAAAATTATTTTGTTTTCGTATAAACAACTTTATTTAATAGATACATTTAAGAATTATATTGGAGAATTATATATATATCGACAAACTGTAAGAGGTGATTTCTCACATCAAAATAAGAGAAAAAAGTTCATATAGACCTATGGCGGAAAGTGCATAGTTTCAGAGCTAGGGCTGTCCAAAGTCGAGAAAAAGCCAAAATTCAAGAGGCCCTATTTCGAATTCGGGAGACTGTGGATGGTGGTTCTTATCACCATAAAGGAAGCCACGCATGCATAATCCAAAAGTGCATATTTCGTCACTTGTCAAGAGGTGTAGAGGGTATTCCTTACAGGGTGTAATTCTCAGATATGCTTTCAATAGAGTTTTCAGATATACCCTGATTTCAAGAAGGGTTCAAAGGAGGTAAGAGGTAAACGTTGACAACAATGGACATGCAATGCTTCGGAGGAAAATCGGAAGTGTTAGCAACAGGCAGCTCTATGTTTCTTTGTGTTCGGAATAACGTGTGATGATATGTATTTCGTCACGTTATATTTCACGATTTCTTCACTTATAAGCGTAAAAGAAAACATTGCACCATGCGTTTTCCCGAGTACTAGAGACCATTCTGCTGACGATCCTTAACACTTCCGACATCGCGCCGAAGAATTCCGTGTTCACTGCTATCAAGGCATATCGTTTGCCTACTTTGGAACAATCATAAAGTCATAGCGTATCTGAAAATTCGGTTGATGGCATGTCTGGGAATTTCACCCTGCAGAGAATAATCTATACACCCATTGAATATTAATGAAATATGCACTTTTGGATTGAGTATGCATGGCTTTTTTATGTCGATAAGGACCACCATCCACAGTCTCTCGAATTCGAAATAAGGCCTATTGAACTTTGGCTTTTTCGGGAATTTGGACAGCCCTAGCTCTGAAACTATGCACTTTTGCCCACAGGTCCATATGGACTTTTTCTCTTATTTTGATGTGAGGAATCACCTCTTAAAGTTCTCTTAAAGTTTGTAGGTATAGTTCATTAACACTCTGTGTATATATACAGTATATATACAGTATATATATATATATATATATATATATATATATATATATATATATATATATATATATATATATATATATATATATATATATATATATATGCGGTGGGGGATCTAGGATATGATCAAGGGAGGGGCTAAACCATAGTTTGCCGCTTTATCCAGTGTAAGCAGGATTGAAGCCCATTTTATCCAGTGTGTACCTGAGTGTCAAAGGGGGTGTATCCTATATGCTGAGCCTATTTTCACTTGACACAAATATGCAACTTTTAAACTAATAGATAAAAGAGCTGAGATATTACATGGAGTAAATATCAATAAAAAAAATGTCGTTTGACATACTCGCAGTGCCAACAGATGAATAGTGCTGCCAATCCAATGGCACAACGTCACATTATTGCACAGGCCTATTTCAAATCTGCATGTTAAAATAGAAAACTTAGAATATATATATCTATTATTTAGTATTGCAAACTAAGGACGCTACAGTATCGGAAATATTCAAATTTTGGAATCCCTACCACAGTAACAATCCAACAGAGATTGACAGCCAAAGAAGTAAATAAATCAGTTGCAATTATAAGCTTCTTTTTAAAATAAAATTACAAGAAATAAATTCTAATAATGTTACACTAACGAAAAATGAGCTTCTATTATATCTTAGTTACATTCTAATGAAACGTAATACGATTAACATGGGTACTATTAAAATAAACAGTGTCTAATCTTTATTAATATGCTTTGTTACTTTTAATGTCAATCATATTTATTGTATTATACTGAACTGTATTTTTTTTTTTTTAAAAAAAAAAAAGTGGCACCATATTTGACAGTGATTGGCTTTACTTCTAATGAAAAATTACATGCAAAATGAAGACTGACATCCTAGCAGAATGAGCCTAAATCTGGAATCGTGTCCTTAAGAGATCATGTGTTAACCATTTCATATAGTTGAGTATCTATAAACTCGGCTGACATTAAATCAAAATATAACAGCACTGCCATTATCAGTAATCTTTGAAAGTGATTCTATCATTTTGAATTAGTGAAGAGTACAGTTACGGGATCTAAAATATCATTTACTTTCGAAATTGGTAACGATTACGAATATGATCAATCGTTTCTGCTTTTTAATAAGCTAAGAACGCAGTAACGATCTATTTAGAAGCAAGATATAAATGCATTCGGAATGAAAATTAAACTGAGTTAGTGATACCTGTTTTCCACTATCATTGTGCAAGATTTCATTAGCGTAGCTTAAACAACATTGGATTAATTCTGGCATTAAAGAACATACCTTGTAGGCTGATCATAACTATCTACACTATAAGCAATATCAACATGCATAGTTTGGTCATTCAACCATAAACACTCTTAGAGAAGCTAAAGGTAATGGTTAGACAGATTTTCGGCCACTATTTCTCAATAATAGTCTCATAATCACTTATAGCCATCCTGCCTTAAAACCACTTGCAAAATGACCATCATCTATATGCTAAGTTTAATCAGTTTAATTCAAACCGTTTCAGACTATTTCGATCACGAAGGAATAGCTAACATATGAGACAGTTATTTTATCGTCATTCTTCATGAATTACACAAATCACAGTAAAAGTACACTTTGATCACTATATTTGCTTACTTAGCCAGTATTGTACTGTATGGGTCAGAAACATGGATATTATGCAAAAAATGATGAAAATTTTAATGGGAGCGTTCGAAATATTTGTGAGGAGAAAATGGTGAGGATTGGCTGAGTCAAGGGAAAAACCAATAAGAGAGTCTTAGAAGTGGTTGGAGAGAAAAGAACAAGTTTAGATATTATTAAGAAGAGGAAGAGAAATTGATTGAGGCATTGTTTAAGCAGGAACTGTATTATGAGGGACGTGCTAGAGGGTACGCTGTCAGGAAAGAGAGCGAAAGGGCAAATGAGACTACAATTAAAGGATGATATCAAAACAGAAAAAAATAATACATGAAGATGAAGAGGTTAGCTTAGAACCGTGGAGCAAGGAAGCTTCTCAGTTGCAGCAAGTGGCATGCCAATAATGGCTGAATATCTATGGTGATGATGAGTCCTTCATATTTCAATGGTAATCCGCAGGTCAGATTTCCGACCACTATTCCTCAAAGGCACTTCTGATTATAACCACCTTCCTACAAATTGATCCACGTTAAGGCTACAATCAGAGTACAAAAACTTGGTTAATATACCTTAAACCATCTCTGAGGAAAATGGTTTCAGACAATGTATAAATGAACATATACTATTTTAGCTCAATCAGTTCAAATATTATAAGGCGTGGGAGACCCGGGTTCGATTCCCGGCGGGAGCTCATGTGGTTCGGATTCCACGTTAATCAGTAGGTCCACGTCTTATATAGCCTCGCTTCTAAAAGGGACGCTAAACTAAAATCAACTCAATTCAAATTTTATAAGTATTTTTTATATAAGTAGTAAAGGGTAATAGTTAACTTCTCCTTCATTTACATCAAGAACAAACAGTTAAATGTTTTCAGGAATTTTGTTATAGTACAAGTTGCTTACAGCGCCTTAGCCATAAATCAGTTTTTCAATTCTAAAGCCAGAAATTAATTCCAAACTCTTACAAGTTATTAGTTGCCCCAAAATTTTAAGATTGTTAACTTTACATCTTCATAACCTAAAATAAAAAAAAAATGTTTGTGATAAATGCCGAAAAACTAATGAAATATTGGTTAAGTTTCATTCAAAATATACAATATGTAGGCAAAAAATATGAAATATATTACTAATTTTACATAAATAATGATCTAGTCAGAATTTTGTTAGGATTATTAACAGGTTTGTTGAGTTATTAACATAAGTGTCTACCTTTCCCTGGCTTTAAAAAATACGCATTCTAAACTTTTTCTATCAATTTTGACTAGTTTTTTCTTCTTTCCTTTCTATTTTTTATGGTACTGAAACACGAGCTGATCTATTAGTCCCAGAATTACTGATGCAAGTGAAAGGAGATGTAGGGTTGGAAAAAAAAGAACTTCGCTTTTGCCTGTACTTTACTTCCCTAACTGGAGTCTCAGCTCCAAAATATAAGTTCTTTATGTCATTTGTAAGGCCTATGTGTTATAAAAATGAGAGAATTACACCGTATATCAGAGGATACAAATACACTATATTCTGCGTAGAGAGATAAAAGAGCAGTTACTTCGTCATTTCTTTTACACCTTTGTGAAGGCGGAACTCTCTTTGTTGTAAGACAGTAACTGAAAGATGTTAATTGAGCGTGAGAAGGTTTTCTTAAAGGATATCGTAAACACAAGCACTTCCTCCTACACCACAAATTTCACTTAATTACCATGGAACTGCAATGGAAACTCGGAGAGATTTACATGGTATGCGTTTCATATTCCATGAATATGATGCTGACACATAGTAAAATCTCGAAATTTTAAGGTATAATATATATATAAAAAGAAATTACATCAAGATGATGATCATGGATTTCAGTTACATAACATAAAATACACCAACTTACTCCAGAGGTAGAATTTCATGCAACGTTCTTGGCTTGATGGAAAATTAACAGAGAAAAATATGAAGAATGGCAGTAGGTCACAACAAATTTTAAATATGCGATGATGCATGCCTTAAAAGATTCATCATATTCTAATGCAGGATACATTTCATCGCAATAAAACGCAGGGTATCGTTTGAACATAGTGCAGTTCTAAATTAGTGAAAATCGTGATCTTTCACTAACTGTTTTACTATAGTGAAGTAAGGCTATTGTAGGTTAATATTTGTTTCGTTACCTGATGAACTGTCGTACATTCCTCACTTTCTTTCCTGAATATTTAATTTTCCATATTTATTATTTCCTTTTCTATTAACTTTAGTTGACAAGGTTGGCTTTTTTTTTACCCATGGAAGAGAACAAACAGTACCAACCAAATGTACAGAAATACATATTCGAGTCCTAGAAAGTATTTACTAATACTTACTTTCTGACAATTCCAAAATTAAACGGAGGGTTCAAAGTATCTATGCTAAATCTAAGGAAGGGCAGTCAATTTACCCACATCCTGTGAAAGGAAATGAATCCTTCTATCCGTCCGTATGATCGTCTGATGCAATAAAGCCTGATCTAAATGGACAAAATACGTCAAGAGCCGATTACGTAGTAAAACATATTACTTCAGTTTTTATATTATATATATATATTTACTTTTAGAAGGGGACAACACGAATCATCCAAATGTACAAAGGTATATACTTGATTCCTAGAGAACAATTACCAATAAGTAATTACCAAGGGGGGCGCCCACCTTGCCCCCCTAATGGGCGACCTTCCTGTCAAATTATAATTTGCTTCGATCTCTGCAGAACTCTCTGAATGGTTTAAAGTTAGTTTCAAAAGATGTCTGAGAAAACTATGTGTCACAAGTTTTAGACCAACAACCACAACACTTTTACAGCGACAGAATTATGGTGTAGGCAGGAAAATGAAAGAAGGTCGTCAAACAAAATGGTGCACGTGTGTTTTCAAAATATCATTTTCAAAACGTAATAAATGTATTTCTAATTTTGCCCTTCAAAGGCTCAATACTTTTTATACAACTTGAAATATAACCATATGTTAGAATAAAGCAACATCTTAAACGACAAATTATGATAAAAATCCGACCACGTGACGGCCATGTGATAGATCGTATTCCTAACGTATGTTATTGGCAACTTCTTTGCTCTTGAAAGGATTAGGATGGACCACTCAAACTTATAGTGATATATATATAGCTTATTCCTAAAGAATAATTATCAATTTTTCCTATTTCACAATTTGGAGGATTCGTTATGAGAATGATGATGCAAGGACACTTCAATACATAACAATTATCGCATCACAATTTCTCGATATGAATATATTATTAGATATATTAAACACATTGTGCCTTATGCAGAGTCGTTCTGACGCGTGATTAGTTTCATGCTAGAGTTCAACTAACATATGTTTCCTGCAGTAGTCACACATTTAGTATGGCGCTAATAATACGTCAAAACGACTCTGCATAAGGCGGATTATGATTTACACTCATCAGTAATCTGTTCAGGTTGTTTCATATACTGCATCGTGCAATACTTGGATTCATTTCAGGACTCTGAGCTGGAGCTAGCGGAGGCTCATTATAGTTGAATTTGAATGTTACTTCTGTGCACGCATCAAAAAAAAAAAAAAAAAAAAAAAAAAAAAAACTGAATTGATCAACACAATTTTTAATATGTGTCTGTAGATTGCTTAGCAAACATTGGCGTTTCAAAATGTCACCACCATTAATCACACATGATTTACTAGAGCAGTAGCGTAGCCAGAATGTGTGTTTGGGGGGGCAAGTGCTGTTATAGGTATATATAAAAAGTTACAAACAAAAAATATATAAACATAAAATTATATAAAAAAAATTACAAACATCAAAGTACCAAAGTACATTGTCGGACCTCTTTGGGGGGCGGCCGGTCTGGGCCCCCTTCCCTATGCCACTGGACTCGAGTTTAATTCTGTTGGTGAATGCCAGAGAAGTAAGACTTGATGTTGAGAACAAGATGGGGCCTAGGGGCGAAGCCCCCAACGAGATCTAGGGGCAAAATTCCTAGAATCGACTTATATTCAACTTTTACAGTGCGTGCATGGGTATCACACGTCTAATGATCTAACACTTACTCTCACATTCATCCCAGCTCAATTCAAAAGTAGCACAGTATGCAGAATGCGTTTTTCCTAAAACATTTTCATGCGCTATATTTCCCAAAAGTGCATGTATGTGCAGGTTTCCTCTTTGCATACTGTAAGAACAATGTTTACGTTACGAAATATTAAAAAAATCACAGATATATTATGCCATATTTTCTACTAAAATCATATTATATCGTTTGACCATAGTTTACATGTTTTCAGTACCACAGCATTTTCCAAATATGATGTTAAGTAGTACTACTACACATCACATCAACATTCTAAATATACAAAACGATACATACGTGTTTAACAGCAGCGGAATATCTATATGCAATATCTGTCACTAAGCAGCGCCTCTACGGCTTCGGCGGATAAGTTTACATGTGCCATGAGCTCATTGTAAGCTGCTATCACTTCCTTTCCTGCACACCGTCTTATGTGTATGTTATTAATGTTTCATTATAACAAATAATACCGTGTCAATCTTTTGCTTCATTTCTCGAGTTTTTGCCAAGAATTGCCTGATTCGATTCCACTGTGTGTCCGTGTGTTTTCCTTCCAGGATACAAACAATCTCAAGAAATATTTGATGAATCGATGCTAAATTTGATCAGAATGTAGGGGTCAGAAGTTTGAAATCGGGTTTGTTGTTGATGGAGGGAATATTCAAAGCGAAAATGGTAGAAATCAATCATTTTCGGTTTTAACGCTGATCACTATAGAGCAGTACTAGATAGCGAGAAGCGGTTTTCTGCGTAACAACAAATACTAGTATTAACATTCACAAAATCAACCTCTGCTATTTAAAAGAGTTACAACGCTAAAAATAATAGATTCGTGAATTCTTTCTATTTTTTTTAATAACTTCAAACTCTGAAAATACCGACTTCCCACAAATTCCCATATATATATATATATATATATATATATATATATATATAAACTGGCAATATTTCCGCTAATTCTGACAAGCAAAACTGTTTTTTTAATTAACCCAAACTCTCTTGATAAAGGTTTGGACATCTCTTTACGAAATTAGTAAAGAAACTGACATAATTTATGTTTAGAAATAATCTGAATATAGAAAAAATATTTCTTCTTAATTCACTCCTTAACAAGTAGTTTAGTTATTTTATAATTGCAGAATAGAAAATTACAGTGGTGGTCTTATGTTGACGCGATTGACTCGGTAAATCACTACAATTTTTTTTTTTTTTTAAGTGAAATAGTTTTCTATTTAGTTATGCTTTTGTTATCAATACTCGTTACATAAAATCAATCACTACCATGTTAAAATCTTACCCACTGGCACCAATGCAATTACTAATGCTGACTCGTATGTCTTACTTCTTAGCACATCGCTTATTTCAGATCTTGCACAGAGTTGCGGAGTGGAAAGTGCGAGCTCCGTTACTATGGTTACAATGCCACATTGAAGCGTTGCTCGAGCGTGTAGGTTTTGCAATTCTGCAGTTTGGTCGGATAGCATCACAAAAGCAGTGATGCCAACCCGTGGGAAAAATTCCATTTTGTGGGATGTTATATTAATTTCCCCAACAGGGACAAAGGGAATTTTCGTAGAAATAAGCAGCAAAAATGGGACTTTTCATGTATTTGCTTCCTCGACGTCAATAAACTTCTCTGTAGGCGGCAAGTAAACTAATGAGTCTTCAATAAGTCTCAAATCAATGGCAATTGTCGAATTTTGTTACTGTAAAATGCATAGTAGTATGGAAGTGATTTATGCAATGACCTAATAATCTCACAAATAAGCACCATTGAACTTATTAACAAATCTGGTATTTTTTTTTTAAAATACAAAACAAGAAATGTCTATCTTTCGAAACGCTCCACATGAAATTACTGGAGAATGAAACTTGTCTTATTTACTTTCGTTACGTTCCATCAAAGATAACCACACAAATGAGTGATGAAAATACCAATTCCTAATAACAAAGTGTAATTGTTTGCATCAATATTTCCAATTCTCTCTCTCTCTCTTAAATACTTATTCGTAAATTGTTTGACTAACATAAGTCTAAATTCACTCATATATTGAGAAAAGTAAGTGATATGCAGAAGCTTTACTTTTCATATTGTATAAATGTTGACATTTTGTAGAGCGTGGGAAATTCAAGAGCAAAATGGGAATTTCTGTTTGGCGAGACAGGATTTTATAGATTCAGCTTACCACCGCTGCACAAAAGCTTCTGGACGTGAATTGAAACAATGCTTCCAGGGAAATCTAGCCATCACCAGAAGACAATCTCTGGTAAGATTGACATTAGGTCATTAGCATTAAATATAGCAATTTATGGCCTAGACTTTTATGGCAATTCATGGGAAATACAGCCTAGATTTTTTCGTAATTGTCCTGAGAGAATTTTTATTGACTCAAGGAAATATTTGTATCAGACCAAACTATCAAATTATGATTAACAATTTCTGTGATTGAATTTTCTTTCTTTCTTTCTTTTTTTTTTTTTTTTTTGTGAAACTTTAACTCATGTCACTCTTCACTATAGCACTGGGTGACACAAGAAGTAGTTTTTAGATCTAATTGAAAGTGAAATTTGATTAATTTCTAGCATCATGACTATATATAAAGCCCATGAGTAATTTATTATATATATATATATATATATATATATATATATATATATATATCAGTAGGCTATATTAGGGTGGTCCTTAATTTTCGATTTCCGAATTTCTTTGCTCCCAACCCCTAAATTGGTTTCATGTCTGACCCAATTATTAATTTAAAAAATGGGCTCAATCGAAGAATATTTAACCGACCCCCAAGCGACCTAAAATTTGAATGCATATCCAATATGTTAATATATAGGAAAAGTCTGGAATAAACCCTTCTTACTTTAAAGCAGCTGAAGGGAAAGGGACCAAATCTTGGATACAGAGATTGGAAGTAATCCACATCTGACCCTGAGAAATAGCATGATGGCGGCCATTATGAAGTCCGCAATTTTGTATTCGGACCCAAAATTTTAAATGGAAATGATGTTTTGTGACATCGGTTTTGGGTAACCTTTCATTATAAAAACATATCTTCCTATATTTTCGACTTATCTCTGGTCATTTAATTCTTTTTAGCTTTGAAATAATAGTTTATTATCTTTCAATATTGTTTTTTTTTTCTTTATAGGTTACTGAAATATTAATAAACTATTACATACATGTAACAAGGAAATAATTGTATATGTTGTTATATAATTACATCCCGTCGAAATACATACCAGCCTATATTGAAATTATTTATATGAAATGAAATTACATAAATAATATAATGAATGTTAAAAATGATAATAAAAGAAAGATGAAGGCTGTGAGTAACTAGCCAAATTCTACTGCATCATTAAGCCAATTTTTGAAGCATCTGGATACATTTTTCTGTGTTCACTGACTATCTACAATATGTATTGTTTGTCTTTTTCGTCCTTTGTTAAAATGTTCCCGTATTCTTGTATTAGTTTCACACCTCTCTTTGCACCATCATTCACCACCACAATGTTTTTCAATATATTCAACCCACGTTGAAAGTTCACATCTTCTTTCCAAGTAGATGGGCATGTTTTCAGAAAATGTGTATTTATTGAAAATCTTGAGAAACATGTCTTCGAATCTGCGGAATCGAAGTCTGAGAATTCTTTTTCTCTGAAGCTGTTGAGTTCTGCACTATTTATACCACTACCATTCTTTTTCTTTCACATGTCGTGGCACTTCATCATCAAAGAATGCAAATGCCGCAGTTTCTGGTGACAGATACCGTAAGTGGTAAGCGAATTTTTTCACAGTACAATTGCTAATTTCTGGATCTACTTCCCTGTATTCGAATTAATTTCTGTAAAAACTTGTAATCGTGATACGGAGCCTTCACAGCCAATGGTGCAAGGAACCAAACTTGTAAATAGATTCGGACGAGAAAAATGCATAGTCTCTTGATTGAATTCTTTTCTTTTCTCGTCAGTTCAAATTGGTCTTGGAATAAATATATCTTCAACGCATATATAGCCTTTGCTATCCAGCGAGCATGGCTCACCTCCAGGAATGCGAGATGAAACTCCTTGTGGAGGGGTGCCGCCTAGGAAGATCATGGCCAATTCCAATATTTCACGATAATCATCTCTATGATGTTTCTGATGTATCTATTGTTGTATGATTTCCAACATATTAACACGGACATCTCCCGGGACACCATCTACCCCAGTTTGGTAATTGCTTTTATCTATTGACGACCAGGATTGCCCAAATCTTTAAAAAAAACACATCAGGCCCGGAACTTGTACTGGCAGCTGTAGCACCATCCATTACTGCGTGAAAGCTACTTTGGAGAACTAATTCAAATATGTGATGTCGACACGGTAGGTAGAGCAAATCACGATCAAATTTCTTCTCAAGGTTTGCACACGCGCCTTTTATTCTGCCGGTGTTGCTTGCAGTTGTATCGAAGCCAACGCCTGTATTTTGTGCTCTATGTCCCATTTTTCCACCGCTTCGTAAACAGCTGTGGCTTGTGCTTCTCCTGTAGATGACGGTATTTCTGGGATGAATAATAACTGTTCTTTGCCGTTAAAAGTTACAAATATCGCAAGTCTGTCAACTTTCCCTATATTACTTGTAGCTGGAACTAGCTTGCCATCCCAGTGAAGCACCAACGCATCAGAATCGGCGACATCAAATCTCCCTTTAATTTCTGCTTGCCTTTCTCCCGCATTTCTTTCCTGCGAAGTCGAATGGAAGAGAAATTAATAATTAAGCTTTCAATATTACAGTGCAAAGCTTCTGCTGCTGCCACTAAAAGATGAACTGCATTGCGGTCGCTGATTTTGCATCTGTACAGTACTTTGTGCAGACGTGGAGTTAAAATATCCTGAGTACCTCTTGTACCCGAGGTACTTGGTTCACTCACCAACATTGGATCTCCTAAACATGATTGGGTAGGTGGAGTGGAATCGGAATCATAGGAATTGGAATCTGTATCTTCATTATCACTGCCAGACAATGTTGCTGACGAAAGTGTGGCTTTTCCTTCCATTTCATCGTAAGTTCGTTTTCTTCTTTCTTCTTCCTTTTTCCTACGTTCCTTTATTCTTTCTTCAGTTTCTTTAAGTTTGCGGTCAATGCCACCCACATAACCTTGTCGTCCTTTCATGCGTTGCATTACTAAAAATTGCTTATCTTCTTCCTTCTTGACCATATCTTGAGCATTCTCATGGGCAATATCAAACAAGTCATCTAGTTGAGAAATAAATGTCGCTCTTTTAGTTTCTTCCACATCAGTTTTTCTGTGTAACCTTTTCTGTAAATCTTACCATTCTTTGTATAGTATTTGAACTTTCTCAATACAGTGATCACTTCGTTTTGTAAGAATTCGTGCCTTTTCCCAAAACACAAGAACTTCCTTCACAATTAAAGTCTCACTTTCTTTTATGGTCAACTTAACTACACGCACATTGAAAAAGTACTTGAAACATTGAAACGTTGAAAGTACATTGAAACATTGAAAGTACATTGAAACGAGAAGTAGAAAACTAAGTACTTCTCGTTTTGAAGGCAGTTTTGTTCCTACAATTTGTCTCCTAATAGGTCCAATGAGGGCGCATTCGTAGTCTTTGCGTAAACAGCGCGAAGCTGACTTCGGGGATAATGCTATTGCATTACATAAATTGTTTACACTTCGTAAAAAACTACAAATTCAACAGCACTGTGTGCGAAGAAACTAAAACAAACAATCGCATAGGAAAATAATCGTACTTTCTCGAAGCCTTCAAATAAACTGACTCCGCTGAGCATTGCTGTTATCGTTTCAGTGTTGCCAGATATGCATTTTACTAGTCCCCTTTCTAAGAGATAAATAACCATTCTGAATATTTTTTTCAGTGATAAATTGGAACATATTGTTTAAATTGTTGATTAGGAAAGAATCATATTTACTTTTCCTTGCACTGCAGAGAAACGAATGTGCATTTCTTTCTTTACTTTATGGTTTAATCCAAATAAGGGAAACTATTCAACAATCTTATAAATCTGCAGTCCGTACAGAGATATAAACTCTTAGAATATTAAGTTTTATTACTTCGGAGCTTTTATTTTCCTTAGTTGATAATTATTACATGTTCAGAGATAAGTGGAAAATAAAGGCAGACGTCTGTTTGTCGTCAAAAGCTACCTCAAAATGATATATCATACGAGGTCATTTCTATTTAAAATGTTGTGCCCGAATCCAAGATGGTGGACGTAAAGATATGCCTCATCTCGGCCACTACTCAGTATCAGGTATGGATCTACTTCTACAACCTCTATCCAACATATGATTCCTTTCCCTCAGCCGTTTTTAAGTTACAAAAGTTTATTACAAACTTTTGCCATATACTATACATTGTAAATGCATTCAGATGTTTAGGTCACTTTGGGTTGGTTAAATATTCTTCGATTGAGCCGACTTTTTTCACAGGTTAATTTGGTCCGACATGGAACCAATTTAGGGGTTGGGAGCAAAGAAATTCGGAAATCGAAAATTAAGGACCACCCTTGGCTATATATATCGCAAGCTCAAACTGACCTAGTTTGCCTGAAATTGGACGATATTAATCGTACCACTAATTAACGATATTAATTAATGATACGAATTATGATCTTTTGAATAGGGATATGTACTGTAGATCTTTTGCTAATTTTGTAAATTTACATAATATGTTCTCTTTAAATAATATGATAAACTAATTCTAGAACATTAGATTTAGTCGTTAGTAATATTGGAAATGGTATTGTGGTACAAAGATGCGAATTACCACTTATAAAAGAAGATTTGCCTCATCCTGCACTAGAAATAATTATTCCATTCAGGGATCATGACCGTATGCTGAAAAATGAAGTAAACTTTATTTTCAGTTTTCATAAAGCTGATTTTTTAAAGAATGTATCAATTAATTCGAGATAAAGATTGGACTATCTTAAGACAATTTGACAACATCGAAGATGCAACAGAAACTTTTTATACGATAATGCGTGAAATAATTACTGATACTGTGCTATAGAAACGAGAATGTAGTGTAAAAAAGTTTCCATGTTGGTTTACTAAAGAGATAGTCGGTATGTTAAAATTAAAGAAGTGTTATAGAAAACATATGAAAGGCTCTGCATATAATGATGATATGTATAAAATAATGAGAAGGGTTTAAAAGAAAATGATACTTAAAGCGTACGAATACTATGTTAAAGAAAGCGAGAAAGGAATTAAAGAAAATATAAGGTCATTTTGGTCTTTTATAAAAGGTAAAAGAAATAACAGTATTTCTAGTAATAATGTTAGGACGTTGAATGGTGCTGTACTGGATACAAACAAGCAAGTAGCTGATGGTTTCGCAAATTATTTCCGTTCGGTATATGATGAAAATGTAGCATCATATAACTGTTCTGTCTCAATACAAATTGAAGTAAGTAATACTTTGATAATGGATAAAATCTCAGATGAGGAATACAAAAGAGCCACTAAAAAAATTAAAACCCAAGAGAGCATGTGGACCGGACGGAATTCCTCCATATTTGATAAAAACATTGTTAGGTTGTTAAAATATTAGTTAGTGCAAAGGTATTTACATTAATTAACTTCTTAAACTAATAAGCTTTACAAATGAATGACTATATCAGATTCTCTTGCGGTCTATCTTTACTTCAGTTATACCACTACATCCACTAAACAGGAACCTTCCTGTATTCTGAAAACCATTCCAGTAATGTAAGCCACACCTGGCTATACAATACACTTGAAATATATCAATAGCCACACTAGGCTATAATACCTCCTGAACATACAAACAACTTCAGCCACATCTGTCTCATTTCAGTCATCAACTAAATACACATAGACCTATAAACAATCACCTAGTTACCCTTTTTATTTTCTAAACCTAATTACGTTCTTCTTTGGTTTACGCTATCTATATACTAACGTTTAGCACTTTTCACTCCCAACATCTTCCTTGGTATCACCTAAAAACGAACTGCACCACCAGACTCCCAACATCCTCCCGGGTACACATAAAAATGAATTGCGCTGACTGAAAAAGCCTAACCTAACATCCTTCCGTGCATTACCGAAAAAAATAAAGTCTTATTTAATCATAACTAAAGATGATAACCAGGATCACAAACAAGATTTTGTGTTACTATCCCTCATTAGATTTCTTTCTTCTTCTTTTTCTCTCCAATTTTCTCAACCGTTGTTCCATTTCCAAAATCTTGTTACTCATCGCCTGTATTTCCTGATCCCTAGACATGAACTCCATAAACATACACTGTAACACTTCCTGCTTTGGGTTCAAGCTTTCCACCTCTTTCTTCTCGTTTGGTCTGCACTGTCTGGTATTTTGAGCTTTTTGTCCTCCTTCCCTTTGTCTATATATTCTAGATCTGTCAGCCTTATTTAAGTTTCTGCTACTGACTCCTCCATTTTCTGCCCTAATAAACCTTCCTACGGCATGGTCTGCTGCTATGTTTGAATTTGGTGAACCATTTTCTCTTCTTTGACTACATTCTTGACTGTCTTCAGCCGATTGTAGAAACATTGTCCCTATATTTAAAACCTGATTAGCGTCATCCACTCTTTTTAATTCTAAACCTTCTGTTCTAACATCAGTTGTTTTAGTATTTTCACTTCTTGACTTGCTGTTACTTTCTAGGAAGTCTTCCACTTTCAAATATTTCTTTTCTGTCCGTCCAGATCTTAATATGCAAGCTCTTGCAAAATGGTGTATCCCAGTGCAGCTGAAACAACGCTTTCCATAAGCTGGACACTGTCCTGTTATATGCGATTTCCTACATCTTTTGCACCTAATTGGACCCTCGTTTGTCTGACTCGGAGAGCGAAATGACGACGAATTTTTAGTTCGTTGATTCAACCCTCTTGGCTTACCTAGGACCCTCAATGTGTAGCTAAGTTGATTTTGATTAGCTTTCAACTCCTTAATTTCTGACTGTAATTGAATAATTTGTTTAATATGAGAGCTGAATTCTCATCAAAAACTATTTTTCGCTATCTCTTACGGTTTTTAATATTTAGGAATCAATATTGAAAGCGGAAGTTGTACTAGGCCTACTTCTGGCTTCAATAGAAGAATGAAGCGATCCATAAATCGTGTGGATCGATAGAGAACGTATCGACATATAAAATAGTTAATATAATATTAACTTCTTAAACTAATAAGCTTTACAAATGAATGACTATATCAGATTCTCTTGCGGTCTATCTTTACTTCAGTTATACCACTACATCCACTAAACAGGAACCTTCCTGTATTCTGAAAACCATTCCAGTAATGTAAGCCACACCTGGCTATACAATACACTTGAAATATATCAATAGCCACACTAGGCTATAATACCTCCTGAACATACAAACAACTTCAGCCACATCTGTCTCATTTCAGTCATCAACTAAATACACATAGACCTATAAACAATCACCTAGTTACCCTTTTTATTTTCTAAACCTAATTACGTTCTTCTTTGGTTTACGCTATCTAGATACTAACCTTTAGCACTTTTCACTCCCAACAAACATGTTCCGAAAATTTACATGAGCCATTGATTGCATTATTTAACTTAGTACTTAAAACACAAACATTTCCCAATATTTGGAAAACAACTAGGGTATCACCAAATTTCAAAAGTGGGGATAATAGTAAAGTAGAAAATTATCGACCAATAACCATAGTTTGTGCACCGGTGAAACTTCTTGAACAAATATTATATGATCGCATTTTCAATCACATAAAAAGCCACATTTGTGAAAATCAACATGGATTTTATTCTGGTAGCTCAACAGTAACAAATTTACTTAATTTTACCCAATTTGTTTACGAAGTTATTTATAAACGTAATCGTATAGATGTAATATATATTGATTTTCAAAGGCCTTTGACATGATTAATCATGATATATTCCTTACAAAACTTTCGATCTTATAATTTTCATCAGAGTTACTCAAACTGTTTATATCATACTTGAGTCAAAGAAAGCAATATGTAAGTTTTCAACAATCAAAATCATTTTGCTATAATATGAATTCCGGAGTACCACAAGGCTCAAACTTGGGGCCCTTATTATTCCTACTCTTTATAAATGATTTGCCAAAGGTATGTTAAGAACTCAAAATGTATATTGTATGCAGATGATGTTAAGTTGTATAAAGAAACACAAACGACTTCTGATATATTAAGACTGCAAGATGATTTAAATAACATATATACATGGAGAAAAACAAATAAATTAAATTTTAACATTAAAAAATGTAAGTTTATGATGCTTACAAAACAAAGAACTGTAACTGAAACTCTGCCATATTCAATAGGAAATCAATATTTGGAGCGTATATTTGTATAGGGACTTGGGAGTTACGTTTAGCAGCGAAATGCCATTTAATAAACACATTTTATTGATCACACAAGATGCCTTCAAGCAATTGGGGTTTGTAATCAGAAGCATTAAAATGTTTACGAACGTAAATGTCATTGGAACTCTTTTTAAAACTCTAGTACTGCCGAAATTGGAATATGCGTCAGTGATCTGGGCAGCTAAATGTAAAACTCAAGAAAACCAGATAGAATCAATACAAAAAAGATTCGTAAGGTACTTATATTATAAGAAAACATGACAGTCTGCTCTTGTAAATAGAATATCTTACTGTAACTTATTAAGTTAATTTAATTATATTAAACTTTCTGCTAGATATATAATTACACAAGAAATATGTCTACACAAAATAGTAAATGGCATATTTGATAATAGTGAATTTTTACAATACATTAAATTTAACATCAGTGGCAGAACGTTAAGAACAAGAAATCTGTTGTATAAAACACCCAAAACAAATACATACAATAATTCTCAGTTGGCCAGAAGCTCTATAATAATATAGCACAAAGTGTAGAAGGATTTGACCTTAATCTTAACCAGCAAGCGTTTATAAAATTAATCAAAAATAAATTTTTACTGAATAATGGTACAGAATAAAATAAATATGTAGGCGTAATTATAGACTTTACCTATGTAATGATGTCTTCTTGCTTGCAAGTATATGTGCGTGTGCTTATATATGTATGTATTCATATAAAACCTATATACCTGTAGAGTATGTGCTTCAATATGTGTATCTGGAAATATTCAGAAACATAAACCATAACTGTTGTTTATAGCGATATTTACTATCTAACTTTGTGTATCTGAGAAGAATCTTTCTTGCGATTTTTTTGTATTTTTATTTTCATTCTTTTTCTTTTTAATCCTATAATTTTTCTTTTTTTCAATTTTTATCACTAACTAATCTAGTAATTGTTCCTTTAATGTATATAACAGATTGTAAGAGCCTTCAGTAAATGGAGAATGTTTTCTCTGTTGAAGGTAAATAAAGAAATAATTTATAAGATCAACTAGAAATATGTTGATATCTGCTTGATTAACATTAAAGCATCGGACTTTCGAGTTCTGGTATGTTGCGAACTTAAGATAGGCAAACAAGGAAGCAAACAGGACATAGGAATTGAGTAAAATACATCAGGAATGGGTACGCAACATGATAAGTAAAATGACAATGAAATCAAATGCAGCTTTTAAGTGTTGGTGAATTTTATTATTCTTGCTGCATATAGCGCACAAACAGTTGTCGGTTCACCACATGACTTCTATACACTTAAGCCAGTATAATTGCAATAAGGTACAATATCCACATGCATATCATTACTTATCCATATCAACATCCAAGTTATGTAATTAGCACTCCTCTTTCAGATATGAATCATCCATCATTGTACATAATTAACATTTATTTAATATACTTCATCGTATCCATTACATACGTAATCATTTAATTCAATTAAAATCGTCATATCGTCATTAATACATTGCATTAGCTTCGTTGTATAACAAAAAAGGATGATCATTTAGTTAGAGAAGGCAAGTAAATCATTTGGTATGAAATATATGCATATGTAATAAACTATTAAAAATTAGATATGTTCTTGAATATGTACAGGCATTTGTTGGCTTTTTTGTGATGAATTTAGTAATATATCTTATTCTTCCTGATGTGAAATATGTCATATATATATATATATATATATATATATATATATATATATATATATATATATATATATATAAACAGGAGAGAAGACACTCCAGTTACGGAATTCTCACCGATTCCAGACTATTGAAACCACAACGATAAATTCATGTTTTCTTCTCTTGATCAACACTAATATTTGTAAAGTTATTTATATTACAATCACTAACTGCAAAAACAGCACGATGTCTCAATTTAACAGAGGAAAAAGAAGATAACTGGCTATAATTTCTCGGACATTAACGCCAATACACCGATGGCGCAGATTAAATATAACCCAACATTAACTTATATAACGAAATGACAGAAGTAATGGCATGAATGTAATATTAACAATAACTAATATGCCCTTGCAAATGGTAAAGGTAAACAATAAGGGCGCATACAAAGGAAAAAAATCTTATACCGGAATGGAGACCAGACGAGTCAATTACAACCTTCTTATATTCCAAGCATACGTGACCATAATAGAGCTTTCGCATTGTATAAAGGTAACCAAGAAAGTTCTGTCGCTTTTTTACCCACGCATGATGCCACGAGCAGTCCACCAAACACAGAAGAGGACCTTCTTCTGGTGCAGAGCTGGTTTTGGTTGTTTTGTAACATGTTCATGAACTCCTAACAAATGATGGCGGCCCCGTGGAGCTTCGTACAAGACCGACTTCTCATTACATGCCAACACTCTGTCCAGAAATGGCTCCTTCCTCAGACGAGGCAGCAAAGAAACACAGGTGCCTGCTCGCATTGCCTTCTGGCCCGGAGTTAGGTTATGTGGGACCCATCAATCCAATTTTAATGCTTTTCAAGTAGACGGAGTTGCTGCCGAATGGTTTTTCCATTCACACTGAATTGTAGTCCAAGTTCCTCACATGTCCGGCCACTGTTCGCCTCAGTTGCTACCTGAAGATCTTTATTTTATACATGTGTTGGTCTTCCTGCACGTGGTGCGTCTTCGAGTCCGCGTCAGGATTTGTGCTCATAAATATATAAATTCTGCACTTTAGAATTTATGAGTGGAGCCTTTCTAACGTGTTCATATAAACGTCAGAAAGTTACCTAAAATTTTAACAAATATATTTATATCTAGCGCTCTTTCTTCTTTAGTAAGTATCGTGTTATTTTTATTCAGTACGTTTCTAGAGAGAAAGAACAATTAGACAGGCGTTTGCATGAATAATAGCTAGTCATTGTATTTGAGCGTGAACCTACCTCAATTCTTTCTTGTGTAGACATCTTTTCTTGTATTTCGTAAGACATTACTAAATACATGTACCGGAGAACAACAACAGTTATTGAAATATTGCACAAATAGGTTCAACTTGAGGTACAATTAGCAACGTCAAAATAAAAAAAAGAAACACACCGAATATGTACTTGAACTTTGTTTCCCCGATTGAATAAGCAAACATTTAAGTAGCACATGTAAAAAGACTATATTGAGGTAGGTTATTTGAAATGCATTCGAATACGTAGTAGCTTAACCTCCTTTGATGTAATGAAGTCTTCTCATTCACTACTTTGCGTTTGAAAAACAAGAAGGAACTGAAACAAAGAATATGCAGCGAGAAGCAGCGTCCGAGATGTGAATTTCGTGACTGTGCCATTGCAGTTGGTAACGTTTTATAGCAGTCCATCTCCATTAGAATAAGCGATGGGATAAATTGCTTCCTGTAAAGCAACATGTTTCGTGTTCTCTGAATTAATGTGGCACCGTATACCAGAGTGAAACAAATTAGAGGGAAAATATCGTGTTTCTTCTTTTTGCGATTGATTCTGAAAGCTTTTGTTTTTATCGCGTTAATTCCTTGTGTAATGTGTCCTGCAATTTCAGTATGTCCAACTATCCAAATAATTTTGTACCTTCTACTTCTACTTACCATAACACTTAAAATTCCCGCAGTGATAATTTGATTTTAAATGTGCTCATACTTAGGAATGTATTTGCACATAAATAAGAGTCTTGATTTACAGTCATCTTAAAGAAGTAATAAATATACCTTTCTCTTTTAAATATTCCATATACTTATTTATACATATGGGATGCTCGTAGTAAACAAATATGGGTATTCGTCATCTCTGAGACTTTCTTTCAATTGTATCTCTCAAAACAAATTAAGGTTCATGTAGAGTGTTTGCATGGTTATTCATTTCTAAACATTCCTTTAGATTTTGATTTCTATAAGTCTAAGTTATAGCAAGTCATATCCTCAAGAAAAATGAAATTATTATTTTAGTCTAGCGTCTCACAATCACGCCCTTTAGGCTAAAGAAGATGGATGATTAATGAAAGTGAGTGATTATGAATTTACTTTTGTGGTCTTCCATCGCGAATTGAACACAAAACAACAATATCGCAATGGCTTGTTTTATTGTTATACTTTTCCTTTTGTAATTTGCTTCTTAATTGTTCTCAGTTATCAGATATCATGTCATAATTAAACAAGGTTCACAGTGTGTAACTAACACTTCCAAACTATGCGAATGCACTACTAAACCTTGAAGTAATGCATCTATAAGAACTGGTTACTTTAGAGTAATAAGATCAACGATAGAACCTGTTCCTTCTATTTCAACCACTTCTGGTTTGAACAGAGGGCTATGGGAGTAGATGAAACCAATTCTTGGGACGGTGAATCCATTAAAAAAATGATTTCGGTAGGGTGTTGTTCATAGTCATAATACGTCGTCTTGAGACACTAAAGATTACAAAAAAAAAAAAAAAAAAAAAAAGCTTCTTGCTATCTGTTACCGCTTTCGTTCTATGGCGATAAACGTTTAAACTGGTATTGGAATCAGAAGTAATATTAAATTTGAACAACTTTCTATGTATTAGTGTGTTGTGGATTGTCATGGTACGTTACCTTGAGACGCTGAATGGTTTGAAAAAGAATCTCTTCTGTCTATCTGTTACCGTTTTTGTTTCACGGTGATAAACGTTATAACTGAAAAGGACTAATTTTAATCAATTCCGGTTTGAATAGAGATTCACTAAAGGAGATCAAGCCTGTCCTTGCAACGCTGAATCGATTGTAAGAAACTGCATCTGGATATATTTTACCATTTTTGCTCTAATACCTATTAACAAACGAACGGACAAAACTGTTCTGCAAGACTTCCGACACGTATGCACAGCGTCTAAAACTAGCGTTCTCGAACCTCTCTCACTTTGAAGAAATATTATAAAGGAGTTATAATGGTCTAACATATGAATAATATACTATCTGGCTGCACACTGCAGTGAGTTTAATGTCACACAAGAACAAGTTGTATCTTATCACATCTTTCAATAATGAGGAAACCTTGGAACTTAGTGATACTTCAGTAAACAATTCACCTTTCTTGATCTTTAAACCTTATTGTACCGTGTGTCACAGAGGAATATTAACTTCCACCAAATGTTCATTCAAATTTGCTTTTAATATTTGTTTATAAAGAACAAGACATTAAGGATTTAGATTTCTGGGCTCTCGCCATGCAAGGTCATTTAGCCCGTCACGTTTTGAAGGATGACGTCCCTCTGCGAGCAAACTATCCGGGGAAAGGGAAGGAAGGAAGCGGCCTGAGACCTATAAGTTAGGTACCACCACGGCATTTGCTTGGTGTGAATGAGGAAAACCCAAGAAAACCTCATTCAGGATGACTGGCCTGAAAAAGCTTCTTTTTACACTTTTTCGACCGAGTGCTCTCACTGGGAATCGAACCCGGGACCGCTCGCATCTTCTGAAGAACAAGTAGATGGTTTAGAAGATAATAGAAGTTCTTTGCGTTTCCATATTTCCATGATTGTTCTAACGATAGTCATCTTGAAACAAAGTATAGTGTCCGGTTGAAAATATAGCGATAAGAAATTTGAATAACTTGTGAACTAATAGTGATAGAATCATCCAATTTCGTTCTTCGGGAAAAGAAAAGAACACAATTTTATATCCAACCCCCACCTAAAAATAATACTTATTCCACCTCAATACACCTCCAAGTGTGCTCCTTTTGTTGCTTGGCAAACATTAAGGCGGTATTCTACCTCCCTCCACATGTTGTGTAGCATTTGGCGTGTCACGGATCCACAAGGATTGATAAGTCCTTGTCTTAGATAATCCAGATCTTGAACTCGGGTCTGGCACACAAAAGTCTTTGCGTACCCCTAAAGTAAATGATCCAAGGGATCAAGTGGGGTTGTCTCAGTGGTCATTGAATTGGACCTTCCCTTCCAATCCAACTGTTTTGGAAAAGGTTATCCAAAGATTCTCTTGTGCAAAATACATAATGGGGAGAGGCCTGTCTTGTTGAAACATGTGTTCATGTGGCATGCAAGGTACACCATAACTTTCCAAAATTGCCAGGTACTTTCTTCCTGTAATTGCAGCCACTTCAAAGAAAAATGGGCCTATGAGAGAATTTTCAGTCAACGTATAATTTTGGTCTGTTGCGTTCATGTTCCCAAAATTGAAATAGATTTTCCTCACCCAATATTGTACACTTATGCTTATGCACATTACCTGACGTATGGAAAGTGGTTTTGTCAGGAAAAGTGATCCTTTTAAGGAAATCATTGTCCTCATCAATATGCGACGGCACTTCAAAAGTGAATTCAGATCTGCAAGAATTGTCATTAAGCTGAAATTTTTGAACAAATTGTAGCTTGTAGGCTCTAAGATGTAACGTTTTATGGACGATATCATGCACAGTTGAATGTGAGATTCACAATTGTGTATTCACAAGCCTTGTTGATTTGCATGGGCTTCTCTGAAAGGCTTCCCGAGTCGTCTTCAATTCTTCGTCATTCAAGCAGTTTTCCTTTACCTTTCTTCCTCAATACAGAGTCAGTTTCCAGCAATTGTTCGTGCCATATAACAATGTGATAACGGTTTAGTGGTTCCTATCCGCATTGTTGTCTAAATCTTCTCTGTACGGTTACTGGGGATTTGAATTCTGCTAACTAGAAACAGTACTACACTTTCTGACGAACAGTAAAGGACACCAATTTGTTCACCAACACCTCTATTTTTAATACCTTTTGAATACCGTATATACTCAAATCTAAGACGCACTTTTTCTGTTAAAATCTAAGGTATAAAATGAATCGCATACAAAGCCGCTCAGCCAATGGTGTTGACTAAAATGTGTGCCGCCGCTAATTTCTCGGAAAGTGCTCAAGCAGGATGTCCTCTGTTCACACTGTAAGTAAGTGATCTTGGCATTTAAATATTCAGTTTGAACAAATTAACCCATATGATTTAATTTCTACTGTCAAATTTCTACTTTCTACGTTGAATATCTAGGATGCGTCCTAAAATTGAAAATACTAGAAATTGGCATAAATTTTGAAGATTAGAAATAGGGATGCGTCTTAGATTCGAGAGCATCTTAGATTTGAGTATATATGGTAAGTAGAAATGTTCTCGTCTTCATCAGGAAAGAGGTGCATCATTAGACGTGTAGGAAGATAGCCCCACGACTTTAGAAAATTGAAACAATGACTAGACCATTCGTCTGTACTACGTTTGTACCGTTTGTACCGAAAATATTTTCGTTTGTACCTTTTTCCTTTATAGAGTTACTTGAGGGGTCAACTGGGGGAGTTGCCTTGTCGCCAAGATAGTCCCCCCCGTATCACAGCGTAAAAAATTGAAATACACCATTCGAAACCAAATCGTTTGTACCGTTTGTACCGAAAAAAATTTTGCTTGTACTCTGATACTTTTCGAAAAAGAGGGGATGACATTTGGGGCGGCTATCTTGGCGCCAAGATAGTTCCACCAGTATCACAACACAAAAAATTGAAATACACCATTCGAAACCAAATCGTTTGTACCGTTTGCACAGAAAAAAGTTTTGTTTGTACCCTGATAGTTTTCGAGAAAGAGGGGATGACATTTGGGGGGCTATCTTTTCGCCAAGATAGCCTCCCGTATCAGAGCACAAAAATTGAAATATACAGATATTTCATTTTATATATATATATATATATATATATATATATATATATATATATATATATATATATATATATATATGTGTGTGTGTGTGTGTGTGTGTGTGTGTGTGTACGTGGCTTGGGTTTAAAAGAGTCAATGCTACTTTTTGGCAAAATGTGTGTCCTAAGAAGGGATTGCAGTAGGCTTGATTTCTTTAATTTGCCATATCTCCGAGAATGATATGAGTGAAACCTTGAAACTTTGTATATTTTTTTCTTGCACCATAAGTTCCAAATACGACTGTGTTTTACGAAATAGTGGTTATAATGTGGGCATTTTTTGATGTTTGAATACTTTTTTTTAGTCATTCCCCAGATATTTTAGAACCTTGAAAATGTTGTGTAACTGTTTTCCTTACATCGTACGATACGACGATGTTTTACAAATGTGTTTTAATGGGGGTTGACAGAGGGAACTTGAATGAATGTTTTTCGCTCGCCCTTTCTCCGAAAATGTTAAGTGCAAAACTTTAAAATTTGATATAAATGCTTTCCAGTGTATTCACCCAATATCTCAAATCCAATAATTGCAGATTGTGGGTTTATTTTACATGTATATGTCCATGCATTAAAAACTTTTCAACTAAAGTAACCATGTCACTTAAATCTCTTCTCCTTGTATGTTATTGTTATTATTATTATTATTATTATTATTATTATTATTATTATTATTATTATTATTATTATTATTTGTAATATGGAACTGCATATTAAGAAACTTATTCAGTAAATCTTATGGAGATGTTCCATCCCGCAAGACTTTCGCCAAGAGAGAGTTTGACCTACGAGGTTTTGGGCAGCGAAGTTTTGGCCATGCCAGATTCTGACTAGGCGAGATTTTGACCCTCGGGATTTTGGGCACGGGAGGTTTCGAGCGCCCGATGTTTTAGTCAAACTATATACTGATCCGTCGAGACTTTGGTCCGCAAGGTTTTTGAGTGTGAGGTTTTGTCCAGGCGAGATTTTGCCCCGCGAAGCTCTGGGCTGGGAAGTCTTTTGTCCCCATGGCCCGAAAGATTTTGAGCGGCGAGGTTTTGGCCGCGAGAATAGACCAATAAAATAAGATAAAAATAATAACGTGTGGAAAACTGTCAATTAAATTTTATCACTACTTTTCTCACTACATCCAACTAATTATATATTGCATCATCCTATATGATAATATACATACACTGCTGTTTACATAACTTGCAACACTTAAAAAAATGACGACATTGTGTCCAAAGTGACAGGATTCGTACACCAGGGTAAGTCAGACTAAGCAAGTGAAATGTCACTGTATATATCCTTTGGATTATTTGAAATTTCCTCTTATGTTGATCATTCATTTTCATAACAAAAATCACAGCTTCTTTCTAGTTTAGAAATAGTGTTTACCTTCTGTCACTAGTAAAGTTGATTTCACAAGTTATTATTTCGATAATACTCAAGCTTATAATTGATTATCGAAGTAATAATCACGAACTTCTGAGACATCATGGCAGTAAAAATTAATCAATACTGGAAGAATTGAAAAATTGTATACTGTGTAAATATACACTGGTCAAAACTGCCTTGATCACTGGAGTACAGCTGTGCTTGGAAATTCGTACGAACGAACGCAAATGTGACGTCACACGATACGAGGAACAACTTGTGAAAACATGTGACATTATCTGGGTCCTATTTCTCAAACTACTAGTTTTGTAATACGTCGTAAAATTTTATGATGTAGAAATGCTACAATAATGGTAGAAGTTATTTCTAAGCACTAGTATAGATGTAATTAATTTTCCATGATTTTTATATATTCAAACGTAAAATATTTGCTTCGAAAAGTTTTAGAAAACTAACAGTTTTGAGAAACAGTCCCTTGGCCACTTGGGAACGCTAGTGGTACCAGTTTGACGGGAAGTGTGTGAAGAAAGGCTGTTGTGGTGTAGTGTTGAATAAAAATAAGGACAGTAACCTGCTGTGGATTCAAATGAGACACATTTTTGAATAACCGTATTTTGTTTACTTGCTCATGAAAAACCACAGTTGTTATACTGATGACATAATAGACACTCTACAATCATATGAAATCCGTTAATGACAGAAAGAACACCCTGATTAGCAAACGCTCTGAGTTTTGGACAAACATTCTCCATCAGCTGTTCGAAGTAGTTTGCAATGAATTGACGTATTATTTTTCGGGCTCGTTTTTTTCCAAACGATATATTTTTGTTTATATGGTAGCTGGAGTATTTTTGCTTTTAAATGAGCCCAGAATTTCTCAATGGGACGGATTTGTGCCACGTTTAATGGGTTGCGCTCTTTGCGCAAAAACTGCACTTTCTCCAGGAACAGCAGCTGCTGCGTCCCTATTGCATAGTGAGACGAAACTAAATTAGGCCAAGAGATGTAATCACCATTCGAATAGCTTTCTTTGGTAAATGGGATAAATCTCTTTTGAATACATTCATTTTGATATATATTTTCATTAATAGCACCCATTGATTGCTTATGAAAATATGGCCGAGAATGACCTTTTCTAATTATTGCCATCGAGATGAGTGGTTTCTTTGGAAATTTAGTATTGAATTCAAATTTTACGGATTCAGGAACAGGATTGTGACCAGATTCAAAGTACGATTTGTCTCCACTGAAATCATATCCATTCATATCAATACATGTTTCATTACGTCCCTTTCATCGTTAGAGGCACGAAACTCATCCCTGGCAATTTTGTTCAGAATGACTTTTTGTTTCTTTATTTTTTCCTTTGTTTCACACCTGCATGTGAAGCATCCCTTTTTGTCTTCCTTTTGATCCCCAGTTCCAGTAGTCACTTCCTCACAACATCACGACCCACTTTTAATGCACGTGCAGCACTTGAAATGGTACATTCGTCAGTAGCGTCCATCAGTGGCTCAATGTTCTCTTTGTTTTCATCATAATATTTTTTTTTTCTTTCGTCCTCCTCCCTTCTTTCATTGAAATCCAATCTTTGATCCTTTTTTTAATATTCCGTACACAGTTGCCCGACTCAATTCTTCCTGTTCAAAGTGCTTCACAACTTAAGCGTCATAGAGTCCCGCATTCCTCAGCACGTGATCTCGAACTGAGTCCGATTGACTTCCGCTTTCGATGGCTGCATCAGAGGGTATAGTGTATGAAACAGTGCAAACAGCAGTCTGCTCGGATGTGAGTGTCATGAATATTACCTGTTCAAAATAATGTCTCATTTGAATCCACAGCAGGTTACAACACGATTAACAAAATCTGTGGGATGGAGAGTCATAGGCACATTGGAAGCCAAGCAGAAACAATGCATGTTAGTGGTGGCTCTCATCGTATCTCGCAGTGACATCTCCAGAGCTTGGATGCACTTTCAGTATACAGAAACAGTATATCGAAAGCCAGGACAAGGTCGTCCACCCACAACGTCAGTAAGGGAATACCATTATTTAGTGTTATCAGCTTGGAGAAGCAGGCTCCAAAGTGTAACTGACTTGCAACGATGGTTTGTGCTGGCAACAGGACGTAGGATGTCAACCTGAATCTACTCAATCGGCTGCAAGAAAGAGTCCCTAATTCACAAAGGCCTTGATGTGTGTCGTTTCGACCGTCCACCAGTGTAGGATACGCAGAAACTCGGCTGGTGAACATCGCGAGTGGCAACATGTTGAGTGGAGCACTGTTATGTTCTCGGACGAGTAACGTTTCAATTTAAATGAGACAATCGACGCATTCACATCTGGGGGGGAATATGAATCTCCAAATTAAACATCCATCTACAGGAGTTGTGGAGTCATGGTGTGAGTAGGAAACAGTGCTAAACGACGCAAAATACTGTAGATCATCCGGAACGTTAGTCTAACAGCTCAGCTGTACGAAGATAAGATTTTCAAGCCTTGTGTCGTTCTTAACCCTGCAACTACCATACATTTTTACACACATGTTCTACCATTCGGGTCCAATGGACCCTAATTAAGAATCGAGGATATGGAGTAATTTTAAGAGATTTTCACATTGCTTTATTGTATGAAAAAAACAAATACAGCGCAACAAAGTAACTTTCATGAAGAGAATAAAAATATTGAAAAGTATAATCACGGGTCCAATGGACCCGCTTGGTAGTTCTCGGGTTAAGACTTGACAATCGCTTTATTTTTATGGACGATAATGCCAGACCTCACGAATACGGGTTAAATGTGATGCTTAGAGTTAGAAGTATGAATTAGATTTCTAGGCTTTGAGCATCTATGGCCATATTAGCCCGTCACATGTTATTGATGACGTAACTTGGCGCTCACACTTCCTGGGGAATCTGAGTGTTTCCACCGGGAGAAGAACCCGGGACCACTCGCACGGAGATGTGATGCTGGAGGGAGAGGGCATTGAACGGATTATATGCCCAGCGTCTCCCTCAGATATAAATTCCATTGAACACTTGTATGCCACACTCAGAAAATAGATTGCTGCTAGGACAGCACCATCTGCAACTCTACAACTGGTGGAAATGATCCTACTGGAAGAGTGCGAAAAACGTGCGAAGAAATCAGAGCACGACTTACGAAACTTCCATCCATAATGATTACTTAAATCCTATTTACGAAAGGGAAACGTCTCTCTACTTCATGATAATTCTAAATAATAAATAATGACGTTAGTAGATGTCGCTATTTGCTCTACCGCTTGCCTGCCTAACACTAATACGTATTGCTAGTGTACAGGCAATTTGTAAATTTAAAATTATTATGACGATTTAATTGCAACTGAAACACTGGATTGTTTCAATTTATCCCTAATAATATCAAGACAGGAGAAGAGCCGTAACCATATTTAGATTTGAACATTAATATTTGTGCAACTACATGTTGGTTGGTGGACAAACTAAAAAATAAGTTATTATTATTAGTATTATTATTATTATTATTATTAATAATAATAATAATAATAATAATAATAATAATAATAATAATAATAATAATAATAATAATAATAATAATAATAATAAATTATTAAATAAAAATATCATTATAACTTTATCTAAGCAAAATGTTAAGCCGTAAAGTGAAGCATGTTAAAGACTTGTGCTCTAAAACTAGTTATTGTAAAGCAAAATCTGGCAATTCGCACCAACTTAAATCCAATTGCGCAGCATTGTATTGGAAAATATATATTTTTAAATAAACTTTTCACCGTCCATAGATATCAGAAGCAAGGATTTTGAACTCTTCCAGGCAAGTGCATGTCATTCTTGATTTCGTGACACAGGAACAAGCAACAAGGTGACTGCCCATGCAGTCAATTTCGTGCTGATGTTAGTCAATTTTTTGAGCTAGTTTCGATATTGTGTTGGATTACTGTATTTCACTATGCGCTGTTGTGTTCACACAAAATAAGACGCATATTTGTTTTAGTCTGTAATTTGTACAATTAAACCTTTGATATGATTTAAGAAAAGTTACGAGAAAATAAAAGTAATTGTCAAGTCTTCAGTATAGTTCAAAAATTAACGAAGCGACCTAAAGGAAATTTAAAATCAAAGATAGTTTAAGAGGAAAGAAATTGATCAAGAGAGGTTTGCAAACGAAAAATTCTCCGTATTGTTGTGCTTCTGAAGTCTTAGAGGAGGAATGAACAGATGCGTATGCAAATACAAATATCAAGCTATACAAATGACATTTTATAGAAGTAATATAACAAGTAATACAACATTTTATAGAAAATAAAATATTATCTCAATTTGGCACAGTCCGCATCAAAAAATTTCGACAGCTAACGCCTTGCAGTTAGGCCTCCTAATATACACATTCTTATCCCATATCGTGCCAGGTAAAGAGACCCCTCTCTTTCCTCCTTTCTTCTTTCCCATACTAAAATTAGCTAACAACACGAGCACAATTCTAATTTCAAACTACACATGTATTAGTTCGATAAAATGAAATAACAAAACAGAGACGAAACAAGATTCATAAGTTTATGTAGGGAGAAACTTAAACACCCACTATGAAAAATTGAAATTAATGGGTGTCTATTACACAGAGATTCAGAAATGAGGCATAGAGAGAGAGAAGAGGAGATAAGAAGAAAAAGAAAAAGGAGAACAGATAAAATGCGGAATTTAAGCATAGTAAGAAAAGACCCTAACATTGTAAAGTTCCGTTTCCAGAAATCCAACACTAATATAGAAATAATGTCTGTTTTTACATATTTTTTTTCAGAACTATTCGAATATATAGAGGATACTTTAAATATTCATTATGCCACTTTCATAATCAATATCATACTCAATTTCCAGTATTGGGGCCGCGGTGGCTCAGTGGTAGAGCGTTCACCTCTGGTGCTAGCGGTCTCGGGTTCAAACCCTGCTCCGCTAAGTGAACTTTGTGGTGGACAAACACCGTGTGCGTGGGTTTTCTCGGGGTTGTCCCGTTTCCTCCCACTTTCTTCATTCCACCATTTCATTCATTACTCATTATCACCGTCTCCTTTAGCCTAACCGGCATAATCGTGGGACGTAAAACTCAAAATTTCATTTTTTCAATTTCCAGTATAACTGTAGATCTCCAAGACACATATAGGATAATGTCAAAAGTTTAACACAAATGGTTTGTTTCCACGTGGTTCGATTGCAAATTCGGTAGTGTTCATTGGACGTACTGATCCAAAATACATTCTAATAAACTCAATAGATAGCGTTGGTCATACCCTCCATTTCAAACTACTAATGCAAATTGAACAAACAAGAAAAAAAATGAGAAAATTGAATGAGTGTTATTTTACTGTTAAATTTCTATCAGAAATACCCTATATTAAAAGTCTAAACTATATCATAATGAAAAGTTACAATTGTTAGAAAGGAAAAGTTTATGTTCCTCATAGATGTAGCATGTTTCAAATTTCAGCGTAAATAAAACACATTAAATTATAGGATGGAAACAAATTTTGTGTCGAACTAGTATAAATCAAATTTTATTTTCAAATAACCAAAGAGGCTACACTTATGTTTAAACAGTATTTTTGTCATAGATGACCAGGACTGGAGATGTTATCCCCAGAGCACGAAAAACACGGCGCCGAAGTTCCCAGTGAATTCGATTCTCCAGACCAGGTATATCGGGCTCTTGCTCCGTTTTAACTTTGGAATATGAATTACGTGTGTGTGAGAGAGAGGGGGAAAAGTGAAAGATGCAAAGACAGGATAGGGAAATGACAAGAAAGAGAGAGAGGTGTACCAATATAAATATGAAACATACTTATGATTATAGTGTATGATGTAGAACATACACTGCTTACTCGAAATATTGCCAGTGATGCCTTGTAAGTTCTCTATCAGAAAATGAATATGTTTGCAGACATTATTTTATGCGAAAAAAAAATCATACTACCTAATGCGGAATCTAACCAAGATTTTCCAGTTGGAAGTGAAGCATGTTACCACTACACTACCGATTGCTTTACCCAAATTTTGTTTAACAAATGGTGTAATGTTTCTTTCTGAGAACGATAACACGGAATATATATATATATATATATATATATATATATATATATATATATATATATATATATATATATATTTTTAATGCATATAAAAAGAAAAGTAGGGTAAATCAAGTATTTCAATATACTCTTATTACGTCCAACTTTCATCTAATATATACGGTATAGACAAGTTTCCCCACAACCTTAGAAGTATTGTCCGTCGTTTTTTTATTTTATTTTTTTTCTTAAATGGTATCCCGAGTGGATAGGCGCTGATTGCCACGGATGCTGACTGCCACAGCCAATTATTGGTGCTGACTGCCACACTGTCGCTGATTGCAAATATGAAGGGGCTGACTGCCACGAGCCTGGGAGAAACTGTATTTGGAAAGAGAGAAATTAATCTATCATACTAAATTTATGATAATTAATTAATATAGTAGGGATTAATTAGGGATTAATTTAGTAATCATCACAGCAAATCTATGTGGCATCCTATAAGTTACGAAGTTACTCACTAAGTGGAACGACATAAACTTGGATGTTTCTAAAGGGGTTGTCTTTTCTGTTATATGTGCAATTTGCACATTTCATTATTTATATTGATTGTTTTATTGTATTATTTAATGGATATGATGGTCTGAATCCAGCTGACAAGGGGAGTTTGGGAGGAGCACTCACCTGCAGAAAAATAAGCATGTCATTTGAAGGACCAATTCATGCTGATTACAACATTAATAAAACTCCTGTACGTTGAGAACTGTTCGAGATATTCAGCTTAGAAGTTTATATGAGAAAATGAGTGGATGCACGTTTCAATGCGTTAAGTATTCTCTCCCATGGCGAAGGCTGATGGTTTGAACTTGCTATTGCTTAATCACTGGGGTCCATTCACAGACAAACTGTCCATTACAACTTGTATGACGGATGGCAAAGACGTAATGGTTGAGAAGATACCAAAGAATTGCACACGATTTGTGCATCCATTTGATGTGTTTTGATTCCGATCAATCAAAGATTATGGCAGGAGATTTGTACATAGTATGAAACTTCTTCATCCGGACGTTGTAATGTACCAACGAAACAATCAAATAAAGTTCGTGTCCATACGAATCACTTCCGATCACCGCGATACATTGGATTGTTTCAGTTTGCGTTCTACAAGGCAGGTTACGAACAAATTATAGGCCTATAACTTTTGAATCACTTGTCGAATTTGCCTTTTGCTTTGGTTCTGCGAACTGTTCCCTTGACGGATTCAACGCAATTGCACATATAAAATGTTCATGGTGCAAGGGAGTCTTTTGCCTGCGTCATTTCTTCATAAAACAGAACATCAGCGATCAATTTTCATATCTAACCTATGATTATTGTGAACAATGGAATGACTAATTGTATCTAACAAACCCGTTAGTTATTGCGAAACACTTTTTTTCGGTTACTTCCGATAGCTTTTAATCCGTAAGTTAATATTTTCAATATTTGTTACTAATTATGTTGTACGTAACGCGTATAAATGCGCATATCCTCATTTTCTCATATAAACTTCCAAGTTGAATATCTCGAACCGTTCTCAACCGTACAGGAATTTTATTAGCTTGTTTTAATCAGCATGAATTGTGGCTTCAAATGGCATGCTTAGTTTCTTTGCAGGCGAGTGCTTTCTCCTGAACTTCCCTTGTGAGGGACAGCGAACAGTGCTTTTTTGATGGAACTTTCAAGAGCTGCTCGAAACAATTTGCGCAGCTGTACACAGTTCATACTGCAAGGGATTTCAAGTGAAAACACATAAATCGAACCAATTTTGTACGCACTGCTCCCTGACAAAACTGAAAGTACGGACATACAGAGACCTGTTTATCTTTGTTAGTAGTTGGTCTGAACAACACGATCCTAAGGTTCATCACGTTTCTTTCATGCTTCTTGGCGTCCGGTAATGTTACGTCTAGCAACTTTCTCTCAAGCTCGTGCCAGTCAGCACGCCATCGTGGCAATCAGCACCTTGATATTGGCAATCAGCGCCAGTCGTAGCAATCAGCACCAATAATTGGTTGTGGCAGTCAGCACCCGTGGCAATCAGCACCCCACCACCTCCCGAGTAGGCCTAATCCATGGCATTTACTAATCACATTGTTTTTATTTTATTTTTTTAACAGAACTCAGTTCTCTCACTTCATCACTTTCTTCTTTTTCTTGTAAAATATTATTTTGTGGAAAGAGTTTTTCAGTTGCTTGTTTACTTCATTTATTCTTATGCATGTTTTAAGTCGGATAAAATGTGTTAAAACTTTCAGTTCACACTTATTATTAAATTCATTTTTCATTATACTTGTTAATTTTCTAATGATGCCCCATTTCTTTCCAGATAAATTCTCGTTCTTTTTTGAGATATGCAAGAAAATATTTGTTAGCTACTTTGATTGTGATCAGACGTTCCTTTGATAGAAATGTCAGTCCTCCTTTTAAGATTAATTTTGTTCAATTGTATTGCAGCAGGTTCTTCGACAGAGAGCTGTGAATATTTGAGTTTAAATTTGAAACCTACCCGCCCAGCTATAAATTCAAGACTGTTCTTCAAGGTCATGCATATTTAATGAACATATTTGATCTTCATTTTAATTTTCATTTTCTTGTAAAATATACATCAACAGTTGCACTGTTGTACATAATTCATCATACAGTATGGAGTTTTTCAAATATATATTTTCAATTAATGTAGATCTTACTGTTTCCTGCTGCGTAGATTCTTCGATAGCTTTGACATTTTTACCATGAGTAAATAAAGCAGCAGAATGCTTTCCCATTATATATATTCTTTTAGTCTGTACTAAATCCTAGAGAATGTGGATGGTGTTTGCTTGAACCCATGCCTCGGATATAAAAAAAAAAGTTTTCTAAACTATCTTTATTTAATTGCCTTGTCAAGAGCGATTTTTCCTGCATATTGTTGTATTTTGATTATTCATCAAAATGAAAGGAACAATATTTCTTTGTTTTTCCCTGCTTGATCTAAACAAATAATTTTAGAAATAATAGGGTTATTAGAAAAGATGAAACATGTAACATATTAAAGGGAGTTGTTTAAGATTGAAATTATTGCATAACAAAAGCCACAGCTATGAAAATCTTCCTTTATCCTGATAAAGAAAATAAAGTTGACATACTGTAAATGATGAAAAAAACAAAACATGTGAATTTAAATATAAATTTTCACTCCAAAATACTCTCCTATAAACCACTGCTGAATATTAGAAAATAAGCACATATAGATTAAAGTTACGTGACTAACTTGGAGCTTCAGAAACAAATACCCAGAAACCGGCATGTAAAGTCTAGCTCATGCAGATTTTTTATTCAATAACTGCCTTCGGTTAGACGGGGACTTCGCCCCCAGACCCCTGCATTTGCTTTTCCCACGGTCTCTCACTTCTCATATCCCTAAGAACTCTAATCTTAAGGGATTTTGAGATATAGTATCATTTTATATTAATTGTAATTCTCACCCCTTTCTCATCCTCACTTCTTTTCCTTCTCGGGCCGCGGTGGCTCAGTGGTAGAGCGTTCACCTCTGGTGCTTGGAATCCCGGGTTCGATCCCAGCCCACGCCAAGTGAACTTTGTGGTGGACAAACACCGTGTGCGTAGGTTTTCTCGCGGTTCTCCCGTTTCATCCCACTTTCTTCATTCCACCATTTCATTCATTACTCATCATCACCGTCTCCTTTAGCCTAACCGGCATAACCGTGGGACGTAAAACTCAAAGATTTCATTTCATTTTTTCTTTTCCTTCTCGTCTAGGCAAAATATCACAAGACGCTAAAAGATGTGTATAATTGTTTTAAATGAGAAGTTCATATGCCACACTTCGTGTCTTTAACATTCAAAGATTCCAAGGTACAGAGATTTTAAGATAATAATTTCCACTCCTCTTTCTCTCCAATACCTTTTGGATTAAAAAAAAAATCTATGCCCTGTTAGGCGTTGATCAATCAGTCAGTCAGGACTTGTTCTTTTATATAGAGAGATACATAATAAGCAAATTAATGCCAAAAACAGTATTTAAAGTGGTAGTAGCAAAAAAACACATATGTTGTGTTACATACGGTATATTCATTCATTTGGTAAAATTCTTAAAATTGCTTAAATCCTTCTGCTTTGGAAATGAATGGAACTTGGCATTATCTTCATCAACTTTTCTATTGTGTTCATTTTACAGACATACACAGCGCATGAGGGTATTGTTAAAGCTTTTAGTGTCAATGTAAGAAATACAGATGAGTTGTACAGTACAAAATACAATATTTACACATACAAAATGTCATACACAACACCATATAACAAATTAAGCAAATGTTAAAATCAAAGAAAACGTAGAAAATCTTCAATAGAAATACAGCTAGCAACCTGTCAACTGAGAGGGCGCGAAAATAGTATCATCTTGTTCCCAGGGTCAGTGATATGGTGTCGAAGGTGACGTCACGCGAACGGGCAGGCTACGCGTTGGTTTACCTTATCTTATTTCTACCATGGTTGGGATCGTTCTCATTTGCATCTTTTCGTCGGTTTTCGCAATTCGCAGGTCGGAACTAGTCGAGCCACTCCAATTTATTTACACGTGCTGGAAAATTCGCATTCGCGTTCGCCATCGCATTCGGAAGCAATGGAGGCGAGGCCTTAAGCCATAATCTGTCGGTTGTAAAGAACTCTGCTTCTTCCTTTCGTAATGACAGGCAAGGCTGCCAGATTTCCAACACTTTTCGGAAAGCTATTACTAAATCACCTGGTAACTTTTCGCTTTAGAGATGTTTTACTGCTTCATAAAACAGTGGACGCTGTTGGTTGGTCAAGTTTTATTATTATTATTATTATTATTATTATTATTATTATTATTATTATTATTATTATTATTATTATTATTATTATTATTATTATTACTTAAATGCTCATCGAATTGCCCTTTCACCCACATGTTACTGTGTGAATCTCTTTGCGGGTGAATTACATCTGAATAACACTCCATTTGTATGGATATTTTTGTCGAAACAACAAGTAGTTTAAAATTGTGCAGTCTCGCAATATCTTTTATACTTTTAACTACAGTTTGAAAAGCTTAGTCACTAAATAAAACTTGCTTTAATAGTAAGAGACAAATAGAACCTCTGTTCAAGCTCAGTTCATTATCGAAAACCGTAACTTCTCATACAAATGCTCTGTTTATACAACAATGGCAATGATTAGGTATATTTTACCTTTTTCAATGCATAGGTAATCTACAATTATCCGAATTCACAACTTTGTGTGATCCATAGTTTCGTCAGAAATATCCTCAAACGTTTTTTACATTCTAACGCAGTGGTCGAATTCAGCCTTAACTACTCAGTTTTTCATTCTTGCTGTTCGTATTGCAATTGTAGTAATCAGCTGAAGCTTATGTTCTACGAGTACTATCACCGGAACAGGTTTCGGTTCCTTTATCGTGAACGTTGCATCACCTCCCCATTAACGCTTTCTTATTACACAACTGTCGATCCTATGTAGAGCGCTCTATGTCCCTATCCCACTGCCGGACTGCCCCTTCTGCTTTCTCGAAAACATACTTTGAATAAACCTGTCGACATAGCGCTTTTTTCCCTGTACGGCTATGCAACCACGCACTTTTACCGCCATCTTGAATACGCATACACACCTCAGCTATTCGTTTCTGTATGCAAGAACACTTCACACACACCCTCTCACCTCACTTTGCCGTCATAACGTCCGCGGCATGCTTCGTATCCTTTGGGGAATCCATTGAGCTTGCCTTGTATTATCTGTCAGGAAAGTAAATGTACACCTATTTTTCGAGTCTGGCATTCCTGCGCTCCATCCGTGGAGAGTATGAGAATTAAATCAATCGAATGTTTACTGAGGGGCAAAAAGAAAAGTTTAATCTGAATAAGACATTGCAGAGGAGCACAAGCTGTGAATACGAATAGTGCTTAGTGTAAATAAAGGATGACACCGAAAGAGAAAGCCAGAAACAGCTGTTAAACTTAGAAAAAAAAGAGTAAAAATTGTCGAAGTGGGAACATAAAACTCAAATACAACAAACACACCGACAACTAAACGTTCACCACGCCATGATCTTGGTGTAATGGCTAAGGTGCTGGCTTACAAATGAAAAGAACGCGAGTTCGAATCCCCGTCCAGGACGTTTTTAAAAAAATTGTTAATATACATACAGCTCATGAGAGATGGTAAAAGAGGTCGTATTTAGTCTTTCGTAGCAATTATTATTGGTAATGCTTACTACTGATAATACTTTTTGTCTTTTTATATTGCTATTATTCTTTTCTTAATTTTGAAAGAGAAGAATATCCGAACAAATGCCACCAAAATTCCTCATATTTTGAATGTAAACGCCATTTGCAATTAGTAAAGAATAAAAATTGAATGTTCCGATGTAGCTGCAAAAAAGTAAAAAGAAAAACATGGAAGTGGGGTGTTCGAATCCATACTCATAGTTATTAAAAATACAATTTCTACATGCTTTACACCTCCCGACCACGTTTTTACGTTAGCAATTAAGAGGGTTGTGTTTACGTTAGGCTGGTCAATACGTTTTGCAAAGGGGCCCGGTTTAGCTCTGACGCACCACAGGTGCGAGCAGGGAGCAAAACACCTTTTCTCTCTCCCTCTGTGTGTCTATTTATCTATATATATATATATATATATATATATAACGCTATTTGTGAATGCCATAACCACCCTAATTTTCAGCGGATTGAGACGAAACTTGGCACAAACATTAATTGTTGAAATATCTTGATGAGTTCGTTAACCAGAATAATCAGATGAAAATGTTCAAAATGGCGGCCCTTCAAACTCTTAAAAACTTCCAAGGGAACCAAATTTCGCCCATAAATAGGTATTCAGAAAGTTTGAATAACTTTTCCTCTTTTACTGAGATATTTGTGTGCAGGGACTTATTGAAATATTGGACCCAATTAATCGCATAAAGAAGAGGTTCACGCTCTTTCGCTACGGTCAGGCTTTTTTTTTTTTTTTTTTTGCAGGGAGTTATTTTCGTATCGGAAGAAGATGATTGTTAGTGATGATATGAAATTACACATTGAAAGTGAAGTAATAATAATAATAATAATAATAATAATAATAATAATAATAATAATAATAGGTGTTGTTTGTGGCAAGGCAATATCTTCCTCAATTCTTCTTCAAACGTAATAATTGTAACGCCATATCTCCCTTACAAACAAAGTATTAGCAATTTATATCGAGAGAACGGGAAATTATAGAGTGATGGGAGCAACGTTGGACAGTATGCACTCATAGTAATCAGAAAAATAAGCAATTTCAATTGAAAATGAACGAAGAGTCATTGTCATGGTTAGTCATGGAGCCACGGCAGAGCCCTCTTTAGGCAAAATGTCGATAACTTATATCGAGAGAACAGGAGGTGATAGTGAGATGGGACCAACGTTCTGCCGTGTCATGACAGAACGCTGTAACTTTGGCGGAGCAGTTTTGCGAAAATGAGCCGTAAAGTTTTCATCCGAAAATGTGATATGTATCGTGTAGAACAAGTGTAACTGGGCAATAATGGTCAACCAATCAATTTTCACCAAATGTAATCACACAACATGCATTTACGTAACATTACATGTAACCACGTGATTTTAAAGTCAAGATACACTGGTTCTACATGATACAGATCACATTTTCAGATGAAAACATTACAGCTCTTTTTCGCAAAACTGCTCCGCCAAAGTTACAGCATTTTGTCACGACACGGCAGCGTTGGACACTGTGGACCCATAAGGCGCATCGAAAAAAAATAGTGGGGGGGGGGAGCCAGCCAGCCTTACTTATTTCCACATAATAATATAAAATTATATTGTCGAAATGCACACACGAGTTAGCTAGTAATATTTGACATTATTATTATTATTATTATTATTATTATTATTATTATTATTATTATTATTATTATTATTATCGACAGAGTCTTTTCATTACGTGTGCATGATTGACATGAAGCCAAAGAGAAGATCCATCATTCGTAGAAAGAATAAGAATAGTCAGTTACTTTAACTGTGAACGACAGCGAAAAATACGAAAAGAGTGATTAGCTGTAGCGAAAAGAAACAATACTTTCAATCAAATGGATAAAAAAACAAGCCGAGATAGATTCGAACTCGCATGGACGGCGTGAAAAGTCAGTGCTTTGTCCACTTTTTTTAACTGGCTCACCGAACGTGTTTCAGTAACTTACTTATTGCTAATTTTACTTGCTTCACTCGTTTAACTTGCTTTTTCTAGTATCTTATAACGACAGAGACACGGACACAGAAACATAAGGAACAGTTAAAAATCATAGATGCTCTCCTGCCGAGAATCGAACCCAGGACACCAGACACTATACTCGCACGTGCTAGCCACTAGACCAGAGGGGAGGACACTGCTCACTCTCTGTGTCGTTAGTGATTAGGACCACTGTATTGCCAGCTATCACTTCTGTGGGTTATATACTATGATCACATGTTTCTTCTTCGCTGGAAGAGTTAAACCTACATTCTATGTAATACATGAGGTATTTAGACCTACATGCTCTTCATATAATGTAATAAAACGTCATGCTGGGAATAAGAAAAAGAACATTCCTTGGACAAAACGGAAACTACTGGCATCAGAAATATTTATCTACGAGGCATGCGCAGTAGTATATTTCAGAATAGTTACTGTTTAGTTTAGTAAACGAAGAAAGGGGTATAAAAAAGCAAATATGTCGCGTCAACGAGATCGACCAGAATTGACAGAGGCGGAAGCAGATGTGTAGTAATACAACAACTTGGTTAAATTGATAATTAGTTCTTTATTCTGTAGTAGATCGTATCACAACTTTACGGGAGAGCAGAGAAAGACTTACTAAAGCTGTCATATAGTAAGCTTTAGTAACACGATCATATAGACACAAATGGATGTAACTGTGAGTACTACAACTTGGATTTATCGAAAGCCGTTTAGATATTCAGTGGTTTGCAGGGTTGTATAAGACATAGAAAGATAAGACACAATACAATTCTTCATACCTCAGCTTCCAGTAACTAGATACATGCAGTTTCTGGTTAGATACTGAAACTGCTGTCGGATTTTAATACCTGACGTATTGCAGGATACAAAATGCTTTGCATTACTTGTTTGTTTGTAGACAGATACTAGCTTAATGTTCTGAAAGGTTGTGTATAAACTACGGATAGCCAATTCCGGGATTATTACTTTCCGGACTCCCGAAGGTAAAACCGGACAAATTCCGGAATTCGGAAAATTCCCATTTTGGAATAATTCCGGAATTCGGAAAAATTCGGAATTTAGAAATTTCTGATTTCGTTAACATTCCGGAATTCGGAACAATCCGGATTTCTTCGAAATCCCGAGTTTTTCTCAATTCCGGAATTTTCTAAATTCCGGATTCTTCCCGAGTTCCGGAATTTTTCTGAATTAGGGAGTTTAACTGAATTTCATAATTTTCCGAAATCCGGAAAGTGAAAGTTCCGCTTCCAAAAAATGAATTTATTTTGGTTAATATGAATCGTGGCGGAAATAAGTCTTTGAGCAGGTAATGGCGACTGCTTTGAAACAAATGGGGTGTATGAGAATTCAATCTGTCATATTTGTAGTTTCGTGTGGAGAAAAAACAAACTTGTGAACCAGCGGTTTAAGAACAACTCAAGGTATTAATGTAAACTTTTCCGACTTCATAAAAGAAATACGAAAGACATTATGAATCGAAGAAATATAACATACAAGTTTGCAAGCGGAGACAAAGAAACCTAACGTAACCAGACTAAAAACGAATCTTTTACCGCGTAGCGATGGCGGTTCAGTGGTCAAGGTGCTTGTGCGAATGCAATTTTTTTTTACTTTACTTTAGGATTTTTGATGGCGATTGATCGGCGATAACATACGTTTTATTATATTCAGATATTTGAATACTCGTATGTTTCAATACTTGAACTATCAAATCTTCAGGAATAATAATAGTAATAATAATAAACTAATAATAATTATTATTATCTCATACAAAATTAAAAGCTAGAAGCTAATTACCGCTCAGGTCATACCATTACAAGCAGAAACGTGACATTTGGAAAGAATATTTAGGTTTGGTTTAATGTTGCTCACGAGAAGAAGAGTTTCTCATCTCGTTTCTAAAACAAATAAAATAACATGAGAATTAACATTTTACATTCGAGACGGGTCAAGTCTAACTCAAAATTTTCGTCTCTTTTTGGAGATGAGAATCGAGACGAGACGAAAAGTATGGTAAACATTTCCCGTCTTGTCTCGATTTTCGAAATAGTGTATATCCATTCTTTAAGTAACAATTGCTCTGTAGACTGAATCTCATAGGCTATTTCGTTACATTATATTTCAGAGCTCATTGAATTATGCTCTGTGTAGGTATTTTGTAGCAAAGCTTTTATATTTACCTCTGCATATCCTAAAAATTAGTTTATTATATGCCTTACTGTTGCGTGATATTCAGTTATATTTATTACAGTTATTTTCCTTAAAACATACAGTAGAATACTTTCTACATGAAACTTCAACGGAACGTTGTAGTTTAAAATGTTGGTAGTCGCAGAGGTGTCTTGAAGGTACGGAACCCTTTCCCCGAAATCTCTAATTTAAGTAAGTTTTGCCAAATTTCAATGGCAAGTTTAAAACTTTTATTATTATTATTATTATTATATTATTATTATTATTATTATTATTATTATTATTATTATTATTATTATTATTATTATTATTATATCAACACCGTGTATAATCTTTAAAAGATATACGGTTTGTATCTGAATAGTAAAAGCCAATTGACTGTCGATCTCGGTCGTCGAGAAGTCTTCAGGAGGGAAGGACATCGGTCACGTTCTGGGTATGAGTTCCGAAGGGGCAAGTATTCGGGCTCGAGCCAAAAATTGTTAAAAGTTTTTAGCGTTGCCACGAGACGAGACTTCAGGCTGTCTCGTCTCGTCTTGTGCAAAGCATATCTCGTCTCGTGTCTCGTCTAAAAAATGAGCTCGTCCCGTTTCGTGTCTCGTCTCAAAAATGAGCTCGTCCCGTCTCGTGTCTCGTCTCGAGAGTTTCTGTCCCGTCTCGTCTCCTCTCGTTTGTCTCGTTTTGTCTCGTCTTGTCTCGTAAAAAATATAGCAGCATACCATGGGAACGAAAGTAAAATGTAGCAGCTTGCACCATGCTAATCAAGATACAACGAAGTTACAAGTATTACCCAGAGCACACAAGACAAGAAATGTCACGGTACCTACACTCTGAAGCCTTCACCTCTGGTGTATGTGGTAGTCGGTTCGATCTCGGTTAGTGCTATGTGAGCTTTGTGGTGGACAAACATTGAATGTGTGTGGGGACCGCGGTGGCTCAGTGGTAGAGCGTTCACCTCTGGTGCTTGGGGTCCCGGGTTCGATCCCAGCCCCGCGAAGTGAACTTTGTGGTAGATAAACAACGAGTGCGTGGGTTTTCTCGGGGTTTTCCCGTTTCCTCCCACTTCCTTCATTCCACCATTTCATTCATTACTCATCATCACTGTCTCCTTTAGCCTAACCGTGGGACGGAAAACTCAAAGATTTCATTTAATTTCATTTCATTTTTCGAATGTGTGTGTTTTCTCGAAGTTGTCTAGTATCCTACTACTTTCTTCATTCCACTAATTTCCCCATCATCATCCATTCGGCCACAATTGCCTAACGTCTTAAAAATAAATTCAAATAAGCTCACAAGGCAAGGACAAATAGTTTACAAGATAATATATCTCTGCTGTTAGTTGTCTGATGCTTCTAGACCCTGGCTTTTTTTTTTTTTACATTCTGAAACATTGAAATTTGTTTCACGAGTTTTAATACACGAATATACAGTAAATTGTTCATAGGTACGTCGAAGATGAAGCCACTAATGTCAAATAATGTTTACACGACAAGCAAAGTTCGATGTAAAGGTGTCACCATCCCCGACACTACCGTATACTATCAACCCACTTGCTTTATAGTGTCTGTATATATGAGAGAGAGAGAGAGAGAGAGAGAGAGATGGAAAGATATATAGATAAATAGAGAGATAGATATGTGTGTACACTTTGATTTCATATATTCCAGCCTTTAGGTTTCACAGTGTTAGCCCATACCAATCAAAAATTACTTTCCATTTTAGCATGTTTAGATTTGTTGCAATTATTATTATTATTATTATTATTATTATTATTATTATTATTATTATTATTATTATTATTATTATTATTATTATTATTATACAAAAAAAGCTCGGAACCAAATAATTTTATTGAGTAATGGAAAGTATTTGATTGAAATTTTATGTTACTGCACAGTAAGCTCTACTTAAAGTGTCATAGTAATGGGAGCTGAACGACACATCGGACGAAAGAATGCTTGCGGCCAGTCTTCACCTCCATGGTTCAAATCTGTTCCCATAACCGCGGGGTGTGTGATACTATGTGGTGGTTGCCCCGTTTGTGTAACGAACTCATGACAGTACACCCAGATTAGCTAGTGGTCTAAAAAAAAGTTGATTTTTGGGTGGCCATTTTTGATTAAAGTTTCTTATATTGTCGTGATCTATTCGTAATCATACAACGCACATCTTCATACCAAGCCGAGCGGTCTGCGGCGATAGACCATAGGCTTGAAGGCCCCGAGTTAGTCCCGGAAGGGTCACCTGTATGGATTTTAACAGCATTTGTTTTTTCGTATTGTGTCAGGGGGGAAAGTCGTACGGAATAAAAGGATTTCAGTCTGAGAAAATTGGAGAGAATATCCTCCCCAGGATACTTTCATGGGAGTAAGGAATTAGTAAAAATATGGGATATACATTTCATAGTAGGTTTAAAAATATGGTTTGGGTATCCTATTTCTTTTCTGTTAATTATGTTCTTCAATGTTCGAATTCTCATTCTCATGATATTTTCTGATCATTCTCATGATATTTTCTGCTTTCAATGGAGTTCCATGAACATTATACTAAATGTTAATTACATTTATCAAGTTCGAAAGATTTTATGCGCCTGAAAGAAACCATTTTTGAAGACAATTCAGGTTCTAATGAATATTATTCACAAGGAAAGGGAAGTATTCCCCTCCTCTCAACATGAAAGCAGAGGGCAATTTCGCACTCTGGTCAGATCAAACATTTCCGCGTAACAAAAGAAGGCCCCTTGTAAAACCTCTTCAACTCCAGTGGTATTGTTAGTACCATAAATTTGCTAAAAGCAAACAATTTGAAGGGTTCGTCGACAATATTTTTGCTATCTTTGTCCTTCGCCCGGCTTCCAAACGAAGAGGTGAATTTTACAACATGACTGCTGTATAATAAGCGAACGATTGGTAAAATGGTAAAAGTGTGTTTTTATGTGTATGTGAGAGAGAGAGAGAGAGAGAGAGAGAGAGAGAGAGAGAGAGAGAGAGAGAGAGAGAGAGAGAGGGAGAGAGAGAGAGAAAAGACAAAATTTTAGTTGCAAGTTGACATACTTCAATTGCCGTTTTCGGTTCATATAGCAAAAAGAATACCGCCACCAGAGAATAAAGACAAGTGTAGTCTGTTCTGTTCTCTTCCGCCATCTCAGCCAGAACTTTCAACTACAGCCTGTAATGAATGTAGACCTTACCCAGTTTTCAAATTGAATAGATGGTGGTGGTAGTTCGGTTTCTTGACCTTGTAAAAAATCTTCCCTGTCTTTGATTTCGTTTGGCATCATTCCAGCCAGAAATGAAAAAAAATGAGAATTCCTCAGTTTACAGCAAGAGGAATTGGGGACAAGACATTAAGGATGATATTCTTGGAGGGTCATGTATCACGATTGTTTCATTTAATAGACAGAGGACACTTTTCTATGAAGGCTTTTCAACATGTTTTCTCACAAAGGGGATTTTCCTTTTGCAATCTATATGACCACTGGCAATTTCAATCTTGGCCATTCCAGCCAACGTTTTCATTTTCGAGACACGAGACGAGACGAGACATTTCACGACACGTCTCGTCTCATCTCGTGTCTCGTCTCGTTTTCGAGACGGGACAAGTAGTCTGTCTCGTCTCGTGTCTCGTGTAAAAGGGTTCTGTCTCGTCTCGTGGCAACACTAAAAGTTATAGGCTTCAGCCAAACAAACAGCTGGGACCGGGTTTAGGCTTCTCAACGGCTCGAGCGGCTCAGCTTACAGCTCATTCACTATCGAACCGAACCGAGAAGTGAGCCGAGCCAACAGCTCACCCAACCAAGCCGATTTGAGCCATCGGCTTAGTTCAGCTGAATCGAAACGTGCCGATGGACTAGTTTCAACTTAGCTGGCTTCAACCGGTTCACATGAGCCAAGTAGGGGACCCATCCCAACCACGAAAGCTCGAGCCATCGACTCAGCTCAAATGTCGTTCTAACTGAGCCGGCTCGGGTCATCGGCTCATCCCAACCGAGCCGACTCGAGCTGTTCGCTCAGTTGATACGAGCCGAGCCGGTTGATATCACTACCGGGGTTGGTCTTCTGCTTGGGCTCAAGAATTCCACAGTGCAGGTCTCAGCCTTGATTTTAAGAACTACAGTATATACTTATATTGGTGATTACGACATTTGAGGCAGTCTCGTAAAAAAAACTCTTGTCTTCTCTTTATCTAGACGAGACGAGATACACTAAAATTGCCCCACGAGATGCACTAAAATTACGAGACGAGACGCACCCCTGTCGTGAGCAACACTAAAAGTACTCCACGTTACTGCTTACATTTCTCATGGCTTTCGCAATTCCAGTCTAATCAGGCCATTATTTCAAAACGAGTTAAAACGAACTGAACGCGCGAGCGAGCCATTATCAAACTCGACTCAACTCGAAATTTGCCCTTGAAAACAGCTTGACCTTGATCGCTACGCGGTAAACGATTCGACTTTAGTCTTGTTACGTTAGATTTCTTTGTCTCCGCTTGCAAACTTGTATGTTATATTTCTTCGATTCAAAATGTCTTATGCATTTTTTATGATGTCGGCAAAGTTTAAATTAATAACTTCAGTTTTTCTTAAACCATTGGTTCACAAGTTTGTTTTTTCTCCACACGAAACTACAAATATGACAGGTTGAATTCTCATACACCCCATTTCTTTCAAAGCAGTCACCATTACCTGCTCAAAGACCTATTTCCGCCATGATTCATATTAACCAAAATAAATTCATTTTTTGGAAGCGGAACTTTCACTTTCTGGATTTCGGAAAATTATGAAATTCAGTTAAACTCCCTAATTCAGAAAAATTCCGGAACTCGGGAAGAATCCGGAATTTAGAAAATTCCGGAATTGAGAATAACTCCGGATTTCAAAAAAATCCGGATTGTTCCGAATTCAGGAATGTTAACGAAATCAGCAGTTTCAGTATCTAACCAGAAATTGCATGTATCTAGTTACTGGAAGCTGAGGTATGAAGAATTGTATTGTGTCTTACCTTTTCGTGTCTTATACAACCCTGCAAACCACTGAATATCTAAACGGCTTTCGTTAAATCCAAGTTGTAGTACTCACAGTTACATCCATTTGTGTCTATATGATCGTGTTACTAAAGCTTATTATATGACAGCGTTTGTAAGTCTTTCTCTGCTCTCCCGTAAAGTTGTGATACGATCTACTACAGAATAAAGAACTAATTATCAATTTAACCAAGTTGTTGTATTACTACATATCTACTTCCGCCTCTGTCAATTCTGGTCGATCTCGTTGACGCGACATATTTGCTTTTTTATACCCCTTTCTTCGTTTACTGAACTAAACAGTAACTATTCTGAAATATACTACTGCGCATGCCTCGTAGATAAATATTTTTGATGCCAATAGTTTCCGTTTTGTCCAAGGAATGTTCTTTTTCTTATTCCCAGCATGACGCTTTTATTACATTATATGAAGAGCATGTAGGTCTAAATACCTCATGCATTACATAGAATGTAGGTTTAACTCTTCCAGCAAAGAAGAAACATGTGATCATAGTATACAACCCACAGAAGTGATAGCTGGCAATACAGTGGTCCTAATCACTAAAGACACAGAGAGTGATCAGTGCCCTCCCCTCTGGTCTAGTGGCTAGCACGTGCGAGTATAGTGTCTGGTGTCCGGGTTCGATTCCCGGCGGGAGAGCATCTATGATTTTTAACTGTTCCTTATGTTTCTGTGTCCGTGTCTCTGTCGTTATAAGTTATTAGAAAAAGCAAGTTAAACGAGTGAAGCAAGTAAAATTAGCAATAAGTAAGTTACTGAAACACGTTCGGTGAGTCATTTAAAAAAAAGTGGACAAAGCACTGACTTTTCACGCCGTCCATGCGAGTTCGAATCTATCTCGGCTTGGTTTTTAATCCATTTGAGAGAAAGTATTGTTTCTTTTCGCTACAGCTAATCACTCTTTTCGTATTTTTCGCTGTCGTTCACAGTTAAAGTAATTGACTATTCTTATTCTTTCTACGAATGATGGATCTTCTCTTTGGCTTCATGTCAAACATGCACACGTAATGAAAAGACTCTGTCGATAATAATAATAATAATAATAATAATAATAATAATAATAATAATAATAATAATAATAATAATGTCAAATATTACTAGCTAACTCGTGTGTGTATTTCGACAATATAATTTTATATTATTATGTGGAAATAAGTAAGGCTGGCTGGCTCCCCCCCCCACTAATTTTTTTCGATGCGCCTTATGGGTCCACAGTGTCCAACGCTGCCGTGTCGTGACAAAATGCTGTAACTTTGGCGGAGCAGTTTTGCGAAAAAGAGCCGTAATGTTTTCATCTGAAAATGTGATCTGTATCGTGCAGAACCAGTGTATCTTGACTTTAAAAACACGTGGTTACATGTAAGGTTACGTAAATGCATGTTGTGTGATTAAATTTGGTGAAAATTGATTGGTTGACCAGTATTGCCAAGTTACACTTGTTCTACAAGATTTTATATTATTATGTGGAAATAAGTAAGGCTGGCTGGTTCCCCCCCACTATTTTTTTTCGATGCGCCTTATGGGTCCACAGTGTCCAACGCTGTCGTGTCGTGACAAAATGCTGTAACTTTGGCGGAGCAGTTTTGCGAAAAAGAGCTGTAATGTTTTCATCTGAAAATGTGATCTGTATCGTGTAGAACCAGTGTATCTTGACTTTAAAAACACGTGGTTACATGTAAGGTTACGTAAATGCATGTTGTGTGATTACATTTGGTGAAAATTGATTGGTTGACCATTATTGCCCAGTTACACTTGTTCTACACGATACAGATCACATTTTCGGATGAAAACTTTACGGCTCATTTTCGCAAAACTGCTCCGCCAAAGTTACAGCGTTTTGTCATGACACGGCAGAACGTTGGTCCCATCTCACTATCACCTCCTGTTCTCTCGATATAAGTTATCGACATTTTGCCTAAAGAGGGCTCTGCCGTGGCTCCATGACTAACCATGACAATGACTCTTCGTTCATTTTCAATTGAAATTGCTTATTTTTCTGATTACTATGAGTGCATACTGTCCAACGTTGCTCCCATCACTCTATAATTTCCCGTTCTCTCGATATAAATTGCTAATACTTTGTTTGTAGGGGAGATATGGCGTTACAATTATTACGTTTGAAGAAGAATTGAGGAAGATATTGCCTTGCCACAAACAACACCTATTATTATTATTATTATTATTATTATTATTATTATTATTATTATTATTATTATTATTATTATTATTATTATTATTATTATTATTATTACTTCACTTTCAATGTGTAATTTCATATCATCACTAACAATCATCTTCTTCCGATACGAAAATAACTCCCTGCAAAAAAAAAAAAAAAAGCCTGACCGTAGCGAAAGAGCGTGAACCTCTTCTTTATGCGATTAATTGGGTCCAATATTTCAATAAGTCCCTGCACACAAATATCTCAGTAAAAGAGGAAAAGTTATTCAAACTTTCTGAATACCTATTTATGGGCGAAATTTGGTTCCCTTGGAAGTTTTTAAGAGTTTAAAGGGCCGCCATTTTGAACATTTTCATCTGATTATTCTGGTTAACGAACTCATCAAGATATTTCAACAATTAATGTTTGTGCCAAGTTTCGTCTCAATCCGCTGAAAATTAGGGTGGTTATGGCATTCATAAATAGCGTTATATATATATACAGATAGTTAGATGAATAGACACACAGAGGGAGAGAGAAGAGGTGTTTTGCTCCCTGCTCGCACCTGTGGTGCGTCAGAGTTAAACCGGGCCCCTTTGAAAAACGTATTGACCAGCCTAACGTAAACACAAACCTCTTAATTGCTAACGTAGAAACGTGGTCGGGAGGTGTAAAGCATGTAGAAATTGTATTTTTAATAACTATGAGTATGGATTCGAACACCCCACTTCAATGTTTTTCTTTTTACTTTTTGCAGCTACTTCGCAATGTTCAATTTTTATTCTTTACTAATTGCAAATGGCGTTTACATTCAAAATATGAGGAATTTTTTGTGGCATTTGTCGGATATTCTTCTCTTTCAAAATTAAGAAGAGAATAAAAGCAATACGCAAAGACAAAAAGTATTATCAGTACTAAACATTACCAATAATAATTGCTACGAAAGACTAAATACGACCTCTTTTACCATCTCTCATGAACTGTATGTATATTAACAAATTTTTTTAAAAACGTCCTTGACGGGGATTCGAACTCGCGTTCTTTTCATTTGTAAGCCAGCACCTTAGCCACTACACCAAGATCATGGCGTAGTGAGCTTTTAGTTGTCGCCGTATTTGTTGTATTTGAGTTTTATGTTCCCACTTCGACAATTTTTACTCTTTTTTCTAAGTTTAACAGCTGTTTCTGGCTTTCTCTTTCGGTGTCATCCTTTATTTACACTAAGCACTATTCGTATTCACAGCTTGTGTTCCTCTGCAATGTCTTATTCAGATTAAACTTTTCTTTTTGCCCCTCAGTAAACACTTGATTGATTTAATTCTCATACTCTCCACGGATGGAGCGCAGGAATGCCAGACTCGAAAAATAGGTGTACATTTACTTTCCTGACAGATAATACATATCTAATCTTAGTATCTTTGGATAGTCCATGTTGAGAGTCTGTGTGGGCCGTCTAACACCGCCCTTCGATATCTTGTCGTTTTGACAGAATTAGCCTTCAAAGTTCATTTTCCCACCCTTTTGGACGTCCGTAACTCGGTTAGGAGGGAGAGATAGACATTTTTACTTGTTTTCATCTGTAAAATCACCTCCCAACCGTTGTAAACAATCTTTCTTTACACTTTGTATACATATATATATATATATATATATATATATATATATATATATATATATATATATATATGCTAATGTTAAAAGTGGGTCAGAAATGATCCCCTTACAAGCAGAAATTGCCTAGATCATGGGTAGGTAGAAACGACTTTAAGACCATATACTATGTGACCTTCAGGTCTCTTGGTAGGAAGGAATAACAACTTGTTGAAAATTGTTTATAATTGTTTTAATACTTAAGCAATTTTCATGAAACAGAAAGCATTTACTTTGCTATAGTGGAGAATTCACACAAGTACCATTACTTTCTATCAGTTTTTGTAACGTTTGGGAATGTTTGCGATTGACTTATGTAGATACTGCAGGTATATGTTTTGCAGGAACTTGGTAGTAATGTAATTTCCCTGAGCAAAAATTCAACTCTTCCTTCAGAACAATTCGAATTGTGTGTCGGGTAAAATCACTTGCAAGATATCCCTCTTTTGTGATTTCTGAAGACTTCGAGTAAACATTTCCTGAAACACTTGCGCACTTTCTCCGTTCTGGACGTTGAGGAGCGACCAAGTCTAATAACTGTGTCCATTAAATCCGAATGCCAATTCGTCGTGATGTTTGCATCAACGGAGGCACGAGGTCCTTTCACACTTTGCCACTCTATGCTTGTACCACGGACTCTCATACTTCGTCCCGGACAACAGAAAGACCCGCTCACGGAAGGTTAGACGTTGCGCCATGGTTTGCTACTGACACCTGCAATGGCATATATAAAATATCATGTAATAAATTTTACTACTTTTTGTTTCATGAAAATTCATTAAGTATTCAAAATGTTATAAATAGTTTTCAATAGGGAGTTAATTCCCGCCCATCCTATATAGAGAGAGTGAAATATACACGAAATAAGCATACAAGGTGAGTAAAAAGTAAATGGATGATGACTTCTGACTTTAGTTTTTTAATATAAGTCAGATTTTTATGTAAGTTATTAAGTTGAGTTGAGTTGAGTTGATTTTATTTTAGCGTCCCTTTTAGCAGCGAGGCTATATGAGACGTGGACCTACTGATTAACGTGGAATCCGAACTACATGAGCTCCCGCCGGGAATCGAACCCGGGCCTTGTAAGTTATTAAGATAACTACATACTTAAAAACTGTAAAATAACTATAAAAATTAGATCTATTCAAAAATATCATATACGGCCTACTTGGAAAATGGTCATGTGATCATCGAAACAAACAAGTGAGTTTTGTTTCACAGTGTGAATTTCCAAATTATAGTGTAGACTTTCAAATTATACGAATTCGATTCTCAAAGTTGAAGTGTACTTCTATAGTACATCTGTAACTCTTATAGGTTGTAATTCAGTAATAAGATAAAAGATAGAACCTGTTCCCGGGATACTGAATCCTTACCAAAAAGTCATTAGTCACCATCACTCATTGTTTCTGTTCTATGGCGATAAAGGTTGAAATCTAAAATAGTTAACTTGAATAACTTTCGCTTTGAATAAAGGGGAGGAACCCATTCTTGGAATGCTAAATCGATTGCAAAAAAGCGTTTTTTCGATATCTCTGATAGTTTTACTCTATAGAAATCAGCTTTGAAACTGCGTAGTAAATTTCAAACAGTTCCGGTTTTAGTAGAGTGTTGCAGGCTATGAAGCAGTGTTATCTTGAGACCCTGAGTCGATAGTAGAAAATAGGTTATTGCTATATATTGATCTCACAAATTCCAGGCATATTTAACCGCAACATGCAACACCAAATTTGCAGATGCAACCTGCCATGATCATATGACATTAATATATATATATATATATATATATATATATATATATATATATATATATATATATATATATATATGTTAATTATACTCATCCTTTGCTCTTGTTATACAACCACGTTTCGCTTCCCAAAAATCCTTCATCATGTTGATTCTATTCGAAATATCGATGCTCTGTCAGCCTATTTTTATTACTGGCTTGGATGTCTTTGTGTACATCATGAGTTGTATCCACCTTTCAGAGTGGAATGTCTGGAAATCTTTTACGCCGCCACAAAGAGAGATTCTGCATCATGCATTTTTGGACGAAGCAAATTGCAAGTCTAAGACGATTATGTATCACATCAACTTAGCTAGTAGTTTGGATATATTAACTTCCAAAGTTCATTTTCCCAAGCTTTCGGCAGCATGTACCTGCAAAATAAATATATTTTAAGAAAATGTTTACTGTGATTTTTTCCTTGTCTCTATGAGTAAATTCACCTGCCGAGCATTTTAACGGCGTTTAGAAACTTTGTAGATTTGAGTGGTGTGTGAAATTAATTATAGTTTCTTAAATGTAGATTGCTTTCTTATTCTTAGAATGGATATAGTCTTGTCAGGAGCAACCTACCTTGTTGGGGAAAATTCAATTTACAAAGTAGGAGTTACTGTTCTTGTTTAATCTTAATTAGTACTATTATTGTTGCTATTGAGTTATTGTTCTGATTCTTGTGTAACCTTCGAGAATAGTAGTCTGGAGGAAAAACCCTACTTTTGGACCAAACCAAAAATTTCAGTATGTCTAATGTTTTCAGCGGTTTTTACCTCATTTGAGGGTGCTGAATCTGAATCTGTCGGGTGTACACATGTACACCTTGAGCATTTTGAGTAATTCAAGATGGCGGCCAATATGGCGGCTGTAAAAGTGACAGGAATATTTTTGTATATTTTATCAAGATGGATATCAAATTATATGTTTCTTGGGTTGTAGATTCCAATAATAAAGTCAAAAGCTTATGAATTTGATAAAAATCAAGATGTTCAATATGGCGCCCAATATGGCGGCTGCAAAAGAAGTTTATGTTGTCATTTCTGAAATTTAAAAAAAAAATTACTGACATGAGTAATAATAAATCGTAAAATCTTAATTTTGTGCTCTCAGATGGCAACAGTTTCATAGAATTTAGGAAAAATATCTCAGAAACAAAATAAGAGATACTTCCAAGTGAAATACTAGAACGATTTATGAAAGACGAACATGTTCTGCGTCACAAACGAGGTATCTGGAGCGTTATGGCCATGAACCAGGAGGAATAATCGGACTTACACTAAATCCATCAGCAGTGAAGCAATGGGCTTTCAGCCTTCACACCTGCAGTCGTTTAGTAAATGACATTTATGTCATGAGAGATGCTGGACGAGATATGGAAATAACTAAGCATAAGGAAGGAATGCCATCTCGAGTAAGAGGATATGCTGCAGACTGAATTATGTTAAAGGAATAGCTGTCTCATTGTATAGATCCTCTGAAGACCGATGCTCACCCAAAAACTATTGTGAATATTGTGACAGGGAAAATTTGTTCCCAGAAAGTGAATGTTGATAATGCTGTTGAGATAGGTGAGAAGGCATTGTGTTCTTACGAAGAAAAACTACCAACTGGTTTTCACGATCCAATCTAAACAACGGTTCGTAATGTTTCCTGCGATGACGTCAAAAGAACAGCTAGTATTGGTGTCATTGACACAGAACTCCTGTAAACGCGTGCAATGTGTCTCACATCTACAAGATACATTGATGCTAAAAAAGTGATTTCATATGAGCTTGCCACTGTCCTCACATCTTTGTTTGATGAATATGGGACTCCCAGGTTCTGCAAAAGTAAGTCAAACTGAAGCAAATATTACAGGTAGAGAAGTCTATGAGATCGTACAAGCACGAAGATGCTATCATACTTGATGGTTGTGCTGTTTTGTGGGTGATCAACTGGCCATCTAACGGAACTGTTCTCGACTTCATAAAATTGTATCGGTCATATGTGCTTGAAAAATTGAACAAATGCAACGTGTACCTGACATTTGACAAATACAAGGGGTACAGCACCAAAGGAGGAATAAGAAGCGTCAGAACAAGATCAACATGTAGCAGGTATCATAAATTGTATTTCAACACGTCCTTGCCCTCCCAAGAAGTTGTGCTGAATGTTACGACGAATAAGGTACAACTAGTACAGCTGATCTGCGAGTATCTAATGACAGAAGGGTTGCCATCAGATTCCAACAAAAATCTATTTATCATTGGACCAGAAGATGTTACAACAGAAATAACTGCTGATTGTATCAAGGAACGTCCAGATATGAAAAAGAAGAGGCTGATATCATAATTATCACACAAGTAGTGATGGTAGCCAATCAGCTGGACAGAAATTGTACAATAAATGTAATTAGTGATGACACGGATATTCTTCTTCTTCTGATGCACCACTACCACAGACAAAAACTTACTTGTAACATTTTTATGGAGGCAACTCAAAGTCATAGAGAAGTTATTGACATTGGATTGTCTGTGTCTAAACACCGTGATATTGTTTCAAACTTACTAGCACTTCATTCTCTTTCTGGCTGCGATACAGTTCCTACTCTTTATGGCATTGGAAAGCAGAAGGCAATGAAAGTACTACAAAGTGGGAAGGAGCTTCAAAAGCTTGGAAATAAGACATCACTACTTGAATATGTGATTCAGGAGGCAACTGACTTTATAGCTTCTTGCTATGGTAGTAGGATAACTGGCCATACAATGTCTGATGTCAGAAGAGATGTCTGGCTGAAGAAATTGTCAAAGAAGACTGCCGAATCCCGAAATTGAAGAGCTTGCCACCAACTATGGAGGCATTCTCTGAAAATGTAAAAAAAGACCTCATTTCCAGGCTTGTGTTTGGAAACAGATAAACCAGACACACCAGACATGGATCCGACATATTTTGGGTGGTATCGTGATGAGTTGAACAAAACATTGGAACCAGTTGTGTACCACCGGGAACTGTGATGGCACCGAAAGACATATTAAAGATGGTGAGTTGCGGCTGTTCTTCTGAAAACATGTGTAAAGGACGTTGTGGCTGTGTGGCAAATCATAATAGCTGCACTAACTTCTGCAATTGTGAAGCCTCTAAACGATGCCAGAATATTTTCACACGTCAAAATACTAGGAATCTAGAAGACAAAAACATGGATATTTCTTCTGACGAAGACTGACAAGTGACTGATCTGTTATATTTGTTATTTTCTTGTGGAGTAACATAGAAACATCGGCATTTTGTATTGTAAATGTACATATTTCGCATTAATGTGGCCAACAAGATAATTCTTGATTAAGAAAACGTCCAGGAAAAAAATATAAGAAAATCTTCAAACCTAAGCTTGTGTTGTTTGTTTTCTTTTGCACACAGAAAGAAATGGTTTTGTAAATAAATATAGAGAAGCCCGAAATGTGGGGAAAAAATGTTCCGGAGCGCAAACAAGGTGAGAAGCATCAACACCGAATCCAAAATTTCAGTGTATCAGATATTGTTCTAAGTATGTACCTAGCTCGAGGGTCGCGAATCTGAATATTCCATATTGAATATATTGATTTCTATCAATTTCATAAGGTTTTTGAAGTAACTATTGAAATCTACAGCCCAAAAAACATAATTCGATACCCATGTCGATACAATACTCCAAAAATATTCTTGTCAATTTTACGGCGCCATATTGGGTGCCATATTGAATATCTCGATTTGTATCAATTTCATAACATTTTTCACATTATTATTGGAATCTGGAACCCACAAAACATATAATTTGATACCCATCTTGATAAAATATACAAAAATATTCCTATCAATTTTACAGGCGCCATCTTGGCCGCCATCTTGAATTACTCGAAACCCTCAAGGTGTACATTTGTACACCCAGCAGATTCAGATTCAGCACCCTCAAATTAGCTAAAAGCCACCGAGAAACTTTAGACATACTGAAATTTTTAGTTTCGATGGATTTCCTCCAGACTATAGTCCTTGTACATTAGTATTAGTAAAATTTTAGTATTGTTATTAGTATATTGTGACAGTTGCCTCATATTCATTTTTATTTAATTTTAAATAAATTATTTTAATTCAATTATCCATATAATTAAAACATCGTTAATGAATATCATTTTAAATTTTGTGTGTTTAAAAAGTAAAGTTAACTGAAATAGCATTCTTTATTTTCTTTCATTATCTAAATGTAAGATGCTTTCTTTTTATTCTGTATACCTGTCGTTGCGGCAAGGACATTTAAACCACCCTTCTTTTGTCTCTTAATACTCCGATGAACGTTTGAAGCCACACAAAGACCACACATACAGAGGACCCTTAATGAGCCCAAGGAAAGAAACAGAAGAGCTTTTAGCTTTTTTTGTGAAAAAGGAGAAAAATAGTAAAGTTTGCACAAACTGAATAGAATCGAAGTGGAAAATAATCCCTATGAATTTGTTAAACTCACAGCCTCGTCAGCATGTCTCCACGTAGAATCTAGATAAAATGTTGACACAGGTCTGTAAGTTGGTCCAAGAGCACGAACGAGACAGAAAGTCGCCAAATAAACTCCCATAAAAATTTTCGATATACTTGTGAAATTTAAGCACCGTAAATGGGCGGATACGAATAAAATAGAATTGAGGACCCCAAAATAATTTGATGAATAATTTGAGAACAGAATTAGGGAGACCAGAAACGCAGATGGAAGCGTGTCTTAAAATATCGGCGAGTTGAGATTTCAAAATTTCAAGTCAGTCTTAGTCAAGTCAAAAAACCGGGAACCAGTGCGTCTAAAACATTCATACTCGGAAAACACAAACACACACACTACATTAAGTTTCACACGTTAATTAAGAAACAGTATGCGAGGCTAGGTTAAAGAGTAGCCCAGTGAACGATAAATCGGCGGAACTAAAGTACAGGCATTTACAGTATACGTAGATTTTCTTCAACTAAGAAAAACTTCGAAATTCCAAAATCCCGCAAAACGTTTACAGACATTTTCTATGAGTGATACATTTTCACGCGCTTACATATATTTACGAAAAAATCCGCACAGCGAGCATTAACGAACTGATTTCGCTAAGGTTACTAACGACTCGTAAAAACAAACTTGAACGTTGCTTACACACTTTCAGACAGCACTTAGACTAGCCCTAACAATACGCAATTAGTTTAAATTGCCATGAACATTTCCTAAGAACACTTAATATAATTAGTCCGTGAGACACTACACTCACGACACAAAGAGTGATGGTGCAGTGTAATAATTGAAGTTGTTAATGCAGAAAAGTGAGTTGTTGAAGAGATGGATCGACGGAACAGAGCTTGCTTCGATGGACATGGACAGACCAAGGAGCGCCGCCCCTGGCAGTTTAGGAGGAAGGCCCAGGAGAAGTCCGAGGAGAGAACTCAGAACCCAAGACATTCGTTGTGTAGGCATGAAGTGAGGAAACGTAGGGACTTCTGTGTATGTGTGATCAGTGCAGTAGTAACAACGAAAGTGGTCAGCGCCTTGGCAACAACGTGTGTGGTCAAGGCAGTAGTGACAACGAAAGGTAGGACCCATCTAAATTATTTATTGGCATGAAAAGGGAAATTCTCAGCAGTAAATAAAAATGCAAAACGCTGTACAACAATTAAAACCGGAAATAATTGAGATTTCCAAGCATAATTTCATGTCATTGAGAATAGATACTATGATTCGAACTTTAGCTATCAAAGATTAGAATTTTTACCTTAAAGTCAGTCCACATTGAACTATAGAGACACTTTGGCAATTTTATTTATATAGCATGTGGTATTAGTGACCGCATCATTCTCATTAAATAGATATTAATTCATATATATATATATATATATATATATATATATATATATATATATATATATATATATATATATATATATATATGTATGTGTGTGTGTGTGTGTGTGTGTGTGCGTGTGTGTGAGTGTCATTTAAGAAGTATAATTGCGGATAAAGAGAGATAAACTAAATGTAAACAAAATAACATGTAGATTTTAGTGGCTGGAATTGTGCAATTTTTGATAAAAGATGATAATCTAAGTATTCAAATTAGAATATTTAAATTTGTATGAAGTGAAAGTGCGTCATCTAAGCTATTGACAGGCATTCTTTTGATGTAAGAGAATTAAAAACAGATTGATATTTTTTGAAGTGTAATCAGTGTATTGTTTAAATTGTATGAAATCACTGTTTGTAAAGTCATTTACATAGGAATTGGTAAGTGGTTGAATTTATTTCAATCAATATGGTAATAGGAGCTTAGTAAAAAATCTGCAGTCATGTCTCAATGAAAGTATTCGACGTAAAAACCTTAAAGGTTAATTAGTAATTAGAAAAACGCGAATAGTCTCACGATCAGACATTTTTGTGTTAGAGGTACGGAATCCGCCAATAAAACGGAAAAGACATTTCATTTTGTCATAAAAAGTATATATTGGCAATAACCATGAAGTAGGCTAAGCAAAGCCGTATTTAATAAATTATTCTGATCCTCCAACCAATAGAGCGATCAGAAGTCTATGCGCATAGATCACACTAATGACGACAACCTACGGCTATATGCGTATGTTACTGTTGCAACATAAGGAAAACTATGGAAAATAGACACATTTGTCTAAAATTCTTTTAAAAGACATCTTTGAATTTATTATGAATATTTGAGTATTAATTGTATTCTGTGTATGTATGCATGCCTATATTTATGATTTATCTATGTATACTTGTGTCTTAATATTTTCAATATTCGCCAATATGTGTGTATATATGTTATGCATGGTTAAATCACAATATTACTCGCATTGATATTATGTATGATGTATTCTTGTTGTTTATGTTAATATCAGATATAATATCAGGTGTAATTATCTCCAATTCTCAGTTATGATTAGAAACGATTAGAAGTCAGGCATAGGCTTACTTAGTTTCTTTAGGTCATTCTATTTTTCTTTCAAATTTCTCACTAAATCCTAAATCAAGGTCATGACTTATTTCAGCTTATTTCGATTTATTTCAACGTATTCCAACTTATTCTGGATTATTCCACTATATATTTTTTTATTTTGCTTAAATTAAATCGTAAATAATTAAATTTAGGTTCCATCAGACTACACCAATCTTACATTCATAATTTTAGAAATATCATTAGTCATAAAGTATCAGCTGATCAACGCTAATCATATGTTTATCATCCAATGTTACGTAAATAAGTATTTTCAAATGTTAGGTTGTAAATTATCCAGCTTGTATTGTGCATAATTATAAGAGCTCACTATGTAAGGATAATCAATCGTAAATTTCAGGTAGGACTGGTTACGGATATCGATTTCACTAGTTTGTTTATATATGTCAAGTTACTTATAATAATTCATTCAAGCTGTAGGTCAAGAAAGAAAACAGAGATGCAATTCACTTAAATTAATTTTGTTGCTAAGGCCTTCTACCTTATTCTTCATATTTGTTATCACAAAATTCCAAATGCAGTGTTAATTTTCGTTATACTCGATTTTTTTTTAAATATTTTTTTATCTAAACATTTTTTTTACTCATTAAAGCTTTTATTGTTTTGTTAATCTAAATTAATGAACTTTTTCTTTCATTAACAAACAACCTCAAGAATAACATTTTTTGAGTCTGTTAGATAAACTAATAAGGCAATGTAGGCAATTTTCTAATTCTATCTACCATGGACTGAATTGAACTGACTTTCATGATTTTCAATCAAAATTTTAAATTCAAGATACCTGTTTATTTTTACATTATTATTATTATTATTATTATTATTATTATTATTATTATTATTATTATTATTATTATTATTATTATTATTATTATTATTATTATTATCCAATTTTCACCGAAAGTGAAAATCAGTCTAGTTCACCCCTACAAACCAGAAATTAGAGCAAAATTCCTTTTCAGCATTGCAGCATGTGAATACACGGATACAGATGCAAATAAAATAAATTTCCGTTTGCTCTCGGTTTAGGGGATCATATTTCCCTAAAGCCCTGGAATACCACGGGGAGATAGGATTTCCAAATCGCGAAATCAATCTTCATCGAGTCATAAACCATTTTAGTTCCAAGAACGGAGACTAAAAAGGTGGTGTACTTGATAGCAATTGTAGTACCCGGAACACGATCCCAAAACCCCACTCTAATGATTTTAACATTTGGCGCTTCGAAGAACCACCCCTTTTGCATCTCTCTCTCTCTCTCTCTCTCTCTCTCTCTCTCTCTCTTTTAATTTTTAATTTTTACAATATTTTAATAAATTTCTATGAATAAACAAGATCTGTGTGAATAATAATAATGTAATAATACATTAATGAAAATTAAACTAAACCATGAAAATAACATAACAATATCAATAATAATAGGGTCTACTAATAAAGATATTAACGAGAACAGTAACTCGTCATACTTTACTGTGTAAAGGGACTTTTCGCCTGCTTAGTATGTTTTTTTTTTCTGTATACATATTTTCCATTGAAAATGAAATCTTTGATTTTAGCGTCCCACGATTAAGCCCAGGCCAAGGGAGACGATGATTTAAAAAAGTTAATATTGATGGCATAATTGGTTTAATGAGAAAGTGGGAGAAAATGGAAGTACATAGAGAAAATCCATGAGCACGATGTTGTCCACCACAAACTAATTTGGCCGTTAATAAAAAAGAATCGCCCCAACTAACTACTGTTCGCCATGGGTTCCTTACGTATTTTCTATGTAATCCAAACACGACAGGGACACGAACACAGAAATATCGAAGAGTGTTAAAATTCCGACCATGCCCTTTGGAGAGATTCGAATCCTCAATGGATTTCACCTTATAAGCGTCAGCCTAACGCCTCAGACCGCTCGGCTACACACACCAGATAACAGACCGAACCATGCACCCCGCGCACCAGAGGTAAGCCCTTTATCACTGAGCCTCCGTGCTCCCAAACATTCTCATTCATGGTTGTTTCTTATTTATTTATTTATTTATTTATTTATTTATTTATTTATTGTTTTTTCATGTATAAATGGGTGATTTAACCGTGTAGAATGTTCTTATCTTGAAAGTGTGTATGATAGTATTTTATTTCAATTTAGTTTATAGTTTAATGTTGAGATAGATTAAAACATGTGATATTTCTGGGAATATTCATGGTGTACTGTTGATATTTGAATACAGATTTATGAGGTTAAGAACTAACGAATTTTAAGAGATTTAATGAATGGTGCAGGCATTTTTTTCGTGAGTCATGTATTGGTTTCCTGGAATAAAGTGTGCACTGTATGGAGAGACCCTATATCGTTTTCAGTCACTGAAGTATGACTCAGAGTACATTAATTTTTCCTGTAATTTCACCCTAATAATGCAACTCTGTGAAAATTATTCAACTTCATCTCAATAAACCCAAACAAAATGTTTTCCAATTACCGTATGCGAAATTCAAAAGTTGTGTTACCGAGATTGTAATTAACACTTAAATTTATTATTATTATTTTGTAAAAAACGAAGAAAAGAAAACTTACGGGGACTACTTAGTTAATTAGAAATGAGAGCGATATCAAAATTTTAGCTTCATGTTTCGTACTTTGGTATCTCAAGTGAATAGAGAAATTATGATAGATGAAAATTAATTAATAATGAAAAAAAAGCACTTGATGGAATGATAAAGTGAAGATAAACATAAAATTCTATACAAATCCCGTGCATATCGTTCAGTGAGACTTTATTTTTGTAACACAATGGAATAAATCTATATTGTATACTTCCAAAACTTCAAATGACAAAAAAAGTGTGCAAAGGCACATAGACGAGAAATAACATTTCCTTGAATAATCTAGTTAAACAACTTTTTTGATTCTCATACTTCAGCGTTTTTAGTTGCAACAATTCTATAATTTAATGAATGCTGAATGCTAAGCCATTTTAGGGTTTAGGGGGCGCGGTGGCTCAGTGGTAGAGCGTTCACCTCCGGTGCTTTCGGTCCCTAGTTCGATTCCAGCTCGCGTCGTGTGGACTTTGTGGTGAACAAACACCGTGCTCGTGGGTTTTGTCGGTGTTCTCCCGTTTCCTCCCACTTTCTTCACTCCACCATTTCATTCATTTCTCATCATCACCGTCTCTTTTGGCCTGACGGGCGTAACTGTGGGACGTAAAACTGAAAGATTTCATTACATTTCATTTTAGGGTTTTCTGTACTTGCAAATGTAACATGCAAGTAGCTACTTTTATTTCCTAAATGTTCACTACTTGACTGGCTCTTTTATTGTTCACGGTGACTGTCTGAGACTTTTGCACGCGCTGTCACGCAGTCTTGTGGTTAGAAAAGATCTTCGCATTAGAGCAACTATGACGTCGAAGCCTCGTGTACTGATGACGTCATGTAATGGAGAAGTCAGCTGGATTTTTGGCGAAAAATCAATAGACCCTCCGTTGTTACGCGTGGAGATCAAAAGAGGAGAGATGACGTCAAGGGATTTGTTCGCAATTTCCTCCCATTAGGGTGCATCCGTGACGTCGAATACGCACTCTATTATAGATGGACATATTGTACTGTTAGAAGAAAGTAAATAAACGAAAGAGTGCTTAAATTAATTTATATGTTAATGGTCTACTAGTTTTGATAATGTTTGGTCACCAACAAGCCTCCCACAGTTTTTTTTTTTTTTTTAAGTATCGACATCTACTTTACGCACATACAAAATATTAGGAAATTTTGAATTGATTACAAATGTTTGACTTTCCTGTCAGACACATTAGGATTTCCTTTACAAAATACATGTGGTTAATAACGCTATGTTTAGAAGGGGAAGTCTGTGGGTTCTTCTTCGTTTTAAAATTTTCTAAATAACGACTTTTTTTTTTTTTTTTTTTACAGTATGTTACAATTTTATTTACATACATCCGAATTCAAAAGAAAAGCAGTGGTGGCAAAAATAAGAACAGATTGTCGGAGGGGTAAGGTAGGCCTAATACCACAACAGACATTCCGAGAGAGTCACCTAGAGGCCATACCGTTCAACGTACCTCACTTAAATTTTAAACTGAATGCTTTTCTGTCAAGGGTTTCTCCAGGTGGGTTTACCGAATTTTCTTCCTGCTCTAAAAATAAGGGTAGTTTACTTAAGACTATCTTTTTTTTTTTCTTAATGCAATTTTCTCAAACACTGTTCAAACGATTTTGTTTATATTTCAAAAATGATTTTTCCAAAAAACAACCCTCCGTGTGGTATGTCATTTGTATGGGAAAAATCGAGAAAGGGAAGTTTATTTTAGGAGCTGAGATTTTTTCGGACGATTTCTTGAAAAACGACGCAGAAAATTTTCTACATATTTTATAAATAAGTATTTCATTAAGAACATAGCAATGTAGTGTAACTCACTTGTGATGCAAAGATGTACTAGGGGTAGTTTCTTCTTGGGTATGAGTTTTCTTGGACGATTTTCACAAATAAGACTCAGCTGATTTGGTTCGTATTTTATAAATAAATATTTCATTAATTACAGGACAATATAACATAACTTATTTGCCCTGCAAACATGTGCGAGGGGTAGTTTCTTTGTGGGATGAGATATTTTCGGACGATTTTCTGAGAACAGTGTTGAGAAGAACAATTTCAAATTCTGAGTTAATGTTAATTTTGTTGTAACATTTACGCAAGATGTATAATGTAAGCAAAAAGCTTTTTTTTTTTTTTCATGTTACAACTTTGTTAAAATTGAATATTAACTTTCCATATACGGAAACATTACCATTTCCGGTGTCAGTGTGAACACTGTAACTGTATTTTCTTCGCTAACATGTCAATATTTTCTTTCAAATCGGATGATACTATTTGCAGGTAGTTTTCAAAACGTGTGTCGGTGAGTCAATTCCTTAATTTTATTTCGCGTTCTTCATTTTAGATAAGAGTTTCTCACATGCATAATTGTAAGTGTATTGAATAGTGATGTAATAAACAAAGTATGATGGTATAAAACAGCGAGTTCTGTTTATTCCCACATATTTAGAGTATAGACTAATCCTATCAGGCTCATACCGTTAAATTTCCTTTGAGTTCAATATCACACTGCAATTCAATAAATTCCATTTGCAGGTTGCCGGAGGCATCTTTTACGTCCACAATGAAATGATAGGAGAATATTTAAACATGCTGGTATGTGAGCAGAAATCTAGAAATCTTGTAGCGAAACCATCATAGTGCGGATTTCTCTACTCTTTCTCTTAAGCTTTTCCTACCAAGTTTTTGATGTATTACATAATTTCCTATCCTATCCTTTCTTGTCTTTCCCAAAATTGTTCTTAGGAATTTCGTCTCCGACGCCTGAAGCCTGCTCCAGTCTTTCTCGCTCATTACCCACGTCTCCGCTGCACATGCTACTGTAATAGGTAGAAAATATGTCTCGACAAACAGTAAATGTAACTTTCTTGGTACCTTCCTATCCCATGATCGTACTTTCACATGTTGATAAAATCTTTCCCCTTTCCTCAATTTGTTTGTAATTTCCTCCTGCTACCTTCATTTGTTGTTTATTTTTGTCCCCAAATACACAAAACTATCCACTTCCTTCTTTATTTTTCCTGTTCCTAGTTTAATATTTCCACTTCTTCCTTTATTATTTTGCTTTTAGACTTACTTATATTCAGCCTATATTTCTGTGTGCTTTCCTTCCATGCTTCTAATTCGTCTTGTATTTCTTTCTTACTCCCCTCATAACATCACTTCATCGGCATGGATCAGCATTAAGGCGTCTGTTACATTTTCTTCGACTCTTCGTTTTATGCCTTTCGGTACTATACTAGACAATACTGATGACAGTGTGCCATTTTGCTTGAAATCTTTCTGTATATTAAACAATTCTGTCATTCCTGCTATTATTCTCACTGTGCATTCATGTCTTCTTTAGAGCTCTTTTATCCACTCAATGTGTTTATATTATTGATTCGTTATAATTCTAATTCTATTTCCAAATATTATTTGTTCTAATTCCAGACTAAATTTTTCCCTTAGTATTGTATCGTACGCTAATTTGATGTCCATAAACACTATATGCATATTCTCTCCGTGTTCCCAATGTTTCTCTATTAATTTTCGTGAGGAAAAAAATGAGCCTACAATTCATTTCCATTTTCTGAACACATGTTGCTCTTCATCTACCGTGTCATATTTTTTTCTTTAACTCTTGTTCGGGATGATTCTCCCAAAGACCTTCCTTACATGATCGATCAACGTTACTCCTCTATAGTCGTTAAGTATTTCTATTTCCCTTCTCAAAATTTGATATTATGCCTCCTCCTCCCCAATCTTTTAAATTTTTTTCTTCTTTCAAGATGCATTTCAATAACCAATAACAAATGTAGCCCTGGCGGATCTTCTGCTTTACCATTTCTATCATAGTTTTTATCTGGTCCTACATTTTTTCCCACCCTCATTTGTTTCAGGGTTTCCTCTACTTCTATCATCAGCAGCTTTTTGTGGTTTTTGCTGCATCTCCTATTTTCTCCTTTTTTCCTCTTTATTCTTTCCAATTTCAACCCTGTTCAATAGTTCCATGAAGTGTTCCATCCACACTTCTCTCATTTGCTGTGCTGTCCTTATTTTATCTTCTGTCATCGTCCTCAGCGCTTCTTATTCCGCCTTTTTTTTTTCCTTGAAATTTTTCTCCAATTTCTTTGTTTGCTTCTCTCATTTTCATTTTCGTGGTTTATAGTTCTCTCTTTCAGGTTTTCCATATATTTTTATATCTCCTTCTCACTTCATTTTCCACCATTCCGTCAAAGCATCATTCTTTGTCCTCACTGTTTCGAGTGTTTCCTCATTTCATCTTGGTGTATGTTCCTTCCTTTTAAAACCTTTTGTTTTATCTCATATATCTTTACCAGTGCTATTTTAGGAAAATAATTTAAAATTTCCATTTGTTTGACGTTTATCGTAACATAAGAAACTTAGTAAACTAATGAAAATTAATGCTTAAAAACAGTGCATGTGTTAACTTTTAATATATATATATATATATATATATATATATATATATATATATATATATATATAAGCAAACATGCCTCAACAGGACTAATAGTGTTAAAATAGTTATTTTTGATTCGGGAAATAATAATAATTTAAACAGTTGAGTTTCGTTTCACACTGTGAAACTATGATTAATTCAATACTCAAACTAGAGGTAGTACATCTATAACTACTGGTGCAGTGGAGCAAAGATCAAAGACAGATTCTGTTACTCGGACAGTGGATCCAAATCAAAGAATCATTATTCGCTATATCTTATTCTGTCTGCTTTATGAGGGTTAAAATTAAAACTGGAAGTGATAATTAATTTCTATCATTACGGTTGCAATAACAATAATAAAACCAGAGATGAAAGATATTCTTGGTACTCAATCCATATAAAAAAAATCAGGTTATCATTAACTATTTCCAATTTATAAATTATGCGATCAGTGTTCTAATCGAATAAACATAAAATTTCAGCACTTTTGATTTTAACAGATAGATAAAGGTTGAGCCAATTGCCATTCTTAGGGTTTAAATGTGTCAACTAAACGTTCTTGCTCTATGGGATACCTGTACCCATACTTAGTACTGCTTGAAACCGGAAGTACTAAAAAATTCCAACCAATTCCGGTCTTGAAAGAATGTTGGAGATAGCGACGGTATGTTTCTTTGAGACATTGAATCGATTGCAAGAAACCACTTGTCGCTGTCTATTACCATTTTTGTTCACGGTGAAACACGTTGAAAAAGGAAATGGTTAATTTCAACCCCTTTCGGTTTGAATAACAACTTAACGGAGGAGATGGAACCTATTCTTGGGACTGAATCGATTACAGACAACCTTTCTTGATATACCTTACTGTTCTTGCTCGGGTACCTGCCGATAGACAGACAGATGGACGGACGAATGGACAGACATAGCGGACACATATGCATACAATAGTTTGAAAATCTAAAAATGCAGAGCAATATAGAGAGAAGTGCAATGTTTCTGCGACTTCCGACTGGAAAAAAAAAACAATGATTTAAAAATGCAGTATGGTATTTAATGTAATGCGTTATTTCTGTCGGATAAATTCTACTTTAGCGAATATTTTTTAATTAGTTATGTATCTTTTGTCTCAATATTTTTTACTCCTTTTACCTTAACATTGGACCATATTGTTATCCGAAACTTAATTATTGTCGTCAATTCCCTCAAAAGAAATAAATTTTGATCTACGTAGTTCACTGCGTCTAGATATAAAGTCAATGTCAAATTATTGTCTAAAAGGACAAAATGGAAATGTGATGCAAAAATTTACTTACCCTATGTAGAGTGTGTCGTGGGCGGGAAAGCGTCGCTTCCTTTCGTCATTGTGTGGGATTTATGGAAATGTGACGGCGTGGGATTTGGAGAGTTTCTGCACTCCCCACCTACACAAAGTTTCTGCCACCGTTGGCTGTCGCTGCTAATGGACTTTCGAGAGCATGGGTGTCAATATCGATGCCACAAAGACTACAGGGCGGAAGAACAAGGAGAAAACTGTATTAGTTAAAAGATTATGTCCGTGTATATATATATACACTGTATAGATCCTTTTCATTTTAGTGGAAACACCTGGACCTGAAAACACGTAAGATGATAGGGTTGGCAACGGTCATGCAGCAACCGTAGAGCCGGGCTGTTTCTGGTGGTGTGTAAGGGTAAGCTCTGAACTCTATGAAGATCAATAAAATGTCAGGCCGTGAACCGAGCAGATAGTGATAGTGTAAATGAACAATATCTCTGAGTTCCAAAGAGGCCAAATTTTGGTTTTCGGTTATGTGGTAACGGAAATGGAAAGCGTATGGGGTGTATCGTAAGGAACAGTGTCGAAAGTGATGAAGGCCTACAAAACTTACAGCAAAACCACATCGGCGAAGAGAAACGGAAGCCGGAAGAAAACCCTTAGGGACGAGTCTCACCAAGCACTAAAGCGGACTATCGCTCAGAAATGTCACGACATTACGGTGCAAGTGACAAAGAAACTCAAGCAGTGCTTTCCACACCCTGTGTCGATAATCACAGCGCGCTACGAGTTATATAACATGGACATACGGGGCCGAGTTGGACTGGCGAAACTGCCAATGAGGTACTATAACGCTTTAGTACCAGTATAATGGTACTGCGAACATGCGATATAGACCGCTGATGACTGAAAATGTGCGATATGGTTGTATGAGTTATCGTTCACTTTATTTCAAACCGAGATTGTGTGTATGTATGGCGGACGCCCAAAGATGTGTATGATCCACAGTGTCTTCACCCAACACTGGAACATGGTGGCGGCTCTATGATGCTATGAGCTGCAATATCCTGATTTTCAATAGATCCTGTGCCGGTGCTTATCGGTCGCGTCACTGTTAGTGGTGTAGGTCGGGTAAATACCAAGTGGAAAGGTAAAAAAAAATAATGAAGTTTTGCCTAAGAATTTTCCCTTTCTTTATTTAATCACCGAAAACTGAATAGTTTACAAAATAAATAAATAAATAATAATATTTGTGAAGTTGTTTGAATTTTTATCTATTGGTTAATGTTTATATACAAAAGCAATCAACATTACCTATTGGTGATTGATCAGTTGAATGTTGTCACTTCCCTTTACTTTCTCTTCAATAGCTTTTGCCTAACGGAAGTACAGTGAAACAGAAGTAAAGTGATGTCGTACAGGCTCGGTATTCATGGCTTAATGAACTGAAAAGAGCCAATACAGCACCTAAAACTTAATGAACGGAAAGATACAGCACCTAAAACTTCTGTTTCTACTTATGGTTCGTCGAGCCTATTTCAGCACACCCATCAACTATCGCCTATTTACAGGATCAAAAAAATAAAAATAAAAAAATAAAAAAAAAACTAGTTGCATTACGAACAGATATAGTAAATAAATATCATTCTTCAAATTGGCAAAATTAATATAAGGGATGAACATGTGATTTTAGAAGGTAATAAAGAAAACAAAATCTTTCTCAGTTTATTTGAATGAAAATTGATATTTGTATTAATAATGGCTACAACAAACGGAACCAGATTCAGTATGGTAAATAATTATTTCTAAATATAACCAACTGTTTTTTTGCTAATTTTAAGGTATTCTTGTACATATAGACAGTCCTCGAGTTACATAAATATATCCGATATAAATAAAATTTAAGAACAGTATCTAGAGTAAGAAGTAGTATTAAATTTCTAAAGTCTATTTTGAGAGTAAACCATGAACCGATTAGGTAACAACCTATTTCTGGACTGTTATTAGTTTTTTTTTCTTTTAACCATCGACGTTGTAAGTGTTGGCAAGGTTGTGGTTCAACAATTTCTTGTTTATATTTTAGATGAAACGAAGTTTAATATTGTGATGCTTAAATACGCTATATATATACACACTATGCGATCAAAAGTATCCGGACACCCCCAAAAGCATACGTTTTTCATATTAGGTGCATTGTGCTGCCACCTACTGCCAGGTACTCATTATCAGCGACATCAGTAGTCATTAGACATCGTGAGAAAGCAGAATGCGGCGCGCCGCGGAACTCACGGACTTCGAACGTGATCAGGTGATTGGGTGTCACTTGTGTCAGAAGTCTCCGTGTCTGACGCGAGATTTCCACACTCCTACACATTCCTAGGTCCACTGTGTCTGATGTGATAGTAAAGTGAAAACGTGAAGGGACACGTACAGCACAAAAGCGTACAGGGCGTTCTCGTCTGTTGGCTGACAGAGACCGTTGAAGAGGGTCGTAAAGTGTAATAGGCAGACATCTATCCAGACCATCACACAGGAATTCCAAATTGCATCAGGATCCACTCCAAGTACTTTGACAGTTAGGAGTGAGCTGAGAAAATTTTTTCTAGAATTTTTATATCCAGATTTTTTTTCAGAAATCCAGAATAGAATCCAGAATTTTTCTATCGAGCTCTCAGCGAGTTATGGGCTGCCCCTCCGACCTTGGCTAGCAGGATCCGAATTCAGGAACTTAAGAGTCGGTTGCGTCAACTAGATTCACATGCATCAATACAAGCATATTTTTAGGAGGATTTTTATCATTGTTTCCCGGAGGAAATTGCCTCCATATACCAAGTTGATCTTCTGCTTCGGAAGCGGAAAGCTACGTACATTGACTCCCTACTAACAGCGGGCGAAATGGTCGTTTCTGACTCGTTACGAATACTCCAAGAATTCACAAGGCATTATACAGCTTTTACGAGTGTGCAGGCACAGGATCTCTCTATCGCCCCGAAATTTTTGTCTGCTCTGCCTCACAAGTTGACAGAGAATGAGTCTCAAGCCTTAATACGTCCTATCACTGCGGATGAATTTGTTTCTGTTTTTCGAGGAACTAAAGGTCGTAGCTCCCCTGAGATTGACGGTCTGAGCTTTGCTTTTTATAAACGTTATTGGTCTTTTCTTAGACGTACACTAGTTTCCCTGTTTAACGCATGGTTATCTGGGGTCCCCTTTTTTCAAAACACAGCTATTGTGGTACTCCTTCCAAAGTCCTCCACTGCGCGAGTCGTGACCGATTATAGGCCGCTGTCCTTATTTGCAGTGGACCTTAAATTATTTACGAAAGTTCTTGCTGCCAGACTCCGTCCTAGTATTCAGAAATGCATTAGCCCGTATCAAGCTGCCTACATGACTCGCATACATCCAACACAAGCTTCGCTCCCTGCGAGATCTATTTGCGTATTATCATCTTCTCAATGTTCCCGCTGGCGCACTCGCCGTGAATTTAGCCAAAGCTTATGATTCTGTAGACCATCTGTTTCTCCATCTGACACTTGACTCTTGGGGTTTTCTCCCTGCATTTCGACAGGTAAGTCATAATCTATATGATCAGGCTCAGTTCCGCTTGCAAATAAATGGACATCTATCCCCAAACATTTCTTTACGACGCAGACTGCGCCAGGGGTGCTGCCTTAGCACCGTTCTTTTTGCTTTGGTTTTAGACCCGCTTCTTCATCGTTTGGTCATGTTGTCTTCGAATGGACCCTCCTGTTCCGCAGTCAAAACATTTTTGGGTATGCCGACGATTTGACCATAACCGGAGTTGATCCCTTCTCACTACAGGGTGTGTTTCCTGTACTGATCCGTTTTTCCCGATGCTCGGGTTTGCAGTATAACGACAGGAAAACACAGGTGTTGTCTTTTAATGCTTTCCAGCTACCAGAGGACCCTTTGGTTTCTTCGGCCTTACCGCATGTCACTTCACTAACTATTTTAGGCATCCCCTTTACGTCTAACCCAACTCCCCACTATGATGAAGTATGGGCTCCCCTTTTAACGCAAATTCGTAAGTTGTTCTACTCACAGCGTTTCCGTAGGCTCCATTTACTTCACCGTATTTATTTTATCAATATTTTTGTTGTGTCTAAGTTGTGGTACAGAGTGCGTGTTTTTCCTTTCCCAGAAATTTATGCCAAACGATTTGAATCCTTATTCCTTTGGCATATTTGGCGAGTTTTTTTTCGCATTTCCCGTACAGGCCTTTATTTGCCTCGTTCCGCTGGCGGGTTGGGCTTAGTCAATATTCGTATCAAATGCCAAACGTTGATTATGGCTGACACTTATGCGGCGCTCTCATCTCCCAGCTCTATCACTAACCATTGGGTCAGTTGTTTTTGGAAGGATTATGGTCAACCGCAAAACCCTCTTTTTATTCAATTCATTGATCAGTGTCCGCCATATATCAAGACGTTTATCCGATATTGGAATTATTCAGGGATGTTCCTCCACCCTCAACAATATAATGCGCGCTCGTTATATAGGACACTCACCGAACACTCTTCCTCTACCACTATTTTACGAGTACCTCAGCTGTATCCACACGTAGATTGGACGCAAGTGTGGTCTAATATATCGAACCCTGTTATACCTGAGTACATGCAGGTGCTGTGGTTTCAGGTAGTACACCAACTTCTCCCGACACGGCCGCGTCTCTGTGATATTCAAAGAGCCCCAGATGCCTTGTGCGAGCACTGCCAGCAAGAGAACGCATTAGCTCATCGTTATACACACTGTGTCGGCTCGCAATCAATCTGGCACACCATGCAGGAGGTGTTGAGATGCATCACCCGTCGCCCACCTTCACACTTCACGGTGCAATATATCTTATTCCCTGATTTTCATTTTTATCCCCCCACTAAACATCGAGCGGTGCTGTTTCTTGTTGGCAGCACTCTCGTATATTTTCGATGCTACACAACCTTGTTAGATGCACGCACGTATTTTGAATTTTTAAAACTCTCACGTCGAAAGTTATACACCCCGGACAGGGACCGGCACTTTTTTAGCCGGTTTTTAGAAGTGGTTTTGCAATAACGCACATTCTTCTCTCTCCCATTTAAGACTAGAAACTGACAACCTTTCTTTTTTTTAATGTCATATAATATTATTATGTGATACATAGTATATGCGTTATTATGTAATATAGTAAGCAGGTTTCAGCCACCTTTTGTACTTAATCATCAGTTGTTTATGTTTGACTTACGTGGTTGTGTTTCCAGTTTATAGTTTCTGTAAGGAAATAATAAAACTTATAGTGTAGCGTTAATGTAATTGAGTTACGATTAATAAAGCTGTCTCACATGGGTTCAAGTCCTGTTCCCGCCAAAGTTGCATTTTTTACAAAGTGATAGTGAAGAATCGATTTCTCATATTCGACATGGAATGCTTAAGAATGCGGACGCGAACACCTTTATCATGATAGAGACGATTTACGGATGTTGGTTGGGAAAGTGCAAGGGATTTACCAGACTATTTGGAACACTTCGTTGGTCTGAAGTAAACACTTTTCTTGTTATCGTTCTCAGAAATAAATATTACAGCATTCGTTGGACAATGTTGGGTAAAGCAATCGGTGGTGTAGTGGTAAAGTACCAGACTTCCAAGCAAAAAATCTGGGTTCGATTCCCCGTAAGATAGTATAACTTATTAGCATAAAATAATGGCTGCAAACAGATTTATCTTCTGTTGGAGAACTTACAAAGCATCACTGGCGAGAATTCGAATAAACAGTGTGTGCGTTCTTCATCATACACTGTAATGATAAGTATGTTTCATATCTATATTCGTCTCTCTCTCCCTCTCTCTCTCTTTCTCTTTATTTCTATCTTTCTTGTAGTTTTCCTATCCTGTCGTTGCATCTTTCACTTATTCGCCTTCTCTCACACGTACACACGCACTTCATGTGCGTGTGCGTGTTCCAAAGTTAAAACGGAGAAAGAGAACGATAGACCTGGTCTGGAAAATGTAATTTACAGGCAACTTCAGCGTCGAGTTTTTCGTGCTCTGGGGATAACATCTCCAGTCCTGGTCATCTCTGAAAGAAATACTGTATAAACGCAAAGGAATAAGCAAAATATATATTTTTTTATAATCTGGGTTACCGAGTCTCAATCGAATTACTGGGTAACTGCGGGTTTGTATCCTCTACCAAGTGATGGTCCATAAGCTAACCAACATCATCCGACTGACACTATGATCCGTTTGAGCTCTAGCGTGTTCATTCTATCTGTGCAAATTACAACGTTATATTCGCAAAAGACGAAAGTGATGCTGGATGTTCGGAACAGATAAATCTTCGGAAAAAGACTAGAAAATGGCAACCTCTTTGGTTATTTAGAAACAAAATTTTAATTTTACTAGTTCGACACAAATTTGTTTCCATCTTATAATTCAATGTGATTTATTCACGTTGAAATTTGAAACATGCAAGGTCTGCTACATCTATAAGGAACATCCAATTTTCCATTTGAACATTTGTAACTTTTCATTATGATACGGTTTGGAATTTTAATATAGGATATTTCTGATAAAAATTTACCAGTAAAATAGCACTTATTCAACTTTATCTTTCTTTCTTTCTTTCTTTCTTTCTTTCTTTTTCTTTTCGTTTCTTTCTTCTTTTTTGTTCACTTTGCATTAGTAGTTTTATTAGAATGTAGCTTGCATCAGTACGTCCAATGAACACTACCGAATTTACAATCAAACCAAGCGGAAACAAAGCATGTATGTTAAAATTTTGACATTATCTTAGATGTGTCTGTGGGATCTACAGTTCTACTGGAAATTGAGTATGCTAACCTTAATGAAAGTGACCTAATGAATGTTTCAAGCATCCTCTATATATCCGAAAAGTCTTAAAAAATATATATAAAAACAAACGTTATTTCTATATTAGCGTTGGATTTCTGGTAACGGAAATTTATAATGTTAGGTTCTTTTCTTACTAAGTTTAAAATTCCACATTTTAACTGTTCTCTCTTTTCTTTTCCTTCTTCTCTCGCCTTCTCCCTCTCTCTCTCTGCCTCATTTCTGAACCTCTGTGTAATAGACATCCATTGGTTTCAATTTTCCATTGTGTGTATTTCAGTTTCTCCCTAAATCAACTTATGAATCTTGTTTTGTCTTGGTTTTTTTTTTTTTTTTTGTTTCATTTTATCGATACTAATACATGTGTAGTTTGAAATTAGAATTGCGTTCATGTTGTTAGCTAATTTTAATATGGGAGAGAAGAAAGGAGGAGAGAGAGGGGTCTCTTTACCAGACACAATTATGGGATAAGAAGGTGTATATTTGGTGGCCTAGCTGCATGGCGTTAGCTGTCGATTTTTTTATGCGGAGTGTACAAAATATTTTCAGCGGTTTAAAGAGGACTGTGTTCTTCATCCAGACGATTCCTTCTTTGTGTGTCAACAATGTGAAATCTCAGACATATAAGAGTATAATTTTTGCTCTTTCCTGTATATGAAGCTAACACTAATATTTTAATATATAACCATACTTTTAATAACATATGATGAACATAAATTAACAAATGTTTTTTCATGAAGTACAGATTTTTTGTGCTGTCTGCACTAGCTCACATTCAGCATATTATTTTTTTAAAAAAAGAAATTCTTGTTTCATATATTTCTTGCAACTGAACAATTTTTGCTATTATTCTTTCCCTCATTTGTAACTCAGTGACATTTTAAAAATATTTTCTGTAGCTGTAAATAAAGACATTCTACATTCCTAAACTTAAAGATTCCCGTGTTTGTTCGAAGCACATGAAGTGCTTTACGAACAATAATGTGCGTTGCGGAATTATTCGTGACATTATCATAGTACGTAAGGTTTTAATGTTGATGTCGGTATTACCACAACAACCTGTCGGTCTTCTCCATAGAGTTTGGGAATTCCGACACTTCTTCATTGTTCATTTCAATTGTGGCTCGGCAACGGGCAACCACACATTGCTTCTGTATAACATGTATTGTATCTCCCACCAGCTCTTCACTTTTAATCGTTCTAAGTCTTCCTTTACGTCGTCTATCAACCTTGTTGTTGGTCTTCCTTTACTTCTTACGGAATATATTTGCTCCTCCATTATTTTTCTTTGTATTCTCGTTTCTGGCATTCCCTGTACGTGGCATAGCTATCTTACTCTTTGAAATTTAGTAAATTCTGCGATATCTCCGTTTTATAATATATTGCTTACTTCTTCGTTGCTTCTTATTATTCATATATCGTCTTCTTTCATTGAACTGTATACTTTGCGTATTACTCTTCTGTTGTGTCTTCGTAGGACTTCCCTTTCTATCTTATTCATGACGAAAGGTCAAGTTATATCAACATGTCAAATTTTATTCATATCGGATGAATTACATATATGCCTATGTGATATTTTGTTTTTCAAAATATAACGCAAAATTTGTCTACCTGTAACTATAGATCTGCACATCTTGTTTTACACTTTTATATATTTAATATATAGTAGGTAAAGTTTTATCACCATGCTAATTTTGTTCCTGATTTAATAGATTTGATGTATGGGATTTTTCTTTGGAAAATATGATGCAATATTTGAACGTCCACAACTCAAAAACCGTATCTCTGCAAAGTATAATATTTCACGCACTTACATAGGTCAAGGACTATTACCATATCAAATTTGATTCCGACTGGATAATTTACATATGCATGGGTTTTTCTTTTCGAAAATTTGACTGCTGATAAGTCAGAAACCGTAAGCCTGCACAACGTAATATTTCACAAGTTTACATTTATATCTATTAGGTCAGTTATATCAGCATTTTGACCTTGATGAGATAAATTTGGTGCACGTGTTGTTATTTTCGAAAATATTACGCAAAAACTATCCGCCCAAATTTCAAAAAAAAAAAAAATGACAGTGTTATATTCCACACGCTGATGTGGAAGCTCAAGGTCTACCACTGTGTCAACTTTGATCCCGATCGGTTGAACTCACACAATATATATAGTGCCCTTATGTTTTTCAGTAATGACCCCGCGTAGCCTAGTCGCTAATGCTGTCATCTTTGGTGCGAGTGGTCCTGGATTCGATTCCCAGTGGGGACACTGGGTCGAAACAGTGTATAAGCTTTCTCAGATCAGACATCTGAGTGAGGTTTTCCTGGGTTTTCCTCATTCACACCAGACAAATGCCAGAATGGTACCTAACATATAGGTCTCAGGTCACTTCCTTCCTTCCGCAGTCCATCTTCCTTCTCTTTCCTCGGATCGCCGAAGGACGTCTTCCCTGTACATTTAACCAAATTGTATACATCATTACAATAATTTCCTATTCTAAATTTCATTAAGAAGTTACTAAATTACTGATTATTAATAATTTATCGGTGTGAGATCTGTCATGAAGTGACTCTCATAGGAAATACTTGAGTACCGAGTATCAAACTGCTATTGATACAGTTCGTTTTTTCTACATTGTGGTGGTACATACTTTATTGAAAAAATATCTTCAAAGACCAAGCTCTTCAATCTTTAAAATAAAATGCATCATGTCCAATTGCATTTAACCAGCTTTGAGCCAAACTTTGAATTCCGGCACAATGTTACCATTTTGGTTGGAGAAAATAACTTCTGGACCTCAGTTTCCCAATACCCTTGATTTCTGAAAATCCTGCCACAAGAAAGTAATCCATGGATCTGAAAAGATTATAGACATTACAAAGAAGATCGGGGCTATAAGCTATGTGAAGTACAGTTCCACTCCACCAACTTCCTGTGTTTTTGAAATAGTCGATGGTATTACTCGGGATGGAGCATTTATTGTTGTAAAGAAGAACTCATCTAAGGTTGATCAAAGTTGGATGATTCCATGACAAAGCAGCGTACATTTGCTGGAGTTATTCAGGTGGAAACTCGGATGTGACTCCACGGCTATTTGGAACAAATTCATAATAAATCAGTCCTTCATAGTCCCACTACGCATAGTACTTCGTGCTCAAAACTACTACGTTTGGCTACTGGTTCTGGTAGCTGACTAGAACATAACCACTGTTTCTTTCTTGTTTAGATTACGGATGAAAATATAATTTTCATCTGAGGTCACAATTCGGCGGTAAAAACAATTATGTGAGGGTTTTATAGCAGCTGATGTCACACATCCACAAGTCACTGGGCGCTGGAGTAAAATCATACTGTACAACTCTGCAACTTTTGTTTGTCTTCCCTGATTAGTGAAGGTGACGTACACTGCTTAACTCTAAAGTGCCGAGTTCTTCCTCCAATTGCCAAGAGCTGGTAGACAGATTTTCCTCAATTGCTTCGCGAAGAGAGTCCGAATCTAAGGTCTGTCAAGGTGAACCTTATCTTCCAAATCCATATATCTAGCTTTGAATTTTGAGAACAATCTTTCTATGGCAACAGGACTCACAGCAATCTGTTCTTTTGCACGACATATATTGCGAGTAGCCTCCGCTACATTATCCTTCAAATGAAATTCACAGAGCATCAATTCACGAATGAGATGATTTTGGTTGTCCATTTACCTTGCAAAAACCAATAATATATATATATATATATATATATATATATATATATATATATATATATATATATATATATATATATATATATATATAAAGAGAGAGAGAGAGAGAGAGAGAGAGAGTACTAAATATTAATGAATAGTATGTTAAGGAAGAGATATACAAGTATTATAAAAATATAATAACTGGTAAATATGTTGATGATAGGCGTGAGAGACTACTATGAAAGCTGTTGAGGATATCAATATGTATGACCCACCCTATGTATATTATGATACATACGGTGATAGATTGAAAGAAAGGTAATATTCCCTTTAGTAATTAACTAAAGCAATAATAGCAAATAACTTAAGTTCAAATGAGAATAAGGTGATGTTACTCCACGTCCAGTTTGCTTGCTTATTTAGACTGCGATCTCTTTCCAAGCACTAACGGTAAATGATACATGCACCTAGTGGATAATGGGGATCCAAAGCTTACGTAATACTACCAGGACTAGAAAATGGATTTCCCGCACCATGAAGTCATGAGTAAGCTCATATTCTATATTCTTTCATACAACTATATAACTGGCGTTCATATAATACATTATTCCATTTTCGTTTCAGATAAAAATGTTCTGTGATGTTCCGTATACTGTAGAGAAGTTTTTAAAAAGATGAGAAACAGGAAAACAATGAACGAAATTATCACCCTTCTTAGTCGGGGATTCTTTTGTAATCCTTGATTTTATATTGTCTGTAGATTATATTAACTTAGTAAATTTTATACTTATTGTGTTGTTCTTTGGCAACGCTCTAGGGGTTTATGAATGTCATTCTCAATAGATGAATATAGCACGAGGGTTTGAGGGACAGATGACGCGGAATCAAAATCATTCCCCTTGTTGTTCCTTTGACTCTCAAGGGACCTGCAAACTCTAGCAAGTCTGCCACTTTCATTGTATCATAGTGTCAGCTCTTTTGTTGCAGTTTATAGCTGTCATTGTTATATAAAAAGGGCACACTACTTGACTAGGGAAACTGGAATAACCGGAGGAATCATACAAAAAATATTATTAATAATAATAACGGACTCCATTTTTTATTCCGTCAATGTATAATACTTCTGAAAGGGAACGAAACTTGTGATTTGCTTTCAGCAATTAAAATTAAGGATTTCTATTCTGATTCAACCCGCATCTTTTTAGCTTATCTACCTCTTATAACAATGTCTCAAACTTACACGCACACACAATGAAGATAAAATAATATTGAAATCTGTATTAACTATGATTGAACGTTGTTGGGGTTTCTCCTCTTTCCTATAAGTATTAACTAAAATACACAAGAAGTATCTCTTTATCTTACATACTGTTGTTCCATTTCCACATTTTCCTTAGATAAATAGATTACCATGTTTATCTTAAATTATATCAATTAAAAATCAGCGATGAGAAACGGATGAAAAAAGTTAATACTGTTTCATTTATTCTTTTTTGCTAAAAATCCTTCATAATAAATAGAGACCGGATGTTAGGCAAAATGCCTATTCTTTAATATTAAAGATATGATCAAAAATAACGTTTTAAAGTTTATATGGGGGGTTATAGTTTCGATTTAAGCCAATTTTATTTTGCCTATTTTGCCTATTTCGACCTTTACTGCCTAAATAATTGCTTTAGTGCCTAATGTTGCCTATTCTATGCATTTTCTTGAAATTAAGCCTTCATTGGGAAAAATGTAATTTATATAACATCAATAATACACACATATATGTGTGTATATTAGGTGTTTGTAAATACAAGCACGTGGTACGTTGCAATATATATACATAATGAACTTCAAAGATATGCTCATACTTCGGGAAGTGATTAGTGATATCAAAAGAACACAAAAAGTCCTCGTGTATTTTGTCTAATTCCGTATCGTGTACGAGTGACAGAGTGCCAACTTGGAATCGAAAATCGAATACTGACAATTGGAACGAAACCGAAAGATGTGCGCATACTTCGAGAGGTGATTCGTGACATGAAAAGAAGACAAAAAGTCCTCTTGAATGTCAGGAATCACCTCCCGAAGTATGTGTACGCCTTTATGTCTCGTTCCAATTGTCAGGATTTGGTTTTCGATTCCAAGTTGGCCCCTCTATCACTCGTACACGACGTGGAATTCGACAACATGCAAAAGGACTTTTTGTCTTCTTTTGATGTCACGAATCACTTCCCGAAGTATGTGCTAATCTTTCAGGTTCATCCAGTATATATGGAATGCATAACAAGCTTATATATATACAGTAAAAGAAGAGAAGATATTAACAAATATGTATGTTTCTATATTCTTTGAACGTTATCTATGACTTGAATCTATTTTTTAATTGTACTGAGTATTTATCTTCATTATTTGGATATACATTTTAGTGCCTATTTTACTGCCTATTTCTTAAATTTTTAGTGCCTATTTGCCTGCCTATTTTCTAGGTTTTTAGTGCCTAAACATCCGGTCTCTAATAATAAATTATTATTTATCTATACCTTCAGATAAAGAGTAAAATATTAAAAGGCAAATTATGTATACAGGCTAAGTGTGAATTTTATCTTTATTTCTTAATTCTGTATGTTTGATGTCCCATCGCCTTTAAAGTACTGATTTTCATAAAAGTTTCAGTTCCTTGAAGGAGGTAAATAAAAATAAATTTCACATTTGATTGTTCGCCTTTCTTCTATACTTTTGTATATACAGAGAAACATAAACGTTAAATATGCAGCTTCTATATACGATATGTGATTTAGCTTGAGGCATCGATATTTCCAGAGAAATATATGTCGTATCAAAAAAATGTTCCAAGTAATAATTTAAACCACCTCTCCTTTAATTTTTTGGGGACGCGGTGGCTCAGTGGTAGCCGGTGGGTGTAGCCGAGCGGTCTGAGGCGTTAGGCTGATGATCGTTAGGTGAAGCCCATTGGGGGTTCGAGTCCCTCTGTAGTAGCAAGGGTGGAATTTTAACTGTCCTCGATGTTTCTGTGTTCGTCCTTGTCGTGTCTAGTAGTCCTGAAAAGTGGTTGTAGTAGAAAAAAATAAGCCAAGAAGTTTAAAAAAAAGTGGTAGAGCGTTCACCTCCGGTGCTTGGGATCCCTGGTTCGATCCCAGCTCGCGCCGTGTGGACTTTATGGTGGACAAAAACCGTGCTCGTGGTTTTTCTCAGGGTTCTCCCGTTTCCTCCCACTTTCTTCATTCCACCATTTCACTCATTTCTCATTATCACCGTCTCTTTTAGCCTAACCGGCATAATCGTGGGACGTTAAACTTAAAGATTTAATTTAATTTTTCTCCTGTAACTTTGAAATTTCAAGTGATAGCTCCCGTTTTTAACTGCAAATTCTAGCTCTAAGAAATGCATACAGTTATTTTTTTTCTTTATCTGGAACGATCTTTATCAAATTTTTGTAATGGCACTGTAGAGGATGAAAAGTAAGTAAATTTCGCTTTCTTCAAGCGAAACCTCATGATCTATTGAATGACGACTGTTGGCTTGATTTTTTTTTTTAATCTTGCTAATATCTTTTCTCGAATTATTGTAGGTGGCGTTGAAAACAGTGAAAAATAGGTCTTTTAAGAGAACACTATTTTGAATAGCCGCGTCAATAAAATGTATGGCTTGTGGTAAATTAAAGTAAAGAGTTACACAAACAGTCGTGCGTTGTTTCGTTTCGAGTCTTGTACTCTGGAAAAAGATCATGTAAGCTGAAAGCGTGCACAATATGGCAGTGGTGAAGAATGTAAATAATCAGCTAGATGAAACTAGAAACCAATGAAGTTGTCTTATAACAAGTTAGATTGCCTGATTGTTGATTTGAAGCTGTATGATGCTATATTAGTCACGAACCTACAGCTTAACAAAGAATACAATTCCAAGCCACATGAACTTCTACTGGTAAACGAACTCGAAGCTCCTGCGCTGAACGTGCGTATACTAAACGCATAATCATGAGGAAGTTCTAGAAAGAGTTGGAGAGAGAAGAGCAATAGTGCAAATAGTGAAAAAATGGGAAAAGAAACTGGTTAAGGCATTGAAAAGAAATATACTGTGATATTGGGTTTCGTAGAAGGTAAAATAGAGAAAGGAAAGAGGCTTAATTGATGATATTAAGGACGGAAATTCTTACGTCAAGTTGAAGAAATTAGCGAAACATCACAACATTATTCTCGACTCATCGTAGATGTTGCATATGATTTCGCAAGGACGGTTACTCACTAAATCTTTCAGTTTAACGTCCCACGTTATACCCTTTAAGCTAAAAGAGACGGATGGCAAAGGCAAATGAATGACTATAATAGAATTAGTGGAATGAGAATGTGAGAGGAAAAGGGAGTACCCCGAGAAACCCAGAGACATGTTGTTGTCCACTACAAGCTTCTTTGGCTGGGAATCGAAACACGGACCCCATAAACCAGAAGTAAGCATACTATCACTGAGCGACCGTGCTCTCTACGCCTACTCACTATTAACATGGGCTGTATTAGATACCAATTACAATGGTTGCTGGATAGGTAGAGGTAGTCCAGTAAAGTGGTCTGTCAGATCACCAGACCTTGCATTGTCAGCTTCTTTTTTTTAATATTTTATTGAAAAATAAAACAATGTTTATCAAGAAGTGAAAATTACGCAAATCCGATTGATCGAATTAGAAATCATTTCCAAAAATTGATTTCGAAAATTTTTGGATCGTGGAGAACACGGGTCAAGCGAATACGTTGAAGTTAATGGACATTCTATTGGTAATATACCTACAATTGAGGATGAACCGCTTATAGTGACTATTCTTTGTAACTTATTAACTAATTGAAGGGAAGAGCTGCAATTTTGAAAGAATGAAATATCAGCAGGTGAAATTGTTTGACATCACATTAGAAAACCACATTAGCAGTATTGCCAACCAAACATTTTTTTTAAATGATAGTACGTCATGCTATTATATGCTTCAAATCCAGGTATGAAAATGAAACATATAATACCACACTTGTGATGTTATTTTGACAGCCGTTTTGAAAACACTTTCCCATATCGAAACTTCTTTCTTACGAAAGTTACCTTGTTTTCCAAGATGTATACAACGGAGTATCACTCGAACTGTGTTGTCATTTGAAAATCTTAATTAGGTCACAGGTGCACTATGATGGGGTCCTGGGAGCACTTCCTTTTCGCAGAATTTTATCGGCCTCTCTGTGTCTTTCGTTTTTGGTCCTTATCACTTTGTTCCCCGTGCTTGGCAAGAAATTGGCATGTAACTCTCAGTATGACTTAGAGGAGACCGGAGGCAATTGTAAACAATTTTACATTTTATTTTTTCTTTCCCATGTTAAGGCTCCAATAAGTCTGAAAATTATACACTATCTTAAGTGAAGCTTTGTTGTTCCCTTCATTTTTTTTTCATACATGACAATTTCTAATATAGAAAGTTACGAAGCACTTCATGACAGCATCTGTCTTGTTACAAACGTCTCCGTGCCCGGGACAATTGTAACAGATCTTTGGGACAAATGTAACATGATGTTTTTAATGAAAAGTACAATATATATGACATGGCAAAACTATATATATGGTTAAATAATGCTGATACAAATAATATTAATACTGATAGGTTTAACAACGGATGGGGACAACAAACTAAGAGTATAGACTACATCCTCAAATTTAAAAGTATATCTGTTTAAAAATATACAATTTCTACGAGTCAAAATATGCATGAATGAGAGTTACTTGTTAGTGGTACCGTGCCACATTAGCTCGAAATAACGTTTCTTCGGCTTAGCTTAAACATGGACAAGCAAGCCAAGAATAAAACATGACGTAACATCAAAAAAATAAGTCAGTAACGTAACAATGGCGTTTGGCGTCCCTAGACAAAATTCGTAGTGGCACACCCATACCCCCCCTAATAAACACAAGTGCACTGGCAATGCCCCTAGGCAATTCCTACCCTATTGTTATGTCATAGTTTCAAGTCCTAATGATATCACATAGACACCCACACTGCATATGTAACCCCTATACACATCCCTCACATAACGACGCGAATAGAGAATGCGCTACTATGCGAGAGAGATTAAGTAAAACAAGTGAAAAGTTACATTGTTGATTATTTCTGATGAATCAGAAAGGGGACTTATTTGAGAAATGAGTCTTTAAAAACTTATAGACTATTTGAAGACATCACAACCAAGGGGCATATTGAGACATTAGCCTGTTCTGATACATCGAAAAACAGTGATCCACAGTCAGCCACAAACGTTTGTGAGGGTGTACAAAGAAGTTAGAGGAGAACTCATAATGAAATATGAGGTGAAAGTGTTTTCTTTCCCTATAATAACCATAATGATATATTATTCACTAAGGCCGCCAAGGATTTTTTGGGGGGGAGGTCGGGTCCCCTTCTACGTACTTGTGACTAGAGATGCAAAAAAAAAACGACTTTTTTGAATCGATGGTTTTTTGCACATAAAAAGCCGGCTTTTTTTGAAGAAAAAAACGAGAATTTTGGAAATTTGGGCTTTTTTCATTTTCATGATTTTTGTGTTCAAATAGCTTTCTTATACAGTAGTATACTCTAAAGTTAAATAAGATTCCATGACATAAACGCCATATTTCGCTCTGGAATTCATCATCATAATGGATGTAACTCATGGTTTATGAATTAAAGTAAACATAAATTACGTAGTATTTGAGGATAATTTTAGAAGCTATTTAAGTTTATTTTAACTTTTGAATTATCGACATTTTTTTCTTCTTCTCTAAATCATTTCTTTTTAGTCATCCGTGTTTCACTTCTTAGAGCTTAGTACTCTAGCTTCTAGCACATAATTAAACTTCCTTTTTCCAATATATCTATCAGAGCATGTGTTTTTCAATATATCTGTCAGAGCGTACTTCCACATTTCCGTTATACTGTAGCTGTGCAATGATTTAACAATAATCTTCCGGACACAACCTTGAATACCATTTTATAGAAATAATCAGTAACGGACTTAGAAAAATATTTGGGAGGGGTTTTCTGAATAATGTTTATTTTTTTCTAAAAATTCCTAACTTTTATTTAAGAGGAGCTTAAGTTTATGAGTACAGGCGTAACAAATATTTCATGCCTGTATATTCAGCTATAATCTTCCAGATACAATCTTGAAGACCATTTTATACTGATAATCAGTGGCGAATTTAGAAAAGTATTTTAGGAGGGTCTTTTCTTATTAATGCTTAGTTTTTCTAAAAATTCCTAATGTTTTATTTGAGGACAGCTTGAAATTTATGAGTAAAGGCAAAACTAATATTTAGTTTGTTTCAGAAATTCCGTAATTTCGGGGTAGAGGCTTCAATCCGAAAGACATCCTCACCCCAACCCTCTTCGAAAATCCATTACTGCTGGTAATTAGTAATAGCAACGATTTAAAAACGATTAGAAGGGAAGTCGGCCAGGACTCACAGATGGAATTAAAAAAAAAAAAAAAACTTTTGTCAAAATGGTCGAATGCGGGGTTGAATCCCGGACTTCACGATAGAAGCGCGAAATCTAACCACCCACTCATGTTTGTTGTGCAGTTGTGCTTAACTTAAATGTATTATCTCTCTCTCTTTCTCTATGGCCACAAAAGATCTCCATTGACTTTTGTCCTTATCCAATTCAATCCAGTTTCTGCTCTGTATTTCTATTTCTGCTAGATCCATCTTAATATTGCCCTCCCATCTGAGCCTAGGATTTCCTAATGAACGTTTCCCGATTGGATTTCCAGTTAAAACTTTGAAAGTGTTCCTACTTTCTTCCATTCTGACTACATGACCTGCCCACTTGAGCCTCCTAGACTTGATGACTCTAACGATGTTTGGTAAACCGTATAAATTATGTAGTTCCTCCTTATGAAGTTTCCGCCATCCCTCATTCCTGTTCCTCTTGGGACCAAATATTAGTCTCAGAATTTTATTCTCAAATAATTTCAGTCTGCGTTCTTCCCTTAGCGTAAGTGACCATGTTTCACAATCATAAAGCATACCAAAAATGATTATCATTTTATATATTTTAAGTTTTAAATTCCTTGACAGAATTCGCGGCGACAAATTGTTTTGAACTGAATACTAACAAGAATTTCCTGATTTCAGTCGACATTTAATTTATTTGTGGGTATGATTTTTGTCTGGTAATACTGCTCCAAGATATTTGAAAGTATTCACTGCGTCGAAAGTATTAATTGATATTTTAACGCATTCATAATCTGCCGTATTACGATTCTTGTGAACTTCCTTGTATTTAGATTTATCTGCATTTACTCATGTCCCTGCAAGCGTTTAATAAGGTCTCTGCATTTCCTTCGATTGTTCTATCAGATTTACATCATCAACACACACCATAACCTGGTGAATACCATTCAACTCTAGGCCCTGGTTCCTATCTTTGATTTTTCTTATAGCGTACTTCGGAACAAAGCTGAATAATAACGGCGATAACGCATATCCTTGTTTCAGGCCAATCCCGACGTGGAAGCTTGTATTTTTCTACTCGGAATTTACTCTGGGATTCATTTAAAGACTTAATAAATCTAGCTATTTCGGAATTCCAAATTCTGTAAGAATGTTGTACAATGTTTCCCTCCTAACCGAGTTGTACACCTTTCTAAAATCAATAAACAGTTGAGGTACTAGGTAATATATTCCCATTTCTTTTCGAGTATTTGTCGAATGGTAAATATCTGGTCGATTTCGACTAAATCCACACTGATAATCTCCAATAATTTCATATGCGTATGGATCAATCTTATTAATAGAATGCTAAGAGAAATGCCTCGATAATTATTACAATCAATTTTGTTGTATTTCTTGCGAATTGGAACAGTGATTGGTTCTTCTACTCTTTTTAAATGTATTCCATAGTTTTTCTTTTTTGTAAAAAAAAAAAAAAAGTTTCGTAACAATATGTTGAATTTTCTTGTTAAAAATTCAGAAACCTTCAGGACTGGGTAAACCGTGATGGTGGTTAATGGTGGTTATATATTCTACAGGCTAGGAAACCATACGCTCAGATGAACGTATGTCTATTACGTATATGATACATGAACTGAAAAATTGATACCCTCCCGATTCTGAACAAGCTTACGGAACAGTCAGTGCATTACAGGATTTGGAGTTTTACCGATTTTGCAGATCCGAAGCACCTGATAGGTGGTAACAGATTATTACGTATGTGATCAGTGAAAAATTTGTTCGAAATATTCATGCAATGTATATGAAAGTTAAAACCTAACTGAAAAATTTCAAGAATGTACAGAACTACCCGAAACGAAGCTCTTGATGTGCAGATTTCTCTATGTTTTTTTTTCTTTATTTTGCTTCAAAAAGAGGGTGTATGATATTTTGAAGTAAAAATACTACATACAATTTTGCTAGTTATTTGTGTATCATTTCTTTTAAAGTACTTATTGTATATAAGAGGTTAAAATATTATTACATATATTGGTTATATCTTTGGAATTCATAATGTAAATATGTTAAGAATTTAAAAAATCTTTTTCGAATTCGTGGTTTATTTTCGAGGTCTCATATTATTATTTGCATCAACCACTAACAAATTTTTTTTTTTTTTTTTTTTTTTTTTTTTTTTTTTTAGAGAAACGAAACAAAGTCTGCTTTATCAGTTTAAAGCAAAATTTTCAAAAAAGCCAAAAATTTCCCAAGCAAAAAAGCGAAGCGGAAAAAAAGGATTTTTTCCCAAAAAAGCCGTTTTTTTTCGAGCCCTTGCATCGCTACTTTTGACCCCAGAAAATCACATTTAATACGTACATTGTTTTATTAACTACATGAATTGTATTATCTTCGATCATATCTAGTTTATTTTCATACTGGTTCAGTACAGCTTTGTCTGGGACGATTGTAACGTGTTAGAATTGTCCCCGATCGCCAGTTATATTTGTACCCTTTCAATGTTCAGTGATAAATACCATGATTTCTCATAATTACATTGAGTCAAAGCATCAAACACAACATATCAAAATATTACGTTTTATCATTCTCATATAAGTACGTTTTACCAATTCATAAGGTTGTAGTTTGCTTTGAGTTTAGCGTCTCTTCCAATGTCGAGACTATATGAGACGTAAACCTACAGCTTAACATGAGATCCAAACCATATTATGTAATTTGCTTGACTGCACAAATGTTTATATCACGTTTTGCCATCCTCGTATATATATTTATATGTAAGTGACTCTGAAAATGGATTGAAAATCAACGTAATAAGAATTGAGCTTGATAGTTATGATGATCAGAACTTAGAAAAAAGAAAGAGAGAGAGATATATTCCGTAGCAATACAAGCATACTACATATGATCATCGCACACGAGAAAAGAAAATGAAAATTATGAAAGATTGCAAGAAATCATAGACAGAAAAAAATGATTGCATACGTAATTGCAATGGAGTATTTTAAAGTTGCAGTTGGAGGACAAGAGGATATAGTATAGGAATAAATACGTTTTCGAAGAAGAGAATGATAGAGAAGAAGAATTGATAAGTTTTGTTAATACAATCCACTGGGAATGGAAATCTCATTTGTGCAAACATCACAATACTAAAAAAGAAAAACATGTCTGAAAATCCCAAATAGATGGACAGAAGTATCAGATAAATTACGTCATGATTCAAGAAAGTTTACCAATTAATTCAAAGAAAGCGAAAGTTCTTCTTAAGACATACAGCTTAGATTACAATTCATTGCTGACCCAAGTTGATATTTATTTTTAAAAACAAAAGCAGATAGGAGGGAAGTAGGATAGAAAATATTAGATATTGTAAAGTTGAAAGATAAAGGAACGAGAATTGGTTTCGTTGGAAGTTTGAAGAGAAATATTTCAATCCAGAAGAAGTATGATTAGAGAAGAAATTATCCTTTTATGGATGTGATAGAAAGTATGATAAAAAGTAGAAAAGGAGGGGGAAAAGTGACTGCAATTAATAGACTATTTTGAAAAAGGCAAATCTTAAGTCAAAACGGAAAGATTAGTGAATAGTAGTACAGTGAAACCTGTCTTTAGCGGAATCGAGCGGGACTTGCAAAAATTTCCGTTAAAGTCAGGTTTCCGTTTAGTGGAGGTAGATCTTTCCTTTCTTTTTTTAAATACATGCTTATAAAGGGGCATACTGAGAAAATATATTGCTGTACGTACATTGTTCGATTACAGTACTTCTTACTTCTACGAATAAGTACACAAAAAGTTAAAATAAATACAAAATATGCTATGCAGAAGTTTTCTTTATTTTTCTAATAGCCAAGCAGGGTTTTCTGTGTACATTGCTGCTTGGCTGCTTGACTTTCCGCATATACTGTAGCCTGAGAAATTATACAAAGTGAATCAGAATCATTTTTTCGTAAGGCAAATTTTTGCAGTTCCTTTAAACTTCTGAGAGAATCTTGATATGTATTTATTCTACACTCTTCTTGGAACTCGGTATCGTATTCTTCTTCTTCCTCTATCTCGTTTTCTTCTCTCCGACATTCCGTATGATTCTTGACCAAGTTGCGGGGATTAGGGACAATTTGTGGGAGTGAATATGAGTAGTGGTTGGGGAAGGTCAACACTTTCCAGAAATATTTAACAAAAGAACGAACATTTTATCGCAGACAGTGTAATGTTTATGTCTCACAGAATGTCTAAACATCTTCTAAACGCTGTAGTCCGGAACTTAGAATTTTCCGTTAAATGTTTATTTTTCTTTCCGTTGTCCGCGTAACACAGTTTCCGCTTAATGAAGGGAGTTTTATACGTTTTGTTCTCCAAAATTCATGGGACCGTGAAATATTTCCGTTTAAGACAGTTTTCCGTTTAATAAAGGGTCCGTTGAAGACAGGTTTTACTGTACATACATAAGCAGCGCGTCAGTTATTGCAGGATAATTACGATGATTATTATTGCGGATACTCATATTTAACTTTTACTGTGATCACCGCGTTATTTGAATTTCTTAGGTGGGCAACCCACTTTACGTTTCAGCCAAATCGTCAAACTCGCATACGAAACTAGTCAATTATCATTGTTTTAGAGAAATCATTCTTTTTTATATATACAATTTAATGACACATAGTTCTTTGAAGTCCGATTTGAAATGTTTCAATTCACTGCTCAGCTAATTTAGTTTCCCTACTGAACAATGGATGATTTTCAAAACAACAATTTTCCATTTCATTTTTCTTACTGTCAAGAGAATGTCTAAGACACATTTTAATATGGCCACAGAATTTCCTTCTGCTAATTTCGGTTTCTGTAAAGAAAATAAAACGAGTATTAATTTCTAAATTTAGCAAATAACGGTATGCTCAAAGTAAGAGAGTATTTTTTTTAATAGAGCTATTGAATGTGGAAAACATTTCTTCCCTCTTACTTTGCTAAACGTCTATGCTATATAATTTTGGACAGTAATTTCTTTTTGACACATACTGTCACTGTGACTAAAACATTTTTGATTGTAAAAATTTTATTTAAATTTATATTATATTTAACAGAAAAAATATAAAATTATTTACTTCAAATAAATTTTTCTAATTTTAAAATGTAGTACTAATTTGATCTACTGACTCCACTCCAAATCACACCACTTGAGGACCCATAAAGCACTTAAATAGAGTAACAAATTCTCGTTGTTTAGCAAGCACCGAGGAGAAAATCGTTCAATGTACATAATGATTGAATAACCATTATTATAGTAGCTTCCCTGCTGGCATAAATTAAAAAGGATGACTGTCAAATGATAGCAGGATTATTAACCAAAAATGTGACAAGGTATAACTAATTGTCAATTAGAATTTTTGGCCAGTTTTTGAACCGAAATACTCCACTGTGCTACGCTTTATTGCATATCAAGCCACTTTTCTTAATGTTATTGAATGAACAAAATGTAAATTTTTAAGCAAAGTTGATTATCACTATGGAATTTTCTATGTCTTTGAGTAGTTCTCATTGTGTATGTTGCATTAAAAAATATTTGTTGCTTCCGGTCAGTACAGCTGGTCTTGTGGTGTAGTGCACATGCAAGCAGATCAAATGGTCTGATTACTACGAAGGTCAGAAAACCCGCAGAGAGATATTATCATTAAAGGAAGAGCAAACTCTGAACCTATAGTTCACTTGTACGTAGGAACTGAAAAACGCTTCGCAAATTGATGTAGTCAAAATAGGAATGGGCGTTTCTGACATCGTTTTCTTACTCACAGATAGGAAGTCGTTTACTTCTTCTAGAGCTCCCTCGTGGTTATGTGTATAGCGTTCGCATCTTTAATGCGGGAGACTCGGATTTGATTCCCGGCAGGAGTTCATGTGATTTTGATCCCACGTTAAGCTGTATAGCCTCGCTGCTGAAAGAGTCGCTAAGTTCTACTCAAACCAAATCAAATTTTTATTATAAATTGTGTTTATTATGCCTTTCGTTTGCTTCATATTAATGTATGGTGATAGAGATTTTAGATCTTTGGATCCCACGCATTGACGATCTCAGAATATAGGTTTATTCGTTTCAACTGGAGCCTGACATTTCTTTTCGGCATCGAAAATATATGAGACCACTACACGAGCTTCCAGTGGAAATTGAACCCGAGTTCCGCGTCACCATGATTGATTTGGGAACAGGAAATAGGCCTATTTAAAGAATGAGATTCAGAATTTGACCGTGGTGAGACTGGAGTGAAACTTTGAAATTAGATACTGTAGCCGAAACTGAAAGTTAATAATTAGCAGCATTAAATGAATGTAAATATTTGAGACACATATTCCACGATTGAAAAATGCGGAACAAATAATACAAGAAATGGGGAAAAAAAGTTCTTATAGGCGATAAAACTTTAATTTTTACGAGTGTGACTTCCCTCACCAACCACATCTGGAACACATGTAAACGCATTCAAATTCCAGTGATAACTCAGAATGCGTAAATAAATCTGTCTTTCCTACGCTTTAGTATCAATATGTTAGCGCATTTTACTTTATACAGTAGGAGTGATTTACTTGATCAACTAATTCATTTGTGTGTTATATTTGTGCGTCGTTTCTTGGATTTATTCATATCAACCATGTTACTGCCTCAAAAAAAAAAAAAAAAAAAAAAAAGTTTTACACAGTAAAATAAACAATTGAACATTTATCTGTACGTTACGTCTTTGTTCTGTATTGTGTATTATCCAGCCAATTTAACTTTGTCTTTTATTTGTAAATGAATGATCTAAGTATTATGTTAAAGTTTTTACAAATCATGATTTTTTTTAAATCACAGTCATATTCATAAATTTAAAATATACTTTAAATATTGTCGCACATAACACTCGATTTTTAGTGACTCCGATTGGAACCAATTATAGTCTTTCATCAATGTTTAAACTTCCTGCCTAAGAACTTTTATTTGTAAACATAACTGACTCGAATCAAAATTGGCTCAAACTTTATCGGTTATATATTTATTTTCACCAAAATCGACTAATTTGACACGAATTTGACACAAACTACTTGATGGTAAACGTAGATGACCTGCCACATTTAGTTGATATAGACTAAAGTGAAGAGCCAGATTTGGTGTCGACCAGTTTGAAACCAACGCAAACTATTGTATCTATTAATTTAATTAGTTGCATCACTACTATTTGGAACAAAATTAGATTTATGGTCGTTAATGGCCCACTTAGGCATTCTACAAAATTTGATCAAATTGAGTGGAACTCGAAGAACAAATAGTCACGATGATGAAGCACCCATTATCCTCCCTCATTCAGCCAATAATACTAAATACACAAAACAGTATTGTAGTTTCATTAATAAACTACATTAACACAGTTTTCTTCTCAAATATGAATCAAGAGAGACAAAAGAAGATGGGATGTTTTTGATTACTGCTATTCATCTGCATGAGTCAGAGTCACTTAATTCCTGCAAACATGTTGCATTTGCAGCGCAATAGTCTATATTCTCGTTATTGTTTGTTCTTCAGCAATTGTTTGTGTGGGAGGAACCGTTTGTGAAGGTGTGACTCTACACGTCATAGTCTTTTTATTAGTTGGATAGTTCTGATCAATGTGTTTAGATCCTAAGCATTACGTGGAAAAACACGATATAAATCTCGAAATCCTAAGTACTGTATCTTCATTTGTAGCTGAACTGATAATCTCCCAAGCACTTTAGTCCTCTAGGAGTCTCTTAACCTCCATATAAATAAAGCATTTTGAAAACTGGAATTTTCTAAATAGTCTGTCACATTTCAATAGAAATTAGTATAATTCGTTATCATATAATGAGTACGTTAGCACTGAGACAATGTGCAGTGTTCTCCGTACGATCTTTCGAAGGCTACTGCAAATGCATGTGCTTATTAAGATAATTGAATGATTTGAAGGAAATATAATTCATCAGCTTCATACGGTACAGGACTAACATTAGCTTGCAGAACAGCCCTGTTTCATCGTGTAATGGAGGAATATAAATCATTGGTAATTTTGAGACGAATATTTTGCCATTTCTCAAGCACTTAGTTCCGTCAGCAAGGACGAAATATATCTGGTCCGGAGTTTGAGCTCCAAGAATTCCCTCTGCTGCAGAGGTAAAAGTGAGGGGGAATGCGCTGGGACGTCATACCTCCACTTCCAAAAAAAAAAAAAAAATATATGATGCCCATTTCTTCATAAAATATCACAATGGGCAAAGATAGGCACGGGAGACGCCGTGATGTCATGCGTCCCCCTAGATTTTGAGATTCACTTTTACTCCTGCTCTGCTGTTCAATAATATTCAGATCTGGCGATTAGACGGTCCAGGTGGTGATTTGTAGTTCATATCGATGTTTATCAAATCACACCTTAAAACTCCAGTAGTGGAAATTGGCAATAAAGTCATTTTGCAAAATGCATCATTGGTCTTTTATTGGATATAAGTGGAAAGAGTACCTCATCGGAACATATTACGCTTTTCCAGTCATCGGTAGTCTAGTCATTGTTTGTTCTTAGCATCGTTTTCTTGGAGCTAATACCTTGTTGCTGGTGCTTAGCGCCTTAGAAATTGCAACCTAACAACAAATATTCAAATTATGCAAACGTAACGTATCGGACGGATTGTAACTGTTGCAATTCTTTGTTCCAGGTGCTGATTGAGTTTCGCAGTCACTTTTGCCGCATTCACTCTACAGTTCTTGGTAAGAATTGTCTTCAATGCTGGTTGATCTCTTGCAACAGGATTTCTATCCATCCATGTTGCTTTGACATTAGTTGTGTATGCCATCATCATATTGGACATTGGTTTTAACGACATGTTGACCACTTTAGGCACATTTGCGCCAGCTAGCCGCTCATCCATGGTTTGGCATCTTTCAAGCTCCTATTTTGTATCTCAGTTGTATGCAAGTTTCAGCACACTCCCCTGTTTACCCCACCAGACAGGCTATAGACGATCAGTTAATAAACCACTAACAACAGTCAGACGTTGCATATACACCCCAATGTTAACAGTTGATATATTTTACTTGTTGCACTGAGAAAAATCCGTTCTCCGGACAGCGGTATATTGTACAAATATACGGAATCCTCTTGCTTACTACAGAAATTAGTATGGAGCGTGCGTAATCCATATGCTACATACCCACTGCCATTAGATGTTAAATCATGCCGTTGCAGGATGTCTGACATCTAACAGTTTTCCGTATCTCACATGCACAAACTTATGTTTAGTGATCACCGCAAGAGTCTTGGTCTTGCAGTTTTTGCAAGAGTCTTGCGTGCAAGATCAAGACCAGGAATCCCGATGCAAGACCAAGACCAAGACCAAAATTTTTGCGAAAGAGTCTTGCACAAGTACCGGCACTACTTGAATTTTTTTTATATAATGTAAAAAAAGAAGGAGATGGATTAGTTGGCTTCAGTAAAAATGCTGCTGGAGTGAATGTGTTCCCAGTAGTTTATGCAATCTATGCGAGTCGATTGCCCCTGTAGCTTACAGCAACAGTATGTCGTTTTCTGAATTGGTTGTTCGCGTTTTTTGTAGATATTACTCGTTTTCAAGCCACACAGGTATCATCTCGCACCATGTGAACTTTTTTGGTGGACAAACACCGTGTGCGTGGGTTTTCTCGGTATTTTTTCGTTTCCTCCTACTTTCTTCATTCCACCATTTCAGTCATTTCTCATCATCCCTGTCTCTCTTAGCCTTGGTGCACAACCGTGGGACGTTAAACTATATAGCCTACTTCATTTCATATCAAAGCATATTAGTGGTGTTCTTCTTCGAAAAGAAAAGAGAAATGTAGTATTGAACATCGGTAATACCATACACCATAGGTTTTGACTACATGCGTATGGCCTTGGCTCTGAGACTCAAGCATCCGTTGGAAATTTTCAATGTGTGCTCTTAAAGCTAATATCGAAATAACATTTTCATGAGATTGACAAAAACTTAGTGCATGTGACCGCAAGTTTGATTTCATGGGCGGATGCTTATACATTAAATAATTGTTTATTAATATAACTTTTAGCCTCCTTAGGTATACGGCACATCGAGGGTTGAACGATATAACATTATACTACAACAATAAATTTATATTCTAAAATTGAAAGTGGCTATTTTTGTGACTCCTTGAACCATCCGACCGATCTCGATCAAATTTTCAACATATTAAATAGATGAGGATTAAGCCTGGAATATTATCTGCCAGTTCAATTTGACGGAGCAATATAGGGGAGGAGGAGGAGGGATATATATATATATATATATATATATATATATATATATATATATATATATATATATATATATATATATATATAATTAAAATATAAGTGCTGTCTTTGTGACTTCATCACTCTTGAACCAGCCAATCGATCTCAATCAAATTTTCAACATAGATGAGATTTTGTCTTGGGGTGTTTTTTATCAAATCACTTTGATCGTAGGAAGTGGGGATGGAAAATGTACAAAAATAAATAAAATTTAATAACTCTTGAACCACCCGACCGAACTGGATCTCATTTTCAAGATAGATGAGGATCGGACCTGAGGTGGTTTCTGTCACATCATTTTGACGGTGCAATTTAGGGGAGGGGGAATGAAAGATATTTAAAAATGATCGAAAATGACCGATATCAAAATAGAGTCTATAGTTTTAGGGGTCGCTGAGATAAACAGTGACATTTCCGACGCCATTTAGATCCAAGTTCAGCCCCTAGCTTGGAGGAGAGAAGAGAAGATATATACAAACGATAGAAAAATACAAATATTATTGTCTAATCCATAGTTTTCCAGTTCGCTGAGTTGAATCCTGAAACTTCCGATACCGTTTACGACCAAATTCAGCCTCGTAACTTAAAGAGAGGGAGATACATAATAGTGATCAAAAATGACCAAATATTAGTGTCGAATCCATAGTTTTCGGCGTCGCTAAGGTGAACAGTGATACTTCCGATCCCGTTTAAATGCAAATTCAGCACAGCAACTTGGGGGAGGAACAAGATATATAAAATTATCAAAAAATACCATTATCAATGTCGAACTCATGGTTTTCGGGGTCATTGAGATGAACAATGACTCTTCCGATGCCGTACCTTGCAACATGGGGTGAAGGAGATATATAAGTTTATTGAAAATGACCGATATTAGTGCCGAATCCTTAGTTTTTGGGGTCTGCGAGACGAACAATGACACTTCTGATGCCATTTAGATTCAAATTCAGCCCCGCAACTTGGGAAGGAGGAAGAGGGAGAAATATAAAAATAATCGAAAATGACCAATATCAGAGAGCGCTTAACTAATAGTAAAATGTGACTAACGAAATATATTATTATTATTATTATTATTATTATTATTATTATTATTATTATTATTATTATTATTATTATTATTATTATTATTATTATTATTATTATTATTAAGTTTAACCCAACGAAGTGGGCAATTGATGCTAGTCATCCATATTCACAAGTGAGACTTCAAATAACTTGGATGTCGTTCTTTTGTATTTCCAAAACAGGTCAAAACTATTTATATAGATTGAATTTACACAAAAGACATAGATGGTTGAATCGTTTTCAGTTTTCACTAAAATTATTCTAAAATATTAAGAAGTTTGATTATAATAATTATTATTTTAATTTTCTCTCTCCCTTTTTTAGTCATTATTGCTAAATATATCATCATCTTCATAATAGCTATTCTGCCATTATTTGCAGGTTACTTGCTGCAACTGCAAAGCTTCGACGTTCGGTGGTCCTTAGCTAGTCTCTTCCTCTTGACAAGCAATTTTCTGTTTTAATATCTTCCTTCAACTAGTCTCCTTCGCTCCCTCCCTCTCTTTCCTTCCACAATACCCTCCAGCACGTCCCTCAAATACAGTTCCTTCTCAGCCAATGTACTAACCAGTTCCTCTTCCTCCTCTTAACAGTATTTAAAATTCTTTTTTTTTTCCTACTGCTAAATTTTTTAACACCTCATTCGTTGTCCGTTCGACACAGCTAATTCTCCATGTATCGAAAGCCTGCAATTTTTCATCACTTTTGCGTAATGCCAATGTTTCTGCCCCACAGAGTACATATTGGAATCAGTAAAACAAAATCTCAATATTCAGTTGGAAGTTTGATTAATACAAGGATTAGCTAATCGTGGTTGAAAAGAAAAATCTCACGCCTTTAAAGTGTAAAAATAATTTTGCAATTCATGGTATTTCAATAATTTGTACCGTTTTGATTTTCTTTCATGAGTATCAGGGGTAGCCTCCCCAGTTTGGAAACCAGTGGAGTGTTGGCTCTGTTTAAAAAAAAATATAAACAGATTACGAAACGTTGTGATTTAGGCATATCTTACAAGTAGTGAAGCGTGGGCACCGAGTAAAAAAAGAAAAGGTCATCACCTATGTTGTACACTCTCATGATACTTACACAAAGTTAAACTATATTACATTTAGAAACATGCATTATACTTCCGTTGCTATTGGCGCATTGTAGAGTTTATTATCCCTTGTATCCATAGTAAAATTTACCTATGAAAAGCTTGAGATTTCTTAAATGCAAGACTTGCAAGACTCTTGCATGCAAGACCAATACCAAGACGAAGACTGGGTGTACAAGACCAAGACCAAGACCAAGACCAAGACAAAGACCAAGGGTTCCAGTGCAAGACCAAGACCAAGACCAAGACCACCCCGGTCTTGGTCTTGGTCTTGCATTTGCTCATCACTACTTATGTTACCTTCGTCAGGATATGTGTTATATACGTCCACTTGTGTGTGAGATCCTGACCGCCTATATTGTTTCATACGGAAAGTACATATAGATGGAACAGTCATACGGAAAGTATTATAAAACCTGTTTTTTTTTCAGTTATACGTCTGCTGTACGTTAAGTCCAAAAACTACAGTAATTACGCATGCAACCCACTTTTTTAAGTACGCCACCTACATTTTTTTCTCAGTGTGTGAGCAACAAGTATTTCCATTATTTTTATAACTATCTGTACATCAGTCAAAGTCACAAGTCAATATTCTTGAGATTCAGTGAACTTCAGTAGCAGCTGCAATACGTAATTGATGCGTAAACTTGGAGAGGTCAGGCTACCGCGCAGTTAATACAGACATTTAAAATTTAAAAAAAAAGAAAAGAAAAGCCCTTGGCAATGACAGAAGAAAGCTGAAGAAGTAATGTACGCCAATTGTGTCAATGGCACTCGTCAGAGCAAGGTTACCATGGAAACGAGGAACCAACTACGTATATTGACTTCCTTTATATTATGAAATCAAACTACCAATTCTGCTATGTGTAATTACCGAGTGATATGCGCAGATAAGTTATGTAACTGCAGTTAGGTAATGGATTTTGTAATTTGTCATTTTGTAATTTTTTGTTGTTATGTACCACTCTAAAAAGCATTTATGAGTCCAAACCTTTACATAAACTATAATAGATTATGTAATAATTGACACAAACATATGCATAATAAAGATGTTGCAAATGAGATATTACCATTCCCAGATTGCTTGGCTTCTCATTCAGTATGAGATGAAACAGAGGAGATGAGATAGTCCATTTTACAAAAAGGTACGGACAAATGGTTAAATGTTCGTTTCTCGCCCATTATCCCTAGTTCAATTCTCTGCTGAAATATTGTTTTCAGTAGCTGTATATCTAGAACATAAATAATGCTATCTGATAAATAGAGTGTTCACTTCGGACCATGAGTTCTCAGACACAAACGTTGCTAGGGATTCAATTGTTGTAAATATATCTTGAAGTTCATATATAGGATTTTATGTATAATCCCCAGAGCTCGTCGAAGAATAGTTCTCATTTTCTCAAAAATGTTTCTGAAAAGACCAAAAGACCAGCATATACATATATCATCTATTTTCTATTGTTGCAGTTGATTACATATACAATATATACAACATGTGCTGGGAATAGTATTCCCTCTTCGAACGGGAAGAAAATAGATTGTAGAAAACATTTGAAAAATATGAGGCATTCCGGATAGTAAGAACGAATTGAACACCGAAAGTTTTTATTATTTATCTAAAGTATTATTACCAGAATTTTAAGTAATAATAATTATAATAATTATAATAGTAATAATTATAATAATAGAAGATCACTTTGTTGAGTTTGCAAGTACGAATAAAATGTAAAATGCCGTTTCCCCAAAATAAACTCGTTGTTTTGGGAGATAATCCTTACTGTATACCCAGAACGTCTCAAATATACACACTCGTTGGTAAATATTTGATTTCACTAGAGTAACACAAACCTTCCAACAATTGCTCTAAGAAACTTCTCACAAACGCCGAGATAAAATCAAGTCGTTTTCCATTGGAGGGTACGGAGGGTCGATGGTAGAGAGCTCACCTCTGGTGCGAAGGCATATTAGTTCCATCCTGGCCGTGTGAGTTTGTGTCCGTGAGTTTTCACGAGAATTTCCTCCCTTTTATATATATATACATATATCCCTTTTATATGGATATATATATATATATATATATATATATATATATATATATATATATATATATCTGGAGTTGTTCCTAATCACCATAAATACGTTTTATTAAAGTTGAGACGAAGTTACATCGCTTTCTTGCAGGTAAAAATGAAAGATTCAACCTGTTTTATGATAGCTGATAATCAAAATTATACAGACTGCGGTGGCTTACTGATAGAGAGTTCACCTCCGGTGCATGGTGTCTTTGGTTCAATCCCTGCGTGGGTTATTTTTAGGAGTTCTCAAGTTTCCTCCCATTTTCTTCATTTCACCATTTCATTCATTTCTCATCATCACCGTCTACTTCAGCGTAGCCTTCTATCCTATATATATATATATATATATATATATATATATATAGGATACGACATATTTTGACACGCATTATATGAATATCTCATGCGGGAAGTCTATTAAGCATGGCAGTGCGTCACACTAATTCTTAATAGTAAGCACTCACGGCAATAGAGGTAGCTAACGTGCATACTGTAAATTTAAACTATTGTGAGCGTTTAATTGCAAGTTAAAAACTGAATTGCTTCAGTATAATTATTTGAAAATAGGACAAGATATTTTCCGGCGTAACCATGTTTAGACTTCAGCATTCATATTTGTGTGTATCTACCGTAATATAGTGACACGATTTAATTTTGCAACCCAAATTGCTTTGTTTGAAGTTAGTTATTTCAAAATGTATAGTGACGATACTGAACATGAACATGCCTTGCATTTTATTACTAATGCAAGGGAATCAACTTCACTTTCGATCTCTTTGTAAACGCAAGGTATCTCTAATTATGCATATCATGCTTGACTGACTAGCATTTGTAATTCTGAATAAAATGTTTCAATATGGCAACACTGTATAGTCTGAAAGTAGGGATAACGGCTATTGGACTTAGAACCGTTAGTGTATGCCAGACAGAATGACGTAACGATTGCCTCTGGAACAGCGTGTGCATTTGTATTCTGCGGAGTGGCCAGCTCGATCTCCAGATTTCAAAGCACCTCACTTTTTCTTATGGGGTGTTTAAAAGGACAATGTGTATCAATGCCAAATGCGCAATTTGATTGAACTACTGGAAGATGACAGAAGAATTCCACAGGATACCAGTATGGGTCTGTCAAGCTGCTTGTGACAACGTTGCTCTTCGTCTCCAAGCACATATCAGTTTGGATGGTGCATTGGTGGACCATGCCCCAAGAAGAAAGATTAAAATTATTGTAAGGAAAAATATGAGAATATTATTGTGCTTATGTTCAATTTTATGTTCCACTTGTATTGCTAGTTTCTTTATCCCAGTCTTTGAAACATCATAAACATAATTACAGGCCACACTCTATTTGAAGCTCTTTTCAGAGCTTAAAAATATTAATGTCTAGATATTGTAAATAACTCTTGTAATCTAAATAACAGTATTTTTTCCGTATACTTAAACGTACCGTACAATCTTTGTCTCTTTTTATCTCAAGTTTGGTAATTGGACTTGATTTCCTTGCGTTCTGAATACCACATTTGCGTAACCACAAGTTAGTTGGTGGACAAAGTAAAAAACAAAGCTAAATATAAACTATATTACAGCTCTTAAATAAACACAATTTGAGAACCTACAATGTAATTCTAACCAAACTGTTTACACACACAAAGACTCTGGCACAACGATTTGGAGCTGCATTCTTAGCGTTATGCATTATAATAACTCAGTTTCGTTTCAGAGTGTGAAACTAATGTAGACTTCCAAACTCTGGAAATTCAATACTCGAACTTGAAATAGTACATCTATAACTACTGCTTACAATAAATTAATAAGATCAAAGACTGAACCTGTTCCTCGGACGCTGAATCCATATCAAAAGGCCATTACTCGCTACCCCGTACTGTTCTGTTCTACGACGATAAAGGTTTAAACCGGAAATCGTTAATTTGAAGTAATTCCTGATTGAATAGATGATTCAAGAGAAGATAGAACCTACTTTTGAGAATCTGAAACGAATTCGAAAAGATGCATCTCCTACAGTTTCTTGCTCTACAAAATTCATTATTGAAACTGGAAGTAGTGATAAATTTCAATCACTTCCGGTTTCGGTAGAGTGTTGTGACATGTAATGGTATGTTCTCTTAAAACCTTGAATCGATAGCAGAAGTCCAATTGTCGCTATCTAATACAATTTTGTTTTATGTACACTCATGTCCAAAATTATTGTCACATGTCTATAAATATGTTGTAGGGACATAATTTGATAACGAATTCGCCCGGTATTTCTTATAATGTTAGTATGTGTACAATTGGCAAATATATGTATGTGGAAAATTTCATATCGAAAGAGCAGTAAATAAGAACAATAAAACGAAAATAAACCTTTCTTATCCATTTAACAATATTTTGTTTTAATCATTCTAATTTTCGTATTTATAATTCTTTTCCTGTGCTATTCACCACAAATATACATTTCCCGATTACACACATAGTATCAGTATTAAAAGTACCCTGCAAAATCATTATCGAATTATATTCTTACAAGAAGAGAGTTATAGATGTGCAACAACCACTTTTCACTGCTGCTACTTCACCAGACAATGCTTCCTGGTTCCGATTGCCTCTACGTCTTTCACGGCGAACCTCTCCTGTACGATGAAAATATTTCAATATTGTTTCTATACAAGCTCTGCCGATACTCAAAGCTGCCTAAAATTTGTCACGACATACAAGAACACATACTTTGCCCTTTCTGATGAAATAATGTAAAGATATCTGCTTCTTTTCACTCTTTGTCTTGCGTCTAATGCAGTCATTCACAGAGACGTGTTTTAATATAAACGCATCTTGATTTTTTTGTTCTTGTTTGAATAAAATAAAGAACTCAACTCTCGCATATCGTCTTCCAACACATCATGGCATTGCAATGCTTAACCTTCGTTGTGTTGTTGCACTTATGAAATGTTGGAGGTTTTCATGCATACCTCCGTTCTTTATTTTTGCAGACTTCCATTCTGAACGCTGAACGGCTTTCTTTCAAGCAGATACCGGTGAACAAAGCACAATACTAGACCCCTCATATAGTAGATTTTGTACATTCAAGAACGTCCTTGGCTCTTATATTTCTTAAAAATTCAATACGCGACATAGATATCTGAAAATACACTAAAATTTCAGCAGTCTAATATTACCGGTACTCCATACACGTTCCATCCTACTGTTATCTTTTCTATATAAGACATGAGTGTACATAAATTATGCAAGCGGAAATGCTTAATTTCCACCTCTTCCAGTTCGAATAGAAGGATAACAGAAGAGATGGTACCTATTCTTGGAACATTCAATCAACTGCGAAAGACTGCATCCCGATATCTATTAAAAATATGGTCGTTTTCCGATTGGTCTTCCAGTCAAGACTTTGAAAGCGTTTCTACTTTCTTTCATTCTAGCTACATGACCTGCCTACCTAAGCCTTTTAGACCTGACGACCCTAACAATGTTGGGTAAACCGTATAAATTATGTAGTTCCTCGTTATGAAGTTTCCCCCCATTCCCTATTCCCGTTCCTCTTGGGTCCGAATATTCGTCTCAGTATCTTGTTCTCAAATACTTTCAGTCTATGTTCTTCCTTCAGAGTAAGCGACTATGTTTCTCAACCATACAGAGCAAAAGGCATGACTATCGTTTTATATATTTTAAGCTTCAAATTCTTCGACAGAATTCGCGACGAAAAGAGATTTTGAACTGAATAATAACATGAATTCCTGCGTTTAGTCGATATTTAATTTCTTCGTAAGTATGATTTTGCTCTCTTAATATTTATCCTAGATATTTTTCAAAGTATCCAATTTATCAAAAGAATTATTTATTATTTTAAAGCATCTATAATTTGCTGTTCTACGGTTCCGACACAATTCCATGTATTTAGTTTTTTCTGCATTTACTTGTAAACCCAAGTTCCTGCAAGCGTTTATTAAGATCTCTGCATTTCTTTCTATTGTTCTCCTATCATCCCCTATTAAATTTACATCATCAGCATATGCCATAACCTGGTGAATACCGTTCAACTCTAGGCCCTAATTGGTATCTTTGATTTTCCTTACAGCGTATTCCAGGACAAAGTTGAATAATAATGGTGACAACGCATCTCCTTGTTTCAGGCCATTTTCAACGTGAAAGCTTGTGGACAAAAATTTTCCCACCCGGACTTTACTTTGGGTTTCAAACATATCTTAATTAATCTAATTAGCTTTTTCGGTACTCCAAGTTCTGTAAGAACGTTGTATAATGTTTCTCTCCTAATCGGTTCGTAAGCCTTTCTAAAATAAAAAAAAAATAATAATTGATGTACGAGGTATTATATTCCCACTTCTTTTCGAGTATTTGGCAAATGGTAAATATTTGGTCGATAGTTGATCGATTTCGTCTAAATCCGCACTGATAATCTCCAATAATTTCATCTGCGTATAGGGTCAATCTTGCTAGTATAAGATTTGAAAGGATTTTATAGGATGTTGACAGAAGAGAAATGCCTCGATAATTATTACGGTCATTTTTGTCGCCTTTCTTGTGAATTGGAACAATGATTGATTCTTTCCACTCTTGTGAAATTCTTTCTTGTTCCAGATAAGGAGAATGAGTTTGTGTATCTTGTTTCAAAATATTTCGCCTCAAGCTAGAATTAACTCAGACGGAATTTCGTCTACGCCCGGAGATTTGTGTTTTTTAATTTCTTTTTAGCGGTTTCTATTGCTATTCGGTTAGGTTCTGGAATATACGGTTCTGCGTGTGTGCATCTCATTTTCTCCAGGCACATTAGTTTTTGGCTGGGTGTTAAACAAATCGTCAAAGAAATCTTTCCATCTATTTAAGATGCTATCCGCATCAGTGCGAACTGTTCCGTCAGATTTCTTTAATATATAAGCACGAGGTTGATAGCCTTTCTTAAATTCGTTGATTCCCTTATACATGTCCCTAATGTTTTTATTTTTACTGTTATCTTCAAGTTCCTTAATTCATCTTTCAAAAAATCGCGTTTCTTTCTTCTAAAAATTTTTGAAGTTTCCCACCTGATATCTGCGAAATTTAGTGTAGTTATTTCATTCGGATTTTGTAGCCAAAGTAATTTTGCCTGTTTTCTCTTCTCTGCTAATTTAATGCATTCCTGGTCGAACCATGGTTTGTTCCTATGTATTTCCGCGTGTCCCGATTTTTCTTTTGCTGAAATTTTAAATCTATCTCTAATTTTAATCCAAGTGTCCTCAACACTAGTGCACTCCGAATCTTCTAAAGCCGAGAATCTATTCGAAACTTCAATCTGGTATTCCTTTCTTACCTGGCTCTCTTCTAATTTCTTTAACTTAAATCTCTCCGTTTTCGGACATTGAATATTACCTTTATTCAACGATAATCTGTCTCGTATTATCGCTGCTACCAGGTAATGATCAGTGTCACAATCAACCCCTCTAAACGACCAGACATCAATTATGCTAGATTGTCTTGTTCTATATACTAAAACGTGATCAGTTTGATTATGTGTTTTTGCGTCTTTTGAGGTCCATGTGTATTTATGAACGTCACAATTTGGGAATTTTGTACTCTTCACGATTAGGTTTTTGGATGTTGCAAAGTTCATGAGTCTAACACCGTTGTCATTACTTTCCTTATGCAGACTTTCGTTCCCTATCCTTTCCTTATGCAGACTTTCGTTTGAAAATATCCTCTCGTCCTACCTTCGCATTGAAATCCCCTAATAGAATTTTCATATGGTATCTCGAGAGTTGGTCAAATATCCGCTCCACTTCTTCGTAAAAACTGTCTTTTATATCGTCATCCTTATTTTCTGTTGGGGCATGTACATTTAAAACAATAATATTACATCACCGACCCTTAAGAGTAATAAAAGAAAGTCTGTGAGTAACAAATTCAACCCGTTTAATTGCTGGTAATATTCGTTTGTGAACGAAAAACCCTGTTCCTAATTGGTGATTTTTATTTCCTTCCCCGTAAAAGAACGTAAAATTTCCGGAATTAACAGATCCATTTCCTTCCCACCTAAAAAAGGTGAACTCTTACTAGTTCCGTCCTGTATTTCTCTAACTCATTCGTTACGGATTTTAACGCGCCTGCCCTATAAAGACTACTAATATTCCAGGTTCCAAATCCCATGTCCATTTTCTTTTGCTGAGGTCGTGGGCAAGTTATCAGTCCTTGTCGGAGGCTTTTGTGAAAGTTTATGAACAAGTGCCTTTTTTACAAGATGAGGTTGTTAGCCTTACCCAAACCCCCAAGCTGCAGGGCCACTCCTAGTCGTCTGTCCGCGAGTGTTTATTCAGTATATTCGCAGTAAACCTCTATATCTAGAGGCCTTCTCGATCCGCAACCTCAGAACGCGCCATGCCGTGGTGACAGGAGCCCAAGTTGTATATCTTAAAATAAGCTCTCATTTGAAAATCATCCAAGCGACAATTTCTCTTCTTTACAGAAGGAATAATTACGCTGTTTAAAGAAAAGTTCTCCTCAACCTCCAACTTTCTCCTTCTGCATACGAGTCTTTTTCTGTGTTATAATAGGAAGCACTGGTTTCTCATATTTCTCCTCACTCTGTATCTTCCTTTCAGGTAGTATCCCATTAATATCTAGATATAAACGAGTTCAGATTTGTGTTGCCGAAATGTAGTACCGTATGTCCTAGCATTTAAGTAACATTTAGTTCGATTGTATTGTTATTTCCTGAGTGGTATTTCGTTAGGAGTGGTCGGATTTGCCGCGTTGTGTATTTTTTTTTTTGTACTGTATGCTGTGCATCTGGGTTTCAAGAAAATGTTGATTAAATGTACACCTTTAATGAAAAGGGCTTATGAACTGTAGTTTAGCTGTAGGGTTGATACTAGGGAAGTTTTGGGTCCCGCACATATGTTGCACTACGTGTTCCAGGAATTTGAGAAACTGGCTACAAAGAAAACATAGTTTTATGAAATTTGCTGTTCGTATGATTTGGCGCGAACAAATAGATCGTGTACTGATTCTTACTTTTGCATGACAGATGTAAAGGACTTTTCCTCTGAACATCAAATACAGTACCCTAATTTAAAGTGAGCTATAGAATCAGTTCCCCGCAGTGAAAATCTTCCAGTACCTAAAGCTCCAGAGCATTACACTATTGATTCAGAAAATGATAATTCAGACGTTCCAAGCAACGGAGAAAGTGTAGACTTTCATCCATCTGCATCCCAGTCAACGTCACCTTACTTGATCACACAAGAAGAGATTAACCATCTTATACGAGACTTAAATCTTCCTAAAAGAAAAGCGGAAGGGTTGGGCTCCAGGCTTCAAGGTTGGAATTTCTTAGCTCAATATATTAAAATCGGTTTGTTTATAACACGACAGTCATTTTAAAAACTACTTTGTTGAGAACGGAGGAATTGTTTATTGTGAAGATATATCAAAGATTCTTATTGTCTGATCCTATATGGGTCATTCCATTTAAAATCTAATTTCAAGACGTGGAAGATGTTATAGTTTACTGTACACAATTTCAGGGCATTTTCTAAATTTCTTATTGGAGGCTCAGCCAAATACATGTCACTTGTTAACTGTTGCGGATTTTCTTTCATATGCAGACATCAATAAGAAATACACACAAATTTTCTGCACTGTACACTCTTCTATATTTCTGTCTGCTGCAACAAGTTCTTGACCACACTCTGTCTTCATGGCTCTTTTCCTGTGTTACCAAGAGTCAGGTTTCCAATCAGACAGATTGGTTTTACTATTTGTTATCCAGTGTCCGGGCACCTTTCGTTTGGTCCCTCTATTTGTAGGAATTACGCGCATATTTTCAGCTAAAGTTATGTTGATTAGGGAATTAATTGTGTAACTAAGTCGGGATTTTATAGACATATTTTGCAGTGTTCGGAATCCAAAAATTTAATGAACATTGTGCATCATCATATTTAACAATCCCTCAAACAATGCCTATATAGAAAAGATAACAGTAGGATAGAACGTGTATGGAGTACCGGTAATATTAGACCGCTGAACGTTTAGTGTCATATATCTATGTCACGTATTGAACTTTTAAGAAAGATAAGAGCCAAGGACGTTCTTGAATGTACAAAATCTACTATATGAGGGGTCTAGTATTGTGCTTTGTTCACCGGTATCTGCTTGAAAGAAAGCTGTCCAGCGTTCAGAATGGAAGTCTGCAAAGATGAAAGAGCGGAGGTATGCATGGAAACCTCCAACATTTCATAAGTGCAACAACACATCGAAGGTTAAGCATTGCAATGCTATGAAGTGTTGGAAGACGATATGCGAGAGTTGAGTTCTTTATTTTATTCAAGCAAGGACAAAAAAAATCAAGATGCGTTTATATTGAAACACGTCTCTGTGAATGACTGCATTAGACGCAAGACAAAGAGTGAAAAGAAGCAGATATCTTTACATTATTTCATCAAAAAGGGCAAAGTATGTGTTCTTGTGTGTCGTGACAAATTTTAGGCAGCTCTGAGTATCGGCAGAGCTTGCATAGAAACAATATTGAAATATTTTCATCGTACAGGAGAGGTTCGCCGTGAAAGACGTAGAGGCAATCGGAACCAGGAAGCATTTTCTGGTTAAGTAGCAGCAGTGAAAATATTCCTTCAGTTTTTTCAATCTATGGACATGCAATATTGTCGTGAATAATCGAGAAGAGAGTACCTTCCGGTACTCTGGAACATAAAAAAAATGTGGCGGACGTAGTGTAATAAAGTAAGTCCTGACGTCGCTGTGACAGAGTCATTCTTTCGAGAAATTTTCAATACTTTGTTTTGATATTGGATTTGGAAAGTCAAGTACTGATTCCTGTTCAACCTGTGTAAGTGAGTGAGTTTTGCGAATTTTCTTAAATGAGTCATGATTTTTTTTTAATATGCTATTACTTTTAAGTACTGACTGAGCAACTGAGAATAATATAGAGAACGAACACTGTGATTTGAAACAAGCAATAATCTCTGATGATGAACAATTTGTGCAAACCATTATGTACGTTTTTTTTTTAAGTTCAAGTCAAATAATACAATAAGTAAGTTTAGCGAAAAATGTTTACTTTTGTCATATAAGTAACGGGAGATACTATCAAACTCCCATATTTTGGGAAATACTACCATACTTTGCGTATATTGACTACAAAGCGTTATTGTTGAAAGAAAACAAAAATAAAGTAGCTTGTCATAACAGACCTATACGTTTTTCTCATTTTCTCAAAAAGTGAAGAAATGGATATGGTAGATTTTGACACCCCTCATATGAAGAGTTTGATTTTTCGTAAATAGTCAGTATTGCCCATGAGATGATAAGTGTATATTCAAATTCGAGGCGAGACGAAATCTTCCTCGAGTCTTGTAGGCAACACTAGTTCACCCAAGTCGTAGAGCTCAAACACTGTTTAATACAACTAGATTCATATTATTAAAAAAACTATAAACTGACACAATGATTGTAGAAAATCGAGATATCAACGTTTAAGGATATGCAAGTCATTACACAATATAGAGCAATAATAAATATGTTGTTTCGTATCACACCCGTCACGGACTTCTCGTGACATGGAAGAATTTATACATATATATAGTGGCATACATATATACATATACATAGTGGCGGATCCAAGGGGGGTATAGCCCCCCTTGACACTCAGGTGTACACTTAATGAAATGAACTTCAATCCTGTTTTACACTGGACAAAATGGCAAAATATAGTTTAGACCCTCCCTTGATCATATCCTGAATCCGCCACTATATATATATATATATATATATATATATGCAGTATATATGAGTGGCTCGGGAGTAAAACGCGATAACCCACCTTCCCGTCAAAATTGGGTAATCAGAAGATCCTTGCTCTGCATGACCTTCTGGTGCTGGCGAATGGTACAAGAAATTGATTCAGTTGACCGAAGATGGCAGAAATTCATGGGCTAATCCATGGAATCCACATCTCCCTGCAAGTAAAACTTGAGAAGCCACATCTAGATGGCGGGAAGTGTTGCGTCGCATGCTGCATCCAGTGATGTTTTAGAAGACGCGGAAGCACATTATTCAGTTATGGACTTCAGTGACGACAGTGACGTTAATCCCAATTATATACCCGATGAAAGTAGCTCACCCGAGGAGAATGCTGAGGGCCAGTTAAATGACTATGAATATTGTAAACAATAAATCGGAGCTGAATACTTGTGTCTGTGATTCAGAAAAGATATACCAACAATTAATAACTTTGTATTTCTGTGTAACATTTTCATTGTGTTTTCAGTACCCTATGTGGGTGCACACTATATGAGCATGAACTAAAAGTTGTATTGGGTCATTGGGAGAGGAATGGTGTTGATAAAACGAATGTTATGAACAAAGAAAAAGCTAATATACACGACTATGTACCGATTATATTTGTGAGAAACATGGTATTTCTCCAGAAACGAATTTGTGGGTTGTCTTGTTTTACGTGCTGTGGAATTTCTATCCCCATGTGCAATGAGTGTGCAGTAGCTAATGCTATTGTTTGTTCATTACAGGATTCCCAAAGAAAAAAATCAATTAAAAGAAAACAGAGAGGATCTAAGCTGGAGGCAGAAAAGAGAAGAGATGCAGTGGAGTGGAATATGTTCAGTATAGAGAAAAAGGAAACACAAAGAGTGCAAGGAAAATAAGAGTAGACTGTGGCTGTCCTTTGAAATGTTATGAAAAAAATAGAACAAAAGAAATGTTTTACAATATTTCAAACGTTTTGGCAGGTGGTTGATCATAACAAACAGAATGATTATCTGTTTCGGCAAATTAAGTAGTGCGCTGTCAAGAGACAATGTACAACATATCACATCTCGTTGCGTACTGGAGGGACGGAGGTTCGAGTTTGTAAAAAGGCCTTCTTGGCCATGCATGGTCTGCAAAATTCGCGAAACCGTATTGATCACTTCCTGAAGAGTGTGACAAGAAATGAACTAACTACTGCGCCTGCTGATGGCTATGTAAAACAACATCAATCCATCGAAATACACTAGTAGTGACATCAGCCACGTACGTGAACATATTGAGTCTTTATCGAAGTACCAAAGCCACTACAAGCGATACCATAGCCCGGACTCAAGTAAACCTGCGAAGAAGAGGAAAGTTTTCGGGTTGTTGTCAAAGGATGTCCCTGGAACCAAAGTACAATGAAACACACACCATCCACGCAAGGAAATTTCAGGACGTGCAAGACTGTCTGCAATAGGTGCTTCCATTCTATGTTCAATTCTACAAACAATTTGTAGCTGACAAGAGCAATGAACATGACTCCTCTCTCGATGATTTTGTTTAAATATTCATTTCAGGTATTGTTGTGCAGTGTAGTTCCCTTCATGGAAAACATGATAACCAACCCTTTGAACGCTGATACTTCTAAAAGGAACTGTGTTTTTCAACAATAATGTGCTCTGAATTATGTCGGTAGCATTGTCGATTCAGAAAAGGATATACCAACAATTAATAACTTTGTACTTGTGTGTAACATTTTCATTGTGTTTTCAGTACCCTATGTGGATTATCACCTTTTAGTGCCGAACCATATATATATATGAGTATAAATTTTGTACATACATTTCCAAAGCAAGATAAGACTAGAAAAGCTTTCCGAGAATAGATGGAACGGGAAAGAATTCTTTAAGAATCGAGACGAGACGAGAGTTGTACGAAATTTACAAAACGAGACGAGAAAATGTTTTTTCTAACCTCGCCTTGCTTCGTGGGCAACATTGAACATAGTTATAAAGTTTGTCACAAAATGTTACAAGCTGAGTAGAATTCCCCCCTTTTTAGTTAAGCAAAATTGAAATATAAAACTTAAGCAATAAACTTAGGTTTATTTATTTTAATTTATTGTACCATTGATAACACTTTAAAGTTTTATGTTATGTTGTAGAACTACAAGAAAAAACGTATTTATTTAGTAGTATGTCAGGTAGTATACAAAACTAACTGTTGTTTTGCACTTTTGAGCAGTTAAACTATAATGTCCATTGTCAATTGGCATTTGTTTATTTAAGAATTGTTTGGAATAACATAGATTTACTTATCCTCCTAACCTTATTTAATTGACATACAAACTACTCAGAACTGAAAAAGGGATGTACCAATTCAAAGAAAATATATTTTTGTTGTTAATGAAATTGTACAGTATGATAATGTAAGTTGTGCTATAACCTATTTTACTATCACCGTGTAGAAATGGAAAACAAAATCCCAAATACATTAGCAGAAATTATTGCTGATTACAATATCCTTTCTTGTGCTTTGAGATCTGTTGGGTCAGATCTTATATTGTTGCATGTATCCGGTTGAAGAGAAAGAAAAGAGCTGGTAACACTGGTTACAAATGGCACAATTTGTAACTAGGATCAAGTAATGATGCTACAATGAAACTACAGTTCTTCGATGTTGCATCGTTTGGCCTAATCATCGTTTCACCTAAACGATTATCTCACACTTTTATGACAGATAGAAGATAAGATTTATGTCCACTATTTTAGGAGTAATAAGGATAATCGTTTGGCCTAATCCTCGTTTTGCCTAAAATGGCGGGCTGTAAAAATCGTAGAGATAAAATTGGAGGGAATTTTTTTCGAAAAAAAATATTCCCTACTATGTGAAGAACTGCTAAATACAAATTAGTTTTCACATAACTAATTTGTAATAGGACTATTTGCTTTCTGAAGAATGTTTCGACAATTGTACAGTTACTTTTCCGTTCCATTTTGAGAATATTAATGTCGTCCTCACAGAGTGAATAGTGGCTATATTTGAGATGACAGAAAAAACAACTTACACCTGTTATTAATTTTGTTTAAAGGTGAGTGCAGTTCAAAAGTAACTTCTAGTTTGAAGTTTGTTTCCAAATATCTGATATTGCCAAATGGTACTGCTAATCAGTATGTTAAAGGAAATATAGTTTGTGGGTTTCTTCTTATGTGGATGCAAAAGTTCTTTTATTGTAGGTTTTGCTGATCTTTCAGAGGATTTCATTCCAGTTCCAATGCTTTTTTGAAACTGTTAATGCATTATAAGGGATCCTATTGTGATTCTATTGTAATTATAATTCGTATGAAATTTGTAAATATTTTGAGCTAGATCTGACAAAAGATCCCTAAATTTATTCATAACTTAACAATAGACAACTGTGATCGAATGAGTGATTTGTGACAAATCACTCCGCTGACAAATTGCTCTTTGGATAATTCCACAATTCAAACATCTCAATGTGTAACTAATGAAAAAAAGAAGAAAAAATATATATCAATTCTTATTATTACTTTTGAAATTGCAACTTTTGAGTTGAATTTCCACTCGTTTCACATACTAGGTACTGTCCATAGCATAAGTCTCTGAGATGTATAATGAGATTGAAATCCGGGCTTCTCGGTGGTTGTTTCAGCAGGAAGAAGTGGAATGCTTCTCCAAACAGATTTTGGCCAACCGGGATCTGTTACGAGAGTGGTTGTCCTGCTGGCACTCTACATTTCCACTCGTATGACAGAAATAAATAAAGATATAGTTGACTCTGGAGATCATCGTACTTCGATACAATACGGGTGAATAATAGGTATGAAAGGTCCAAACCATTGCTTACAGAAAAACAATCTAAATCAACATGTAGTCTCCATTATCTTGTATAGTTCCAACCTGACATGATTTCGTTGGGCTGGCACCAAATTATAGATCACTATCGGCGTGATGAGATTGAAATCGAGACTCATCGCACCATGCTACTCGTTTTTCATGGTCCAGTCACTGCATTCTGATGCCAGTGTAAGACATTAACCGCAGTGACGTATAATGACAAATGGTAACCTCGTGGGTTATTGGCTTCTGAAGTCCATACAACGAAACAAACGTTGTCTACTAACTATTCAGCTGAACCCCTTATTCAGTTGGGTGGCCGTCTGGGCTAAGGTTTACTGGTTTTCGGTGCAGTAAACAAATTTATGAAAACATTTATACCTTATTTTCTTACATGTGGGTTTATTTTTAAATTGTTATATTACAGAAGATTTCCAAATTATGCAGATTCAATATTGAAAACGGAAATACATATCTATAACTTCCGGCAGCAATAGAGTGATAATGTGAGACATGCAACCTGTTTACCGGAAGCTGAATTCTCATCAAAAACGATTTATCTCTTACATCTCTTACAATTTTTAATATTTAGGAATCAATATGGAAAGCGGAAGTTTTACTAGTTCTTACTACTTCTGGCTTCAATAGAAGAATGAAGCTGAATGAAGTCTATTCCTAAGATTTGGAATCCACACCATAAATCGTTTGGATCTATAGAAAACGTGTCAATATATATATATATATATATCTTATATATATATTCGTATAAATACTTGGTCATAGTAAATACATAAAGGAGTTTTGGTAATCCTAACTCCTCGAGAATAGTTAATATAAATCTATATATTTTGCATTTCTTAATTCTTCATGTACTAGATAATTTTCTCTTATAATTTCCCTCTAGTTGAATCTCCACGATTTTTCTCAGTGTCCACATTTTAGACGTAATGAGCATTGGGCCAAAGTAGGATCCTTTTCTCGCCTAAAATGGAGGATACAAATCTTAAAGTCCGCCATAAAGTGTGGGTCATTCCATATCAAATCACCTAGAGCACTGTGCTTCAATGTCTCAGATTCTCTTCAATTTTTTTTCGTACATAAATATCAATGAAATTATGCTAAATTGTTTTTTTTTATTTTTTTGGATGAGAAATGGACCGAGGAGAATTTTTTAAAAAAATGTGAATTTTGCTTCAATTTCACTTTCCGGCACAGGATCATAGAACTAAATTACCATAACTTCCTTATTTTTGAAGTTATTGGGCTCATCCAGGTGCCAAATGAAAGTTTAATTCTTGCCCTTTTAGTCGATTTTGAATAACCTTACAAAATATTAAATGACATGCAAAGCAATTTTTATTATTATTATTATTATTATTATTATTATTATTATTATTATTATTATTATTATTATTATTATTATTATTATTATTATTATTATTATTACAAATTGTGCCGTTGCTCAAAAGTTACAACTATGAAACTTGTGAAACTTTTTAAATAGAATCATCTTAGCCCATACATGATGGTTAAAATATTGAAAGGGTGCTTTTGGTATTTTTGTTATTATATTATTATTATTATTATTATTATTATTATTATTATTATTATTATTATTATTATTATTATTATTATTATTATTTTACGTCAGGGTGCAATTCATGAATCGCTCTGGGCTTTCTATACTCTACTGGCCAGAAAATGACTTTCGTTGGATACCTTTTGAAAACATCATCTGGGAAGTTCCTGTTACATCTCTTACAAGCCCGGAGTTACGCAAGTGAAAGCAAAGTTAAAAGGAGACATCATATCATCAATGAAAAGAATGAGCTGTGAAATATAGCACACAATATTTTGTATGTAAGTCCATGTAATTCTAAGAATTGAGTTGAGTTGATTTTAGTTTAGCGTCCCTTTCAGCAGCGAGGCTATATGAGACGTGGACCTACTGATTAACGTGGAATCCGAACCACATGAGCTCCCACCGGGAATCGTACCCGGGTCTCCCACGCCAAAGGCGGTAATTCTAAGAAGTATTACTGGTATGTATATTTATTGCTTTCATCTATGTACATTAGTCTATTGTTTCTTATTTCTGTTGATAGGGTTTGTAATATCGCTCAACCCTTTACATTGCTAGGTTTATATTTTCCATTCACAAAACCGCAAGATCATTACAAAAAATGTATCCGTTTTTGTCATTTAATCATATCTAGTAAATGCAAACTAATCAAATAAAAAGTTATAAAAGTTTGATAGTTGCAAGCGATGGTACAATTGAAGACTTTGGGGCAAAAACAGGATAAATCCAAAAAAAATGAAAATGTAAAGGAGGTAGCTTCACAAGGGTATCTCGTCGTCCGATTTTCTCCAAACTTAGCACATACATACAAGACCAAAAATAAATGGACAGGTAGTTTTGTTTCTTTCGCAAAATAGGTTAAAGGGGGCAAATGCCCCATTTTCAAAAAAAGGGCCCCCTTGATTAAAAGAGCCAATTTAACGAAACGAAACTCTGCCGATGCAAAGATGACTTCAAAGTAGGAAATATGGGTTTTGTGTTTTTTGCGAGAAAAGGGTTGCAGAGGCTATGGCCCTCTTCGAAATGACAAAGGATCCCGCACAATCCTTATGGAAATTGGATTTTGGTGGAATTGCTTAAAACCATGTTATGTTGTAGATATGGTGTTCTTGAGAAAAGTTTCAACGAACACAACCACAAATCACTGACCGTTTGGCCACAACAGGGCCACTTTTTTGAATACAGGTGAAGATAACGATATTCTGGATTTCGGTAAAAATGACTAAACCCGTGATATGTTGTAGATATTGTCATGATGAGAAAAAGTCTTAATGGGGATAACCACCAATCACTGATCGTGTGACCACTACAGGGCCACTTCTTTGAAAGCAGCCGAAGATAGTGATATTCTGGAGTTCGATGAAAATGACTGAGACTGTGATATGTTATAGATGTTCTGATCCTGAGAAAAAATTCTCAATGGACACAACCACCAATCAGTGGCCATTTGGCAACTACGGGGCCACATTTTTTAAAACAGCAGAAGGTAAGGATACTCCGGAATTGTGGTAAAATTGTATGAAACCCTGAAAAGTCCGATCCCACAACCGGAAAAATGGATGGGAAGAGTAGCGGCCAACATCATTTAAGCACAGACAACATTCAGATGTTCATCTTGCAGGACAAAGGAAAACCTTGGAAACCTAGACAATTTTTCTCAGGGTCACGACATCTACAACATATCACAGTTTCATTAATTTACACCAAAATCAAAAATATCGTTATACCCGGCTGTAAAAAAAAAAAAAAAAAAAAAAAAAAAAAAAAAAAAAAAAAAAAAAACTGGACCTCTAGTGACCAAGCAATCATAATTCGATGGTTGTGCCTATTAAGACGTTTTCTCATGATAAGAAGATATGCAACATATCTTAGTTTTACTTAATCTTACCGAAATCCAGAACATCCTTACACTCGGCTGTTATCAAGAAAGTGGCCCTGTAGTGACCAAAGGATTAGTGATTTGTGGTTGTCCATTGAGTCTTCTTCGCAAGATGACAATATATACAATATATCACGGTTTCAGTCATTTTCACCGGAATCCAGACCATCACTACTTTCAGTTACTTCCATAAAAGTTGCCTCCTAGTGGCCAAACGGTCCGTGATAGGTGGTTATTTCCATTAAGACTTATTCTCAGGATCACAATATCTACAACATATAAGGGTTTTAGTCATTTTTACCGAAATCCAGAATGTCGTTTTCTTCGGCTGTTTTAAAAACATTCGCCCTGTAGTGGCCAAACGATCAGTGGTTGGTGGTTGTGTTCGTTGAGACTTTTCTCAAGAACACCATATCTACAACATAACATGGTTTTAAGCAATTCCACCGAAATCCAGTTTCCATAAAGATTGTGCGGGGTCCTTTGTCATTTCGAAAAGGGCCATAGTTCCTGCAACATTTTTCTCGCAAAAATCACAAAACCCATATTTCCTACTTTGAAGTCATCTTTGCATCGGCAGCGTTTCGTTTCTTTAATGCGACCCTTTTATTCAAGAGGGCCCATTTTTGAAAAGGGGGCCTTTGGACCCTTAACCTCTTTTCCGAAAGAAACAAAAAAATACGTGTCGATTTATTTTCGGTTTATTATATATGTGCCAAGTTTGAAGAGAAATCGGATGAGTGGAAACGTTGTGAAGCAACCTCCTTTACATTTTTATTTTTTTGGACTTAACCTGTTTTTGCCCTAAAGTCTTAAATTGGGAAAGAAGTTAAAGTACAAAAATATAATATTATGATAATGCCAAAGCTACACATTACAACAGTTCTATTATTAAGTATACCTAATATTTACTAAGATGATTATTTCAAAAAGTTTTAAAGAGTAACAGTTGTCACTTCAGAGTAGGGATGGCCAAAATTTTCCAAAATCGGAAATTTCACTTTCCGGAATTTTCCCGAATTCCAGATTTTTCCGAAATCGGAATTATTCCGAATTCCAAAATTTTCCGATTTTTCTTTCCGGAACCCGGAAAGTAAAAGTTCTTGAATTGACCATCACTACTTCAGACAAAAAGCATAATCTGTCAACAACAGTAAATCTGTATATTTCTGTACATTTAAAACACAAATAATAATAATAATAATAATAATAATAATAATAATAATTGCAAAAATACCAAAAGCACCCTTTTTACTTTTTAACCCTACCATCTATGTGATAAGATGATTCTATAAAAAGAAGCTTCAAGAGTGCCACAGTTGTAACTTATGAGCAATGATACAATTTGTAACAAAACTTAAAACTGTATATTACCGTACACGTAAAATAAATAAAAAAAAAATACAAAAATACAAAAGCATGGTAGAAATAAGATATTCTTCTATGGTGTCTTATTTCTACCATGACCAAAAGCACATTTCTTTTTTACTTTTTATCTATATCATTTATGTACTAGGTTAATTCTATTTAAAAAGTTTCAAAAGTTTCATAGTTGTAACTTACGAGCAATGATACAATTTGTAACAACACTTAATACTTTATATTTTCATACATGTAAAATACCAAAAAAGTAATAATTACAAAAATACCAACAGTACCCTTTTTATTTTTTAAACATATCATGTATGTGCTCAGCTGATTCTATTTAAAAAGTTTCAAAAGTTTCATAGTTGTAACTTACGAGCAATGACACAATTTGTAACAACACTGAAAACTGTATATTTCCGTACATAAAAAATAATAAATACAGAACTACATAAAACACCCACTTTATTTTTAATCATACTATGTACGTTTTAAGGTGAATGTACAAAAAAGGTTTCAAAGGTTTCATAATTGTAACTTTTGAGCAACGGCACAATTTGTAAATATATATATATATATATATATATATATATATATATATATATATATATATATATATATATATATATATATAATATTTGTATGCCCCTTAATGTTTGACAGTGTAACGTTTTGCAAGGTTACTTAAGATCTACTGAAAGAGCAAAAATTAGGCTTTCATTTGACACCTAGGTGAGCCCAATAACTTCAACAATAAGGAAGTTATAGTAATTTTAGTTCCATGATGCTGAGTGCCGGAAAGCGAAATTGAAGCAAAATTCACATTTTTCTAAAATTTCTTCCCGGCCCATTTCTCATCCAAAAAATCGGAAAAAGATAATTTAGCATAATTTCATTGGTATTAATGTATGAAAATTTTTTGAAGAGGATCTGAGACATTGAAGCACGATCATGTTTTAAAATTAGGAGATTTGACATAGAATGACCTGTGTTAGATAATTGGTTAGGCGAAACGTGGATTAGGCCAAACGTGGCGACGCTCAGTTCTTCATAGTCGATTTATGGAAACGAACACACTTGCAAAGGTCATGATCAACAGTTTCCTCTTTATATACGCTTAATTGTGTTACTGTCTGATTCACGTGGAACTAGATGTACACTTAATAAGCTATATAAAATAAAAAATAAAAAGCTATGGACCTTGAAACATTCTTTCTCATAGTGGTGTTGGCAAAAGGGCTTACACGTATCAAGACTTTCATCATTACAGTGATATTTAAAATTGACTCGGCTTGCATGCAATAAGTTGCAATTGAGATTTCCGATGTTAAGATATTTGATGATTTATCACGAAATACGATGACTGCAAATACTACCTTGCTATAATTTCTCTTTTCTCACAATTCCTCTACTTCTTCGGTTGTATGCGAAGGAGTCGATGCGTATGTCTGCATCAGTACTAGATCTTTTTTGTCCTTTAAGTTTTAACATCATAACTCTATTTTCAGCAATTTCTACTTTCACGACCTTCTCCTTTAAACCCTGCCCTTTTCATTACCTGAGTAAAACATTTTATATCCTTTGCTGTTCAACACTCCATTACCTTCCCATCTAACTTCACAAACTTCTATTAAATCTAGATTATTTTGTTTCATTTCCTCTTTAAGATTTCAAAGTAAATGTGTAGTTTCCTCAAACATTAGGTATAAATTCATAGAAGGGTTGTGGTGTCTAATGATCAAAAGTAATGTTCATTTGAGTCAGTTCATCGTCGAGAATAGCGTTGAACGTAGTATACCATTAGCCTTAAAAATTAAACCGAAGCAACGGGGGCTCGTTATCCCTTATCCAAATAGGACAGTTGGATCACGCAGACATTCATTGAACACAATAGTAGGATAGTTCGCGCATGCGGAACAACTAACATATTGTTCGTGAATGTTATCCTATAGAGAGTAATAAGAAAATATGCAAAAATTGCAGTTGTTTGCTATAAGTTTCTCAGACCCGTAGCTAGGGGATGACCAGGGGACTGATCTTCCCCTGCGACCACTTTCAGTTACCCTGAAACTTTAAGTTGTTTGTTGGAATATACTAGCCTTATGCTTGAGGTTTGAACTCAAGTCATCTCCCCAAAATGATCTCGGTTTTGTCTGTCTTTAGTGCTTTGGCTACTAGCCTAAGGTAAATGTTTGTTTCAATGTGATTTTATCCATTTAGAAATTATCTATTTAAAGACGTTAGTTTGGTAACATATATTTTCATAGTAACGATGTTAAGTAATGTATCATACAGTAGCATGCAAATGTCTGCTGTCAGTTGTGTTATATTCCTAAAACATATGTTATGTTTTCTTCATAATATCAGGTTGTTTCAGTTGTATTGTGCGCGATCTCCCCTATCCCTGTGGGTGAGATCTTGCAAAATAGGAGTTTTAAAAAATGGTCGCCACTAAGAGCACTATCTATCAATTTCAACAATGATTACGGGTCTGGTATTGTGCACAAGATACCTAACTGCGCACTGCGTCATCTTAGCAATATTACTTCAATATTGAGTATTTTATGCAATATTGCATGTTTAGTAATCATTAACATTGTTCTGATGGATTTTTTCGCTAGGGTATAATTATTCCAGCTTGAAAAAATGTACGAAATCAAGACAATATCGCATAAGAGTGAACGTAATCACTGATGTTCCATTACAATATAGAAACAGTCAATACTACGTGACAAGATTAGCACATTTTTGTTGCGAAAATCCATTTCTTCTCTTCATTCTATTCAATTTGTGCACACAAAATGTCAGTCGGAATGATTAAATACGAATGCCTGATTTACTTGTTACCTTTTGATAACCATCTACGAGAGAAATGTTACGTAATAGAGGCAGTGGTTTGTTGCCTAGCGCATGACGTGCCAAAGCATTCGATCTATACAAGCAGAAGAGTTACGCATCTTGATTTCCACATCAGTTGTTCCTACGATTGATTATGTGAGCAGCGTCGGGTAAATTCTTCCGGTATTTTGTTCCTTTTATGAACAGCTCCTGTAACCTTCGTAAATTTCGCACGTTCATGAGCTAGTAAACAATTCAAGTGCGAGGAGATTCTCGTCTTCGAAAGTTCATAAGCGCTTTATTTCACCTCACTCTCACATTTAAATTTTGTGTTTCCCTTTTATTCCTTGTTTCTTGCAGACCTATCACTATTCACATTTGTCTTTCTCTGTACTCAGAGCAGATCTACTGCTTGCACTACTTCTACAGAAATAAACTTTAATAAATTCACAAGTTCCACAGATGTCGAATGAGGTCAAGTAATAAACAAATTACTACAATATGTAAAAGTGTTGCGTGGCTTTTGCTCCGGAGTTGATTCGGAGCCCAATGTTAAAAAAAAAAAAAAAAAATCCTTGGTAACTGAATCCTGAATCGCGAATAAAAGCAACAAAACCAATCAAAATAAATTAACAAACTCGACAAATTTTAAGCAATTACTTTCGACTTCAATTGAGAAAAAGTGACACACCATAATTCAAAAATAGTATATATATATATATATATATATATATATATATATATATATATATATATATATATATATATATATATATATATATATATACCGTGTCATGCGAAAACGAACTAAGCGCCACTTTCATACTTTTAAGAAAATTACGTTTAAAGGTTGATGTCCAGCATTAAGGTAGCCGTAATCTAAAGTGAAATTATGTTTCTTTTTTTGGAAAGGTGTTGGTTTTCCTCTCTTTTCGATTGTGCAAAACGTTTTAATGCTTATCAGGAACCAATCGTCGCATTTACGTGGATTTTCAAAATTTGGCGCTTAGTTCACTTTTGCATAACACGGTACATATATATATATATATAATAGAAAACAAGTTTAATAGTTACTATAGTTCACTTCCTGTTGGTTGGGTTGTATGACATCTTTAAAGTACCTTTTCTGTTCATTTCCATGAAAGGCTAGTATTTTTCAAAAGTAAATTTTAATTTGCAATGGGTTTCCAAAGATCTTATATTAAAGAAAATGTTAGTACATTAAATGAAATAGACTACAGTTTGTATAAGGAACAAACAGACATATTTCATTTTTACCTTTCTTTTCGTGTTAGGTTCTTCCATGGATGCAGAAGTTCTTTTACTTGATTTGTTCTAACCTTTCAGAGTTTCGTTCCAGTTTCAATACTTTTGTTATAATGCTTATGCATGATAAGTGTTTCTATTACTATTCTATATAATTTTAATTTATGTGAAGTTTGTTCATATTTCGAACCAGATCTAACAAAACTTTCTCTAAAATTACTCATAACAAAGATAACAACTGTGGTCAAAATAAGCGATCTTGTGTCAATTTCTGGCACTGGCAAGTTGGTCGATGGTTATTTCCATAATATTTGATTACTATTATCTCAATCTGTCGCTAGAAAAGAAGGAAGAATACTTGCTTTTGAATAACTATTGGCAATTTGTTATCGGAAAACTGTTTAAGAAAGGACAATATCATGTTTTGCCTATTCAAGATTCGTCTAATAACCTCTGACAATGGAATTTCCATGTATAATCTCAAAACAAATGTAGGCGAATCTTGAATTGAAGATCGCTTAATGTAAATTTATGTTGGTAGAACATTTGTATTTCAAGTGTGCCTTCGGAAAATATGTGAAACATTCTTCGACCCAACTTCCACTACCCTCTCACGGAGGAAACCCACCTTTTGCTTTGGGGAAAGAACTAGATGTGTCAATTTGTCATTCAGTCGTTTAGTCTTGGGGAAAACAGACATCGATAGCAACGCCATCAAGAGCACCGTTGGAATAGAAAGGCTCTAGTACTGGCAAGGAGTGACACAAAAAATCTGTATACTACAGAATGAATATATCTTAAAGTGCATATCAAAATTGCTAATGGACGATTATGTGACTAGGCAAGCCTTACATAGGGATGTAATAAAGTTACAAGAAGTTGAAAAAAATATAAAATGACAGGTGTCATAACCTTAAAGTTATATAATACTCAAATCATCAAGGGAGTACGACGGCTCAGTGGTAGAGTGCTCAGCTCTGGTGCGAGAGGTCACTTATCCTATTTGACTTGTGAGACTATGTGAGCTTGCGAGGACATATCGTCCCATTTGTTTTCTCGAAGTTGACCCTTTTTTTTCCTCCTTATTCTCGTTTCCCCGGTTCCTTCATAATTATTCACTTTCACATTAATCATCCGTCTCTTTTATCCTAAAGGTGAGAAACGTGGGACACAAAACTACAGATTTAATTTCATTTTTTCTTTCTTTTCTTTTCTTTTCTTTTTTTTTGTACAAATCATCAAGAATCACCAATCAATAAATGAAATGCAGTGATACATTGCATCAACGGCTGTAATATGCCCATTTCTTCTGATTTTAACCTTCTTTTCAGTTCCATAATATATCAAAGGACACCACCTTGCTTTCTTTCAGAAACTGGTCTTGATTGTTAAATAAGTTTTCTCCTTTAACTTGGGGCAAGAAAACGTTAATTTTTACCGTCGTGTCTTTTCACAGAAACCACCGATTCTTTGGTTTAGCGACGTGCCTCATCAGAAGTTGTTTCAGAATAATTTCGTCCTCTGCTTATTTGTTTTAAAACATACCTTCTATATAAATATGAACGTGTTCAGGTTTTCTGCTTTCTTGTTGATTTTGTAATACAACACATCAGTTCGGTTTGCCATCTTGTGCATTATCGTGCTGATACCACAGTCTACTGCAAGAAAGAAAGGCAATAACATTAACAAGATAGTTTGCAATGATGAACATAAACAAAAATTCCCTCAGTTAATGAATTGTACAGTGTTTGTCTAACTTCTGCCCGTACAGAGGAACTGATCTCGAAAACCATTAAATGAGGTGAATGCATGTGTCATTTAAAACGAACAAATAAAGAAATATGTAACGAAGATTCGTTCAGATTGATTTGTAAACATGGGTCTGCACGTATTATCCTATGTGCAATAGTCCCAGAGGCAGGTTGGTGTGTTTTGTATCTGAGAAATAATAGTTACAATCACTGGCGTATGCCACAAAAGGGGCGTTTCTGGGTCTAACTCCTTGAGTAAGATGTTATGAGAAAGCAAAGATTTACTATATTAGGATCACTCCTGTCCCGAAAAAAAAATATGATCCTCGACGAACTTCTGCATACGCTACTGGCTACAGCTAATATAGAATAAAAGAGATGATATATTACTTAGGTAAAATAATGCACCTTATTCTCGTCCAGCCATACTGCAACCATGAAGTCATATAAGTCTCATGTATGTGGTACGTCTAGCGTGTTTTCCATAGTATAAATCAAAATATCGAATACTCTATCTTCTGAGAAAAAAGATATAGTGTAGCAACTCATTTCATCCTCTTTCTAACATTCTCATTTTCTCGATACTCAAAGTAGCTGAACTAATCCCATTCCCTGGACCGTTCTGCAAATGCTTTGAGAATAGAGAAAGTAACATCTTTGAATTTTTATAATTGAAAAAAAAAACGGAATTGACAGCTGACTTTTTCAAAATCGATTGTCACTTTTGCTGGTTTCATCGCAATTCCTTTTACTAATGGCTTCTAAAATTGCGGAGGATCTGTACGTTGATACGATGTATCTCTCTTTGAAGGAAGTACTCTCTGTCAGGAAAGTAAATGTACGTCTCTTTTTTTCAGACTGGTACTCTTGCGCTCCATCCATGGAGAATATGTGAATTAAATCAATCAAATGTGTAGTGAAGGGTAAGGAGAAAAATTAATATGAATAAGACATTGAAGAGGAACACAAACTGTGAATACAAATAGTGAATGGTGTAAATAAAGGACGACCCCGAATGACAAATCAGAAAAAGCTGGTAAACGGAGAAAAAAGAGTAAAAAATGTTGAAATGGGAACATAAAATACAAATGCGAACAAATATGCTAACAATTGAACGCTTACCGAGCAGAGATCTTGGTGTAGTAGTTAAGACGCTAGATCATAAATCGAAAGAAAGTTAGTTCGGTAATAATCAGTTTGATGTTTTACGGCGGTTTGTGTTAGGCATTCTAATTGTGTAAGCGTCTATTTGTCATTTCGTCGATTTGAAGGGACACATCCGACTCTCAGTTCCGGAATCATCTTTCTCTCTCTCTCGCTTTCTCTCTGAGAGAAACTTTCGAACTGAGGATGGTTTTCATCTCAGGGGGTGATGATCGGCAAGAGTGCATAGAAATGTTGCGGTATTTCTGACATGTTGGTCTCTGCAAAAGGCACATTTCTCAAGAAATTTGCCTATTGTGAAGAGTCATATGTGCGTAATTCGCGAAATTTTCTTTTTACCGATCACTACATTTGATACATACTCATGATTAGATGTACCTGCTTCCTCGTTTTCATTGTTTCACTTCTCCAATAACTGTCACTGGAATTTTTACCTCGTTTTCACCTAACATATTAAACGGGTAATACACTTTCTTTTACCACCTCTCATGCACTGTATTCGTTATTAACAAAAATTTTTAAAAATACTGCTTCGAGTGGATTCAAACTGATGACCTTTGAATTTATATTCTAGCATCTTAACTACTACACCAAGATCTCTACTCGGTAAGCGTTCAGTTGTTGACATATTTGTTCGCATTTGTATTCTATGTCTCCACTTCGACATTTTAAAACTCTTTTTTCTCCGTTTACCAGCTATTTCTGGATTTCTCTTTCAGTGTCGTCCTTTATTTACACCATTCGCTATTCGTATTCACAGTTTGTGCTCTTATTCAATGGCTTATTCATAAGGCTTTTCTCCTTACCTTTCACTACATTTTGTTTGACTTAATTTCCACATTCTCCACGATTATAGCGCAGGAGTACCAGACTCAAAAAGGAGATGTACTTTCCTGACAGACAGTGCATAGTAAAAAAGTATAAAACTTTTCCATAAACATTCATTTATACAACTACAAAAATTGATGGGACAGTTTCGAAAGTCCCATACATTAAAATCGCTTTAATGAGATCCAGAGCTACCAACGGTGCTACTTAAATAAGTTTTAAATATCAACTTTCGCCTAATAAGAGCAGTGAATTTCTGTTAGCATTTTTATTGATGTTTCCATAGCTACGGGGTATTAGGCGAATCTTGCATTTTCAAAATTCAAAGGTCCCTCCCCCAAAAAATGAGTTTATAGAAGTTCCTTTAAATACAGTGGGCAGGTGTTTGACCTATCAGAGGCCAGGGTTTGTCTACATTTTCCACTTTTGGGTAATCACTACTAAACATTTGTTTACAGCTTACAGGTGTATCCTCTACCAAGTATCCTATTGTGTTTTCAGTTTTTTTTCTATAAGTTATTCCGCTATTTTCGTGTCCACCATCGTTATTGCTATTAGTACTGTGAGAAATATTGGAGAAATTGTACTGGGTAATTTTGTTATCTTCAAACTTTAAATATATATATTTTTAATATTTATTATTATTGTTTGAATCTGGTGCAGTGGTGAGCCCTTCTCTTCCACTTAATTCTATTTTCGGTTCTACCAACGCTTTTAATTGTTTTGATAGTAAAAGTTAAGGATCTGCAATTATTTTGCTCTTATGCAGGATGTCTTCAAGCTTATCCTTCTTACGCTAGAAAAGGTTTCGGATCATTGGTTGAAACTTGTGTCTATATTTCTTGCGTCTGACAAATTAACTGATTTTTTTTTATACCAGTCGAATCATTGAATGCTCATGGCATATGTTATTATGCTGTGAAGGGTTGGAAAAATGAAATGAAATCTTTGAGTTTTACGTCCCACGGTTATGCCGGTTAGGCTAAAGGAGACGGTGAGAATGAGAGACGAGTGAAATGGTGGAATGAAGAAAGTGGGAGGAAACGGGAGTACCCCGAGAAAACCCACGAGCACGGTGTTTGTCCACCACAAAGTTCACTTGGCGGGGGCTGGGATCGAACCCAGGACCCCAAGCACCAGAGGTGAACGCTCTACCACTGAGCCATCGCGCCCCCCGTGAAGGGTTGGAATCGCAAATAGAAATCTCTGATTGGATGTAAGACTTGCAAACTCTTTCTTGCAGTTCATCCCTCAAAACGGAAGCAGTAAGAAGCAATTTTGCAATTTAGTCAGGCGAAACAGGTTTGTCTGAGAAGAAAAGGAAGAAAATGTCGCAGTGTGTGGATGGCTACCCCAAAGTAAGGGAATAGCAACATAAAGAAGATTCTGCAAAGATATGAACATACCGAAGAGTTGAGCAAATGCATTCTTTCAATAAACATTTAACTACATTATTTTCCGAAACAATCAGTGGACGAAAAAGTTTATTAATCCTTCGCGTGGAAACGGAATGTAACTAAATATGAGGTAACTCATGACAACGAGCTGCATCCTCGGCTCTAAACAAACATAGTCAGTTCCAAGCCTGGAAGGGAAGTATAATCTAGTATTGAGATTTTCATATTACATTATTTACGTTCCTTATGAACGTCATGAATTGAATACATCGTACAGTATCTCAGTAGTGATTTACAGTATACTAGTGCTAAATACTAGCTTATATTCAGAATTTATATTTTGCATATGTTACTGCAGTACTTCACACCATAACTATGGGTCCGTATTAATTGCGAAATACCTAAATGTACTAATTAAAATTAATGTTATGTATCAGAAAATGTAACTATTCTTATTCTCCTATGACTGATTTTTAAAAGCGATTCAGTTCCTGTGACTGAACTTGGCCAAGACCAATTCTTTTCGGGTTAAAACTATGACAACATTTTTTCTTTCGGGCTAAAAAAAAATAACGGGGAATCAGCATGTCCGGCAAAAACCACGAAGTCATATATATGAAAAAAATAAGAGATTGAAAATGTGATTTGTTTTGGAAAGGCTTTATTTCGAAAAGTTCTTAAAATAAAATACAAATTACTAATAATAAGTGTTACATCTAATCACGTAGACGGTTTCTGATAGCAGTGTTCTAAACTTTCACGATGTCATCATAACTCTGAAAGATTTTGTAATCTCAAATTCCTCTAAATGGTATTATGATCTTTACGTCTAAAGAAGACCATCCTCATGATTAGGTTTGGTACTTATTTATGTATCTCTTCGAAGGAAACTCTTCTTTAAAAAATCAAGTTTTCAATTCCTTCATATTTGTTAAATATACATTATACCATGGTTATAGTATACGACTGTTGTAGAAGACTCCAGAATTTGGATTTTTAAAATACTGTAAGTCCTAAGTTTGCAATAATGAACAATAAATGTGATGCCATATGTTTTCGTTTAATATATTGGTTTGAAATTCATAAAAGCCTAGTGTAGTGCCAGTTGAAAAGATTTAATTTTATATTGGATTGGCAACATCCTTAATTTGGTAGTATTCCAGAGTGTGTCAAATAATGTTCCTCTGATACTATTTGCAGATTGTAAAATTTCAACTTTTTTTGTTAATTTAAAACTCATAAGAGCGTTTCAATATAAACGGTCCACCCTGCTTGCTAATATATAGTCATTCTTTGTTGATATCATCCAGACATTTCATTGTTGATTCTTCACGTTGGTTCTCCATTCATTTCTTCTTCCAACAGTATATTACTACATTTAGTAAGATGAATTAAATGACCGTTCCTGCTATATGATTTCTCTACCGTGTCCGATTGCATCAGTTTCCGTTCACTTATTGCAACGCATTTATGCGATTCTCTTCTTTATGCTACGGTCAGCATTTTCTCCAGCACAATATCTCAAATGCTTCTAAGTAATTTCCTTATTTCTGATTTTCGAAATATTCATATTTCTCTTCCATATAGAACAATACACTTTACACAAATCCCAAAATGGATCTTTAATTACTGCTCAATCGTATATTGTTTGATGTCAGCAGTCATTCTTTCTTTTGTAGATCTCCTGCTCTAAATATACTGTTCTAGTTCATGAATCTTTATCTTTTCTTGCAAGTAAGCATATAGTAACAAAATGCTATACAGATAACAAAATGCTTTCATATGATCTATTTCGGTTGGTTGGTTTGCAGTTTAACATACCTTCTCAAAACCAGATGTTACATGCGACATCACACCAGTTCGACAGGACCAATTAACCTGTATAACCATTTGAAATTTGGACGTTTCTATGTAAACAAACACAAACACTGAAACGTTTTCCATGTTTAAAAAACACTTCTTGAATTTTCAGCTTTGCAATCATTCTGAGAAGAAAACAAAAACGTCTAGTGAAAGGTAAAATGTTTGCACATAAAACCAGCACAGTTTTAAACTAGCAAATAACATATCGGTGTAGATTATGTAAAGTTTTTTTTCAACTATGATATTATTTGGAATTAATCTATGACTTACGGATCTGAAAGTTTCATAACCTCAGAAACCAAAGTTATTTTGTGAATTTTATCTCTACGTAAAGTCAATCTATTTATAATGATTATAATATATTTTCCACACGATATCTATATTTACGATACTGTCTGTCCATTTCCTGGTAAGCCCAAGATATTTTCCTCGAAGATTTCTCAGCTAAAATTTCAGAGTTCTAATCTTTTAATTGGCAAGCATTGAGAAATTCCAGCAAATATATATATATATATATATATATATATATATATATATATATATATATATATATATATATATATATATATATATATATATATATATTTGGTTCAAACGTCGTCTTGGTGATATTTTAGTAATTTTCAAAATGGTTTTGCATATTCAGTACACAATACATGAGGTTTATTTCCAAGTAATTTTGCCCTAAAATAGCAAAACATGTGTTAATAGTGAGCAACATTGCCCGTAACATGATCAATTTTAATTAGAAATATTTCTTAGAAGAAACTAACAACAGTTTCGTTGAAATATAGTCCTACAGACGAAGTCACCACAAATAAAGCAAATTTTCACGAAACTCAGGAAATAAACCTTCTGCAGCACTCAATTTGTATATTCCCTGTTGAATATTTGCATAAATGATCCGGAATTCATGTATATGAATATTGCGTAAAAGCAATAATGTCAATTAAAATATCAATGAAGTTATCAATCGTGCTTATAACGCAATAGAAAATAATGTTGATTGTAAGCAACAGGACCAAAGAAAGGGTTAAACCATTACCATTATTTCCACTAATAGTAACAATAGCTATACAGACATTTTTATTATTAGTCGCCTGTTTCCAAAAACATTTCTAAATAATATCATAATCCAAAGTTATTAAAAATTATGATATTAAAGAAAAAGCTTCTAACATCTAAATATATACATAATAAAAAAGCTAGAGAAATGTGGAGCAATTCAGTTGGTTTCGTTATACCATGTAAACGTAAGGAATACTCTATAGCAAATTATAATCAAACATTTTAAGTTAAATAAAATTGGATTACGATATATGTCTCCAGTTACCTAGGTATACAAAGGAAAATTCAGATGCATACAAGAACGCTAAGAATTGAACTGAGGGAAAGGGGAGAAGAATTGGAATTCCAACCTGAGTAAATAAAATTATTTTGTTTTAAAAGTAGGGATTTTTAAACATTAAAATTCCTTTTTGTTTTTTCACATTCGGAAAAAAAAATACGAGTATATCAAATATTAAAAGCAAACACATCAAATTAATGAAAATAAATCACTTGCCTCTCCGAAACATAATGCGTAACATAATATTTAACTATATTATATTTTGTTTTAGAACTTCAACATCTAGTTTTGCATGGCTTAGTGCTCGTAACGCACAGAAAGCAAGTTTCTGCGTTCGTTAAAGGATTTAGAAATCAAACGTTGTAATGGAAATATGAAATCAATCTCCATTTATGGTAATGGACATATATATATATATATATATATATATATATATATATATATATATATATATATATATATATATATATATATATATGTATGTATGTATGTATGTACTCTGTAAAGAAAAAAAATAGCGACACCTCAATTCTCAAGCAAACTTACACAGAAAGCCATAGTTGTAGCCCGATAGAAGAGGAATAGATGGAAACGAAGAGTGGGATAGTTCATTTGCGTTATCTGTGACACCTGTGGTGTACGATATCGCTTGCCAATTGATTGTGTATCAGTAATATTTTCGCTAGATTGCACTGAGAGCGTCTCGTAAATTATTGTAGGGAGAATTCTGCATTGCATTAGTGATGTGTAGGCTGAGGTAAATATCATTTTATGATTGTTCTTTGCTTTCTCATTGCTTGGACAGTGCCAAGTGGCAAAATTGTTGTTGTGCAGCGTTGTTTGTGTGTGATATTGTTCTACATATGGACTGTAAACAAATAAGATGAGTAAGAAATGTGACTTGTTTCCATGTGAACAGGATATAATTCTTGCTTTGCGCAACTAAGGCAAATCTCTAAGGGAATAGATGGAATACTGAAAATCCATCATTCTACGGCAGGAAGAGTAATTCACAAGTGGAAACAGCATAACAAATCGTCCCATCATTAATAGTGTGAAAGAAAAAAGAAAGCAACACCCAGAGTAGATTGCTAAATGAAATCCATAGCATTGCAGATTTAAGAAGTGATTTCCCCAAAAATCACTTCTGTAGTCTGACATGATCTTGGAACTGCAGTTACTCGTATAACTGTATTGTCTTGACTGCATGAAAATGATATTACAAAGAAGAAACCGCGTAGAAAGTCGAAACTATCAAACACAGAAGACTTCAACATGTAGTTTTGTGAGTCGATATGCAACTTGGACTTATGACAACTACAAGCACGTCGTTTTCTATGTTGAAAAGAAGTTTGGAATAGTGAATAACGATGGTGGTGTGATGTTGTGGATACGAACGAGCAAGGAACTTGACAAGGATTTTATTTAAGAGATGCAAATATTCAGTTACTGAGTGATGGTATGGGCTTGGTTCACCATTAAAGACGTCAGAACTACGGGTATATATGAAGGATCGTTTGATGCACAAAAATATCTTCAAATGCTGGTACGTAAAGTTCTTACAACAGCTAAAGATGACTTTTCTGAAGAAAATTTGGACTACTTTCTTTTCCAGGATGATAATGCTTCATGTCACCGAGCGAAAATCGTTAATACATGGTTCAAGAATATGACTATTTAGAGACGCATGTGGCCTACAAACTTACCTGGCATGAACCTGGTTGAAAATTTGTGGATCAATATGAGCAGAAGATTCAATAGACAACTATCTCAAATAGAATGGAATTCAACGAACAGATAATCCGGGGGTTATTCCGTGAAATCGAAGTTCCATTTTGCAATAGCCTTGTTACCAAAGGGATCCGATGATTCGCTGCACTGCAGAAAGCCATGGTGCACATACAAAATACTAGTATGGTGTATGTTACTTCCCGATGTTTACACACAATATGTCTTACCCTTAAGAAATTCGATTTTTTGTTTTCTGCTATTGTTTTTGATCTTTCTCAATTTTACGTATAACTCTTCCTATAAACGATTTTGCTCAAAACACACATAGCTACTTATATATGCATATAAATTCATTAAATTCACGTCAAAGGCCTAAACTCTGCCTCGAGTATTAAGAATGAACTGCTCGTTAGGAATATGCATTGTAATATTATCAGGAATTCATTTAAAAAATCATATTGATTAAAGTATGTTGCGAAAACCATATCCGAGCAAGTGTCGCTACTTTTTCTTTACAGAGTATATATATATATATATATATATATATATATATATATATATATATATATATATATATATATATATATATATATATATATATATATATTGTGTTCTAAAATGGCGCGGTGGCTCAGTAGTAGAGCGTTCACCTCTGGTGGTAGGGGTCCCGGGTTCGATCCCTTCCCGCGCCAAGTGAACTTTGTGGTGGACAAACACCGTGTGCGTGGGTTTTCTCGGGGATCTCCCGTTTCCTCCCACTTTCTTCATTCCACCATTTCCTTCATTACTCATCATCACCGTCTCCTTTAGCCTAACCGGCATAACCATGAGACGTAAAACTCAAAGATTTCATTTCATTTTTTACTATTCTCTTAAACTATTGACTTCTTAAATGACTACATCTCTTCTTTGCCATCAAAGCAAATTCATGTCATGTAGCTGTCTGTACCGAATTAATTTGTTGAACTAGGAAGTAAATTAAAACTTAACACTATGTAAAAGTGTATATCTGATGGACATAGCAACGAAAACAAGAAGTTCCACACTAGAAAAAGAATGAACAGATAATATTGTGAAGATATATGTATTTGGATACATTATTAGATATTTTATTTTGAACTTTGGAACATATCATTTTAAATTCAACTCATTGAAAGCATAATCGTCTGTTTAATGTTGAGTCACATTTCATTTTTTTAAAGTTCATTTACTTTTCCTACAAGGAAGTCTTCTTGCTATCTGTCATTTCTTTCTTACACATGTAATTTCTTAATTAATAAAAACAACAGTTTTTTTCCTCGTCCGCATTCCTATCATCGCCTCATCTTTACTTAATCTATGTAGTATGCACTTTTAATCGAGACAAAAGAAACAGTCAATGATCTAGGATATTAACCCGGAGGAAGCGTTAAACAAAACCGATGGGAGAGGTTTGGAAGAGGTAGTTGGCATTGGATTTCAAACGAGGGAAGATGTATGAACGTGAACTATAACTTCGAACTTACCAAAGAGTCATATCTTGCTCTAGCTTAGAGAGCATTTGTCTCAGTTAACGTTGCATAGCTGTTGACTACGATGAGTTACTTACTACGAAGCAATTTCGGTTTTAATTTGATTAATGGTCGTCGTAATGTTGGTTTTCCTGTTTGGACTTTGCTGCCCCTTAACTCCCGGCTACTTGGACGCTGAGCAGACTAAAGAGATTAATGAACGAACATAGACCCATTGAAAGTATTCACCGAGGAAGAAACACCGATGTCTACAAGTAAGTACTAGTAGATTAACCGATCCCGATCGCTATTCCCTTCTCACCCACTCCAACCCCTTTTGACGTCACAATCTGTCTCTTTTGTATTTGTTCGATTTTATTTATATGCAACACAGGTCAGATTCCGTACTTTATGCTCTACCGAATTCAGTATTTACAAAATCCTGATCGCAACTTGTCAGTTCTGACATCCCCAAATGTACGATTTGTTAACGCGTTACCTGAGCTTTCGAACTGACAAGGGGCGGTTGCACAATATATTATTAAATATATCATGAGTTGCAAAATAATAAATAAATAATATAAAGAATTACAATCTGATGTCCAAAATACAAATATAATATGTGGAAGTTAGCAAAGCAACATATAACAGAGGATACAAGGAAATTCAATAGCGACCTTGTAAGAAGAACAATTAAAGATAACACGGACAAAAAGAAAATGAAGTGGAGTCTAAATACTGAATGGAAGCAGATCGTAGCACAGAAAAATGAGAATGATCTAACCACTAAACCGCGAAGTGTTGTTACATTTACAACTGATTCAGCAGTCATATAGTAAGTTATCTTGAGGCAATGAAGCAAAGTGAGAGAAATTGAAATCAGAGGCTGCACGTGCTATTAGAAACATGGAATGAGAAAAAAGCACCCTGCTAACGAAGCTGTGGAAAGGTGGGAAAGATTTTATTGCAGAATTATATTAATTTGAATGTCTACGAGGAGTTAGTTCCCGAGAAATGGAAAAATATGGTGATAGCAATGCTGCATAAGCTTTTCACAATTGCTGAGCTACAAGCTTTCTATCTGAAGCATCAAATATATTTATAATATTATTGATGCAACACTTAGCCTTTTTAGGATCTTATGGTACAATTTGTACCATACGGATGTTTCATGGTACATTGCGTTATAAACTCTCCTATTTGAGCTTTTTCGTCCGTTTTTTTTTTAATTTGTTTTTCAAGTCCAAAGACATTGTAGAAGACGTTAGTATGGTTTCACACCTTCCTGTGTCGAGACATAGGAGGTGATGACGTCATAATTTTAAAATATATATTTTCTTTTATTAAGCCTATGTCCATTATTTTTAGCGGGCGTATTTTTGCACCTAGAAGATTGAAATTTTGCACAAACATTCAGTCTACCAAGTAGTATTTACCACATTTTTTTTCAGATTTCTGCGTTAGCAGAAGGGTGATCCAGAGGGGCAAAAAGTAAAAAAAAGGGATTTTTTTAACCAAGAAAACTACCTTTCCACTATTTTTACGCCTCAGATACACGATGGAAGCACGTAAGTCCTGCCGTCTGAAAGGCAGGTCTATTCTGAAGAGAATGATGGGCGAACCATAATCCTAGGGTAATTAGGGATGTCTCAGGAATTTTTATCAAAATATCCTTCTGTATAGGGGAATATGTGGTATTGTCGTTTTTTTTTTTTTTTCTTTATTTCTTGTGGGCTTAGTTTTGCACCTCGAAGATTGCAATTGTGCACAAACATTCAGTCCACCGAGTAGTATTTAACAGTTTTTCAGATCTCTGCCTTAAAACAGGGGGGTCTAGAGGAGCAAAAAGTTGATAAATGGGATATTTTAACCAAAAAGTCCCTTTCTTCAGGATTTTCCGCCTTAGATACATGCTGGAGACATGTGAATGGTACCGTCTGAAAGGCAGTTCTATTCTAAAGAGAATGATTGGCGGATTATAATCCTAGGGTATATAGGGATGTCTCAGGAAATTTTTTACCTGAGATCAGGGTCTTTGGCGGTAATCTGGGGCATTGTGGGGATTATTGATAAAATTTCTCCCGCCCTTACTATTCAAGATAGAAACTTGAAATTTGGCACACACATTCAATCTACCAAGTAGTACTTTCAGAATTTTTTTTAGATCTCTACGTTCATACAGGGCCGTTCCAAAGGGGCCCAAAATATGAAAAAATCCCCGAAAATTTCCCTTTGACCTCACTTTTTCCCTCTCCTGTTATATGGTATGGGCAAGTAAGTGTTACCATTTGAAAGCCTACTCTATTCTGAAGGGAATGAGGTATAAACCATGATCCTAGAGTAAATAGTGACGATGCAGTAGCTGCTTGACTGAAAGTCTAAAAAATACCTCAAAAACCCAAGATCCTAAAAGGGTTAGACAAGATCTTGTAGTCCTCTCCAATAAAAATACTGAATTGGGAAAGAATATAGGGCAAATACTCACATTAAACTTGTAAGATAGCTGATAGAAATATCAATCAAGTATAAAGCATGTTGCGTTTATTGCTTACAAAGCAAACATTTCATACGATGGATAATTCCAAGGTTATCAATGCTGTTAAATCTAGCCGTATCAAATAAAACTACATCAAATTTATATAAACCTTTGTAAGAAAGCCAAAACCAGTGAGAGTATAAACTAGCAAATGTAAGAATGTAACAACACAAAGACAGTGAGCATAGAGAAGAGAGTGGGACAAGATGACACTATCACACTTAAGCATTTTTACAAACGTACTTGACTGCACACTATTCTGTCAGCAGAGAGAACAAAGAAATGAATATAAATTAGGAACATCTAACCCATCATCGCTCCACTGATGTCATCCTTATTTTTTTTAATAAATATCAACATGAGACTATAGATCTGTGTTTCAGATATAATGTTCAAAACAACTTTGCAAAGAATTCAAGGCAGAGGTGCCCGAAGAAAATTTTCTAGACGGGGTCCCATCTTCATGGTTGCTATACTACGTCTGGCATTTCTGGTGTTTAATATACGTGGTTTGTTATATTAGTATACATTTTCGTGAGCCAGAGGAGACCCGAGCCCCACCTTGCCCCCACCTTCGGGCGCCCATGATTCAAGGATAAAAGTTGACAATACAGAATTAGAGAATGTATGGGTGAGACAAAACAATAAGATACGACAGACGTATAAAGTTAGTCTGGACTGCATTCGGGACGGATAACTTTACACTAAAAGCTAAGATTTTGTTGTTTCTAAATAGGAAAGTTTTTAAGGGATGCATTCTGTCTATTTGAGGATAGAGATTGAAGATGTGGACAATAATAAAATTAAACATTCACCGTATGCGTACCACACGATTGAGCTTAAAGAGATGTATGATAATAATTACAAGGACAGGAAAATAATTACATAGATCTGGAAGATGAAAAGTGTGATAAATATAAGAATAGAGGCACTGGGCAGGACATGTTCCGAAAAAGTATGTTTGATGACAGAAGCACTCCTTTCCTTGGTAACAAAACTCAAAGAGAATCTAGGAAAAGTCCTCATACAAGGTAGTGTAATAAAATAAGAAAGTGCAATGAAGTTACGTAAGGAATAATTGTCCAATATAGGTGTATGTGTGAGGAGTTGGATATAGCTATGTACACCTTGAAAGTATGGAATTAAGACAGTTGTTGACGACGATGATGACATTTACCTTTACAGTGTCTGGATATGAAAATTAGGCTCTAGCTTATACATAACAACAACCTAATGTTTTTCGAAAATTAAGTTTTGAGGAAAATATTATGTGCAGAAACGGATAATTATATTGGTGAATGTTACATAATGCACAATTTACCAATGTAACAGTGCCAGTGAATCTATTTCCAACAGTTATATCAAGATATATAACTTGGGAAGATGTATAGGACTTTACTAATGAGTCCCTGTGAAAGAGACGTTTATCCGGAACTTTAGGGGATTGATAGCAATGATCTTGGATATCTCGTCTTGACGCAAGATGGAATCAAATGATTCTTTTTAGGATGAATGACTGCGTTATTTATTTGTTTTCAGTTTCTTAGAAAATTACAATTATTAATATTATTACTAGTAGTATTTCCGCTCTAAGTAGCTTGAGTTATCGATACATTAGGCTGCTTAGGGTCAAGAATTTTTAATGAAAAAGAAATATATGACACATACAATGCTCTTAAATAATAGTGGTAGTTGCAAATACATTAATGTAATCACTTGAGCTAAATATACATTTTACTGTGTCCGTACTGTTGACGCATTAAAAATAATTCTTTCTATTGATTGATTTTTTTCTATCTATTTCGTGTACATATTTTTGTATGTTATTTATTGGTTTTATCCTGATTAACTGTGTTACTGAAGCCAAAGTTTAACTTGCTCCAGACTCCGAAAACCATTCATTCGTTCATGTCCATTGTACAAAGTATCTCTTTTATGCATTTTGTTATACGTAAGCTTCTTTGCAATCAAATGCAAAGTAATGTAGACCAACTACTGTTGTTGACTTGCTTAGATTGTTATTCTCCAACTTTGTTTTACACTAATGTTCTGTTGAATTCATACTATTTTAATTTTTCTTGTTTATTCGCCTGTTCATATAATTCTAAGTATCAGTTTGCGGATTTTTCCTTTTGCGCAATACTGTTATCCTCTTGTTTGAGACGCAGCAGATACGCACATGCAGTTAACTCGATGCATATTTACGCAAAGTCTGACGTCACTCGAAGCCATACACGCAAATCGATTTGATGTATCCTGAAATGTAGGCAAACTCCGTTGGAAGCCAGACGAACTGCGATTGAACGTAGAACTTGAGTCCTAACAGCTGCGCAGTAGACATTTCAACGCCCTAAAGATTGCCTCTTCACCCTCGTGGCCCCCATAGGACATTCAGAAAGCTCTATTCACAATAACAGAGTCATTTATGAGAACGAATATTTTGTAGTTTCTCTCATGAACTGAAAATAATATAAAAGCTGGGGAAAGTCAACAACTTACTTTGTTTTAGATATTCAATCACCGTACAGAATACATTTACTAAGAGATCTTAAACAATACAATAGTTTGAAACAATCGCTCTAAAATTTCCAATAAAGGACAGTGTGAAAGAGATACTGTTTTCCCAAACGTCAATAATGTACTGTTCTGACATATGGTGCAGTGCTACAGTTTTTTGTTTACAAATATTGAATAGTATCCCGTGGAGAGCGCACATAGAATGTAAACATGCAAGAAAGGTGATATAAACATGTGTCGCGTTTTAGGTTCACAGGATTGATAGGGTCTATGATCTGATGAAGGATGGAAATTAAGTGTGTTATTTACAGCTTTGCATACATCAATGTGCAGAGCCATTAGAAAAACTGTAAGAGCTTTCCACTATATATATATATATATATATATATATATATATATATATATATATATATATATGTGTGTGTGTGTGTGTGTGTGTGTGTGTAGAAAAGTCACATTTGTCGAGAAAATTGTAATTGTTTTAGTTGAATTAAGTACTGAAAAACAAACGTATCATCAAAATACAGTATAATACAGATTCAGAATTATATATGTGTATGCAACAGTATGAATTCTACACACTCATTTAAAAAAAAAACAAATAGACTGAAGTAAATATACTATAGAGTGAAATCTCTAAGAATCGTTATGCCGAAAAAATAATATCTTTTGAGCCCCTTATCTTAGAGAGGTGAAAATAGGTATAAACATCTTATTTTAAAATACGTGAACATATCCTCCATCGCCTCCAAAAAAATCGCATTTGAGAGGAAAAGAGAGCAAGTTCTCAAACTTGGTTAACATGTAAAAGTGACATCGTGGTTGTGTGTTTCATCATCACGGGAAAACGAATGAACCCTTACAAATGAATTTTTGAACACATTATCACTTACAAGAAAATGGTTTGCTGGTGCTCGTTGGGAATTTGACAAAATATGGACAAATTTAGAGGAGGATCCCTAAATATAAAAATTTAGGTGGAAGTGGGCACGAGTTTTTTTTTATTATTATTATTATTCTCGTTCGAGGAACAGGAATTTCCACTAGTTCATCTCTGCCTTTTACACATTTTCCTAGCTTATATTTTTGATGGAATTTTATACTTCTTTTATGATTTTTAGAACATATGTCAGGGTATTTTGAGCCCATATTAGGAACCTAGAAGCACAATTTTTGGAAGGTAAAAATCCGAAATGTAATTATGGGTCTCAATGGTTCAGCGAGAGATCAATTTTTATAACCAGATTTCTGACTTTGATCTATTTGCTTTTGTATTCATGTTTTTAGATTATTTGTGACATTTCACAGATCATAAAGGAATCACCTTGCCTGAAACATACGAATTCTAAGACTGATGGGTTGCTTGATTGGGAGTTTGACATTTCTTTCAGAACTGAGGCTATATGAGATATGGAGCAACAGCTTCAACTTTGCTTCATCAATTTTATATGGGCCAACTGCCATAAAGGAGTACTAAAAGAGTGTTTTAGATTTTGCAGAAACGGCTCCAGTATTTGAGTTTAGCGTGTAACACTGGAACTAAAAGTTTAAAAGATGTTTTGCTTGGTGTTTCCTATAATGTTATGCATAGTAGAGAATGAACATGTAAAACACTTATTGTACTATAACAAGTTATATGTTATTTGCTATTTTCTGTTCTGAAATTTTGATATTGGTGAAACCTAATATTTGTAAATAGTGATAAACAAAGCCATTAGGGTCCCATTTTGTCTGCGCTTTTAACATTTGCTAAAGCTGGCATTATGTTGTTTGTTCTTGCGTAAAGTATCCGAAACTTTCATTTTGCAGAATCCAATACTAACTAAATTGTTTTCAAAGTTTGATGAAGGTAAGATAAGCTGTATTAGTCGTTAATTCATCTATGCTTAGCTCAACAAAGATGAAAAAAAAAAAAAAACGTATCAAAATGTCCTATATGCTAATATTTCTGTTGAAGAATTACCGGGAACTTTTTCCCTTATCTCAATTGCAATATATAAAATATGTAACTCTTTATTTAATAATAATAATAATAATAATAATATATATACAGCGGCGGATCCAGGATATAATCAAGGGAGGTGCTTAACCATAGTTTGCAGCTTTATCCAGTGTAAAGCAGGATTGAAGCCCATTTTATCCAGTGTATACCTGAGCGTCAAGGGAAAGGCTATAGCCCCTTTAACCCCCCTTGGATCCGCGCCTGTATATATTTCGATTATGCTGTATCGTTTTGCTTTAGCTGAAGATTAAAGAAACAATTTTCAAAAAAACTTTTTCGAGTTCATTCATTTGTGGTCGTTTCCGGTGACAAAATCACTGCCGCCCGTTACCCACGACGCCGTATAATCAAGTGTTGCATTATTGCTTTAAACTTTAACATGCAAGTGACTTTTATGTTTCTGTTCGTGGAACTTACCATACAGCAGTTTGTCTGTTTTCACTATTTGTTTCATACATTGTGTAAACTGCATTTGCAAACGTAATATATTTTGTTATGTTACCAGGATGATTTAAAAGTTTTAAGAAGATTAACTACATTATTAAGCTAACTGATTTTCTCATATCCTCCATTGCTTTAAAAGACAGCACCCCTCGAAAAACATACGTTTTCCTTTGTGACAAATAATACAGTACGTAAGATAGTTTTACACGTCGAGGTTTTTGGAGTTAAAATACATATGAAAACCGAATAAACAATATACATGTGATTGCTATGTAACACACTGCCAAAACAACACAAAGTTTACGAATTTCTAAACATGACATAGTGCAATAACCTTGGCTTCCCATAAGTCTAAAACAGGTAGCTAATATAATCAGAACGACAGCGCATTGTGTAAACATTTTGTTGGTCTAATGCTCTAACGGAGGTCAATCAACAAGTCGCTTTTGTTTAATACTTAACTGGCATGGTGTGGCAAATTCCATGACCAGTAAGGTGAAGTCAAATCTGGCTCTGTTTAAAAATACAAGTAAATTATTATGAGCACCTCTAGAGTAAAGAACACTGCACGCAGCACAATTTCACCATTACAATGAATAGACACTTCTATCAATTCAAACATTTTGTAATTAATATAAAGTTAAACGTTAAATAGATCTCATCATATTATTTAAGACTGAAGTAGTTTAGAGAAGTAAGTCTACAATAAGAGTATGAAGGGCTTCACAACATTCAAGATTTGTGAAGTTCATTTTGTTAATAGTGATAGTACCTTTGACTGATATTGTATACTGTAATGTATTGAAAACTTAAGGTCGCTTGGAGCACCATTTAATATTGTTCAATTGAGCTAATTTTCCTCATGGGTTACTGTCGTCTTATATGGAAATATTTTAGCGGGTGACACTAAAAAAATCTCGGAAGTCGATAAATAGGGACCACTCTAATACATATTGAGGTCCATTTCGAATTACAGACCAGTATATATGTGTGTATTAGAGTTCTAATGTTATAAAAAAATAGTGTGAGTTCTCCCGGGTTAAAAAAGAGTGCTTTCGAAGCCATTATAAACATCTTAGAAGGAAGAAATTACTACCTGTCAAAAAAGAGTAATTCTGAACAGTCATTGAGTTTATTGTGTTATTGTTTTTGCTCTGTAGCTTTTCAACTTTTCTTCTTCCTAATATAAATTCTACAATATTGGCTTTGGGAGGAGGGATCTAAAGATTATATATATATATATATATATATATATATATATATATATATATATATATATATATATATATATATATATATATATATATACCAATTAATAGATTTCATTGATGTGAACAAAATGGGTAAATCACTTGTTGTTTTCGAGGAAAACAAATCTTTCGTAAACCTATAAAATAATGCTGAATGATTACCATGCCACCAATTGAGATAAAGGTGATACTGAAATACGCTATACGCTAATCAAGTTTCTCTTTAGATATTAGCAAGACCATAGGATACCGTATGGATAATGAGACAAAATTATAATTAACTTTTGTACTTCTGTTTATAACTATAACGCTGTGTACGAAAACCAGGCCCGTGTTGTGATCCATTGTGCTCTAAATAATTTGACGCCCCCTTCCGCACAAACTTATGTCTCAAACAAGGAAGCAAGCTGTAATTTTGCAAACATACCAGCATTTGTTGAGTAGCAGTTTACGTATTAAAAGTTATAAGGTAATTTTAAATGGTCTAATTCTATCAATCATGATTATGTTGTGGTGTTCTGCCCGAAGGTAAGTGTCTAAACTGAAGGTCCCTGGCCAAGGTGTACCCATGGTAGTTTGCCATTGTCTTCCATGGGATATGATGACGTACTAAGGACGGGACCTACAGCTGAACTTAGGGTCCGAATCACTTGTGTCCTCACCGGGAATCGAACCAGAGAAAACCTTGATTACAAGGCAACGAACTTAATCACTCATCCATTGAGGGGGAAAAAGTTTACGTTATTCACCCTCAGTAATGGTTTAATAGCATTTATATTAATAATACAATAAGCTGTCTGTCTGTCTGTAGCGTTTTTCAACTCGAGAACCATAATACAGTGAAACCTGTCTATGTTGGCCACCACCGGTTCCATTGAAAAGTGACCAACTTACACAGGTGGCCAACTTACAGAAAATAAGTGTGATTGATGTATTTTTAGAATAGGATTTCTAGTATTACTTGATTGTAAAATTTTAATAAGTAATGATACGTCAGCTACTTTTAAATAATGTGTATAGAGTAATCATAACAATATGCATTACTAGAAAAAATACTACAGTATGTTTAATACACACAATTCATTTAACTTTCTACGTTTTGAATCCATTATGAACTCATGAATTCAATATGTCCTCTTCCACTGAACACATATATCACTGAACACACACACACACACCGAATTCGCTCTTTTGCTGTCTGTAGAGTAGAAATTTTCATCTGAACTGATTAAACAGTGACAAATATTTTTTTTTCTGTAGATATCTTTCGAAAAATAGGAAATCAGTTATTAATAAAACAAATTTACTTACAATGGTTCATTCTAGAGGTGTTTCTTTTATTCTTTTTGGCACATATGCACATTCTAATTTTGTAGTTAACTACCTCTTGTTAATGAGCTACAAGTGTTTCCCTCGGAGCAAAAGATGTTTTCAGAAAATCTTAAGGGAATTCATGTTTCAAAGCCTCCGCTGCATTTCGACAAGCCGTCAGGTGCCAATAGTTGACAATTGAGATGGTTAACTTTAACCCTGAGAATTTTCCGGAATTACTAAAGGTCCCCACTGTTGAAAGGAGCTGATATAGCTAATGGTTTTACCAAAACAGAGGGTGTACAACCATTTTCTGAATACCTATAAGTGCTTTTTCTTATTCACATCTTCCTTCACCACTCCTGTATCAGGGTAGTGTTCTGGCCATTGACCTCCAAGAACAAATCAAGGGAATCCATGCTTCTTTGTCTAAAGTCACAAATACAGAACATCTGCCTCTCATATGCGAATTTGAAAGAGTTAAGAAAAATGACAAAACGTATTCGTGTGGCCAATACACGAAGGTAAATTTATCATTATCATCATAGGGTAAACATTGCTTCAATGCGGCCAACTTCCAAGATAGACAGGTGGTCAACTTACAGAGTAATATGTAACGAATGTCTTATGGGAAAATGCAGGTTCAAGACGAACCAGGCCAAGATAAACAGGTGGCCAACTTAGAGAGGTGGTCAAGTTGACAGGTTTTACTGTAGTTCTTGTTCACCTCAACCATAGGTTGGTGGCCAACATGGAAATTTTAAAACTTTTTTCTTGCTTGGGAGAGCTATTTTATACTTTGATAAGGTCTCTTCTTCGTAACTGCATCTAGATATTCTCTCATTGGTATTCGTCTTCCTGGTTTTCCTTCTGCTTTTCCCTCTATCAGCACAGTGATCCAATCGGAGTGTCGAATAAGATGGACAAGCACGCTGTTTCTTCTTTTTCCTATTATTTTCATGATCTGTCGTTTTTATTAGATTCCTTTAGTACGTCTTCATTCCTTTTCCTTTCGGTCCATGATTTGCGCAGCATTCTGCACCAGCACCATATTTTAAATGCTTTCAGCTTGGATATTTTAGCTTTTCTCAATGTCCACATCCCTGATCCGTACAGCGCCATGTTCCCTACCAGTGTCTTAATACATCGTTTACGAACGTCCAGCGACCCTTTTTTTTTTAATGTTAGTAGTCCTCTTTTCCTATTAAGTGCTTGTTTAGCCTGTGCTATTCTGGAACTTAGGTCTTTTTCACTTCTTCCGTCCGAGGATATTAGATTTCTTAAATAAGAGAACGTCTTAACGTCTTCGATTTTCTCTCCCTCTAGCCATACGTTTGCCCCTTCCTGTCCTGCTCTTGTGCACTTTATCGCTTTCATTTTATTCTTATTTATCTTCATTTTGCATGTTTTTTCCAATTGGTCGTTCAAGTTTGAAAGTGCTTCCTGCATGACCTCATCGTTCTACGCTATCAATGCTATGTCATCATCAAACCTTATTGTGCTGAAAACCTGGCCTTTCTCGTTTTCATCCAAGAATTCTTTCATAGCCTCTTCTATATAGACGTTGAACAGGAGAGGTGAAAGTCCACATCCTTGTCTCACTCCTTTACTTATTCTGGCTTCCTTCTGATCTCTTCCTATAAAGTTGGTATATTATTCTTCTGTCTCTGTAATCTACTTTCAGCTTCTTCAACGCTCTCAGCATGATATTCCAATCTACGTTGTCAAAAGCTTTCTCTATATTTACAAATGCTATCACAATTGGTTTGTTTATTCTGATGTGCTGTTCCATTATCAACCGTAGACTCAGTATTGCTTCCCCTGTTCTCTTTTCCTCCTGAATCCAAACTGGTCCTCCGATAATCGTTCTTCGATCTTCCCCTCTATTCGTTGTGCGATAATTTTGCACAGTATTTTTGATGCATGGGAAAGCAAACTTAATGTTATGTGTTCTTAGCATTTCCATACGCCTTTCCTCTTCGGGATAGGTACCAATATGCTTTTCTCGAAGTCTGTTGGTATTTTGCCAGAGATATACATTTCATTAATAAGATTAAATAGTTTATTCTTTGTTGCTATTCCGAGATTCTTAATCACTTTCGTTGGTATTTGATCTATTCCTGGGTCTTTACCATGTTGCACTTTCTCCAAAGCATTGCTAAATTCGCACTGTAAAATCGATGGTCCTAATTAATTTTCATCGACGTCTTCTTCCTTCTCTATCTCTTCTTCGTTCACTCTGTCTCCTTTATAGAGTACTTCAATGTATTCCTTCCATCTTCTTGTTATCTGCTCCTCTTCTATTTGCGTTGCTCCGTCCATGTCTATGATAATGTCTGTGCGTTTCTTTTTCTCATTGAACTGTTTTTAACATTTCTATATGCCGTTTCTGTATTGCCTTTGACAACATTTTCCTCAATTTCTCTGCATAAATTGTTTATTCAGTTTTCTCGGACCTTCTTTACTTCTCTGTTGATGTGATTTCTGTACCTTCTGTATTCCTCTTCTTTGTTTGTTACCTTGAACTGTCTTCTTTGCACCATCATTTCCAATATTTCTGCCGTTATCCAGAGTTTATATTGAGTTCTTGTTTCTCTTCCTATGTGCTCGTCGGCAGCTTTTGTAATTCCTGCTTTCATGGCTTCCTATTTCGAGTCGATGTCATCACCTGCTAAAGCTACCGTAGACGTCTCTTTGTCGCATTTGCAAATTCCCTTTTCATGTTTTCATATTTTCTTAGCTTGATTGTGTTTCATCTTTCGTTTAGTGCTACCACTCGTTTCCTCTTTAGTCGGAGCTCGCTCTTTATCAAAACTAAATTATGGTCTGAGTCAACATCTGCTTCTGAGTAACTCTTACTGTTCTTCACTTCATTTCTAAATGCTTGTCGGACCAGCATATAGTCTATTTGATATCTTTTATGTCTACTGGTCTTGTCCATGTGTATCTTCTTCTTAGTGCTTATTCGAACAGAGTGTTTGTTACAGTCAGATTATGGCTTTTGCAGAACTCAATTAATTGTGTACCTCTCGCATTCCTTTCTCCTAGGCCGAAATTCCCAGTTACATTATCTTATTTGCCTGAGCCGATTACTGCGTTCCAGTCACCCATGACGATTAAATTGTCCTGGTCTTCAACTTTCATCAACACTTCTTCTATTTGCTCATAGATTTCTTCTACTTCCTCATTTGCGTAGCTTGATGTATGCTTATATACTTGGATTATCTTCATATTTCTCGGTTCGGTTGCTATCTTCAACATTATTATCCTTTCATTGTATTTCCAACTGCCTATAATTTTATGTCCTATCTTCTTATTCAAGATAAAACCGACTCCTGCTGTACCGTTTAGAGCTCCTGAGTAAGTCATTCTGAAGTCTCCGCTTCACATGTCTCCTCCATCAGGACATCTAACCTCGCTGATTCCCAAGATATCTATCTTCATGCGTTCCGTTTCTTTTTTTTTCCAGGTTTTCCAGTTTTCGCACTGTAACAGCGATCGCACATTCCAGGTTTCTATCCTGCAGGGGTTTCGTTTGATGACGACCGAGGAGGCCCTGCTGTGTTTCCCTCCACTGTCAGGGACGACCCTCTGTGAAACAGTAGTGTCGTATTCCCTAATATTACACTCTCTGATTTCTATTTCCGTGTTGTTTTCTAGGGACTGAGTAAAGTGGTGGTGCCCCAGGTCCTTCCACCTCGCAGTAAAACAGCCATAGAGGACATACTGTCCCTGCCTATTTTTGTCCACATCTGAGCCTTGCCGATGTCAGTCATCTTTAGCCTCAGTATGGTAATGGTAGAGCTGCCGCCCACTACCATTATATCTTCTTTCGTCTGTCTTCTACTCCTAAAGATCTGTCCGGCAGTTGAAGGCCTCTGATAGCGAAGCTCTTGCCATCATTAGAGTACGCAAGCCCCCCACCGCTGCAATGTGGAGATATTGAGGGAGGGCCATCACTGGTAAACAACTTTTGCGGGCGCGGTAATTTCAGCGAAATTAGGTTAGATTGGTCATTCTAATTACGAATATGACAGCCGCTGTCATAGATTGGCTCTAGTTTATCTGCATGAACAGTCACTACAGGAATTCAAACACTAGATATAGAGACATGTGATGTGAACCCTTACAGTGTGTCAAATAACATTTAATTTGTGTCAAAGTACATTTAACCACATGGAACTATGCCTAGATTATGAAGAGTGAGACAAAAAAGAATAAGCACCTGATTACGCGTAACACAATAATAAATTTAGCACATACAAAAGCACATTTTGCTGGATTTTCGTTTGTGTTTATCACTAGGACAATCATGCTGTAGAGTACAGCAGTAATCAGCCATCATGTGAATGTTCCACCGACTTTGATGTGTTTCTTCCTCCACTTTTAGGTCTTGGTGGAACTGCTCACCGTGTTCCTCACTGCAATCGCTGAGGTTGTCGGGAAATCTTCCAAGTGTCTATTGAGGTAATATAACTTGATAATCATATTAGCACCTATGTTTAAAAAATAACGCTGTGAGCATATTTCGAACTAGTTCTTCATAGTTGTTTGATTTGTGGTTTCCGAAATTCTTCACTACAGAAACGAAACTGCAGCATGCAGCAGCTTCCGTATCGTTCATGACAGCCATAAATTTCGCATCATTCATAAGCTTACGGATGTCAGAGCCATCAAATTTTCCTGCCTTTAGTTTTTCCATATTTTACATGGGAAGGATCTACAAATGTATCTGAAACATTTCCCATCCTTGTCCAAAGCCCAAACACATTGTTTCATAACTCCCAACTTGATATTCTAAGGTGGAAGAATGATTCTGTCCCTGGCAACTAACGGCTCGCTAATGGTGTTTCCTGCAGCTACTAACATATTTTCTCTTAATGGTCATGTCTCATGCTCCCAATACAGATATTTTGGTCGACAATTGCACAAAACAAAGGTATTTGGTGCACCCACTTTGCTGCCCTAACAGTAAATTTACCATTTTAAGGTCTACACAGATATACCACTGGTGTTCATGATAACGCAGCATCTGTAAGTTCTGCTTTATGTTTGCATACTCTACTTTAAGTTTTGTCGAGTACCCAACAGCAAGAGATGCATAGCGTTTGCCATTGTGCAACAACACATTTGAAGCTTCTTGAGGAACTGTCTATGAAGAGCCGCTAATCTTCTGGTAATCCTAATTGAAGAAGAATCTGCGGAATATTGGTACAGTACGCTAGGTCTTCATCGTTCATGAAATATGGGAGAAAGTGTGCCTCTCTTGTTCGGTAAATTGTTATTTTGGTTTCTGGGCTCAGACAGTTCTTTTCCTTCAGCCTAGATGCAATAAGTTCTGATTGCTGTTTTGATAAACCAAGTTCTCATATAAGATCGTTCAGTTCATTTTGCGAGAACTGTACATTTAACACCTTTCTGTCGTCAAATTTTCTTTCACTGGTGTCACTTACTGACTGGCTTTCTTTAACATCGGACAATGCAAGTGGACTTAGGGAGGTAAACATCGGCACTGGAATATCCTCCCTGTGAGACACTGGTCTTCTTGCTGATTCTAAGTCAGGATATTCCCATTTGTGTTTTTTAAACGATTGAGGGCTTTCACGTTTATGACACAAAAGTAACAAGCATAATCGTGATTCTTCTGCTCTCTCCATACCATAGGCACGCCAAATTTAACCCTGTTCTTCCATATTTTGTCCAATACCGTAAGCACTAAACAGAAGTTTTGCCAACCTTATGAGTCGCCCAACTTTTGCCTTGGTGCCCAACCATTATACCGAAATATGCACAATATGCTTGTTTAACGAAATTAGTGACGTTCGTCCTCTGTTTCGGTTGATAATATTCGCCACAGATGTAGCAAAAAAGAAAAAAGAACATCTAGGTTGTTTCTACAGAACACTCGTGAAGAACTCATCTTTCACTGAAAGGAATGAAGATATAAACATCATTTTAGTAAGAGAAATGGAAGCATTTAAAATCTAAGGCAAATAATATTAATGGCTAAATCAAATTAAGCACAAAATTATGTCTACAATTTCACAATTTTTACCACATAGTAGCGACATACATGTCATATTTCATTTACGATACATTTATATTGATACCCATTATCTCAACACCTAGAGCCAATTTGGCAAAACTAACGTTATTTTTGGATTCAGCGTGCACAATATACTTAGAATATTACCGGCCGCAGACATTTTTAATTTTTCTGTTGACCAATGTAATAGACAGAAACATGAAATTTTAAATGTTTTAAAACTCTCAGAGAAATGATCCAAATGACATCTTCCAGGTCCCTAGATCACATCTGAGCTAAGATATGGGGGTGAAAAGTTCCTATAAGAATAACATGGGGGCATTTTAAAATAGTCGAAAACGACTAACATTAGAGTTGAATTCATAATTTTTAGGGTCGCTGAGATGAATAGTGACAGTTTTAATCAAATTCAACTTCTAGGTCACATTCCACTCCCCAAGGAGAGAGGCGAGATTTTAAAATAATCGTAAACGACATATATTAGTGTTGAATTCATAGTTTTCGAGGTCGCTGAGTTTAATAGTATTGTTTTCGTGATGCTCAAGTTCATCCTAAACCCTTGAGATGGGGTTGGGAGAGGACGACTTTTTAAAAATAATCAGAGAAGTTAGCTAATCAGAAAATACTGTAATTAGAGCGAATTAAACACATTAAAACATTTCTCACACTTGTGCGGGACTCTGTGGGTTGCTGGTTTCAAATATTACTTCATTCTGAATCTTTAAAAAATTCCAACATTTTGCCGCCCTGTGCTCGAGCACAGAATAGCACTTACCTAAATACGGGCCTGACGATAACTTCATAGTGGCGGTAAGACATCAATAGAAAGATCACATATATCTGAAGAAAAACACTACTTTATTGTCAATTCTGATGCATAGTTTTCTAGGAAATAAACTAAAGCTATTTTTATGACTAAAAATATATCGTTCGTTGTCAATCTGATGCAGTGGATAGTGTTTATTCTATTAGAATAGATTGCATATACATTTATGTACTGTATACGAAAAATCGATACCTTTACGCAGAAGGTTGTAGCCACTGAACGTATAGAGATAGGCAGGGCCCGAATTGAACACGCCCCCTCGTGCATGCCTAAGGCTCTCGGACTGGATTGTACTCTGCCGGGAGGTAGTCATACCGTTGGATTCGGTAGCTTATATGAGCTTATCCCAGAAATCTGGGTAATGGCGAACATGGGCGAGAGGTGAGCTTACCCTATAGCGCTCGACCACTATGTCTGCAGAACATGAAAGGACCTGACTCGCTAGCAGGACCGCCTCGACCTGTAGATAAACTAGTAGGCACTCGGGATTTCGAGTTAGCCGCGATCCCACTCCCTTAGAAGATAGAGATTACATCGCAACTTGCGAATCAAGGTAAAGGGACACACCTTGATGTTGGACATCGTGCACAATGACAAAACGTCCAATCCTGAGGAACTACAAGCCGGATGTATCTAGCGGTGCCGGTCCAAAACATAGACCAAATGGCCGCAGCACGCGTTGCGAGCGTGCGAAATGTGGAAGTAGGCCACTTAATCTAACGTATATGAAAAATATACACTTAACAATGACACAATAATGATACACATACACCAGACAGTAACACACAATCCTAACAGTGATGCATTTAATTCTTGTAAGTGCAAGTGTGTTGCAATGAAAATAATTGGATAATTGGTGGAACCAAGAGAATTGGTGGGAATGTGATAACTAAAACAAAAACTGCAATCAATATTGTTCAGCACACCACAAGCCCAGGAAATGACTTTCTTTAGTCGTCTTTTGTTCGAGATATAATGACAAGAGTTCCCAGTCACAACACATACGGTACCAAAATGTGGCTTTTTTTCTTGCAATTGTTACAAAATGCCTATAACCATGAGCGTTCGCAAACCAGAACACCACTCTAATCAACATACACGCACAAAGAAGAAAAACATGTAAATACAATCAAAGGTATTGTGCTGATACGTTTCATACGTAAATAATGTACTTAAATACTTTTACTTTAGACACTACCGATCTTCTGAAAAATATTAGCATTATTCATATCATACATCTGGAAACCACAAGCTCGACACTATTTTTTTTTTTTTTTTAGTGCCTTGCTTTCATTCAACTAGCAATAAAAATCAATTAAATCCTGAACTCAACAAGTGAAGTAGTTTGTACACAACTAAATGATGCTATTTTCATTTTCAAATGTCAACTTTGGATCAAATACTACAGAAGGAAATTTTACAGAAAGAGTCTACTTTTTGAGTTATAAAATCATCTAGTTATGACAGTCTGATGTTTCGATACTTAGTGTTTCCAAATATTCAGAAGAGTGACAAAAGAGAAAAAGAAAAAAATCAACCAAAACAATATTCCTTTCCAACTGTACGTTGGTTGAGGGCCAATGCAGCTTTAAAGTTGTTCATCGTCTTCAGAAGTGAGTTATTACGCTTTAATCCCGGGAGATTTTCAATTTTTCTTAAATACGAGAGATATATCCTTTACATGCATACTATTTTAGGGTTTCTTAGCCTTCCTCAGTTAGAATATATATATATATATATATATATATATATATATATATATATATATATATATATATATATATATAACACGCTAATATTGACTTCTAAACTTAACTTTTATGGGGTCTGATTTCATGGAATTCTCACATTGCCCAGTTGTCTTCCACTTACAAACTCTTTTTGCCGTTTTATAAGCACAACACAGAGCTCAAAAGTACGTAATGTTGGCATTTTCAACCTGTTGCATGCGAGCATCAAGGCGTTCATTACTTCCAGGAAAGTGCTAAAACAGCAGTCTTAAAATTTTGGTTACGAAAAGTAGAGCTTCCCCCATAAACTTTATTTCGCTGACGTGCATTTGATCCTTGACCTATTCATCCATCTCCGCTGTAACCTAGCTAATGATTGAAATTATTCTTCTTTCTAGTTCTCCAAATGTATCAAGCAACTTTAGGGGTTTTATTTCGTTTAGTTGTGCATGTGTAACATCTACTTACACATAATAAAAAAATCTGAAAATAATTTTTAACGAAACATATATGTTTTGAGTTCATGTTGTATGTATGGACATATGAGCTCATGTTAAGTTGTAAAGCCTTCAGTTCTGGTGGTCTCTATCGTTGAGTGTGCTAAGTGGTATGTTGAGTTCGTGATAAATAAATACTTTGAGTATTGATTTGTCTACAACTAAAGATTTATCTTTGTGTACATTTCAACAATGGTTCCATAATAATTTGCAGTGGTATTATGTGCATTTATAACAATCTTCCTTATTCCAAACCATAGCTAAATCCCCTATTTTGGACAGGGATTAATTCTTTTAAACGTTCGTATTGCGAAGACCGATTAAGGGTTTAAATACAATAGGACTCTTATGGACTATACGCTTTTTCATTATATGTGTGAAATAGTAAGTATACAAAAATTCGGCCGACTTAGAGACCTTTAAACGGAAATTCAAATTCAAGAATACAATTCAAGTGTAAAAATGTACAAACAGAAACGGTTAATATACTAACTCTATGTTGCAATTTTTTCTTCTTTCTTTGGCCCATGGCCCCACTTCACCTGGAAGACTATGAGAGTTTTGACTTCTACAGCTTATCTTGCAATTTGAATATACCACCGTAAATCGAGTGTATCAATATCAGGAATGCTAAACACACATAAATAAAGGCTTAGTAAATATGTTGAAATATGTTTCTCTGAAGCATCGTAGCTTTACCATGAGTTTAATAATGTGCATATATATATATATATATATATATATATATATATATATATATATATATATATATATATATATATATATATATATATATATAAGTAATGAATGGAAGTCAAAACATTTTTAACACTCTTGACTCATAGACAGAACACAATAGTAACTGAAAAAACTTCGTTTAACCGATACAAGGTATATATATGGAATACTCAAAAACTGGCCGGAGATATAAAATAGATAATCGTACGATTCGGAAAAAAATATGGAAGACTCTCTTGGGATTGAAAATTTATCTGACCACAGTAGTAGTGGTCCGCGTATGGCGAACTGAGTCAGCAAAAATTCCTCGATTCTGATTGGCTGAGAGAGGTCACGTGACGTTAGGCCCCGCCCACGCGGGAAATTCAAATTTTCCAGGTCACGTGGTATGACGTCATGAGTCACCCTGCGGGGAAATCCCTCATTCTCTTTTATGACCGGGATTTTTGAAATTTGTTCCCTTTTACGGGTAAGATGTGTGATTCTGATTGGTTGACAGCTGTCACGTGATCTTAGACCCTGCGATATTTGAAATTCGTTCCCTTTTACGGGTAAGATGAGTGTTTATGATTGGCTGATAGAGGTCACGTGATCTTAGGCTCAGGGATTTTTTTAAAATTCGTTCCCTTTTATGGGTAAGATGAGTGGTTTGGTACCTTGAATTTGATTGGTTGATAGCGGTCACATGATCTTAGACCCTGGGTTTTGAAATTTGGGTATCCTCTTTGATGAGTACTTTGGTACTACGATACTGATTGGCTGATAGAGGTTACATGATCTTAGACCCGCTACACGCTGAACAGGTCACATGGTATGACGTCATGTTTTACCCTTGCGGGGAAATCCATTACTAATTCGTTTCCTTTTACGGGTAAGATGAGTGCTTTGGTACCTTGATTCTGATTGGATGATAGAGATCACGTGATTTTAGGTCCTAGGATTTTTGAAATTAGGGTGTCCTTTCTGATGTATACTTTGGTATCTCGATTCTGATTGGTTGATAGAGGTCACATGATTTTAGACCCATCACACGGTGAACAGATTACATGGGAAAACCCCTCACTCATTTGTTTCATTTTATGGATAAGATGAATGTTTTGGTACCTCAATTTTGATTGGAGGATAGAAGTCACATAATCTTACCCTCACCCCAATGCTAGACATTCAGAGTGGTATGACAGTGATCACCCTCGACCTGGATTTTTTTTTAATGGTTATCCTTTTTGGTACCTTAAAGTTCCCGTGGAGGGTTCAACCCATCCTTAAATAACCCTTTTATGGTATGATATTGTACTGAAGTTTACATTAAATATTATCGTTCTCTCTTTGACAGATAAGATGATTCTTACCTTGATGGAGATCCTGTCCTTGAATTAGTAGCCTATGTCTCTGGAAGTAACAATGGTGAAAGAGGGGTGTTGCTTGTAGATTTCTTATAACACATTGTTGTGAGTTTAAGCGATTTATTGCTCAGTAAGCGCTTCATTAATGGAAACAGTGTTGCCAGATTTTTTTTTACCTAAACTGCTCCGATTCTTTTCGAAACGGTTCCGCAGAGTGCAAGAAATTTTAAACTAAAAATTTTTCGAACTAAAAAAAATTTGTAACTAAAAATTTTAAACAAAAATTTTCAAACAGAAAATTTTCGAACTAAAAAATTTTGAAACAAAAAAGTTTCAAACAAAAAATTTTCGAACCCAAAAAAAAAATTCGAACTAAAAAAAAATTGAAACAAAATTTTGTCGAACTAAAACATTTTTTAAAAACAAAAGTTTCGAACTAAAGATGTAAATCACATCTAAAAATTTTCAAATCAAACTTTTTATCGAACTAAACTTTTAAAATTTTCGAACTAGAAATTTAAACCAAGTTTAAGAAAAAATCCTAAGAAATGTTTTTTTCAGGAATCGAACTCAGGTCTTTCAAACCAAAGATGTGTATGCTAACCGCTTAAATGAATTCGGTTTTAATCGATCTTGGTGGGTTTCGAACCATGGTCCTTGAAAAGGATACACATATACTTTAAGAAAATAAATCTGACAGTGTAACGCTTCTCAAATCAAACTTTTTATCGAACTAAACTTTTAAAATTTTCGAACTAGAAATTGAAACCAAGTTTAAGAAAAATCCTAAGAAATGTTTCTCCAGGAATCGAACTCAGGTCTTTCAAACCAAAGATGTGTATGCTAACCGCTTAAATGAATTCGGTTTTAATCGATCTTGGTGGGTTTCGAACCATGGTTCTTGAAAAGGATACACATATACTTTAAGAAAATAAATCTGACAGTGTAACGTGGATTAAAATAAAATGCTGATAGACTTCTTTGTGTGTAGACATAGAAGCACATATGATTGAAAATGCAAACGTCAGCGGATCGCATTACTTTTGTTTTACTACGAACGTGTCAGCATGATTCATGAAAAAAGCAAACATTGACATTCTCGTATGGAATATGAGGAAAATGAAATGTCGTCACAGTTACGACAAGTAGTGACATGATCCTGACAGAAAGCATTTGGGATCAGAACTGTGATACTAGATGTTGTAACTATTGAGAAACTTGAATGACGTCACGATCGATTGTTACACATCGTTTTGGTTCGTGATTCATGACAAAAGCAGCGAGCGTTTTGATTGGTTCGTTATGACATCATTTTATAAATTTCCTCGTTTCTGATTGGCTGACGGTGACGTCGTTTTCGCAGCGACCTAAATAAAAATCTAAATTTCATTTTTCAAATCCTACACCGCTCTCAACTATCGTGTGAGAAGGTCTGTTCTTGAAAAGTGTCTTTATTTAAGAAGCTTTACTGCACCGACTTTTTGTTCATTGAATTTGAGGTAAGTTCAGTGAGATTTTATTTTTCACACAAGATTCGAAAAATCATTTTTATTTTATATTTGTGGGGGGGGGGCGGATCACTCATACACTGTTTTACTTTTAGTACGAAATATTTAGACTATGAAGAAATTAGTGGAATGGGAAAGTGGGAGTACGAATCAGGAACCCCCACACATTAAAAGTAAGCACGAGAAAATGATATGGTTTAGCGTCCCTTCAGCTTAATGTTGAATGTGAACTCCCGTCGGGAATTGAGCCATGGCCAGAAAATGTGTGCGCTTAGTTTTGAAAAGAATGCATTACAAAATTTCAGAAACTATGCCTGAGAATAATATGGTTCGATACCCTTTGAAACCATTAGCGTCCCTTCAGCTTAACGTGATATTCGAGCAACCGCCCGAGATTGAACCTGGGCCAGAGGTGTGTACGTCAATCATTTAGCTTAGTTTTGAAAAGAATGTATGATAACGCATGAGAATATTAAATTTCAGAAAAGGCTTGACAACGCTCCGATGTGGGAAAGCAAACCCCCACCGAGGATTGAACCAGGACCTTCCACGTTAGAAGCATGTACGCTAACCGCTTAAATAAAAAAGAGTGCATGAATATTTGGTTAAAAGATTTACGCTATACAGATTTTGTTTTGACAATTACGTATGTATAACGTTAATGGTTGGTGAATCTCTTCAACTTGCAAACGCATCATTTAAAGGTCGTTGTGAGTAGAAAAAATGCTTACGCGTACTTTATTACATCTCAGTACTGTTGAAACATTCATTCATGCATTCTTTTTTTTATCACTATAGAATGGTAGGTCAGTTACATGCTGATGTAATGGTCTCAAGTTTGACAGCAATAAAACACACATTTCAGTAACATAATTATTTTTAAAAAACTTTGATTTCTAGTACATGTGCTTTCATAATGAGATTCTGAACGTCACCGCCAGGAATCAAACTCAGGACCTTTACATGAATTGCTTAGTTAATTATTTATCATGAATGTTATGATTTCCCGAACTAAGCGGTTAGCATACGTACCTTTGGCGTGGGAGACCAGGGTTCGATTCCCGGCGGGGAGCTCATGTGGTTCGGATTCCACGTTAATCAGTAGGTCCACGTCTCATATAGCCTCGCTGCTGAAAGGGACGCTAAACTAAAAAATCAAAAAATCAACTCAAATTCACGCTGCTCAATTCCTTTTTTCCCATTACATATTTGTTTTACCGTACCTGTTTGTTTGTTTTCATTTTTAATCATGGTCCAATCTTGTTTTACTGTTCGCAATGAAATCACTCGTCATTATAGACGATTTATGTACGTTTATGTATTATGAGGTGTGCACGTCAACCATTTAGCTTAGTTTTGAAAAGAATGTATGATAACGTGTGAGAATATTAAATTACAGAAAAGGCTTGACATGCCCCGACGTGGAAAGCAAACCCACCGAGGCTTGAACCAGGACCTTCCACGTCCGAACCATGTACGCTAACCGCTTAGTCACAATAATAATAAAAAAATACGCTATACAGATTTTGTTTCGACAATTACGTATGTGTATCGTTAATGTTCGATGAGTCTCTTCAACTTGCAAACGCATCATTTAAAGGTCGTTGTGAGTAGAAAAAATGCTTACGCGTACTTTGTCACATCTCAGCACTGATGAAACATTCATTCATTTCATGCATTCTTTTTATCACTATAGAATGGTAGGTCAGTTACATGCTGATGTAATGCTCTCGAGTTTGACAGCAATAAAACACTCATTTCAGAAACATAATTATTTTTTAAAAAACTTTGATTTCTAGTACATATGCTTTCATAATGAGATTCTGAACGTCACCGCCAGGAATCAAACTCAGGACCTTTACATGAATTGCTTAGTTAAGAATTTATCATGAATGTTATGATTTCCTGTTTATCAGGTGATTAAGATTTTTCTTTCTTCTTTTCTTTTGTAGTAAATTCACGCTGCTCAATTCCTTTTTTCCCATTACATATTTGTTTTACCGTAATTGTACCTGTTTGTTTGTTTTCTCCTTTTATTAACCATGGTCGAATCGGGTTTTACTGTTCGCAATGAAATCACTCGTCATTATAGACGATTTAACATTGAAGGCAGAATGCTCGAAGTTCAATTCAACGCACCGCCCGTAGGAACCGATATCATACAGTATGTACATAATAGTTTCCAAGCAATGCTAGACCATTTGTTAGCCAATGTCGACGATGAGGCGATGGTTGGTTTATCGGTAATATCGCCACGTAACACGAATAAACCATTTTGGGTGAGTTTTCGCCAAGCACGAAACTTGACACTGGAAACGATGTGGGCCTCGTTCGAAAGAGTGTTACAAAGTAACAATGCATTTCTCCTGCACGAACCATTCACCGTGCATTTTCATCGTGTGGATATTCCACGTGGCTACGGCGGTGGTTTGCGGCAAGGAGTACTTCAAAATGAAGAATTATTACGTTGCAAGCGTGGGATTGTACGTGTAAAAAATCAAGATTCAAGGTGCCTGGCGTACGCCCTTGTTATTGCTATTGGCCTGAAAAAATACAAGAATGTAGATGTAAAACGACATAAGCAATATAAAGATCAATCAAAATGTGTTGTGGACCAAGAAGTCGATGAGCTATGTGCAAATGCAGGAGTCAATTTGGATCATGGTGCCAGTGTAAATGAAATTCGACAATTCCAGGCATACCTCAAAGAATATAAAATTACAGTGTACACCAGTTTCACAGGCCATGATATCATGTACGAGGGACCGAACGATGAAAATCGCACTCCCATAAATTTGATTTGTTTGGCTGGTCACTTTGACATCATCCAATCTTTAACTGCTTGTTTTGCAACCAAGTTCTACTGTGAAGCGTGCCATAAAAAATACAGTGAACGTAACAGACATGTGAAAAATTGTCCTGTAACATGCTCCAAATGTTTACAGAGACCTCTATGCGACAAGAACCAAACGCTAGTGCAGTGCAACGACTGCAATCGTCAATTTTACGGCGAAGAATGTTTTAACAATCATCGTAATATTGTATATCATCGTGGGGAACCTGTATGCAGAATGGTGAAGCAATGTACTAAATGCTACAGAGTTTATTCTTTTGTGCATACAGGACAACGACTTCATGATTGCAATGAGATCTTTTGCAATGTTTGTAAGAAGATTGTTCCGGGATCACATCAATGTTTTATGCTTCCTGATCGACAATGCTTGAAACCAGGTGTTCCTTCACTCATGCACGCAAAGAAAGCCTTGTTGATATTCTATGATATAGAATCTATGCAGGACACAAATATTGGCGATAATACGTATGTACACATTCCAAATTTATTGGTTGCACAACAAGTATGTTATGCATGTGTTGAAAACGATAATATCCAGCAGTCTTGCAGTACGTGTGGTCAGCGCCAGCATATTTTCCAAGGAGCGGATCCAGTTTATGATTTTCTCCAGTACTTGCGGGAACGTCGTCCCAATATAAATAGGATTTTCTGTGTCGCGCACAACGCTAAGGGATACGATGGACATTTTATCCTAAAGACCATGGTAGAACAATGCCAATGGAGACCTGACGTCATATTAAATGGGACCAAGATACTGAGTTTAACGTTGAATAATCTGACGTTCATTGACTCGTTGAACTTCCTACCTATGGCATTAAGTAAATTGTCAAAAGCGTTCAATTTACCCGCAACCAAAGGCTACTTCCCGCATTTATTCAACACCAAGGAGAATCAATCGTATATTGGACCACTTCCAGAAACAAAGTATTATGGTGCAGATGAAATGGCCGTCGAAGACAGAAACAAGTTCATGCAGTGGTACAACGATCATCGTAATGACACGTTTGATTTCCAGAAAGAAATTATCAAATATTGTATTCAAGATGTCAATGTACTGCGACAAGCATGCGTTTCGTTTATGACGTCATTTGAAACAGAAACCAAAGTGAATCCCTTCTTGGAGACGATCACGATTGCCAGTGCTTCCAATCTAGTATTTCGCCGGAATTTCCTTAAACCCAATACCATTGGAATTCTACCGGCACATGGCTATCGATGGAGAAGTACCCAATCGATCGCTGCAATGCAATGGCTGGCCTACATTGAAAAAACCGAAGAAAAACAAATCTTACATGCGGCCCGACAAAAAGAAGTGTTTATTGCGGGATTCCATGTTGATGGTTACTACCAAGATCCTGAGACGTTAGAGGAGCACGTCTACGAGCATGCCGGCTGCTTTTATCACGGGTGTAAAGTATGTTTTACTACAGGCCGTAATCAGCCCATCTACAGCAATCCAGAAGACACCATGGAATTCCGTTATGAACGAACGCAACGCAAAAATGCAAGACTGCGTGAATTTGGGTACATTGTACATGAAATGTGGGAGTGCGAATTTAATCAATTCTTAAAACAAAATCCTGCAATGGCGACGTATCTGAAGAATCACCCGTACATGAACCGCAAACCATTAAATCCAAGAGATAGCTTTTTTGGAGGAAGGACCAATTGCGTGAAATTGTACCACCAAGTCGACGAAAAAGCAGGAGAAGTAATAAAATATTTCGATATTGTCTCGCTTTATCCTTACATCAATAAGTGTGCTAAATACCCTGTAGGCCATTCACGAATTTATCTACAGGGTGATGAAAATATACCACCAATAAATAAAGTCAATGGTCTAATCAAAATGTCGATATTACCAAGTCGCCATCTTTATCATGGTCTCCTGCCTTACCGATGTAACAAGAAACTACTCTTTCCACTGTGTGCTGCGTGTGCCGAAGAAATGAACCCAGACCCTACAGCAACGTGTACACACAACGACCAGGAGCGATGCCTCACTGGAACATGGGTATCATATGAAATCCAGAAAGCAGTAGAATTAGGATATCAACCAGTGGAAATTTTTGAAATTTGGGATTATGACATTGAACAATATGATCCCATCACGAAAACAGGTGGCTTGTTCACGGAATATATCAATACATTTTTAAAATCAAAAATGGAAGCGTCTGGCTGGCCCAGTTCCTGTGTGACCGAAGAAGACAAATCAAAATTCATACAAACCGTCCTGGAGCGTGAAGGTATTGCATTGGATCCGTCCAAAATTGAAAATAATCCTGCACGAAGAAGTTTATCTAAGCTTTGTGGGAACTCTCTATGGGGAAAGCTTTGCCAGCGTACAAACTTTAGCCAGACCACAATTATTGACCGGCCGGAAGAATTTTATGAAAAACTCACTTCCCCCGACATTAAACTCCATCAAATTGTACCCATCAATGATACGATGTTGTATGCGTTCTGGGAGTACAATGAACATGTGCCTGTTCAAAACCGAAACACCAATGTCGTGTTAGGTGCATTTACAACATGTCAGGCACGCCTGGAACTGTACAAGTACCTGGAAATGTTGCAGGAACGTGTTTTATATTTCGACACGGATTCTGTGATATTTACGGAGAAGCCTGGAGAGCCAACCATTGAACCTTCAACGTACTTGGGATGCTTATCGAATGAGATGGAATCTTACGGACCACGAGCATACATCAAGACATTTGTCAGTGGAGGACCAAAAAATTACAGCCTAGAAATATACAATCCGGATACCAACGTCACCAGTTACATATGCAAAATTAGAGGATTTACATTAAATTACAATGCAGGACAACAATTAAATTTCAATACGCTAAAAGAAATGATTACAAATCAATGCCGTGGACAAGTCACCATCACTATCCCACATAAAATATGCAGGACCAAAGACCATACCATCGTCACACGCAAAGAAGAAAAAATGTACAGTATCCAGTACACAAAACGTCGATTTAAAGAATTCAATTCTTATGATACGGTTCCGTACGGGTACGTTAAAAAACAGAAGATGGAACTGGAAAAAGAAGATGAAGAAGAAAAAACTGTAAATACCCAATAAGGCCGACATTTCTTTTTTTCCTTTTCCTTTTTCCACTCCTTAACCACAAAGCAGCAACACCAAGAAGAAAATGAAGTACCCACAAGAGTTCATAAACCATCAACAACACCATCAGTGGAAGAAAATGCAGTCATCTCGTACCCAAGGGGGAACCTTGACCATAAAGGAGCAACACCTAGAAAAATGCAGTACCCAGAAAAAGTTCGTAAACCACCATCAGTGGATGAAATGTACCCGACGAGGGGGAAGATGAGCCTAAGCACATCCATCATTTACGAGTAAGTTTTATTTCTCTCTTATCAATATTGACACATTTTTATTGTTTCAGAAAAAAGAAATTCTTAAAGTAATCCGTCGTTTCTTCTTTTTCTTTACAGGATACGTCTACAACATTCGAAGATGATGATACGTCCAATATATTCATTAAACTAGATCCTGTATTTATTATGTTAATAAACATGTATAGGAAGAGCACATACTTTTCGTTAAATACAACAAGTTGAAAAAAAAATATGTTTTATTATTTCTTGAAACCCTGAACACTTGTTTTCAAATCATGGTAATCTTGAAAATTTAAGGTGGAAAATATATTCAAGATTTGGTTTACATGATTTTGTTCGAAAAAATAATTAAAGAATTTTTTTAGTGTCCAAAATTTGATTTTTAATTTAGTTCGAAAAATTTGGATTTGAAAATTTTCAAATGTGGTTTACATCTTTAGTACGAAACTTATTTTTAAAAATTGGTTCGAAATTTTTTTAAAATTTTTAGTTCGAAAAATTTTGATTTGAAAATTTAGTTCGAAAGTTTTTAGTTTAAAATATTTTTTCGAAAAATTTTTAATTTTTTTAGTTCGAATTTTTTTTGGGTTCGAAAATTTTTTAAATTCCTTTTAGTTCGAAAATTTTTTGATTTGAAAATTTAGTTCGAAAGTTTTTAGTTTAAATTTTTTAGTTCGAATTTTTTTGAAATTTTTGTTTCAAAATTTTTAGTTCGAAAATTTTTTGTTTGAAAATTTTTGTTTAAAATTTTTAGTTACAAATTTTTTTTAGTTCGAAAAATTTTTAGTTTAAAATTTCTTGCACTCTGCGGAACCGTTTCGAAAAGAATCGGAGCAGTTTAGGTAAAAAAAAATCTGGCAACACTGTTTCCATTAATGAAGCGCTTACTGAGCAATAAATCGCTTAAACTCACAACAATGTGTTATAAGAAATCTACAAGCAACACCCCTCTTTCACCATTGTTACTTCCAGAGACATAGGCTACTAATTCAAGGACAGGATCTCCATCAAGGTAAGAATCATCTTATCTGTCAAAGAGAGAACGATAATATTTAATGTAAACTTCAGTACAATATCATACCATAAAAGGGTTATTTAAGGATGGGTTGAACCCTCCACGGGAACTTTAAGGTACCAAAAAGGATAACCATTAAAAAAAATCCAGGTCGAGGGTGATCACTGTCATACCACTCTGAATGTCTAGCATTGGGGTGAGGGTAAGATTATGTGACTTCTATCCTCCAATCAAAATTGAGGTACCAAAACATTCATCTTATCCATAAAATGAAACAAATGAGTGAGGGGTTTTCCCATGTAATCTGTTCACCGTGTGATGGGTCTAAAATCATGTGACCTCTATCAACCAATCAGAATCGAGATACCAAAGTATACATCAGAAAGGACACCCTAATTTCAGAAATCCTAGGACCTAAAATCACGTGATCTCTATCATCCAATCAGAATCAAGGTACCAAAGCACTCATCTTACCCGTAAAAGGAAACGAATTAGTAATGGATTTCCCCGCAAGGGTAAAACATGACGTCATACCATGTGACCTGTTCAGCGTGTAGCGGGTCTAAGATCATGTAACCTCTATCAGCCAATCAGTATCGTAGTACCAAAGTACTCATCAAAGAGGATACCCAAATTTCAAAACCCAGGGTCTAAGATCATGTGACCGCTATCAACCAATCAAATTCAAGGTACCAAACCACTCATCTTACCCATAAAAGGGAACGAATTTTAAAAAATCCCTGAGCCTAAGATCACGTGACCTCTATCAGCCAATCATAAACACTCATCTTACCCGTAAAAGGGAACGAATTTCAAATATCGCAGGGTCTAAGATCACGTGACAGCTGTCAACCAATCAGAATCACACATCTTACCCGTAAAAGGGAACAAATTTCAAAAATCCCGGTCATAAAAGAGAATGAGGGATTTCCCCGCAGGGTGACTCATGACGTCATACCACGTGACCTGGAAAATTTGAATTTCCCGCGTGGGCGGGGCCTAACGTCACGTGACCTCTCTCAGCCAATCAGAATCGAGGAATTTTTGCTGACTCAGTTCGCCATACGCGGACCACTACTACTACCACGATATTGTGCTAACCGAAATTTTTACCCAACTGAAACATGTGCTAAAAGAAAAGCAGACAAAAGAGACACTAAAGAGAAGTGAGAATATATTAAACTTTATATGTATCAATGTGCAGAATAATGTACGCAATAAGAAGTACTAGCCATCACACTAAACTCGCTTGCTGCAGTTTCTTAAACTAAATCACGTTATGCTGCAGTTATAACTAAAACATTTACTAGTGAACACTAAAAATATTACAAGACAATTTCGAAGGAAACTTCGACTGAAGAATTTTTATCCCCAAAAGTTAACTTCCCCTTGTGGATATTTTCGTAAGAAATAATTCATGCGACATTACAGGTTTTAATTAAATGTTTATTTATGATATAGGAAGAAAGTCGTTCCGCACGAGTAAACTGGCCGTTATTGATTGTTTCATGATAAATGTCCTATAGTGTATTGCGAAGTTATTAATGAAACATCTATTCAAGAAATGTGAACAAAGTTTACTGAGAACTTTCTGAGAAAATCTGCCGAAAAAAAACTCCAAGATTAAACTGCACCTTGTCAGTTTCTATGACCAATGAGTTACACTGTATTGACAGGTTATTAACAAAACATTTATTTATAACGTATGGAAAGGAATAGCTTGATTCGTTTTTTTTTTTCAAAAAAATCGCCCGAATAAAACTCTCTGGCATTAGTAAATCATCCCTCGTGGCTTCTTTTCAGGAAAAATGAGTTATGTTATATTATCAGGTTACTAATGAGATTTTTTTTTTATGAAATATGAATAAAATTGCATGAGTCGCTTTTGAGAATATATTCCAAAGAAACACGCTCTCAAGTGTAAAATATCCGTTGTGGAGTTCTTCAGAATAAGAGAAGTATGCCACATTATGATGTTATTGATAAGATATTTATTTAAAAAATATGAACAAAATCACCTGAGTCGCTTTTGAGGAAATAGCCCAGGAAAAAGTCACTCGTAAGAGTGAACTACACCTTGTGTATCTTTCACGACAAATGATATATGTCTTACTATTAGGTCAGTAATGAAATATATATTTATGAAATATGAACAAAACAACTTGAATAATTTTTGAAAAAAATAGTTACAAAAGAACTCGTCTCTAAGTGTGAATTGCATCTTTCGGGTTTTTCTCAGAGAAACGACTGATACCACAATATAAGGTTGTTATTGAAATATTGGTATATAAAATTTAAATAAAATCGCTATAGCCGTTTTTGATATGTTCGCAATTTTCAATTTTCACCGTCCAATAAACTACCCTTAATTTTGGAGGTAGGAAGAAAATTCAAAAAACGCCTTTGGAAAATCTTATGAAAACCTTAAGAGCCTGACTTACTAAAAATAATACAAAATAATACAAACAATAATTAAATAGCATTCTTATTTAATTTTAATAACTGTATGTTAAAACCATTTTAATTATAAAATAAGTACAATTATTATTTTAAAATAACTATTTCACAGGATACCAAGACAACATAATACGTAATGAATTGCCGTTGATTTTTTTTTTCACTAGTCACTACCTTAACTTAGATTTTGGGGGAGTTGATATTCTGGAAACACTGGAATTTATATGGAAGACAACATTGAAAATTCTTCACGTTAATATTTGCTGTTGTAGAATAACATTATCTATGACTGTGGTAAGTTGCATTTCGTTATCTTATTCCACTTATGAAAAACAAGCAAAAGAAAAATTGCAAATTTTGAATAGGGATGGACAAAACCAGTTCTTTTATAAAAACCGAAATCCGTAAAACAGACATTTTGGCTCTCTCCAAAACCGGTTTGGTTTTTCACCGGAACACTTTTCGGTTTTCTCAAAAACCCGATCGGCTTTAACCGAAACGTTTTCTTGTTTTCTCCAAAACCCGGTTCGGTTTCTCACAAAAGCAGAGTTTCTTTGTTCTCCGAAAACCAGATCCGTTTATAACAAAAGCAGTTTTGTTTTTAAACATATTGGTTTTTAAACATATCGGTATCGGTTTGCATTTACTTTTTTATGAGAATTTACACACGTTTTTGAGCTTCTTTCATATGTGTTCTCGATGCATGTTACAATGCCGTAAAATCAGAGATTTACAGAAGATCGGATATTGAATCGAAGGGAAAACTTGTTTTAAACTTTAATAATAATAATAATAATAATAATAATAATAATAATAATAATAATAATAATAATAATAATAATAATAATAATAATAATAATAATAATAATAATAATAATAATGTTTTAACAAAAATCCCAATTGGGTTTTGATAAAAGTTCAAACTGGATTTAAGTAGAAGCTCAAAGGTAGTTCTTGATGGAAAGTGAAGCCAATTTTGATTCAAAAATAAGCCGGTTTGAAGATCTAAAACATATGTAAGTTCTCATAGGAAGGAACCAGTACTGGCTTCGGCAAAAATCGCACTGGTTTTAATAAAAACTGAAAACCCAAAACTGTTATGGAAAACACATAAAACTATCTGTGGAAACGGAATGAGTTTCCGGAGAACAACGAAAAACTATTCTGATCAGAAATAGAACCAGGTTTAGAAAAACTGAAACCGGTTTAGATGAAAAACTGAACCAGGTTTGGAGAAAACCGAAACCGGTTTCGGTAAAAAGACAAAAAGAACTGTTGTTTGAAGAAAACCGAAACCAGATTCGGTGAAAAGCCTGTTTTTTTAAAAAATTTCAAAAAAAAAAAAACGGTTTTGATTTTCCTAAAAACAGGTAACGGAAAACCGATTTTTGTGCACATCACTAATTTTGTATTGTTTTTAGTAAATCAGGCTATTAAGTGCAAAGTTGGTGCTGATAAGTTGTACGGTACAGCCTGTAGGGGAGTGAACACATTTGTATCCGGACCGACGAACTAACAAGATCACAGATATAAAAAAAATACCTTTTTCGGTTTGTAGGGGACATGAAACGTATAAATCCATTGAGATCACGAATTCTACTTTTTCCCACGATCCTCATGCTTGCTTCCATTCTATCGTCACTCAGGGCCGCGGTGGCTCAGTGGTAGAGCGTTCACCTCTGGTGCTAGGGGTCTCGGGTTCAAACCCGGCTCCCGCCAAGTGAACTTTGTGGTGGACAAACACCGTGTGCGTGGGTTTTCTCGGGGTTCTCCCGTTTCCTCCCACTTTCTTCATTCCACCATTTCATTCATTACTCACCATCACCGTCTCCTTTAACCTAACCGGCATAACCGTGGGACGTAAAACTCAAAAATTTCATTTCATTTTTTCTATCGTCACTCAGAAGTGAAATTGGAAAAAAATATAATTTTGTGAACTTTTTCATAAAAAAAGAAAAAAAAACTATTTTCTGAATCACAATCATTTTTATAAAATAGTAAGTAGTCTTTTGGTACAGATTATTTCGTTGTTTTTTTTTTTATTCCATCTGAAGAGAAAATGAATGAAATTACTATTTCTAAATTTCTTTTGAGCTGCTAGAAATACAGTGATGAAATATAATTATATTAAATCATTTTTGCTAATCAAATATGAATATTTCATTCAGCTGCAACTATTCTGAAAGCGTAACCCAAGAAGCAGAAGGCGGAAGCACAAGATATTTTAGTATCATTATGTGCTTCATTTAAACAGTTGACAAAAACTTGGAGTATGGCTTACTTTCTTATTACATTTTACTCTTCCTTCTTCTGATTCAGGAAATATAACATGAATTATTCCAACTTATCTCAATTCAATGTGAAGGAGCAGAGGAACGGAGCAAAGTTGAGAGAAATGTGTTATTATTTTTTTTCCTTTCAACTGTAAGACGCACGAAATTTACTACAACAGTACGAATACCGCATTCACTTGCACAAGTTTACCCTGAACATGGATAGGAGTAAAATTTACAGCTATCAATGTTTTGAATGGTTGGAAATAAATGCAAGAAATTAAATCAGTTTTTTTTTTTTAACTTTCAGAGAATTAGAATATATCTATCACCAGCGCAAATTCAATGTGGTTGACTCAGAGGGAAGGATTAGCTAGTTTATCTAATACGTTAAAACACTATAAATATATCGTTCTCGAAAAAAAAAAAGTAATCTAAATATGCACGGTCTTTGGAAATATCATTTAACGCTGTCAACAGAAATTTTTAATTTGGAGGGCCCTTGTAAAACTATTTCAAAATATTCGATGTACAATTTTCAGATACGTGAAAACAATTGAATTAGGTCTTAACTTATGAGTTAAAAACAAAAAAAAAATCACTTAAGGGTAAATTTGATTTATCCAAAATTAAACAAAAAGAAAAAAAATCAAAGCAGTTAATAGTTTCCATTAAAGGTGGTTCACTACTGCTTCAGGATTGGAGAAATCGACTTAGAAGAAAAGTTGACACATTTGGAATATGATTCAAGGGTGAAATTTAGGAGTTTAACATGTTTACTTATTTCGAACTTATATCAGCGAAATTCCTGAGCCACAAGCTAGAAATTTGTATTTCATATATATATATATATATATATATATATATATATATATATATATATATATATATATATATATTCATGAACGTAGTTCATTATCGTGCTAAGAACAAGTACTCCTGCACTTGCAAGGACATTTATAAATCCTTAAATTTAAGTTTTTTTTGCAACTTTCCCTTAAACAGTTAGGAATGAATAATACAGTAACCTTTGTTTAAGCAACTTTTCTCGACTGTTACTTACTCTTAACTTTTGGATACGCTATATTGTTGTTTGTTGGGAACAAGTAACCATTCATCGACTACATTTGAACAAGGACTATTTATTTCTGCTTTTGTTTCTTGAAACTGAAGTTAGAAATTCTTTACTACTTTAGGCATCGTTCAGAAAATTTCAAAACAAATAATAATAATAATAATAATAATAATAATAATATCATGACATGACACCAATGATGCGTAAATCAACATCTAATTTATCCACTATTTAAAATCAGCAAATCTTGCATTCATCTATGAATATATTCTCTACATAGATGGGTTACCGCTTGGAAAAGCAGCAACATACTTTTAAAGTAATCTTACAAGGAATGCTTCCCAATTGCAAAATTGATTTGGAAAATGCGAAAAGTAGATTTAGTAGACCCCTTGAAGATGTGACTTTCTTCAAAGTGGTACACGCTAATGGTCGTACATAATGAAGTTATCATGCAGTAAACGATCGTGAATCCAGATAATAATAAAACTTTTGGATAGACCAATATACCTAAGCAATCAATCATATAGTTTTGGAGTCGCAGTCTTACCTTGACGCGATAGATTCGGCAACTCAGTCAATTTAGAAAAAAAAGTAGTAGTAGTAGTAGTAGTTTTATATTTAGCTATTGTTTTCTTGTCATATACTTGTTACATAAAATCAACTATTCCTATGTTGAAATCTTAACTACTGGTGCCACTGATTATCCTCACTGTGATCTCCAATGTATGATTCGTATGTCTTACTCCCTAGTACACCACTTCCTTTCAGACGTTGCGAGGAGTTTGGGAGTAAAAAGTGCGAACGCTGTTACCATGGTTACGATGACATGTTGAAGCGCTGCTCAAGTGTATAGCTTTCGCGATTGTGCAGTTCGGATAGCGTCGCAAAAGCACCTACATGTTACTTTGAAACAGTGTTGCTAGTTTGATTCTAGATATTACCAGAAGGCAATCACTAGTGAAATTGTCATTAAGTGATTAACCATAAATTTAGCAATTTTAGCTTATTTTTATTTTGTGAATGAATACAAGTATACATAGGGTTTCCTTAAATATAGATCGCGTTGAATTTAGTACTATTCGCACACATATATCGGTCAACACTCCTGACAGAATGTTCAAAAACGAGTTAAATTAATTAAGTGCGTATCATCAGTGAAATTAAGTTATATGCGTGGAAGCCAAGTGTGTGTGACCTTAAAGTTGATTTTTATGTTCCTTCACAGACATATATTACATCGCGTTGGGAGTAGGCTTGTAATACTATCTTTTAAACACACACACACACACACACACACACATATATATATATATATATATATATATATATATATATATATATATATATATATATATATATATAATATTGCTGCGAATCTCAATCTATAGGTTGCGACCTATTGTTCAGTCCTGTAGGAACATTTGGTTTATCACAAAATATTTGTATTAGACTAAACTACTAAATTAAGGTTAACAATTTGTGCTATGTAAAGAATAGATTTTCTGAAATTCGGATGAAACTTTGAATATGTCATGTCACTTTTCACTATACGACTTGGTGCTACAAGAGGAAATTTTTATGCTTTATTTTCTGATGATAAAAATGTTTGATTATTTTGCGTCTATATTCTAAAGAGTATTTTCCTTATACTTCTGGGTTTCGTGAAGCTTGAAGTGGGCAGAAACTGGAGAAAGTTGGAAAATCGTGATAGATATTGGGTCGATGTGAAATTAATGCAGAATTTTTATTCAATCACAAGCTCAATCTGCAACAACTTGGTTAAAGCTGAACGGAATTAATCGAAATAAAGCATTCATTACCAATACATTTCAGAAGTTCGAAGTGAAAAAAAAAAGCAAAAGTGGTATAATTTATTATCATTTTGACTCTACATACCGTTTATCTAAATGTTGAAAGACAATGAGAGTGAGCTACCCAAAAGATTGCATTTTTATTTACACAATGACTCAAAACCATGAAAGGGTTTATCCGTGGCTACGGGGGCATGCAAAGGTTTTGCACCTTGTCCCCAACTTTCAGAGAAAAATAATAAAAAATAATAAAAATTCTCCTTATATTGAATTATAGAAAATTATACATGAAAATGATAAAAAACCGAGTTTTTATATTCATAATTTTTAAACTATTTCCCGCGAGACCCCCACACGACTGAGGGGTATTTCAAACTCTCGGAAGGTCCGCCTTCACAGCAGAAAACTCTAAATCCACCTCTGTTCCAAATACGGCAATTGCATGCATTAATACAAGAAGATACACATACATAAGAAATAAACAATTAAATATGGCACTATAAAATATAAAATGCTATATGCAAAACAACAAATTTAACATAAAACATTTAAGCAAAACAAAATACTCTTTTCATTGCATAATCTATATTTCTTCTTGTAATCTCAGTTATGTATTTCTTTATCATTGTAGACACAAAAGGAATCCCAGCGAATTCATAACAATATTTTACAATTTCAGGCTAAACGAGTAGCACCTTCAATACACTGTCTTTTGTTTGGATTGGGCCCACGACTCGTTCCTTTCTGTTGGGTGACCCTTATCTGCAACCAACACAACCAACATGATGCTTCATAGGAGCAAGGAGCGAACTTTTTTGTAGACACCTTATTTTAAAAACAAGAGATAAAAAATATAGCAAAAATGTCGGTTTTGCCAACTTAAAATCTTTCATATGCAAAGCTATCCGTCAATTACTGTGTATAAAAATGGATTTATTAAAGGTATATTAGCATCCACTTCCAGCGACGGTATGTTTTGATCACCGAAAATCCAGAGGTGTTATGTCTTCATTACTGAAAAACCAGAGGAGGTATGGCATACCACCGCATACCCCCTCACTTCGACCACTGTATTTCAGTCTACGAGAATTACAGACATGTAACAATTTGCGATTTAGGAGTGAATTCGTTTTTCGAATGCATTCTGTGCACTCACTCGGTTGTTGTGGACGTGTCTTTCAACAACATATCCAGATACTGGAAGAAATGTGGAAGTCAGTGGATGGACATGGTGGATAGAGAACGATCGTAATACAACTGTGTGAATGTGATTGAGAAAAAAATGAAACGTTTTCGTAGCGTAAAGGCAGTAGCAGCCTAAAGTAGAATTAAAAACACAAATATATTTTTTAAATTCTCTGTCAATTCGTATGCCATATATTTATCCATCATTCTCCATTTATCCATAGTTTCACCAAACACAATATTACGGTCTAAAAACACTTTGCTCCTCTGAAACCTTTCATGTCGTTTCCGTGGATTTGTTTATTTAACCAGCTTCCTTCAATTCGTCATTATCAACAGTAGAATGTCATTCATCACCTTCTGATCTTCCAAACATGCATCACCACAATAAAATTTTCGAAGCTAAGTTTGATTGCATATTCGCTCACATTGTTTACGGTTCATTAATATTTCGAGCTGTTTAGGCGCTTCTATTGCGAAAATTATGTTTTAGTATCCTACTTCTTCAACCAGAGAATAGACGGAAATACAGAGATAGATATTTTCTATGGTCTATATATATATATATATATATATATATATATATATATATATATATATATATATATATATATATATATATATATATATATATATATATATATATATATATATATATATACAGTGGCGGATTTAAGGGGAGGGCTATAGGGGCTATAGTCCCCCCCCTTGACGCTCAGTTTTACACTGGATAAAATGGGCTTCAATCTTGGTTTACACTGGATAAAACGGGAAACTATGGTTTAGCCCCTCCCTTGATTATATCCTGGATCCGCCACTGTATATATATATATATATATATATATATATATATATATATATTCAGGAAGTGCAGAACATAAACCTTCAAACGGTATGGAACACAGTAGCATACAAACAATATGTTTTATGGTTTGATAGTAGCAATGGTTACTATTACTATCCCGTATAAATGTTTTTTATATATATATATAAAAGTATGTCCTGATAGTTTGTTATTCTTTTCAAATGGTTCTTGCTATTTCTATAAGTCGGATCCAGTAGCCCTGCTTGATTCGTTTTGTTTTGGCTCACCTCAACCGTGTGGTTAGCAATGTTAGGTCTATTACATGTTGTGTTACTTTCGCTCCTTGTTTCGTAATTTCGGAAATTTTCAAACTCAATGAAAATCAACAAAGAGGCGCCAAACACATGAATTTTAGAAAGTTCGATAAACATAAGATGTTTCTTGCTTATTCGTGCATATTTACTCATTAAAAACAATAATGTTTTCAAAAGGCGCGCCTTTTACTTAAGATATATTATAAGGAACATTTTTTTTAAATCTTGAAATGAATTTGTTTCCAGAATAAAATGCGGCTAGTGACATGCGCGTTCCCTACCTTCGATCCCCCTCCCCAAAAATAAAAAAAATAAACTTTGGCCATGAGACAGGGTAAGAAATTGGCCAAGAATATCTCATATTTGCAAGCAAACTACTCCAACTCAAACGCCCTCCACATACTCGGGATAAAACAGTTGAGTAACTATTTTGTCTCTGTCTCCTGCAGTCTGCAACTTCACGGAGACAAAACAATTTTTTCGACGTACCCTGGCACACTGGTGACAGCAACAGAAAGGTTGCCGTGATTTAACATCAAACTTTGTCACGAAATTTGACACAGACAAGAAAGGAGCAAAATATCTGCTTGATAGTACTATGTCATTATGAAAACTACACTTGAAAAGTGCGGGGGAATAACGACGAAAGTCAGTCACGTTTTCATCCTTCTGAGATTTCAGGTTTTTAAAGTTCGAAGCGTTATGTCTCCATCTTGTCTATGCTCATTCTAGGGATGGCCAGAAAATTTCATTTGCGGGTTACCTGATTAAGGACTCAGTGAGTTCCGAGTACTCGGATCCGGAACTGAGACTCGCGTACCCAGTTCCAGAAGCGACAATTGGGAACCCTGTTCCAGAACTGGGAATCGGCTGTCGAGATCCATTATTATCCTCAGTCCGGATTCGGAACTCAGGTATTTCAGAATCCGGTCCTGTCATCCCTAGTTCATTCTCGATGCGTCATGTTTGTACCACGAAGTTCTGTAGGGTTAAAACTGTAGAAATTTCCTGCCGATTTTTCCACTTCGAAGCAGATATTGGTAAGACATCAGGATCGTATCACTGGAATCGAAATACAACCACTAAATTCTAATTGCTACTCTCTTTATTAAGCAAGAAATTGGACTTTTGTCGTTTATTCAGCAAATGCTAGAGCATTCATTGTTCTTCCATCTTCCGTGCTTTTCTAGAAAGACGTTTTACATGGGGCTCCAAATATTTCTGTGACAAATGAATATGCGTCCAAAAATCTCATGCTGTGCTTTACCGATTAATGCCATAAAATAAAAATTGTTAAAAATAGGCTTTCTAAGTTCTTTCGGCCTACTCTTCATTTTTAAATGCAGCCATTTTTATAGGCCTATTGTACAGTTACGATTGTTTTTTTTTCATATATGCAATGGAAATAAAATTGAGAATGAGAATTGTATTTCTCTTAGTTGTATGAAATCAATCAATAAACATAGTAGGGTGTAGTACAATAGCGATATGTAACTATCTAATAATATACCCAGTAACGTCATTTCAGATTTTGACAGGGTGGGAGAAGCAAGGTTGTCATAAGGCGGAAATTTTGTCACCGATAATTTTGGAGCCAAGAACCGAAGCAAACGGAAGTACAGAAAAAATAATATACTAATGAATCTAACCAGCAACGAATGTACAAACACCAGTAAAAGATAATATTGGCAGCTTCGTTAGATATTTAAAGCAAGTCAAAATTATCCCCTAATAAAGCAGTCAGTATTTTACTTTTTACTTTCTAATTAACAAGAAAAAATAACAAATTAATAAATAACATTACAACATATGATTTACAATAATATATTATGCATATTTTATAATAATATATGATCCATAATACCAATTTTAACACATTGCTCTTTATTTTCAGGCTTTTAACTTTTATTGCGAGCAACGTTAATTCAAACAGCATGCACAAATTCTTCCATACACTTTTCTTTCAGACATTGTTTGCCAAGCATGAATTACGAAGACTTTTTTTGCAAACGCTCATAGATTCGCTTCGTCTTCTTACAAGCAAGGTTTTCCAAGTGTCATACTCCGATTTGCTTCAAACTCCTGCTTTAAATAACGGAATCAAAAGTAGGACATATATATTTTTATATCGGTCAACGTGGGGGATGAAGGTGGTAAACACCCCCTAATATGTGAACATTGGTCAATATGACACCTTTTAGCGAGACCTTAAGTAGCAACCCACAACGATAATTTGCTTGAAACTTCTGGAGTGAATACAGGAGTCAAAAGTACGACAAACGTGTTTTTCTATATTGGCCAACGTGGGGGATAAAGATGGTTAGCATCCACCTAATCTGCGAACATGCGCAATACTACACCTATTAAGAAGACCATAACTAGTTATGCCGTTAGAAATGCACATTGGCTAATGTAAAACAGATGTAAGTTTGATCACTTTACGTGAAACAATATTGTGGGCCCGTTTAAATGCCCACAATCAGTTTCTGAGGTCTAAATGAAGCGAGGTTATGCTCCTGACTTGCCTGGAGAGCCTACCGCTGCAGATCTACATCATGCAGCGGAAAATGTGCACTTACTGATGTTTGAAAGATCTGAAGCACGGCGAGTGACACTTCACGCAGTTTGTCTTCGCGTGTTCCACCTGAAGAGACCTGCTTTTACCAATGATTTACTGTTTTCGGGACGTTACTCTCTTGTAGTGTCGCATTACGGACTGTAACGACATTTTTTTTTCGTTTTCCATTCTTCCGTAATTCAACTGCTTTCCTTTTGTATTCCAAGTCCAGAGACTCACCACTCATATTACCACAGATCCCCGATGCTCTCCTTCGAACATATTCCTCGTAGTTTCATCCACTGCTCCAGAGTTATATTTGGCATTTGGTTCCATGACATTCTCATCCAAATCAAAGTGTACAGTAATGTATTTCTTGTATCTGGGCGTGGCTCTATCTCCAGCGTCATTGACCAATTCCCGGAGGTAGTTGCAAGGTGTATCTCTGCCCTGTTTGGAGGTGGTTCTGGAATGTCTACAATAGCAAAATAGGCTGTAAGTAGACGAATGACAATGGGTTTACATCCATTTTGGATATGGTCCTATAGCTTTGACTTATTAGGGCTCAATAAACATAATGATAAGCATTCTTTTTGTGCTTGTATACCTAGGCATATACCGTTTAATGCACACCATCAATGATATATAGGACACAAGGCATGCGATTAACACATTAACCACTGTTCACTGATAACTTCTTGGCACACTTGCACTTGAACATATTACTTTGATAGACACTACTCTGGCGTCAGTTTTTTTTTAAAGTACGAGATAACATTCCATTTGTAACATGCTTATCAAGGATAAACAAATTAAAGTCATTGTCCAATTGTGTTATGAATTGTTCGTAGTTATAATTTAATTTCTAGTATCCTGTGATGTAATCATGCTTTAAACACTAAACATATTGCTTTTTAAAACAGGAACAAACGACAATTCAAACTGTAGTAATGAATTCCAGTCTTACCTCTCACCTTGGCCAATATTTACAAGAGATCCATCTATTGTGTTTTTCTTAAATCTCTCCATAGCAACAGTTTCATGGCAATCAGATGTGTGTATTTGTCGTTCAGGAAATCATAACACTTCTCACATTGCATGCAGATGATGATACAATATTCGTAATTGATTCGTCATTTACCAGACGTATCTACTACTATTACAATGTTTTCCCTTTATTGTTTCTTCTTCTACGAATTTTAAAAACGTAGAGCGAATAGACAGAGTGTGTTGCTCGTTATGGCCTTTGTACAAGGTGTGATATTGTCCAATGTTCGCAGTTTTGGCGGGTGTTTATCCCCTTCATCCCCCACGTTGGCCGATATAAAAAATGCATATATCCTACTTTTGAGTTTTTTTATTCACTCCAGGAGTTTCATGCAAATCCGCTTTGTGCATTGCTAGTTATGGCCTTCCTAAAAGGTGTCATATTGTCCTATGTTCGCATTTAGGGAGGTGTTTACCCCTTCATTCCCACGTTGGCCGATATAAAAGCACACGTATGTCCTACTTTTGATTCCTTTATTCACTGCAAGAGTTTGAAGAAAATCGGAGTGTGACACTTGGTAAACCTTGCCTGTTAGTTGGCTGTTCCCCTACAGCAACCTGCAAAAGCACTGTCGAGGCCATGGCTTAATCTTGCTGGATACATTGGATTATTATCCAAGTTGACGGATGAGACAATCCAACCAGATGTTTGAACATTTTACTCCAGGACTCGCATATGTTGTTTATCTGTTGTTGTGATGGAGTGTGTTGTGGAGTGCTCATTATTTAGTGTGGTGGAGTGTTCATTCCATACTTCTGGAGGGAAAGGAGCGGAAAGTAGAATTAACCGGCAGTTAGCTTTATTTCCTCAACATAGAACTACAAAACAGAAAAAAAACTTGTATTAAATTAGGAAACATTGTTTGCAGAATGTACCGCACTTTACCTAAAGAAACAAAATTCAGAAATAACACTGTTCAACAACCAAAATGTAAATTGAACAAAATCAGCTAATTCTTATTGATTTTGTGGTGCTGATCACGAATTTGAAAGCTATTTTCGAATATTAGCTCTACTTTTCGTTTTACAGGCATGTCTAATACAGTGGTGCCCACCCCCCCTTATGTCCATGACGCACCCCCCCCCAAATTGTCTATCCGTAGGTGTTCTTCCATGAAAACATCTTCTTTTCGATTAATTTTTACACCCCTTCAAACATATTTATATAGATTTTAACCCCCCCAAATATTTCAATGACGCAGTTTGGGTCATAGCCCCCCCCTCCTTGTGGGCACCCCTGTCTAATAATAACGCTTTAAAAATAAATATATTCGCTTCGTTTGGGGTAAAATGTTACACTGATCCGGCAACACTGGAGAAACTATATGAACGCTTGGTTTCATTGTGTTCCTTATCTCAGTAGTGTTCTGCTATTGTTAGAAAAGACAGGTTTAGTGGAGTTATCAGCGTTTTGAGTGTGACGTTTGTGTAGTGCAGGACATAAAAGTACAACTACAAGTACGCAAAAATACTGGTATTTCGAATGTATATTTTTAAATAGTTGTCGGAACTATTTCAAGTGACATTTTGAGGATTTCAATAAACAAAAATGCCGCGAAATTGTGTAAACAGTGCGGATAGCTTCTGCTACGTGTGTGGGGAAGTGACATTTTCGTCACAAAAGCAGACTATAACCCCACTAATAAGAAAAGCCTATCAATATTACTTTGGTTGTAAAATTGGAGACCAAGACAAATCTTGGGCACCCCACATTGTGTGTAACACTTGTGCCAGCAAGCTAAGAAATTGGATTAATGGGAAGGGGCACTCAATGCCTTTGGCAGTGCCCATGATTTGGAGGGAGCCAAGCGACCACATCAGAGACTGTTATTTTTGTATGGTTCCTTCCGTCAAGAAGGGTATTTCCACGAAGAAGAAGCGGGCCTTGATCTATCCTAACATTCCTTCTGCAATGCGCCCTGTTCCACATGAAGAAGGACTACCTGTTCCTGACCCACCTAAAGAATACGATCTTTTTTCTGATGATGATCAAGAAGTTGAAGCTCCTGAATCAAGTACTTCGAAGGACCCTACGTTTGTTGTAGAAGAACCTCCATGTGAACCACATAGACTTACTCAAGAGGAAGTAAATGATCTAATCAGAGACTTGGACCTCTCGAAAAGCAAAGTCGAAATTTTAGCGTCACGCTTAAAGCAATGGAATTTATTGCAGGAAAAAGTAAATATTTCAGTGTATCGGAATAGGGAGAAGATGTTCACTTCATTTTTTACTATGGAAGACACACTTGTGGCATGTACAGATGTAAATGGTCTCATGAGGGCACTTAAAATTAATTACGAACCTACGGAGTGGAGGCTCTTTATAGATTCGTCCAAGGTGAGTTTAAAGGCAGTGCTTTTACATAATGGAAATGAACTTCCTTCAATTCCTGTAGGTTACGCAGTTCATATGAAGGAATCTTATGAAAACTTGAAACGTTTACTTCAAGCCATTAAATATTACGATTTTCAGTGGCTCATTTGTGGTGACCTTAAAGTAATAGCACTGTTGCTAGGTATGCAGTTAGGGTATACAAAGTATTGTTGCTTTATATGTGAATGGGACAGTAGAGATCGTGGGTCTCATTACCGCAAAAGTGATTGGAGTACCAGAGAAACTCTTCAGCCGGGAGTGATAAATGTGCAGCATGAACCACTGGTAGATCGTAACCGAATTTTGCTTCCCCCTCTACATATTAAATTAGGTCTTATGAAAAGTTTTGTTAAGAGCGTGAACCAAGAGGATGAGGCCTATAAATACCTAAGAGGACAATTCCCTCGATTAAGTGATGCCAAAGTTAAAGAGGGTGTTTTCATAGGGCCACAGATTAGGCAACTATTCAAAGATCACAAGTTCGACGAAATTCTCCAAGGTGAGGAGAAAGCTGCGTGGGAAAGCTTGAAGAGTGTTTGTTCACAGTTCTTGGGAAGACACCGAGCAACAAATTACAAACAACTGGTAGCAAAGTTGTTATTGTGCTACGAAAATCTTGGTTGCAATATGTCTCTGAAACTGCACTTTCTTCATTCACATCTAGACTTCTTTCCCGAAGATTGTGGAGCAGTAAGTGACGAACATGGTGAGCGTTTCCATCAAGATATTGCAGCCATGGAGAAGAGATATGAGGGAAAATGGAGTTCTAACATATTGGCAGACTACTGTTGGGCTATTGCAAGGGATGCTCCAGATGTAACCTACAAAAGGCAAGCCAAGCGAAGACGCTCAAAATAAAATAAACATAATCCTGTACAAGGGATCACTTGAAACTTTTGTCTCCATTGCAGTGTAGTTCTTGCACAAAAAGGTATTTGTACATATTTTTCATGTTTTGATGTTAATACTGATTTTTATTACGGAATTGTTAATGTTTATCTTGACCACGGTTACTTTATTTTCTGTATCGCTGTGAAACTGGTATTTGCGCAATTTTGAAAAAGGAAGTACAAGGGTATAGAAGGCTATAGGTTAGGGTACTTCTTAACTCCCCAGCTTATCACATCACAGTGAAATAGATAACAAAAAGTGAAATGTAGGTATTTACAAGGATTTTGCTTAAATGTTCTATAAATATTAATACATTTCTATATATACAGCTACTGTTGTACAAGGGCATTTTTTTTCACAACCTGAGCTAAGAAATTCTATTATCATTTCCTTTCATATTATGCTTAAATGAATGTAAAAATCGCAATTTCAAAGAATTTACATACTTTCGATTAAAATTTGTTGAACAGTGTAATTGTTACTAAAGTGAAAGAAATAATGATTTTAAAGAAAGTTTACTGAATGCGCCACATTTCAAGAAAGTAAATTCCCATGTTAAGTGTATTTGCGAGTCCAGACTCTTAACTATAAAGGATACACGATCACTCCAACACTAATCATTTCACAGATTCAACCTGTTTTATATAAGTTATTAGAACGTAAAATCGAATTATTTAAAAAAAATACTTTTATACATTTTAAGAGCTGTAACTTCCAAATATTCACCGCAAACTCATAGTTGTATCCAGGGCTGTAACTTGTGGGAGACAGGGGAGCAACTTCCCCCCAGGGAAGTTCCCTGTTATTCGAGGGGGGCCACTTTAAGACAAAATCTTCTTACTCCATATACGATACGAAAATGAAATTATAAATGAAGCATCACACAAGCTCACTACATTACATAAACAAAACAGCACACAAAAAGTAAATAAAACAAGAATAAGTCATGGACCAATTTCAGTTTTTAAAAAATGTCTACTATTAAGGGCCCTAGAAATAATATTTATTCTCATGGCTTGAAGATTTGTCAATATTACTCCTTAATTAATTTTTTATGTATAGAACGGGACCAGGGGCGTACGTTAGGGCCCATAGGCTCCTCGAAGCCCACAAAAAGAAATAGAAAGATGGGAGTGGTCTATTTTCGAATTTTGCTGGAGGGCTCAAAACAACTTTTTCTAGGGGTTCCAAATAAATTTATTAATGCTTGCCTTCCAGAAAAAAAATCTAAGCTACGTGCTGGTCGTATCAAACTAAATAAATGTGAGTGTGGAGCAAAAAAGCAACTTTACACATATATTAGCTCACACACCCTATACCTTTATCTGAATAATTTTCTCACTCAACAGTGTTCGGTTTGTTTCTAGCCTCGATATAAAATATTAATCCTTAATTTGATAGAAACTAATAAGATGATTTACAACTTGGTCGAAATTGTCGCCACTCATATTAAAAAAAAAAAAAAAAAAACTTCGAAAGAAAATGATCACTATTGTCTCTCTCTTCAACATAATCGCAATTGCCATATATTCGTTTAAACTATTTATTAAATATATATGTATATATTTCGTAATGATCTTATATATAAAATTACAAAAAAAAAATATTATGTCGACTAATGACTTTAATACAGTTATTAAAGACAAAATCGCATCAGGAAATTTTACCAGTGATAGTGTACTATGTTGGTAAAAATATTTATTAATGTACAGACTGCTGTATGATGAACTAACTCTACCTACAAACTTAAAGGGGTGATTCCTTACATTAAAATAAGAAAGAAAGAGTTCATATGGGCATGTTTGGAAAATGTGCATAGTTTCTGAGCTGCGGCCGTCCAAAGCGTGAAAATAAAAATTCATCGCAGCACGTTTTATTCCGTACATCAAAAACCACGAAGTGGCAGTTCCTAACTGTGCGCGGACAAAATCCCAGCGGATAAAATCCAAGAGGACAAAATCCAAGCGGACAAAATCCAAGAGAACAAAATCCAAGCAAAATTCTGACAAGGCGGACAAAATCCAAGCGGATAAAATCCAAGTAACAGTATCATGTTCACAGCTGTGATATGTGCCTGTGAACACCCTAATTAAATTGTATGTTTGTTTCTTTCTTCAATTGTCATGCATTCTAAAGTTTTATCTGTAATTCTTCAATTTATTGAAATAACATTTGATTTACTTTTAAAGAACTGAAAATCCAATAAAACATGTAACATTGTCACAGGAAGAGTGCAGATAAGCTTTAATTACTTACACATCCATATGAAAGTTTGTAAAAATATTATGTGTGTACAAATACATTGTAAAAGTATGTATTTTCTTCTCAATTTTATTATATACAGTATAATATATTTAAGACACTCAGCATATTATTGTGAGACCAATCATTGGAGTATTTTAATTCCTTTCTTATGAGGTGGCACACAGAAGTCTTGATTTGTTTGTTGGTAGTGTTTTATGTATGTTTTGAAACAAATAATTATGATATACTAATCAAATTTTCGTCAGAATCGATCAAAATGTGAAATATGTAATGTGTATTTTTAATAATGTAATAATGTGTGTGAATTAAATAATGTAAAAGTGTTATCTAGAAAATCGAAAAGTGAAAATGTGTCTAGACAAATTAAATGAAAATGTATATATTATTCGTTACTTTGACAAGTGCAACTGAAGTAAATACTTTGAGGGTGCAGAGAAGAGAAAACAGGCAAAATTACGGTGGCTACAAAATCCCAATGAAACAACTACACAAAATTTCGCAGATATCAGGCGGGAAACTTCCAAAACTTTTAGAACAAAGAAACGGGATTTTTTGAAAGCTAAAATTAAGGAACTTGAAGATAATAGTAAAAATAAAAATATTCGGGACATGTATAAGGGAATCAGCGAATTTAAGAAAGGCTATCAACCTCGTGCTTATATATCAAAGAAATCTGACGGAACAGTTCTCACCGATACGGATAGCCTCTTAAATAGATGGAAAGATTTCTTTGACGATTTGCTGAACACGCAGCCAAAAACTAATGTGCGTGGAGAAAAGGGGATACACACCGCAGAACCGTATATTCCAGAACCAAATCGAATAGAAGCGGAAGCCGCTATAAAGAAATTGAAGAAACACAAATCTCCGGGTGCAGATGAAATTCCGGCTGAGTTAATTTTAGCTGGAGGCGAAAAATTGTGGAACAAGATACACAAACTCAGTCTCCTTATCTGGAACAAGGAAGAATTGCCACAAGAGTGGAAAGAATCAATCACTGTTCCAATTCACAAGAAAGGCGACAGAACTGAATGTAATAATTATCGAGGGGGCATTTCTCTTCTGTCAACATCCTATAAAATCCTTTCAAATATTCTGTTAGCAAGATTGACCCCATACGCAGATGAAATTATTGGAGATTATCAGTGCGGATTTAGACGAAATCGATCAACTATCGACCAAATATTTACCATTCGCCAAATACTCGAAAAGAAGTGGGAATACAATACCCCGGTACATCAACTATTTATTGATTTTAGAAAGACTTACGACTCGGTTAGGAGAGAAACATTATACAACGTTCTTACAGAACTTGGAATACCGAGAAAGCTAATTAGATTAATTAAGATGTGTTTAAGTGAATCCCAAAGTAAAGTCCGGGCAGGAAAATTTTTTGTCCACGAGCTTCCACGTCGAAAATGGCCTGAAACAAGGAGATGCGTTGTCGCCATTATTATTTAACTTTGTGCTGGAATACGCCATAAGGAAAATCAAAGATAGCAACCAGGGCCTAGAGTTGAACGGCATTCACCAGGTTATGGCATATGCTGATGATGTAAATTTAATAGGGGATGATAGGAAAACAGCAGAAATAAATGCAGAGATCTTATTAAACGCTTGTAGGGACATGGGTTTAGAAGTAAATGCAGAGAAAACTAAATACATGTAATACGGCAAATTGTGGAGGCGTTAAAATATTAAATAATGCTTTTGATAAAGTGGATACTTTCAAATATTTAGGATCAATATTAACAGACGAAAATCATATTCACGAAGAAATTAAATGTCGACTAAAAGCAGGGAATTCGTGTTACTATTCGGTTCAAAATCTCTTGCCGTCGCGAATTCTGTCGAGGAATTTGAAGCTTAAAATATATAAAACGATAATCATGCCTGTTGTTCTGTATGGTTGTGAAACATGGTCGCTTACTCTGAGGGAGGAACATAGACTGAAAGTATTTGAGAACAGGATCCTGAGAAGAATATTCGGACCCAAGAGGAACGAGAATGGGGAATGGCGGAAGCTTCGTAACGATGAACTACATAGTTTATACGGTTTACCCAACATTGTTAGGGTCTTAGGTGGCTTAGGTGGGCAGGTCATGTAGCTAGAATGGAAGAAAGTAGAAACGCTTTCAAAGTCTTGACTGGTAGACCCATAGGAAAACGACCATTAGGAAGACCTAGGCGCAGATGGGAGGACAATATTAAGATGGATCTCGCAGAGATAGGAATACAAAGTAGAAACTGGATGCAATTAGCTAAGGATAGAAGTCAGTGGAGAGCTTTTGTGAACGCGGCACTGAACCTCCGGGTTCCATAGGCCATAGAGTTAGTTAGTTAGTTAGGGTAGAGAAGTATTTTTTTATCTAAATTATATCTTTTTAATTTTATTTTTACTTTAATTCTCAATAAATGTAATAGAATTAAGTAAGTAATTTACTCTTTTTAAGGCTGGGCTGCTTTGCTGTTATTTTTTATCTCTGATATAGCAAGCCAGTGCTTTCATTTTCTGGTTAATTTATGTGAGTATACTCTTTTTAGTCAAAATATTGCTTATCACCCTAAATTGGATACACCTGGGCATGTCCTAGCAGTGACCAGACTATTTTATGAGTAATTAAAGCTCATCTGCACTCTTACTGTGGCAATCTTACATATTTTATTGGATTTTCATTCCTTTAAATGTAAACGAAATATTATTTCAATAAATTGAAGAATTACAGATAAAGCTCTAGAATGCATGTCAATTGAAGAAAGAAACAAACATGCAATTTAATTAGGGTGTTCACAGGCACATACCACAGCTACGCACATGATACTGCTCCTTGGATTTTATCCGCTTGGATTTTGTCCGCCTTACCAGAATTTAGCTTGGATTTTATCCTCCTGGATTTTGTCCTCTTCGATTTTGTCCGCTTGGATTTTGTACTACACTCGTTCCTAACACTTATGATTTCTACCGACGAATTCCGTGTTCACTGCTGTCAATGCTTTTTTCTTTTCTGCCTACTTTGCACCCGCTTTTAAATCTGTGGGTATCAGGGTGTTCTGTTGGAACATGTCTAGGCATTATGCCTTGTGGAAAAAAAATGCCTTTCATAACGTTTGATATTGCTTAAAACAAGCATTTTTGGATGACTTATGCTGATAGGACAGCCACTTCACAAATCCTGGTATTCGAAACAGTGCGTGTTGCAATTTCCCCCCCATATTTTTGGACTATCTTAGATCTGAAACTATGCACTTCCCCCCACAGTTCTATATGAGCACGTCTGTTATTATTATTATTCTTTTGATGTGAGAAGTCACCCCTTTACGTTTGTCAATATAATATATATATGTATATATTCTTTATGAAATATTTTGCTTCTCCATCGTGGATTTTAATTTTTAAACACGTAGTTCACACACACACACACACACACACACACACACACACACACATATATATATATATATATATATATATATATATATATATATATATATATATATAATGGTGGTGCAAAACTCATCCACCTGAAAGCCTGAAGGCATTATCAACAGTCATTTCGACAGGAACTATATGGTCAGAGCCAAATGCAGAAACCAAACTTTAAATAAGTGAAAGCGCCAGGTGTCCTTTATCCAATTGGTATAGAGCGCTCCGACTCACCTGTCTCTGAAAAGAATACAAAGAATCAGGGTCGAAGGGAGAGGGAGAGATCGCAACCAGTAGCGTCTGCTAGTGCACGAGATAGGGTGAGTGCCCCTCGCTCACTATGCCACTGCATGTGGAGGAAACAGCAAAAAAAAAGTAACAGTTGTTTCACAATAACAACGTGGGTTATTTGCATGTCACGTCATGTGGTAACAAGTTTGCAAATATGGAGTTTATAGTTGATACCAGAGTATGAAATATAGTTGTGCCAACTAAATTTATTATCCTCCCTACTGATAATTACAATATAAGTTGCCAGTACCTGTTTATTATTTTTATTTTTTCTTTCTTCTTTTCTCTTTTTACAATAAAGTAATTGCCGATATTTGGAAAATTCTCATTATATTCCTCATTTAACCATAACAAGAAGTAATTATACTGTTTATTTGGTTGATCAGACCAACATTTTTTGAAAGTAGCCTACTGTATATCATTTCAAATGAAATAAGAGCATTAACTGATCTGAATCCCTGTAGGATAAAGTTCTGTTACTAATATCTAATTGGATGTTCAAATATAAGATAATAATCTTTACGTTCCTATTTTTAATACTCAAAGTGATTGTTATATTTATAGACATTGCAAAGTTTTGGAAGAAGTGACGTATTGTAATGTTAATTTAGACCTATCTACAGAACATAACAAAATATCCATATTTTTTTTCTATCATATTACATTTCCACAGCCAAGTATAGCATGTCCCTCGCCCTTAATCAACATTTATTTGTTGTAGAAGGTGAAAAAGTGAATTACGATCAAGACAATTAGCGATAAATTTTGGTCAACAGGTAGACACGGGTGTCAACAGAGTTTGTGAAGCTGGGGAACGATTATTCCAGTAGATATTCAATTTTTGCATTAGTCTTATAAGGTATTATACCTATTTAGAATCGTTTATCAAAACTTATTCAAATAATTTCGTTAATTTTATTGTTTCTAAAATTTCCAACTTTATTTTGGTTGTCATATGGGGAGGGGGAGTTGTATGTTTTTTTTAAATATTATTTTAACATAACAGGAACACTATTGAATAAAAGCGCTGCCTTCTCAGAATTACCTTACAAATCCGTTCACGCAGGAGTATAAAAGCTATTTAGAGATAGTCTCCACCTCTTTGCCATTTCACCAAAATACTCTCAAAAGTTTGTGCATCCTTTGTGCACAAAGCTATTTTAAAATATTCAAAAACTAATTTTGGGGTCTATCTAAACGATAACCCTCCACTTCCGCCGATTGGAGCCAAAATGGTATCAATCGATGTATCATTTGTGAACGATTTTGCACGCAAAGTTTTTGGTTGCGCACAATAGAAAGTGAGAGATATTGACGTATCTAATTTAGGCGCTAGCCGATTACCACAAAAAATGGTCTCAATCTTTAGTGCATCGTTTGTGCAATAAAAAAATATCGTTTGTGTAGAAAACGGAGTGGGAAATTTTGGTGTATCCCCTTTGGACATCACCTTGAGGTTGACGACGATGGGTTTCGGTCACTAGCGGATCCAGAAGAATCATTTGGAGGGGGCGGTTTGCTTCCTATAAGATGAACGTACTCTCAAAGTGACCAGAATTTCAATTTGGAAAAAGGGGACACATATGAATCCGGGACTGGAGGGGGGATGTAAACTTGATTCCCAGATTATATTTTATGACCCGAATTTGTAAGTTTTTTTTTTTAAATGAAATTATATTCTTTCTCTAGATTTAAATTAAATACTCACTTCCGTTTCGGAGGCGTGGCGGTATCATGATTCACTTCACATTTAGTCACCGCGATTTATCAGATGCGCTGTATTGAACAGTACTTACACAAAAGAAAGTGTTATATTGACGATGGTATTTATCCTGTCATCTGTTATCTGCCACGAAGCCTGTCCCATTTCTCCTCTATGTATATAAATATAGCTTCCCTTTGTTTCACTAAAGTGATCGCAAGAAAACATGAAGCTTGACATAAATCTATCAATTTCATTATCCAATAGAATGCGAGGGTATGTTCCGATCGTCGATCCGTATCCATGACATTTTTTTCCAGTGCCTCTCTGAGAGAAACATTATCTTTGATCTCTGGCGCTATGCGAAGAACATCTCCTGAGGGCAAGATGTTGAATTTCCGTTACGTTTCGTTTTTCACCATGATTTCAGTTTGTCAACATTGTTGACATTTTCTTAAGTGCGCGTTAAGATTGCGGCTACATAAATCGTACCAAAATCTTCTGATGTATCAAAGGTGAAGAAAACATTTCTAGGATTGGTATAGAACCCAGGATTCACGAGAAGTCGGGGAGTCACTGACTAATAAACTCTGACACAAATGGAATTGTTCATTTCTCAAGAAAAGCTCCCAACTGTACTCAATTGATGTATTTAAAGAAGAATGTGTAAGGAATTCAATTTCTGGTACATCCAGGAATTTTTCACTTAAACAGGAGAGAGCAAGAAGACAAATATACGACATTATTACAAAAGTATAAACCTGTGTACATAGGGTATTTTGATTTGTTGGTTGAGTTTAACGTTCCACGGTAATGACATGACGGCTGAAGAAGACGTGCACTTACTGATTATAGTGGAATTCGAACCACCTTTTTCGTTAAAATGTTCTCTCACCGGGAATCGAACCCGGGACCATGAGCACCGTAAAGGGTATTTTGTCCAAATACCCCTCTTTTGCAGTGATATAATTGGGTACGTAAAGAAAAAAAACACATTAGACCAGATTAGTGTGTTGGGAAACAGATTTTCTGAAAAAAAATGAATAAAACAGACATACACTAAACGGTGTTATTCGAATCATATACTATTTCAGTGGGAGAATGTGTTGGGAAACAGATTTTTTGAAAAAAAAATGGATAAGATAATCTGTACTTAAGTGAATTTTAAGAAAACGAACTATTAAAATGTTTTGTTAAAATAACTTGGCCTAAGGGACAAAATTAACAAATAAACAAGACCTCTTAATTGTTTAAAGCGTAATAAAGTTGGGAATATAAGGAGGATCCAGTCTGGCTAAGGGAAACGGAGGCAGCCATAACAAGAGGGGAAGTTATTCAGCGATGTGGGTGAGAGGACTCCACACACTCATATAAAATCATTTCCTATTTGTAAAACTTAGCTAAAAAAGACTCTGAGCAAAAAAAAAAAGTAGGTCTCCTTGCAAAATTAGTTTTGTGACCAAAATTTATATTTTTATGAATGTTTTTTCTATTTTTTGTTTATTTTAATCATTCATTCTGTGTAAATAAAATTTAGAGACTAAATATTATTTTTGCTAAATTAAGTTCTTTTACTAACTTCCATAAAAAATTAGAACAAATCCCCAATAATTATATGACAGCGTAAAATACTGTCTACCAATACTCAAAAATTTTGTATTAACATTTTTATTAATCATGGCTCCCCTGGCGACATGCTAATGCTCAGATTCCTTTTCGGCTAGAGTTTACATCGTTTTATACCAGATTCTATTTTTTTTAATTTTTTCTCTATTTCTTGGTTACGGCTGATGTTGTGCTTCAATAAAATGCTGTGAGTGTGAATTATGCTTTTACAAGTTCATATTTTTATTAAACATAATACACAGATTTTTTGAAAAAAAATGAATAAAACATACATACACTAAACGGTGTTATTCGAATCATATACTATTTCAGTGGGGGAATGTGTTGGGAAACATATTTTTTGAAAAAAAATGGATAAGATAATCTGCACTTAAGTGAATTTTAAGAAAACGAACTATTAAAATGTTTTGTTAAAATAACTTGGCCTAAGGGACAAAATTAACAAATAAACAAGACCTCTTAATTGTTTAAAGCGTAATAAAGTTGGGAATATAAGGAGGATCCAGGCTGGCTAAGGGAACGGAGGCAGCCATAACAAGAGGGGAAGTTATTCAGCCATGTGGGTGAGAGGACTCCACACACTCATATAAAATCATTTCCTATTTGTAAAACTGCTGAAACGCGTGTCAAATTACTTTAAATGACAAATCCAAATCCAAATTTCAATTTCAAGTTTCTAGTTTAAGCGGTTTGGCCTGTGCGAAGATCAGGACGACTTCTGTTATATATGATTACAATACCAGCTTGTAGCTTGTATTATTTCCCAAGAAAAGATGAAATGCCGTTAAAAGTCACAATTAATGTTTCCGTGTTGAACCTCAAAAGTCATAGTTCTTTGTTGATGTAGCATCTAGCGAGAGTACCTTTGATCTTTGATACACGACGTTCTGTGGTTTGATACCCGGTGAGTGAACATCGAACGCACTACAGTGGTTCAGATCCAACTTTAAACTCTAGTTCTCGTTCTGTAAAGCATCACTTTTGACGAACGACGTAAATACATATCAATCAATCAACCAACCAAAAAGTCTCATCTCAGATTCAGAAAGCTTTACAGTAAGGAGTGCAGAATATTCTATATTTCTCTTTATTCAAGGTAAAGGTAATTGAAGTTTCAGGATTTGAATTCCATCCCCACATCTTTTTTTTCTAGGACACAATTTTAAAATATATATTTTTAGTTCACAGAATGAGCCGTCTTTCCTTCTTCCTACAGCTGTTCGTTCAACGTATGAATCATTCTCTCTCGTTTGCGGCTTATGGTAACCGTCCCAAGGAACTAGGGACAGAAGTACCATTAAGTACCACACATTTTGACTAGATTCTACTAGGCTTGTTACACAGATTGGATCAGCCGGGAAAAGACAATATTTGTATTTCCGAACGATACATGCTGGAAGTAGAAGACCTTTGGGGGGGCGGTCGCCCCCTCCGCCCCCCACGTGGATCCGCCAATGGTTTCGGTTAGGTTTAATGCTCTTGAGTCTAGCTTAAAATAGCTGGAACGGTTGGAGCCGAACTTGCAGTATCCATGGCTCTTTGACCTACAATTAAAAATAAAATAAAAAGGTAGGTCTATCTATTTACATACCTGTATAATAACTGTCACTCAATTGTGAATGAAATCTCGTTGACAGAACATTAATCGAATAAGATAAATTAGCAGATATTTAAAATGTACATCAGTACTAACGAATGAATAGACGGGCAGGTGTCGAAAAATTACTTTATCGATATGTATGAGTCATGACAAATGTAAATCCGTTGAAATTCGACTGCTATACGTTTATTTTTTCTTTCTTCACGATTACTATACTTTCTTCTCTCATTTCCTCTCCAATTACCTCATAATGTTGATGTACATTTAGTTTAGAGTTAGTAGCATTCTATGTTCTTGTATTGTCCTCCTCAATTTTAACACCAGAAGTGCTGACGTTGTTGTCGTGGGCTATTCACTTTTCCTCAATCCTTTCAGAAACGGCTCGAGTTCATTACGTTTCATTAAAGATTCGCAGATAGAAGTTTGGCAAAGTAAATGATTTTGATTCAGATCAGGTGACATCCAAACTTCGAGCTTTTTTTTTTTTTGACAGCTTTCTCCAAACAGTTTAACACTGTTTGGTGATAGTTGTTTAAAGATATTGGTGATGTGATTGCTTACATGCCGCTCTGATTTTGCTTGTGACTAGTCGCTCACTGCGAGTAGTATATTGGACATTGAAATTTCCAGAACAGAACCGACTGAATCATCTTTTGATTATTGCTCCTGACAACGTATCTTGGCTATAAACAGTACTTATTTCTTCACGAACCTGCGCATCGTTTGTGCTTTTAACGAAATAAAATTGTAAAATGTAACGCAAGTTTCCGGAATAAGGTTCGATTTCCATTCACCTTCATGGCACAATACCTTACTTACATTTGAGCATACGAATTCCATCACACTTTTTACATCTAATAGCTTCAACTGTCAGGTATGGAACGACATTAGGCCTGACCTGCTGCGATTTACAGTATATTCTCTGAAATTTGGGACACTAACGCAACTTCATGCGCAATAGGCTCGATTGATTTTAGACTACATGATATTATTGAAACATTAGTCTTACTGTTGAAGTTTTTGTGTCTCTAATAGAGTATTACTAACCCATAAATGCATCGATTATATATTACTAAGGATGTATTAGTTCAGCAGTAGAACTGTCTCTGGTTTAACAAGATCAAGTGCCGTGGTGCACTAACATGGATGTTGAAATAGACCTGTATTCCATTTGCACACTTACTTTCACCATCATTGCTTACTATTAAAGGAATCACAAAATTTAATGAACCGTATAGTAAAGCAACCAGATACAAGTTAATCAACTGTTGCCTAGTTCAACCTAGGTCTACTGTGCTACCAAGTAAACTTATACGGCGAAGCTTAAAACTTCGTTACTGCTTTACAGCTTTCCTCAGCACTACAGCTCATTACAGATTAGATGTCATCAAAGAGGTTCACTGATTGGTTTTGCTGAATGTCTCTTTAAATTTTGTGATTATAATAATTTTCCAATATATTCCGAGCAAAATTGTGGAGCGTAAGGATCTGTAATAATAATAATAATAATAATAATAATAATAATAATAATAATAATAATAATAATAATAATAATAGAACTACGATAATGCTCAGCATGGACCTGGGATAGATCTCGGTCGGAGAGGGAGTCATTCTTCAGTTCAAACCTCTTTGAAATGTACCTCAGCAGTTCAACAAATTTATTAAAATGGATTCCCGGGTGAATTTGGGAGTTAAGGTGGCCAGAACATGATTCTAATGACATCACCTCTTTCATCTGTCGATCATGGTTCTTAACTTTACATCACCATCCAGTGTACATACTGACCTGTCTTGAATGAGAGCGTATCTTTACGTACTTGAAATAATACTAATAAATCCCAAAAACGTGCAAATGGAATATCACATTTTTGGTTTGCATTTGAGAGGTCTCAGGTTCAATTGTTGTGACCGACCATCTAAAACAATGCTTTTCAAGATATGCATAATTCCATTGAGTTAGGCAAGGTGTTTACCTCACTCACACTGAACGATTGGATGGTTGATGGGATAGTAGTTTTCATCACTGAGGTTGTATGACACGTACTCACTGCTTAAAGTGGAATAATTCCACCCCACGGGTTTATATCCATGTCAAGAAATATCACCAGGAATAGAATATCGGACCATATAAACGAAAAATATCTCTGTCCGCGTTAAGTATCTGTCCGCAAGGGTCATTCTCATAAGTCAAAATTTGTTACAAAGTTCTTTCTTATGTTTTGTTTCCTCCACAGTTGAATTTCGAATTCTAACAATAAATAAATATTATATATTAATTGTTAAATATAACTACTGCACTTTTTCATTATATTCAGAAAAGGTGAAGAAGGTATACTTTTAAATTAATAACTCGGAAACTATCCATAAAATGCATTTTAATTTTGTTGTAGATAGATATTTTCATTAACTCTTTACAGTAAACACAGGTAGTTTCCTGGTGTAGAACTTTCTCCTAAAGAAGTCGTTGGTTGCTTCGTTAGAAAAAGAAAATGCAGCTGAAGAAACTTACAAGGAAGCGATTACAGACCACACACAACGTCTTGTGCTTTATGACTACACTCGTAGCATCGTCATTAGCATTTTCTCTACTGATTTACTCACAAGAATTATGCATTTATCTGTATTTCATCTACAGTATTCCATCAGATTTCTGCCTTTTAAATATACATTTCTACACCTCTTTTCCCTTTCCCTCAAAAATGCGTGTTCTTCATTTCCATTCCTGCATTCATAGTGTTATGTTTTCAGGAGACATGATTTGCATAAGTAAAAAAGGAAAAAGAAAAAGAAATCCTTTCATTTCAAATCGAGATACGTTAAAAGTGGTAGAGCTCCTCCTTTTTGTCTTGACGAAAATACTCCTTAGTCCCTATTCCTGTCGAAGGAAAAGATGTGCATACATTATTCATGGCTCTTCAACCTCGAAAAAAATCTGAACAACGGGCGATGGAAAAAATGGTGAAACAGAACCAGTTAGCAATTCTGTTCTTCAGAGAGAATGCTCTCTTTAACAGTTGTCTCAATTCAGTTCCGATTCCTGAACGCACGGTTACCTACAATGATGATAGACGGACCAAACTCTTCCTGTCTTTGGTGTGTTTTCTGAATAACAAAGGAAAGTGTTCTACTATAATATGGTGCATATCTTTTAAGAGAGAGGAAGACAACCAGAATGACAAAATAATAAATAATATCGATGTACATTTAATAATAATAATAATAATAATAATAATAATAATAATAATAATAATAATAATAATAATAATAATAATAATAATAATAATAATGAATAACGAATTCATAGAATGCAATTTAAATGTGTCAGCAAGGAAATATGGAGGAAATTAATGCACAACCGAACCGATATAGGAGACCTGAAATTTCAACGCCGCGAAATCATTATTCAGTATCTGAATCTACAAGTATGCTGTGCCAAGTCAGTCTAGTTCGAATTATTGTTACCTATTCTTCTATGCATTACACTCTCACGTTCTCATCTACTCGAATCTCTGTCCCAACTAGTACTCTACACACAACGCACTCATTTCTTTTGAATTAGATGAGGTGCCGTTCAGCTTAAGTATCACTTACTAGTGATATGTATAGAAGAAGTATACAATCTGAATCTATTGAGAATTTAGATATTCTGTACGTTTGGCGATTCACTCGTTGCCATCTATCTTTGAAACAAATATTTATCATTTCATTTTGTTTTTGAGTGTTCTCACCTTCAATTATTTTAGACTTCCAAACTATGCTATACACAAGTGTCGGAAGTTTTATAGAACGGCTTCTTCCGTCTGTCGACAGGTATCAGACCTAAAACGGTAAGAAATATCGGAAAGTACGTTTTTCAATCGATTCAGCATTCAAAGAATAGGTTCCATCTTCTCCGTTAACCTTCTATAACAGGAAGTGGTTAAAATTAGCAACTTCCGGTTTCAATGTTTATCGTTATAGAACGAAAAGGATAAAGATCAGTTTTTTTTTTTCAAACGATTCAGTGTCTCAAGGAAACATAACATGACTATCGACAACATTTTACCAAACTAGGAAGAGTTTAAAATTTACTGTTACTTTCGGTTTCAATAGTGATTTGTTTGGAGTGAAAATGGTAAGAGATATCGAGTTGCCGTTTCTTGAAACAGATTCAATGTTCAAAGAATAGATTCCGTATTTTCCAGTAACTTTTCCTTTGACTTCTATCAATTAATATCAACAATTGTACTGTTCTTTTTTCTTTTTCTTTTTTCTTTTCTTCTTTTAAAAACAATTCAAGATTCATGATACAAAACGATACTTTATTGTTCCAAGTATGTGTAAAATCCTGCTTTGTGAAACTATGGCTGCCATGGAAGTTGATTGTTATTGGTATCCTCTAAGTTGATTTTGCTTTCAAAGGATGAAGAGGTTATAAATGAGCATAGGTCTTTGCTACAGTGCTACCTAGGTATAAGTACTACGCTTTACAAAGAAATTACACTTTCGTAGATTTAATGTAAAGTGTGACCAAAATAATTAGAAAACTAAATAAACTATTAATGTATGTGAATGCCTAATTATTATATTACGTTCTTGCATATTTGAGTTTACGTTTACAAATTTCAGTGCGTGGTATTTTTAAATGCCATCACTCAGATAAACAGACGGTGGCCATAGGCTGTAAAATAACTCTCTGGTTTCACACTCACAATAAGCTATAGCCGGTCATACGCCATATTATTAGGTGGCTTCAATATTTCGGCTGACATCGCCATTATTCATACTAGTTGTTTTTTCATACTAGAACATAATTTATTTCCAGGGTCTTTCTAATTGATTTACAATTCTGGGTCAACACCGACAATTCTGTCTCAACTGGAATCCTTTAGTGATACAACATATATCTGGAACGTAAATGGAATAAAAATACCCAATATCACATATGTCATTCCACAATGTTCAATTTATTATACACAAGCACAATAAACCATTCCATAAATGTTTAGCGTCATTTAAAAAAAAATGTTGAAATTACAACTTATAGTTTGTATTCCAGGAAATATCTAATATAAATATCACCTTTTGTTTGTGCATTTTCTGTTAGTATGAATAAAATGCTACTCACTAAATATAATAATTAATTCCATATATAATAAATATAAATGGATAAGTTATTCAATATGTGTTATACCAAACATACGTATTTATCATTCTTTGTTTTGTAAAACTGCACTGAAATGATTTCAGACACATATATTTTATTTCTCTGCGTCAGGTGTTTTCTGCTTTTAACTGTTAAATATGTGCTTATGTAATATTCGTAATTAGTGTTAATTAGTGGCAACTTAACAGTTACATGCTTAGCGAATTGATGAAGCAACAAGAGCTGCATTACATACAACTTTATTTTTCAGGCCAAGCCTTTTGTTTCTTCTTCTCTTCTTCTTCTTCTTCTTCTTCTTCTTCTTCTTCTTCTTCTTCTTCTTATTATTATTATTATTATTATTATTATTATTATTATTATTATTATTATTATTATTATTATTACTATTATTATTATTATTATTATATTGAGAGAAAAGTCGCATTGTAAAACGTTAAACACATCTGACTGCTCTTCTTTTCTGTTTCCTTTATAATTTATCGTTAAATCGAAAGTTTGTCTCCGTTTAGAAGTACTAGTAGCCCCTCATAATTATAAAGCCAATTTTCCCTTTTGCCTGGAATTGATTTCATTTGTGTATATTGCAATCCCTGCAGGAAGAAACTGATCTTCTTCTGACGTGTTTTGATAGCAGTTACAGGTATTTGTGTGAAAACAATGCTATTACTCTTGTGAACATGTAATGACGAAATGAAGAAGAAAACTGATGGCTTTAAAATCTCCCGAGTATTTAACGAATTTGAATAAAGAAAAGAAGCGACAAATGGAGTAGTTAAAAATCATTTTGGCTTCACTGAAACAATTGAAAAATGAAATTGTCCTCTTAATTCAAAAAAATGTTTTACAAGCTTTGAAATAGTTTGTTATTTAAAATGTAAGAACACTGTCTCGGAATAACTTACTTTTCAATATTAACTTTTCTGGTTTACTTTTGTTATTAATTTGTCTAAAATAGATTCGTTTACTGTATTATTATTATTATTATTATTATTATTATTATTATTATTATTATTATTATTATTATTATTATTATTATTATTATTATTATTATTATTATTATTATGAAATTATGATGTAATAGCAGTTACTAAAACTCGGGTGTAAGATGTCCACAATTATTGATACTATTTTCCTGATACTTATGTATGCTTCAGGGCAGATGGACAATATTGTAAAGAAACATGTAGCATGCTCTCTTCTGCCTGTTAAAACTGATTTTCTTGTTTACCGAAAATATGATTTAGAAAAAGATAATGAGTGCATTTGAGTTAAGATCGAAAATCAACTAAGAATTTGTTAATATCATGTTTATTTTTGCTCGTTTTCTTTCTTCTCAAGATTTTGAGATTTATCCTAATTATGTCGCCCGAAAGTTAAATTTTCTGAAATATGATATATTCATAATTTAATACTTTAACATCTCTGAAATTGAATGCAGCAGCAATGAGCCACTTCCTGGAATATATAATATTATTCCAAGATTAAATTTTAGTTTTTTTAAAATATTTTTGAACAATATAAATTTAAGTGTGGATTTATCAATTTCTAATATGGATTTGGTAATAACAAAAGCTATTTTTTCAACGAAAATTGTGGTGTATATGATATTTCCCGATATGTATCACCATTCTATTGGAACTGACTTTTTCCATTTCTTTTCATGTTTTGTATTTTCTTTTCTTTTCTTTTATTTTTGTGAAGGCTATATATTGTATAAAGTTCCTGAACATTTTAAATTTGCAAAATAGGATTATCATTTTCTATGTTCTCAGCTTCTTAAAACCAATTAGTGAAATATTTAATTATCTAATCATATTAATGCAGTTCCTCTTAAGGAGATGAAGTTTTAATATCAACTATGAAGAATTAATTGTATTCCAGTGTCAGAACTTAGAAAATATAAATATCCCTTATGGTATTATATATATATATATATATATATATATATATATATATATATATATATATATAATTTAAGAAAAGCAAAGAATTATGCACATAAAAACACAAAATTACTTAATCTTGTAAATGAAATGAAATCTTTCAGTTTAACGTTCCACAATTATGCCCTTTAGGGTAGTGAAGAAGGATGATTAAGGCAAGTGAATAATGATGAAAGAATTGGTGGAATGAGAATACGGGAGAAAACGAAAGTAATCGAGAAAAACACGGACACGATGCTGTCCATTACGAACTTACTTGGCCAGGGACCTGATGCACCAGAGATAAGCTCTCTGCCACTGAGCCGCCGTGCCCTCGTGATAATGAGAGAATAGAGAATGAACAAAGCAAGAAAAAACTGGAGAACTCCGATAAAAACTCCACACTGTGTTCATTCACCATGAAGCCTATTATATTGGCGCGAGCTGAGATCGAACCACCAACCGCATGCGTCAAAGGTGATCTTTTTACCACTGAGTCACAGTGGCGCTGGTAGTATACTCCTATCTGCAGTATCTGCGTTTATTCTTATTAGCCCTAGTCATTCATGTGACATATGATTTTATATTACCTCATAGATCAGTTTCGTATAACCTTCACTCAACCTCATATAAAATATCTATGCTTTATATTTCTCCTCAAGATATCAACAAGATGTATGTTTAAGCCATCCTGTTTGTTGCCGTCCATTCACATTTGACAGTTGTGGAAATTAGAAAACAAAAACGGAAATACGGACTGAAAGGCTAGTGTGGAGCTTAATTTGAAATGCTAGTGAAACAAGGTTCAATCGTTTATTCATGCGCATTTGTTAACATTTGCATACAGGACTTCTGTTTGCTGAAGAGATCACTTTCAAGAGCTAAACATGAAAGAGATCTACGACCATAGTTGTTTACATTAAACGCTTCAATATTTTGTCTGATGGTGTTATAGAACCGCATTTTTAGTGTCTTGTATCAATTTAGACAGTGTGCAAAGTGAACCAAAAATCTCGAACGCTATAGCTGTACGAAAGGTTGCACACAAACGGCTTATAAGACACTTCATATTTCATAACTCAGCAGGAAATTATTTGAACAAGTTTATTTTCTGTTAGTGACAAAAGACACCACCTAAAACATCTCATCTTTATGCTAACATATTCAATTCCATGTTTCTGCAATATGTTTACAAGGGCAACCGACTGACGTGCCGTTTAAATAAACACAGGATCAACTTCAACTTTCAATAGCATGAACATTCGTTCAAGAAATTATGAATTTGATAAAAGATAGGTTTATTAGTGTGCATTTAATTTACCATTACGTAGAGAAGAGTCAATCTCCAAATCATAGCGTTTTTTTTTTTTTAACGGAACAACTATATAATAATTTTGTAAAACTGTTAATCTAACTCAATTGATCGACAGATTTAAATTAAATTCGCTCGGGATTTCTGTTTGGTCAAGTCAAATATTTATAATAGTGTATGAATTAAAATTATAAATTTTGATTTTTAATCTCTGTGTTTGGGTATCAAATATTTTAACAGATGATGAGTTCAAAATAATATATTTTACGCATTGACGTTGTAATTCTATCCATCTAAATCCTGGAAATGTCGAAGTTTTTTTTTTAATCTTCATTCGATTCTATGTTCATATACGCCATAAACATTTTTAAAACGTTGATACGAAACCGCCGATTTAGACTTCGAAATGTTAAATCGAATCTACGAGGTTCGAATAACTCTGAACTGCAAATAATTTAAATAAATAATTAATACTATAATTAAAAAGAAATAATAAAGTCAAACTTTGGTCCTTAGAGTTTTATTTCTTCACGGTGTTTCAGGACTTTAGGAAAATAAAGAATAGAACACAAATTACACTCTGCAGTCCTACGACTCGCATATTGTCTCACATGTTGCAAAACTAGAATTTCTTTGTTCTAAATTTCCATTATCGAGAACGATTATATTAACTATCACTGAGAGGTAAATTAAATATCACTAACAGAATTTAAATGGAATAAACAAAGATCAATTACCCTTAGAATTTAAGAATCAAAAGAGATTATATCATTTTAGTGAGGTTATCGATATGCTCTCGTCCAACATGTTCATCAGATCGTCGTTTCTTCATATCGCCTACAGAGGAGTATGCCCCGTTCTTGGTCTTCCAGTCCGATTCCTCAATCTTTCGTTCAAGTATTATGTTAGCTTATTCTGAGTTACCAATCATTGACCAAACATATTATTTTTTTTTCTTATCTGCATAACTATTAGTTTGTTTCCTTAAGCACGTTTCTATTACTTCTCCCTCCTGTTCATGATAGGTGATTCTATCTTCTATGTGAAACAGAACGTTGATTTTCAATATTCATCACGAGGTACAGCCAACCACAAAACCATAAGCATTTTGCCTTTCCAACGACAAATCAATTGTTATTATTATTATGTTTTAATTGTTTCGTGTATGATGGATGAAAGAATTTGTTTGAATTAGTCAAATCGGCCAAATGCTTCAAAATTTATCTTCACATACACTTCTTGAATTGAAATTGAAAGTATTCCCACTCTTTTGAATTTGAAATTAAATAACTATCTGATTCATATTATCTTTGCTATATTCAATAACTTACACTAAAATACAAATGCTGATATACAAATAAATACAAATACAAATATAAATAAAATAATAAAATAATAAATGTGACAGTTTCGGATCTAACACATCCTTCTTTAGACACCTCGAAATTCTTTTTGTCTGTTTCTGAAGAAGAATATGTTAGATATCCAAAACTGTCACATTTATTATTTTATAATAAAACGTTGCTTTGCTCAGCATTTGTATTTTAGTGTAAGGTATTGAAATTGAACTATTAACTTGACATTTTCATTCGATTTGTTACTTTTCGCTAGTTAAATACTCTTTTGTTTCTTCTTTCTTCATGCTATGGTGCAGGGCTTATTCTCAGACTACATTAAAATAATGTTGCACTTATACTGATATAAGCAAAACTACTTTAATAATAATTCCCGAATCAAAACAAACTGTCATGTAAGAAAAAAAAAACAATGAATACACCTGGAATATTTCAAATTTATTATACTTTATTTATATTCGAATAATATAAGCGTTACTACTATGAGTATCTGTGTAATCAATAGGAGTATTTGTGTCACCATTAGGGAAATGCAAACAGCAATAGATACAATCTGCTATTTAACTGCGTATTTACGTATACAGTGCCTAAATAAATGAACATTTTTTCCAACACAATAAGAACGGTCAATTATTATTCGAAACTAATGATACACACTGAGTGCCCACTGAGTTGTGACCACGTACCTAATATTTTGTTGGTCCATTTTTTGCTCAAATGACGGCCTGGACAGGGCGCGACATGTATTCTCATACTTGCTAATATATTTCCACGGGAATTGACACCATATAATCCGAATGGCACCCCACAATGAGCACACAGATGTCGGTGCAGAAGTTACGGTACGAAGATCTCGTACCAGAATATCTCATAAATTTTATATAGGATTAAGATTAGGTGAGTTAGGAAGCCAATTCACATGCTGCAGCTCCGTGGAATGTTCCTGAAGCTAAGCAAGTACAGTTCTTGCTTGGCGGCACCATGCACTGCCGCTCTGGAAAATTCCATCTTACTTTGGATGGAAGATTTGCATTGTAGGGTGTGCGTGACATCCCCTAACACCTGCAGATAAACAACGGATGTCTTGCTGTGGTCCATACACACCAACGATCCCAATCCATGCCAACAGAAGCATCGCCAAACCATACAGCCGCCCTCACCTGCCTGTATAGTACACAAAATGCTCGAGGGATCTACCTTCATGCTGTTGACGCCACACTTGCACACGCCCATCCGAAAGTAATAGCACAATCCGTGACTTATCGGACCAACACATCCTTTTCCAATCTTCCATAGTCCAATTATCGTGTTCATATGCCCAAGCGCGACGAAATAGGCAGTGATGAATCGTAAGCAGTAGGTCGTTTGCTGTGGAACTTTTTGTATGTCAGTGTACGCCGTATAGTTGCATGGAATATGGGTGTTGTGCATCCAGCATTGTAGTGGTCACGCAATTCGTGGATACTGAATGGTTCGTTTGGCTTTCACGGGTTGTTTGACGCAACGCTCGCCCCACGTTTTGAATTTCCGTACCGTACAACAATTCCATCTCTTGCTGACCGTTATCCCATTTTCTTCCCATACATTGTATACCTTCACTACACAGGAGGAGAAGCATCCAACAAGTTATTGACGCCTATTGCTCGGGTACCCACAATCATGGAATACGGATAAATTCTGCCCACCTCTGATTATAACAGTGTACTATTTACCAACATGTAACCTCGAGTGTGTTCTTTCTGTGCAATACTATCAGTCGGAGAAGTCATGTAATCAGCTTGGCTGCCGGCTACACTTTCTTGTGTGGAAGGATGATTATAATTTAGTGAGCACTCAGTGTATCTCTTTAGAGTCTTAAAAATTAGTTTTCCCCGATTTTCTCGAAAACTACATACGGCAATTTATATTTGTTCAGCTAAACATTATCTATAGGTCTAAGTATCAGCTTTGTATTAGTTAAATAATGAACTAAACAGAAAAAAGTTCAAGAATTAATTAAAATTTTGGGCTAAGTATCATTAACCATCCTATGTGGTGTCATCTTGCTAGCGTCATAATGAAGGGCTTGATGAGAGTAGGCGTCAGTATTAGTTTCTCTTTAATAAGTAGTGTGGTTCTCGTATAGCATCAATTTCTAGGTTTACAAGCAAAAATTCGTTTTCCTTGTGAACAACGCATGAGATTTTACACTTTGTTCAGAGTTCAATGAGATCTGTCGCCTGATATGCATATGACATGCCCAACAAAAGTAATACATTTTTGTCAATAACTTTCGAACAAATTTATTAATTGGAATACCGTTTCCAAAACCATACATAGAATTACGTTTTCCCTTTACAAAAGAAATCGGAATTAAAATTGGTTGGTTCGTTCCAAAGCTATTGGCTACAGAATATGTGAGGTTTGTGTGTGTATATTCATTTGTTGCTGGCTATCCGATTTTTTAGTTGCTACGTAAGAGTTGAATGTAAAACTTACATTTTAACGTGATAAGAGATACTAATTCTAAAGGATGGTCCAAAAGAATGGAAACACGCAAATACAATTCAAACCGTTCAGAATTGGGAAAAAAGAAGAAAAAGTGATATCAGACAAAAGGGAAAATATTTTAAGACGTATGGCACCATCGGCCGCTATCTTGAAATTGCGGGAACTATTTAAATGGGATCCCTATCGTATTAACATCTAATTGGGTTAAAATTTTGCCAGGAATCAAGCGGTGAAATGTTATTGGCTCTACCGCCAACCGTTGCAAAGTTTTAACCGACTTTCTGTACTTACCTGGAGATAACACTGAGGGCAAGTGTGGCCCACTGACCAATGTAACAGCAATTGTTCAATGTGCCGTCCCTCCTGAGCAATCGTTAAATGTATATGCTGGTGCCAGTCACCCATTTCCCTGCCCAGCATGTCCTCAGGAGTGCTGGCACACGAATCAATAATTCTGCATTGAAAGTGGTTAATGTTTCTGATCGTGGTAGCATACACAACGGATTTCACGAAGCCCCACAGAAAAGGAATCCAATGGAATAAGTTCTGGGGAACGTGGTGGTCATTCCACAGGTCCTCGCCGGCCTATCCATCTCTGTGGGAATTGCTCATAGAGGCACTAAGGTGGTTCACTTGTTCATATTGATAGAACAAAGGGAAAGAGCCATCCTCTAATGCGACGGAAGGCAGGGTCTTCTTCTTAAGTACGTTACGGAAGGTAATCGTATTTAAATTGCCCTCGATGAAGAATGGGCCCATCACACGGGCACTCCACACACCGTACCACACTATCATTTTGTCAGAGACAACGACCCGAGAATCGTCGTATCAGTGTGGATTGTTTCACACAAATATCGGTGATTTTGCTTACACACACACACATACAATATATATATATATATATATATATATATATATATATATACAGGGGCGGATCCAGGATACGATCAAGGGAGGGGCTAAACCATATTTTGCCGTTTTATCCAGTGTAAAGCAGGATTAAAGCGCATTTTATCCAGTGTATATCTGAGCGTCAAGGGGGGGCTATAGCCCCTATAGCCACCCGCTTGGATCCGCCACTGTATATATATATATCTATATCTATATCTATATCTATCTATCTATCTATCTATCTATCTATCTATCTATCTATCTATATATATATATATATATATATATATATATATATATATATATATATATATATATATATATATATCTTGTATGGGTTCCACTTAATGCAAAGATACGATTCGCAGGATGGACGTACAGGATACACCGAATTCTTGGGCTAGGAGACGGATACTGCGGCTGGGACTTTGCGCAAGTGATGCCAACACAGCAGTGGATGTAGCTTCGCCAGTCGCTGTGCGAAGCCTGTCTGATTTTAGTTTGTTTTCCACCGGCCAGGTTTCCTTAAATTTCGTTAAATTCCTGGTTGACGTGTGATGAAATCGTCTGCGATCTGTCTACTGCTACGCTCTCCTGAGATCAACATGATCTCGATCCGTTCATCCTTTGTTAGTGCCATTTCGTATTACGCCATCTGAAACAAAAGAAACAAAAAAAAAAATACATTGTAAAGGTTGGTCATAGAGCTAGAAACATTTCACCATTTGATTCCTAAAGAAAAAAAAATCAGTCCTGTTTGATGTATCACACGATAGGGTTCCCACTGAAATAAGTTCCCGCCATTTTAAGATGGTGGTCGATGGTGTCATATGTCTCACAAGATTTCCCCCCTCGTCTGTTATCATAACTTTTCCCTTTTTCCTAATTCTGAACAGTTTGGATTTTATTTGGTAGTTTCCAAACTTTTGGACCACGCTGTATAACTGTCAGCATAGTTTTATATCTGAATCCTGATTATTTTAGCTTTGTTACTACATATAACTGAAAGTAAAATAAAATATGACTTAAGTAAGCACGTGCTATTACTGATTTGTGTTAAACTTTCCAGAACGTATCATTACCTTAACCAGATATTCCACGTGATAATGTGTATGATAAAGGTAATGCTATATTGCCGAAACTATAACACAAATTAGTAATAACATGTGTTTGCTTCACTCAGAATTTATTTTTGTTCAGTTTTATCATTTTGTAGAATAACAGATATTTTCCTTGTTCCAATCCAAACCCTGCTTATATACAGTGTGTTTCAAAACAACACCGACAACGTTTGGGAGGTGATTCTTGACACCAAGATAAGACAAAAAAGTATAGGCCAAACTGGGTGCAGAAACCCGTCATTTCGGAGTTACAGGCTTTCGAAAACATGAAAAGATGAATTTTAAAGGTCCATAGCTCCAAAGCTATGGGACGCACCGTAGTCGGATCAAGACTTCAGTTAGGAACTATCATGTGCCCTATCCAAATATCCATGTTTCAGAATTCTAAGATACTCACGAAGCAATTTTTATGGAGGGAGTTTGGCTAAGGGCATATCATTTGAAGTACTCACCAACTACCTCTATAAAAATTGTTGTGGAATTACCGCAGGATCCTGAAAGACGGATTTTTGAATAGGGCACATACTAGTTTCTAAGTGAAGCCTTGACCCGACTACTGTAGGTCCCATAGTTTTGGAGCTATGGACTTTTAAAGTTCATTTGTTTTTATATTTTCGGAAAGCCTATAACTCCGAAAGGAAGCATTTGTGCACCCAAGTTGGTCTACACTTTTTGTCTTATCTTGGTGTTAGGAATCATCTCTCGAACGTTATCGGTGTTGTTTTGAAACACTTGACTCCTGTCGATGTAAGTCCAAGAAGCTGAAATGACTAGGGAAGTATATTTACATCGCTAACTTTAAGAATTTGAATTAAGTTTCGTGTTTCCATTATCATTGCCTTTTGATCTTAGCCGTTTATTTTCAGCCTTTTTCAGCATTAAAAAACACTGAAAATACTTAGTTTTATTTTTGTTCTTTTTTCAAATGCTTATGCATAAATGCTTTTATATCGCGTCTGGTTTCGTATTTTTTTCTTTATAGAATTTTCCCTTTCTGTTCAATTAGCATTTTAAATAAACTGAAAATAATTGGAATATAAGATATTTTTTTGTTTCATATGTTTTATAACAGTATACACATATATTTAAGCACTCTATCTATCATATATTTAGTTTGGAATAAGTAACGAAACATAAGGACAAAAAATGAAAAGTTTTAATTTTATTTTAATATTTTGGCATTATATATTTTAAACTTACTCAACAAAAAATGTGTAGTCTAGGTCTAGGAGAATAAAGAACTGTAAGCAATTCTATTATGAAACGTTAAAAAAAAATCAGCATTTTTTGCACTGTTATAAATATGGCCAGTACCAGGAAGCATTTCACATAAATAAGGACAGAACTCAAAGTGTTAATGTGTGCTATTGCTTTATTATGTGCAGGAAATCGAGGAAGAAAGTTTTAGATAGAGGCATAAAAGGAAAGATCGAAACACGAAACACATGCAGCTGTTTACGCTCAATTGTCTTCTACTTGGAGCCAGGAAGATACTAGTCTGGAAAATTATTGTTTTGTTTGGGTCGGAATAAGAATGCTTTGAGATAACATAACTCATATGGTTTGTCTTCCAAGTTTTGGGAACAACTCTTTTGAAACGACGGTTTCTCTATTTAGTTTCATTGTTGTGCATATCGTATAAACCTTCCTTACCCCATAACTTATCACTCACATTATAGCAATTTCCATTTTATATTAGAGTAGTTTTTTTTTCCTATTTATTAACAACATAGATTTTCACCAGAAATTACAGTTACGTATTTTAAAGTGAAAAAAGATAACTTTTGTTTATCATCTTTAGTTGCTAACTTGAATAAAAAACAACATAAATAAATAAATAAATACATAAATAAATAAACAGGAATGATGATGATTGACTTTTACGATCAGTGAAATGTGAAAGTAAATCTCATAAGTTATTATCGTCCAATTATTGTAAAGTTGTTGTAGTATCCCGTGCTTACATTATTAACGTTTAAAAACTGCCAACCAGGAATTATTCACTTTCTTGATAACATTCTTAAACCACCAAATATAAATGTGGAAATAAAAATAAAATCGTAAGTTTGTCTTCAACTTTGCTCTACGCCCTGCATGTGAGGAGCTCAATGAAGCAGCAATAATACTTATCTATCAAGACTTAGGAATGGATCAGAGGTTAAAAGATGTTACACAATCAGCAGTGATGAAACTAAATAATATTATGAACCGAAAATTTATTGCAATATGAAAGAGTTGTAAAAAGGTCTTGAACTCATCCTTCCTTATATAGTCGTCTATGAGTGCATATAAGTGATCATTAAATAATTTGATAATTGGTGGAATGCTAATCAAGAGAGATGAAACGAGACGCACTCAAGAAACTCCAAACACGGTTTGTTCCTCACAAGATCACATGTTCTGACATTGAACCTGCGAACCTGAGCAACAAAGATTAGCTCTACTATGTTGAATGTAGTAAAGTTTCTTGTTATATGAAGTGTAGGAAAGACTATACAATGATGATATTCGTGGCAGTTAGGTACGGTATACTGTAGCTAGAACTCGACATCATTAGTAACAGTAACAGAATAGATTAGTAATGATAACATTGCATACTATTAAAATTACATTGAACATGGATTCCTAGTCTCACATCAAATATACCTTAGCTAACTAGCTGAATGCTTGTTCTTTGCACGGGGAGAGTTACTTTATGGGAAATATTTTAATCCCCTTCTCCTTTAGGATACTTATTTCAATGAAAGTGTAATTATAAAAGTACAGAAGATACGCTTACTACCACCACAGACTACGCCTTTAACCAAATTGATGTGACGAAATATCCCAGCTTCAGGAGCATAGTAACCATCTTTCAAAAGTCATTTTAAACGAGTCCCTCATTCCATACCCCGAAAACTATGAATTCGATACTGTTCTCATGCATTTTGACACTTTATTTTTCACTTCTTCCCAGTCTTCCGATGGAGTTGAACTTGGATGGCTTTGGGAGCGTCACTACTCATTTCACCTGCCCCAAAACTATGGATTGCACATCGAAATCGGTTGCTTTTTACATATCACTCCTTTCAACTCCAACCCCTTCGAGTGTCTTACTTCCATTGAGGGCTGAACTTCCACTTAAAGGGCATCGGAACTGTTCCAACTAAATTAAAGGCCCCGAAAACTATGGATTCGACACTAATATCAATTGATGTTAATTATATATATATATTGGGGTGATCCATAAATATCAATTTTGAATCCGATTACAGTGCATAGTATATGGGAAAAATCTGGAATAAACTCATGTAATTTAGAAACGGCTGAAGGTAATGCAAAGATACCCTGGATAATAGAAATAGAGGAAGAAACATATCTAATTTTGTATAGTACTGCCATTGTGCGCATCTTGAAATCCGCCATCTTGGATTCAGGTCAAAATTTGTAAATAGAAAGAGGGTCATGTGACATACCGCTTTGAGGTACCGTTTTACCAGAAGCACAAATCTAGCACTATTTTAAAGATATCTTTGGTCGTGTAAGAATTATTACCTGTGAAAAGATTTTTCCTTTTCAGATTAATAATTCTTACACGACTAAAAGTAAAGACATGAGTTTGGCGTGAAAAGAACGAAAGGGATATGCACGGCTTCAAACGAAAGAGGAACGCGAAAGAAAATGCACTTCTGAAAATAATTTCTTTAAAGTTTATACGCCAAAAGACATGGAGCAGTTCAAGTAATGAAGAGGAAAACCCAGTTGAGAATTTTAGAGAAAATGTAAATACGAATGCGTGTGTGCCCGGACCGTCCAAGTGAAGTAAAACGGGAAAAAACTAATTTTATTACTCAAAGACTGGTGTTGCTCTTAAGCGATAAAAGATCACTCATAGAGCAGCAATACATATTCTGACAGCGACGGCAGAGGCATTAGGCCATAATGTAGAGGAACTAGCAATAAATGGGTTTCCTATTCACCGATGCTGAGAGAAAACCTGTAGTGAAGTTGCACAGAACTACAAGAAACAATTTCATAATGCATCAAGTGTGTTAGTTGTGCATTGGAACGGAAAACTACTGCTGAATTTGACTGGCAGAGAGACTGCCGGCAGGTTATCAATAATTATTACAGGAGATGGTCATGAGAGACTAATTGGTGTTTCCATTTTGTCGTCATCAAGAGAAGAACATATTGATTCTACTATAGTACATTCGCTTGAAGAATGAAACTTGGTAAAGTTCGTGCAGGCAGTTTATTGTGACACTAATCCTTGCAATATAGATCTTGTCAACGGTGCTTGCATTCTGCTAGAGCAGTAGCTCCAAAATAACCTTCTATACCTTCCTTGTAGACACCACATTTATGAATTAGTTTTAAAATGTGTATTTGATAACTGTTGTGTTTCGATTGCATCTGGCCCGGACGTTCTCCTATTGAAGCGTTTTCAGAACGAGTGGTCTAGAATAGATTGCACTAACTTTATTCCAGGAATTGATGATGATGTAACAAACAATATTTTCGATGTAAGAAATGAAGTGTTGAATTTTGCTATCAAACTTGTAGAAGCAAGACACTGCAGAGAAGATTACAAGGATTTTTTTAGAACTGACCTTCATATTCTTGTGTGGCATACCTCCTTGAGAAGTTTTTCGTTTGCCTGGAGCAATTCACCATGTAAGGTGGATGGGAAAAGCAAGCTACTATTTAAAATATTTCTCTTTCGCCAACAATTTCGTTTAACGAAGTAAATAGAAACGGGTCTTCGGAGAGTATGCACTTTCTGGTCCGACTATATGTTCACAGTTGACTTAAATGTGATCAAACATCCCATTCACCATTACAAGATCTACATTTTTTGAAAGATTTGTACAGTTAAAGACAAATAGATGCTTAATTATCTGAAGTGGATCTTTCTAAATTTTCACGCCGACTCTGGTACTTGACGGAGGAACATGTAGCATTGGGTTTCTTTGATGAAGGAGTTACCATAATGGAAAAGCACAAAATGGTTGAAAGAATTAAAACTATAAGGGGAAACCGTGAAGCAGCAAAGAGGCTTGACGCAAGAGATGATACCATAAAAATTCTTGTGAAAAGAGAAATCAGTGATTTTGTTACAACAAACAAATTTTCCTCGAGAGATTTAAAATACCCACAGGGTTTGTTGAGTGTGATCCGACTTCATTGCCAAATAACAATGACTATCTTCAAGGAAAGACACTAGTTTAATTCATCCACGTAACAAACGGTGTGCAGAAAGGGGAGTGTAACTAATAGAATATTACAACAACGTTCTTACGAAAAATGAGAAGCACAAACAGTTTCTTTTGCAGATGATAAAGACCCACAGACAATCTTTTCCTATATGCGACAAAATGAACTATGTAGCAAATAAGATTCATAACTTACCAAAAAGATACTACATAAATAAGGGATATTTCAGTTTCTTCCGAGTTATAATTTTTCTTTTTCCTCATAATGGTCTATGAATCATCTTGATAAAAAAACGTATTTGTAGTTCAAAGCGAAAGAAGCAGTTTGTTTCAGTTTATGTAAAAGACTTCCAAAATTCTTACATATCTGTGTTCCATAACTTCAATAAAATAACATTACATGAAGCATTTTGTTTTTCACACGTAATAACTCTTACATGAATATAGGTAACTTGAAAATAATACCAGATTTGTGCATCTGGTAAAATGCTACCTCAAAAAGATATGTCACATGATCCTCTTCCTTTTTAGAAATTTTGATCTGAATTCAAAATGGCGGACTTCGAGACGGCCGCCATGATAACGTATACAAGATTAGGTTCGTCTCTTCCTCTAGTTCCATTATCCAAGATATCTTCTCATTCCCTTGAGACGTTTCTAAATTACGAGAGTTTTTTCCAGCTTTTCCCCATACACTATGTATTGTAAACGCATTCAATTCAAACTTGTTCAAAATTGTTCAAACTATGTTCAAATGAGGAATGGACACGAGCGAGTTCTGGCGAGTTTTCTTTGAAACTCGCCTCGACTCGAAAAAAAATATCTTTGAGCTCAACTCGAGAACTCAGCTCGTAAAATTTCCTCCAATTTGACTCGAAACTCGACTCGAATTCGAGCTCCCAAAACGAGAAAAATCCTGTGTGTAGTTTCAAGTACTCCTTTCAACTATCTTACATTGACAATATAATTTTTATCAATGATACTTCTGTTAAAACAACTTTATTATTATTATTATTATTATTATTATTAATAATAATAATAATAATAATAATAATAATAATAATAATAATAATAATAATAATATTAATATTAATATTATTATAAAAACACGATGTATAAACATGAGAGATAGGCGGTTCCTTTCTGGATACTAAAAACTAGTTTACTGTCGACCTCAGTAGTCATGAAGTCTAGGAGGCAAGGACATCGTTACGAGGTTCGAATTTTGAGTTCCAGAGGAGCAAGTATTTTAGCTCGAGCCTAAAAATGTTAAAAGTTGTAGGGTGCTGGCCAAACATGTTCAAAACTGCTCCGCCCGGGTTTAGGGTTGTCAACGATTCGAGTGGCTCAGCACAAGCTCATTCACACTATCGAGACGATGAGAAGTGAAAACAACTCACCCAACCGAGCAGGCAAGAGCCATCGGCTCAGTTGAGCCGAGTCGAACTGAGTCAGTGCCTTATCCCAACCGAGCCGACTCGAGCTGTCGCCTCAGTTCAATCGAGCAAAGCAGGTTGACGTCAATACCCGGGTTGAGCTTCTCCTTGGGCTCAAACATTCGACTGTGCAGGTCTTAACCTTGATGGTCTCAGCCTTATATTGTTGCTCACGACATTTGAAGCTGTCTCTTTATAAAAAATCTATTGTCTCGTTATAAAAATGCTAGTAATTTCCCCTCTCGCGAGCAAAACTAAAAGTATCCACATTACTGCTTACATTTTTTCATGGCTTTCACTTTCCAATCTAACCAAGCCATGATTTCATAACAAGTTAAAACGAGCTGAACGAGCGAGCCATTTATCAAATTCGACTCGACTTGAAACTCGACCTTAAATATAGTGACTCGGTTTTAAACTCGAATCAACAAATTTACTTTTTATTCGACTCGAAACTCGACTAGAATTCGATTCGAGTTTCGAGTGGAGTGGAGTTTTAGCTCGATCCGTATCTATCCCTTGTTCAAATCATGGTCAAAATAAATTTAAACAAAATTTTTCAACAAATTTTGACAAAATAAAATTAAATAGAAATTTAAAAGTGAACAGCCAATCACACTTCACCAAGAATAGTTTGTCACCAACGACATTAGATTATGAATTCTATGCAAATTTCAAAGTGTGAATTTGCTGTTATAGGATATTAATCAGTTTTAGTCATTAACTATCAGGCACTGCAGAACACTTTCAGTTCAAAAGCTCAACTTCAGTATTTAGTAAAACAAACATCAATGGTCGAAGTGAGACGGTATGCGGTTGTATGCCATACCATATCTGGTTTTTCAGTGATGAAGACATACACCTCTGGTTCTTCAATGATCAAGACATACCGTCACTGGAAAGAGGATGATAATATACCTTTAATAAATCCGTTTTATACACAATAATTGAAGAATAGCTTTACATGTCAAAGATTTTATTTCTTTATGTTGAAATAATTTCTAAGTTAGCAACACCGACTTATTTAAACTTAAAACGAAAAGTATTCATTCATTTTATTTCGTCTTTATAATCATACATATTGCACGAATTCGTGCGTATTAATAAGACTCGTCAGGGTTTAAAAAAACGTAAAAACAAGTACATAGTTTTAACATCTACGTATCGATTAGATTAAAATACTAAGCTACGTGTACTACAGGGTGCGGCACGTAAAACCGGCCCGTCGTAATATTCTGGTATATTGTGTTTTTGGCAACACTTAAATAATCTACCTTCCTACCAAGAGATGGCGTGTCGAGGTCGGGTCGACTTACGTGACCTGCAGCAGTCACGTGCAGCCGCAGCCAGTGAAACTGGTCGAAACCAGTTGAGAAAAAGGCCTCGTTGTGTTAAGCCGGGTGAGTGTCAATGTATGATAATGCAGTATTCGATACCCGAGCGTGTAGCCATTGTTGAAGGGTTCATTCTCACTGGATCTTTTGTGAAAACAAAGAATTTGTTTCGGGAGAAAGGAGGTGGGCGGATAAGGGCCATTTTTCGCCCATCAGACAACGGAAAAATGAAGTGTCCGATTCCGACAAGTTTGCAATGTATTTGTATACTAGAAGATCTGTTGCATATGTAAAAATAATAGATACGTGATAAAGAAAATAGTAAGTCATAGAAATGAGAGCCCAAAAAGAGTTCGTTTCAGCGTTTTGCGACATTTTGGTAATGTTTGCTGTCTTTGATGGAGGCTTATAGGAAGAAGGAGTCGATGAACCAAAATAAATCTGACTCGTCATAATATAACGCTGTGTAACCTTTGATATGAGTACTAACTGATTTTGGTTCAGTGTGTCCTTCTACCTATTAGAGATCAAAATGTATTGCGCGAGAGTATAGAGCGATGAATACCGTTTATACGCTGTAATGTACGAGTTCAACTGGAGACTCCAGCTCTGATGTTAGTTACCGATTGTGACTGAAAATGCATGCTCAGCATGTCAATAAAATATATAAAAAATGTATTGTTTGCGCGGATATGTGTGTAGGGCAGCAAAAATAGAGACAGCACGTTATGGAGTATTGAGAAGGCGTTTCATTTCTGAAAGTATGATATGAGTAAAAGTGCGAGTAGGAAAACCAGTCGCAGAATGGCATAACATTCTGTAATAGATATACATATCGAAGAATCATACATACCACGCGTCAATGAAGTACCGATGGGAAGTCATTGATACGTTATATTGCAATACTGAGGGAAAGATTAAAAACAACGACCAACAATAGCCGATCCTCCGATCCTTATCCTGATGTATCCGATCCTTACACTCACGAGCACTTAAGTGACAAAGGTATGTACTCTCTGTACATACATCATGACGATGCTTCTGTTCTCCGAGTTCAGTGGTACTGTCAATGTAAAGTAGGCGCACGGGTCGTCGGATGTTGTGGGCATGTTGCTTCCGTACTATGGTTTCTGGCTTACTGGCGCCACAATTCCACCGCAGTTAAGAAACCAAGTCTAGAATATAGCAATACACTACAAGATGCCGCAGCTGCACGATGGTCCAGTGGCGATTCGGATGACGACAGCAAGGACGATGCCTAATCTGCAAACTAGCTACAAGTGTCTCTAGCTATCTGATTATTATCTATGCCTGATTATTTCCGATGTAATATATTGATCTCATAGTCGTAGTAGACTTCATTCTTCTTATTCTTGCCGTTAGTGTTCTATTTACTATTGCTTTCTCGGATTCCAACTCATGACATTAGTGTTTACGTTCCTTCATTAACACACGGCTTACGTCTTTGTTTATTTATTTATTTATTTTTTTTACCTCTCACTTACAGCGCTTTCCGTCAAAATATATTTGATTTCTTATTTTTATGAGGTATACTATTGGAAACCATGCATTTCACATCTCGGGCCTGATGGGCGAAAAATGGCCCTTATCAGCCCACCTCCTTTCCAGGACGTTATGTGCCGGCAAAAAGCACCATTCAGGAATTGATTGAAAAATGGCGGCGTACAGGATCGGTTCAAAATGCTCCCAGGAACAGGCGACCATCTGTCTGCACACCTGAATTAAAGATGCAGGTGGAGGAGTAATGACTAGAAGTCCTCGAAAGTCAACCAGGAGATTGAGTCAACACATTCATGCGAGTGAGAGAAGTTGCAGACGTGTTTTAAGGGGACTGAAGTTAAAACAGTACCGGATAAGTGTTGTGCAAGAACTGAAGGAGCCTGACCTGCAGAAGAGGATGCATTTCTGTTCATGGCTGTTGAGCAATGTTGCCAGTGGTTTCTTGGATTCACTAATGCTAATGGGAAATCTTTAAGTTTTACGTCCCACAGTTATGTCGGCTATGCTAATGGAGACGGTGGTGATGAGTTGTTGAGTTGAGTTGATTTTAGTTTAGCTTCCCTTTCAGCAGCGAGGCTATATGAGACGTGGACCTACTGATTAACGTGGAATCCGAACCACATGAGCTCCCGCCGGGACGGGGGTGATGAGAAATGAATGAAATGTTGGAAAGGAGATAGTTGGATTAAATTCACGTACACGGTGTTTGTCCACCACAAAGTTCATTCTGATTGGAACATGATTTTGAACCTACGACCTTTCATGTACACGGTGTTTGTCCGCCACAAAGTTCACTTGATGGGAACAGGATATTGAACCTGTGACCCCATACACCAGAGATGAACGCTCTACCAGTGAACCACCGTCAACCCCAAACCCCCCAAGCTAAGATCTAACGAGAGAAACAATGAAATGAAATCTGAGTTTTACGTCCCACTCTTATGACGATTAAGCTAATGGGAAATCTTTAAGTTTTACGTCCCACAGTTATGTAGTTGGGGGAGTCTCCAGGGTTGATATCGAGACACGTAAAAATAATTTAAAATGAACAATATTAGTGTCAAATACATAGTTTTCGGGTTCGCTGTGTTGAATGATGATACTCTGAACTCAATAACACATCACCTAAGGGGGTTAAAGTTGGGGGGTCTCCAGGGAAATAAGTATAAAATTCACGTACAGACTGTTTATACATTAGATAATACACTTGAAGCAAACTGTGAACATACATTTGTTTCACTCCCCATGGAATACGAAAAAAAAGTTACAATTCATTTTAACTACTTAAAAGGTATGCTATTTTTTCCCTTGAAATTTCTGCTTTTTCCGTATAATAAATTGAAATTTTTGTGTATATATACTGTTTATATTTATTTGGAATATGGTTATAAGTAACCAGTTCATTTCTTTCTTTATTTTAGGTTGAATACAAATAAAGATAACTGTATCAGACTTTCCTTATCCTTACCGATATTATTATTCCATTGTTAATAACTTATATATAGCCCTTTTTATTTATTCATATATTCTTTTAAAGCGCTTTTATTTATATTCTATTTGAAATAATACTTATGTATCCACTATTTACATATACATATTGGAAAATTTTTATTTTGCATTACGTATATACATCCGGGGAGTAAAAATGGAAAACAAGTGTACGCAAGAGTTATTAAAAGAGATTACCGCATTTATTAATGACATAGAAGAAGAAGAAGAAGAGGTGATCGAAGTAAATTTAGAGACGCAAGTTCTTCTAAGAGAGATCATACTCTTTAACATGGACACGACGTGGAAACATCCCTTTTCATGTATTGTTGCCGGACCAAGTGGATGTGGAAAAACTTCCTTTGTAATACGATTCCTGTCCAATTTATCACGTATGGTTAATACATCGTTTCGTCATATTTATTGGTACTATGCAGAATGGCAAAATGCATACAGAGAAATTTCGACAAAAGTACAATTTATTGAAGGATTACCTCGAACAAAAGACTTTTTACCTGAAACTGGACCACATCTTATTATTATTGATGATCAAATGTGTGAAGTGAACCGCAATATAGTTGATTTCTTTACAAAGGGTTCTCATCATAGAAATCTTAGTGTACTATTTATTACACAAAACATATTTCATCAGGGAAAAGGAAGCAGAGATATGAGCTTGAATTGTTCTTATCTCGTATTATTTAAAAATCCAAGAGACAAATCACAAATTAAACATTTGAGTTATCAACTAACTCCTGAGAATCCAAAATTTCTTCAAGAAAGTTTCAACGACGCAACAAAGTTACCATATGGATATTTGTTTATTGATTTAAAACAGGATACGCCAGATAACCTTCGTTTTCAAACAAATATCTTTCCTGATGATATTTATCATTACGTTTATGTTCCATCGAAATAGAAGAAGATGTGTTTATAATGTTTGTTTTAAACTGTGTTTCTTCATTCTGACAATATGTCTCCAAGAGTAAAACACGGAGATCTACTTCGTACGCTGAGCAAAGCAAATCCTAAATTACGTAAAGCTATACTGGCCAATGCAGACTCTTCAGTGATTCGAAGTATTTGCGAATGTTGTTATAATGTATTAAAAGGGAATGTACCTCTTACAAAGACACAGAAAGCAAGATTAAAGCGATACAAGAGGACGCTTCGATATCTTGTGAAGAAAGGAAATTCCATCCAAAAGAAGAAGAAGCATTTATTAGTGCAACAGCAGGGTGGATTCCTACCGGCATTATTAGCTCCTATTTTAACTGGTGCATTATCAAGTTTACTATTCCGTTAGTGCAATGGAACACGCAAAGAAGATGATTTTAGTTCCACCTGAAGTTCTTAATCATATACAAACACCATCATCATCATCATCATCATCAGCCCTGGAGAAACGTGAATCTAATTTGGATCAAGAAATGCAAGAGATTTTACAGTTATCATCGTTTAGTGATGAAGAAAAGTGGAATCAAAATAATAATATTCTTCAAAAATATTTACATTTAATACGAAAACAAGAAGAACCTGTGACACTTTTAATTACGTCAACTAAATCAGAGAAGCCTGAAGTAGAAGAAGAAATATTATTATCTATACCCAAAATGTTTCGTAAAAGAGCTGAATTACTACTACATAAAATGAAACATGATGATAATATCACGTGGGATAATAAAGGAACTGTTTACATCAGAGGTGATAAACTAGAAGGATCTCACATTGTAGATTTAATTTCTGATGTGTCGCGACCCCGGAAACACACAAATCCACCGGGATGGGAGAAATTTTGTAATTATTTATCTTCTAATAACACACCTCAAGAACTTATTGGAAATCCAAAACGTTTGTCATATATTTTACGACGAACTAAAGCATCACCAACAGCATCATCGTCAAGGGAAAAAATACCTCTAAAATCGTTTCCAGAAGACGACGAAGAAGAAGCAGAAGAAGAAGAAGAAAAGGAAAAAGTAGTATCTCTTATAAGGAAAAGGAAACGTGCCTGTGAACGTCCAGTATGGTCAAGGTGGAAACCGTAAACAAACAGTTAAGCAAGATTTACTACAACCCTTCACATCCTGCCTAGTTTTCAGCTGTTAAAAAATTGTGGATAGCTACAAAGAAGAAAATTCCTATACATTGTATAAGAAGATGGTTACTGCAACAAACAACATATACGTTACACAAACCTGTACGTCGTCGTTTTAAAAGAGATTTCTATGTAGTGAATAACATTGATGATGAGCGGGAAAGTGATATTAATGATCTTCAATCTCTTCATAAATTTAATGATGGATATCGTTATATTCTTGCAGTGATAGATGTGTTCAGTCGATTTGCATGGGCTGTGCCATTAAAATCTAAAAGTACAAATGATGTCTTAAAAGCATTGCAAATTGTGTTCAAAGACAGAAAACCAATTACATTCCGAACAGATAAAAGAAGTGAGTTTACTAATAAAACAATACAGAAGTACTTAGAGGACAACAAAATAAAGCATATTACAACTAAAAATCCTGATATAAAAGCTAGTATTGTAGAACGTTTTAACAGAACTCTAAAAGAAAAAAAAATGTGGAAGTATTTTACAAAATATCAAACGTACAATTATTTAAATGTATTACCTCTTCTTGTGAAATCATACAATGAAGGCTATCATTCAAGCATAAAGATGCCACCTGCAAATGTTTCTCAAAATAACCTATTACAAGTATGGCATAATCAATATGATAATAAAATAAAGAAGAAGAAGAAGAAGAATCCAAATTTCTCAAAACATCTTAAGATTGGTGATACAGTACGAATAAGTAAAACTAAACGTAAATTTGATAAAGGATATATGCAAAATTGGACTTGGGAAATATTTAAAGTGAAGAAGATAATACCAAGAGATCCACCTGTTTATGAAATTCAAGATTTAAACAAGGAACCACAGGATGGATTATTTTACAGAGAGGAATTACAACCTGTGACGTTATCAAAGACATTTTACAAAGATAAAATCATACGTACAAGAAGAAAAGGCAGCAGAAAAAAATATCTTGTTCATTGGAAAGGATATCCTTCTTCTTTCGATTCCTGGATACCTGTTTCATCCGTAAAGAAGATCGAGAAGTACAATGGAACCTGATGGAGATTTTTACGTTACGCTTCCCAGTAATAGTTCTATGGAATATTTTCCTGACAACACCTTAACATCATACACTACGAAACTTCATCAAAGAATGGAATTCCATGAAAAGTGGGAAATGGCTATTGTTGAAATTCATTATCCTCATTCAATATTAAATACTAATGAAGAAAATAATAATTTTTTTACAAACCTGCAAAAAGTGATGAATGGAAATTTATAACTATTCCTGTACGTTATTACACTGACATATCAGAATTGATAAAGATAATAAATACGTACAACAGATTCACAAATTTACATATTTCTTATACTCGTGAGAGTAATACCTGTTTTATACGACGTCTTTATAAAGAGATAGATGTAGACGTTGCATTATCGCCAAGTGTTAGTGCGATGTTGGGGTTTAATCCAAGCGTTGATTTAAAGGATATGCAACAAGGCCAAAGCATTCCAAATTTACGTTTAGGACTTCCATCTACAATGTATGTGTATTGTGATATAATTCAATCTGTATTTGTTGGAGATACAGTAGCACCATTATTACGTATCATAAATATGAATCCTGTGAATCATACATTTGGAAGTAGTGTTATAGAAATTTTTAATACTCCACATTATGTGCCTATAGAGAAGATGCATTTTGAACTCATCAAAATAGATATAAGAGATAGTACAGGCTCTCCAGTGGCATTCACTTTCGGAACTGTATGCGTTAAACTACATTTTTGACCAGTGCGTCAACATCGACAAATATGAATAATCCATATTTACAACATTATCAAAAACAAGCTCTTTCTGGAACTGGAAACGTTTGTTGGTTCCCCTTATCAAGTTGGACATGGTATTGGAAGTTTCCTTGGAGGATTATTTCGTTCTGTCATGCCACTAGTAAAACAGGGAGCTAAAACAGTAGGAAAGGAATTGTTAAAATCTGGAGCAAACGTTATTACTGATGTCATCATCGATAATCAACCTATTAACGAATCCTTTCATCAACGAATGGGTGAAGCGAGATCCGTCTTGCAAGACAAAGCAAAAAATAAACTGAAATCTATGCTAGGATCTGGATATCAACGAAGGAAAAGAAGAATTACACATCATTCCATCTTTAACCCTTCATCATTACACATCATCAAGCGCAAGAAGAATGACAAGAGGAAACGTACACAGAAAATAAAGAAAAATCAGTCTTATAAGAAGAGGAAGTTATCACACGATATCTTTGATTAAATCATCACCATCATGGCTTTCTTTCATCATCAATCCTGCGAGTGCGTAAAAAGTGAACTAGATATTTTTCTCTACAAAACCAACGCAAACCAGTATATTGGATAATCATGTTGTTACATACAAACCAATCAGTTCACTAGCTGATAATGCTCCTATAGAATTTGTCATCCCTGGAACAAGTGATGAATACATAGATCTACCACATACTCTTCTTTACATCGAAGCTCAAATCGTTAAGCCTGATGGATAAGCATTTGTTGAAAATGATAAAGCTGTGGCTCATATTAATGCCTTTTTAAATTCTATGTTCAATGAAGTGGAAGTGTATTTAAATAACAAACTGATTTCATTTCCATCTCATAATCATCCATATCGATCATACATTGAAAAACTGTTAAATTATGATGATTCTGCTTAAAAAAATACTCATCTTCAATGTGCATTCTGGTTTCAAGATACTGCTGGACATATGGATGCAACATCTAGTGATAATAGATTATTTAAACAACGTTATGAATTAACAAAACAAAGTGCAAAATTCGACATGCTTGGACATCTTCATTGTGATGTTTTTAATCAAGATAAATTTTTAATCCAAGGAGTAGAATTACGTCTCAAGTTAATTCCTGCAAAGCCAAACTTTTGTCTCATCGCTAGTGATTCGTCTGTTGAGGCTAAAGTGAATATTTTAGACGCTGCTTTACATATTAAAAAGATTAATGTTAGTCCTACAATAAAACTAGCACATAACAAGCTTCTACAATCAACAACAGCCAAATATCCTCTCACAAGAGTGCAAATGAAGTCATTCGTCATTCCAAAGGATCTTCAATCTAAAACAATTGATAATTTATTTATGGGAGTATTACCAACTCGAGTGATTGTGGCGTTTACACAAAATGATGCCTATACAGGAACAATAACTTCAAATCCATTTCATTTCAAACATTTTGACATCAATTTCTTCTCTCTATACATTGATGGAAAACCTGTACCTTCAAAACCATTACAACCAAATTTCGAAAACAACCTCTATGTTTCCTCATATCATACCTTATTCTGTGGATCAGGTATTCACTTTTCCAATCATGGCAACAATATTCCTCGCCTTGCCTTTCCTCAAGGATACACTATCTTTGTTTTCGACATTACTCAAGATGGAAAAGCCAGCGCTGTGCAGCATTGGAACCTTATACGTCACGGCTGTGTTCGTCTGGAAGTTCACTTTACGAAGCCTCTACCAGCACCTATCTCCTGCATAACGTATGGAGAATTCCAATCTCTCTTAGAAGTGGATCATCAGAGGAACATCATCATGGATTTTTAAAGGTACGTTATTTAAATATCATATCATATATGTACATGTCTGCATTTTTATACGTGATGTCCTCTACACTAGATTTATTGAATGCTTTGCAAATATTTTTTTTATTTCACAATCATTTCGTTGGCGTATATGCAGCCAATGAATTACCAACACATGTTCCACTACCTGCAGCTATCATCATAAATACAGATCCCTCGAACAAACTTGGCACACACTGGGTTTCCGTATATATTCATACTGATGGACGTGCCCACTACATCGATACATTTGGATTTCCTCCATATGTAATGCAACATATTCAATTTCTACGTAGAAATTCCACTTCTTATACATTTAATAATAAACAAATTCAAAGTGTGAAATCGTCCCTATGTGGGCATTATTCATATCTTTTCCTATGCTTCAAAGCTAAAGGAAAGTCCTTAAATGAATTTCATTACACTTTCTCATCAACTCCAGAAAAAAATGATCGCCGCTTGCTGTATTTACTTTTACAGGTAATCATGTCTTCATTCTTCTTCTTCGTTTGTTTTGATTACTTTCTTTTCATATTATTGCAGGTAGCCAATTCTTCTTCTTCTTCTTCTTTATTATAATGTGTTTGTATGTATTATCATTTGTTGTTTTATTTGTTCATGATTATAGATAAAATAAATTTTAAGTTTGTTTTTCAATTTTTTTCATTGCAGAGAGTGAAAGATCGTCATCGTGTGTATGGACATCATCATCATTGTACACTACGACTTCTATCTACGTTTCATCACCATCATCAACAGCAGTAGTATCATTAATTTAACTGTGTATAGACAGCATCAGTGAACACTATATGGCAGTTGTGAAGTTATCATCACCTGAACAATGAAAAAAATCTAACGTTCTTTTCAAAATGTACTATACTTACCGTCGTTTTAATTGTGTAAATAGTTTCATCAGCAATAAACACTTTGTATTATTTTGTCTCTTCGAAAACAAATGTTTTATTTCTTATTTTCTCCGTTTCTTATAAATAAGTATGTTTTATGATCAATTATGTAATTAAATACACATATCATAAAACATATTTTTAAGTCATTGAATTAAAGAATTTCATAGTGTTTTTTTTTAAAAAGGATTCTAAAACTGATTTTTAATTCAAAGATGTAATCACATAACTACATAATAATAATGAATTCAAATACTTAATCAGTTATTCTTTCGTAAATTAAATCAAGTATGTGAATTCAATATTATGATGATAGGACTTTTGTTTTTAAAATTTTAGTTCCTTTTTTTAAAAAAAATAAAAAGTCCTATCGTACTTAAGACAAAGTTGTATAATAATAATAATAATAATAATAATTTCAAATACTAATTTTTATTTTAACATTCATTTCAAGAATTTGAATTCATTATGATTATTATTATTATTATTATACGTACAGTATCACTTATAATATACGAGGTAAAATATATGTTAGGATTTTTTTCTTGTAAAAAAAATAAAAATCCTATCATATTGAGGTGTATGAAACGAACACAAAACCCACAAATAAAACATTTCACTTTCACTATACATATTTTTATTACATTTGATATTACGTTGATTAGTATACATAAAAAAAACAAATCAATTTTCTTCTTCTTTATGAAGAGACGTTCACTTCATTGATACCCTCCGAAGGTTAAGTATCGGTTTCCCCCCACCATGACTGTGTCGATACACTATCAAATAAATCAGCCATAATTGAATCTATGAGTTTTTGTTTGCAAAATACTTTCATTTCCAATTTTATTCGTTCACCATCAATGTTCACATCACTGTTCTTATCAAGAGAGACACTTGGAAAACTGATGTTCATACCATTAATAATACTCTGTTCGTCTACACAGGTATGGATTCCGGCAAGTCCTCTGCATGTAAGACACTGCAATTGTACATGATTACGAATAGTATCTGTACAAAAGTCAAAATATTCACGTAGCACAACACTACAAACTTTACTGTTTTTCACAGCATGTTCAACACACGGTAATATTTCCAAGAAATAAAGCCAATCACTTGAAGTTAAGTACACAGTGTTTCGAGGAGCATGAAGTGTTCCTTTCTTCTCTAACATCACTAATTTTTCACCCATTAGTTTTCGCACCACCAGTTCGTTTTTTCGACCAAGAGATTTTATAAATGTAATTTCCACTTGAGAATTTAAATAGTCCGTAACAAATGGGGTCAAATGTACAAGTTTCTTCCACTCTGCCAAATTTAACTCCACTCCAAACACAAGTCTTTTGCCAACACGAATCACTGGTTCAAATGTATCACTATCCAGTCCAATACAAATTAATTTCGTTTTCATTGAATTAAGTCCATATTCAACATTTAACAAGTACTCTTTTTTGGTATCCATAGTTGATGCACAAGCACTCAAAGACATGTTACTCCAGTCGCTGGCCAGCACAGAATAACAACACTATGCATACAGATGACTGCGCATGCATGAAGAGGAAGGGGGGCGAAGAGGAAAATTCATGTTTCATCTTGTTTGTACATGCTACCATACACTTACGATGAGTAAACCAGTTCAGTAAATTCAAGATCGTGCATGTTACGTCCAGACACATTAATCTTCATTCCTTTATATATTAAACAGACATTCCCACTTTGTCAATACGTTAATAATGCACCATTATCTGCTTCCAATTTTTCAGTACAACGTCCTGGTAAAATCACTTTTTCGCCTCCTTCAAATGTCACACATGCCTTCCTACCATATACCGTTGTAATTATCTCACAGTTTACAATGCGAAATGGTACTCCAATCTCCAAATCTCGCATTTTTGTAAAGGGTAACATTGATGGCTTATTAAGCTTTATCTAATAAACTCATTGACGATGACATCTTTAAATTTTGACGTTTCTTCCTTTGCAACAGCTGCTAACAGAATGATCTACACAAGCACATACGTTCCGCTTACGCTCTTCGCAGGAGGGGTGGGGGGTTTGGGGATTCAAATTATTAGCCAATAAACGACAAGAACACGAAAAGGCATGTTTTATCTTGTTTTTTACATCTGGTAGGCGTCCAAGAGTATACTTCCTTATTCTAGCATAGCAACATACTGGTTTACACCGGTTTAAGCCCCGTGGGAACATTCCCACGGCCAAAACTTTTCCCACGCTTATGAATCCCCTCTATTGTACTCACTCGCCCCGGGTGAGTGGCTATTTGCATCCCTGCCTTAATGCATATTTTGCCTTATTTTATATGAAATGCCGTGTTTTGATCACGGGTGGATTTAGGGTTGTCTACTGTAAGGGGCAAAACTTCCGGGGGCCTGGAATACCCCTCGTTCGAGTAGAGAATCTGCGAGTTTTCCACGGGAAATTGTTTTAAAATTTTTAATATAAAAACTCGGTTTTAGAGTTTTTTCGTGTATATACAGCATAAGGGATTTTTTTTTTACGTTTCTCAGAAAATTTGGGGCGGAAGGCAAAGCCTCTCATACCCCCTTTCCCGTAAATACAGAGATTTTCCAACCATGATTATGAGTCATTATTTAAATAGAAATGCAATCTTTTAGGCAACATACTCTTACTGTGTTTGAACATTTAGATAGGCTGTCGAGTAAAAATCGTAATGAAACATACGTCCTATGCTTTTTTTCCACTTTGAACACTGACAAACATCGACAAGCAGAAATATTGTTATAAGAAAAACGTTTCACAGTTATCCGTCAAATATTATCCTGTTTTGAACTGTCCAATAAACAAATAAACAGTTTTCAACTATTCGACTATTAGTCATGACTACAAATCTTAAGGTTCAAGGTGTAAATAGAAATCAATCAATCAGATGTCCCTAATTATATCTTTTCAGAAATGATCTACGTCTATAAATTCTAGTAAGACTGTTGTTATTGTATTTGTTTTATTAACTACCTATCACGTTTCAAGTCCTAAAATTAATAAGGTTTACTTTGAAGACAAACATGCGATATTAAGTCAAAACAAATTACTGAGATTCCAAAAACGTATCAACGCTTTGTTCGCAAATTGAACTTTCCAAATTTACACTAGTCTCGGAAGCATTGATCATTAATATATATATATATATTGACAATTTTCAAATATATTGTTATCTTCTCAAATTTTCAAATTGGATTACATTATTTCGGATCCACTTTAAACTATAGTTCATGCTTTGTATGGCTTTTCTGGACTCACGCAAAACACTCTACAATTACTATTAGTCTTGGGTGTTCTGTACCTGTAGCAGTATTCAGGATTCAACATTTAATGTGATGTCAATATACGGAGAATGGCGATAACTGGTGCTGAGTCAAACTCTGGTTATGATTATGCAGGTTGATTATAAATGATTCATTGTGATTTAAAGTGAAATTCGTCGGAAACTATCAACACAAAACGTCTGTGCTAACCATGAAACGAAATAACACATTCGATAGTTCAATTTCCCATATTCGTAACCTTGGCTGTTGGGTACAGATTAAAGCACAAACTTATTTTCCAAAACAACAGCCATGCAACAGAAAGCATTCTGTGTTTTAGAATATGAGAATTTTTTTCCTTGTTCCTGTACAGCGTACATTCCGTAGACAATTTGCAACTACATCACCAGGTCACCAAAGCATTCTCAGATGGTATCAACAGTTTTAGGACACTGGTTAGCTGTGTAAAGGTTTCCTGCAGTGTCTAAAGCAAAGGTGTATGTTCAATTTTCTCTTCTCAGACAACGTTGTAAGTGGTATGTCATTTCTCGAATGCTACAGTTGTGGTTGTTTTCACAAGTTTTCATAAGAAAACCGATTGGCACATTGAAGTTTGTCGCTATATGGACGAAAAATTCCCGTGCAATTGTAATGAGTGATGTGCTGAAGATGACTCTTAGTGCTTTCCCATGGCCTCTTAGATCTGATCTGATGTTTGTGCTTTTCCAACTAACTTAAAAAGTTCGTTATTGAATTCTCTATGTTTGTGTGTCTGCCTGTTATTTGCGATTTTTTTTCAATTTTGAGCCCTCCATTCGATAGAGCATCAAAAACTATCTGAGAAAGTGATGGCATTTTTTGCGTCACTCTTGCCGGTCCCAAGATATTGGCCAAAAATTACCTATTTTCGGAGATTTAAGGAGCTATATATCGGGAACCATAAGTTATAGAAATATGATATTGGTGTTGATCAATACTTCAGAGGATGGTGAATATTATGGTATAAAATAGTAACCGGTGACCACTCCTCTAAATGGCCACCAGTTAGTATCGGTACCAAAATGTTTACCATCCTCTTAGCTATTCATTGATACCAATATCATCTCTCTATGACTTACCGTTCACGAGATATTAGCCCCCCAAAAAAGTTCCGATTTCGGAAGTTTTAAGGAACGATATCTCGGGAACCGTAAGTCATAGAAAGATAATATTGGTGTTGATCAATAACTAAGAGAATGGTAAACACTTTGGTACCAAATAGTAACCGGTGGCTACTGGACAACTGGCCACCGTTCCCGAGATATTGGCCGAAAAAGTTCGAATTTCGGGAGATTTAATGATAAATATCTCGGGAACCGTAAGCCATAGAGGCATGATATTTTGCGAAAAACAGAAGAAGGTGCGGATAAAAAGATTTGCTTTTAAATCTAGGAACAATGACAGTTATCCTTCCCTCTCCATCTTTCCATTCTTTTTAGTTCGTTCTGGCAATGCTCTTGGAACATTCTAAACTGATTATCTTAGGGGGCATGTGAAAGGCACAATGTATATGCCTGCACTACCAACAACTGTGGGTGAGCTCCAGGTTTGCATTACAGCTGGATTTAAGACCATTAGTAGCGATATTCTTCAGCATGTGTTGTGCGAATTAGATTATTGCATAAAAGTGAGTCGTGTGGCGATAGGAAGCCCCTTTAAACATTTAGCAGTATGTCTGAAACTTGGACAGTGTCTGTACTTTTTCCTTGTACTATTTATTACTACATGTGTTGTATATTTTTAATACAGCCTGTTCTAACTTACTAATAATTTATAATCCCCGTATATAGTATGTAAAGTGCTAGACAAACATATTTGTTGATCGAGGTTTGTCCGACACAGAGGCTATAGCTAAGGGATCCGAACCACAGAATTATGCTTCTGCTCTGGAACAAGCTCAAAATAGCCTACAGGGATGCATTACTTTACTGTACGCAAGCAGAGTAGGAAAGTGATTATTGGAGGTAATTCGGGGAAAAATACAACTAGAAAAATGAAAGTCCCTCGAATGCAAGAGTCCAATTTTGCTCAATGTGTGCTACCAGCATTTTTGCAATACTACTTTTCATTCCCTGTATATATTGAAAGTCCTATTACCCTGAGAAAAATCATCTGAAATCACTACTGAAGAGAGAGAGAGAGAGAGAAAGAAAACAGTGCTCATTCATGAAATGTTGATTCACTAAATAGCGCGATCTCGGATTAAACTCACAATCTAGCGTTGTGAGCACGAGCGCACTGTCACTATTCTACAGAAAATCGGAAGAAGAATTTTTTCTTGTAATACGCAGCAGTTGACTTGAAAAAACAAAAAGATATATATATAGATAAAGAGAGAGACATAGTATTGGAAAGCACGTGGGATATGTAACTCCGACGCAAAAGAACTGTACTCTGGTCAGCAATGTTTATTTGACATATCTGACAAAATAAGTCAATATTTTGCTATTTCAACAATATAATCGATTTGTCCTTTTGTGTCATCTTCGCACACAAGCTATTACTCATCCACCAGTTTGCAAACCCCTTTGGAAAAAGAAACATTTTGTTAAAAAGAAATGTTTGATACGCAGTTATGCTGGATGATGCAAAACAGAAGAATTTGTTATTTGATTTGGCTTCTGTTACTGGGCGTTGCTATCGGCATTCAAAAGGAAAAAGAAGGCTATCGACCTGAGAAGTCCATTGGGTTTCGTTGTCCTGAAGTCGTAACTGTATGTGCGCAGAAGAGAACGAGAGGGTTGTCAGAAGATGAAAAGAATTTTCGCTTCTTTTGTCCATTTCACAATAGACTTCAAGATGTGACAATTATGATAATGACGTCAAGTATCACGTGGACCAGCGAAAGAACTACTTTCTGAACTTGTAATGTTTCAGGTTATTTTCCTCCTCCCTCCTAAAGACGCTGGCAATACAGCAGTAGTCAAGGTCGTTCTGGTTCTGCTCACACCACGGACAACGGAGTATTTATAAACGAGTGTTTTTTATACGGATTTTCACCCAGTCGTTTCCATCCTTGTACCGGCCATTGACACCATTTGTTTGGAATTGCGTCGCAGTTTTCTGCCCAAAAGTAAATCATTATTCCAGATAATTTTGTATGAGTTGCTTGCGAATGTACGATTTCATTTTAGTATTTATATCTTTTTGTTGCAAAATAAATATTTATAAAATATTTCGCTTTACAGAGATAACTCCCCTATTGCTGTCAACGACTTTGCAATTCTCTTAATGTCTGTATATCTTCTTGATAAAATCTAAGATTTCTGCCATAATCTTGAAAGAAGAAAGTCTACAAAGAGAGGTATAGAAAGCTACACATATTTTAAAATTTATGTAAGCATCTGACAGGAAACTTTCCAAAATTTTCAGAGTATTTTCACATGTTTTTCCCAAGAATTCATCCTCGTGGCTCAATGAGAACGGAAAATGTACAATACTATATATATATATATATATATATATATATATATATATATACAGTGGCGGATCCAAGGGGAGGGCTATAGGGGCTATACCCCCCCCCCTTGACGCTCAGGTTTACACTGGATAAAATGGGCTTCAATCTTGGTTTACACTGGATAAAACGACAAACTATGGTTTAGCCCCTCCCTTGATCATATCCTGGATCCGCCACTGTATATATATATATATATATATATATATATATATATATATATAACTCTATGGCCTATGGAACCCGGAGGTTCAGTGCCGCGTTCACAAAAGCTCTCCACTGATTTCTATCCTTAGCTTATATAATTTTGTGACAAATGCTAAATGTATCTCATAAAGGTATCTGCACTTAGAGGTGAACTTTCAATTTAAGTTCCAAGAGTATATGAAGCAGGTGTTCTATTTGTGGCTTGAAGGGGAAGTTACCCCCATCGCTTTTGAAGTATGTCCACATTTTAATCAATATTGTAATAATATATTAATTTAAAACGTAAAAATATACTTATATAGGAGCGTGTTGTTCAACAAGTAAAACCTGAAGGATTCTGCTGGTATAAAACATTGATCTAGGGCAAGGATTACTATGGCTCGTGTCATGCTCCATACTCGACAATAATAATTTTCCTCTGTCTTTCCCTCCAAAAGATGTAATATCAGTTTTTAAATCTCTGACTAAATGTTTCTGATTTCCAATAATTCCAGTTGATTGACAGGTGTTATATATTATATATTTTTAATCAAAGTTTAGTTACTATTTTAAATGTTTCAGCTATGTTTTCTCCTTATCCCCTCATCTAGAAAAAATAGATAATCTAATTTACATTATAACATCCTCTATTGTGAATATCCTTTCCTACATTATAATGTGTAATCCCCATCACCAGTGCCTCTCTCAAAAAGTGGGAACGCTAACATTCGGCTACAGATACTTCGTACTAACACTGTAAGAGATGAAGATATACTTACCAACATTCGAGACCTAGAAGTATTTGATCGGCACGGCGTAAGCTTTCTTTAATTTACTTCAACAAAAGTACTGTACAATAAATAACTGCTCTGTTTTCCTTCTTTTTAACCTTTTTTTTTTACTTTCTTATTTTCCTTTTTGGTTACTACTTACTGATGCTGTTCACTTCATGACATTTTTGGCCTTCTTTTTTTCTTTCTTTCTTTTCTTTTCTTTCACTTTTTTTAAAATCGAATATCTGAAAATCAATTTTAAAAACCAAAACCGATTTGCGGTTTTTGAAATCAAATATCTATTATTTAAAAAAAATGAATTTTAGTTTTGAAATAATAAAATGGTTTAAAAACCCAACAACCATTGACAACTTTGGTCGTCTTTTTATTACAAAGGTACTCTCACGTAAGTAAGGGTGCTTGTATTAGGAGAAACGGCATTGTCTTTCTTTTTATTTCTTTCATTTTCCCAGTTCTGGAGTCATTCCCTATATATAGTGAATGCTAGAAACGAGAATAGACAAACGCCAGGCCAATAGCCTATATATTTTGCATATGGAATTTCAAGTGTACCGTCCAATTAAGTACTTTTCATATACAATTTCAATACCAAAGATACCGGCATAGAAATTAATGGAAGGAAGAAAGTCGAAATATATCATACCGGAGTACACGATCCATTTCGAGCATTGAATGTACGTAACATACTAATAATACTCTGCTCCATAACAAATCTCCTTGGGTACCCGGTTCAGAAGGGTCTTTTTGGAGCCCCCAATCAGCAAGTTGTCCATAGTGGAGGAAGGTGTTTGCAATCTCCAATCAGAAAGTTATATTGAAGAATAGCAGTTGAAACTTGAACTCCTTGTAAGAAGCCATTACAACGGAAAATGAAAATGAAATGAAATCTTTGAGTTTTACGTCCCACGGTTATGCCGGTTAGGCTAAAGGAGACGGTGATTATGAGAAATGAATGAAATGGTGGAATGAAGAAAGTGGGAGGAAACGGGAGAACCCCGAGAAAACCCACGCACACGGTGTTTGTCCACCACAAAGTTCACTTAGCGGGGGCTGGGATCGAACCCGGGTCCCCAAGCACCAGAGGTGAAAAAAAAATCTCAATTCGACCCTTACACACACACATACAGACAGACGTTTATATTGTCTCTATGTTTACGCGTAAGTTGGACATAGGTGCACCGATTTTTGTTGTTCTTTTTATTATTATTATTAACATATTTTAGCGCTTTTATTTTTCTTCAGGATTATCTCCTCTATGCAAGTCTCAGGAATGAAAGGGACGTAGCTAGTTATTAGTTCACCTTAATGAACTAAGCTCTTCAATCACATCCCAAGTCTTTTGTTTTGTATGCACTAGCCTCTTAGTTTCTTTGTGCTTTTGCAGACAATGTTAGTCTCCGTTCCTGAAGTGTTTGAGCACATAATGTACATTGTAAACAAAACAAACTTGAACGTCCTTGTCCTTTGTTTTCCAAACAAATAACACGCAACATTTCGTTGAAAAGAAAGAAAGCAATGTCGTAAGTTGCTGAACGAACATGCCATACCACTGCTAAAGTGTTATTGAGAGATCCCGGACGTTCACCTGAAATACCGACCACGTTACTTGCTATTCAGCACACTGAGGTACGCTTGGTATGTCCAGATAGAGGTAAAAGCCCCCGAGGTTCAAAGCTCCTACATTTAGTTTTTGTCATCCTCTTGCGGCCTTTGGTAGCATTCGCCAAATAAGGAATCCTTGTTGGAAATGCTGTGAAAACTGCATCACTGTCTTGTATGGAGGTTATGCATCATCTTCATTAGTACTTGTTGACTACCTTTTTATCTCTTCTATTGCATGGGAACTGCAGGTGAAGCAAATTAAACCAGTGAAGACAAAGGCAATGCAAGAATTCCTCACACGCAATTAATACGTCACCAGAAACGTTGAAGGATGCAACTAAAAGAAAAACAAAAGTCTCAATTCGTTGGCCTTTGTTGCCTACGTGCATCTGCTTTGCCCAAGAATGACGAGGAAAATGAAGGCGGAGGCATGCTCGCCCACCCCAAGAGCAAGGAGCATTGCTCACACTACTTTCAAAGGCTTTTGTTTTGCAGAAGTCAAGTTTTCATACATGCAGATTCAAGTCAATCAACTCGAACTGGTGTTTCTTCTCCTTGTTGTAGGTTGATCTATTCATTTTCAATTTCAAATAAAGTACCGTAACAGGATGCTAGTAAACTTCCAACGTTCCTCTGTTTTCTACTCCTGTCAACCAAATAAGGCCAATTCAATTGGACGTATGTTTTCAGCTTAGGCTTGTGAATCTATAATAAATATAACGTTGCATTCATATCATATTAACCTCAAGAATAATTAAACTCGGGAACATGCGTTCAGTAAGTGTCCGTATTGGGTACGCTGTTTGGGAGCCAGTCAAAGCAAAAGCTTCTGCATTATCTTGTTCATTATAGCGTTGGAAATACTCACAAAATTAAAAAAATAAAATAAAACTTAAAAAAATGCCAAATATATGTCAATAATACTTGTGTAACAGTTTCGGCTATGTACCATCATCTTCATCAGAGAAAACGTGTCTGATGAAGACGATGTTACGTAGCCGAAATTGTTACACTATTATTATTAATATATATTTGATGCTTTAATAAGTTTTGTTTGATTAATTGAGTATCTGCAGGTATCCTTATCATTCTTATTACATGCAATAATATAGTTTTGTAAGCATTTTGTTATAGTATATTGACACCGATTTGTCGTTTGTATCCTCGTCGCCATAAGTGCCTTTACATCACAGTGACGGGTATGTGACCGCGCAGTACTCCAAGGAAGGGATGGTTGTATAAGAATTTGTGATTAATTTTCAAGAGTTTTTATTTTGACTAGAGAATTAACATAGGTGAAGGGAGTAAAGACACAGATTTGAAGCATCAGTTCACTGTTATTGAAGCATCAGTACACGAAAAGATTCGTATTCTCAGTTTTTCTATTTATTGTTTTATATGTTAAGTTAAACACCACAATATGTATCACTGATATCGCAGATCGTATCATTTTTTAAAATCGTGTTTGTAACCTATTGTCAAAACATTCATCTCCAGACATGATGTAGAGAGAAGAGAAAGAGATACGACATCTGTAATATATGTATATGTGATTCACTAAGTAACTGTAGAAATTAGTTAAAGGTTACATAAGAGAGCGAAAAGGAGGTCTAGAAGTCTGAACTTTTTAGAAACATCCTAGATAGGTGAAAATATAGTTAAAAATTGCAAAGGGTATCATGTAATTTACCTCTCTTTTCTTATATTCTAGTATACTTTTTCTTTCACATCCAAACATCCCTATTCAGATTTACGAGATAAAGGTGAAGAGAGAAACATTTCCATTTCAAGAATTATATAAGGAAAAAAATCTTTTGACTTAGACTAGATTCGAACTCGTAACCCTTGAACCCATGGCTCAGCGCTCTACCGATTGAGCTAACAACTTCTGTTGGAAAAGCCTGATTTCTACAACTACTGGTTGCTGAATGATGTGTATTAACCAAGTTTGCCGAGATAATTGCTTCATATAGCCACTGCAATAATAATAATAATAATAATAATAATAATAATAATAATAATAATAATAATAATAATAATAATAATAATAATAATAATAATAATAAAGCAGAAGAAGAAGATCAGAATTTAAAAAGTCGCATATGTTAAAAGTTTGACGTGCAGAGTAAGTCCTAATATGAGATTTTATTAATTATATATAATAAATGTAAGCGTGGTTTATTCGTGCGTGCTATTCAAACTGCGTAATTCACTACCTAGTCCCATAAGGGTTGTACAGTATGGTACAGTAGCCTTGCGTCCTCCAACCGTGAAGAATGTTTCGGTTTGAACCTATGCGTGTCCTAAGAGGAAGGAGGAGATTGAAAGAAAGAAAAGTGGTTTAGAAATTGTGCAAACGTAGAATATCTCACGAGGTGAGGTGATATAGAGTTCAGCGTGTCTTTCAGCTACTACTCTATACAAGACGTGCATCTACGACTTAACGTCGAACCCGAACCACACGACTCCTGACGGGAATCGAAACCCGTATCACCTCTAGTTCTATTATGGGAGACACAGGAACATATAAAAATAATCGAAAATAACCGTCGGACGTAAAACTCAAAGATTTCATTTTTCTTTTTTTTCCTTAAGTTGTATCCCCAGTTGGCCTAATCCAGTTGCGTTTGTCAATCAGAATTTCTTTCCAGAACTTTTAATTTTCTCACTTCATCACTTTCTTCATTTGCTTGTAAAATGTTCTTTCGGAGGAAGAACTTTTCAGTTGCTTGTTCAGTTAATTTATACTTATGTATGTTCTAAATGGGATAAAATATTAAAACCTCCGGTTCACACTTGCTAACAAATTCATTTTTTATGATGCCTGTTAATTTTCTAATGATGTTCTTTCCTTGGCTCACTTTTCGGCTCGGCTCGGTGGTTACTGAGCCGTGATCCGATCCGCTCAAGCCGTTGACAACACTGGCACTGTTGTAAATAATTCATCATGTAGTGCCGAGTTTCTCAAGTATATATATCTTCAATTAATGCAGATGTTACTGTTCCCTGCTGTGTATAAGGTTCTTCAATGACTTCAATATTTTTACGTAGAATGCTTTTCCATTATATACCCTCTTATCTGCACTTAAATCTTAGAGAATCCGGATGGTCATTGCTTGAACTCATTAGTTTTCTAGGTATCAGGACATTTGCGGTAAAACCAGAACACCAGTTTTTCTGGGATATTTGCGGTACTGTTCAAAACTTTCCCTTAAACAGTAGGACATTTGCGATACACACCGTGGAACGTGCGCCGAAATCATCCGTTTCAGCCCCGTTAATCTTAATTAGAATGAATACATTAATAAAGAGGTTGGGTATGCAGATGCAACAGCCTAATATATGTGATTCATTCTGTTTGGCTGATTTTAGTAGGTCATGAATATATAAGAGGAGATCACGCGGGCTGCTTAATGGAAACTATCACAATAATCGAAACATCTAAGAAACCATGCGTTTCTCATCAGGGTTTTCAGTACAGACAATATTGAAATTTCAAGAACGGGAACATATCTTGAAGGAAACAAATATTGTCCCTTGGATCTTCGTCCTTTTACCAGCAAGAGATAGTAAGAGATATCAGAGTTTTTCAGTTTGGTGAAGGTTAATATTATGATTGGAATCCGAAATTAAGCAAATTACGTTTCGAGCAAAAAGCAATAACATCTCGAAGAACACTGTTCCAGGAAACGCACATTACTTGGTGTAAGTTCCATTTTAATCAGTGCTTGTGGAGGAAGGTTCAGGAATTAGGACTCACCTATAAATCAGTTCCAGAGGTGAGGCTCCGCCTCAGAATTTCTTTTGCCCTACCATTTCTCCCTGTAGATGATATTGCTATTGGGTGGCTTTCCATTATCGAAGATGCATCACATCACGAAAGACTTTAGGTTTTTAGATTATCTTGCAGAACAGTGATTAAGAAATAATGCCGGTTAAATAATACTGGTATTGACATATTCATGTGAAACTACTCGAATCAAGAGCACAGAACGAATAATGCTGTTGAAGGTGGAATTACAGAATCAAATCATTAATAAGTAAATCAACTCCTAAGTGTGTTGTTTAGAAGTATCTAAAAAATGAGGCTGTGTACAGCAGCTAGCTGTATGAAAGAAGACCTTTAAACATTGAAGGGAAACGTAGACAACAAGCGTACATAGAATTGGACGGAAGAATAGAAAAAGCATTAACTGATTATGTATCCTCAAAAGATGTCAAGAAATTCTTGAGGAAAATGGTACACATTCAAAAGTTGGAGTAATTATTGTTTCTTCCAGAATAGAGGCTACGTTGTTTATTGTTTTTATTATTGTGATTGTAAGTTGTCTCAATCTATCCATCATAATTATCTGTAGTTCTTGGAAAAGTGTTAATGAAAGCTATGAAAGAAAACAAAAATATAAACATTTCTAGAAGTTTCCTTTAAATATTATGGAGAGGCATTTGACCAATGAGAGATAAGAATTTGTTTACATTTTCCAGTTTTGGTCAATCCCAAACAAGCATTTGTTTACATCTTTCGGATGTGTCTACCATGTATCCTAGTAAATGTTTTTCTTTTCACTTTTCTGTATAATTGATCCTTATATTTGAGTTTACATGTTCTTAGTGTTCTGAGAAAAGTTTGTATGTATGTATGTGAGTTAATAATGGTTTCATATTCTGAAAGAAGATTTTTAGTCTGCTTTTAGTATGCAAAAACCCGAGTCCCCTAAAACAGTCATGTTATTTTCCCCTAAAACAAAGTGCTAGCTACACCAATGTTATAAAATTTGGTCGTTGTGTAGCAGTTGATACTGCGTGCTTATCCTGTAACTGAACACTCGAAAATATTTTCTCTTAGCAAAGAGAATAAGAAGTTATTTCAAATAGTACCGCAAATGTCCCAATACCACAAAAGTCAATACTCGAAGTACCGCAATTGTTGCAGTATCACAAATGCCGATACCGCAAGTGATTCACTTTCAATTTTCTAAACAATCTTCATTTAATTCCTTTCTCAAAAGCAATTTTCCTGCACAATTCTGTACTTTGATTTTTCTACAAAACGAAAGGAACAAATAGCAGCTGAAATACAAACGGATAAGGACGAATTTTACTTCTTTCTGTTCCTTGTTTGATCTACATAAATAATTTTAGAAAGAATAGGATTTTTTTTAACGATACATGTAACATTAGGGTGGTCCAAAATCAAATGCAAAAATTCAACTTGTTCAAAATAATAGTCCACAAGGCTTATTTTTTCCTCTAGCCATAACCTATTTACTTGCTTAATTTCAGCTCTGTTGCTTAATATTTACAGGTCGCTCCATTTTAAATCTTTTTGTTTATGTAGTATTACCAATGAACTAACGCTAGAAGTTTTCTGAGGTATACGCTGGACCGTTCTCAAAAATATAGCGTATATCCTTCTCCGTATATACTCGTTCATTCGTAAATTTAAGGTAAATATATGCTGCACTAGAAAAATATTAGGTTCCTAATGGGTATTATATTCATGTATACTATATTATAGGCGTCAAGGCTACAATGTAATTTAACACAGTTGCTGTGCTAATAGCCGGATAGCCGGATAAGTTCGTAGCTTTCATTGTGATCATTAGATGGTGTCATCATGTAATGGAGGTAGTCCTCTCTAGTGTCTTAAAAAATAAAATGAAAGTTTTGAGTTTTACGTCCCACGGTTATGCCGGCTAGGCTAAAGGAGATGGTGATGTTGAGAAATGAATGAAATGGTGGAATGAAGAAAGTAGGAGGAAACGGGAGAACCCCGAGGAAATCAACGCACACGGCGTTTGTCCACCACAAAGTTCACTTGGCGGGAGCAGAATTTGAACCCGGGACCCCATGCACCAGAGGTGAACGCTCTACTACTGACACACCACGGCGCCTCTCTAGTATCTTCAAATGTTTGTTTAGTCCGGCAGAAGGTCTATCAACTTCATCGTTCAAACAATTTCATAAACAGTGGTCATCAGTAAATCAGGATGATTTACAAAGACAACTGACGACCTATTTGAGAGTCCAGTGATGCACAGATGCTATGCACGAAATCCATTGAAGCACAAACATATCAGATGTTAAAATATTTACCAAGTGCTCCTTAAGCCAAGAAGCCTAGAGATGATTATAAGGAACTTTTGCGTTTATTTCTCATATTTCTTGGTGGATGCAACGACAATCAGTCATTTCGAGCTCGAGACCCAAAACATCACGCTAGATGGATGGGGAAAGGCATTTAAGCATTGAATTTGTTTTTAAGTCTCAATTTAGGATGACTGCGCGAAAGTAAAATTATCACATGTTTAGCGCTGTTTGTCAGCCTTGTTTATGTGAAAAAGTGGAATGAAGCTCCCCTTGTCAACCAAATCCCTCTCAATGACTAACTTTATGTCAGTTTTGAAAACTTACTCAGAGGACTGCATTTCTAGTAGTGCATGTGCAGCATTTTCAAGATATCTCTAGTTTTTGTCTGCACTTTTATCAGAATTGGCTTTTTTTTTTTTTTTTTGATGAGAGAGTATCAGAAGAAACAAAGGAAAAGATGGTCCAAAGCCTGCAGCGGCCAGCATAACCAAACATTCCACTACGACTTAAGTTGACAAAGAAACCCGAAGAACTTAATTTGGAGGATCTAGTAACAGCAAGAACACTCAATATTTGTTGTCCTAATGAAAAAAGGCAAAGAGAAGTCTCAATCTTTCCTCAAACAAACACTACAACGCTGGCGAGATAATGCTTTTTTTTCTTTCTTCAAGAATTTTGTGAATTATCAAAATAAATGGCTGTGGTGAATAATGTAGCTGAAAGAGGTATCAGTCTCATCCAAAAGTATAATGAAGCCTTGACAAAAGACTAGGAACAGAAACAGTTTATTCTTCGATTGGTCGAAAACCATCTTAAAAATGTTTCCACTCCACTGAAGAAAGCGTTTTTTAAATTGAGGATACAAATAGTGACATTTTTCTAAAAGTTTTGGCAACAAATCAGGGGTAAAACTGAGGGGGAATGGGGGGACGCCGTTAGCCTCACTTCAAAAAATATACATGGTATCTCCTACTTCCTAAAATATTACAAATGGCAAAAATAGGCACGCGGGACAGCGGGACAGCGTGACCGAATGCGTCCCCATGCCTTTTCAGATCCACTTTTAATCCTACAATAACTAAAACAAGGCAAAAATGAAGCGACCTTTAAATATGACTTAATTGTACTGAAATTTCGTTGGTTATTTGTATACATCACAAGGAATAAAATAAACCTTGTGGACAATCGCCTACTGTTCGTTTTATATTTTGGCCCACCCTAATGTGACATATTAAAGGAGAGTGCTTAAGATTGACATTACTGTATAACAAAAGCCTCAACTATGAAAATATTCTAATAAATTATCTTCTATCTTTCTGATAAAGAAAATAAAGTTGATAACAGATATAAATAACGAAAAAACATATGAATTTAAATGTAAAATTTGAGTCCAAAATACCCACTTATAAACAACTGCTGGATTTTAGAAAATAAACACATGTAAATTGAAGTTATGTGATTAACTTCGAGCTTCAAAAACCAACACCCAGAAACCACCGTGTAAAGTTTAACTGATGCAAATTTTTAATTGCATAACTTGCTTTCGGCTAGGCGGGGAGTCCGCCCCCAGACGCTTGCATTTGCTCTTTCTCCGGCCTCTCACTTCTCATATCCCTAAGATCTCTGATCTTAAGTGGTTTCGAGATATGGCATATCTTATTCTAACAATTTCAACCCCCAACTTTGTCTTCCTGCTGTTTTTCTTCTAACCGTAATATCAAAAAACTGAAATACATCTTTAATCAAGATGTTTATACTCTTAAGGGATTTTGGAATATGGCCATTCTATTTTACCAATTACAATTTAAACCTTTTTTTTTTAAGGAAAAATGAAAAAACGCAGAAACATGTCTTTAATTGTTTTACTTGCAAAACCTAAACACCAATTTTCATTCCCGGTGGGAGCTCATGTATTTCGAATTCCGCGTTAATCAGTAGGTTCACGTTTCATATAGCTTCGCTGCTGAATGGGACGTTAAACTCAAAATCAACTCAACCAATTTTCATGTCAATAACCTTAACAATTTTCGAGTTATGACCATCCAATTATAACAATTGTAACTTTACCCTATTTTCTTCCTTTCTAGGGCAAATATCATAAAAGCGCTTACATACATATCTAATTATTTTAAATGAGAAGTCCATATACCAAATTTCATGTCGTTAACACTCAAAGATTCCAAGGTATGGGCATTTTAAGATAATTGCCACTCCTCTTTCTCCCTTTTCCCTTCAAATTTCCAAATATTCTTCTTTTAGTGGGACCTTACATTACAAATCATATGCCCTTTCTAAACTTCAAGTTTCTAGCTTAAGCGGTTTGGTCTAGCGTTGATCAATCAGCCAGCCAGAACTTGTTATTTTATATAGAAAGATACATAATAAGCAAATTAATGACAAAAATATTATTACAGAAGCAGTATAGCAAAGAACTCATATACTGTGTTAAAATATGTAGATATTCATTAATTTGGTAAAATTCATAAAACTAAGGGCACAAGATTAGCGTACGCGCGTTTGGCGTGGGAGACCCAGGTTTGATTCCCGGTGGGAGCTCATGTGATTCGGATTCCACGTTAATCAGTAGATCTACGTCTCATATAGCCTCGGTGCTGAACGGGACGTTAAACTCAAAATCAGCTCAGCTCTGCTAAGGGCATAAGCAGCGTGGATCTACGGCTTTTTGGGTCCAACCACAGATGACAAAATTACACCCCTATTGCTTTACAATTGCTGTATATCTCCCTGTTTTGGAAATGAACGGAACTTAACATTCTCTTCACCAACTTTTCTACTTCGTGTGTTCATTTTAAAGCCGTACACAGCGCATGAGGGCATTGCTAAAGTTTTCAAAGTCAATGTAAGAAATACAGATGAGTTCTATTTACACAACGTGTACAGTACAAAATATACAATAATATTCCACATAGAAAATATCATACACAACAGTGTGTAAGAAATTCATCAAATGTTTAAAAACCAAAGAAAACGTACTTCAACACAAATGCAATTAAAACCTGACTCTGAGAGCGCGACAATATTATCTTGTTCGAAGGGTCAGTGATTTTTTGTCGAACAGGCTGAGCGTGGGCTTATCTTGTCTTATGTTTCGCAACATTGCTCTTGGTCAAGTGGCCTATTGCTTGTGCCTTTAGGTATTTGCCCTAAAGCTATACAGCGAGTTGTGTGCGTTCTGTTACTCCTTCCCTGCCCCTGGCTGTTTGCGAAAATATCATTTGCTTTTCATGCATTGGGATAAGGGGCAAGACACCTTGCGACCTTGGAAGGTAGTAACATATAAAATGATCGAAAACGACAACCGATGTTCATGTAGAGTTCATAGTTTCGAGGTCGCTGAGATGGTTAGGCGTAAACCTATCAGCTATTTTCTGTTAGTGATTTCTTCATATACGTCTACCAAGTTAACGAATCAGTGGTAGAGCGTTCACCTCTGGTGCTTGGGGTCACGGGTTCGATCCCAGCCCCCGCCAAGTGAAATTTGTGGTGGACAAACACCGTATGCGTGGGTTTTCTCGGGGTTCTCCCGTTTCCTCCCACTTTCTTCATTCCACCATTTCATTCATTACTCGACCAACGATATAAAACCAAGTGAGCATTTTATAGTAAAAGAAAGCTACGAAACGTGAAAGAAGATAAGAGGCAACCGAAGGCTCTAAAAAGTTTCTTTCGAGTTGAGTTGATTTTAGTTTAGCGTCCCTTTCAGCAGCGAGGCTATATGAGACGTGGACCTACTGATTAACGTGGAATCCGAACCACATGAGCTCCCGCCGGGAATCGAAAAAGTTTCTTTCGAGTGCTGGACAAAATCATACAAATATTGAGGTGGGGATTTGTCAATATCAGTCACTGTTAACGAAAGAATTTGCAGGTCGACATTCTTTTGACTCTGTAAATTTATTTTACCTGATTACAGTAATTTAATTGTTGAATTAAAATGGAATGATACGGTCATTTCGGTTACGGGTCTGAATTAAATTTCATGTATTTCAAAATTTGTTTGAATACAATTAGTTTTCCCGTGGCATATAAGTATATAACTTGAAAGGATAAAATCGAAAGCGACGAAAGGTCAATTGGATGACAAGTATTATTTTCAGTACTCTCACTTTCAATCACAGCAGCGTATACAGATGCTCGTTTTATTATGACAGATAACAATAATTATTAGCGTACGCGCCTTTGGCGTGGGAGACCTGGGTTCGATTCCCGGCGGGAGCTCATGTGGTTCGGATTCCACGTTAATCAGGAGGTCCACGTCTCATATAGCCTCGCTGCTGAACGGGACGCTAAACTAAAATCCACTCCACTCCACAATAATTATTAATCCATTTTCTGCTAATAAATTTAGATGGAGCTATATTTTAAATTAGTAATAATTCTAATGCAAAGTAGAGTTTTGATTATTAGTTACTTGTGTTCAGGGATGTACCGACATAGGTGCTACGGATGTGCACGAGACGAGTCGAGACAGGATTTTCCAGACTAAATTCGAGTCGAGACACGGCTCTTCCAATAGAGAAATATACATTTTTCGAGTCGAGCCATCACTTTTACAGCACATTTTCGAGACGAGACAGCCACAAATCTTGTATCGTGCGCATCCCTAATAGGTGCAGTTTTCCATTCAGAAAAAAATCTTCCGGGGGGCACACTTAGTATTCAGAGGGCCACTGCTGGTACTCTTTTATTTATTATTATATTATAGACGTATTATTTTGATCTCCTCCCGGGAAGAGTGGTCCCCTAAAATATGTGTGGACGAAACACTGAACAGGTAGTCTGAGTCTCTGGATCTCCCAATTAGCACAATTTCAGGGGGCAAATACACAAAATTATTTGCATTTTGTAGGCTATTCCGAAAAACTCTTCGGACCCCAAAGAAAAATCTTGGGTGCATCATTGCTTGTGTTTACATTGTGTTACTGCCTGATTTCGAACGTCTATGTTGGAAAGAAACATGAAAAAATTGAATTGTTCTATAGGCATAAAGGGCCCTAAAAAGAATTTTTTGCGGAGAAACCTGATTTTAAAGTTCTGCCACTGATCGGGGACAAATTACATATAAATTAAGACACACACTTTTGTCATTTGTTGTGTATTGAACTAGTTTAACTAAAATTAATAGAGAATTATTTGAAATCAAGTATATCTCAAGAACGATTAAATGGACTAGCTTTGATGGCCATTGAAAATGACATTCTGAATGAAATTGATATGGATGCAATAATAAGAGATTGTGCCAAATTGAAAGCCAGAAAAGTGTCTTTATAACATGAACTTTAAAGTAACAAAGAAAACGAGAAATTAAAGTAATTACCATATTTGTATCACTAGAAAACACTATTTAAATATACTTTAATGAAGTGTAAGAGCATATCTCTTTGTCAAAATCAAACCTGTGATAATGTTAGATTTGAAGCTCATTAGTTTTATTCTATTTCGACTTTTGTTTCAACTGTATTTGTCAAAATACATCTTAGCTATACATTTCAGTTGTTTCCTGTGCTTATTTAATAAAAAAGATAAAAATTATTAAAACTGGAACTTTGGTCATGATTCATCCACAGTTAATTAGGTTTAATTTCGCCATTTTCCTTTAATACTCACAGGAAGACTGAATTATTATATATTGAAGAAATTTGTAATTGTAACAATTATCTGAAGAATTTTTGTCCATTACAGCATTCTATTATTTTATTATCATATAGGCGGGGCGCCTAAATATTGTTTGCTTACAGTTACGAAATGTCTACAACCGACCCTGTTACTGTTATATATATATATATATATATATATATATATATATATATATATATATATATATAGAGAGAGAGAGAGAGAGAGAGAGAGAGACAGAGAGAGAGACAAAGTTTTAACTCAAAAAAAGTACAGTTGAACGTACGATGCTACATGAGCTCCTGGAGGGATTTCAAATGAATTTAGTATACGTATACATTACCATCTGGACAATTTACCCCTAAAAATGCTTTCGATCACTGAAATAAATTCCTGCCTATGTCCCTGTAAAGCAGTAAGAATTTTAGGGACTGATCAGGGGGTAATGCCTCCCTGGAGCAACGACAGTTCCCCAGAAATCATACCTCTGATAGGTCCGGATGTGACACCAGTATTTGTGTGTTACCACTCTTCACTCTCAGTGTACTGAAACTTAAGTCAAAGGAACTGTTCTGAAATCTTCACCGGTTCTCTCCTCTGAAACCGCATGCAAATGGGCCGACCTTGGTCATATACCACATCTGGAATATTACTATTTATGTCAGAGATACCGAAAAATATATATTCGACACAAATATAGGATATTTTCGATTTTATTTTATTTATTTATTTATTTATTTATTTATTTTTTGCCTGTCACCCTCCCACTCTGACCTCCATGCCAACCAAGGCTTAACTTCTTCCTAAGCAACATCGACAGCGTCACTATTCCTCTGCGACCACGAAAACTATGATTTCGATACTAATATTGTTCATATTTGACTACTTTTACATGTCCCTTCCCCCCTTATTACGAATGACTTCAGTGTCTCGCCCCACTGGAGCAATTTCAACAAACTTAAGTATAGCTATAAACCACCACCTGTCAAATAAATGTGCGGGTGATCTTTTTCGGAGAGGAATTCATTAGCTACTTTTCCAATGTGGTGGCTTTATTCGCTTTCCATGCTAAAGATTGCCAAAGAGCTCAACTTTATTTGCACCACTGTGCTATGAATATAAATTTTAATGGCATTTACTTTACTGAATGCTCGCTTAGGTGTTGCTCCCGTCACAGGAAAAGTGAGATACTGTTATAAATGAGTAGGGATATAAACAAATACGGAAAACTGTTAGCAATGACACCACTCGAAATGAGTTTTCGCAATATAATGGGGCAGTATTTTATTCGAATGTGAGGGAAATCATTGCGTAAATTGTCCCTTCCCCTCCTTAGAAGTCTAAGCTACAATACGTATCTAATAATTTTGAATTAGAAATATATGCATCGAGTTTCATATCCTTAACTTTAAGGTGTCCTGAGTTAAGTAAATGAATAAACTTCCTGCTAACGAAAGAGTAAAGTTTTGGGCTTTAATATTATCGGGAGTGTAATTATTCATTTCAGCGACCCCGAAAGCTCTTGAATAGACAATCATATCTTTCAATTAGGAATTTTTAATTTTCACCCCTCCCATTAAACCTCCATGCCGATAATGCTAAACTTTGATGTGAACGATATAGAGGGTATCATACATAATTCATGTACTCAAAAGCTATGGATTTAACATTAATATCGTTCATTTTCAATTATTTTTACATGTTCCTGTGTCTCCCATAATAGAACTAGAGGTGATACGGGTTTCGATTCCCGTCAGGAGTCGTGTGGTTCGGGTTCGACGTTAAGTCGTAGATGCATGTCTTGTATAGAGTAGTAGCTGAAAGACACGCTGAACTCTATATCACCTCACCTCGTGAGATATTCTACGTTTGCATAATTTCTAAACCACTTTTCTTTCTTTCAATCTCCTCCTTCCTCTTAGGACACGCATAGGTTCAAACCGAAACATTCTTCACGGTTGGAGGACGCAAGGCTACTGTACCATACTGTACAACCCTTATGGGACTAGGTGGTGAGTTTCGCAGTTTGAGTAGCACGCACGAATAAACCACGCTTACATTTATTATGTATAATTAATAAAATCTCATATTAGGACTTACTCTGCACGTCAAACTTTTAACATATGCGACTTTTTAAATTCTGATCTTCTTCTTCTGCTTTATTATTATTATTATTATTATTATTATTATTATTATTATTATTATTATTATTATTATTATTATTATTATTATTATTATTATTATTATTATTGCAGTGGCTATATGAAGCAATTATCTCGGCAAACTTGGTTAATACACATCATTCAGCAACAAGTAGTTGTAGAAATCAGGCTTTTCCAACAGAAGTTGTTAGCTCAATCGGTAGAGAGCTGAGCCATGGATTCAAGGGTTACGAGTTCGAATCTAGTCTAAGTCAAAAGATTTTTTTCCTTATATAATTCTTGAAATGGGAATGTTTCTCTCTTCACCTTTATCTCGTAAATCTGAATAGAGATGTTTGGATGTGAAAGAAAAAGTATACTAGAATATAAGAAAAGAGAGGTAAATTACATGATACCCTTTGCAATTTTTAACTATATTTTCACCTATCTAGGACGTTTCTAAAAAGTTCAGACTTCTAGAGCTCCTTTTCGCTCTCTTATGTGTCCTTTAATTAATTTCTACAGTTACTTAGTGAATCACATATACATATATTACAGATGTCGATCTCTTTCTCTTCTCTCTACATCATGTCTGGAGATGAATGTTTTGACAATAGGTTACAAACACGATTTTAAAAAATAATACGATCTGCGATATCAGTTATACATATTGTGGTGTTTAACTTAACATATAAAAAAATAAATAGAAAAACTGAGAATACGAATCTTTTCGTGCACTAATGCTTCAATAACAGTGAACTGATGCTTCAAATCTGTGTCTTTACTCCCTTCACCTATGTTAATTCCCTAGTCAAAATAAAAACTCTTCAAAATTAATCACAAATTCTTATACAACCATCCCTTCCTTGGAGTACTGCGCGGTCACATACCCGTCACTGCGATGTAAAGGCACTTATGGCGACGAGGATACATCGTTATTGCTATTCGCTGTATGACTTCGTTTTCTATTTTTCGTAGCGATATGAACTGAATCATTAGTGGCCCCCGCCAAGTGAATTTTGTGGTGGACAAACACCGTGTACGTGGGTTTTCTTGGGGTTCTCCCGTTTTCTCCCACTTTCTTCATTCCACCATTTCATTCATTACTCATCATTACCGTCTCCTTTAGCCTAACCGGCATAACCGTGGGACGTAAAACTCAAAGTTTTCATTTCATTTCATTTAAATCATTAGTGGGGCCGAGGTGGCTCAGTGGTAGAGCGTTCACCTCTGGTGCATGGGGCCCCGGGTTCAAACCTTGCTCCCGCCAAGTAAACTTTGTGGTGGGCAAACACCGTGTGCGTGGGTTTCCTCGGGGTTCTCCCGTTTCCTCCAACTTTCTTTATTCCACCATTTCATTCATTCCTCATCAACACTGTCTCCTTTAGTTTAGCCGGCATTTTCGTGGGACGTAAAGCTCAAAAATTTCATTTCAATCGTTAGTTGTAGATTAAAGAAGTTTAGTACATAATAGAATATAGTAAATATCACGATAATCTCTTATCAGTGCCTTTCTAGCGAAATCTTAGAGTAAGTTTATCATAATAGTAATAACCATGACAAAATTAGTTCATAATTTACATTCTATATATGTCATAAATGTGATGCACCATTTGTTTTGAAACTCTGTTATAAGTTTCAAAATAATCGACAAGAAACGCTGAAATTTTGAACGAAGCAAACATCAACAGGGATAAAATATTCGGTATGCATGCAATACCATTAGATTAACAGTGCTGCCGATTCACCACTTTTTTGCTTGTTTGAAATAGCACTACTTCAGGGTATTACATATTTTAAATTTGCATGTTAAAAAAAAAAGTTACAACACTAGATTTATTTCTCAACGTTGTAAAGTAATGACATTACAGAATTACAAACAACAAATTTTGGAGGCATCTACTACAGCAACAAAGAACGTGAGAGGGACAAGGCAATGTACGCCCACAGTTACTTAGTGTCGAATGTTATGATCATGACATATTTCGAATAAATAGTAAAAAAAACTTACAAGATATTTAAAATTTGACTACTTTTTTTTTCAAAAGTCTTTATATCCAGAAAGTACACTGAGAAAAATAATTGTAGGTGGCGTACTGAAAAAAATGTAGGTTACATGCGTAATCCCTGTAGTTTTTGGACTTAACGTAACACATACGTATAACTGAAAACGCATGTTTTATAATACTTCCCGTATAAGTGTTCCATCCATACGTACTTTCCCTATGAAAGAATATAAGTGGTCAGGATCTCACATACAAATGGACGTATATAACACATAGCTGACGAAGGTAACATAAGTATATGTATGTGGTATACGGAAAACTGTTAGATGTCAGACATCCTGCAAAGGCATGATGTAACATCTAAGTGCAGTGCCTATGTAGCATACAGATAACGTATGCTCCGTACTGATTTCTAAAGTAAGCAAGATAATTCTGTATATTTGTACAATATACCGCTGTCCGGATAACGAATTTTTCTCAGTGTACTTAAGTAAATGCTACATTCAATCATATAGTTAGTTTTTAATAGACATAAGGACAATATCGCCGTTTGCAGGTATTTAACATATCCAAATCATCTATATATCCACACTAGAATGATGTAACTAATTATAAAGTATCCCACCACTTTATTATTAATTTCTTTCATATTTCCAAATAGGCTACTAATCTGCTATTGTTGATACTTCTGCAGATAGCTAATTTGTTCCTAATTTTGACCGCCAACAATATATGATCAATCATAAAAATAAAATTAATTGTTCTAGTTTAATGTTCCACACTTAGGCTAAAATAAACATATGATTAATGAAATTATTTTTGTTATCCCACCGAGAATCAAAACTGGAATCACGTGCAACAAAGACACATGCGCTAGCCACTAGATCAACAGGGCGGACTATAATCAATCACAGTCATCTTAGGTTGCAAAATAACGCTTTCCTCAATTAGCCCGTCATTACACCATTCTCTTAGCTTTTACATATTGATCCACAATAAAACGTTACTTTCTGAACCACCAGGAAAGCCTGAGACAACGTAGGATAGTGGTTACCTTTGTTACTTCGTAATCGGAAAGTTTGTGGTTTGAATCCAGAGGCTGGGTATTCTGATTGAGATTCTTTCCTCAGTTCCATCAAGCGAACGCCGCTTTCAACTTCTTTCGTTTCATTTATCATTGATGTTGTTATTGCTGATTATTTATAATTCCAGTGCAAATTGGTCTTCTATTCTTGTACTTCTGTAAATAAATACTCTGGATCCTCCAGAATTTTAAATCCCAACAGTTAGAAGCACCTTAGCCAATAAATGTACATGTAATCTGAATATGATAAAGTACACTGAGAAAAAAATGTATGTGGTGTACTTAAAAAGGTAGGTTACATGCTTAATTCCTGTAGTTTTTGGACTTAACGTACAGCAGACTTATAACTGAAAACGCATGTTTTACAATACTTTCCGTATAAGTGTTCCATCCATACGTACTTTCCGTATGAAACAATCTAGGCGGTCAGGATCTCACACACAAATGGACGTATACAACATACAGCTGACGAAAGTAGCATAAGTATATGCATGTGATATACGGAAAACTGTTAGATGTTATACATCCTGCAACGACATGATGTAACATCTAAGGCCAGTTCCTATGCAGCATACGGATATGCTCCGTACTGATTTCTATAGTAACCAAGAGGATACCGTATATTTGTAATATATACCGCTGTCCGGAGAACGGATTTTATCTCTGTGTATATAAGAAAAACATCTAAATTTTAAATGAAGGGACACAGTAGTTCAGTGGTAATTCACCTCTGGTGCGTGGTCTGATCCCCAGCCAAGTAAGTTTGTGGTGGACGATATCGTGTCCATGCCTTTTCTCTTCGCATTCCCGTTTCATCTCACATACTTATTCTATCAATTCTCTCATTACCATTTACTTATCTTAATTTTCCCGTCCCCCTTAGTCTAAACCGCATTATTTCAAGTTAAACTGCACTATTTCATTTCATTTCATAAATTTTAAATGAAACTTGCCATTTGTTTTTGAGGTAGCGACGACGCTAGAAGAGGGTAAGGGACCCTTGTGACATAGTCTTCCCTCTTCCCTAACTGCCTCCCAGACACGTTGTATTGCAATGTAGGTTAAGAATTTCAAAACCACTATTTTCGATATGCAAAAGATAGCTGTCCCCCAGAAAATGTGTCTGCCCTTCCCTCAACATTCTAAAGCTGTCGTCACTACTTTGAGGTAGTTAAACTTGACTCGAAAACTACAATGATCACAATGAGTCGTGAAGCTTGACCTAAATCCACCAAGTTCAGCACGCAATAGAACGTAGATATGTGTCCCACTCGTCAACTACCATCCATGGAATGTTGCCAGTGTCGTCTCTCGTACAATACTTAGAACGTCTCCTCAGGATACAGGGTTGTCGGTTTGCCGCTAAGTTTTGTTTTGTTTATTTTTGTTGCCATTGTTTTATATTTATGCTATTATTGTTGTTATTTTTCAAGTCGAATTGTTCGTGTTATACATTTTAATTGTTGTTTTCGTGTCGCTCGTTCCCCATGTTTTCTAAGTTCGGCAACATTATTGATGCACTTCTGCTGTTCGGCATTTTCTCAAGTGTTCACTCGAAAGACAGCTCCACGAATCGTACAGAATTCTTCCGATGCATCCCACGTGAGGCAAAACAGTTCTATGATTGGTGTAGAGCCTTGGCTGCACGGGTTGTCGTGGTCACTATAATTTATGTTGTTCTTTTAGAAACCAAAGATGCCATATATTTTGTCTAAAACAAGTGAAATACGCAAGTCGTTAAAAAGTCGTCTTTTATTTGATTTTTTTCTTTTTGTTCAAAAATTAACTTTAATTGCTTTTTAAACAGTATTTGCTATGTTTCCATTATGTTTAATGCATTGATTTAGAGCATTGTGCATAACTTAGGAACCAAAATCATATACATCACGCTCAGTGGCGTATTTACGATTTTGTTTCGGGGGGGGGGCTTCGCCTGAAAATGTGAAAATTATGCAAAATATTTTATATACTTTACTATAGTAAGTAAGATTTCGGGGGGGCTTAAGCCCGGAAGCCCCCCCCCCTAAATACGCCACTGATCACGCTAGTTTAACAGATTAAGGTCTTTCATCGTATATCAAGTTTGATCCCGATCCGATGGGTTCGGTGTGGGACTTTTAGTTTTCAAAAATATGACCACCCATAACTCGTGATACGTATGTTAGGAACAGGATGTTGCAGCGCGCTTGCAAGTGCTCGTCGCTAGTTCCGCCGGTCTCTAGCGGATGGCGCTGGAGCATGCTTAGGGTCACAAATGGCCCGTTAAACCAAGTGATTTGGTTTGTTTTGGTTTTATGTGACAATTCAAGATCTACCACCTTGCTAAGTTTGATCTTGATTGAATGAATTCGGTGCATGACTTTTTGTTTGGAAAATTTGAATATTTGACTGCTCATAACGCAGAATTCGCAATCTTGAACAACATAATATGTATTATTTTATAGCGAGTCAAGGTTTACCTGCATGAACAGTTTGATACCGACCAGATGAGTTGGATTGAACTCACAGGGTATAGAGTGTCCTTGATTTTCCAAGGACAACTCACATGAAGGACGACCAACAAGACAAGTTAAATTATATTTGATGTTCATATGAGACTTCTATTCAAACATTGAAACTGAACATGTAGAGACAAAAGTTAGGGAATAAAGTTAACTTTCTAACTTATTTCAGGTAAAAAGGAAAAAAAAAATGCTGTCTATCCTTGTTCTTGATACACAAAGGAGAGAAGAAACAAACAAACAAACAAAACTGTCATTTCCAACTTAGTATGATGAAATAGCTGCCCGGCATGAGGCATAATGAGTAACAAAACTTTAGTATTTTCTACAAAAATCGTGTGTGTTAATCTTCATAGACTGTCATTTTCAGTAATATTATACAGCTTTCTCTTTTGTATATACAATCGTGTCAAGATTTTCTAAAAATATTATCAAAAATGTTTAGAAACGATACAGAACGTTTGTAATTTATTGTATGGATGTTCTCAAACAGTTGCAAAGCTAATTTTCTTTTTCAAAATACTACTCTTCTAGTCTACAAATGAAATAATAAGCATCTGAAGTACATAATGAAGAGTTCAAAATGAACCATGATTATGCCCTTTAGGCTAAGGGAGACGATTAAAACAAGTGAATGAGAATTGTTGGAATGAGAAAGTGGCGAGAAACAGGAGTACTTCGAGAAACTCACTGACACGATGTTGTCCACCACACACTTACTCGTCCGGAAATCGAACCAGAGACCTCACGTAAAAGAAGTAAAGGCTCTGCTATTGAGCCACCGTACCCCCAATGAAGAATCCGAATAAGCAAGAATATGAATCCATCAAGTAGTTATCCGAAATTTAATACATGATACACTCATGATGTCTCTCTCAACTCTTAATCTATAATACGTTCGAACCAGGGTTTCCAACTTTTTCTGAAAAAAAAAATTGGAACGGGCCAATCGGTATTGGAGCCCCTTTCCCTCCTCGGGGATTTCGATGTGGATGGTTCATTATTGATGTTGTCTTCATTATCATCCATCATTGTATGTAAAAAAAAGAAAAACAAGAAAAGAAAAAAAACTTTATAACTTAACTTCGAAGAACAGAATAATACTGCACAGCACAGGTTAATGTAAACAATGTGATTACGCATAAACCAAAAGTGAAACAGGAGACGCCAACACTGGTGATAGATCTGGCAGACGGCCTGTACCCGCTTTATTTAGAGTGCCGGCGAACCACTGAAGTGAGCGCTAGTATTGGTACCACTGCGGTAGCAGCCACTTTTATGTAGAGGTTGCAAAACAATATTTTAGCGCTGCATGGAATATACTATCACCATAATCGGCTGGATTATCGACTCAAATCAATTAGGGAATAACTATAAATTAAAGACGAGTTGTTATTTTTTCATGAGTCAAATAAAAACACAAATTTGTTAAATTGATTGTATACATAAAACTGTGCGTGTGAAAGAATAAGTTATTCCTTTGTAAAAATGGCCTCGTAAAATATTAATTAACTTTGAAAATCGATAAATCGGGACAGTAATGCAGAAACCGGTACAGTGAAGACAGAATCTGGACAGTTGGCAATTCTGGTTCGAACTGTTGACAGTGCAATCCTATTGACTTATTGATAATAAAAAATGTGTTTTGTATTAGGCAAAATTTTAACCTCTATTGTACAGCAGGCTGAAAGCTTGGACAGAACAACTAGTCTTATTAGTACATAGATATGAAAAATAAGAAGCTTTTTGGGGATGGAGATTTCATCCACTCTTATTTTCCTATAGTGGGTTTTACAACTAAGAAAATGCGTTAAAACATTCAACATTTGTAAGTTAAATTCGCATTTCAGGGCTGGCTGTCTTGGGTTTTCTAAGTGGCCTGAGTTGATTTTGAGTTGAACGTCCCGTTCAGCAGCGAGGCTATATGAGACGTGGACCTACTGATTAACGTGAAGTCCGTATCACATGAGCTCTCGCCGGGAATCAAACCCGGGTTTCCCGCCGTACGCTAACCACTTAGCCATGAAGGAGCTCAATTTTCTAACTGACATTGAATTCATTGCGAATAAGTGTACATTATGTAACACATAGGTGTCATTTTGGTTGTCTAACCTATCGTACCAAGTGACAGAAAGTTATACATATTAATATATGTGTATTACTGTTTGCTTAAATCCGTACTCGCAAGCAAGGAAAAAGTATCATAGACCAAAAAGTTCGTATAAAATTTTAATTACATATCGTTCTCCGTTCAGGAAACATTTTATCCAGAGCTTCATTCTACTAGAACTTAATATGAGTTCAATTCACAGAATTATAGTCACTAACGGCTATTTTATGAATGATGTTGGTTTGACAAAGTGGTAAAACTTCATTGTTTACACAATTTATTTTGTCTTTATTGTTATTTCAAAATGTTTGAAATAAGAAACTTGCGAATTGGGTTTCAAACTTTTCCCTCTTCGAATCTTAACGGCCACCTAGAAAATCAATAACGCAGTATAGACCACCTATTGTGTGTTTACCTTGTAAGTGGAATATAACTTAATGCGTTCTATTTAGGTGGCTAGTTAGTTACTTAAAATTGCCAATTTTCTCTACTTTTCATCAAAATATAATTTAAAATTCCGATGATAATTCCTATATACATATTAGCATAAACTCAATTTTCGTATGCGTTAACCTGTTCGTACACTGAGAAAAATCCATTATCCGGACAGCGGTATATTGTACAAATACAAGGATTCGTTATGTTTACTAAGGAAATCTGTACGGAGCGTACTTTATCCATATACTACATAGGTACTGCCTTTTACCCGCTTAGATATTACATCATGTCGCTGCAGGATGTCTGACATCTAACAATCTTCCGTATTTTACATACGTATACGTATGTTAAATACTTCAGCTATATGTTAAATACGTCCATCTGTGTGTGAGATCCAGGCCGCCTATAGACACCTCTTTCTTTCGCCATGGCTGACGTCATTGAACTACCGTCTTTTGCTTGCGAAACGAGGTTGTTTACAAACGGAAAAGAAGAGAGGAAGGAAACAGATGCTTGGGTAAGTACACTAGTTAACTATTACTTTAGTTAAATATTCCATTAATTATATACTCTTTTAGTGTAACTTGCTTTAATATAGTACTAAGTAAGTAATGTAGTTTATGAATACAATTCTTACTATTGTAAAACTCGTTAATGATTGAGGACAATGGAATGGGTGAATCTGAATTTTGAGAAATCTTTAAATATTAATGTTTTGAAACATTTTACATTTCAAGGTAGCAAAATGAATGTTATGTGTTTATTCATTCCGTTTTATATGTGACGATTTATTACTTGGAGCAGTTTTACTACAGGGCTGCTTAACATAATTGCTAATAAACCGTTTTCAGCGCGAAAATTCCCTTGTGTAGTGAAGATTTAGATTTCTGGGCTTTCGGCATCAATGGCCTTGTTAGCCCGTCGCATATGAGGGATGACTTCCCTCGGTGATCACACTATCCGGGGAAAGGAAGGGAAGAATGGATTGGGGAAAAATGGGGCCGCGGTGGCTCAGTGGTAGAGCGTTCACCTCTGGTGCTTGGGGTCCCGGGTTCGATCCCAGCTCCCGCCAAGTGAACTTTGTGGTGGACAAACACCGTGTGCGTGGGTTTTCTCGGTGTTCTCCCGTTTCCTCCCACTTTCTTCATTCCACCATTTCATACATTACTCATCATCACCGGCTCCTTTAGCCTAACCGGCATAACCGTGGGACGTAAAACTCAAAGATTTCATTTTCATTTTTGGATTTGGGAAGGAAGAAAACGGCCTGGGACCTATATGTTAGGTACCACTCCGGCATTTGCCTGCTGTGAATGAGGAAAAGCCAAGGAAACCTCATTCAGGATGGCTGGACTTAAAATCTTTTGATACTTTTTCGACCGAGTTCCCCCACCGGGATCGAACCCGGGACCGTTCGCACCGAAGGCGAGAGCGTTAGCGAATACGCTACGCGGGGCCACTAGTGTAGTTTAGAAAACTCATTTTTACTAGGATATTTGCAAGATTTTTTTTTCTTTTAGTTTAACGCCCCATGATTGTACATCAATGTAAGAGAGAAGGTGACGATGAGATACATGATAATGGTGGAATCAAGAAAATGTAAGGAAACTGGAAAGTCTTAAGAATAACCACAACTACAGTGTTCACCAAAAGCCTATTTGTCGGGAGCAGGAATCGAACCAGGGACCTACCGCGTCAGAGGTAAGCGCTCTCAGAGCTTTCTTTTGTTTAAAGAACTTGTTTACAATGAAATATATATATATATATATAACGAAGATATTGACATATTTTACAGCCTCACTGAAATTTAAAAAAAAAAAAAGTAGTCAGGGAGAGCTTACTTGTCAGGTTTTTATTTTTTAATTTAATTTATTTTTATTTATTTATTTTTGCTTTGTTATGTTCCCTAGTTAATTAATGTTTGGGTTACTGAAAATTAAAACCTTTTTAGTATTATTGTTATGTCATCACTTTGGAACCAAAACGTTAGATTTTTTTCTTGTGTTTTCATATAGGAAGTTAGTGAGTTTGTGCCTTAGCACTGGTTTGGTTTCTAGAACGTAATTGAAGGTCATGTTGAGTTGAGTCTTGGTGGGTTTGAGTTCGTGAAGTGTCAGGCACTGCTTGTGCCCCTGTCTTCTGTTTGTGATGTTTCCTGGCTTTGGGCTGTGACGTATTTATGTTGAGGAGTACCAACGCAGGCCGCGTGATATACAGGTAGCTACAACACAGCTTCAACAGTTAACGAGTGCCAGGTCTTTGAATTTCAGCTTTCGTTACGGCGTGACTAATGCAGTATAGTGCTAGATTGAAATTCTATGGGTGGTAAAAACGGTATGGTAAGAAATACAACGTAATTGTTATTAGTTTAATTAGTGTTTCTTCATAGTATTGTTTCACTATTTCTAGAAGGAATTAAGTATTAACGAAGTAATGAATAAGCAAAAGCACACATTGATTGACGTTTACTATTTCTCATACTCCATTGAGAATGTTTTGATCCTCAGTTGCGCAAACATCCAGTGTGCGTTTATTTTCTTTCTTTTTTGGGGGGTTTACACTGCCTCACAGATGAGCTCCCTCGTGGCTAAGTGGTTAATGAACACGCCTTTGGCGTGGGACACCCGGGTTCGATTCCCGGCCGGGGGCCGCGGTGGCTCAGTGGTAGAGCGTTCACCTCTGGTGCTTGGGGTCCCGGATTCGATCCTAGCCCCGCCAAGTGAACCTTGTGGTGGACAAACACCGTGTGCGTGGGTTTTCTCGGGGTTCTCCCATTTCCTCCCACTTACTTCATTCCACCATTTAATTCATTGCTCATCATCAGCGTCTCCCTTAGCCTAACCGGCATAACTGTAGGACGTAAAACTCAAAGGTTTCATTTCATTTTTTCTTAATCTCTTGCACCGACCGACCGATCTCGATCAAATTTCCAACGTAGATACGGTTCTGGCCTGGGAGTGTTTTTAGCTATTTACTTTGACAGAACTTAGGGGAGGGGGAGGAGGGGGACAGAAAAAATAAATGACTTAATTTACTTTGAAGTGTAAAAGTGCGAGCGTTTTCTTCTCTCTCTCTCTCTCTCTCTCTCTCTCTCTCTCTGTCTCTCTCTCTCTCTCTTCACTCCTCCAGTCTCCTCTCACTTTTAGGGCCGCGGTGGCTCAGTGGTAGAGCGTTCACCTCTGGTGCTTGGGGTCACGGATTCGATCCTAGCCCCGCCAAGTGAACCTTGTGGTGGACAAACACCGTGTGCGTGGGTTTTCTCGGGGTTCTCCCATTTCCTCCCACTTACTTCATTCCACCATTTCATTCATTTCTCATAATCACCGTCTCCTTTAGCCTAACCGGCATAACCGTGGGACGTAAAACTCAAAGATTTCATTTCATTTTTTCCTCTCACTTTGATTTCATGATTTCGCACTCTGATGAAAAGTATTAAATACCGCCAGGAAAAGTACTAATATATAACCTCTCTTTTAGGCGCCCCTCCAACCACGCGCCCGGGACACGTGCTTTGCTTGCTCGCCCATAGCTGCGGCTCTGTGAGCTACATAAGTAACATACAATGCTTACGTAATACTTTGGGTCATAAGTACTATTAAGAAAGGAAGAATTGCATTTTTTTAACTTTGGGAAAGGAGCTACTATGGGATTAAAGATAAGGTAGGAAAGGTAACACATTCCAGTCTATGCTTTCACCCAGCAGACATATTGTTTGGAACCAAAAAAATGTGACTTTTGGAATCTTGTACTTAGGTTCACAGCGGAAGCGACTAAATAACTTGAATCATCCATTGTAGCTCTCCCCGCAACCAGTTTCTAAAATGTTGGCAATAAGTTTGCGAAACGAGAGGTGACGACTCCAATTTTGGGTGAAAAGTCGCTATAAGAAATAATCGAGAAATTCATTGTCTATAAGCATTGTAAAAGTTGTAGATGTAAACTAAACAATATGTTCTACTCACTGGCGCAAATCCCGGGGGGGATGACGGATACATGTCCCCTCCAATCTTGGAACTGAGGGGGACTTCTCCCAAATAATCCGATTTGAAATGTGTTTTTTGGGAGAAATTTGATGATTTTTGTCCGATTGCTACAAAGGAACGTGAGATGTCCCCCAGAATAAGCCTCAAATCTGCAGCCTCCTAACGCTAAAGACAACTCTGATCCTCCACAACATTGTTTTTCAACTTCATAAGTATTTTGGACATCGCCAAAAAAAGTATGGTAACGGTCTTACCCCCCCCCTCCCCCCCAATGTTGAAGACAGATTTGCGCCGCTGGTTCTATTCACATCTTTGTAAACAGGGCGCAACCAATCCTTTAATTCAGGGATCATTTCAGGTTGTTTCGGGTACTTTTGTTCATGTTGTGGTCAAAATAGTTCCGAAATAATTAACACTACAGTACTTACGTTAAGCAATTTTTTGTAAAAGAAAAAGTGCAGAATAATTAAAAGACCCCAGAGGACAAATATAACAAACACCTTCTTCGCCTTTTTTCACGCATCTATAGCTAATCTTGTTGCTATCGGTAATGATGTATTACGTGTGTCTCTCAACGGAAACTCTGCGAACTAAAGGACATCAAGTTTGTAGTTATTCTTCGTTAGAGGGCAAGGGTAACATAACAATGCAGGATTGTGGAGTAGTGAGTACGCTGTATTTCCAAACTCTTCATCACTTGCGCTGATTAAAACAAACAAACAGAAAAAAAGAACGTAAAAACTGTTTTGAACTAATAATGCTTCTCTACAGATGAACATTTTGTTTGCAGCAAAAAGTCGCTAAATGTGCAAGTAGGTAAATCGTTATTTAAAAATCACCCAAAAAAGTCTCCAATCGGAATTTTTTTTTTGTCGTTATCGTAGGGCGACCATACGTCCCGTTTTGACTGGGACAGTCCCGTTTTAGGGGCGTGTCGCGGCCGTCCCGTCAGTAGATGGAAAAAAGTAGTATTCGTCCCGTTTTATGTAAATGAAAGAAGTAAATAACAAACCCAGTACCTTTACTCCTTTTAAAAGTATTAATAATAACAAAGCGGCAAAAATTGAACTGAAAATCCCTATATTAAACATACTCTATAGTTCGCAGTACTGCTCGAAAGGCAGCAGAGGTTTTAGCAGTTGGTTGTGTGTTAAACAAACTTCAACGTGTCTTTCCTTTTTCATAAGTACCCGCTCTGTAACGAAGAGAGAGAGGGGGAACTCTGATATCAAGGCACTGATAAGAACAAAGGTAGATCTAAAAGTCTAGTGTTGCAAGAACCTGTCCCGTTTTTAACTGAAAATTTTATGGTCACCCTGCGCTATCGTTGAGGTCGAATTCCCCTTATTTAGCGACTTTACCCAAAATTGGCAACATTGACCCCCACCGAACAACACCCCGTCATCTTGAGCCTAGCCAGCATAATAGTGGGACGTAAAACTTAAAGATTTCATTTCGAACAACACTCCCAGAAACCTACTGTTATACTATTCTCAAACCACCCTTTCGTACAGTTCTCCCTATACGAAAAAAAAAAAAAAAATTGTAAATAGCAGTGTTCATACATAAATATGGAACTCAATTTCCCTGAATTTTGCAGGTTTTCCAGGTATTAATTTTGCAATTTCCAGGTCTAGTGGAAGAAACTAATAGTACGAGAACACATAAATTTTAAGAATACTATATTTATATATTTGAGAATGGCCACCCTTCTCCCCAATGAACGATTGCAATTAAATATTGAGTCACAAGAAAATAAATAATTAAAATAAATAAAATTTAAGTTGAAAAATATTAAGTTGAGAAGCCTACTAAGGGAATTATATAATACTTTTGTTCCATACTTGAATACATTCAAAATATACAAAAAAATATTGGCTTGGGGAAGAAAAAAGGGCCCGCGAGATTTTAACTGATTCTTGTAGTACTCGACGACAGAAATAGATTACTGAAAGAATTTTCAAAATCGGCACAGGCAAACATGAAGAAAATCGCATTTTCAGGTACCGGTTCAAAATGAGAAGAAAAAAGGACCGCGAGATTTTAACTGATTCTTGTAGTACTCGACGAGAGAAATCGATTAGTGAAGGAATGTTCAAAATCGGCGCAGGCAAGCATGAAAAAAAAATCCCACTTTCATGTACCGGTTCAAAATGGGGAAGAAAAAAGGGCCCGCGAGATTTTAACTGATTCTTGTAGTACTCGACGACAGAAATAGATTACTGAAAGAATTTTCAAAATCGGCACAGGCAAACATGAAGAAAATCGCATTTTCAGGTACCGGTTCAAAATGAGAAGAAAAAAGGACCGCGAGATTTTAACTGATTCTTGTAGTACTCGACGAGAGAAATCGATTAGTGAAGGAATGTTCAAAATCGGCGCAGGCAAGCATGAAAAAAAAAATCCCACTTTCATGTACCGGTTCAAAATGGGGAAGAAAAAAGGGCCCGCGAGATTTTAACTGATTCTTGTAGTACTCGACGACAGAAATAGATTACTGAAAGAATTTTCAAAATCGGCACAGGCAAACATGAAGAAAATCGCATTTTCATGTACCGGTTCAAAATGGGAAGAAAAAAGGGCCCGCGAGATTTTAACTGATTCTTGTAGTACTCGTCGAGAGAAATCGACTAGTGAAGGAATTTTCAAAATCGGCGCAGGCAAGCATGAAGAAAATTGCATTTTCATGTACCGGTTCAAAATGGGAAGAAAAAAGGGCCCGCGAGATTTTAACTGATTCTTGTAGTACTCGACGAGAGAAATCGATTAGTGAAGGAATGTTCAAAATCGGCGCAGGCAAGCATGAAGAAAATCACATTTTCATGTACCGGTTCAAAATGGGGAAGAAAAAAGGGCCCGCGAGATTTTAACTGATTCTTGTAGTACTCGAAGACAGAAATAGATTACTGAAAGAATTTTCAAAATCGGCACAGGCAAACATGAAGAAAATCGCATTTTCAGGTACCGGTTCAAAATGGGAAGAAAAAAGGACCGCGAGATTTTAACTGATTCTTGTAGTACTCGTCGAGAGAAATCGACTAGTGAAGGAATTTTCAAAATCGGCGCAGGCAAGCATGAAAAAAAATCGCACTTTCATGTACCGGTTCAAAATGGGGAAGAATAAAGGGCCCGCGAGATTTTAACTGGTTCTTGTAGTACTCAACGGGAGAAATCGATTAGTGAAGGAATTTTCAAAATCGGCGCAGGCAAACATGGAGTAAATGGCATTTTCATGTACCGGTTCAAAATGGGGAAGGAACAAGGTCCCGTGAGTTTGAACCGCTACGATGTATGTTCACGAATGTGCCCGTCTTCTCAAATTTAGTTAATTACTGTGACACTGAAACATGTGACACAGAGTCACATTGTGGATGACTCTGCAATCGGCAACCACTGCACATATACTCCTCCCGCCCCACAGTTTGATTATTTCGATCCATTCCTCACGTGCTAACGGCATGGTTCAACATCTGCAAGAAAGAGGTAAATGTAACGTTCAATTGGCAATAGCTTTTCACCAAATTAAGCTGCATGAAATCTGATTGCATATTTGACATACTGAGAAAATTCTAGCCCGTGGCCATATGTATCACATATCCCACCAGTTCATAAAAATTTTGAACACAAAATTACGGTCGTCCGTGTGACGTACTCCCAAAAGGCCTAATGTGTATCACCCACCTCACATTCAATGAAACCACATCCGTGTAGAATTAAGAAAGGAACCTCTTATGATGTATACAGGATGTCTCAAACGTTCCCTGACATAGGGTAACTCTGTTATTATCAGAGTTACGACAAAATGTAAGAGGAAAAACATCTCGAAATATGACGTTTTCAATCTAAAGTGAACACTTTTTTAAAAAATCGGACAAGATGAATGTGCTGTATACTCTTTATGCACCCAATTTTAAATGAAAATGCAACGTTGTCATTTACCTGGACCCACGACATAAGTGAATGAAGTTACTGTTTGAAACGGGGGCTGGCCATCGACATGTTAGCGTAAAAGACAGTAACTTCACTCACTTCTGTTGTGGGTCCAGGTAAATGGCAACGTTGCATTTTCATTTCACATTGGGCGCATAGAGAGTGTACAGCGCAAACGGGTCATCCGATTTTAAAAATTCCTTCACTTTAGATTGAAAACATCATAATTGGATATGCTTTTCCCTCCTACATTCTGTTGTAACTCTGATAATAACAGAGTTACCCTATGTCAGGGGACTTTTGAGACACCCTGTATACCTTATTTAATGTATGTTTGATGTCACTATAACTGTAGTATAATTTAGTTTGTTTAAATTTACAATTTAATACAAGTAGATTCGGATTTACATGCGTAGGATTTTGTATGCATCTAACTAATGAATTCTTTTATTTTTATGCTTAACTTAGTGACTTGGCTTTGGACTGCAACTGATTATTGTAACCCATTATTGCTTGAGAAGAAACAAGATATCCGAATCTTCATTTGGAGAAATCAAAGGTCTATTGGAAAGCTGGGGATTACAATCATTAATTTCTACATTTCAAGGTGCGTAGTAAATTATATATTGTGTTTATTGTTAAATTACTATTATTGGGTTTAGAATCAATGAAGCACTTCATGATATTTTATGGGGATCAAGATGGGTGCCGGATAGATAAGTATTTGAGCGTCAGGCTCTTATTTCTTTTCAATTTAATATTTAATCAATGATTATTTTTCTCCCTCATTATTCCACCAAATCGTATTCCAAGATCATATATCCGTTTTTGTTCGATATATCCATATTTTTGATCTCTTTCATATTTCTATATTTTCGATTTTTGATATTGTTTATATTTCGATATTGCTGTATTTTTCGATATTTCGAACAAGTTTCGATAGTTTGTCGACATCGATTATTTATATCTAAATTCGGATATCCCAAAGCCCTATCGAGCACCCTCCGAAATGAAGTTTTTGGCTATGGACCTGATTAGGGATGCGCACGAGACAAGACGAGACAATTTTTGTTACGAAATTCGAGACAAGATAGAGCTTTTCCAATAGAAACGGATCCAGTTTTCGAGACGAGACAACTTTCGCGGCACCTTTTCGAGAGGAGACAACCTCAAATCTTTTCTCTTGCGCATCCCTAGACTTGATCATGAGTTATCAAAAAAAAAAAAAATGTTAATGAGAAATAACATGTAAATACAATATAGGTAGCTAAAACATTTTTGTTTTCATTCTTCAGTAATGCATTGTTATTAATCTCAGGGGGGGCGGTGGCTCAGTGGTAGAGCGTTCACCTCCGGTGCTTGGGGTCCCTGGTTCGATCCCAACTCGCGCCGTGTGGACTTTGTGGTGGACAAACACCTTGCTCGTGGGTTTTCTCGGGGTTCTCCCGTTTCCTCCCACTTTGCTCATTCCACCATTTCACTCATTTCTCATTATCACCGTCTCCTTATCCTAACCGGCATAACCGTGGGACGTTAAACTTAAAGATTTCATTTTTTATTAATCTCAGCATTTTATAGTGTATTCTTAAGCTTAAGGTGATGTATAATTAAATTTTGAATTCAGTTAACTTATTTTGTTTCTCAGATTGTTTTTAAAATGTATGTACAATTGTTTATGTTCATTCTCGAGAGTTTAAAGTGACGTATAGTTATTAAACATAGTATTTAATATTGTACTCTTAACGTGGAAGTGATATACAGTTAACTTTTGAATTCAGTTAACATTTTTCTTTCTGAAATTGCTTTAAAAAGTATGTAAAAACGTTTTTATTTTCTTTCTTGAGTGCTAAAAGTGATGCAAAGTTATTAAGCTTACTACTTTATATTGTATTCTCAACCCTAAACTGATACACAGTGCGTTTTTGAATAAATTGTCAAGTTATTTGAGTGATGAACACTGGTAGAAAATCCTGACTACTACTGGAACATTTCGATTTTAAGGTGACGACTACTGGTGCAAGGATTTTAAAATATTGTTTTTCCTTCAAGGGCTACTCCTTTTTGAATTCTGACTACATGGTCACTATAGGAAGGATCAGTGAGTCTTTCCAACTATGGTACAGCTCCGACAGATTCACGATGCTCAGAGAAGATACAAAATAGTATGTTTTCAAACTTAAAGTGAGAACCACTGGCGTTTTTACCTTGCTATGCAAAAGTAAGTGAGTACTCCAATGGGGTTCCAATGCGGTACCTAATTTCTGCATTTTAGATATATGGAAATACATGTCTCTAAAATGTAAAGAACTGATATTTTAGGGGGGGGAATAAACTATAGGTATGTGGGGCTTGCATACTTGACGCTACAATTCGGAAATTGAATTAAAATATGACTAACGGCTATCAAGATGTTGTCAAATAAAGGGAGGACCAACACAGTTAAGGGGTTTTCGTGTTAGATGCTAAAATTTCCGAAATCGGTCATGGAAAGTTAATAAACACCAGTAGCAATGTCATCTTAAAGTAATTAGATATCTTCATGGGGTGTTAGAACATCATGGAGTCTACCAAAATTAAATTTTAAAAGCTTTTGAAAATATAATCTGACATTTGTAAACAGTATTTGAAATATGTATTTACCCAAAACTTCCAGCTAGTACATCTAACATCTGGAGAAACACTGTGAAATAAAAGCTTGAAATTTCGGAAACAATTATTGGTCGCAACAAAATTAAATAATATGGTACTTCTATGGGTTAAATCAGTACCTCAGTACAATTTCGATCGAAAGATTAGTTCAGTCCTAGGTTTTCTTCAGGCAATTCCAAGGGTTCATCGAGCTGTGCAAAAGAATGAAAATTCGCTGTCAATATCTAAGATAGTAAATAAGATATAAGGAATTATATATTTTATGACGTGAAAATAGAGATCTTTATGGATTTGTACTTTTGGGTCTTTCCTATAAGAAAAAAATTCAGAAAACTACTGTATATACCTTAATAGACAATTCAGTGGGCGGGGACACAGTAGCTTAGTGGTAGGGTATTTAACTAATCTTTTTTTTTTTTGCAGAAACTATTGGAGTATTCACTTAACCCATAGAAATACGATCATACTTAACTCCCTATTTAATTTTAAAATTAAATAAAAGGAAATATTTCAGTGTAGCGACCCACGATTATGCATTTTAGTCTCAGGGAGATTATGATTAAAGCAAGTGAATGTTGTTGACAGAATTGATGGAATGCAAAGGTGGGAGGAGAGTACCCCGAGAAAACCCACGAATACGATGTCCACTACAAACTGACTTGGCCGTGGATCGAACCAAGAACCCAATACACCAGAGGTAAGCACTCTACCACTAAGCCACTGTGCCCCCGCCCATTTAATTGTCTATTAAGGTATATACGGTTGTTTTCTGAAATTTCTTCTTCTTACAGCAAATACTCAAAAGTACAAATCCATGTGGGTCTCTATTTTTACGACGTCATAAAATACATAATTCCTTATATCTCGCTTGCTATATTAGATATTGACAAAAAATGTTCACTTTATTTCAGAGCCCGATGAACGCTTGGAATTGTCCAAAGAAAATTTAGAGCTGAATTAATCTTTCGATCGAAATTGTACTGACGAGTCTGAGGTTCTCACTTAACCCATATAAGTATCATCTTATTTAACTTTTGTTAGGATCAATAATTGTTTTCTGAAATTTCAAGATCTAATACGCTTTTATTGTATGGTGTCTCTCTAGCTGCTAGATGTACTAGCTGGAACTTTTAGGTAAATACATATTTCTAATACTCGTTACAAATGTCAAAATATATTTTACAAAACTTTTAAAATTTAATCTTGGTAGACCCCATGATGTTCTTAAACTCCATGGAAATACCTAATTATTTTAAGATGAAATTGCTACTGATGCTTATTAATTTTACATGACCGGTTTCGGAAATTTTACCACCTAACACGAAAACCCCATAACTATATGGATCCTCCCTTTATTTGACAATATCTTGATAGTCATATTTTAATTAATTTTCTAAATTGTACTGTCTAATATGCAAGCTCCACGTACCTATGGTGTCGCTTTTTATTTCACCATATTTCGGTAACTGTTAGGCGTACCGACTTGCGGTTTCGGTAAACACACACCTCTAACGTTCTTTAAAACGTTATTAAGACATATTTTAGAATATTTAGAAATGAGAGTTCTGGGAATATCATGGTACCCGAAAACCCCCATCAGGGCGTGTGTGTAGTGTATTTAATTGAAACTACTTTTGAGGTTGTTGTAAGCCCTCGTAATTACGTTTCCGAAACTGCACCATCTAGTACGCAAACTCCACAGTTCTGTAGTGTCGCTCTTTATTTTCCCATATCTCGATATCCATAAGGCTTACCGAGTTGAGGTTTTCGGTAAACAGATGTCAGTTCCTTACATTTTAGAGACATATATTTTCATATGTCTAAAAAATACAGACATTAGGTACCCCATGGTAGCCCGAACACCATTGAGGTACCCACTTACTTTTGAATGGTAATACATTTTGAGTTGTTGTTCAGCATCAATAAACACTTCATAGTTTTTCTACGTGCAACCCAAAAGTCCATACCTGACCGAACAGATTTTGTCCATTTAATCTCAAAAATGTTAAGATACTTTGTATTGTTAAGTACAACCAAATTAAGCACACTGAATATAACATTTTAAATATTTTCTGATTTTTGTTGCAGGTATTTCGTGCATCAAACCAGGATTCTGCTTGAAAGACAGTCAAAAGAAGCAGTGTAGGTTGTGGCTAAAAGTACGCCCTTTCTGAAGACAGACTCAGTTGTACTTACATTATTTTGTACGAATATATAACCCTAATAAAGATACTGTACTACAAATTATTTCTTTCTTCCATAAATTATAATAAAATATTATCTCTGTTTAAAGAAAATGATTGTTAATGTTAAGTCATTTTAATTCTTTTTCTCTGTAATAAGAACATTATCCCTAGCAATATTTTTTATCTTTGTGCTATTGCGATTGGATGAAGTAAAATTCTATACGAAGCACTATTATTTCAGACATGCATTAATAACTAATGTATTGTTCTGTATGTAAGACAATGTGTATACTGAGCATGTCTAGCGAAGGTGTTGTTTTAATACAGAATCTATAACTCAGCTTTTCAGTAGTCAACTTTATTGGGAATCCGAAGAAAGAAGTTAAAAAAAAATGTTGGACTTACCAGCGTGTGTGTGTTCGAATTCTGGACTAATCCAAATTATCCAGAGAAATCATTATATATTTCTTTGTTGCTATTTCAGATGTATCCTTTATCCAAGTCGTATGAAACGGAGACTTCATACATCGCTATACTTTGTATGAACTATGTTCCGTATTTACTTAATCACTTTGTAACTTTCTCTAGTGTTGACAAGGCCGCAGGTGTCAATCGAATAGTTTAGTGTTTCACTCATGTCACCTTGTGACTAAGGTACGTCCTGCCGGTATATATATGGTACTGGGTTCAATTAGCGATAAAATACATTTTTAGCGTTAAACAAATGCAAAAATCTACACGAAATGAGATACCGTGATCTCTGACTTACGGATAACACCAAGCAACTAATGGTACTGAGTGTGATTGAGTTTACTAATTACTATTTGGCTAAAATCAGTGTTCCTTTATCTATAGTTCTTTTCGTGCTTAGAATTGCAAAGTTTGAAATAACCGTTTTAAATTATTGTGTATATATATCTTCCGAGTAATTCTGAGAATCATTGCTCTTTCTTTAAGCAATGTATGAGACTGTTAAATTGCTCTTTCCTTAAAATGTTGCACTAAGAAGGATGCATCCAGGAAAGTCCAAATTTGCAGAATGTCTATAGCAGGGAAGAATAAATATGTTTAGTCGATGGCTGCACAACGCCTCCGCTGTCACCACGTTGTCACACAGCGAATACAGCGAACGTTTAAGAGTATTCTGCACTTACTATTAGGTATCGGCCTGGGAACTTTGGCGCATCTGCCCAGTCTCCTTCTTGGTGTTTCATTTTTAATGGCGAGTACTGAGTAGGAATAATATTGTAAGCGAATGCGTTTCCGGCTGACACCACACTTTTAATTATTGCGACATTTAAAAAAAAAAATACCTGTTAATTAAAATGTACAGAGAAGTTATTTCTGGAAAATTCTATTCAGGCCTCTTGTGGTAACAACTGCACTTTAGTAGAAGATACTATTAAGGAAAAGAATGAGGTAAAATAATCTTTATATCGTACAAGCAATGGATGATAACAGCTTAATAAATGATTGTACGTAAATCTTGTTTGAGTTTGAATATAGGATTGTATAAGGCTGTGCATTTTGCATTATTATTGAGGTGCTGCAACTAACTAACTGCAAACTATATGATAAATTCTTACAGTAATATATCACATATTGATTTACTCTGTATGGAAACGAAAATAGTTTAATATATGGTTAACCTCCTTTGTGCCAGGGGCGGATCCAGAGGGGGGCGATCGGGGCGATCGCCCCCCCCCCACAAGAGGAAACTTTCTTATTTTATATATAAATAAACCCATCCATAACAAGTTTGGAGCTCTTAAAAGTAGCAGTATTACCGCCGACCGCCCCCCCCCCCAGAAGTCCGTCCTGGATCCGCCCCTGCTTTGTGCCCATAATTTTAAAATTAACGCTTGTGTCACTTTTCAACACTTGACTTTGCAGTAGTTTTCCAACGAATTAGCAGGAAGCCCAAACTTATAGGACACCCTGCAGGTAAATACATTTCTTTGGACAGTTTCACTGCTCCAAACTAAGATTTGAAAAGTGTAGTATTGTTAATTTTATTATTATTGGCACAAAGGAGATCAACCATATTTTAAGCTATTTTTGTTTTCATACAGAGTAAAACAATATTTGACAACATTACAGTAAGAATGTATCATGCACTTTGCAGTATGTTGCAGCACTTTAATAATGGTGCACTATACGTACACTCTAGATCCTGCATATGTCCGATCCATACATTACAAGAAGGCAATACGTATTCGATACAGATAAAATCTGTATATTTCATATGGACAACCTATTAGATATATACATCCAGTCTATACATTACATATGGCCAACCTGTACGCGACATACGTATAATCTATATGCTGCATGCAGACAGTCTGTAAGCTACATATATGCACTCTGTATGGTGCATACGGATATTCTGTATGCTGTATCTGGACAAGCTGTGTGCGACATAAGGAAAATCTGTATAATACATACGTACAATACGTATACTGTATCTAGTCGTACGTATGGGGCACAAGTACAATATAGATGCTGTCTCGGGGTTGAACGCAAGAAACATACGTACAGAACGTATATTGCATACTTCTTGAAATCATGCTCCGTCCTGATAGTCAGTGTATGTCGTCATTATTAACCCACATGCTACATACGACCCTGACGTCACAAAGCTAGATATTACCTCCGTATATACTTGTTACTGCAGATAACGTCACACGAATGACGTCATTGCACTTGTGCAGACAGTACGTATAATACATACTTTTTCAGCTATACGTTTGCTGCAGGATTTTATATACGGTTGTACGTTAAGTCCAGAAACTACAGGAATTACGAATGTAACCTACGTTTTTAAGTATGCCACCTACATTTTTTTTCTCAGTGTAGGTAAATAATTTACTGCAAACCTAAATTGTAAATTTTAATTGATTTTCACAGTATTTTGGAAATGTAAGTGGACAATAGGAATAACCTTATGGATAGAATTTTGCATATATATATATATATATATATATATATATATATATATATATATATATATATATATATATATATATAATGAACATTTACATATAATAGATCAGGTTAATTACTGCAAACTTGTTTTGTTCTTAGTTGTAGGTTAAAAAAGGAAGATAAAAATGAAGAGTTGAAGAATGGGAAAGATGAAAAGAAATCGATTTCCTTGAAATTTCGTAGTCATCTGGCTACGACAACCTAAGAAACTTGGTCTTCTGTTCCCCTTCAATTATTCAAATTATATGCAAATGCAAAAGCAAGCACTTTCAACCAGACCTTATTCGCTGTTTTATAGCAATAATAGATGGCATTGAATTACTTTAGACAATGTTTGATCATAATTTAAACAATAAGTAACAAACTCCTCGAACAAACAAATTATGTTTATGTAGTTTTCCGCCAAAGAAGTACTTTGCTATTCAATCCATTGTGCTATCTATGCCTGATAAGCTAATAAAGACGGATGTTTAAAGCAAGTGAATGATGAGGGAAAAATTGGTGGAGTAAGAAAGTGGGAGGAACTGGAAGTATTCCGAGAAAACCCACGAACAAGATGTTGTCGATCCCAAATTTACTTGGCCGCGTACATGCCAATCAACATTAAAACTGGGTGAGTGCATGTGATTTCCACCAGTTCCAGTTTGAATACGAGTTAGCGAAGCAGATGAAACTAATTATTTGAACACTGAATCGATTTTAATAATTATATATCCCTTACTGTTTTATCTCTCTCTTACTGTTTTTGCTCTGTTGATGTCAATATTGAAACCGGAATTAGTAGTAAATATGTTCTGCTTCCGGTTTTAGTAGAGTTGTAGGGTGGAAATGATATATTTCCTCCAGACAATGAAATGATTTTTAAAAAAAATGAAAAAATCTTGTCACTATCTTTTAGTGATGAGCGCAAGAGTCTTCGTCTTGCAGTTTTTGCAAGAGTCTTGCATGCAGGACCAAGACCAAGACCAGGAATCCCGATGCAAGAGCAAGACCAAGACCAAGACTCTTGCACAAGAGTCTTGCACAAGTACCGAAACTACTTTAATTATTTTATATAATGTAAAAGAGAAGAAGATGGATTTGTTGGCTTGAGTAAAAATGCTACTGGAATGAATGTGTTCCCAGTAGTTTATGCAATCCGTGTGAGTCGATCTGCCCCTGTAGCTTATAGCAACAGTATGTTGTTTTCTGAATTAGTTGTTCGCCTTTCCTGTAGATATTACTCATTTTCAAGCCACACAGGTGTCATCTTGCACCATGTGAGCTTTTTTGGTGGACAAACACCGTGTGCGTGGGTTTACTCGGTATTTTTTCGTTTCCTTCTACTTTCTTCATATCCGAAACCATTATTACAATTTAAAATAAAGTATGTTTTAAGCTTTGGTCAGTGTTTCTTTTGTTAAAATAATCAATCCAAAGCCATGGGTAGTCTTACTATAACATTATACTACAACAAAACAATTATAAAATTGAAAGTGGCTATTTTTGTGACTCTTAATCTCTTGAACCAGCCGACCGATATCGATCAAATTTTCAACATGTATGAGGTTTGGACCTGGGAGTGTCTCCATCGTTTCACTTTGAAGGTAAAACTTAGGGGAGGGGAAAGGGGGAGTTATAAAATAATAAATAAAACTTAATAACTCTTGAACCAAGCGACCATTCTCGATCAAATTGTTAACATAGTTGAGGTTCAAGCCTGGAATATTATCTGTCAGTTCACTTTGACGCAGCAATGTAGGGGAGGTAGAGTAGGGATATATATATATATATATATATATATATATATATATATATATATATATATATATATATGGTGGGCCATTTTAATCAATCCACGGAAATATCTGAAAAATGATAAAACGTAGAAGAAATGTTTGAAGTACACGTTATATATTGCTAAGGGGAAAACCAATTCAGCCAAAAGTACCCATCCCCGCCCCCGTAAAAATTTAACGGGGGGTAACTTTGCAATGTCAAATGGGAACATGGGTCGAGTAATACCTCGTTCGAAAGGTTTTGGAAAACTAAGTAACGCTGTACCAAAAGATGTCCCATATGAAGCATCAGTATCAAAATGGCCGCCATGATATGGTTCGGAAACTCCAGTACCCGTAGTATGAAAACCCGTAGTGTGGAAGGTAAATGAATGGAACAAAATTGAAATACGTAAATATCATAGGGCATATCGAATGGTGGGTCCCAGTGATCCCAGTGGCCTCCCTGAAGGGGTCTTGGGGGCTAACTTCAAAATTTCAAATAGTAACATGAGTCGAGTGGTAACTCGTTCGATAAACCTTTCAAAATCAAATATCTTGCAGGAGAAAACGATTGAGGTGAAATGACAGTGTTCTCAAAAGGCTACCGAAACATAGTATCCGTGTCAGAGAAAAGGTTTAGTACCCGTAGTATGAAAGCGATTAGAGATAAATCAACAGAAGAAAACATGGAGTAGGTAACTGACGTCAGACACATCAAGAGGTGTTGTCGGGGTGACTCCCGGAGCCGCCTGAAGGGTATCCGGAGCGAAAATGAAAATTTTAATTAGCAAATTTGGGCGAGTAATTTTACGTTCGTTAATAACTGAATATTAAACAGGTTTCGTAGGAATGTTTTTGCCATGGATTACGGTTTTCAAAATCACCGCCAAGATGGGGACTGTGTCTAAGAAAGAGCCTAATGTTCGTAGTATGAATACGGTTAGAGGGGCCAACAACCTCATGAGTCCGGTAAGTAATCATCGATCCCGCTAACGAACTTAAAACCAAAGTATGTGTGAATCACCAACTGTGCATTCTACATTTTAACCAGCACAAAACACGGGAAGTCTGGTCACGCACTCTACTTTGCTGTTCTTCGGCAATTTCATTATGGAGAGAATATGATGTTAAAGGGTTACAGGAAGGTACAAGTTTGAACAAGGGATAGAATATAAGGACAAGGCATATGGGGTATGTATTGCTCTTTTAGTCATCCAAGGTGCTTATATTTTAGCGTCACCCGAGACCACAGTGGGATCAGCCTAACTGATCACACGGTGGTCACTGGGATCCAGAAGGAATTATTGTCTTGGATGGTGAGCAGTCCCGACCACGAGGAAGTAAGAGCACTGACCACCCTGACAGAAAAGTCGGAAAATCTAATTTGGACTCTCAAGCCCTCTGAGGGGATCATCCGCCCCTGATTTCATCAAGAGTTCCCAAGTCATGACACACTAACTTTGGGTCCAAGCTGGGAGCAACTCTTGGTTATTCTTGGTTACACCTGTAGCGGAGAACCCTAACGGCGTAGCAGATATTCACCGGTATGTGGTTGGATATAGCTCTGTTCGCCAATGCCAGGAGCACCACTACCCGCCGATTGCTCAACTTCGCGCTTGAGTCACGTAGCAAGGATGATCAGTTCGAGACCCGCCTTGTGAGTTCCCACGCCTCTCAGGTCCGGAGTGCTTGTTCTTCGCGAGTCCCCTCGCCTCTCACGTCCAGCGTAGTTTTCTTCGCCAGTCCACACACCATTCACGCACGAACTAAATTTGTTCAATGACATCTCCATGTGCTTGAATAAAGTAATCCTTCTTCGAAAATGTGTTACAGCATTCAATAAAACGTTCCGTGGGATTTGTGCACAAACTAATCGAATTCGCTCTTTCATATCTTCTCCGGTTATTGGTTGGCGTTTATACACAACGTTCTTCAAATATCCCCACAGATAAGTATGGTGAGGTTAAATCTGAGGATCGTGCAGGCCATAGTACCGGTCCGTTCCTCCCAATCCTTTTCCCATTCAAACTCGTGTTCAAATACTGCACCACTCTCCGCGCATAATGGGGTGGCGCTCCATCTAACTGCAGCCACATTCTTTGTCGTGTCTCTAAGTCCACATCCTCAAGCAAAAATGGCAAATCGTGTCTACGGAAGTCCAGAAAAATGTCACCAGTTACGTTTCGATCGAAGAAGTGTGAACCAATTAGATATCCATTGACAATGCTACACCAGACATTAATAGTCCAACGGTGTTGAGCATCTACTGCCCTTTGCCAACGAGGATTGACATCTGACCAGTAGTGACAGTTCTACACGTTTCCCGTGTCCACTGACAAAACTACATGCGGTGTAACTTACCCTTTGAAGTAAGGGCTTGAGTTAGAGTTATGTGATAGGCATGATATTTTACCTTTTTCAAGAGCCTAAGGGCAGTTCTTCTAGGTATCCCTATTTCCCTCTCCATCTGAATACTACTAATATGGGGTTTGATGTGAATTCCTGCTAAAATAGTTATCATTCCTACATCATCGTCCTAGTTGCGAGCTGGCCTTACACTCATCAGGCGACCCTCACGTGCTCTTACTTCAATATATCGGATCACTGTGTGCTTTGGTGGCAGTCGATCTGGATAACGGGTTTGATATAAGGCAGCAGCCTGACGATAATTTTTGCTACACTCACCCAAAATAAGTAGCATGTCAACAATTTCGTTTGGAGTATAATCAGTCATATTCTTATGAACGACAATATTTCAGTCAATAAAAAGAAAGTAAGAAGTACAACAACTACTACTAATACTAATTCGTAAAGATAATAAGAATACGTACAAAAAAGTGTTTGTCCCGCAGTTACATAAGTAGTCACTCTAAACCTTTGCTTTTGGCAGATCTGCTACTAACACTCTCCCATTTAACTCATTTAACAGGCTTCGTCTGTAGAATCTTGGTTCGGAGCTTGGAGGCAGCATGTACTGTACCGGTGTGTGTGTATTGAGCACAAGTGTCTGTTGAACCAATGCGAATGAGGTAACGGGGGCGCGTCTGCCCTATGACGACGTTCCACACGAGGATTGAGGAACAACGCTAATAACTGCAATTACTACGAACGTTTTTGTGTACAAAGTACTGGTACTTCGTTATTTCATAAGTCAAACAACATTGTTTTATTTATTTTGATTTCTGAAAACTATATTTTTCAGATGGGTTTGAGTGTTTTGCTTGGAGCTTTAGAGCTCATGCGCAATGTGCTGTAGCAAGATACTTGAATTTAGTTTATCACGTTTAGTCATCTAAAACCCAGGCCGGATTAGGGAAGCACGGATGAGGAAAGTCAGCGCCCTTGGCCTTTTACAGACGGTTCCATCGTGACATTCGTCTAATGGAACTGAAAAAAAACAGGTACTCGCACTCAGAATGTTCGACTGGACAACGGTTCGGGCGTACGCTTCATCTACCAAATGCTGTTTGGAAGGCAGACTTCAGGGATAGAAAGTTGTGCACTGAGTTAATGTGGATGGCCACAGTTACATTTTGATTAACTACACTGGTCCGCATGAAAATCCTCCCACGAGGGTGAAAGGGTGTACCGGATAGATTTCGAGACGCTGATTACGAATATCTCATCGAGAAAGTTCCAGCACGTAACTTTTTTTGGGGGGAAGGCGGGGTGCTGTTTCCATAATTGACAGAGAAATTGTAGTTTTCGTATTTAATATGTTTTTTTTTTTCGTGTTTGAAGTGCATAATTCTGATTTTTGTATCTTAATCCAAGAACTGTTACTAGGCATTATCCCAGGAACATTCTTTTCTCTAGCTCACGACTCCCCGGAAACGTGCTCTCTCCCCTTGGGTTGCAAAGATTTATTGTCGTTCCACACTGCAAACACTAAAACCTAGGTGTTATTGACGGAGAAAGGTTTCGTAATCAACTTGCGATCATTCGTCGGCTCCCTTTTGTCTAGACGACAGACAGATTGTTAAAAAAAGGCGCCAAGACATACACCACGTTGTCGCGTGAAACAAATATTTTAGTTTCGAGTTGATCTTCGTGTTAGAAGGTGGTGTTACGCTGTGTCTGTGTATACCGTAGGTGAAAAATATTTCTGCGTGAAATATTGACGTTTGTGCTAAACGATCATGCCGAGAACTTGCAACAATTCGACAGATTCATTCTGCTACATATGTGGGGAAGTGATTTTCAAGTGACAAAGTAGGCCATTGTCACCGTTCCTGAAGACAGCCTACCATCTGTCCTTCGGGTGTAAAATCGGCGACCAGGATCGCGTTTGGGCTCCGAAACAAAGTTGTAACTCGTGTGCGCGAACTCCCACAGGATGCTTGAAAGGTACACATAAATCGATGTCGTTCACCATACCTATTTTTTGGCGCGAGCCCCGTGATCATGTTTCAGACTGTTACTTCTGCCTGACTAATATAAAAGGTTTCTCAAAAAACATGAAGCATAAAGTACAGTATCCTAACTTGGATTCCGCGAGGAGACCTGTGAAACATGATGTTTGTCTGCCTGTACCCTTTCCACCAGACTCATACAGCCTGTGCAGTGTTTCATAAGATGAAGAACCTGCTGTTTGTGAGGATGTTGCACAATCTTCGAGTACACAGTCAGATCCCAATTACGCTCCAGTGCCTGAAACTAACCACATGTGATAAGTAAGGAAGAGCTAAATGATATGATCAGAGACTTAAACCTTCCCAAGTCTAAGGCCCTGTTCCTTGCATCACGACTTCAACAATGGAATCTACTAATCCAAGATGTGAATATATTAATGTATAGGAAAAGAGAGGTGAGCCTAGTTCCTAATTTTACAAAGGATGGCGATTTGGTGTATTGCAGTGACATTCCATAGCTTATGGGACAACTGAAGTTGAACTACAACACTGAAGATTGGAGGCTATTCGTAGATTCCTCTAGGATATGTCTCAAGGCAGTGTTACTACACAATGGCAATGAAAAGCCAGCCATTCCTATTGCTCATGCTGTACATATAAAATGAACATACGAGAACATGCGAAACCTATTGCAGAAAATAAAGTACGAACAGTTCCAGTGGTCTGTATGCGCTGAGCTTAAGGTTATTGCCATCATCACCGCTTTACAAGGGGGTTACACAAAGCATCGCTGCTTCTTGTGTCATTGGGATAGTCGAGCCAAAGATCAGTACACCATCACAAAATGGCCGCCAAGGAAGCAACTGGTCCCAGGGGAGATGAACGTGGCTAATGAACGTCTTGTGAATCCGGAGAAAATATTCTTACCACCCCCTTCATATCAAATTAGGACTCATGAAGGTCTTCGTAAAGCCCCTGAACTGGGATGGTGAAGCATTTAATCATCTCAGAAAACCATTCCCAAGACCCAGCGAGGCCAAGGTGAAAGAAGGTGTTTTTACGGGACCTCAAATCAGAGACGTTTTTAAGGATACTACATTTTGTTCTGAGATTAATTAAGAGGAAAGTGAGGGTTGTGAGGCCTTTCGAGAAGTGTGCAGTAGCTTTCTAGGGAACCATAGTCACCTGATTACAAAGACATTGTGGGCAGGTTAATTACTTCATTTCGTAACATGGGATGTAATATGTCCCTAAAGTTACACTTCCTGCATTGCCACCTGGACTTCTTCCCTGAAATGTACAGCTTGGGGGAGGTCTCTGACGAACACGGGGAAAGGTTTCACCAGCAAATAGCTACCATGGAGAGGCGCTACAGTGGTAAATGGACTGTGAATATGTTGGCAGACTTCTGTTGTAATGTGACACGCGAGACACCCTGTAGTAATTACAAAAGGAGTAGGTAAACCATGTGACACGTAAGTGTTAAACTTTAACTTTTTATGCAATTTTATCTGCATAATTTATGTTGATATTTAAATTATAACGTCCTAATTATTATGGGTGAAGGATAGCGTCTTTGGGCGGATAACGAAACATTCCCCCTCCTCCCTGAAAACTGGTACGTCCTGGAGAAAAACGGGTTACGGATTTGAACTCAGGAGCTCGAAACCTATAGGAATCAAATATGTTCGTTCCTGGGAGCGAAAAAATGTTTCATTTTGCCGACCAGTACTATTAGCGCTCATGTCATATTGTGATCTTCAGGTATGAAACGGTGCGTACGTATATCCCCGAAATGCTTTCCGAATAACCAGCACTCATTGCATTAAAGTTTCTGTGGCGAAAGACATTGGCGAATTCACACGTTTGTAAGTTCCAGCAACTGCATTATTAGACAACTTCTTTCGTATAACGTTCCTTCTGTTTTCGCATCAAATCATACTCAGCCGTACAGATATGCGTTACCATTCAAATATAATTTCACCTTTTTTTTAGTCCCTACAGCGTCATCCTTACAAACAAATGTTACAACCACACCATATCTATTTGTAGCGTAGTCTTAATTTGAGAATAAAAGTAGAGTTCTCATTTGAACTTTCACAGTTACTTTCCACCCCACTCACATACAGAGCGCAGGGAGATATATTTTGCAGGACCTGGATTTCTCTCTATACATTATGGCAATTTTACTCTAACATTTTTACCTGTGTTCTATCATTCTGGAGCAATGGAATACCCTCCGTGGTTTTCTTATTTAGTTTTGGTTATTTTCATTTATCTCCAACCGTATTCATACTATGGGCACCAGACGTTTTCTTAGACACAGTCACCATGTCCTGGCGATCATTTTGAGAACGGTGTCTCATGTCGAAAATATTCTTACAGAAGCTGATTAATATTCCTTTGTCTATCTAACGTGATGTTACTCGCTTCAAGTTGCCATTTGAAATTAGCAAGTTGGCCCCGGATACTCTTCACTGTGCCCTTGGAGTCACCCCGACAACGCCTCTCGATGTGCTTTACGTCAGTTACCTACTCCAGGTTTTCTTCTGTTGATTTATCTCCAATCGCTTTCATACTACGGGTACTAAACCTTTTCCCTGACACGGATACGATGTTTCGGTGGCCTTTTGAGAATACTGCCATTTCACCTCAATCGTTTTCTCCTGCAAGATGTTTGATTTTGCAACATTTATCGAACGAGGTACCACTCGACTCATGTTACTATTTGAAATTTTGAAGTTAGCCCCCAAGACCCCTTCAGGGAGTCCACTGGGATCACAGAGACCACACCATTCGATATGCCCTGTGATATTTACGTATTTCAATTTTGTTCCATTCATTTACCTTCCATGGTTTTCATACTACGGGTACTGGAGTTTCCGAACCATATCATGGCGGCCATTTTGAAACTGGTGCTTCATATGGAACATCTTTTGGTACAGCGTTACTTAGTTTTCCAAGACGTTTCGAACGAGGTATTACTCGACCCATGTTCCCATTTGACATTGCAAAGTTACCTTCCGTTACCCTTATTTAGGGGGGCGGAGAGGGGTACTTTTGGCTGAATTGGTTTTCCTCCTTAGCAATATATAACGTGTACTTCAAACATTTCTTCTATGTTTTATGATTTTTCAGATATTTCCGTGGATTGATTAAAATGGCCCACCCTATATATAGAGAGAGGAAAGTCGGGTATTGTGGAATACCTCGGGTAATGTGGAATGCCAGTGTTTCAGCGGTGGCAGTGGATGATGCCAAGTGTCCTGTGCTGCCCTGCCAAGAGCAATATAGGCTTCCATGAAAATATGAGCTTGCTGTTGTTGCAAGCGTCGCAGTGCGAGAAGAAAAACTAATTTGTGAGAAATGCTAAGCTTTTGAAGGCATGTATATTTTACTTACGTAATGTAACTTCTTGTGCATGAGTGAACGTTATAATTATGGCGGTAAGTAACAAAAGTGTGACATAGGAAATGAACAATGTTTGATGTGGATTCTGTCAATCAGTTGAAAGTAGAGATGCAAGGGCTCGGAAAAAAAAGCGGCTTTTTTGGAAAAAAAAACTCGGTTTTTTCTGCTTCGCTTTTTTGCTTGGGAAATTTTGGGCTTTTTTGAAAATTCTGCTTTAAATGGATAAACCAGATTTTGTTTCGCTTCTCTACAACACAAAAAGTCATTTAATTAGTGGTTGATGCCAATAATAATATAAAACCTCGAAAATAAACCATGAATTTCGAAAAGATATTTCAAACAGGTTTACTTCTCAACATATTTACATTATGAATTCCAAAGGATTAACCAATGTATATAATAAGATTTTTTTTAACCTCCTACATACAAAAGTAAGCAGGGTTTGCAAGAGCCATGGTTGTTTTTGAAAATGCCAAAAACCCGTTTTTTGGGGGGAGTTTAAACTAGGCATTTTTGGTTTAAACCAGGTTTTTTTGGGGTTTATATATTTTGCTTTATGTATTTATATTACATATTGACAGAAATAAGTTTGTTTCGCCTTGGTGTTATTATGCAACAACGGGGTTATGCTGGAAGAGGTCACATAAGCTTAAAGAAGTCCGGTCAGTAAATTTCTTAAATTGAGAAACTCCCGCGCTAGCCATTGGGAAAATCCCGTCATTACTCTAAATGTAAAACAATAACGGAAAAATCCTGTTATTGCTTTGCATGTAAAATTTAAAGGTCAATGTATCATAATCAGTACGCTAAAACTGAGGTAATTAATTACAAATTTAGTGCGTACATATCATTGAAAATACAATCCAAGCTAATGTTGGAAGCTACGTAGGCAATCGATAAATTTTGTCAATTTATATCAGTATATTTAAGCAACCTTGGCTTCTTTATAAAACAACAGGCATTCAGGCATGCAGAAATATACAATTTAGTTTCGTTTCGTATGTTCAGGCTTAACATCCTTACGTAATACCGAGGTTATCAAGGAGAAGACTTTCGCTTAAAGTTACATCCGAACCGCTACTTTGTTTACGCATGAAAGAAGGGTTGTGGTTCGACCGAGAATTGAACATGGGACACCTTGATTAAAAGGTGAAAAGGAAATAAAACTAATGCAGATGGTTTGATGTATGGAAACGTCACCATGAAGTTCACACGATTCGCATTTTTCGTACCTTTTATTATTTTTCGGTTTAAACCAGTTGTTTATTTTAAAAAAAAAGAAGAAAAACAGCTGGTGTAAACCAGCCAACCCTAAAAGTAAATACTTCTTTTAAAAAAAATACTCAAATAAGTAGCAAAATTCTATGTAGTATTTTTACTTCAAAATATTCCATACCCTCTTTTTGGAACAAAATAAAATTAAAATAAAACATAAGAAAAATACTTAGATTTATATGATACACTTAAAGGCTGCACACCTAGAGCTTTTGGTTTTGTATATTCTTGAAATTCTACAGTTTTATATAAGCACCATCACGGTTTATTCAGTCCTCAAGTTTTCTGTATTTTTAACAAGAGGGATTGAACATGAAGGGTGTGAGATAAGAACATGGTAACCCATAATTTTACTATTTTAAGAAATTAGAAATTTTCTGTTGCACAATCCATTTTGAAAGTCGGAAAGCTGATTTTTCACATAAGTCTATACATGAGGGATTAAACGAAGCGGTATGCGTTGCTGCCTATCTGATGCTGCGTAACTCAGCAATTGATAATTTGTTAGTTACCATGTTCTTGGCTCACACCCTTCATATCATTATGGAACTCTCCCCACCCCACCAACACACACACACACAAAAAGTACTACGGAATATATTTAAGTTAAGATAAATACAACTGCACAACAAACATGATTGACTGGAGCTTTTGCGCTTCTATCGAGAAGTCCGGGATTCAACTCAGCATTCGACCATTCTGACAAAACTTTTCTTCATTCCATCTATGAAGTAGAAATAGTGCGTGTACTGTGAGTTGGCTGACTTCATTTCTTATTGTTTTTATATCGTTATTATTACTAATTACCAGCAGTGACGGTTTTGCGAGGGTTAGGGGGGCGGTCTTTCGGACTGAAGCCTGTTCCCCAAAATTACGGAATGTCTAAAACAAACGAAATATCTATTAGTTACGCCTTTACTCATAAACTTTAAGCTCCCGTCAAATAAAAATTACGAATGTTTAGAAAAACTAAACATTAGTAAGAAAAAAACCCTCCCAAAATACTTTTCTAAATCCGCCACTGATTCTCAGTATAAAATGATCTTCAAGGTTGTATCCGGAAGATTATCGCTAAATATATAAACGAAACAAAATACAGTATTAGTTATGCCTGTACTCATAAACTTCAAGCTCCTCCCAAATAAAATTATGAGATTTTAGAAAATGAAACAATCAGAGAAACCCGTCCCAAAGTACGTTTCTAAATCAGCTACTGATTATTTGTATAAATTAGTATTCAAGGTTGTATCCGGAAAATTATTCCTAAATCGTTGCACAGCTACAGTATAACAGAAATGTGGAAGTACGGTTAGACGGATATATTGAAAAACGTACGCTTTGACGGATATATAGAAAAACGTAAGTTTAACTTCTGCGTTAGAAGCTAGAGTACTAAGCTCTTAGAAATGAAACAGACGACAAACTGAAATGATATCGAGAAGAAAAAATATCGATAACTCAAAAGTTAAAATAAAGTTAAATAGCCTCTAAAATTGCCCTCAAATACTACATTCTTCATGTTAGCTTTAATTCGTAAAACATGTGCTCCATCCATCTTGATGGTGAATTTTAGAGCGAAATATGGTATTTAGGTCATGGAATTCTTATCTAAGCATATAATATACTATAAGAAAGCTATTTAGATAGAAAAATCATGAAAATGAAAAAAGCCAAAATTTCCAAAATTCTCGTTTTTTTCCCCAAAAAGCCGGCTTTTTATGTGAAAAAAAAACATCGATTCAAAAAAGCCGGCTTTTTGCATCTCTAGTTGAAAGTGAGGGATTAAAATACCAATGTGGCGGATGGCGGATATAGTCGAATACTTGTAGGGAGGATAATGTGGCATAGTATTCCACATTACCCGTCAGTAATTCCTTTTATCACCGGGAGCGAATGTTCGACATTTTCATTGTCTACATGATTTGTTTCATTGTTCTTTAAGTAAATAAACGGAAGCTTTCTCTAATGATAGTTTATCAACGGTGGCACACTCACAAATAACTCAGATGACCGTTGAAAGTGTGGCAAAACAGCCGTCGAAGATCCCCGTCTGCTTCCGACAATAGTTTCTGGGGCCATTCCATCTACCTTAGGAACAGTTTCCCCTGCCATTTCAGCTCTGTCACTAACAAATCTTCCTGCCATTTCATACAGTTCTTCTGCGTCAGCACACACACACAGACACATCCAAGCGAGTTCTCTCAGTTTCGCCTCAAGCTATTTCACCGGTACCCTCATTAACAAGACGCAGCTCAATTCGAGGCAGACCAAAGTCAGCAGCAGCTGTGATAATATCATCACCTTTCAGAAAGAAACTGCAGACGAGTCTTAAGCATACAAAGCGTCCGTTGAGGGGCAAACTTTTATCTACATCCGAACAGCGAGAAGTCTCATTTGCAACTCAGAATGAAGAACCCAATGACTGTTATGACATTGATGCTACCGAAAGGGCAAATGCTCAGTGCCTCCACTGCTATAGGAAAAATTCCGAAGACAGTTCACGTGAATAATGGAATCGGTGTCTCTCGTGTAATCAATGGTGCCATACTGAGTGCGCTGGAGGATACAGGATGGACTTCATTTGTGATGACTGATGACGGCTCGTAAATTTCACACACCATACAGTACGTGTTCTTCACAATTTGTTTATTATTTTGGGTATTGTTTGCCTTTTTCAAGCTTTGTTTTTACATTGTATACTCATATGTATTCCTTAAATTGAACAAACGTACCAGTTGACATCTCATTCTTCCTTTGTCGATTATCTATTTCAGTAGTCATGAATATATAGAATGTAATGTCAACAGTTATTTGGAACAGGTGGAGGATAATGTGGAATAATATTCCACATTACCCTCCATTTTGCATGACCTCAAATTCTGTCATTTTTTGAAAATGCTTGTCAAACACAGAGAATATAACGTGTGTAGATTCTACAGTATCGTTTTCTTAAAGAACATACATCACAGCGTATTTTAGCATAAAACTCGTTATTGTGACTTAATTCATGTCTTTTGTATCATTGAAAATAAAAACAGTATTCCACAATACCCGATATATATATATATATAAATCTTGATATCTTACCGCTTTTGCTCTGATACCTTTCTACTGACGGACGGACATAGCCGTTTTATAAAAGATTTCCGATACTTATACATAGCATTGTTTGGAAGTCTAAACAAGTGAGTTTCGTTTCGGAATTTGAAACTACTGTAACCTTCCAAACTGTGAGAATTCAATGCTGAGGCAGGAGGTAGTACATCTATAACTACTGGTTGCAATGGAGGAATAAGATCAAACATGGAACCTATTCCAGAGATGCTGAATCCATATCAAGAAAGTCATTTCTCGCTATCACAACATACTGTCTTTACTCTGAAGATATTAATATAAAACCAGTAGTAAATTATGTGCCATTTCTGGCTGCTGCAGAGGAATAAAGTGAGAGTGGAAACATAATCTTTGGTATTGAATCCATATAAAAACTACTTATCACTATATTTTTTCCTATTCTTCACTATGGCGACGAGTGTTGACACTGAAAAATGTTGTTTTATAACTTATGGTCTCAGTAGAGAGTTTACTGAGTGTGATAAGTTTCGCCTTTTTAAGATTCGACTAACAACCTCTGACAATGGAATTTACATGTGGAAGATCAAGAGAAAATGTAGCCGAATCTTGAATTCAACATTCACCATTCAAGATTAGCTAATGCTAAATTATGTTGGTAGCACTCAGAAGGAGAGACACGAAACATTGAACTTATTAAAGTAAGAATGCTATGCTTATCAAAACAGTGTAAGCATAATCATATGAATAGGTGCGTCTAACACCATGGTAAAACAAAGTTATGAAGAAGGTTACAGAACTCATAGAAAAGGTAACATAAATCGTAGAATTATGCAATATTATTAGTGTTTAACACAGAAAAAAGAGTGAGACATACACCAATCGACATCTTATTGTTCTGAAGAAAATTATCTGCATGAATGTTGAAGCTAACGCGTAGTTATCAAAGAAATGGAGGAAAAATATTTTTTAATGTGAACCTAGAAAAATATATATTGATAAGAATCATGCCACATATTGAGATGAAAGTGATACTGACACACACCCTCACTAAATTCTTTACTATGGCACTAACAAGAGAACAATTCGTAGTATGATTAATGATAGATGGCTTAAAATTTTCACTAACTTTTAAATTTTAATTTGTCTAACTACTGTATTGTCAAAATACTGTATTATGTATATATATGTATGTCGGTACATACGACATACATATGTATTGTCAGTATAGTATGTCGTAATTCATGCCTTATTTTCTACATTTTTTTATATTCTTCATTGCCTTTAAATTCACTAAAATTCAAAGTAGGAGTGAGTTTAGTGAAAAGCCTTTCTCTTAGCTTTTTTTGTGTAAATAAGGAAAATAATGTTATCTAAGGCGATTAGAAGTTGCGTAGAAATTTAAAATTTAAAAATACCTTAATCAGTAGCATTCATAGAAACATAATATTAAAAGCTGTATAAAATAAATTCATCCTAATCTTCTACGTGTTTAGTTACGAAAAAAATGTCTATTCCTTATATAAGATGTCATCATTGAATAGAAATTGTAATTAAAAACCTCAAATAATGACTGGTAATTAACTACGACGCCACCTTAACAACGTTTTACGCTTTAATGTGCACGTTTTTTTTTTTTTTTTTTTTATAACAAAAGCAGCTATAAATTCAGTCAGACACCCACAGTACGGACAACGTAACCAGTGGGACTTAGATGCTCGGTATTATTTTTGTAGTATATGCCTCTGTTTGCTTGTTCTGGACCAAACATTTTTCTCATCAATTTGTATCGGCAAACCATCAAATTGTAATTCCTGTTTCAAGTTCAGCAACCAACTTTCGCACCGATACAGTACAGTCACAAAAATTGTTTTATTTTTTTCTTTTTTCCTTTCACTTGTATCTTTGACAGTCACAATGGAACAAAGTTTGAAACAATTACATTTTAGACTACATTTTAATACATTTTGAAGAACTGTATCTATTGTCGAAGTTAGATGGAAAATGTTGGAACAGGCAGGAAAAGTGTTAGGATCCTCCTTATAGTAAAATTGTTGAAAACTATAAACAGAAAATAAAAGCAAAGACAGAAATAATAAAATATACAACATATGTTTTATGGACTGTTAAACAGTTAAAAAAAATACTCTGTTGATCAAATATTTCGTCTGGAGTGTTATTGCTGTACGGAGTAGAAACGTGGATGGCTCGAGAAAGTAATTAGAAAGAACTTATATCACACCAACTGTGACTATGGAAATAATCTACAAAAAGTACTGGCTAAAACGAAAACCTAATGTGGAATATTAGCAAACTTTGAGCAGAAAAAATGACACTGGAAATAAAGTGAAGTACTGTGCGATGACCACTGAAAGTTTTCAATTAATATCGGCCATATGGATGGATGATTTTCTTAAAGAGACTGTAATTACTTAGAAGGAACTTCAAGCTGAAAAACTTGAATTAGCAGTTTGCGATGAAATTACGTCCATTGAATCTAAATTTTTTCTACCTAATATTGGTCATAGCCCTATACAATTATTGACTCAAAATGAAGGAAATTTTAAATCCATGAGCATGGCACATTTGGCCCGATAATGGGCCGAAAATATCCTATACATTAGACGTATTATTGGTCGTAGGGAATGCCTTTGACACATGGACAATTAAGCTTTCGACAAACCCACGTAGTCAGTGTACTACACAAAGTAATATGCAAAATAAAGAAACGAAAAAATCACTGCTTGAGAAGATGGCCATCCTAGTGAGTACACATGACTGTACTCACTACATGACTGTAACAATCAATTTAGAAAATCCCTCGAGTTGTATGCTTTTTGTTCGCTGATGCACCTAATTTATTCACCAACGCCATCAGTTCGGGTAATAAACATTATTTTCCTATTCTTAGATAACATTTTAAATACGTCACCTGACGAAACAGATTTATCTTGCAAAGAGAGTGACATTATTTTCTGACAAAAATAGGATTTTCACGGGTCGGGAAAAGTAGCGGTCCGTTCTTGCGGAAATAAAATTCCGTTTTAGTTACATCGGTTGTGATGAGATGGTCGACTTAAAGAGATGGTCATTCAAAGGGGTTGCATAAAATGATGAAAATAAATTCGTCATGACGTTTTTAGGGGAAACCTTCTCATTATGAATATGATAGAAGGTTAAAGAAGGGGAGGAAAGAGAAGATTACAATTGATGAACGATGTTAAATGGTATAATCAACAAAGATTAGCTAAGGGTTGTAGTTTACGAAAACTCCTAAATTTCTAGCAAGTAATCTGTCAGTTATTAGGTAATATGTATGATTATAATTTATCACTTGACAAATTTTCGATAATAAAATTCTACTTTCATGTTTTGTCAAAATATAATAGTTAGGTTAGGATTGTTTTAAAAATCGTCTTACAGCATGAGAACTTCCTGGTGTTTGATCTATAGCAAAGACCATTTATCTTCAATAATGACATACCAATAGAAAAATGTTATTGCTGTTAGTGAAGTGAAATGCCTCTTAAAACTTTTTCTTTTCGAAATTAAATGAAACATTACAAAACCGTCGAGCACCTAACAAAGCTACAACTAATGAAGGATCCTTCAGAAACCTACAAAATGGAAAACAAGGCCATAACACCTTAGATGAGAGCATGGTTATCAGTACATTGCGTTATCTATCACATTGTTATTTTAATTACAGGTCGTTAATGAGACCAGCAGTCATAAAACGCTCATATTTCTGCTACTGATTATTCAGAGCACTAAAGCATTAGGTTCCACTGGCGGACATTTGGTAAGCTACAACTACCTAATGGAAGATGCAATTGCTGACATGAAGTCGTAATGACGATTTGATCTACACGTAAGAGTGTATTTAATGAGTTTATAGATACAAATGCTCCTATGAATACTCGAACTAACAAAGCAATCCTAAAGAACAAGATACCCAATATGAAAAGGTAGTTTTATTTTAACCCATTAAACTGGAGTGTCGACGTTTGTTTTCAAACAATCTTAAGGTTCAGTGGTAACTCTACTAACATTTCCAATGTGAACTTTTTTGTTGTACTTTCGAACAATGATAGTAGAGAGGAAAATGTGGTGATCGTGAAAAACCTCCGAATTCCGAATATCAACGTATTTACATGCCTCATGGCTCTTAACTACAGATAAAGTTACTTGTTCACGTCCGTCCATCTGTTTGTCCGTCTCGATATATATGCTTCCGTCCGTCTCGATATATATGTTGTTCAATACTGTTCAACATATCTGAAACAATTTGTGAACTCTTGTGTTTTTGAACTGTTGTGTGTAAGATTACCTAGAGGGTAAAGGTTGAATTTTCTTCTAATTTTACAATTAAGCATAGCTTACTGGAAGGTAAAAATACAAAACAAGTGGATTTTTTTTTTTTCAAAAACATCTGTAATTTTTATTTTAAAAAAATACAGCAACTTATACTATGGTATAAGTATTGCTTTTCTGAAGAAAGAAAAAGTAGAAGAGATAAATTACTCTAGAAGTGACAGTTTTCTAATATATATATATATATGCAGGGGCGGATCCAAGGAGGGCTATAGGGGCTATAGCCTCCCACTTGACGCTCAGGTATACACTCGATAAAATGGGTTTCAATCCTGTTTTACACTGGATAAAACGGCAAACTATGGTTTAGCTCCTCTCTTGATCATATCCTGGATCTGCCACTATATATATATATATATATATATATATATATATATATATATATATATATATATACAGTACCGCTAAAACTTTTTTGAACATACCGGAATTTGTAAGCATCTACTGTGATCCTATTATTTTGCCACGAGAACTTTACCGCCCTGTATGAGAAGTATTCCTCCTTAAAGCATCAACATTGACGACAATTGAATCGAGGTCTGAGAGGCACTGCAGATGATATGTCAAATCATAATTATTAAAATTGAAACCAACAAGGACAACTTGATGTTGATATTGCAAAATATAAACAAAAGTGTGTAAGGTGAGCCAAAATATTAGTCTTGTTTGGAAAGTGTAGACATAGAGGGTCAATGTAGTGACAAATAATAATAATAATAATAATAATAATAATAATAATAATAATAATAATAATAATAATAATAATAATAATAATAATAATAATAATAATAACTGAAAGAGAAGGTAGTTTCCGAAATATTGCAGTTCTTTATAACTTGTTTATATGCTAAAATTTAAAACACCAAAAATACCAGATATTGCAAAATGCTTACATTGGTTTCGTGTGTTCCATTGTTGCTCGTTGAAATAGTAACGACTAGCATTACATATACGCTTCCACTGAGAAACAATTGAACACAGAAGGACGGTCGTAAACAGTTTTCAAAAACTAGCATTTTTAGCTCTTTTAAATGCAGCATATCTTTAAGGTATATATTTCTGCTCAATTTGGAAAACCAGTTTCCCTTTCAAATTTTTGTCACTGTACTGACCTTCTATGTCTACACTTTCCAAACAAAACTAATATCTTGTCTCAACGAATACGCGACAAAACGTACTAGCGACAAAACGTACCACCGACAAAACGTACCACTTACCCTGAGGGATGCCTGTGAATGGTTTTCTAAAAACACTTTAAATAATGACAAGCGACAAAACGTACCACTTGACTGGAGGGCTAGTTGCGAAGAGTCTTCCAATCAGCTATCAAATAATGACAGGCGACAAAACGTACCACTTGATAGGACAGCATATAAGTATATATATATCGGCCAAAATAAGGTTAAAAGTTGAACAGATTTGTGGTGAGAAAAATACCGATGCAAGAACAAGACTAAGACTAAGGCTAAGACTAAGACCGTGCATGCAAGATTCTCGCAACACCAAGACCATACATGCAAGATTCTCGCCAGACCAAGACCAGCAAGAATTATGCATATGCAATATTTGAATATTTGCTGATTTCCATCACACTTTATCCAGGCTTTGGACCAGGGACGGATAGGCCTAGGCAATATTAGAGAGGCGCGGGCGCTTTCTCCCACAAGGGCCACCAGCATCTCAATGTCACAAATCAAGTTGCACAGTTTTCTTTCTACAGAAAGTCAATAAATAGTATTAACAATTGACAATTAAAACCTGATATTCTTTCATAAGTATATTATTCTGAATTGTTCAAAATATTATATGAAGTTCAAGGAAAACGTATACTATATTACAAAATTAGCAGATATTTTAGTGTACTAATTTTTGATGCTACTGTATCTATCACTTTTGCATTCGAAATATTTTTTAATAAATCTTTTTCAATAGACATCAACTTAAATGTTTTCAAATGTTCCTGAGACATGGTACTCGTTAGCCTATTTTAAATGTATTTCAGTTTTGAAAAATTTCTTTCACATGTTACCTGAGTTACGGGCAAAGTCAATAAAAATTTGTAAGCTGGAAACCTGGATAAGTATTACTGCAAAATTTACAATTCTGCAAAATTAAAAAGCAGCACATTGGACAATTTTGCAACACGTTTTGCATTCGCTTTCCTTGTAAACAAATGTATTTTCTCCTAATTCTGAATCACTTGCACCATCAGCATAGTCATTTTTCTCGGTTGTGCTCGTCATCAAGACTGACTTTCAAGGATATCCACGTCCTTCAAAAGTCCAAGAGAATACATTTATAGTATCCTTGGAAACTTCTTTACTGAAGTTTTCCAGAAAATATGTAAGTTTATCGAAAGGCACGTCTGGAAGTTCTGTTACTTGGTTGAAGTGTCTAGGGTCCAAATAATCCATAAAGTACATTGCTTCTTGAATCTTGAAGAAATACTCGAAACTATCATGTCCAATATTGTGTTGAATGCTTTGATGCAGTACCTGGTCATTGGATAGAAGCAGCTTCATCTTCATACTCACAGAAATATCTTTGTCCATCTCTGAAGGCGAATTGTCGACAGGTCAATATATAAAAAAAAGAAAAGAAAAGAAATCACGTTCTACGTCTTCAAATTTGTTATTGGCCCATTCTGCAAAGCTTAATGCTACATTCTTAACGGATTCAAAATAATCTCTCTACTCTTTCACTTGGAACAGAGTAGTCTGCACCATCCGATACGACTACACTAGCAGCACCCTCTATTTGGAGATAGTTTGACAGAGATGTCGTCACTTGAAATATCTTAAGGAACATTTGTGCTGTCCGAGTTGTTTTGAACTTGAAAAAATCTTTTACATATCCTTTCGCTTTACACCTAGCTTTTGGTTTGATATTTTCTGTAGAAGCAATTTTCTTAATTATTATGGTCAACTCTATATACAAAGCATTTTCTGGGTTCGAAAAATGACCAAGCTTTTTCTAAAAAAACAGTGTGTTTTCTATCATCTTGTTTCCGCAATAATTGTAAGACACCTTTGTTAACATTTGATCTTCCAAATGTCCATTCGCTGATAAGACTCACGCATAAATATCGCACAGTCATTCAGCAGAACAATGACACAGAATCAATGCAATTTTTTGTCAGTTCACATATGACATGATTGAATATATGAGCGTAACACCACACGTGCAACTGAGTTTCTTAGTGGTTAAGCGGTTAGCGTATGCGCCTTTTCGTGGGAGACCTGAGTTCGATTCGTGGCGGGAGCTCATGTGCTTCGGATTTCCCGTAAATCAGTATGTCCCGTCTCATATAGCCTCGCTGCTAAAAGGGCCGTTAAACTCAAAATCAACTGAATCACACGTGTAACTGATCATAGGTGAATTGAAAAAATCCGAATATTGTCCTTGCATGTTACTTGAGCCATCGGTTGAATTTCCAATACACGTCTTAATATCAAGGTTCAACTTCTGCAGAATTTCCAGCAGTAAACCGCAAGGATATTGGCCTGTGGTGACAACAATACTTTATTTAACAACCATTTTAACAACATACCGTAAAACAACAGAGCACTGGTCTGAAACTACTATATCTTGAGTAGTGTCTAATAGAACAGAAAATATTGAAGCTTGAGAGACTTCTTTCGAAATATCTTCTCTGATAAGTGTGTTGATAGAATTCAAAACATAATTCACCGTGTTTAGTAAAAGTTATGCGACCACTATCCTGCTTACTTCCTCGTATATGACTGTTTCGGTGACCTTATCTAAATTACTTTTAAGCGTAATATCAAATTTGCTTAAGAAAGGAATAATATCTAAAAAGTTTCCATGATCTATAGCTGTGTCTTTCAGTTTATAGGCTACTACATTTCCTCTGTAAATAAGCCCTCTTTTACCAATGAGTTTCTGCACTTTGACAACTCGATACATTACCTGTCTGTTCTTCTCAAACTTATACTGCCGTTGTTTTACCTGTTCATGAAGAAGTAGTTTCTTAACATTGTTCTCTTTTGTTAGATATGTAAGCACCCACATTGGTCTAATGTATTTTGGAAGACTCGTGTTCTCTTACTCGCTGATAAACGTGTTTAATGTTACGTTTGTCACGTACAGAACCTTTAAGAGAAGTTTGTTCGATCTGGAGAATAATCTGTGAACACGCTGAAAAAAAAAATGCTTGAAGTGGTACGTTTTGTCGCGGATTAAATATCCGAAATGTTTTAATTAGTCCAAGACAGGTTGTAATTTATATAAGTGGTACGTTTTGTCGTGGAATAAATATCCGAAATGTTTTAATTAATCCATGACAGGTTGTAATTTATGACAGGTCGTCAAAAGTGGTACGTTTTGTCGCGAAAATTCAAGTGGTACGTTTTGTCGCTGGTACGTTTTGTCGGGACACCTGTCTCAACTTTTATATATATATATATATATATATATATATATATATATATATATATATATATATATATATATATATATATATATATCGGGTGTTGCAAAATAAGTGTTACAACTCTTGGGAGGTGACTCCTGCCACTGAGATAAGAAAAAAGTTCTCTTCAACTTTCTGCTATCGGACATAGTTTCAGATCTACAAGGTGCCGAAAGCGTGGGAAAATGACTTTCGGACGCCAATAGTTCGGAAACTATGCAACATAAAGAGGGCGGGTAAAAAATTCACTGAAGAAGTCATACCTGCTCTATTGAATTTTGCATGTCTCACAATCCTACCATGCAGGCTCAAGGGATTCCCCAAAGGAACGTAGGGAATCCCGGATAATCTGCCAAATTAAACTTGGTCTAAATTGATATGAATTGATAGGCTTTCTACCAAGTAACAATAATTCGTTTGTCACAAGTCGACATCTGGAACAAATACAAAATGGCGGACACCTCCATGCCCGTTGTGTGTGGTTGCATAATTGCCAGGTACGGATGCTGGCCAACAGTGACGTTCTGAGTATTAATTGTAGCGAATTTGTACTCAAATGCTCTAGAAAGAGATCTGGAGTGTCGTTAGAGCATAACAGATGAAGCAGGGTGATTCACATGTGTGAAAACACTTAACGAAAGATGCCCAGAAATGCACTCATACTCAGTAAACGTGAGTTCAAAGCGTCCGAAATGTAAGGATTAGCGTCAAGAACATAAAAGCCATTGCCAATTCACCAATAATATTCCTTCAAACCTATGCAATATGATGTGCACGGTTGCACACCAATAAGGATGCAACAACTGAGGCCAAGTTAAAATTGTGCAATTGGACTCACTAAGAAACTTGGTAAACTAAATGAATGTCACTAGTGGGATCGCATGATCGATATTAAAATGTGGCCAATGTGTGTGTTGATATCAACATGTAGCTAATGAACAGATGTCAACATGTCCCACTACTGCTGGGACATCGTCCCACGTGCGAAAAATAGGAAAATAACTAATCGGTTCCTGAATATGAGGCCATGGGCTCCCAGAAGGATTGGAAACTGCAACCACGCGAGCAAAAGCGAGCGCTCTAGCCCTGAGGTTCGAAGGAGCCTCACTTTCTCTGTATTCATTTCTTTGTTTGGCAAGCCCTCTTGTACAGCCTCCCGACATACTTGTGTGTTTCATTTTGTTACTCCTACTGCACAGTTGTCAACAATCAGAGCTTTAAGACGTTTCTTCCTATTTCTCATGTCGTTTTATTTCCACATGTATACTGTAGTGTTAAATGTGCCAAATCGGTTCATTTTCGTCTTTACCTTGGCATGTGCACTGTGTGTAAGATACGAATTTCTGGAGATATTTTCCTATATTTCTAGTACGTCATATGTCTCAGAACAAGTGGGACATGATACAAGTTTGTTATTTTCACGCTCTATCAGAATTTGAACCATGCATTAAGAGATTTCTTTTCATATGTGTCGACTGTGGGACAATGTCCCAAACAAAGAGGGACATTGATACAATTGTGTTCTAGTTACGTTCTACCAAAAGGTGCACCAGATGTAATAGCAAAATGTACAACATTATTTTCCTAGTTTTCGCACGTGCCAGCAATAGTGCGACATGTTGACATTTGTCCATTAGCTGCAAGTTGATATCAACACACACATTGGCCACATTTCAATATCGATCATGAGATCCCACTAGCGACATTCATTTAGTTTACCCAGTTTCTTAGTGAGTCCAACTGCACAATTTCAACTTGGCCTCAGTTGTTGCATCCTTATTGGTATGCAACCGTGTACATCATATTGCATCGGTTTGAGGGAATATTATTGGTGAATTAGCAATGACTTTCATGTTCTTGACGATAATCTTTACATTTCGGACGCTTTGAACTCACGTTTACTGAGTATGAGTGCATTTCTGGGCATCTTTCGTTAAGTGTTTCTACACATGTGAATCACCCTGCTTCATCTGTTATGCTCTAACGACGCTCCAGATCTCTTTCTAGAGCATTTGAGTACAAATTCGCTACAATTAATACTCAGAACGTCACTGTTGACCAGCATCCGTACCTGGCAATTATGCAACCACACACAACGGGCATGGAGGTGTCCGCCATTTTGTATTTGTTCCAGATGTCGACTTAAGACAAACGAATTATTGTTACTTGGTAGAAAGCCTATCAATTCATATCCATTTAGACCAAGTTTAATTTGGCAAATTATCCGGGACTCCCTACGTTCCTTTGGGGAATCCCTTGCGCCTGCATGGTAGGATTGTGAGACATGCAAAATTCAATAGAGCAGGTATGACTTCTTCAGTGAATTTTTTACCCGCCCTCTTTATGTTGCATAGTTTCCGAACTATTGGCGTCCGAAAGTCATTTTCCCACGCTTTCGGCACCTTGTAGATCTGAAACTATGTCCGATAGCAGAAAGTTGAAGAGAACTTTTTTTCTTATCTCAGTGGCAGGAGTCACCTCCCAAGAGTTGTAACACTTATTTTGCAACACCCGATATATATAAATTGTCTTTTTCAGTTACAATTTTAAGGGAAGATGTCCGTATTTTGGCCCCTTACAAGAAATTTGCCAACTTAGGCTTTCTTATTGCTTACAAAACTTTCATATTTGGTCGGTAGATGTGCATAGAAGTTCAGCACATCTGTGTTAATTTGTTCCTCTCTATCTTGCCTTTTAGGCTTATGGCATAGGCTCCAATTTTTAGTGGGGGCCGCGGTGGCTCAATGGTAGAGCGTTTACCTCTGGTACTTGGGGTTCCGGGTTCGATAACTTTGTGGTGGACGAACACCGTGTGCGTGGGCTTTCTCGGTGCTCTCCCGTTTCCTCCCACTTTCTTCATTCCACCATTTCATTCATTACTAGTGATGAGCAAATGCAAGACCAAGACCAAGACCCGGGTGGTCTTGGTCTTGGTCTTGGTCTTGCACATGCGGTCTTGGTCTTGGTCTTGCACTGGAACCCTCGGTCTTGGTCTTGGTCTTGGTCTTGCACACCTAGTCTTGGTCTTGGTCTTGGTCTTGCACACCCAGTCTTGGTCTTGCTTGCAAGAGTCTTGCAAGTTTTGCTTTTAAGAAATCTATGATTTTCATAAGTAAATTTTACTCTGGATATAAGGGATAATAAATCCTACATTGCGCCAATAGTGAGGGAAATACAATGTATGTTTCTAAATGTAATATATTTTACCTTCGTGTAAGTGTGATGATACTGTACAACATAGGCGATGACCTTTACTTTTTTTTTTTTTTCAATGGGTGATCACGCTTCACTACTTATAAGACAAATCACAACATTTCGTAATATTTTTATGTTTTAACAGATCCAATACTCCACTGGTTTCCAAACTGGGGAGGCTACCCCTGACATTGAGACGCATGAAAGAAAACCAAGACGGCACAGATCACTGAAATACCATAAATTCCAAAATTATTTTTACACTCTAAAGGCGTCAGATCTTTCTTTTCAACCACGATTAGCTAATCCTTGTATTAAACAAACTTCCAATTAAATATAGAGATTTTGTTTTACTGATTCTAATATGTACTGTATGGGGCAGAAACAAGGACATTACGCAAAAACGATGAAACAGTTAGACTTTCGAAATGTGGGCATGGAGAAAAAAGGAGAGAATCAGCTGGGTTGAACGGAAAACGAATGCGAAGGTTTTAGAAATAGTAGCAGTAGGGGAGAAAAGAATAATTTTAGATGTAATGAAGAGGACGACATTGGCTGAGGAGGAACTGTATTATGAGGGACGTGCTAGAGGGAGGGGACGAAGGAGATTGTAGTTGAAGAAATATATTAAGACAGAATATTGCTACGTTAAGACGAAGAGACTAGCTGAGGACCACAGTCATCGAAGCTTCTCAGCTGCAGCAAGTGACCTGCCAATAATGGCAGAATAGCTATTATTATGACGATGATGATATGTTTTGCAATATTGACCAAAATAGAGAGAAAAAATTAAAATAATAATAATTAAACCTCAATATTTTAGAATATGAAATGAAATTAAATTTGTGAGTTTTACGTCCTACGATTATGCCGGCTAGGCTAAAGGAGACGGTGATAATGAAAAATGAATGAAAATGGTGGAAAGAAGAAAGTGGGAGGAAACGGGAGAACCCCGAGGAAACCCACGCACACGGTGTTTGCCCACCACAAAGTTCACTTGGCGGGGGCTGGGATCGAACGCGGGACCCCAAACACCTGAACGCTCTACCACTGAGCCACCGCGGCCACAATATTTTAGAATAATTTGAGTGAAAACTGAAAACGACTCAACTGTCTATGTCTTTTGTGTAAACTCAATTTATATAAATACTTTTGACCTACATTAGAAATACATAATAACGGCATCAAACTTCAAGTTATTTGAAATAAGTACGAAATTACTCTCAGTTGTGAATATAGATTATTTATTGTTGTATAATGTTATATCGTTGAATCCTAGATATGCCGTATACCTAAGGAGGCTATAAGTTATATTGATAAACAATTATTCAACGTATAAGCATCCATCTATGAAATCAAACTTGCGATCACATGCGCTAAGTTTTTGTCAATGTCATGAAAATGTTATTTCAATATTAATTTTATAAGTACACATTAAAAATTTCCAACGGATGCTTGAACCTCAGAGCCAAGGTCATACCCATGTAGTCGGCACCTATGGTGTACGGAATTGCCGATGTTCAATATTACATTTCTTTAGTTTTGGAAGAAGAACACCATTAATATGTTTTGAAATAAAATGAAATATCTACTTTAACGTCCCACGATTATTACACTGAGGCTAAAGGAAACAGTGATGATGAGAAATGGTGGAATGAAGAAAGTACGAGGAAACGGGAAAACCCACGCACAGGGTGTTTGTTCACCAAAGAAGCTCACATAGCGCAAGCTGCGATCGAACCAGGGCCCCATGTACCAGAGGTGCACGCTCTGCCACTGAGTTACCGTGTCCATAACATGCTCTAGTTTATTTTTGCTTATCCACTTCTTAAGGATACAACCATTCTTCGTATGATTTCATAAAATCCAATCATGGGCCGTCGTGAATGATCAAATGATGACCAAAGTAAATCAGACACTGAAGTTATTATAGCTTGTAACAATTCATAGAATTATGCTGTCGGTCGTCTCGTGAACAACCGATTCAAAAAACGACATACTGTAGCTATATGTTACAGGAGCAAATTGACTCACATGGATTGCATAAACTACTGGGAACAAATTCACTCCGGCGGTATTTTTACTGGAGCCAAGAAGTTCACGTGAAAGATGTAATGATTTTTCCCCTTCCTTTTTACATTCTATAAAAAATCAAGTAGTACCTTACTTGTGCAAGACTCTTGCGCAAGAGTCTTGGTCTTGGTCTTGGTCTTGCAGGTATGGTCTTGGTCTTGGTCTTGCATCGGGATTCCTGGTCTTGGTCTTGGTCTTGGTCTTGGTCTTGCATGCAAGACTCTTGCAAAAACTGCAAGACCAAGACTCTTGCGCTCATCACTATTCATTACTCATCATCACCGTCTCCTTTAGCCGAACCGGCATAAGCGTGGGACGTAAAACTCAAAGCTTTCATTTCATTTTTCGTTTTCAAATTTTTAGTACAGCTCTAAAAATGTTTGTACCTTTTTCTTGGAAACTGCTAAAGGGATTAATTTAATTTTTATACCACGCACCCTATACTATCTGGTAATGCTACCGAACTAGGATTATTTTTCTAGGTTACATACAAAGCTAATTATTTTTAAATAGTCAAAAATGTTATTAACATGATTGTTTTATATTCACCAAAGAGTAATTGATAGAAATAAAGAAACTATGCTATAATTCTAGTTCAGTAAATTGAGATACATATAAGTAAGATTTGTGCAAAATTTGGCTACTTTAGCACTAATAGTTTGTCAGAAAATGGTACGTGAATGTCCAAAAATGCAATTTTGAGAAATTAAAACTTTAAAATTTATAATTGTTTTTCATCAATAAGGCGGGTCACACCATTCAGAAAGCACCATAACCATATTCTTCGCTTTTGGCTGTGTCTTCTTCATCCTTCCTACACCTTTTTTTCTTCATTCTTGATTCCTTAGTAAGCTTCAGGATTGTCCACTCAGATTTTATTCTACGCTTTATGTCCATGTCTAGCAATAGTTAGGAGGTATATTCACCGCCTGAAATTCTCATTTTTCCAGAACACCAGTTCTTGCTTCACAGCCACTATTAAAACCCAGAATAGCATTATACACTGCAATTTGTACGATTTTAGAACTCGCAAATGTTGTTTTTGGGCATCATGGCCATGTCAGTGCACTGAAAATTTCATTGGGGTTCTGTGTTTTCCCTTTTGCAAACATTTTCCCAAGAGGGCGGCATCATAAGAGCTCTGTAGATAGGTTTGGTAGCATTCATCACTGCAGCAGGCAATGAACGCTTATGTTCATAATGTTCTCAAGTTGCTTGAGATCTGTTATACCAACACCAAGATTTTCTCCTTTGGGACAAGGATGAGTTGGTGTCTCGTTTCTAAATTATTTATGAATGTAAGTTGCCCACACTGCTTTCTTCATCTCCAGAAGATTACCAACGTTTTCCATGATTGCTTTCCCATAATATACCTGTAAGCTATCAAATGTTTTGCCATTAAGTTTACTAACACAGAGTATTAAGGAAAATAGAGAACTGTGAACACAGAACTGTAAACAACGGTAAGCAAAATGATCTGTGTATTCTTTTCGGAAAGACAAAGCAAATATACATTTACTACATCATTAGAGAAGAGTGCGATGATCAACAATGTGGAATAACATCAAAACTGAAAACAGATACATATAAGCCTGAAAATCAACGGAAACACATAATAACTATCATTTCTCAAAGGAAAGCTGATGTCGTACGAACATGACACTTTCCGCAATGAAACTTCAAAGACCATAGATTTCAGTTTTCAAAAATCGAAAATTTTGACCCCAAACACGGACATCTTCCCCGTAAGAATTATAATTTGACATATCATCTGCAATACTTGTCAGACCTCAATCCAGTTGTTGTCAAATTCTATGCTTTAGGGAGGAATACATCTAATGCAAGGCGGTAAAGTTATCGTGCCAAAATAATAGGATCACAGTAAATTCTTACAAAAGTCCTGGGTGTTCGAAAAATTTTGAGCGGAAATATATACGTAGGATAGTCTAATGCATAGGACTTTTTCGGCCTACTATCGGACCAAGTGTGACATGCTCATGGATTTCAATTTCCCTTCCTTTTGAATTAATAATTGTATAACAGACTCCTAAGAAAGTCATTATGGATAATGGATGATTTAAAACAGAAAAATCATACGTGAAGACGAAGAGGTTAGCGGAAGACAGTGGAGCATGTAAGCTTCTCAGCTGCTGCAAGTGACCTGCCAGTAGGTTCAGAATACCTATGATGATACACACGCACACGCACACACACACACACACACACTAATATATATATATATATATATATATATATATATATATATATATATATATATATATATATATATATATATTCAATTTTGTTCGTATTCCATAAATGCATATTTCATTAACAATCCTCTAATGTAGTGTAAATCATTTCTCATGAAAAAGATCCACATGGGATATTTTCCTTTCTAATTCGTTTCTTTCTTTCGACAATTTTCTGGAAAACTATTTGATTGATTTTGTACATATTTCATAAATGAATATTTCACTAAAAACCACATAATGTGGCGTAATTTCTCACGAAAATATCTATAGGGTGTAGTTTACTCTTGACTGAGTTTTCTTCTGTCGAAGTTTTCCGAAAATGCCAATTACTTTAATTTATATTTTGTAAGTGACTGTTTCCATTATAACTGCAGCATAACGTTTCAATGCAAGAAATCAGAGACAGAAAGTTTAGTGAGGTGGTCTGTACATTTTCCTTGTTTTCTTTTATTTAAAAAAATGGCCTAAAGGGCCAATAATGTTTAAGATTTTATCTCAGATCCAGTACATACAGACCTATGTTTTATGAATACATTGTGATAGTTTATGGAAAAGAATATAATTTTGTAATAAACGTTGGTGTTAATTTGGATATACTACTTTGAAATTAGCAGAAAACCAATCTAAATACGAATAAGACTACTTTACTGATTTTTATGTATATTTTAAGACCTCTTGTCACGCATTTTATTTGTAACCCAACCACAATTTGCAAATATAGCAAAATGTATCAGCATTTAAAGAAAGTTTTTTTTTTTTTTTTTTTTTACTTTTAATTGAGTTTATATAAAACAATGAAGAAAGGCTTGAATTACCAAAGATTGATGAATTATCAAATAGTTAAGGGTTATTGAAGTATTTTAAAATAATTCCACTTTTTTTTTTCTTTTTGTGCATGAACTTTTACTTTTTAATTCGGATTGTTGTTTTATTATCCCTTAAACATTGTTAACCATTTTCTTCAAATTGCAATGCAAAGTTATCTGTTTACCTATGTTTCGTACGTGACTAGTTTGTTTTTATTTACATGTAAAATAATAATAATAGCAACAATAATATAACTTTCAGTGACTTATACTTGCCAAAATTTCGTGCAAAGAGTCATTAGTCTTTAATATTTTATCATAGATGACATATCTGTTTATCTGAGTTGATCGCTAAACGAACTATATTTGACCTAGTTGCCTCCTAGGATGATTTCAAACTGAAATATACCATCTCGAAAGAAGGTAAAATATTATTTGCTTTGTGGTTCGTATGGGTATTAAAGTGGGTAAAACAAAAATTTGCAAAATATTATTCAATTTAAAAAAAAAAAACTATAAAACATAACACTAAAAATAACAAAGTCAATGGTAATTAGAGCGAAAAGAACCAAGTCGACTAGGAGTTTTACGTACGTAGATTGTGTTTGAAATGTGAGCATGGAAAAGAATGAGAAAAGGTGAATAGAGCAATAAAACAATAAGATTGTGTTAGAGAAAAGTAGGGAAACAAAACCAGTAGCAGATACAATTAAAAAGTGATAAAGCAATGAATATTTTTAATCATGTTTCAATTATTTTTCATTAATTTCATGTTCCCGGGTACTTGAGCTAATCCTAAATAGACAGCTCCTTCCAAAGTTAGAAAGGGAGAGATAAAAGTGTATACAAGTGAGCACTTATTAATAATAGAATGTCTATGATCAGGATTTTAAGACAGCAGACACTTTCTTTGCAAGAAAAATATTTTATATACCTCTTATATGTCTGAAGCTGTTAAAACTCCCTCATGGCTACATAGTTAGCGTTCACACCTTCAGAGCAGAAGATCCGGGTTCGATTTCTGGCGAAAACTCATGTAGTTTGGATCCCACGCTAAACCGTAGATTCACATTTCACATTGTACTCCTGAAAGAGATGCAAAACTCCAACTCAACTAACCTGAAGCTGTTAATTTCCTATTCTCTATGATTATAATTAGTGCTCTATAGACATTTAGATAATATAATATATGAAGTTTCTAGGGTAGGTGGTCTTTTATCTCTATCTTGACACAAAATCAGGTCTGGAACAGAAAAAAAATCTGTCACGGTAAGAAAATAATACTATCAAAGTGCAAAAAGTCTCCAAACCGGAAACTGACTACCATTATTTAAGCAATCTGTGAGAAATTTGTAGTAATTTGATTTCTTTGGTGTGTTTGTTCTTCAATTTGGGATCTCTTGCATTGTGGATCTGTAGTTAGCAACCATGAGTACGAATTATGCATAAAAATGTGTTTTATATCTTATTCTTTTGTCATATTCTAACTCTTGTATATGTATACAGTTTTATATTAAAATTTAGACAGTAGAATGTTTGCGTTTATTGTATACCATGGGATGATTCTGGAAAATATAGTACACAGTGCTTGATTTTTAGATTGGTTTGTACAAGTTAAAAAATAGAGCTTTCTGCTCTGGCCGCCAAATTTTCTATAAAGGTTCAAAAATTAGCGGGGTGTTGAGTTCGTTTCCGGCTGCCACAATTTACCTTATGTGCACCACCGTTGAATTCACCGTTCCCGAAACTAAGATAGTTTATGACTTGATACGCCACTGTATTCGATCTGGGCATGACGTCACACATGTAAATTAAATGAAAGACAAGAAATGAGGACTCACTCCTCTATGCTAATTAAACAAACAAAAGAGTGAGCTACATGAATCACCGTGTGTTAAAAAAAATAGTTTTTACACGGAAGAATGAGATCTTGAAAGGGAAAGTGACCTATTTGGGTTTCGAACCCACGACCCTGTTAATTGCATGTTTAATGATAAAGAAAATGAAGACTGATTTCACGGTCATGAAATCCTATCTTCCCGCGGTATTCCAGGGTTTTAGGAAAATAAGATCCCCCTAAACCGTGAGAGCAAGCGAAAATTTATTTGTTTTACCCTTGTAGCGTATTTATATTATCACATGCTGCAATGTTGAAAAAGAATTAGGCTCTAATGTTTGATGTATAGAGACGAATTAGACTGACTTTCACTTTCCCTGAAAATTGGAATAAACGGATTTTGAAATAAGTAGACAAATATCTTGGACTCAAATATCCTGAAAATCAGTTTAATTTTGTCCGTGATAGGTTGCACTAGAAATTTCCTGCATTTCCTAGCATTTTGACCTATCAAACCCTCATAGAAACGGTATTATTATTATTATTATTATTATTATTATTATTATTATTATTATTATTATTATTATTATTATTATTATTATTATTATTATTATTATTGAGGTGAGTGATGCAATAAGTCGCTTGCGAAAAGAAAAGTTTACAAATTTAGGTTAACAGTGAATTAAAAGCTTTAATGATTAAAAATAAATGTTAAAAAAATCAAGTAAATACTAAAAAATAACAATGAATTTTGAAAGTATAATAACAAACAAAACAAAAAAAGAGGGTAAAACGTGAGGCCTTAGCACCAAAATGTAATCTAGTCAAACGTGTTGCAATTGTTATCCTTCTTGAACCTTGACTTGAATTATTTTCTGAATGATTTGACATACTTGAACCAGGCAATGACATAGTTCTTCGTAACAAGTTTGAACTATCGTACATTAATTTTGATTTATTATTTGGTCTACAATATAATTAACTTATTAACCTTACATTGACCAATATCGATTGACATAATTATACGGATTAACAGATAATTGCTATTGATCAATTGATACATCGTCTCAAAATTTATAAAATTAAAACGAATGTGCATAGCTTGTCTGGAATCTGCTTTTGAATACCAAACTTTAGACTAAGTAAATCAAGTAAATTAGTGAAAAGAGTGACATAAGGAAATAAAGAAGTCATGACTTTTAAAGAAAATTGATAAGAAATTTTGAAAGAGAACTGGAACTGCTTAATAAGAATAATTCAGTGATAGCTGAGTTTTGATTTTTTCCACAACTACAACTAAACCTTGGGGCCTATCTGATGCATATTTGCATATTTCGGTATTAGCAATAAATATACATTATATATATCAATACGAATTGCATTTTCATTTTAGCACACAGAAATATACTAATATACATGTATATAGATGGGATATTGAAATGCATACACATAACACAATCAATACATGAATATATATATATATATATATATATATATATATATATATATATATATATATATATATATATATATATATATATATATATATATATATATATATATATATATATATATATACACAAGACGTCTGTTCAAAAGACTGGGTAAATTTAGTTGTTTTCTGCAAAATTATTATTATGTTGCAAAATTCTCTTTTGACCTGGTCGTTGATCGTTGTCTATGCGCATAGATCTTGATCTCCCTATTGCTTAGGAGGATCAAGATAATTAGTTGATTGCGGCTTTGGTTAGCCTAACGTTTTCATGATGTGTAAATAATTATTCATTTTCTAGAATACCAGGTCTAGCAAACGAGTACCATATCCTTAACATGACAACTACAAGATTTGTGTATTTCATTTTTCTAACCAATGCTTCTCTACTTGATTTCTCAATTCTACATTCTTCCAACTCTCATAAGAATACTGATTGAAGTTAGTTTTCACTTCACAAATAGCTACTGGAAGATGTTAACACATTATTATTTCATACTAACAAAAATATTCACTGCATGACTTTACGTATTATACATACAAGTAATGCTAGTATCATCATAGTATGCTTTGATCATAGTGTGCTTTGATCATTTTCAAATAATTCTACATAAAAAAATAGAATCATAGCTTGAACGCTGGCGATACTTTCTTAACTAACATTATATGCTTAATATTATAAAGAGTATCTGGAGGTACTTTTTTTTTAGCAGTTACATCTGGTTAGTTTCTTTCCACAAATAAATTTTAAGTTACATCTTGTAGAAGTAATTTACTAAAAGATTTCTTTAAGTCAACAAACAATTGTAGAAGTTTTCAAGATTATTCAGAAACGCTACAGTTTCTCGAGAGCTAAACGAAAATACTTTTAAAACAGAAGATATTGCTTATTTAGTCCAATGTCCGAAATAGAGTACTAATTTCGAAGTGATGAAAGCAAAGTTAACGTTTTTCCAAATATCAGTTATTTTGGCAATAGTGTTTACGTAGCAACGTCCTGCATTTTTATTTAAGAATGAAAATTTGTCTTTCAACACCAGTAAGTAAAATAGGTTGGTCCTTTCGCTGCCAGTGCTTTTCTCACCACACTTACTTCGTGGGTTGATCACCCTTTCACGACACTTCCGGATGCTGGATTGCCGCTAAGGAGAATTGCTGGGCCTTCATCTCTATCTGCATGAGGTGACGAACCCTAGATCTTCCTTCCTCACTGTCGGGATCCACTTGGCACTTTCTTTCCTCGCTATGGGTGTGCGAACTATAGCACTCCTTGTCACTACACTTCACTAACACCATTTTTGTTATCGGGTGTGTGTGAGTGTTTCAGAGAAAGTTTCTCAAAATGTATATGAATCTCAGTTTCGTGTTTGAGCCATGATGTTGTTACTGTTTCACTATTGTGATCACTTAGTCTCGATAGGATATAACGAGAGAGTCAAATAAGTTTAGTTTTTTCTTAACTCCAAATTGTAATGTGTAATGTACAAAAATATGTAAATTACTTGATTCTTGATACAAGTTTGTGGCTCACTAAGGAAAGTGATGAGTAAGTAGCGTTTAAGTCAGTCCGTGTTGTGGAATTTGGACACTGCGGCTACGTGTTAACTTAGCCTGCCATCATTGTTACGATCAACTTAAGTATGCGTATAATTCTATGTGGTGTCGTGTTAAGTGTAAATCGAAATGTTGTGTTCTACACCATTGATGAGTTTAGACTGTCTTGAGGTTTTTAGTAACCAATTTTTCTGGCAATTTGAATCCGCCTATAACCTATTTTCTGAATTTTTCTTCTTTCTGATTCGTCCAGTGGGTTGTGCTTGTGTTTTGGATTTTAATTAAGGTATACGCCCATTAATGGTGCTGGAGAGTCTGTTTTCCGAAAAAAGTGATTTTTTAACTTTGTTAAAGTCTCAGAGATGTGTAAAAAGATTATCTCATCTTGGTTTGGAGACGAACGGTCTGAAATGTGCTCTTCGCAAATTTTCAGGAATTATCTTCCATTCCGATTCCATTCAATTTGGGTAGGTTTGCCGTTTCCTTGCTCTCTCACAAGATGATGCTAAAACTTTCTCGAGTTCCTTGTCCCTTTCTTCACTGGGTCAACGGTTCTCTGTGTGCGTGTGTGTGGTCGGATGAGAAACACGATGAACAGTATTGTTAATCCTTTCTGTTGAAACTGTTGCTCAGGTAAAAAAAAGAAAAGAAAAGAAGATAATGGCACCTTGTGCTTGAACTATGAGGAAACTAAATAAAATTGTGATCCTGTTTGCTTTGAGTCTTATATATATATATGGACATAGATATCAATCGTTACAATTATTCCCCTCCTAAGATGAAGCATGAGATGTAGGATCTCTGGAGCTCTGCTTCATCCTAACGGAGTCTAAATATTCAATCTTCTTATTGATGCACTAAAAATCCAAGCCCTAATTTTGAAATTCCCTGAAAAGTCGAAGTACATAAAAATCCAAGCCCTAATTGCTTTTAATGAAGACTTTTTTTATCTTTAATTTGGATGAGAGGTCTCAGGTATCGAGTTTGTGGTCAGTTCAAGCTGCTGGACACAAGCTTATGAGGCATGCTTTAAATAGTATGATATTATTAATTATCTTTAGAAGTTCTTCTTTTATTTTTATTTTATCTGCGCGTTAATACAACTTCATCTTCTTCAAAAGGATTGGCTGCCCTAGGTAACAAAACAATATACATTTTCGATGCAATCTTCAGCGTCTTGGACCATCGGGAAAAAGAGAGTTGTGATTACAGAGGGTGGCATGGAGCTTGAATTCCTCCATGTGCGAGAGCAAAGCCACTGCTCACAAGTTTGTTTTTATTCTTCGGTCGTGATTCTTCTTCACTAACATGACTTTAAAAATACAAGGAGAGTGAAATGATTAAGGCAAAGTTTCATGTCGCGACCATTCAATTGTGGGAACTTGCAAACATCTTGGTGGATTTCTTGTCTGCTCGCAGCTCGAAGCTCACTAATCTTTAGCTCGGCGCGTTTTTGCAGCTATCATCACCAAGGGAAAGGAGTGCGTTGAGTCTCTTGCTCCAAACGCAAAATTTCACTTCAGAGAGTTCAAATCGGGAATCCATCTCTACCGATTGCTCTATATATAGAGGCACTTCTTCGTGCATAACAAAAATCATATCTCCTTTGCCGGTTTCAATGCTGGGTTGCGCACATTGGTGAATAACTTTTTCCAATCTTCCTCTGTAATTATGATTTCCTCACATCCGGTATCTGAAATGAAGTATAAACAAATACGCTGGTTAAAATTTTCATTTCTGGGCAATATGCATCTATGCAATTCATCTTCTAATTCCTTGCTTTTATCTTTATCTTCTACGTAGCCACTTCGATCAAAAATGCAGGTACATTTAAATGAGTTGTGCCATAAACAAATTTTTCTTGTGTTTCTTTCACCATTTTCCTGCTAAGATTTCCTCTTCCGCGCTAATGCTTTATTCTTCAATTATTATTTTCTTGCATTATTTTCTTGCAAGTTTTCTTTATTTTTGCACGCAATCATTGTATTGCTGTGCTTCCAATTCTTTTCATGCCATTGTGTATCTGAGGTTGCCTTCTAGCAAACTGTCACGTGACTCTTGACTCGAACCTGGACCATTAGAAGTCAATTTTTAGTATTCAAGTATCATAGCCGGGTGAATGGTAACAATGCAAATACCATTATTGTCATTTTCGTGTCTTTCCTCGGTACCATCTGAGTACCTCCAATTGTCATTCGACATTTCCTGGGTTTTCACCACTTTGGTCTGGGCAATCAATGTATCATCTTGGCCACTTCTACATTCTGCGTTTGACTTGTTGTCTCCTACATCATGAAAACTAATATCTGGCGAATTGGTTCCTTTCTGCCAACTATCGTCACTCATTTCTTGCGTCGTAACTGTTTTGGCCTGCATATGCACAGCGTGCCGGTCACCTTGACTTCTCTGGCCATTTGGGGGCGCGGTGGCTCAGTGGTAGAGCGTTCACCTCTGGTGTTTGGGGTCCCGGGTTCGATCCCAGCCCCCGCCAAGTGAACTTTGTGGTAAACAAACACCGTGCTCGTGGGTTTTCTCGGGGTTCTCCCGTTTCTTCCCACTTTCTTCATTCTACCATTTCACTCATCTCTCCTCATCACAGTCTCCTTTACCCTAACCGGCATAAACGTGGGACGTAAAACTCAAAGATTTCATTTCATTTTTTTTCTCTGGCCATTATAATTTATCCATTACCCTCGGTCTTCGAACTCAGGCATTCCTTTTGCCTCTTCATTTCTCGAGTCGTATGCCCGTTTTCTCCATGGCTTCGGGTAATTATTTCTCCTGAAATAGTTATAGCTGCGCTGCCATCCTGGACGTTTGTGGTGGAAATCCTTCAATCGTGTATTCTTGTTCCATATTGACTGTATTCTTGCATTTCCAGGGACCGTTTTTCCACTAAGTTTAGGTTTAATCTTGAATTTCGGAGCGTTTATATGGATATCCACAGGTGAGTGTGTCGGCTTGGTCTTCTGACGTGCATCCTGCATTATTTCTTCTGATGAAGTTTTCTCCAGGGTAACTTCGGTGCGCTCCTTTCTACTATTTGGTTGTGCTGCTCTCGTCCCGGAATAACCTCAGCATCTTGCAGTTCGTCCTCCTGACGTGGTGCTTCTCGGGCATCGTCGGTCTCTCTCTGCTTCTCTCTGAGCTTTTCTCGCTCTTCTCATTCTCTTCTCATTTCTTGTATGTCTGCGTCGATCTTCTTGCGAAGTTCTTATTGCCGCTTTTCCTGTTCCTCTAACAGCCTTCTTGCTTCTCTTCGTTCTTCTTTTTGTCCTTCTTTTATTTGTTCTTTTAGTTCTTCTCGCAGTTTTCTTGAGTCTTTTCTTCTTTCTTCTTTTTCTTCGTCTAACTTCTTGTTTAAGCGTTCCTCCAACTTCTTGTTTTGTTCTCCCAACTTCTTTCCCATGCGTTCCATTATTGTCTCCAGCATGGCGAACATATCATTATTTGCAGGATTTCTGTTAGAATCGTCTGTCTGCTCTGTCCTTGGCGTTTCTTCTGATGTCTGAGATCGCCTTTCCTCGATAGACGCCACTGGTGCGCTTAGGACGCCGCAAGTAACACATTCCAGGTTGGAAGAGGATGGGATAAAATCCTGTTCCCACACATCTCTGCCACAATCAGGGCAAGTCTGTTGTTCTCCTCTCAGCATCCTGGTCCACATTTCTTCTGTCTGTGCCCGCAGCCTTTGCATCTGAAACTAAAAAAAAAAAAAAAAAAAAAAAAAAAAAAAAAAAAAGGCTTTTGCGCCGAATTAATTCTGTACGGACACTAAAGAATAAAAAGTATCTAGTAGTTGTTAGTCTACTTTCGAAAATAGTATCGTTGCAATATAATAATGAAATTTTGAATTCCGTCGTTTATAATTACACACACACACACAACACTTTACGTTATTTATTTCTATCTTCATATATTAAGCCTCAGTGTCCTTTTTCCAACAACATTTCCTGATGTATAGCCACTCTTACTTCAAATTTTCTTTTTATAAAATTAATTACTATTCTTATCTACTACTATTACTATTTTATATATTACTATTCTTAACCTATACTTATGCCAACAAGTTTCCTTCTTAGCCTAATATCTTAAAAATTAAAAATATGTATACATTAAATATCAATTAACAAAGAGAAGTAATTTCTATACAAATATATGAATAGATATGTAAATAACTATGAATGAATGGTAGAGGGTTCGATTTTTTTTTTTTTTTTTTAGGTTAACAGAGGAGGTGCAAACAGTCCAATAAATTTGAGTCATAGACCTCACCTGTTTACCTCTTTTCGTCTTCTCTTCCTTCTGTTCTTCAGCACGATCACCCACCATCAGTGGCAAACAAATCGTGAAAATGAATCATCTTTGCAATTTCCAGCCAATCGTACAATGTCGGTTTCAAAACTTTTTTTTAGTAAATTCGCACAGACGGGGTAACGCAAAAATAATATATCACCTTCTTCTCGCTGAAAAATAAACAAAATGGAGGGAAAAAGAACGTTTATCGTCCCTACAAATAATGTTCCAGCTCACTTGAGTACTGTTCGATTCCAGCGCATGTTATAGAGCCACCTGTTATATGAACATGATCTGTTCCTATATGAGGAATCTTTTCGTACAGAATTTAATGGTTCTAGTTTATGGTAGTAATTTCTAACAGTCTTCCAGTTCCTAAATGGTAATAGGGTCTATGAGCATTTGTCGAGCCCTTGAACGGTTTTTGAGTCCTTGAACAGTTTTCGAGTCCTTGTTCGGTTGCGCCAAATTTGCAAACTTTTCTTTTGCAAGCCACTTATTGTATCCCTCACCTCAATAATAATAATAATAATAATAATAATAATAATAATAATAATAATAATAATAATAATAATAATAATAATAATAATAATACCGTTTCTATGAGGGTTTGATAGGTCAAAATGCTAGGAAATGCAGGAAATTTCTAGTGCAACCTATCACGGACAAAATTAAACTGATTTTCAGGATATTTGAGTCCAAGATATTTGTCTACTTATTTCAAAATCCGTTTATTCCAATTTTCAGGGAAAGTGAAAGTCAGTCTAATTCGTCTCTATACATCAAACATTAGAGCCTAAATATTTTTCAGCATTGCAGCATGTGATGATATAAATACGCTACAAGAGTAAAACAAATAAAGTTTCGCTTGCTCTCACGGTTTAGGGGGATCTTATTTTCCTAAAGCCCTGGAATACCGCGGGAAGATAGGATTTCATGACCGTGAAATCAGTCTTCATTTTCTTTATCATTAAACATGTAATTAACAGGGTCGTGGGTTCGAAAACCAAATAGGCCACTTTCCGCTTCAAGATATTCTTTCGTGTAAAAACTATTTTTTTAGACACCCGATGATTCATGTAGCTCACTCTTTTGTTTGGTTAATTAGCATTGAGGAATGCATCCTCATTTCTGTTCTTTCATTTAATCTACATGTGTGGCGAAATGCCCAGATCGGATACAGTGCCGTATCAAGTCATAAACTATCTCAGTTTCGGGAACGGTGACTTCAACGGTGGTACACATAAGGTAAATTGTGGCAGCCGGAACACGAACCCAACACCCCACTAATTCATAACCTTTATAGAAAATTTGGCGGCCCGAACAGAAACCTCTATTTTTAACTTTTACATGGTGGTTCGGATTCCATAAGCACAGTTACTTCCAACTTTTTCTGTGTTACCACCCCACTGATTTATTTAATTATTGCATGACGAAAATCTACAACATCCAAATGTTTGTGTATTTCATAAACCAACCACATACAACAATTTGTTTCTCCTCTTTATTATTTTTAAGCAATGTGGGACATAATACGATTACATGTGCCTAACTCTTTAACTATCTTAATGATAAGGCTTCAGATACCATATAGGTATCCTGTACAACAGGGATTTGAAGGTTGAAACAAGGCCAGTGCATAACAGAAAACAACCGTCGGATGCTCATGTCATCTCCTAGTTAGAAATTCTTTCCATCTCTTCGCTGGTATTGGTAAGCTTTGATGAGTTCTGGAAAGCCTCGTGTGTCAGGCAAACAAAACACCAAGACTGAGGTTAGCACGTTCCCGCTCAGGTGCCTTTTGTACGCACCAGGCAATCAAAAACGGTCGACATTGGTTGTTACCATGGAAACGGAAGTAGACCGCCGTCTGGGTGCTCCGTCTAGTCAAATTTTATGCTTTTATTGAACTGCAGAGTCCCCTAACTTGTTGCCAACTTGTGCAGACACCATACATAAAGTTTAGTTCTCTTGCTTCTTTTTTCAGGGAAATCAAGTGTTTATTTACCAAAATGAGTCTCTCGTATAGAAAGAATAATGACCCACTTGCGCTTGGATGATTCTTCTTCTTGGAGTAGACATATTGCAGTCTTCGAGGAACAAAACTGTGCGACATGTTGCGGGAGAGAATATCTCATCAAAAGACAGAAGAAATTGTATTTGTAAACAACAATTAGAGACAGTATTAAGGTCAATCATTCATGACTTAACAAGTGATGATCCATTTTCTTCATTTATTTACTTACCTGAATTAGTACTTCAGATCAGTTGTAACTAGATCTTTCCTTTTGCATTTAAATTTTAAAAGGAACTCTTTGTTCACAATGTGTACCACAAAGTAAAATGTGAAACTATGCAGTGCAATACGCACATTTTTGGGTCGTTGTCAAACGTTCTAAGGGCAAAACGTCTAATTGCTAATTTGTGTGAGCCGAAATTTGAGGAGTTAAATCTCAAAGCGATCTTTCCATTTGGTAATTTTATCGTGTATTAGGCACCAACTTAGTTGGAACAAATAACAACAATATTAATAATTTGTAAGTTGAGTAAGATTAGTTTTGTTCAATATACTTTGCACTATTGTAGAAGTTATTTTCCGTTGTAATACGCAGTGTTACACAATAGAAATGATCTATCATATTACAAGTTTATCGGTAGAATACAATAATTATACCGTTAATCCTTATGAAAAAAAAAGGAACCATCATTAATTAACTGAATGTAGAAGTTGTTTTAGCATTAATATTATACGTAAAGGAGCAAGTGTTTCAGGATTATAACGATACTGGATGCTTCTCAATTTTCTTAAAAAAAGAAAAGAAAAAAAGAAAGAAAATAAAGATAGTGCATGCATTACATTTTAAAATATCGATCTACTTTGTAAGTGTATCCTAGGAGAACGAACAGTCATTTTTGCTTCTGAAAATTAGAAATAAATAAATACATAAAGTGTATAGTGTCGTTTACTGAAATATAGAATGCGTATGAGAGAAAAAAAAAACTGAAATAAATTAGTCTATTTTCTGCTCTGTTAAACGGATACATCAAAACAGTAGCTAATATTCAGGAAATATGAGGTCGCGGATCTCTGCTTAGCCAAATACACATTTCCGGAAAATGTTCTTTGAATTTCTTGCTTCTGAAACAAGAGTGTCTTTTTAGAATTTGTTGTGAAACGCCAAACAGGTGAATATTGGATTTATGGAATTATTTTTAATGTCTAGCAGGCAAGTTAGAGCAGCATTTATAAGAATGGTTGTTGAACATCAAGCAGGAGAATGAATACTATTTTTTTTCTTTCTTTCTGAGGATTTATTGGGAACATACTGCAAATTAATTAGTCATCCTTTTATGTTTTAATGGTGTATGAACGTCCAACAGACAAATAAGAATAGATATTTTCAACAACCGTTATTCAAGTTTCGCTAACATACAGGGTGTCCGAGAAGTCCTTCCCTGATTACAGAAATTGATAACTCAGGCTAGAAATAAGATAGAAATATGAAACTGGTGTTGAATTGTTTACAAACTATAAAAGTTTTGGTCACATCAGTACACTTCCTCATGAGCACCCTTGGTAGCACGTAGCACATCTAGGCGATATTCAATTTCCATCCACACATTAGCCTCCACCGTGTCTGCTGAGGTTCTTGGTCGACCAGACCTCGGAAGGTCAGCAACCGACCCTGTGTTCTTGAACTTCTCATACCAGGCTTTTGACATCAGGTGGAGTCCTCCCAAATGTTGTCTGGAACTGTCTCTGCACCGTGGTTGGTGATCGTGTCTCATGGTACCACAGGACACACTGTGCCTTCTCCTGGTTGGTTGGCATGGCTTCTTGGGCTTCTTACTTACGTACTACAAACCTAAAACAAACAAAATTGAGACTTGGTAAAACAGAACAAACCTAACACAGACAAAAACTTTTATAGTTCGTAAACAATTCAACACCAGTTTCATATTTCTATCTTATTTCTAACCTGAGTTATCAATTTCTGTAATCAGGGAAGGACTTCTCGGACACCCTGTATAACATACCTGTGTTGTTTCTGAAAGATTTCTTATGCACGTGCGGACTAATTTAGGGGCGCCTTTTTCAGGAATTACTGTTGACCCAGTTAAATATTAATTAGAGCCATTCTTATTAATATGACTATTGTACCTTCTCCAGAAGTATGAAGGGTATCTTCTCAGAATTTGTTGTGAAATGTACAGCAAATTAATAATGGTCTCTTTTTCGTTCTTCATTTGATCTTCCGTAAACAAAAAAAAAAAAAAAAATCAAAGACAAGGGCATTATATATGGTACGAGTTAAAACGAACTCATCGAATCTGGATCAAACTTTGCATGGTGGTAGATCTTGACTCACTATACAAGCTTATGAAGCTTCATGATGTGCAGACTTTAGTTTCCATGTTACAAGTAAAATATATATATATATATATATATATATATATATATATATATATATATATATATATATATATATATATATATATATATATTTAAAGAAAGTATGTTTGATAGCTATTCTGTAATATTTAATGTTATCAGCTTTTGTACTTCTTTCTAGGGGAATGTTTGTGTGTTCGGGAAATGTGAGCGTTTTACGCCACTTGTGGCTGAACTTGGACTTAAACGGCATCTAGAGTGTCACTATCACTTCAGCGACTACGAATATTATGAATTTGATACTAATATCGTTTTTTTTTTTTTTTTTTTTTTTTTTTGCTATTTTTATGTCACTCTCCTAACTTCCATTCTTAATGCAGTGGTTCTATTCGATGTATCGCACAGACCCATAGGACGTCTCATGTAGTGTCATACACGAATTTCTCGTCGTGTCTCGATTGTTGTCTCGGAAATTAAACGAAATCGAGACCAAAATTGCATTTTCAAATTAGAGACAAGATGTCTTTACAAAAGGAGAAGAGAAAAATCAAAGCGATACGAGGAAACTTCCCAGAGCCAAGACAAGGAGAGAGTTTTAACAAATAAAAAAGAAAAGAAAGATAAATAGGAAACGAGACAATAAAATGTTATTTCTCGTCCCACCTCGTCTCATGGGCAACCCCGATGAAGCGAAATTTTAGAATAAAAAATCATAAAGCTCTTAATAAATTAAACTCGATTTTGAGACAGACTCATGAGACTGTGCCGGTTTTCAGTGACCCAGTGACAGCAAGACCGTTCAATATTTTATAGAGTCACTACTTCATAAATGTGTTATCTTACACTATCATAATTTATATATATATAATGTACGTCGCGGTGGTGTGAACGTACAATAAAGTTTGTCATCAATCCAAAAGTTTGGAAACCACCTTTATGCCTTATGAGATGTATAGCTTTCTACCCCCGCATTATACTTTGAGACCAAACCAAATTTAACTACCTACACACTGTTCTATGGTTTAATCCAAATCTATTCCACCTAATAACTCAATTTCACTGGAACACACACACACACACACACACATATATATATATATATATATATATATATATATATATATATATATATATATATATATACTACCCCCGAAAAGTTTCCGTACAAAGTAGGTTTATGTATACTTTACGTGTATTCCAGAAAAACCAAAGACCTATCAATGGAATTTATTTTTATCTGGAACCTACAATATGCATTTGAGAGGAAAATACAGAAATTTAACAGGAATGGACCATTCTTTTGTCAAAAAATACATCCTTGATTCATCAAAATAGCCTCCACGTGCTGTGGTAACAAGTTTGCAGCCTTTGGGATATTCGCCGTATTAGTTTCTGTAGAGTTTCGGGCTTGATTGCTATCCAGGCTTAGCGAAGACACCCAAATAAGTGTTTCTCGCTAGAGGGTCCCATAGCTCACAGAAACTCAATTGGATTACAATCCGGTGATTGTGGGGGCCACACCATATTCTTGAGATCTCCCTCTTGCTCTTTTGCTGACAATATATATATATATATATATATATATATATATATATATATATATATATATATATATATATATATATATATATATATATATATATACCCTTATACCTTTTAAAATCATAGAAACAAAACGCTAAAATGGTACAAAGTATCGACAGGGGAACATTTTTTGACGTAAATTCCAAGACAATCAGATTAAGCATTGGCCAACCCCAACATAAAATTGTATTTATTTCAAATAACATTACGTCAAATTATTACATATTTCAAATTTGTATGTTAAATTAAAACTTACAATATCAAACTTTTATGCAGTGTTGCAAACTAACCACCCTATAATATCGCAAGCATGGAAAAGCAAAAACAAAATATTTTGATTGCTTCAACAGTATTAACAAGGAGAGACGAACGGGACACAACACACATCCAGTGTATCTTACAAGGAACTTATGCGAACCGTGACAGCTATATATTTATGAAAATTGGTATCCCGAATAATTGTGGATCGTTAGTCATCGTGGTGATAGTCACTCGGTGCGGAAATGCCTTGTTTATCAACTATGTATAATACATATGCAAAGCATTGACCGGTTGAGGCTGGGCTGACTGAAGAAGGAAGAAATGTGCAGTAGCAGTAAACCACAGCATGCACAGCATCCAGTGACTAATGGGCTTAATACGTCGTCAAGTGTGAGGCTACGGCGAGAAATGTACGTATTTTGTAATACCATTTATGGCTTTTCTGTTGTATGTATTGGTGTATTATATTAAAATATTTTGCGAATGTATATTACTGGTAACCCCCTGTTTCATCTTCATCGTTGTCTCATGCTAACGTTTCACGGCTACTGTAACATGTGCCCTTTTCGGGTGAATGCTGTATCAAGCACGTTAATCGCTGGATGCTGTGCATGTTGTAGTGTACTCCCTCCTATAAATTTGTTCCTTGTACAGTCTTGTTGTTGTTGTATATTTGACAGTTTCTCTGTACGGAGCCCATAATTTTTCTATTTTACAACATCATATCTCCCTTATTTGGCAACACTGATAACTCACCTTTTGCTTATGTTCTTTCAAGTTTTATGTCAATTCTTTTAATGCAACAAAATGGCATACGTTGTACTGTTAAAAACTATAAGTTTGTGTTGCGCTGGCAACACTGCTTGTGTGACACTACTGCCGTGTTCTTCTTCATGAATTCCCTCCCGTAGGTATTAGGATACCTGTATATATTTTTCATTTTTCTGCCTATTTCTGTCGTCTCTGGGGTATATCAGCACAGCCTCACGCACTCACAGCTTGATATATGTATAAAGGTAACCAAGAAAGTTCTATCTCTTTTCCACCCACAACCTTCGAACATCGATATGTCACCTAAGACGTACTTGGAAGATCATATATAGTCCGTATCAGCATTGACAACCTTCTACCAACGTTCTGGAAGGCCAAGGATTCCATCGCGGTAGAACTTGGTGGGCTGTAAAGAGAAGGTATCAATTGCATTTTGCATCTCTACTAGGGATTTGAACTGGCGTCCTCTAAGGTGATTGTCCGGGGAATGGAACAAGTGCTAATCAGACGGTGCAATGTCCGGGAAGTATAGCGGATGCAATAGTGTTTCCCACCCAAGGCGCAGAATGGTGTCCTGGGTCATCCTAGCCACGTGGGTCTTAGCGTAGTGCTGTAACATGAGGACCCCTTTGCGACTCAGAAGTGCTGGCTACAGGGTCTTGAGTTTTTCTTGAACACGGTTCAACTGAAGGCAGTGCACAGTTGCATTGATGCTTTGACAAGCTAATAGCAGTTCCCGATGCACGATGCCACGATCAGTCCACCTAACACAGGAGGACCTTATTCTGCGGCAGTGCTGGTTTCGGCTGATTTGGAACATGTTCGTGGGAGGTTTTCCAATGATGACGGTGCTGTGCAGCTTCGTACAGAACCTACTTCTCATCATATGTCAACACTCAGTCCAGAAATGGCTTTATCCTCAGACGAGGCAGCAAAGAAACACAGGTGTCTGCTCGCGTTGCCTTCTGGCCCGGAGTCAAATCATGGTTTTGAAAAAAGTAATAATGATCATAATGCAATTTACAGCAATTTGATATCTCAAACCGCTTCAGAGACAGTGGCGGCTAATGTTAGTGTTGCAGCGTTGCGCAACGCCCAAAGTATTTCAAGAAAAAAATATTATTATCAATAGTAGTAAAGAATAGAAAAAATACTTTTTAATACTTGCATATATACACTTTAAATAACATAGTTTTTACTTCTGTAACTGTCCGTTCCGTTAATCCGTTTTAAAAAGCGAAAAATAATCCGTCACAGAGCCTCCAATTTATATTCTGTTGCAGCGAGCATACAACGACCAGATTCCTTCAGCGCGGCAATTGGAGCAAATGTTAAGTCTCTTTTCCCCTATCTCAGAAGTTAAAGGGACTGGTCGTTGCAGTGCTTCTGCAACACAGCACGGTTTCCAGTGAACGAGAAGGTTTTTCACGCTAAATAAGATTTCTGAATTTTCTTTCACTAGCAATTAACAAATGGAATTTGTTTTTATGCATTCATATTTTTAAATTACGGGACCATACTGAAGCAAATCAATAGCATGACAAAAAAAAAAAGTGATTGCAGAATTACAAAATAAGAAAGAAGATATCTAGTAGAGGAGAAAACAAATGAAAGTAGACCCACATTTACAAGTTAATTCTTAGCTTATATTGATAACGAAGGCTTCTCCTAAATCAAATATTAATAAGTCAATATGTAGAATCGCTCCCCTCCCACTCTGTGGATAGTATTTTAGTATAAACATATTTCTTTTATAAAATAAGTATATTTTATACTCTTGATAATTTCCACATAAAACTGTATGATTGGGAACGCTACATTGAATTTGGGACTAGTTAGCAGTGCTCAGGGGCGTAGCCACGAGGGGGGTCCACCGGGTCCGGACCTCCAAAAATTTCGAAACTTGACTAACATTTGTAGAATTTCTTAACGAACTATACTTGTTTAACAGAGAAACGATTGATGTAGGCTAAATATTTGATTTTACGCCTCATCATGTACTCTTCTTTTCTTATAAAAATAATCATTCTATCATTTTTTCTAAAAATATAGATGACAGTAAGTAAGAATTACTTATTGCCTTTTCGGGTGCAGTATAAGACAGGTTCCATATTATGTAAACGTATTGGACCTCAATCAAATGCTTTGGACCCCTCCCAGTTAACATTTCTGGGTGTAGAACTGGCAGTGCTTTTTGTTTTGATGTTCTTTGATTTTTGGCTTCTGTTACAAGCTGATCCTTCATCTGGAGGGTTTCGAGGTTTCCTTTCCAGAACATATCGCATTGTAAGCATTGTTTCGCCTCATGTGGAAGTATATTGTGTTCATCGTGCATTGTGCAACAACCAAGACGGATGATTTGGAATGTAATTTTTTTTTCTTTTACGCACATGTGTGTGTGGATGTATGAATATGTGACATTCGGAATTCATATACCAGTACCTATTTTGTATCAGCTGTTTTGGTTTTTAATTATTAGGTTTAATTTTATTGAGTGTGCTTTAATTCTGTAAATAACCTACAAATTCTGAATGAATTGTATACCATGACTTCTGTAAATAACTTACAAAAAACATTGACCAGCTTTCAACTGAGGAAAAATTTGTAATTAAGGCTTAGACAAAACAATTCATAAGTGCAATTCAGAAGAGTGTTCGAAAAAAAAAAAACAATTTAAAATTCACAGGATATCTTATGACAGTAATGTTGTTTGCACCAGATACGTTTCCTCAATTTATTTTAAATTTTCCTGGACAAACTGTAAATCAAGTGTGTTCAATGTACATTTTTTTATAACACTAATCTCTGCTACGAACTCTCTTCAGTCAACGCTGAGTTTGCTAGAATGAATCGTTAGTAATAATCTAGAAAAAAATATTTAGTGAATCTACAAAGCTTCTGAAATTAATATTAACTGTACCTATGGCGTCAGCAAAGGACGAAAAGTTTTTTTTTTTTTTTTTTTTTTCCACATGAGAAATAATTGACACTTTCACGGAATTAAATGTCCCAAGAAAGGTTATCACAATTGGTTATGCTTTCCATCGAAAAAGACTTGACATAAGAATACCAGAGTTCAACCAGCATGTATTAGACAGATTTGTTCCAATCAAAGAGAGTAGAATGAACTTACTAATTAATTAAGGTGATTAATCGGATAAAATGTTCTGCCTTTTTATTTTTTAAAAACAGAATTTTATTAATTTAACATGTCACATAGCATTTGCATCTAAAGTTATGCTGATTAGTCAATGAGCCAACTTTGTATCTTCTGTCTCTTATCGTTCGTACTGCAACACCCAAAACCACAATCCACCGGCTGCCACTGTTCAGTGTTCAGAGATATGATAAAAAATGTAAAAAAATGCCACATTCCTTAAACGGGAACTTTTAAAATGGTTGTTGCTTTTGTTATGTTCTATAACACCTCAACAATGTTTTTGGAAGGCATAATTATAAGTTCGCAGAATTACATAACTTTGGCCAGTGTTGCAAACTTTTCAAATGTTTACTATATATTCAGAATGGTTAAGATATCAAATTCCTGTAAACAGGGTATTATGATCTTCACTCCTTGGGGAGTTAAACTGGAAGATCTTTATTTCCATTGCAAACCCCCACTGTCATTGGACAAGGAACTTCTTTGAGCAGCTTTTCGAAATAAAGGATTTTTTTAAAAAATCAAATTTTCAGTCCCTTATAACTTTGTTCTTATACGTTCGAAATACATCGTATCTTTGTTCTTATACGTTCGAAATACATCGTATCTTTGTTCTTATACGTTCGAAATACATCGTATCATGAGCAAAGGATTAGACGCCAAAGTACTTAAGATGTGCATTGACCTGTCCATCTCACTTTCATTATAAATGGGCCACGGTGGCTCAGTGGTAGAGCGTTCACCTCTGGTGCATTAGGTCCTTGGTTTGATCCAACCATGAGAACTTTGTGGTGGACAAACACCATGTGCGTGGGTTTCCTCTGGGTTTTCCCGTTTCCTCCCACTTCCTTCATTCCACCATTTCATTCACTTCTCATCATCACCGTGTCCTTTAGCCTAGTCGGCATATCTGCGGGAAGTAAAACTCAAATATTTCCATAGAAGGGAAAAATAAAGGCTGAAAGGAAGAAGGGTGGGATTCCAAATGTTTTAATAGGATGGTCATATCTCAAAATCCTTTGTGGTTAGAGACATGGTAGGAAGATGAGATTTCTTATTTATACTCATTCAATACAAGTGGGTATGTGCCACAATGTTTTCGAAAGTTCCACTTTTAACGGAGGAAGGGGGAAATTCCTATTTTTTCTCAATATATAAATGTTGAGTATGTGATATGAGATAAAGTACGACAATTTTTTCAGGGTTAAAATTTATCGAAATACAACACTCGTTAAAATAATAATAATGGTAGTAATGTGTTGAGATTAAAGAATGATAATAAAGAAATTGCCTCCTAGACTCAATCTTATGATAAATCTATTTAAAGAAAATAATTAAAATCAAAAGGGATGGCAACGAAAGAAAAAAAAAGATATGTCTAGGTGGTAAATGCATTTATAATAATGAGATGAAGCATGGAGAAAACAGATATTTCTATTGAATGTATTGCCGGTTGAAGCGTGGTTTTTAGTAACGTTGATTACACATTTTACAACAAATTCACAGAAACCAATCAAATAGGTCTCATTGCATACAATGAGTAGCCTACACTCTATTGTTTACTACATAACTTTTTGTTGTGTTAACGTTGGCCTTGGATGGATACTACTTGAATTAATTACATTAGTGGTACGGGCGTTGTGTACTGAATCATTAACAACTGTTTCACAAGATTGACAAAATATCTCACACTGAGTTTTTGGAAATCTTGCTTCAACACATTTTGTTGAGATTACCTTCAGAAATTAAGTTGTTTCGCATAAACTTGTGTTCCTTTATTTTATTAGATAATTGACTGCCTTCCCGCCAAATTTCCTATATCTCTGGCCAGTAGTTATTGAGAAACAAGGTAGGCCTACCAATATGAGCTAGCCGAGCCAATTCTGTCTCTGACCAAGCCTGTCTTTGCCCACCAAATTTGTTTCCGATCTGGTCAGTAGTTACGGAGAATTAAAGTAACACATATGCACATACACCTGGAGTAAAACTATGAGCACACGTATGCTTAACCCGTAACATCTGGATCACAAATGAGAAATACTACATGTTAACAGAATAACAGAATCTACTTTCAATATCACTACACTAAGAGGAAGTAAGAACTTGAGGCGGGTCAGCCCCCGCTGGCTACACCACTGCCATGTATGCTAGTTAATACTGACTATTTCCGTAACATTTAGTTCATTTCTTGAAATTTGGACAACAGCCATCCTTGATTCCATTCTTGGTGAGAAAGTTCCCTGGTTCGATTTCAGAACATGTTTGCCGTGGTAGACAATATCATATCCCTGGATCTGGTCTGGATTCTCTTGCCTCCTACCTTCATTCCACATAGTGTTTTATAATTATTCAGTGTTTCTTAACCTCCGTCACCTTCAGTCTACAACCATGGACAATAGATTAAATTTTAATTTCTTGCAGTTCTGGCTTAGTAAGTATCCGAATTCATACTACCCTTCATCTGAAAAAGACATGGTAAATAGTTGCTTAATCAGATTAAACTACAAACGTAAATATCTTTTAAGGTTGAACTACGGAAGAATTTAATAAAACGTTTTGCTTTTAGGAATGAAAAAAAAAATCACTTTGTTATTAACTGAATCACGTTCTACTTCTATATTTATTATTATAAACTTTTAAACTATTACTGCTATTAAACAGTATTAAACTATTTCTACAGATTTTCTTGAAGTTGCAGTTGACAATTCGTCGTATTTACCATGTTTTCTGATCTTACTATTATATGTTATCATTGATTTTGATGTAACGAATGATTTTAACTGAAAAGCTTCACTTTTGAGTGCGTGCTTTCGGATTAGATATCATATGGAAGATTGGTATTAATTAACTCTTTTATAGTAACTAGCTTATCTGCGCTGCCTACTCAGCCCATCTTTCTGTTATGACCATGAATCTCCCTCCCACTGTACATATCTCCTTACTCACACAAATAAAATATAATAGACTCACAAAGGAAGTGAATTGCTATGTATAGATGTTGGCGTAAGTTTGTAGCAAATTTGTAGCAGTAACACAATATCACGTGGAAACATTTTTTTTTTTTAAATAAATCTATAGCCGTCCGAGTACGCCTCACTGCGTCTCTTGAGGCCTTTGAAGTTGCCAGCATGCAACAGGTTTTACCATTCAGATTTAAGCAAACCGCCTGCAATGTCCGTCAATTCGCCATACGTAACTTCTCTACTGATTGCCTAACACCTTGGTTTCGGCCTGCCACAGTGGTTAATCTTATGAGCTCAAAACGGATCCTAAAAATGTTGAATAGAACAACAACGACACTGTTTTTGAAAATTTGAATGAGAACTGGACAATCTACACAAAATTTGGATTCGACGAGTGGAAACGACAAATTTCTATCATTTGTGGTTTTCGAGATCTCATGATCGATTCGAGATCGAGGATTGCGGACAAACATATAAACCTAGCATTTTAATATATAGACTAGCTGAACCTCAGCTCTCTACACAGAGCATCATTCACGTATGAGCATGAATCTCCTTATCATTCCTCACAACGTCTGTACATGTCCCTTTACAGACATAAGTGAAGGACGTCTTGATAAAAAAAAATCGGCAAGGGGTACGATAAAGGGGAGATTTTCTCGATTATTTTTTTCAATATCTTGCACCATTTGCAAGATTAAGCCATTTCCAATTGGAAAATGAAAACAATAAATTTTTTGAGATTTGCATGCCGCCGTTAGGCTAAAGGAGACGGTGAAGATGAGAATCCTATCGCCGGATGTGATAATAGCGTATTGCAGAATGTGATAATATGAATACGCTACAAGAGTAAAACAAATAAAGTTTCGCTTGCTCTCAGTTTAGGAGAATCTTATGTTCCTAAAGCCCTGGAATACCGCGGGAAGATAGGATTTCCGCGGGGACTCTCATAGGATTCTCATGCATGACACTAGGGTAATTAGGGATGTCTCAGGGAATTTAAAAAAAAAATCCCTCTGTATACGAGAATATGGTACATTGTCGCTATATATATTTTTTTTGGCGGGCTTACTTCTGTACCTAGAAGATTGAAATTGTGCACAAACATTCAGCCTACCTAGTAGTATTTATCAGATTTTTTCAGATCTCTGCGTTAAAACAGGGGGATTCCAGAGGAGCTAAAAGTTGAAAAACGGCATATTTAGACCAAAAAAATCCCTTTCTTCAGGATTTTCCCGCCTTATATACATGATGGAGACACGTGAGTCATGCCGTCTGAAAGCCAGTTTTATTCTGAAGAGAATGATATGCGAAACATGACCCTAGGGTAATTAGGGATGTGTCAGGGATTTTTTATCAAAATGTACTTCTGTATAGGGGAATATGGGGCAATGTCGGTATATATATTTTATGGCGGGCTTATTTTTGCACCTAGAAGATAGAAATTGTGCACAAACATTCAGTCCACCGAGTAGTATTTAACATATCTTTTTCAGATTTATGCGTTAAAACAGGGGGGTCCAGAGGGGCTAAAAGTTGAAAAAAGGGATATTTAGACCCAAAAAATCCCTTTTTCGGGAATTTCCCGCCTTAGATACATGATGGAGACATGTGAATGGTACCGCCTGAAAGGCAGTTCTATTCTGAAGAGAATGACGGGCAAAACATGACCCTAGGGTAATTCGGGATGTCTCAGGATTTTTTCCCCCTGAGATCATAGTGTTTTGTGGTAATTTGGGGCATTGTGGGAATTTTTGATAAAATTTCTCCCGCCCTTACTATTCAAGATAGAAACTTGAAATTTGGCATACACATTCAGTATACCAAGTACTATTTATCAGATTTTTTTAGATGGCTATGTTCACACAGGGCCGCTCCAGGGGAGGCAAAGTGCGAGAAAAAATCCCTCCGAAATTTTCCCTTTGACATCATTTTCCCGCTACTGGTATATGGTATGAGCATGTAAATGGTACCATTTGAAAGCCAGCTCTATTTTGAAGAGAATGGGGTATGAACCATGATCCTAGGATGAATAGTGACGATGCAGTAGCTGCTTGACTGAAAGTCTAAAAATAGCCCAAAAAGCCGGAATCTGGAAAGGGTTAACACGTCTGACCCTGATCTATACACGACGATTCGAAACGAAGTGCCTCTCGATACTTTCGGAGCACAAGCAGAGATCACCAATCTCACTAATTCGACAAGCAAGCAACCCCCTCCAACACTGAGACCCTCGCTTCTTTCTGTTGTCATCCGCAGTGTCGACCCGTATTACACAGACGAGGAAGTTCATGATGAACTAAAACTAAGGTACTTAGGATTCTAAGGTACTTAGAATTCGCAACGACCGTGGGCCCACCTTCACGGTTCTCATCCTCACACCCCATCAAGAGACAATCGACGATTTGCTTGCTTATGGAGCTTTCATATACAATCGCAAGCATCGAGTCGAACCATCGCGTTCAATATCACCATTACCAGTTCGATGCGAACGCTGCCAAGAATATAATACGCATAATACAGCTGATTGTAAGAATGACTTCAAATGCGATTACTGTGCAGTACCACACTCAACTCATTTATGCATTAATTGGCACCAACCAGAGAAATGCTCTACATGTCCGGATTATCACCCTACTGATAGCTACAAATGTAAAGCAAAACCGGACCCAACGCTGCAACATCTAGAACTGGTTGTACCCTTGCATACTACATCTCTTGTTACCACCCTTCCACCTACAGTAGATTCTCCGGTTACAGTAAATCAACTGTTTACCTTTCTTACTCTTGCACTGCAAAATATCCATCCTTTCATCCGGCCACACATCTTGCAGCAAATCACCTTTGCAGCCAAGCAACATTTCACATTCACTTCACAGCAACATATTCTGGAAATTCAGTGTATTTTCATGCATCTCCAACAACTCAAACCGGTTAAATTTAATTTCATTATGGCTCTACACTTCCTTTATTTGAACATCCGATCTTTTACTAAACACAAACTTTTGTTTCAAACGTTGCTACTCGAGGGACATATAGCAGATTTTCTCTTAAACCAAACATTCTTAACCAAAGCAATTCCATGTCGCCTACCGGGAAATACCATTTTACGTGCAGACAATCTACAACCCGCACAGCGAGCTAATGGGGGCCTAACGGTTGGTTTCTCACCTTACAAGCCTTATCGTCAGTACTATTGTGCTAATATACCATTGCCCGAAATATCATTACCATTATATATTTCAAATCTATTATCATTACCATAGCAACAATCTACATCCGGCCTGCCCATCCTCTCCCAATACAATTTGTACAACACATTTCAAACACCTATCGCCACTATATAATCATGACAGATTTTAATATGCACAGTCGTTCAGATCACGATCGTAACAATTTCACAGCTTCCATCACCACACACAGCACTGGAATCATTCATCAGTTACCTAAACCCACCCGGCCAATCTCTGACACAACATCGGACATCGTTATTACGTCTAGCAATATAATAACTCATAGCACTTTTTCAGTACTTGATACCCAGGGAAGTGACCATGCTCCTGTTAAACTCACAATAAATCTTCACTCCTCTGCATCCCCTCGTCCTCAATTACCTTCGCTCATCTGTTTTCGGTTTGATAAAGCGAACTAGACCTGCTATTGCTCTTATCTCACTAAACGCACTCAACACCTTTCATCGCCCACTTCAGAAGACGACTTGCTATCGCTCTTATCTCACTAAACGCACTCAACACCTTTCATCGCCCACTTCAGAAGACGACCTGCTGTCGCTCTTATCTCACCAAACGCACTCAACACCTTTCATCGTCCACTTCAGAAGACGACCTGTACAGCACTGTCGATATACAAGTTTCTACTATACAGAAAGCTACCACTCTTTACATTCCTACCAGCAAAAATATTCCATATCAACCACGATTGCCACCACATTACCTTACTATGATTACATGTTCTCGCCAACTTTATCGATATTACATTCGCACCAGAAATCCTGAAGCCTTACATCATCATCAACAATTGAGGCATATTCCGGTAGAAGGGCACATAGATCGTTTCCGTGAATGGAGAAAATGAGCCTTAAAGATTTTATCAGAGCACATAACAATAACATATGCTCTGATAAAATCTTTAAGGCTCATTTTCTCCATTCACGGAAACGGTCTATGTGCCCTTCTTCCGGAATAGGCCTCAATTGCAGAGAACTGTGCACAACTACATCCGGGCCTACAAACTTCGGTGTTGGGTAAAAACCTGTAATAATCTGTCTACCACCAGTCATCCTACCAAGTACAAAGGCAAGTACACAAAAAATTCCTATCCCATTCTGAATGGAAACTTCGCTGCTCACACAGATACGGAGAAATCAAATGCCTTTGCAGATCATCTGCAGAACATTTTCACGCTGCCACTACCTGGAATTACACCCCATGTTGAAGACAAAACCAACACTTCCCCATTCTTGCAATCCAATAGCATGCATAAACTCAGTGTCGATCAACATGTTACTGCACCCATCGCTGTTCAAGAGGTCACAGATACCGTCAAACGTAAACGATATACAGCGCCAGGCTTCGATAATATCATTTATCGCCAGATCAAGGAGTGTCCACCTACATTACTCATCCTTATCGCCAATCTTTTTACCTTTATACTCCGTACAGGTTACTTTCCCATGTCTTGGAAAACATCTAAAACACTTATGTTTCCAAAACCACATAAGCCTCCTCATGAGATCTCTTCTTATAGGCCGATCCAACTCAAGCACATTCAATAAAATCCTGGAACGCATTCTCGTCAAACGCCTTAACGCCTACCTCAACTCAAGAAATATCATTCCTCTCACTCAAGCAGGTTTCCGTCCTTCTTTCACTATAAACGATCTACTCCTACGAATCACAAGCCTTATCACCACACACTATAATAGAGTGAAACCATTATGTCTCGTCTTATTCGATCTCGAGAAAGCGTTCGATAAAGTGTGGCATATCTTACTTATTCATAAACTGATTAGGCTCCAGCTTCCTACAACATACATCCGGCTTATCTTTAACTTTCTCTCAGGTTATCTTATTTATGTTGCCATCAACGAACATCTATCTTATCCGTACTTCCGGATTCCTACTATCCGTAGTTCCACAGAGTGCTGCCCTTTCACCTCTGTAATACATTCTGTTTGTTGCTGACATGCCACGTATCCCAGAACAAGTCTTCCCAGTATGCAGACGATAATATTTTTCCTGCTCTACGAACATTCATCCAGCAGTTAAATAATATCCTACAAAGAGCCATCACTGATTTCTGCTTTTGGTGTCGGAACTGGAAACTCACCATCAACGCTACGAAAACAGAGGCTATCCTCTTTATTCCGCCAAAGAAAACAACTAAGGTTCGCCGCAATCGCCGTTACGTATCTCTTCACGTGGACCAGGCTCCACTACGGGCTACTAAGGCAGTCACCTACCAAGGCATCACATTCGACACACACCTTACCTGGACACACCATCTTAAAACAGTTGTACTAAAGCGTATAATCGTCTCAGCTTACTTAAACGTCTCGCAGGAACGACATGGGGTCTCAAATCACACACAGTCTTAAACACCTATAAAGTCTTTCTCCGTCCTAGTCTCAGCTATGGTTCCACAGCTTGGATTGCAGCATCAGACAAATTCTACAACAAACTTCTTATACTCGAACGTCATGCCCTCCACATTGCATTTCGCATGAAATTACCTAGCCCCACACAAGAATTGTATCAACACATTACTTTTCCTACCTTGCAATACCATCTTGATTCCCTTCGACTCTTCTACATACGGCGCTGATTTAAAACCCAACGTCCACTACTTTTCGACGCAATGCATTGCATAGCTCTACATCCCACACCCACACGGTACCTTCACATGTCATTATCTTTACTATTCACATTATACCAATACACTCTTCCTCCTGATAATCCCTCACTCTTGCTTCTGAACGATTACGTCACTCATGTTTATTTACCTCTCATTTTTCCATCATTTCATGCACAGTAATTTTCTCATACTAACTTGGGTTCATCATGTCTCTCATCATAGCCTAGAGTCCCCCTAGGCAAGAAGATAACTGCATTCGTCCACTAATATGTTCCTATGTGTTGTCCTGTGCTTGCACCTCATCCCATACTTCATCCTCATCAATTATAATACTATACTACTACGTTATTATCACCTAGTTTCTATTCCCCTGAGAATGTTTATTGTATATGTTGCCTAAATAGTGTTATCCATTTATTGTTTTGTAGATCTTTGTTCATATTCTACTTTCATAACAGCTATGAATGTATGTTTATGTTGTTTATATGTGTTTGTCTATTTTCTCCACCTAATGTTAAGGAACTCAAAGTTCCTTAAGTCCATTCCTGCTATGAACGAAATTCAATAAAGCACTTAGACCAACCAGAGATCTCACAACCCTAAACCCTTCACATCACTTCCGTAAAATAGGGTGTAACCCTCTCAAAGGTAGCTAGCTTCAGCTAGCAATGTAAAAAAAACAGTTTTTATGGCTTTTGTAGCATTGTAATAGATAGATTGTATCCGTGAGAGATACATGACCACATGTCACCATTTAATAGCCACTTTAACGTACTGAGTTAAATTGTAAGTGTTCTTCCACCCACCTTTCTACTCCAAATATTACCTGTGACCGTTTCCAAATGGAAAACTTTCACTCTCTCTGAAAGTTTCAGTTGCAAAATTTGCTGTAGTTGGATCAAGGAAATTCCTTTTACCATATCCAGATCTACTAACCCTATTAGTATAACTTTGCAGTGTATTGCCTAGAAAATGTAGTATTTTAAGTACTTTTAGTACAGCCAACTGATCTTCGGGGTCCGATAGAGAGTCTCAAATTTAAGAAAGGACTTACCGCGAAATTTTTAGAAAAAAAATCGTAAATATCTTCCGAACTTAATTTTATAACCGTGATAAATGTGTACAATGCCATTCAAAAACTGTATTTATTCTAAATTCAATTATGAGTTAAACATGAACCTAATGTAACTAGAATGTGGGAGGCGGCTTCCTAAGTGAAAATTTACAATTTCTTAAAATAAATTAAAAAATAAAAAGATTAATCTCATGTTAAGCTGCATTTAAGTTTTGCTTCCATATGCATCGGTATGTTGATTTTGACAAAGCATTGCCGACTATACGTTACCCTGTTGTAGAAGACACTAATGCTCTCCAGTAGTATGAGAACAAGTCTGAAACTTGTGAGTAATGAAAGCACACACTGCTTTGCGAATACTTATTGCATCAATTGAATGGCCAGTGAAGAAGTTCGAATGATGTCGGTACCAAACTGATTAACTTGGAGTACCTGAGGTTTTTTATTTTTATTTTTATTTTTTTTAAGATTCGTTGCCCACTACCTGTTTGTTCTCAGAGTTCAGACTTGAATATGTTTGATCTAGGTAAAAAAAAATCAAGCAACTGAATGTTTTTCATAAATCTAGAATATTTCTGCAAGACTCTTTTTTTTTTAAGTTATTTGCCCTGTTTATTCATTTATTTTACATTTTACATTATATAGATGATGCATGACATTAAATTATTCTTTACACCATTGTTTATGCAGTTACAGTTATTTCCGGAAACTTGTACCAGTTACATCACAGTAACAAATCTACCTCGGTCGCTTATGGAACCAATATCTTGCTTTCTCGGAAGATATATGATTGATAATATAGTAATTATTGAAGAGATTAAGGTCAATTGCTTTTATTTTTATTTCTTGAAGAAGGGAAGAAGCCCTATTATTCTTAATTTTAATTCATTTCTTTTTACAAAATAAAATGCACATTTCCCTTTAACGTTTTGTGATTTGAATCCCTAATATAAGCCTATATATCAGTGATGAAATGAAACGCAAGGAATTCAATAAAAGGAAGGTACTTTTTCTTCAAGTTAAACTTATATTCTTTTTCAATTATTTGTCTTTTCATCACTCTATTCTGTCTGTCCTTTTGTTTTCTTCTTTTCCACTTTCCATTGTTACTTTCACTTCGTTTAACTCTCGTTTCTTTCTACTTATTTCAAGCTTCTGATCTTCTTTTGTTGGTTACATTTTATTGTCTTTGGCTGCTTTGCTGCTCACTGCTTTTGATCTGCACACAATTAGTTGGAGTGAAAAGTTCAAAATGTTATTGTTTTCGCTACGATTTACAAATAGTACTTGTCTAGTGAGCACGGATCCACCTTGAACTTGTTGGAAGTGTTTCAATTCAATACTCATTCAGGACGGAGGCTAAGCATCTGGAACCTCGGGCACTGGGCAGTGCCAGATTTCTCCATACTCTAAATACATTGATCAAGCAGATAAAATTTAAAATAATATACAGCGGTTTTGAGATATAAGTTACCCAATCTTAATCTAACTCCAGCCTCTTATTCCATCATCAAGTTCACCATAGAATGTAGTGATTATTATTTACTGTTTGCTTTCTCACTTGTTGTATATTCCCGCACGACTCTGTCCATTTCACACACAACTTCCCAAGAGAGTGCTCTGAACTTCTACTTTTTTTTTTTTTTTTTTTTTTTGGTATATACTTGTGCTTATTATAGGAGTTGTGAATCTGCAACATATGAGGAGTTCGAGTTACGGCTACATTAAAGAGACAAAAAATGTGGAGTTATTTGTAAAAATATTTTGTTGCCGGTTGTGTTTAACAAATCGAACTATTCGTCTTCTTTTTCAAGTCCTAATTTGAACAGTAGGTAGATTTTTTTAACAACAACGTTAGTAATCATGTGTGACAAACATAATGGCAATAAGCTTTTGATAGAAATATTCCTATGGAGTGTAATATATAAGTTTTCAAAGTCAAATTGGCAATTTTGGACATGACATACTCTTACGTCAATCTTTGGCTGTCACTTCGGAAAAGAAAAAGACATTGAAATTCATGATATTCAGCATTTACAAGGAAGATGAGAATGAACGGACTATTTAGTTTTGGTTGTCCGTAAGTCAGTTTCAATCGCGGGATATTTCACTAATTTTTCGCATTTGCTTATGTGAATCATGTGCATTTGATGTGCGTAATGGTTCAAAACAGGCTGATACGCGTATCTAATAAAATTTTCAACACTTCAGATTGAGCAATTAAGGCGTAAAAAGCTTGATTTTGAATATATTTATATACTGATTTGGTCAGACTCAATTAGGCAATTTTTAAATATTAATAAACAATCATTCCAATAAGGTTTTATATAAAGTACTGGCTTTATGTAGTACTGAATAACGTTGCTGCTACTGGAGGCGCTGGCTGGTACAATCTGTCAAAAAATGATTACAACTAATTAGTAAGGGCTTCTTGATTTTTAAATTCTAAAATTTCGTGATACACTATATAAGATTGTGCAACACGCTTGTCTGTCGCGACACAACAGTTGGAAACTACTGGTCTAAGGAATAAAAATCACTATATTTGGTGACCATGCTCGGGGAGGGACAGGGTTGTCTTGGCTCGGAAACAAAGTCTGTGTGTTTCGACAGCTTTGCACGCTGCAAGTTTCTGAACTTGGTGCACCTATTGTGTTGCGCTTATTAAATGCTTTACATTCACACCTACAGATGCTAAATTTTAGCGCATATATTACAGAGAAAGAGTTGGAAAGGATTAAGAATACAGTGTATAACTAGTTTGTTGAAATCTTACGAAGGTTTAAGTATATAACTTGTTGGGAGTATGTTTAGTTTTCCTAACTGTACGATGTTTTTTTTTCTGATATATTATAAAAAAAAGACGCCGTACCATCGTCTAGCACAAGGAAAATACTACTTGTAAGCAGAACCTATTTTCAGTATCACTGTATTAGAGAGAAGGGAATTCAACCAGGTGATCTCTCTTGGCTACTTCACTCGCGCTAGTCGTTGGAGATCAAAAAGGTGAAACAGATCAAACTGGACACACAGAATCGAGAAACAACAGAAGTCGAAGAGAAAAATGAAATGAAATATTTATGTTTTACGTCCCACGTTATGCCGGTTAGGCTAAAGGAAAGAGATGAGTAAAATGGTGGAATGAGGAAAGTGGGAGGAAACGGGAGAACCCCAAGAAAACCCACGAGCACAGTGTTTGTCCACCACAAAGTCCACATGGCGCGAGCTGGGATCGAACCAAGAACCAGAAGTCGAAGAGAAACAGCTACTCAAACGTTATAGATGGATCATCACACCGAAAGCCATCTTCGTACGCTCAAAGTGTGAATCTTAAAATATCAATTTCGAATCAGTTTTCAAGATGAACTAGTCTGTTTTCTTACTCTCACCAACCAATTGCATCCCTAATGCATTATTGAGCTCCGTCGTGGCTAAGCGGTTAGCATAGACGCCTTTAGCGTGGGAGACCCGAATTTGATTCCTGGAGGGAGCTCATGTGGTTCGCATTCCACGTTAAACTTTAGGCCCATGTCTCATATATCCTCGCTGCTTAAATGAATACTAAACTCAAAATCAACTCAACTCAATCTTTTACGCTATTTATGAATTCCAGGAATGAGAGTGAGTTATTCAATGCAGATTTAAATATTGCAAACAATGAGCTTTACCACCTAAATTATCTATCTAGATATATCCTTTAATTTATTTTGCTTCATTTTCTTTACAATTGTGTAGTGGAAATGGAAAAGGCTGAAAGTGCCAAAAAATAAAAAATCGATTTTTTGCATGGAATGTGTTGTAAACGATATCGCCAATAACCTAGAGAAGGTCCAAACTGCCAGAAAAAATCCTACAAGTTTCTAGAGCACTCGCAAGGAGCAGCACCTTAAAGGATAAAGTACAGTTTTAGGAAGTTTTTATTGAATACTGGAAATTTTACTTTGTGGCACTTTCAGCCTTTTCCATTTCCATTACTCAATTTTACGTGATGGAGATTATGGGTATACGTAAAAATATGTTGACTGTATGTGATGAGTATATTTCACATGGCAATATTTCACATGGTAAAGCAGTCACCTACGATTCAAAATAATTGCAAAGTTTTTTTTTTTTTTTTTCAGAAAACAAACGTAACATTTTTTTTCTTTTCAGGAAAATTAAATAACAATTACCATGTGTTCTTTCTTTTTTACAGAATTTGTTTCCTGTACCTCCAGAACATGGATCATAGACGCATCTTTACCAGTTCGTACGTACGAAGAAAATGACTCATCTCAAAATGAATGTATTAACATGAAGAAAAAATGTTAAAACATATATGTTCTTTGTATTGGGTATATATATATATATAATACTGTTCCTTTTCTGCTCCATTAGTTGTTATTATTTGTTCAAGTTTAACATCCCTTTTTAGCACTGACGTTATATGAAATGTGGACCTACGGTTTAAGATGGAATCAGAACCAGCGTAATGCATTTAATGCTCTTCTACCGAAATCGAACGTGAACCACGTACATCAAAGGAGCGCATGTTAGTTACTAGATCAGCAGGAGGAACATATCATATATATATAACGTAGTAACGTGATTGAATCAATGGGTAGCTTTAAAACGAGAAGTGAAATTGTTTGCTGAGAATGCTGAAAGTGTTTATCAGGAGACGAGACGAGATAAGAAAAACGCTTTCTGGTTTTGTCTAGAATTTCGAAGATGTCTTGTCTCATCTCATTTTGTAAATCTATGTAGAAAATTTAAGCCCTGAGTTTCTTTTCATTTCATTTCAAAGTTATCTGCCGGGAGAATAGCTTAGACCTTTTGGAGCTTCCCGTCAGAAAACTCATTTTCATTTTAGTTAATTGGGAACTTACCTGGGATGTACTTGAACTTGAAACCACAAAGTGGGGGTGATATATATATTTTCTGAAAGCTTAGGTCAAGGTAAGATCAACATCGGTTACCAAAATTGGGGAGTCCGCTTGAGGGCAGCACTTTACTCATTCTTATTAAGATCTTTAAGTGTGTCTATAAAGTCCGTTGCAACCCCGAAAAATCTGAAATGGCGAGACAGATGTGAAAACAGAAAAACACGTCTTTCATCATTTCAAGAGTACAACGTATCAAAGTAAAATAAATTGCCCCAGGGTCACCTTCAGGGTCCCATACGGACTCCAACTCAAAATTGTTAAATATAAAGGGGGTCAACTTCCATATCGTATGAAAGTTGTTGTTAAATGAAAGAAGAAAAATCAAGTCTCGACTCTCTACGATAGGCCTGTGCAAAACAGCGCTGGGTCAAAATATCAACACAATCTTAATTGCAAAGTCTATGGCCACTCGTATGAATCTGAAACAGCGGGATAAGTGTAAAAACAAAAATGCGGATGTGTTATTATTTCAAAAGTATAACATTCAAAGTTAAAAAAAAAAAATCTAGCCTCCCTCGCATGATCCCAGACGGGGTCCAACTCAAAATGTTGCAAGGGGAAAGGGGTTCAAGCTGAGTATCGTATGAAAGCTGATGTTAAGTGAAAGATGAAACAAGTCTCGACTCTTGATGATAAGCCTGTGCAAAATGGCGGTGGATTAAAATATCAACATAAGCGTGTTAACATTCTAGTTTTTTTTTTCACCTATCTCACCGTTACAGATTAATAGGAGTGGCCATAGACTTTTCAATGAAGATTGCGTTGACATTTTGACAAACCACTATTTTGCACTGTCTTATCGTAGAGAGTCGAGATTTGATTTATCTCCTTTCATTTAACAACAACTTTCATACGATATGCAAGTTGACCCCCCTTTCCATTTAAAAATTTTGAGTTGGACCCCGCCTGGGACCCTGGGGCAATTTATTTTACTTTGATACGTTGTACTTTTGAGATGATGAAAGACGTGTTTATCTGTTTTCATAAATGTCTCACCGTTTCAGAATTTTCGGGGTTGCAACGGACTTTATAGACACGCTTAAAGATCTTAAGAGGCCTCATCACTGCGAAATTAAAATACCGCTAATTTTACAGTAATTATGTCATATCTTCAAATAGATAAAATATAATCGAAAAGTGGAACAAGACCTCCCTAGACAATATTATTTTGCGTGAGATACCGTTATCAAGACTCATTTATCTGCTTTCAATTTCCAGCCACTTAGAAAATCGGCATTTATTTTCGCGTTTCTAAATAACTGCATACGGAAAGCAACTAGGGAACTCGTGATAATGGTGCCTCATGCATAATAACATCGTCTAGGGAGGTCTTGATCCACTTTTCGATTATCTTTTATCTATTTGAAGATATCACATAATTATTGTAAAATTAGCGGTATTTTAATTTCGCAATGATAAGGACTCTTAATTAAAATGAGTAAAGTGCTGCCTCCAAGCGGAATGCATTAGACCTCCCCAATTTTGGTAACCGGTTTTGATCTTGCTTTGGCCTAAGCTATAAGGAAACATACACATCATAATTTGTGGGTTCAAGTTCAAGTACATCCCTAGTTAGAGGCAAAAGATAGTTCTGATTGTCAACTGCACGAGAGCAATTAGAACTATTTAATACAAATGACATCTTGAGATGAAAGCTGGTAGATGATTTAGATTATATGTATGACAATTATTCGTAAAACACGTTCTATAGACTGTTGTAAAAATTAAAAATTTAAAAAGATAGAGATCCCTGTTTGGGCCGCCAATTTTTTGTGAGACGCAGGGGGTGCTTGGGTTCGAGTCCGGTTGCGCCAAGTTTTGTAAATGTAAATAGAACTTAGAAAAGTTTTGGGTTCGGATCGCCAAATAGTATTACAACGTGAGATTACGAATAAACAAATGTTACGTGTTCGGGCGTCAAATTTCCAAAGAGAGGAATTTTAAAACGTACTGATCTTGGAACTCGATTCCTTAACTTTGATTTGCGTATTTAATATTAAATAGATATAATAACTAATGCAATCACGGTTTACTCTAATTCTGCATTTTTAAAAAAATGAATTCCTGACATTCCACTTAAAGGGGAATGGTGTCAACGAGTGCTGAGTCATCTGCCTATCCCAAAAATAACCGAAAGAAAATGAATGACGGTTTTGGAGAAGTGAAGTTGACCCCACGGGGCTCAAACTTTAGTTCTCCAAATTCAAAGTACGGATTTTTGAATAATTCTTAGTTTTTTTTAAATAGTACTCCTATCTAAAAAGAATGATGACTTAAATTTAATCGATCCTGTTTTCCCCATAACAGTGTCTCCAAAGCGCTAGGAAAACAGGTGCGTAGTTAAATTGTCAAGCGTATCCAAATAATATAAGGTTGAATCTCACAAGCTGCAATGCTGAAAGAAAGATTTTTCGCTATTGGAGTTTTTCCTCAAGTTGGCTACAGTATCACTCTTAACACCAAAATGTTTAGATAAAGCAGAAATCGTTTAAAAGCAACAAAAAAGGAAAATAAAATTGAAAGTTAAAAACAAACAAATGAGTTAATTAAAAAAAAATATGATAGTCAATGTAACCGTCTTTGACTTCCAAATATAGAGCAATCTGACTTAACTTATTTTACATATGTCAGTACAGGTTAACGAAACAGGAATATTTTAAAAATGATAATCACAGAAATGCTTTTGTGCTAACATTAAATATACTTTTAATAAATTTAACGAGAAATAAGATCATCTTTTACAAAAAATATACAAGAAAGCTAATGCAAATGGCATGTGAAAGCAAAGAAATTAGTAAATATAATTTGCTGAGAATGAATCATACTTTCCGCTGTTGTTACAAGGTGTTCTAATTACTCTAAACACATCTTTAGCTGAAGAACGCAATGTTTAAGTTATTCAATTAAAAAAAAAACATAGCAACAATTTAATACTACTCATTGAATTGACAATATTTTAAAGTTTGTAATTACTGTTAACCTAGTTTTACAGAAGAAAATTTCTATTATACTGAATATTAATTAGCAACCTATTTTGTGATATGATTGTTTGTTTTCCCCCTAAACATGAACAGTTATTACGTAACACCTTTTTGAAGAAGAAAAGAAAAGGAAATAAATTCAATAATCGGACTGATGAATGAAAGAAATAATAAATTTGTTTGCTTGCAAGACTTATGAGAAGATATATTAAGTAAGAAGTGATAGAATGTTTTGCCAAAAATTAGTGCACTTTTCTCTAATTAACTCTTGTGAGTGTATCTATCCTTAATATTAAAAGATTTATGATTTCCTTTACCCAATTAATACACAGGTTTATTACACATACTATATAAATAAAAAAATGCAATGAAATAAAAATTATCAGACAAAAACTAACTACACACAGATATTATACTCAAATATAAAGTACAAACAATAAAATACTAGTCTATTATTGGCCAATTGATTAAAAAAAAATACTGTCGACACTTTTAATATCTCAATGATTCCTTCTTTTTTTTTAAAAAAAAAATGTTTCTCCGTAGCTATGGACCCCATCTGCGCTCGTTGCTCAGATAGGTACCTTCGAAAACAATTTTTACTTGAGTGTCTTCACTTGTTTACATTATTTACGGAATTATTAATATATTTCGTGATAAGAAGATATACACTTATTTGTCTACAACTTGCTTGAAAAAGGACGACTTTGGAAATTCCTTAGCAATGGTTGCTTTTAGTAATAATAAGAATAATAATACACGATTTACAATAAAATCATATCGAGCTTGCTTGATGCTTTAGCACCAATTTCCTTAGCACAACCTATACAAAAATAAATAAATAAATAAAAATAAAATAAAATAAAAATAAAAATAAAAAAATAAAAATAAAAAAAAATAGAATCTGAAGAACTATATTTTTACGTTAGATTAAGATTTTATCAAGATTGAAGTTATACGATATGCAGACATCTTACACGCTATTTATATTTAAAAAAAATAAATAAAATTACTCACACTTGATATTGATAAATATTCAGTTACATATTAATGATGGCAACGACACCTTCCAGAATCTTAATATTTACAAATGACAAATTTAAATAAATGCACAATTAGATATTTAACTCAGGTATGAGGATTTCACCAGTAAAATAATCAAAAATTCATTGTAGTAATTCAAGAATTGAATCCATAATTTCTAAAGCAAATAAATTAATTTTATAGATGCAATCAAAGTGAGATTATTTCTCTATGTCTTTTTTTTTAATAATGTTCTTAAAATTTACGGATAGTTCCATATAGATAAACAATGTTCCGAAGTTCTTAGAAAAAACTGTAGGGGTGGAGAAGATCAGGAATCCCGGAAATTGGCCTCTGCTTTTCCTCAATAAAGAAAATACCAAAACTGTTTATCCTTCCTTATGAAGACTTTCCTCCTCCACTTTATATGAAAATTGCACTTTACTTTCCGGAGTACCACAGTGGTTCCTAGTGTCCATTTCCAAGTCTTGCGGTAGCGTCTCCCGCTCAGTTTTCTGGGTTCAAATCCCGGAAAGGAAGTCCTCGTCTCCCTGGAGCGTCTATTTCTCCTTTTGGTAGGGCATCTGTCTGGGTTGACGGGCCTCGAACTCGTGTCTATATCCCTCTCTATTTTCATGGTGTTGGGATGCAGCGATACGTGTACTTGCTAGTGTTTATCCATTGGCACGTACATCTCCATTCAAAATAGTACAGTTTTTATTAAGCACGACAGCACCACAAACTTTTGCCTATTCCTCTTTCACTTATAGTATAGTGCTAAACTTTTCCGATGCAAGTAGCTCACAGTCACCAGAATCACTTAGTTCACCGAATAAAATGAAGCGTCACAATTAAATCCTGATAATAATGCGATAACCATAATAACGTATTAAATATTTACAAGAAAAAATGATAACGACCGTAGTTATGGACGAAGTATGGGCACTGAGCCGGCAGCTAATCCGGTTTTAGCCTGCCATGTTTATAGTATAAAATACTTAAAAAAAAAAAAAAAGTTCGTTCCGGAGTACGATTTGAGGTACTATATATATTTTCGGTACGAAAGACGATCTTGGAGTAAGTTCCTCTTCCGCTGAGGCGTTTATCGAAGTTTTCTAAAAATAATAATAATAATAAAGACGCTTCTTGCTTATCTTTGTCAAATTTGAATCTTTGGTTCTGATTCGCTGTCTTGATTCTGTGAAACCATTTTCCAAACAAAAAAAAAAAAAAAAAATCGGTTAGTGGCGTGGCTTGGATTTCTAGTGTCGTTTTCTTGCTAGTACGTGATTTTGCTGAACTTCATATGCACTTGCGAAGATGCAAGATAAAATTTTGGTTCCTGACTGTCTGCTGTGTACGATTCACAATATTTGTATACTTATGTCCTGAGAAATTCTGGCTCTACTAACAATAGTAGTGCATTAGCAATGAGTCGGAAGGTGCTATTGTGGGTTGTCTTTGAGCTCGTACAGGTAAAAGCTGAAGAGTGCCTTCTTAATTTTTTTTTTTTTTTTTTTTGAACTACAAAGAAAATTCTCTACCTGCGAAAAATAAACGATTCGCTTTGCAGATGAAATGAAACAAATACAATATGTTTCTTGAGTTATTAAATTAACTGAATTTAAATATTTATTTTAATCTAAATACATGACTAGTTAATCATGTGCGTGCAAGTAATTGTCCCACTGTATTGTTTTCAGTTGCTTAATTTGTGGCGTAATTAACCCATAGGCACTCAGTGAGAATGAACGAAATATTCTAGTACTGTCATCAAAGATAGGCATGCTTGCGAAATAAAAAAAAAATGGTTCGGTAGAAGTAAGCTAATAATTGATTTCAAAATTTGACCCAAATGAAAAAAAAAGTTGAATTAGTCATATAAAAATTCTACGGCGTATAATGTTTTACCAGTAATAGAACTTTTGTTCCTCTCTTCTCCGTGCACAATGGATATAGAGCTTCTAATAGCTTGTTTTCTCATTTATGTACTAAATAAATTCCTCTCTCTGGTGCCCACCTTATTTTGGCCGGCCCTCTCATTGCAGAGTCTGCAAACCTCTTATCGCCGCCAGAGGAAATCTCGGTAAATTCTCACACCCACGATGACTCCCACTCACTATTTATCGAGTGTAGAAAAACGAACAACGAGACTACTCATAAAGGTATGAGACTTATTGAAAGAAAAATAAAAATAGACTCAATCATCTCACCCCTCCTCCCCTTCATAGCTTCAGTTTGGGTTTTGTATGTTTGCTAGCAAAAACCGTAGAATTTAATTGAGCTCATCAGCGCTCCAAATAATAACGCAAAATAAAAAAAAAAAATATGGAGGAAAAAAATGAAATATGAAGCTAACTGCCAATGTATTTGCATTTAATTTATTGAAAATATTCCGTTGTATAACACTTGTTTTAAATATGTAAAATAGAAGTAACGAATTCAGCATGAAGAAAGTGGAAACACGTTTCTTTCTAATAAATAAATAAATAAATAGCAAGTAGTTTCAGAAGATAAAATTACACATCACTTCATTTATCTGTATTACTCTTATGCAATATCATTTTAATGGCATTTTATTTATTTAATTTTTGTTTGAGATCAACGGCAAGCATCAAACATATAGTGTAGCCCTTGTACCTTTACTCTGTAACAATATACGCAAAAGCAATTACGTCATATTGATCGACCCTTCCCCTTTCCCATCTGATCTTTCGTATGTGGAAGCATTAAAAAACAAACATCGATTTTGTGCGCGCAAGTGAAGTGGAGTTGTTGCTTGGCGGGATCAACCACCGTAAAGTTGTTATTGCTTGTGCTGTCATCTGGTGGCAGTTTCACGGAACAGTTAGAGTAACACCGTAACGTTTCACACTGTGTGTACGAGAATGGCCTTGCTCTGTCTGTTGCGAGACGGAGCAACAAAACGTGAAGCAATGCTCTCCCTCTCTACCCTTTAGATTGTATCGATGTGCCTTGCGCGGCGGAGCTTTCGGATGGCCACTTGAATCTTCCCCACGTGGAGCTTCACGGCTTCCAAGGTGGCCAGTGCATAGGTGGATGCTGGAAGTTTTCCACTACATTGAGATTTTTTTATTCATTGGAGAAATGAGATGGAAATTTCGTGGAAAAGAAACGCAAAATGCATTGAGAAAATATATGAGTGAAAATGTGAATTGGGGGCAATTTGCAAGCACTTACTGGCAAAAATTGAAAATGACAGTAAGAGATTTAACGTATCTCTAGTATCGATATTTAGTATTGCCCATTGAAGACTTTTACGTTAAACTCTCTTCTAACATATTAATGTAGTATAGACAAAGAACTTTTTTTTTTTTTCGTTCGAAATACCATTATTTATACATCACATTCATTGACAGTGGTTACATTCAAAAAACAAATATTTGGGTACATCCTCTTTTAGAAATGAAATGGAATGAACTGAATTACAAATTATTCATGGAAAAAAATATCATGAATTACAAAATCAAACTTTCTACATATTTTTTTTTCTATACACTTTTCGGCAAGCTCTTATTTCCTTGTTTTTGCAGTATTTGCTGTGCAATTTTGTAGAAATACCAAAATAATAATAGGGAAAGAGTGATTTCCAGAAAACCGATAAAATAGAATAATGAACAATATTATTATTTAAAAAGGCACGCGTTGCCTAAAAGGACCTCGTTAGGACGAAGCGTTAAGATTCTCATACGTAATTTGCGTTAAGATTCTCAAGAAACTTGTTTGAAAATTTGATGAAAAGTAATTACAAAATGTTTTTAAAATGCATATTTCGCTTTTGAATATACGGAAGTACAACAAATAAGGAAGTACAACAAAATACGGAACATTGATAAAAATACTGAACATTGAAATAAACAAATACTGTATTGTAATACTGAATGTAGACTACAAATATAAAATGCAACAGTGAACACAGGGTTTACATAGCATCATTGAAGAAAAACTATTTTAAAACTTTACTTTATGTCCTCTTTGTTTATTTTTTTTCTAAGTACAGTATCGGATTAACGTTCTTATCCAGAAACCCAATTAATACTTTTCTTCGTTTCCTCACTTATTTATCTCCTATAATTATATTTTTATTTTGTTGGTAATCACGCTTCGGTAAGCAGCTTTTACAAGAGTCTTCATTTGAATCAGACATTCATTTTAGGTGTGCATTGCTTTGAATCAACCAATATGAGGTGTGCTCAGAAAGTATTAAACGTTTGGTTGGCAAAAATACTTTTACTGATTTAGAAGTCCAAAACGCTTACCCCCTCCAAAGTAGTCTCCTTGATAATGCATACACTTCTCAATGGCTCTGGACGTTGTTGGAAACACTTCTGGAACGTAGTTTTTGGAATGGCATGCAACTGTGCCGTCGCATTCCGCGTAATGTTTTCTCTTGACTCAAATAGGGTCTTTTTAGTGGCATTTTTAGCTTGAAAAATAACCAAAAATCACACAGAACCATGTGGGGTGAGTAGGGAGCCTGACAGCAAACAGGAATGTTGTTTTTGGTGATGAAAGCCTGAATCAAATTTCGCGGACATTCTCCTCATGCCCAAATTATCGTTCAAAATTGAATGTACGGATCCAATTGAATCTAGGTCTAATGTAAAGACCTAGAGGTGCCCTGATGCGAGATCTTTGATGGTATCGAACTAGCATACATCGAATCGATCCACCATATTGGAAGTGGAAAAAGAGGTATTTTCAAGTAATGCTCCACTGAAATTTATGTCTGTTTTGTTGTTGATTGTCCGTATTCCTAGGAAAAAATATGCGACGCAAAAAATCAACGTTGTTTGGAATTTTATAATGTGTCAAAAGTAAGTCATTTTCTTTCTTCTTTTACCCTGTAAAGTCAATAATATAAAGTGGTTGTGTACTTGTAATAACGTTGAATAGGCTTATGCATTGCATTTACACTGTCAGAAAGCTCGTAAGGACTACTACGTAGAGAATTGTCAAACTATTATTAAGTTTGCTTATTTACTGATCTATATATTCGAGTTGTTATAAATTTTGCCAAAAATATGTAACGTACAAGTGTTCTGTGACACTTTGACAAGACAACTGTTTGGTTGTGAAGGGAGTACGCCTGTTAAAAATTGATAATGATGGCAATTACTGCATAAAATAATCCTCTCTCACTGTTAAAAGGAACAATAGACCTATCTCTCATACATGTCGCACATTATTATCGGCATATATATATATATATATATATATATATATATATATATATATATATATATATATATATATATATATATATATATATATATATATATATATATATATATGTGTGTGTGTGTGTGTGTGTGTGTGTGTATCCCCCTCCCTTCTCCCAAGTTGCGGGCTGAATTTGGATTTAAACGGCATCAAAAGTGTCAATGTTTATCTCAGCGATTCCGAAAACTATAGATTCGACACTAATATCGATCATTTTCGATCATTTTTAAATGCCTATTTCATTCCGCCTCCCTTAAGGTACACCGTGAAAGTGATACGACACAAACCATCTCAGGTTCCAACTTCATCTAGGTTGAACATTTGATCGAGATTGGCCCGGTGGTTCAAGAGTTATTAAGTTTTATTTATTTGTATATATATACCCTCCCCTAAGTTCTACAGTCAAAGTGAAATAATAATAATAATAATAATAATAATAATAATAATAATAATAATAATAATAATAATAATAATAATAATAATAATAATAATAATAAAACATTTCAGAACCGAATCTCATCTATGTTAAAAATTTGATCGAGATTGATCGTTTGGTTCAAGAGTTATTAAGTTTTATTTACTTGCAACTCCTCCCTTCCTTTCCCCTAAGTTCTATCGTCAAAATGAATAGATAAATATTATCCAGGGCCGAAATCACACCTATGTTGAAAATTTCTTCGAGATCGGACGGGTGGTTCATGAGTTATTAACTCATGAACATTGTCACTTCTATTTTTTTATATATACATTCACTTTTGTATATCGCCCCCTCCTTCCCTACGTTGCTCCGTCAAAGTGAGACGATTAAAAAAAAAAACATCTCAGGTACTGGCCTCATTTATGTTAAGAATTTGATCGAGACTGGTCGTTTGGTTCAAGAGTTATTCCGCCTTATGCAGAGTCCTTTCGACGGATGATTAGCATCATACTAAAGGCCTCACCACTGCAGGAAATTTATGTTAGTCGAACTCTTTAGTATGGTACTAATAACGCGTCAAAATGACTCTGCATAAGGCCCCTTAAGTTTTATTCATTATTTAATTACCCTTCCTCCTCCACCCTTAAGTTCTATCATCAAAGTGAATAGATAAAAACACTCCCAGGCCAGAACCCCATCTACGTTAAAAATTTGATCGAGATCTGTCTGGCGGTTCAAGAGATTAAGAGTTATAAACATAGTCACTTTTAGTTTATAATATAGATTGCTGTCAGTGCACAACATATTGAATTGAATTTTGAGTTATAGTGAAAGTATTGTATGTGTAAGTGGGCCCTTCCACTATTCTGGTTATACATATACCCCTACGCTCCTGCTCCCTGCGGACGCACCCCCATCACTATCGCTTGGGACCCCTGCTACGCTCCTGCCCTGACTCGGTTGCATAGGATTCATCCTTTTTGTGGCCACCTAAGGCAAGTTGGTTCGTGTTTTAAGCACTGTAGTTTTTATGCCATATGTCCACACTGTATTTATGCAGAGACCCCCTGAAGTGAATCTCCAGGTAGTAATGGAGCTCCTCATTTAGTGCATACCCTACTAAAAGAAATGCAAAGCTCTAACCTGACCTGAAAATGTAAGAAATGTCAAAATTCTGTAGAACCGTCTGCTCGAGTAATAACAATATAAATTTTAATTTGGTAAAGCCGTCTGCTAAATAAATTTACATATTTTATAACAAGCATAGTTTAATTCCATTCACTTTTGTATCTATTCTCTCACGCATAATTCAGCTACCTGTGATAATCGAATTGGATACACAAACATAATTTTGGTTAACCAATCTTTATTAAACGTTATCTGATCCTTATACATTGTATACAAATGGAGTTCTAATACGTGAGTTTTGTTTGTTTACATATATCAGTTTGACTGAAATTTGCGGAATACGCCATTTTGGGAGGGAATATCTCGAATCGAACGCTACAATCGAGACCACGCTCACATCAATACTACGACATAGGGAAGGGCACCTCTAGGTCTTTATATAATCTCAATGGATTGAATGGCTTCCGCTTCGGCATCGCCAAGGTTTCGGCAAAGTTTGATGCAGTATCGCTGCTCAAGTTTTTCTGTCATTTTACAAGAAAAGTAATAATAATAATAATAATAATAATAATAATAATAATAATAATAATAATAATAATAATAATAATAATAATAATAATAATAATAATAATAAACGAAATTCGACGACCGCTCACTACACGTCTTCATTATAACTGTGCATGACTGTTCCCTCTACATCTACACTGAAAAACATCTCCAGCGCTTCATTGGTTTACGAGGAAAAAATGTTGTGATATTTTCTGAACACACCTCGTACATCGTAGGTTCGGTGTTCAACGACTTTTCCTTCTAATATTAATTAAATGAAATCTGAGTTTTACGTCACAGGGTTATGCCGACTAGGCTAAACGTGACGGTGATGATGAGAAATGAATGAAATGGTGGAATGAAGAAAGTGGTAGGAAACTGGAGAACCTCCTGTTTTTCAAGGTGTAAGTGTCTAATATTTCCAGTGAACTCTAGACAAATTTGGAAACACAAGGTAAAATATTTTTCCTTCAATCTAGTCATACTTTTGGTATCTTTCTGATCCTGCTCGTTCTTTCTTCAATAAACGGTTGCGCTGGACGCGGTGACGGGGACCTGCGTGATTTTGTTTAATAAATCAGCAACAATCGAAAACATATTTGTTTATTTTCTATTCTTTTTCTTATTTTCATTTTTTAAAGGAATCCAACACCTGTTTTACCCAGATAATCTACGCTAGGACTACATTTAAAGCCTTATAATACATCGCAGGAACATCTGCTAGTACGGATTAATTTTCATAACGTTTTGCTTATTTATTGATATATTACAATAGTTCATAACAAAATACATGTATAAATATGAACTGACTAATATTTCTCTTCCCTGCCTCTCACACGACTGGAACAGTACCGTCATCAATTTTCGGTTGAAGCGTATACATCTAAATCAACTGCGCAAAGCGATACACCGACCATTGTTATATAAAGATTACGGGAAACATATACATTTAATATTTTTCGACTTAAATTTCAAAACGACCTGCATCAGTCATAACTATGATTTTGTTCAGTACTGCACTGTTACGGTTAATTAGAAATAAATACTGCACCAGTTCGGCTACGTGAAGAAAATTTATCAACATAAGGTATAATGGGAACAGGGACTAGTGTGACGAAATCTTGGAATTTTGTTATTGCAATGAATATAAACTGCATTTATTGCGACTTCAACCTGGATCACTCTATTTTATAAACACAAGCCGAAATATCCGTTATTTTTACGGGAATAATAAGTTTATGAAAAATATTTAAGTTCTTTTCCTCCTTAGAATACGTATTTCAATAAAAGTGAATGCTAAATATTCACAAGAATGCTAAAGGGCATATTCAACTTTTGCCATAAATTTCGAAAAACCCTATCCCCTTATGTCCTTTAATCAAAGTGGCATGATACAACCCCCAGTTTGAAGTAAGTAGCAAACTATGCTCAAAAAAAATTTCAAACAGACCAGCGGATTTCCTTACACCGAAAACTCTGGATTCGACATTTAGTTTGATCATTTTTGACGTTTTATTTCATGTCCTTCTCACCCCTGCTGATGGAGCTGAACTTGGCCTTAAACGACGTTTGGAATGTCATTATTCATCTCAGCAACCTCGAAAGCTACGGGCTCTACACTAATATCGGACGCTTTCGATTACCGTGTATTAACATGCCACCCACTTTCGCATCAATACCCCTACGGGTGCTAGGAATGTCTTACCCCGTTGACTAAACTTGAAATTAGCTGTTACAGGAAGTATACATATTATTCTACCATTATCTGAGGAAAATTAATATTAAAAATGATTTTCAAGTGGTTTAGGGAAACATTGCCAGCCCAAAAAAGGGTGTATTTATAGTCATAATGATTGATACTCTGATAAAGTAAACCTGCACCCAGAAATGTAATGTATCTCATGAAATATCATTCTGGAAGATATTAGGAATCTATCTCGTCCAAAAGGCGCAGATATTTTATATTCGTACACCTATTCTTAACCTGCATTGTAGTAGTATCAAGTTTAGACAAATGTATAACGTACCATGAATTGAAATAATCACTTTTGATTCTAGAATATAGTTAATTAATAGCTTAAGAACGGGCTGTCTTGAATAAAGAAATGTCTGTAGTTCATATGCTGTGTTCATGTTGCTAATTTATTAAATTATATTCTGCTCAACATAGAATAAACATTTGTGGATTTTATGTATGTAATTGCAACCTTATTTCCATTTAATAGTGAGTTCTAATTGTTTACTTTATGTGAGTTTGCGGTAAAGTTTGTTAAATATTGCACTGTAATAGTGAACGTAGCGGAGAGGTGATTGTTAATTATTAGGAATTAGCATTACCCGTAGGTGAAGTATTGCTATTATAATAAGATGCAGCATTGCGAACTACAATATATACAATTAGTACGGAGCATGCACTTTAAAATACATGAAATGAAAATGTAGGACACAAAAATATTCTCAGTTGAGAATTGAGAATTTCACCCATGTAGATAAATGAACACATCATACGAATTGCATGTAATGCCCACTGAATTTTGTGTAAATCAATATGCATCACCGTTCAAGGTGGGATACTTACTATCATAGCAATTTCTGATGATCGAATTGTTTCGTCTACGAACATCTGATGTTTTATATAAAATTTAATCTTCAATAAACATTTCCGTTTTGAAACAACTCTTATTCATAAATATATCTTGAGAATTTCTTAGCGAAAACGTATTTTGGTCAAGACTGCTGTCCCTGTTCTGTAAAAAATACAGTACTATTCCTGCTGTTAGCTTTGTGTGACTATCAATTAGCGAGATCGAAAGCTTGTCTTGAGAAAGGTTTGTGAATAAGATCAAAATGTAATTTTCATCAAGACTTCTTACTGAAACCCTTTGTCTCAAAATCTTGCCTGAGTGGGACTATGAAACAGCATTTACTTCTAAAGACAGATCTTGAGAAAAAATCCATTAAGATATGTATATGAATTCGACCCTAACCATTGTGGTATGAAACATTGAAGTTATTACTCTTCTAATTAACTAGAATGCTTAGTGTAATCTACTACAGTACAAAATCTCAAACAATGGAAAATACACTAGAAAGACATTGTAATTAGTAATAGATTGGACAGAATCTGACATTTTCAAGATGGCAGACGTTTAATTAAACTGTAATCACGCTGTATTACGGGGTTTTAATAGGCGGTGCTGCCAAATTAGGCCTTAAAAGGGTTGGAATTCCCTATATTCTGCTTATTTATAGTGTAAATCAGGCTACATTGTAAGATATAACTTAATTAAATTTTGATATCAACTCTAATTAATTTGATATCAAACTCCTATCAAATTTGATTACCTCTTTAATCAAACACCTATTAATTTATTCAATCAAAGAGGATTTCCTAGAACTAATTTAATCGCATATGATCATACGCTTGACGTCATTACCTTATATTAGTGTTTCATTATTTACCTTACTCACATATATTCTTCGCGCCAAAAGTTCGTTTTCCTGATTGGTCACTTTCATTTCTTCAGCGGAGATACTTCATATATGATATTGAAAATTTTCGGAGTTTCCGAATCTTCATGATTGACTATAAACTATGATCTAATAGAATAGCAGTTACTTTTAATAAAATAATAATTTAATGAATTTGATATAATTAAAAATAAGCAAAATATCGTGCCTTTAATGCGATAACTGATACTCTATTTTACGGACAAGAAGTATATGCATTTTTCCTTTATCTTATACAGAATACACATACTTATGTTATTAGTGTATGTAAATAAACTTATATAATGGTATATGAAGCATATGTATTCTTCCTTTATCTTATATAAAATACACATACTTTATATTAAGTACCTTATTTGTTTGTAATTGTACAGGATGTAGAAATAAAATACAGGAATGTTAATTTAAAAACAAATATTGGAATAAAAAATGTATATATAATAAAAAAATAAAAAATATAAATATAAAAATAAAAAATAAAAAGTATTTGTATATAGGAAAAGGGTATATATAAAATATTTATTGATTATATATATGGATCTATACTTGATTATATACATAAGTTTGTACTTGATTGTGAATTAACAAAATAATTTAAGATTCGAATTATTTTATATACAATATACATATTATGAAAAACTATTTTTCAATATAACATATTAAATCTATTTACAATAATATACAAATATACAATATGATTTAAAATACAATATACATAATATGAAAATACTATTTACAATATACATTATTTGAAAAAAAATATTATTTACATCCGAAGGCGTAGATCTTAGGGTGTGAGGGGTCGTGAAAAATTTAAAGAATTTGATAACATAACATACCCGGGAATAACATGATAGAGTGTATAATTGTTACGTGTTTACTTTTCATTCATACCATTATTTACGTTTTCCTCATTCATTCATTCATTTTATTTACAGTTTCTCTGTTTATTTTATTACATAGGAACAAGATATATACAAATATTTACATCACATTCATGCACTCACACATTTACGCATTTGGCAACCATTAGGTGCGGTACCCAAAGGGTAATGTCCTGTAGTCGGTCGTGTTGTCAGGATTTAATCGATGTCTTTTGTTGTCTAACTTTTGATGAGTCTTTGTTTCAGGACGCGGAACGATGACAAATTTTCGCTTACGGGTAACCCTACCTGGCATATATATAGTTTATCTTTCAATTTTTCGGCGATGCAGGTTATAGAAATGCTCAAAATTAATTTCTTCGCGTGTTCTATAATCCAAAGTCATACCCTGAATCTTATATACATAATCAAGTTTTACCGTCCCAGTTTCTTTCAACCTATACGCATAATTGTTTTGGCCCCACACCTATAAATTTGTCTATTTCCCACTCATCTTTTACTTCGTCGGTTGGTTCACCCAAGTAGGGCCCTAATGTAAGTGGAGATTTCTCATCACGGCGTTGTAAGAACATGATACAATCAGTATCACAATAAAACACCTTATCATGCCCTACACTTGTCATCAAGTCATACAGTTTTAACAGCGCCCATGACGCAATGAAAGCCGCAAGAACAACGTTCGAGAATTTCCAAGGCTTATTCTTATTCTCCGTATTATGATACGTAAGAATAAAATGTTTATCTTCGACGGGTAATACGTTTTGTACCTCGTATTGCAGTGCCCATAGATAACGCAAAAGAATTCCCGGCGTGTCAACAATTACAGATTGCGACAAGTCCTTTCTTTGTTCGGATTTCCCATATAACGAGTTGAGGAATATTTTAACAATATACCTCAGACAAGGGTTCAATCCACTGTTATCCTTCATTAACTCTATGCCTTCATGGGCATAATAATCTGCTATGTACTTCTGTTTGTCTCCTTCCGTTTTGCACCAAGCAGAAAATCCTGAAGATCCCTGCTTCATTTGGAGGAAAGAATTCACGTAGTCGCGGAACCAACTACGCGAATTACGATCCTCCGAACCGAACAATTCGAATTCCCATACTTCAATAATTTGCATAATTTTATATCCGGCCTTTAACGCTTTATGTAGTTCTAGGGTAAAATACGTGTCTCTTAAGACACGCCCGGCGTCGCAATGCATGCAATCATTGATACCCTCCTTCATACACGTGCGACATAAGCCAAAATCGACCGTTACACGTATATAGGAGCACCGGAAAATATAGATCCTTTGGGGAAAGATGGTAGATTTTACTAGCCCATGGATACTTCCCATATCTGGGAAGTCCGGTCCCTTATAGATTTTGGTTTACCTATTTACATTGATTTACCCAAGGATACAATGATGTAACATCATAATACGCAATGAATTCATCGGAAGTAGATTCGTAGAAAGCATTAAAACACTCGGTCCAACCACCATGAAAACCGTCTTTGGGTACAAGGTGATCAACAAGGTCGGTACATTGAGCCTTAATAAACTCTTGTTATTCTTCACCATGTGATCCCAATCGCATTCCTCATTTCAAAGAGATTAACACCTTGTTTATTGAGGTAATTAGCTTTTATGATGGTCTTTTCGTAGCGGTCTTGTAGGGATGTACTATCCTTAGAGGTAGAATCCAGATTGACGTGGCGCAACGCTGTAAAACAACACTTAAATCCGTGGAAAAACATCCATAAAATTTATAAACTTTATTTGTATTATTATCATGACCATTGACTTTATATTTACCAATACGCCTTTCTAATCCATTCCCTGAATGTTCAATTATATTACCTTTGGTACATTCCAAACACCGTAACCAATACAAAGCTTTAAGACTTTGCTGGTCACGGTGATCGAACCCATAAGCAGGAATAATATGAATGACCATTTTTGGCAAATATAAGGACCGATAAGTTAGTATTTCCAAGCTTGCAATCGTAGGGGAGGAGATAAAACACTGGATACCATTCTCTTTTCCCTCGATTAAGCTCGAAAACTTCATCACAGCCTCTGCAAGAATCTTAACATCGTTCCTACAATATTCCATCATCTCGTACTGGAGATCATACACTTCGGCGCTTAAAGCACGTTCTTGGAGCCAGGTAATTAACTGTCCACGTTCTTGCGGGCTGAGACTGTCTGCGTCAAAATAGTCTAAAGACGGAATTTTGCCTACATAATTTTTATTTGCCGATGTATTGAAAAATATAAGAAATACCCTTTCCGCAAGTTGCCAGACAAACATAACGTTTCCGGGAGCCTGGAAAGTTTAACTCCCATATACAAATATGATCACGAAAATAGAATTAATTTCCAAGTCTCAATTTTACAATATTTGGCCCGTCATTATTACATCTGGTACAAGATCATGTTTTTTCTATTAATGTTGTTGCACAGAACTCCATATCATAGTTACTTCCATTATGATAAATTACTATGATCTTTTTGAACATTGGCCGACTTATTAGCACGTGACTAATAAATCCGTCAATATCCAGGAATTCAAACTTACGGGATCCATTTTTATTTCCACACACAAAGCATGGATCATCCAACTTCGTCTCTTTGCATTTATGGAAATATTAATACAGCTCACGAAATTGACGCAATGTTCTCGTTCTTCCCATTCATTCTTGGGTAATAACATCGTCTCAACGTCAAAGACGATGTATAAAAAGGTTACGACATGCACAACTTTGGCAGCCTGAACAAAAATATGGTCACCATCCACATGCATGTAACATGATTTGCAGAAATGTTCACCACATTTGTGTTCAGACTTCCCGTTCCGCATATCGAACATATCACCACAATCGGGACAAACTTTCCTTTCTTTAGTTCACACATTGTCTTGCCGCGTGCAGTTACGTTTTTATGATTGGCAAAACACGCATGGAAGGAAACAATCGTAAATAATCATTACGCTCTCGATTAATACTGTCGTCACAAATCTCATGATACTTCTCACAAACATTGCACTTATATACACACCTGTTATACTGTGCTTCACTATACCCTTGAAGAAAGTACCGACAATATCTTTTTTTGTCCAGAAGGGTATTAATATTGGTGATCAGTTCATAATGTCCTTCTCTGTCCAATATTATAATTTGTGTGTTTGCATGAATTCCCGGAAATATTATATTATACTCCCAAGTCACTTTGTCCTTCTCATAGATGACAATTTTATATTCGGGGATTAGTTTGAATTGGAATTTTTTTGCATCAGCAATAATACAACCATTTTGATGTTCAATGGTAAAATCGTCATCATCACACAAAACCTTGGCCTGCTTCAATAGTTGCTCAGGATGTTTTTTTTAGTTTGTACAGTTATTCATATTTTTGATTAGCCCTAGCCTTCCCGAGGATGATAGCCTTGGGAAGACAATACATATTTTTTTTTCCATCGGGATGGTACAATTTCCCAAACAAGAAACATGATCTTCATACTTGGCCGATCCACGGGTTCGACCCCTTCCCTTACGTGAATTAGCAATGTGGATCTTAAAATCCAGCTCCTTCCCAAAAGGAAATTTTCATTACTATTTAAGACATTTTCGACCGTATGGAACAATAAATCGAGGTTCAATTCCTTTTTAGAACGTCATTTCATGTAAATCGGTTTATTTAATTTACACGCAGAACTTTCAATAGTAATACCGATACACATTTCATAATTGACGTCATATTGCGTATCCTCATGTACAAATTCAAATAGTGAGCTAATATATACTTGTGGGTGTAACGTAGGGTTACAGAAAGAGAAATATTTGAAGATAATTTATAAAATTTAGGTAATTTGATAATAATTCTTTTATAATATTTTTCCACAGAAGAGTTTCCAACCCTGACAGTGCACTGGTGACTAAGGGAGAAGACTGCTTCCGCCATTCTGGTTAAATCGCGGGAGCAGTGAATATCACAGAAGGGAAAGGAAGATGAATGGTCCACATGAGTTTCGAATGTATATTAGTTACGAGTAATATAAGAATATTTCGTCTGAATGGTTTAGTTTATTTAATTCCTTTAAATGTAGTAACAGTAAAGTTATTTCGCGAGAAGTTAATTTACGAGTTGTATATTTTTCGAGTTCATTCCAAGGGAGAATACTAGGGATTTTTCGAGCAGAGTGAATGCCTTGAGTCTTTGAGACTTGGTAAGTGTTAATTTTTATTTTGTATTAATATTTGCTTAAGTTTATTTTTTTCTTTTTTTATTTGTTACGTTTGTTTAATGTTGTGTTGTTTTTGTGACTGGTTTGAATGGAAGAGTGTGTGCGTGTGTGTGTGCCACTCGCGATAGAGAATATATTTGCTTTTTTGCACTGTGACTATTGAAGAACTTTCTAATTTGTTCGCGGCTCCCTCAAGGCCGTGTTACGAGTAATAATCTTTCTACTATTAGATTTGTGTCGAAGCTGTTTGAGGCCCAGTCATTCTTTCTCCCCATTTCTTCGTTATATATATGAAATTTCATTACTCAAAGAAGTATCAACACTTATTTGTTTAAATCAAGTTTGTGTAAAGAGAAGGAAAATAATAAATGTATTGTTAGATTTTATTTAAAGGAAGTACAAGTTTTTATTTTTGTAAAAATAAAATTCAATACTCTCATAATAACTATTAATGATATACACTAGTTCCGGGCCTTTAGTCTCCTTTCCCCATTTCTGATTCCTTGTTGTATTCCTACTTCTGAGGTTCGGGTTTGGATCAACCATTCTCAGGAATGGGAGTACCACTTGGATTAGATTGGGGGAGGGAGGTTACATGGGTCTTCGATTCCAGTAGTGCGCATACCCTCAATGGTAACTTCCTTTCCACGCAGACCAAAATAAGGATAGTGCTTACTTCTACTACTGACAATGCGAAAGTAGTCCAATTTGCCTGCACCATACAATGTAAGTTCCAATGTAGAACATGTACTATGTCCTGGTGCAGAACTCGTACTAGCCCCCGGAAGAACACCCAATAACCCGTCCGAATCATCAGCAGTTAAGACCATAGTCTTCCCTGCAGACACAAATTCCCTAAATTTGTCATGCACTGTTTCCAGCATATTGTCTCGACGAGTCAAGGCCACATGATACAAATTAACAATATCTTGTGCGGACTTGCAACTCTTCAACACAATAGCCGGTACACAGCCAAAACGCAAGAATACCGCCTGCAGTAACTTTGCATATAATACAGCGTTTACCCTCACACCCGTAGCATGGCATTGCGTCAGCACTTGTCAAGATTGTCAAGGTTTTCTAAAGATAAGTTTACTGATAGTTCTTCTTGAATTCCCGTAACAAGAATTTTATGATATGATCTGCTATGTGTTTACCAAAGATGTTTTATCAAGTTTATCGGGAAATCCTTTAGTACTTTCCGCCAACAACAATTCATAATGTCCAGTAATAAACTATTGATCACAAGACGAAAAGTACAATCAAGAAAGTCTTCACCGTACAAATTATTCTGCTATACTGACCACCGCGCAATTTTCACTCTCCGATATAGACGCAGATATTATAAATTCCGATAATTCTATCAAATTCAAAGAATTCCACACGAAGTTTCCCGAAGATTGCCGAAGATTCCCGATACTTTCTAAAATAGCAACCCTGTACTAACACTATTTATCGCAAATATTATTAAATGTTTATCGACAAATCCTACAATATTTCCTAATAACTTTTTTTTCGGTTTACAGAAACGAAGTTCCGGTAAATCCACTCACACTTTCCGATAGCACTAAATGACAAAGTCCCGTATTTTTTATCTACCTGATGTACGTTTTACAACCGCAACATCCAACGTACAAACAGGAACGTCTTCACAGCAGCAGTCCTTCCTCTATAGTGAAACGCCGCGGCTTGCTGCGCGCTATTTATACTTTCGGAAAATGTAATCTCGTACCCAATAATCTCGTAATCAGTAATCTCGTACTCAATTGTATTATAAATATCTAATAACGAAAATCTTTATAATGAAAATGGATTATAAATTAATATGATGCAAAACTCATCCTGAATATTTCATGCTACATTCTCGAAGTTTCCGAACTTAGCCGAATGTTTCCGAAGATGACACAAAATTTAATTTTCACTGACAGTATTATTTTAATTTTTCGTATGCTAAAGCATACACCGTAGAACATCTATGATGTGAACATTCCAAAAGAAAAAATACAATCATTTCAAAATAACCTTAGCAATTGAAATAACAAAGTACTAGTAAACAGAAATACAATTTAATAAGAAAACATAGTAAACAAAAAATAACAAAGACGAAATAATTTAGCAACAAACAAATGAGAAAAATAAAAGGTTAGAGAAAAGAGATTTAGAACAGCTCGTGAGCCACAGCATCAAGAATTTATTAAACAAACAATATAGATAAATAACAGAGATTAAAAGAATATAGATAATTAATCCAAACAGGAATGTTGTAAAGTTTGGTTAGGAAAAAAGCACATTTAATTAAGCCAGATATTATAGAAAAGTATATTTTCAAAGATAGTTAGTTAATGCAATTTTATTCAACAAAAGAATAGCAAAAGGTAACATCTGGATAGTTAATTGTTACAAATCATAGTTAAAGGAAAATTCCAACCAACAAAAGTATAAAACAACTAAGAAATTTATTAAATACCAATAGTATAGAAAAATAGCAAAGATTAAATGAACTCAATACCAAATAAGAAAAAAAGAAAGGTTAAGAAAAAGCATAGTTACTTCAAAACAAATTATTTATCAGTTCACAAATATTTTAACAATTAATTTTTATTACATTTACACATAATGTTCTGAATTTGCAGAAGCAAATGATTCAATATTAAATAAATAACACGAAAGAACAAATAACCAGAACTTCCGTAGCAAACGAAAGAATTAAAAGAAAACAATTAATCATAGTATATTGTAAAATTGTAATGAACAAATACATAATCAATCAAAGTAACATACACGTTAGGTATTTTTGGTATAATGTAAGATTTATGATACAATTTTTAAATTTTGAATTATTGTAGGTGTACTTTTGTAATGCATGATTTATTTATTAGTAAAATGTTGTTCATTTGTAATGCTAGTTTTTCATTAAGTAACTGTTAATGATATTTTCATTTTCTACTTTGATAGTCATTTATATTCTAACTGATATAATTAAGATTGTCTTGTATCAGTAACACTTTTCATATCTTTAATTTATTTGTGGCAATACTTTGAAATTGTTACACGTAAATATAATGTATTTACATTATACAAAATTAAAAGTACAAGTTTAAAATACGAAAATGCAATTTTCAAAAACAAGATGCAGAAAACAAAACTAAAAATGTAAGAAGCAAAGTGAAAATGTAATTTTCAAAATTAAAAAGGCAGGTTTTAAAACAAAAAAATATAACTTCAAATTAAAAGTATGTTTGAAAATGGAAATCTAACTTGCAATTCTTCGTATCAATATTTCATTACTTGAAAACTTTTATCATTGTAGTTCTTTGTGGGTTCCTTTCACTACGGAAACTCCTCAAAGGAATAACATTTGCGAACTTGTAAATAATTTACTGAATGAAAATCGTTCAATGTATTTCGGCACACGTTCATGTAGCTATGTTAATTGTAAAATTCAATTCTTCGTACTTATGCCATTTTTTGTGTAATTAAACTTCTTAGTTTTTCTTTATATTTGTTTTATCATTAGATTAAAATCTTGTGGTTTCTATTTTAATTCATCTATGTAAGTGACAAAATATTTTATTTCTCTTTACTAACAAGTTTTTAAACTAAAAAAATGTATGAACACTTACCGCCGTTTGGTAGACACTTGTTGCTTTTTCAGTTGAGGATGAAACACTGGAATGCTGTAATAATAAAGAAATGCAATATTACTTTACATGAAAAATTATATTTCAGTATAAACAATTTTGAAAAAAATGTGTATTACTAAAGTGTGTTAGAAATTAAATTGCATGTAATGAGAGTATATGATGCAACCGTTTAACTATGTTGGATGCTACAAAAACTTTTAAGTGGTGTTAAACTTCATGCTGAAAATTAGTTAAACGTGACAAAACTTGAAATCAGAACAAAAAATTTAAGCGGGATAACACAACTGCATGCTGAAAGTTATTTAAATATGGCAAAATTAGAAATCAGAACAAAATTTTTAAGTGGTGTTAAGAAAACTGCACGTGAAAAATTGTTTAAACATGAAAAAGCTTCAAATCTGAACAAAAAATTAAGTTACGTTAACAAAACTGCATGCTGAAAAAACTTACATGTATATTGTAATCAAAAAATAAATTCAAAAGAAAAGTTGTGTGTAAGAAAAAAAAAACAAGTGCGAAAACAAATTGCTGCAATTCTACATATATTTTAATCAATCTAACTCAAGCTAACCTTTCTTTTTATTTCCACTTTGTCTTTAATTGTTCCTTTCTTATATGTTTGACTATTTCTATTTTGTCTTTAGATGTTCCTTTCTTAGATGTTTGACTATTTCTACTTTGTCTTTAAATGTTCCTTTCTTATATTATTTTATTATTTCATAGTATTTTAAAAATATTACTACTGTTAATTGTTTATCATATCCTTTCCTATCTTTTACGTATCGTTTGTTACACAAAATCCGCTTATTTATTCTTTCGTGTTATTTCTAATAACACTCCTTGTTGAAAATGTTTCGAAAATACTAATTATTTGAGGGATCGCTTCCTATGGAAGTCCCTTGTTAAATAATTCGTACGTAAACTCCTAAGAGCAAATTTCATTTGCGAAGGAAAAATGAGTGTCATTTTTTCGCTAAATTTATATCAGAAAGAGTCAATAATACAAGTCCGTGTATCATAATGAAAATCTACGAATATTTAAAACGAAACGTTCTTTATAGACGAAACATACTTTGCATGTTTCACACTTCGAACGTAAATAACATAAAATGAATTATAGGATGGACACGAATTTTGTGTCAAACTAATATAAATAAAAATATTTTCTTTAAATAACCGAAAAAGGGCTATTATCGAATAAGCATTGAAGATGTGTCTGTTGTGAACATCAAGTCACGATTTCATCTATTGCGAATATGATGTTCTAATTTAAACAGATGCAATGAACACGTCAGAGCTGAAACAAGTCATCTTGTATGTCGGGTTATGAACCGCCACTGGGGCGAAGATTTGAACCCGTACTGACCCCGTAATTCGATTGAGAGTCGGTAACCCGGAGAACAAAAATGATATTTTACTTAGTTCCTTGCTTTTACACAGTATTTTTATAGAAGTGACCAGGACTGAAGATGTTTTCGCCATAGGACGAAAAATTTGAACCCGAAATTCCCAGTTAATTAAATTTTCCACACCGGATCGATCGTATCATTCGAGTCAAGTTTTGTACCCTGGACGCTTGTGTTTGGATTAGGGCTAGTCACTAGGCCATCAAAACTAATTTGATTTTAACTCTGAAACACGTATACGCACAATGAGAGATAGATAGAAAGATTTGTGTATGAGTGAGAGAACGAAAGCAATAAATAAGATTCGAAGATAGAAATGAATAGCCTGAGTGCGTGTGTATGTGTTCGAGCCCTTGCATACGCAACCTATTCATTTTTTTATTTTTAGGTGAGTGAAAAAGCTTACTATTTTTGCAACAGATGGCCTATACCTATTGCTCACCTGATCCCCTCCTTGGGGATTGTTAGAATTTTCTTGGAATTGTCTTCAATTGCATTTTTTCTTCTATTTAAAATTAAAGCTTTAAAATGACAAACCATTGTTTGGTGATAAGCTCATTCAGAGATACAAGAGAAAGATGCAAAGACAGGATAAGGAAACGTCAAAAGAGATACACACAGAGACAAAGACGAATAATATGAAAGCTATTTGTTATAACACTGTATAATAAAAAACGCAGACATTGATTAACTCGGATTCTCGCCAGTGATGGCTTGTAAGTTCTCCAACCGCAGATGAATCTCGGTTTGTAGGCATTATTTTATGCGAAAAAGATACTGGGGGAATCAAAACCCACAAGTTCCATTTGCAAGTCCACCACGATACCGATACTCCACAGAATACTCTACTCAAAATTTGTTTAACAAATGGTATAGTGTTTCTGTCTACGACCAATAACATGAAAAGTGGATACTTCCGATTAATGAATTGTTTCGAACTCTTCTGGTAATCCTCCTTCCTCGTACTAATCATAAGTCCAGCACGTTGCTCCTACATTACCTTGCTAAGTAAAACTATTACCGAAATATTACTTGTTCAGCCTTGATCTTGCGTACGAACTGGTTTGCTTCTGTACGGCTGTTTAGACAAAAGTGCACACCGATCGTCATTTATTTGATGACCTGGAAACAATTCAGTGCCCACTAATAAACTAACAAAAATAATAGCACAGTAAGCAGTAAATAATAATAATAATAATAATAATAATAATAATAATAATAATAATAATAATAATAATAATAATAATAATAATAATAATAATAATAATAATAATACCAAATGCTCATCTTCACTGTATAATTGTCACTTCAACGAATAAAACTTTACAACTTCAATTTTACAATGAATAAAAACATTGAGCACAGAGCTTGCCTGGAATTTTGTGTGGCCAATGGAATTTCGTTTGCAGAATTGATGAAAATAGCTATAGAGAATTACTTTTATCTAAAATTCAAATAGACGAATGGTAGAAAATATTCAAGAAAGCTTGGAAAGTGTGTGAAAGTTTGCCTCTTTCTTGTCGTCCTTCAACGTCTTCGACCAATGAAAACATCAACAATATGATAGAAATCGTAAGACAAAATCCTCATGCGAGCTTGTGAAAAATGGTCCGAGACTTCAAAGTTTCATTGGAAACCATTCCTAAAATTCGTAATTATAATTTGTGCACGATACACGTAGCCGCTCGATTTGTTTTAAAGAGCTGAAATTTCTCCTAACAGAACATCGGAAACAAGTTACTAAAGACATGTTCAAACGGTCCAGATCCGATCCTGCCTTTATGAAACGCAGTATTACAGTTGACGAGACGTAGGTTTACGTGTTTGATAAGCAAGCAAGTCAATAGGCTACTGAGTAGAGAGGGAAAATGAGCCAAAACAAACATACAAAATACATCAAATTCTCTCCAAAATCAAGGTAATGCTGGCTGCGTTCTTTCGATTATCATAGTGTTGTACATTCAGAATTCTTTTCAAAAGGACAGTCAACAAAGAGTATTACTTGAGCATCACGAGGCATTTACGTCAAAATATCCACCACAAAATCCCGTACTATGGAATCACCTTAACGCGATATCACACAAGGCGATTATTGTGACCAAATTGTGAAAAATATGCAACGAATGTTCTTGACCAAGCTGTGTAATCACCTGATATGGGCACAACTGATCCTTTCTTATTTCCAAAACTCAAATCAAAAGGCATTTTGTGTCAATTGACTCCATCAAATGAAATTCGCTGAAGGAGCTAAAATACAATTCTGGAAAATGTCTGCAGTGTGTTTTAGTGATTGGGTTAATCGTTGGCATACGCGTATTGTTTGAAATGGGGCAAGGCAACAAGATAAAATTAGATTACTGATATGTATTACTGAGTAATTTCGGGACTATTTTTCTGAAAGAATGTACTATTGAAAAATATGATTCTGTAATACATACTAAATACTATCATTTTGCAATCAATTACAAGTTTGTTTCAAACTTAGAGATCTTAACACTTTTTAATGAATGTTAACAAGAAGTGTTATCATTACCAGGTATATCGCAAATAAGTTTTAGGGGGAATGATGTTTTACCATGGGATTGTAGTGTCCACTATTATAGAAATGTGTAAAAGCACAAGTGTACAGCAATGCTGATAAGGTGTGAATGTTGATGCACTCAACTTGAAAATATACCAGTAGAATTTTGATCGGAATGTTTGTTAAAGTATCCTTCGAATACTAATCTTGTCTTAGATATGAAGAAAATGCAGCAAATATAAGAATTTCGCAGAAAGAGTAAAAATAGCCTTCGGGTTCCATTGAGAGTAAAGTTTTAGTTTTGCTCAAAAAACGAAAAATATGAGAGAATATTCAGAATAGGCAATGTGCTAATTAAAGTTAGAAAGCTATCGACAGTTTTAGTTCTACATTTAATAGGGCGCGACTTAAGCTACTACAGAATCTGGAAATCTTCAGAGACAGAAAGACTTAACTGACTTTCGAGAAACAATTCGTTGCTTAATCTGAACATAAAAAATGATGTTAGACCAATACTGTAGCTAAGCCGGAAGGGCCAAAGTTTACCAGTCCGTCCCTACTCTATATGGTGCTCAACCACTACATCTTTGCTAATGTTGATTTCCTCAAATGTTCTATCGAATACACTATGTCTGATTTTGCTACTCGATTACTTCATTTGAATCCTTTGCTTCTCAGATGCACTTGAACATATACTACTCTAGTCTCTACAAATTTTGAAACTTCATTCATTTATAGTTTCATAGATGACAATATGGTGTAGAATACACTTCAAATGTGTGTTGTGTTCAGTAGTTTCATATTTAATAAATAAAATATCACAACGGGATATTTGATATAAAACACTCGTGTACTAGAGTGGCAAGCAGAGGTGACCACTTTGAATTAACCTCACTCAACCTCACGCTCACAAACTCATTTCGACCTAACGCTGAATCGACCTCACGCTAACACCACCAGTCTGACTTCACGCTCACTCGACCTCACGCTCACACCACCAGTCTGACCTCACGCTCACTCGACCACACGATCACATAACCAGTCTGACCTCACGCTCACTCAACATCACGCTCACAACATCATTCTAACCTCACACTCACCTCACTACTCTGACCTCTGACTCACTCAACCTCACGCTCACTTCGTGAGGTTGAGCTCGAGTGAGCGTGAGTTCCGAATTCGTGAGCGTCGATTTTGTAAGTTTGGGCACAGCTCTTCCCGCTAGCCTATTGGTAAGCACGCGCACCTTTGGTGCATAGGGACGTGGGTAGGACTTGCTATATTTCGATGTATCGATCGATAGTTTGAAATGTCGGGATTTTTCGATGTCGATTTTTCGATAGTTTTCAGTATTTGGACAGTTTTCGATGTTTTCTTGTTTTCAATATCAAGGTATACCGATTCCACTTTCTCAACATAACGAAAACTATTCATATAATACGACCTAGACTTTCAATGCTTCAACGTTCTCTGTTCCACAGGATTACTACTTAATACAACCAAATATGACAAACAAACGTCGATTTATCATGATCACCCACGTAGGATTTACAGTATTGTAATATTAATTCGTACGCCCATACGACTTTTGCTTCACACGCGAACTACTAAATGCAAGTGAATTATTGAATTCCGTCTCCTGGGATCGATAGCTAAAGTAATTATTTCGAAAAGCTCGATAATGAAGATGATTGACCCATGTGTAGGGGTAGAAACAAGCCATTTTCGGTTTAACATTGATTACTATAGAGCAAAGACAGTAACATATAGCAAGACATGGTTTCTTGCAATGGATCCAGCGTTCCAAGAAGATCTTTCATCTCCATTTTTAACAATGTACTAAAATCGGAAGTGACATAAATTCACTACAACTTCCAGTCTCAGTATTGATCTACATAGATCAAAAACTATAAAAAGAGATAGTGAGTTTTTTTAATCGATTTAGTTTTCTAAGAGAAGTTCTCACATTCACTCTTAACCTTCTATTCAAACTGAAAATGGCAGAAATCAAAGACGTCCGGTTCTAACGTTGATCACTATAAAGTAAAAACTGTCATATATATATATATATATATATATATATATATATATATATATATATATATATATATTGCAATTAATAAAACATCCCAAGGACACTTTTAGTTACAATCCTTATCTTTTCACCGAAATCGGAAATGATAGAAGTACATTACAACTTGCGGATTCAATACATATTGCAAAAAACGTAAGAACTAGCGAATTGTAGGTTTTGGAATTAGGGATGCATTCGAGTCGAGTCGAGTCGAGATTTAAGCCTGTCTCGACTCGTCTCGAGAAAATGTTGACTCGACTCGTGTCTCGACTCGAAAATATGTTTCTGTCTCGACTCGTGTCTCGACTCGACAGTCTCTGTCTCGACTCGACTCGAATTCGAGTCGAGACGTCTCGAAATTCGAGTCGAGACAAAATATACGAGTTAAAATATACGCACACATCAGCCAGAATATTATGACTACCTACCTTATTGTCAGTGTGTCCAACTTTGGCACGGATAACAATGGCGACGCGTCTTGGCATGGACGCAATGATCCTTGAAAGGTCACTGGAGAGAGTTGATTGGTACACATAGGCAAGGGCGCCGATTTTTCTGTAAATGTGGGAGGGCATTCAGATGCAGAAGGCATATGAGGATTTTAAGACAAATTGTATTCAAATTATGCCAAATATTGTATATTCATAAATAGAATGCGGGGGCTCACATGAGCTTTGGGGGTGCCCGGGCCCCCTCGGCGCCCTTGCACACAGGTCATCTAATTCCCGTAAATTCCGGGAAGAGGGGCGATGCGCTCTGAAGTCATGTTCAATCACATCCCATTTGTGTTCGATTAGGTTCAGATCAGGCGAGTTGGGCGGCCAGCACATCACTTGGAACTTGTCCCTGTGTTCCTCGAACCACTCCATCACAATCCTGGCCTTGTGATATGGTGCATTATCTTTTCGAAAAATGCCACTACCGTTGGGAAACATGGTCGTCGTCTGCAAGCAGTGTGTGATACGCCTTGGCCGTCATGGTGCCTTGCTCGAGCTTCACTAGACACATAGATGCTCACGTGAATGTTTTCCGGAGCATAATTAAGCCACCGCCAGCTTGTCTCCGTCCCGCAATACAGGTGTCAAAGAACTGTTCTCTTGAAACACGACGAATTCGCACCCTCCCATCGTCATGATGAAGAAGGTATCGGGATTCATCAGACAATGCAACGCTCTGCCACTCTGCCAAGGTTTAATGACGATTGTCATGTGTTCATTTCAGTCGTAGTTGCCGATGTCGTGGTGTTAACATTTGCACATAGATGGGACATGGGCTTCGGAGGCCCATCGTTAGGGGTGTTCGGTGCACTGTGTGTTCAAACGCACTTGTACTTTGCCCAGTAATAAAGTATGATGTTAGTTCTGCCACAGTTCGCTGCCTGTCTTGTTTTACCAGTCTGCCCAGCCTATGACGTCCGACATCTGTAATGAGGTGGGGGCGCCCAACCCCTCGACGTTTGGACGTCGTTTTCCCTTGGTTTCGCGACTTGTTGAAGACACTCACCACAGCACTCCTCGAACATCCGACAAGTCCTGCAGTTTCCGAAATTCTCCTGCCGAGTATGCGGGTCATTACAACCTGCCCTCGGTCAAACTCAGATCGCGGGCCTTCCCCATTCTACACACGACCAGCACTCTCACTGATACTACATGCACCGTACGCGTGACTGACTAGCAGGCATTCGTCGGCAGGTGACACAGATATCGCCTGGAGGGAAATTATATCGATAGTAGGTTGGTAGTCATAATGTTCTGACTGATCAGTACATACTAAATAAATTTAAATTGTAGGAAATTTTCAACATTCTGATTAACTTGCAGGAAATTTCACAATGAAAAGAAGCAACTGACTTGGACAAGACAACGGTTAGTTGATGGGGCAATCTTTTTTTCTGGTCTTTGAGGTGTGAGCTTTGACCATGCCTTGTGAAATTTTGATGTTTGGTGCTCATCAGTCGCGCTTCCATTTTTTTTTCTAATTGTTCCAGTTCATGATAATTAACAATACATTGCGCAGTTCGAATACATGTTCACGTTTTCATTCAATCCAACTCAAGCCGCTTCAGATACTATAGAGTTGTATTTGTTTACGAAGAATTAATTGCGTATTAGAAATACACCCCAACAAAACATTCTGCGTGCTCATCTGCTCAGTATTCAAGGTTTGCATTACAACCTGAATTGTTAAAATGCGAACGTAAGTTGCATTAGATATCTAAGCAGTTCCTAGTCTATGGATAATTCAAGCAATGCTAATTAAGATGTTTCTAGCAAGCACTTCTGCTGTTCATAAACCTTACGCATTGGAGTAGGAAAAAAAAGAAAAGAAAAGAAAGAAAGAAAGAAAGAAAGAAGAAAAATTGGTAATTTTGCAACCGTGACTCACTCGGGCTCATGCTCTCTATCCTCAATGGAGCTCGCGTTCGCTAATCTCAATGAGGATCACACTAGTCAAGTTTCTCACTAATCCGAGCTTGAGCTTGATATTTACTGTGAAATTCTCTTCAGCTCGATCGCGTAATGCCACACGTCCTTTCTTGTTTTTACATTTGTCTCACCATTTTCGATTTATACGGGTGGCCGTGGACTTTTCAATTAAGTTTTTGTTTTCATTTTGACCCGCTGCCATTTTGCACAGGGTTGTCGTAGAGAGTCGAGACTTGCTCCATTTTCCTTCATTTTACAACAGATTTCAAACGATGTGCTACTTAACCCCCCTTGCCATTTGAAACTTTTTAGTTGGATCCCGTCTGGGGCCCTGCGGGGAACCCTGAGGCAAACTTTTTACCCCCAAAAAGTGTGGCCTTGAAAATGATGGGATACATGTTCACCGAGTTTTCCATTTACCCAATCGTTTCCGAACAAATGACTCGGTTCAAACTATTCTAGCAGGTAATTTCCTAGCTATGGCTTTTTTAAATATCTAGAAATTGGCCATGTTTTTGGCCAATATCACGGGAACGGTAAGCCATAGAGATATGATATTGGTAGTAATCAATCCCTAATAGAATGCTAAACATTTTTGTCCTAATATTAATTGGTGGCCACTGGCCAACTGGCCATTGGCCAAACCACTGGCCAGTTGGACAGTGACTACCGGTTACTATTTGGTACCAAAATGTTTACCATCCTTTTAGATATTGATCAACACCAATATGATCTCTCTATGACTTACGGTTCCCGAGATATGGCTGCTTAAATTTCTGTAAATCGGTCATTTTTTGGCCACTATCTTGCGAACGGTTAGATTGACGCGAAAAATTTAATCATTTTGTCTAATAGTTTTTGATGCTCTATCTAATGCAGTGTACAAAATTGAAAAAATTGCAAATAACAGACAGACGGACAGATAGACACACAGAATAGAGAATTCAGTAACGAACTTTTTTAAGTTCGTTGAATATGTTGTAACTCACGATATCCCGCCCGGTGACACGTATAACTTCGGGATTCGTCTAGTTATAACATATCCAATGCGAACACAATTGTCTCGTTCGGATCTCACAAGGGAACCTTCCGAAGTGGCCTATGCCAATTGAAAGAGCTGTAACAGTGATGAGCATTCCCAAAAAATTAGCTGCCCATAGCAATAGGCTCAGGAAATATAAGGGGTGGAAGTTCAGGAAACAGCAAGGCTGGACAAGGGGGAAAAGTGCAAATTCCACAAAAAAAAAAAAAAAGGAGGGGGGCACGGTAAAATACAATGCTGACAAGTGATGTATAGAAAGAGACTTGCCACAATAGGGAACAAATGAAGGCCACCAGTGGGGTTAACAGTGTTGCCAACTGCAATGAAAAGTACATGTTTTGCAAAGAGCACTATATGAAGTGAGTGCAATATTCAGTGTCAACCTGTCATGTAGAACATAAGATATGGCGTGTCTAATCAGTGGTACAATCTAACAAAAGAAAATAGAAAAAACAGAAGTACGAAAAATACGGAAAAAACGGAGTTGGCCATAATGCGCCACATTTGATCAGGGGCTGTACATATTAGAATGAACAAAACAAGAAGCACCGAATATGCAGGAAACCGACGTACCTAGAGTCGAAAAGAAAAACGAGTTCCAAAGTTGGCAAGACTGGCCATGGACATCCAGACAAGTCTAATATAGTTAGGCCACTCGCTTCAGAAAAAGAAAATTCCGGCAACAGGCATCACTCGGAATGCATCAATGTTAGAGTGATTGAGGCAATGTCAAGTCGGGGAACATGAAATGGTTGGGTTGAGCCAATAACCGATAATAGAAGTAGTGAACATTATGTCATGGTTGGGTCGTATGTGGGAATATGCAGGGTGTCCCATCAAACTTTGTGACCTGAAAGATTTGCGAAACGAACAAAAATGTGACGGATCCAGTTGTCCAGGAATGTACCAATGTCAGGGGGTGATAAAAGTCTGTGAGAAGCAAGTGCCCCCAGGATCCCCAACATAGGACCCCAGGAGCCAACTTCAAATTTTCAAATGGAAACAGGGACCGAGTGTTACCTCTCTCGATTGATCATGGAATGTGCAACAACATATATAGGAAACATTTGCTATATGAAGCATGTTTTTCAAAATGGCCGCCACAAATATGTGCTGTCTTAACATGGCATCGAACAATGTGATCTCAAATTGCTGCGAAGCGAAAAGAGATGTTGCAAATCGAATTGCACAGGAATGTACTCATGTCGAGGGCCAAGAGAACTTTGTAAGAAGCAAGTCCCCCAGGGCCCCCATCATAAGGCTCAAGGGGGTCAACCGCAACATTTCAAATGGGAACAGGGGGCGGATGATATTTCTTTGGATAGATACAACACCGTCTATAAAAAAAAAAAAAAAAACATTTGCTATATGAATATGAAACAGATGTCAGGCAAGGACAACTAGCGGTGTTTCCCATATGATCAGACGATGACTTATTTATGGCACGAGCCATAGTAGAAGGCGGCTTAGTTGAAGAAACTACACCCTCTCAGTAACCTAAATTGCACGAAAATTTCCAAAGCAGGTTCATTGACCTGACTACCGCATGTTGCCCACTTTGTCCAAGAGCGGGATGGTTTGTTTCTAACTTTTCTACCGAAAAGCATTTGTCTGGAATGGTGTTTCGGAGACAATAAAATAAAGAAAATATACTAGGCAGAGAGAGAGCAGGGAGGAGGGAGTGTACCAATTATTCTTTCCTCTAAACCAGCGTTTCCCAACCTTTTTCAACTTGCAGCACACTATGGGTGTAACATGGATTCTCGCGGCACATTATAGATATTATTATTTGTAAATATAAAACACACTGGTATTTTTTTTTTCTTTGATTACTGATCTCCTTCGCACAGAAAAGAAAGCTCGATCACTGGGTTTTCCTCGTGGTAAATCACTATGCTTATTTTTCATTCTAATTTAAAAGGAGAAAACAACTGCAATGAAATGTTGGACTCAGGTTATTAAAAATACGCTTACTCTTTCGAAAACTGTATCCAACCTTTTACTAAGAATGAAGATCATTAAATAACGAACGAACAAATAAATCTATTTTGCTTTTAAAACACAAATGTAAATAATTTATCGAAAGGATTGAATGATATTTTAAATTTTCAAGTTACGAAATAGTCTGTAACGATAAAGAAGCAATAATGGTCATAACAAAAACAAATACTTTTTTCAACATTAGAAATGTACAGAAAAGTAACACGGCATGAAACTTAAAATTGTAGATTCATAGTAGAGGTTCATAGTAATGTGCAATACAAATATACATTTTCCCCTACGTTTTGCAATTTGATTGCTATAGAATTAATAATTTTGTTTTGATATCCTCGCGGTACATCAGTGGCCCATTCACGACACACAAATGTCGCGGTATTTTCACTGCTAGCTTCTCATTTTAGACAGGTATATTTACAACAAAGGGGGGTAGCGTGCACCTTTGCACCCCCTTAAATCTGGCCCTGTCCAGATGTTATGTAGCCCTATGTCGTTCATGGAAATAAAAACACAATAGTTATAACTATGCTAAATTACTATAGACTGCCAATTGCTCATTCAGAGAATTTATGATGTTCACTTTATTGCAATGTTCTTATACAGACTAGATATAGGCTACGGATAATAGTTTTATACAAACTAGATAATCAATTATTATTATTATTATTATTATTATTATTATTATTATTATTATTATTATTATTATTATTATTATTATTATTATTATTATTATTATTATATTTGAAGTACAATCAAATATCATGACATTAATTACTAGTTTTAATTAACTGAATTGAGCTGAAAATTAGATCTTGATCTCGGAAGATTAACTATTAAATTTATACGTTCTGTACCTTTCTAAAGTAATAAATGCTGGAATTGGTTTCAGGCTGTTCCTGAGTGAATAATTTCTTCATAATAATATTAAAAGTTTTAGAAAAATTTTCGAGACATTCGAGTCGAGTCGAGATTTTTATGAGCTGTCTCGACTCGACTCGTGTCTCGACTCGAAAATTCGAGTCGAGAAACACGTTTGTCTCGACTCGTCTCGAATTTTACAAAGTGTGTCTCGACTCGTGCGCATCCCTATTTGGAATCTGGTTAGGCATCTAAGAATAGTTGTCATCTCTCGTAACCCTCATTCTAAATGAAAACCTTTGAGTTTGAGGTCCCACGGTTACGCCGGTTAGGCCAAAGGAGACGGTGATGATGAAATAATGGATGAAATAGCGGGAGAACCCCGAGGAAACCCACGCACACGATATTTGTCCACCACAAAGTCCACTTGGCGGAGGCTGGGATCGAACCCTACGCGATCGGGACCCTACGCACCAGAGGTGAACGCTCAACCACTGAACCACCTCGGCCCCCACAAAAGTCAAAGTTCAATAATAATAATAATAATAATAATAATAATAATAATAATAATAATAATAATAATAATAATAATAATAATAATAATAATAATAATAAAAGTGGAAATGAAGCTCTCCAAGAAATAATTGATTTTGCAAATTTATGGCTTGAATCATTGGTCGAAGTTAAGTGAAATTTTAACTTTATACTTGCAGTAGACATTTGCATAGAGGCCGGTCCGTATGATGCGCTTCGCCCTCTTCCCTAAGTTATCTTTCGCATTTGACCCTTGACATCTGCCACCTTACCACTATCTAGATAAATTTCAACAGTCCTAACAGTTATTCTGGTCAGTTTAGAGACACTGTTGGTAGTTTCAATATTAAAACTATTACGTACAGTCGAAAATTCAAAACGAATTTCTTGTATCATTGAACTAGCTCGTATTGCAAAACCGAAATTAATCATTCTCTGTATATTTACTTAAAAATGAATTTGTAATAATTCAAATCCTTCTTTACAGCATACAAAGTGAAAATGCATTAAAATTTGTACAAAAACGAGAATATTTATAAAATAAGTTTTTTTTTCTATATGATTATTTTGTATTGTTAAAATTTAGTACATCAACAGGGGGGGCATCAAACGTGTTTGTCTGACTAATATTACATAAGCGGTATAAGTTATCTCCATTTTGGATAAAATATTGATGAAATATAGCTTTAGGAACACATGTGAGCTACTTGCATCCTCCTATGTTGTTCCGGTCTCTGAACAACGATTACGGATTATACGAAAATGAGTTAAGCGGTCGAGGACTGGCACATTTACCCTAGGAATACAAAACATTTATTGATGGCTGTTCTGCATAGTTATATTTATACAAAAACAATTACTTGCTAACTATATGAATTTTATTTCCAAGTAAATAGTCGGTGTATATGGAATTCTATATACTTATCAAGATGTAATAATGTCTCTCAAACACTCGCCCAGAAAATATTAAATTCTTTTTTTTTTTTTTCTATTTGGAGCAGGCAGGAGTGCCACAGGCTAGTTTTAGGACGTTGCTTACACCCGTTAGACTTATTTTCGGGGAAGGGCATATTTTCTTTCAAAATGACAGAATTGCATTTTTAATTATACCATATTTTTTCTTTTAAGAACGGCAACTGTGAAAGCGAATGAATGTATCCTCTGTGGCTTGAAAGGATAAAATTATGAGGGAAGGTGGAAGAAAATACTGTATAGACTGATCCTCTTTAGAAAGAATGGACAATGGCTACTAAGTAATGTAGCCTGCAATGTATTCGACATGCAAACCAATGTGGAAACTCATTGGGCAGGGGGAATCTCGCTAAGCACTCTGTTTTGGGGGGCGAATAGTATATTCGGGAGGAAATTGCGCCCAAGTAGTTGGAGAAATAGGCTCCCCTCGGCCGAGGGAGGGGGAGGGGAGCAATTCCTTTGCGGTTAACTGCTAGCTCAAGATCCAAGATTCTCCTCCCCTGTAGAAAACTCGTAAATAAAACACTGACTTAGCCTACAAAATTCCTATTAAACAATGGCAAGCGAAATCACAAGAGAAAACTATAGTTAAAGGGACAAAGGAAAATATTCAAACCAGTTTTGGCGGTAATGTATCTTTAAAAATGTAGGTAAATACAAAACAATTTAATTGAATCGGTTATTTTATGATACTAAATGATGAATATTCTTGAATATTCGAGGTCAAATACTCCAGTGTGCCTGACAAAACATTAAGACATTCCATGATTAGTTTCTACCAGGTACTTGCTTCTAAAGGGGGGTTGCCACGTTAGAAGAACTTGTAGCTGTCATAAAAAAAAAACTCTTGAAACCCTACCATATTTCACCATGTGCACATAGTCTTGAATGGGTCATAAAACATTTTTTTCCATCTTGCAAGGAGTCGAACAGTGTGCAACTTTCTGTGGCGTCTTGCTTGCTACCTGCTAACGCCCTCCCGCTGACATAAATGAAAAGCCAGTTTCTCCGCTTCCGAAGCAACGGATTCTTTTGGACAAGGAGGGGGAGTGCGCCAAAATACACAATTTTTAATGAGGAGGTTCACTGTTTGTCCACTAGAGTGCAGTGCTGCATAGGTGGAAATACCTCTCTTGCTTTCAAGAAGTTGTAATATGTACATAGTAAATAGAAAGATCGGGTTGCAAGGTTTTCCTTATGACAGCTACAAGATTCATTTCACGTGGCAATGTGGCTTAAGAAATACCTGATGACAAAGAAACTAAAACTTCTATCCCAAGCTGGCCAATGAAACAAAAGGTAGCGGACCAAAGACACTCCCTGCTTACCTGTGGTCGTTTCACAGCAAGTGTTATCTTCAGATAGAGAAAAAAAGCTTTTGTGTAGAGAACAAAAAATCTACAGTCTTTTCGAATTACAATATACTTCTCCCTGATATTGGAAGAACCAGATGTCTACTTTGATCCAACCTTACTCAACCTCACGCTCACAAACGAAATTCGGCCTCACACTCACTCGACCTCACGCTCACAGCACCAGTCTGACCTCACGCTCATTCTACCTCACGTTCACACCACCAGTCTGACTCACGCTCACATCACAAGCCAGTTCTCACGCTCACTCAACCTGACACTCACATAACCAGCCTGACCTCACGCTCACTTCGTGAGGTTGCGGTCGAGTGAGCTTGAGTTCCGAACTCGTTTTGTGCCCAAACCACTGTGGAACAACTTTGCAACAAAAGAAGAAATTTCTATTTGGCACATTGAGGCTATAGGACATTCTCTGAAGAAACAGACAACTCAGTTGCTGGTTCATTGAAATTCACGAATAAGCAGCAATTATAACGAGAACAAGAATTAAGTCTATATAGAGCTGGCAAAATATGACATGTGTCAGTGGAATCCTTAGCTAAAAAAAAAGATCGAGAATATATTAAGGTGTGATTATGAGAGGGACGTGACAGTTTATGAAGGTGGATTACTGAACCTGTTTGACACTACTGCAAAACCAATGAATGTACGGAATACACCAGCTACTAATCACCAAGTTTGTAGTATAAGTATATATATATATGGGATGTCCATAAAGTCCGTTGCCACCCGGTGAACCTTCGAAACGACTGAGGATATGAGAAAACGCTAAAATACTTCCGTCATTATTTTAAGGAGGTGGAACTGTGTACTATGGAAGTTTCCCCCTAGACTCCCCCGAAAGTGGTACGTCGGTAAACATGAACATTTCAAATGGCAAAGGAGGTCGAGTAGTTTCAACTGGGTCGACAAAAGAAATTTAGCTCTAAGTTCTGAATTTGTTAGAATGCAGAAATCTGAAATGGCAGTGAAATCAAGTTTCGGATTGAAAGCCAATTTGACGAGGTCGGTCCTTAATGCTTTGTGTTTCACGAAACTTGTTCGCAAGTTGGAGCACATACTGATGATTTATACTAGTATGTTCAGGATACAATTCATTAAATCACGATAATTTCATACACGATAATTTCGATCACATTCTCGGAAAAGAAAAATAAGTTCAACAATATCTTCAGCAGAACGTGCTATTTTGATACGATTCATTATGAAAGTCGAAAGAAAATCTTCAGCAAAACTCTAACGCTTACACACAAACTCAATCAATCTATCCTCGATAAAACGTCTTAGAAACACGCAGCGTTCACTATACTTAATTTCAGTACTGATTGGAAGACTGCACTCAATTACATTCGTTTGCATGAAGATTGAATTTGACGTGAAGACAAGCAGAACTAGAACAATATTAAAATTTATGACCACTGAAACGCATGACTCACCATTGTCTGTAAGAAGCGTAGAAGTTGCTAAGCAAAATAACATCCAAATGTCCAAATATGATAGACAATTGAAGGGTTTGGTGCAAGAAGGAGGTAGCTCCACTTTGTGCCGCTATTGAGTTGCACACACTATCACATACAAAAGATAAAGGCGCTTCGTTTGGTTCAAGAATGAGGCAGCTCCATCCGCTAGTTCCAAAGAAATGCGGCAGATGGAGCTGCCTGTACTCCAAGTTTGCGTGAAAACTGAATTTTTAAAACGTTTTTCTTAATTTGCTACATACTGGAAAAAGTGGAGCTGCCTCCTCCTTGCACCAAACCCTTCAATTGTACTTTTAAATGCTTGCGTTAACCTAATTTCTCTTGGTCTTAAGCTTGTCTCTGTCCAATAGATAACTTTCCTGACCGATCACTCAATCGGAGGAAGAGGTTGCAATCAACTCTGCCTCGACTGGTGCGACTAGAGGCAAATCTCAGAACGAACAAGTGACGCATTAAGATGTTTATGCAAAAGTTGATTAACTCCAATGTAACTAATTTTAAGGTAATTTGGGAACGTGTATGCGGGTTGTTTAATTTTCAATTAGCGAAACTACGCATCCTACATGTCTAAAACCAGTAGTGATTGCCACTTCTCTAAGCTCTAGAAGTACAGATGCGTCTTTCTTATGTCCATATTTTTGCAATCCTTTATTCCAAATTTTGAAATAACAATTTCTTAAAACTTTACTCTCATGGCAGTACAGTATAAGATAAAAATGAGTCTCCGTTTACAAAACTAGGGAGAAAATGCACAGAAATAAAGTCTCAACCCAAAAAATCACAAAAAGTATTTACGATACCAAATACTAGTACAAAATAATAGTAAATACTAGTAATTTTCTAGTTTTACAAAAAGTATTTACGATACCTGCACCCTGTCTAAAGATAAATTTTGAAAAACGTAGGAGGACCGTATTCACAAGCTAATTCCTTCAATCCGAAATTTGATTTCACTGCCATTTTAGATTTAGGCAAACTAGCAAATTCAGAACTTAGAGCAAAAGATATTTTGTTGACCCCATTCAAACTACTCGATCCCTTTGGCGATTTGAAATGTTTAAGTTTACCCCCGTACCCCTATTTGGGAAGTCTGGGGTGGAACTCTTATAGTATACAATTCCAATTCCTTAAAACAGTGACGGATGTGTTTTATCGTTTTCTCATATCCGCAGTAATTCCGCAGATACACCGGATGGCAACGAACTTTATGGACACGAAATGTGGACCAACGACATCTTGGATGGAGTCAACATAGGGACTTGAAACTTTCGGGAAAATGTTTGTCTTGTCGAGGCTTTTCAAACGACATATTGTGTGACCCTTTTGCCATTTAAAATTTTCAAGTTGACCCCACGTATCCTTATATGGGGGTATCTCAGGTAGATCTTATATATTTCAAGATTCAAGCCACTTAAAATAATGGCGTGTTTTGCGGTTGTTTTTTTTCTCATATCCGCAGTGGTTTCGGAGGTACACTGGGTGGCAACGAATTTTATGGACAACCTGCATATATATTCGGTAAAAGTTTATTTTCGTCTTTAAGTTATCTTTACCAAAATCAGTCTCTTCATTATTGTCATTATTATAATATTTATATTTGATTTTAGACCCCTTCCCGCTGGTTAAGTGGTTAGAGTGTGTGTATTTCGTGCATGTGGTCCCTAGTTCGATTTCCGGTGGGAAAGCATAAAAAATAATTTAATAATCATTCACTTTCCGTTCCCTTTAACCCAAAGGGCATAAACTGTGGAACTCAAACAATAACAATAAAATAATAATAATTTAACTTTAGGGAAAATAAGAAGGAAAGACTCTTTGCGATTTAAAAACAAAAAGGGAAGTTTTAACAAAATGCGATTTTAATTCGCACTTTTTGTAACGGAGAAAATTGAGAAGATTAAGGGTTTTGTTCATCTAAGGCTTTCGTTCATGGTTTGGAATGTCAACGATGTTATTATACAAAAGCACCATTCACATTGCGACTAGGCTAATAACTTTAATTCCTAGTGTAGTCACACAGAGATAATTACGGTTGTACTAATATAGAACATTACTACAAACATATTAATTACAAAGTTCTTCGTAGCTCGATATCTGAAAACTGGAATGTTTAGTTTAATATATTTATTTTTTACCATCATATGATATGAGGATAATAAGACAAATGGGTATCATAAAAGTCAATCAATGTTGAAATTTACTCAAGAAGAATTAGAAGAAAATCTGGACTTCCCGAAGGAAACACGTGAATCAAATAAGCTTATTCATTTTCTGAAGCCCTCATATTTGTTTTCTTTGGGAGGCAACTGACTTCACACGCAATTTGGTTAACAATGCGTTGTCCCTTACCTAACAAAGATTGCAAGTTCTTCTCAAGTTCTGGAAGTTTTTGATGTTTTCTTTGTGGAAAAGATAGTTCTCCAGAGGAATCACTTTGTACACGTAACTCCCAATAGAGCTTCTGAACTTCGAAGAATGTTACTGAAAGAACGAAGAAAAATGTTTCATAAAATTAATACTCGTATATGTTCTAAAGTGAGTGGATTAGAAAAGAGATCGAAATTTATGCAAGGGAACATTGTCCACTAAAAGTAATTTTATTTTAATGTATGAGTCGAACTACATTGTATATTTAACAAGAGAATGATATTACAAGATTATCAAATGAAAAAAAAAAAACTTTTTTAAAAAAATATTTATTTACAGAAAATGTTTAGCTCTCAAGTTACGTTGAAAAGCAGATCTCATGAAGTCCTCGTAAGGGAGTTTAAGTTAAAATTTCTAATGTAAAATGTATGCGCTAAGTCGAACTAGATTTTCTGGTACTTTACTGTGCAAAGATTTAATATCTGGTTAACATTTTGTAACGCTGATTTTTAATCCGTCAGTTCCTTGTCACTTGACGTTGTTGCATTACAAGACTAAATGGTGTAGAGATAAGCTAACAAATGATAAATGAATAGCAACAGGCTTCCCTAACCCAGTTTTCGAGGCATCGACTTCATACATTGTGCTCTACGTTGAACGTTAGTTTATTCACTGTCACATCCTCCATGGAAAGTGACACATGTTTAACAGCATGTTAGGAGAATTCTGACTACCTACAACTCTGATGTTTATCACACGTCCAAAGTGATTTCATGTGTTACAACATCTACTGTTATATAACACATAAACTAAATGCAATCATAAGGAGCACTAGAAACAGCGAGATAAAAGAAGTTCATTTACATATCCAATGCGCTCTAGTGGCTGATACCCCTATTTGTTGCTCTTAAACGGAGTAAACTAAATCACATTAGTACTGGGATTGGCACAGTACAGAAATTACATGTAAATAGTACATCAATTTTAGTGCAATATTAGGCCTATTTGTAGATACTTTCTGGTTATGTTGACGGTTAGAACACATTATTCTCAGTCTTAAATAACAGTACTTTTTAAAATATATATTGAAAATATTATATACAGTAGAAAATTAAAATACTTTTAAAGGGTAATCGTGCAAAAATGCAAATCTAACGGAATAATACATCCGGAATAATACATAATAATAATGTATATTTATTAACTATCTAATGAGCAAAATTTAACGATTTTTTTTCTATTTCTTTTGAAAATAATCATTTGCAAACAAATATATACTTGAAAATTTAGGAACTCATTTGCTTCTAACAAAAATGTAACTACCATCACTAATGTTGAAGTAATATGCTTCACTTAAAAGTTATATCCCTAAGCAGGTACGTAGCCAGTCCAAAAATGTAGATTTCAAGGTGGTCGACCAAATCACATTGTAATTCATCACTATCTTATAGTGCATTTGTAAGTCTACTGTGAAAATTTTAAGAGGCTAATAAAAATGTAGGGGTGCCCGAGCTCCCCTGCCTCCCATGGATACGGACCTGTCCCTAATTTCGTAATTGTCGTAACACGGAAGTGAGACCAAAACGAAGTATTTTTGGTATATTTGCGCTAGTAAATGACATGAATGATTTCGAATATTATGACAGTTTACTCACACGCTGCATGTCATCAGAAATGCAATACTCACAAAGGTACAAGATAGCAGCTCCAAAGTTGCCAGCCAGAGACCTTATATTACAAACAAGTCGCATACTATTAAACTTACCGATCTGTACGAAGCGTGTCGACGATCAGTAGTCGTGGACCCCATCATGGGCGATCAGAACGGCTACAATATGGCAAGACATCGATAGGATAACTCCATGTATATCTTCCTGGGGTATGCTGGGCCATATATCCTCATAGGTCAACGTGCTCATGACCGGGTGCGGCAACTGCTGGTGGCGGCAATATTTTTCTTCCAACCAAATATTGTTTACAGTGAAGGTATATTTTTTCCACTCTCATCTAAATATTAATTATTCGTTTCACTGTCTCAAATCAATGTGCTGATTATAAGAGTCAACAATATTCTTATGATCTGAAACAGAAAAATGTTAAATACAGCCCTGGGATGTATCGCCATGTTTTGCCTAATCCTCGTTTCGCCTAACCAATTATCTGACACTTTTATGACAGATAAATGATAAGATTTGTGTTCGCCATTTTAGGCGGAAAAGGATACTCGTTTGGCCTCAAATGGCGGATAATAAAAAATCGCGTAAATTCAACTAGAGGGAAAATTACAAGAGAAAATTCCCTAGAAAGAAATGCAAAATATATTATTAGTATTGATATTATACTAACCCGAGGTCAATATTTTCAAGCAGTTAGGAATACAAAAACTCCTTTATGCACTTATCATGTCCATATATATATATATATATATATATATATATATATAGCAGTGGCGGATCTAGGATGTGATCAAGGGAGGGGCTAAACCATAGTTTGCAGCTTTATCCAGTTTAATGCAGGATTGTGAAGCTAATTTTATCCAGTGTATACTTGATTGTCAAGGGGGGGGGGGCTATAACCTCCCTTGGATCCGCCCTTGTATATATATATATATATATATATATATATATATATATATATATATATATATATATATGTGTGTGTGTGTGTGTGTGTGTGTGTCCGGGAGACAAAAAGATCACTACTATACAATATGCACGTTAGATTCACTATTATGTACACGAGTTAAATTTGATTGTATCACTCATGTTTTCAACAATTGGTAGCATAAGATTATCCTTAACTACTATTATTAGAATTTGTACAATTTTTACACAATCTCAGAGACGTAGCAATCTTAATCAGGGACTTATGCGCAGGGGCATCATTTAGGGGCCAGGGAGGGGCAATTGTCCCCTGAGTTTGCGAAATTTTATTTATGTCAAGGTGTCTCCTTCCACCCAGAAGCCAAGTCTGAAATGACGCTCCTGCTTATGTGATGGACGTTCCAATGGTGTGAAGCGAGTGAAATTAAATTCAAAAGTATTATTTCACCAATGAAAATATAAACTAGTTGATTAAGTGCTTCGAGAAAATTAAAATTGTAATATATTGGGACGACAAAAGTATAAGTGAAGCAGAATCGTATAAAAAACTGCTAGGATATAAACAATACTTGTTTATCTTGAAATTGTTTCAAATGTGTCTTCCTGTTATGCCTAATTCCTGTTCTGCGTAATAACCCTCCAGCACTTTGTAACACATTTTTTTATCTAATCTTATCTTTAGGCATAACAGGAATCCATGTTCTGCCTAATTAACGCAAAAAGAGATATTCAGATTTACGGGAAATTTAATACTAATTATTTTCCCTACAGTTCCAGTTGTTTTCAGGACCTCTTGATTTTCTTATATCGTTTCAGCTTCTCTGAAATTCAATTACCAATCATAGGCCACCATTATTTTACTACGAGTATATCTACGCGATATCTGTTGGCCGTCTACAACTTCAGCGAGGAGATCTTATCCTTCTGGTTGCGAGGATATCGCGTAACCAAATTGCAACTAACTGAACAGTAACATAGTTAAAGGTTCTGTTATAACTTATCCGCCCTACCCTTACGAAAACGTGGATTGATACTTTCTCATAAAGGAAAATTCTTAAAAATAATAAAAAAATGTATATTTAAAAAAAATGACTTTTGACATTAAAGTAATTCAATCAACATTTCCTCGTACAGAATTTGAAATATTGAGAATAATAGTAACATAAATATATTGGAACAATTGAATCTAACAGATTAGGTTGCATATTATATAAGCAATTATGGACAACCATTCTTTTATTGTATGGTTAATTTACGGATCTCTGTCCGTAGTCTAAATAACAATTATTACTATAAACACAGTAGGGTGCTGTATACAAAAACTCTTCAGTTGTGTGGAATTTTAAGTGTTATAATATGTAATATTTTACCATCGAGAAAAAACACACTTCACAACAGTAAAAGAATCTCCATTTGAAAGATGTAAACATAAGCTTGTTTGTAATTGTACAAAATTGGAAAATGTAAACAAATCCTTATTTCTGATTGGTGGAATGTCTGTTCACAATATTGAAATGAAACTTGTAGACAGATTTGTATGTTTTGTTTCCTTTGATGCAAGTTTGTTTCCTTAACAGTTTTCCAATAACTAATTAAGTTACTCAGAGTTAAAATATGACATTCTTCTTTCTTTGTGCTCGATCCCAGCCCCCGCCAAGTGAACTTTGTGGTGGACAAACACTGTGTGCGTGGGTTTCCTCGGGGTTCTCCCGTTTCCTCCCACTTTCTTCATTCCACCATGTCTTTCATATCTCATCATCACCGTCTCCTTTAGCCTAGCCGGCATAATCGTTGGACGTAAAATTCAAAAATTTCATTTCATTTTCCTTCTTTCTTCGTAAGTAACATATTGAGTCATGTCCCCCTATAGAACAACTTGCTGACTACATCCCTGAATGAATATGTGTTGGTCTCTGCATACGTCATGTGTTGTTTATTACATTAGTAGTCTAGCAATGTATGTTGAATTTCTTCTTTTTTTTCTTTTCTTATGCTTATCTATTCTATTACAATATACTCCAAGTGGAATCTAGAACGTTTTGGTGTGAGAACGTTTGGTTGTAAGGGATGTTTCGGTAAAAAAAATATCTGAGAGCATTAATTATAGGCTATACTGGTAATGAGAAAAAGGGAGAATTAGTTCACATAGAAAATATAAAATAAAACTTGATTTTAAAAAAAAATGAATTTAGTGATTTTATACTCGAATACACCGAAACTTTACACCAAACCAGCTTCACACCTAAAGGTCCTTATGTCGAAATGTCTTACATCGAAACGCCCTACACTGGAACAGCCGTATCCCACTCCAAATTATTGAATATGGTTGACGTGATTACGTGATGGACATACTTTCTTCAGGGTCTGTTCCAGTATTAGAAATCTATTCAATGTCTGTTTTGATAATCAGCAACTTTTTTCTTTTGCTATTTTTTTTCTGTTTGCCATTTTTTAATTACTGTTGATTCGCCTTTCTTAGTGTACGGTCGTGCGTGATTTGCGCCCATGGTAAAGAAAGCACTCTTCAAGGGCTTCAGATGCGGCTATTGATAACTGTGTCCAAAAGTTCTTTAGATAGACACGTTATTTGCCGCCGTGTGGAACTGTAATGTTCGATTTGATTCCATTCGATTAATCCTGAATTACACAAGTTGAATGTACTTTCTTGTAATAAGGATTAAATTTTTGTGGAAGGTTATATTTCAAGGAGTATTAAAATATCGAACTTGAAGAAATGCGTTTGTCTCGAGGAAAACCACTCGCTAATCTATTAGTTGTAACGTCAGTTTCCAGGTAAAAGCAATTCTAAGGAGTCGTACACTATGATGCAGTATCTATAATGGGCTATAAATATTTTCCTTACGTTACTAACACCAAAGACAGTAAATTTTGTTTGAAATTCAGAGCAAATATGGTGTACATGTTATAGTGGAAAACCATTGGAGAATTCTACGTAATTTATAGAACAGTTCTAATTTAAAATGTGGAGGAATGTCTGGCCTATTACATGCAAGAATTCGTTGACATTTAGTTTACTTGCCGAAGTAGTTCTAAAAAGCAACAAATATTTGCTTCTGATTGGCCGAAACTAGGTATGAACTAATTCTTGATCGTAATTGGCTAATCATTTTCCCATATTGAAACCTAAGTTTGTTATTTCAAATAAGGAGGCATTATAGGCCTTAGTTTCAGTTGTACTAGCTGCCAAAAGCTACGAAACTTGAATTATTTATATTGTATTATTTAATCGGAACTGTTTTATAAATAGTAGGCCCATTACTTTTTAAGTGGCTTTCCAACCTTTTTGTTGATAGACATATATAAGAAAAACCGTCGTTATGCTATAGTTTCCTACTTATGGTCATAAAATGAATAAACTGAGAGACATAAGCCATGAGAAAAATCTTACTGAATATGAGTTCGTATACGATAATATATTAGCATTTAAAATAAAGCAAAGTCTAGTTTTTGATCTTACGCTCATAGCACACTATAGGTACTGCACCATACTACACGACTAATTAAGATTGTTTTGACTGCAAAATTATGTTACAATGAACAGTTTTGAGGATGTTCTTCCACGGGAGGTTTATGTTAAAGATAGAGCTTGTGGGAAGTAAAGTTTTTGAATATGACTGAATGACTTGTTATTTCGTAATGAATTACAGTATGTATATTCCCATTTCAGAAAATTTAATTTAAAGGGTTCCGGAATGGCATTTGAAACTCAAGAGAAAATATGTACTAGTAAATTTCCCTCAAATTTAAATATCCCTTTTGCGAGAACTAGACAGAGCAAGAATTCCTGTTCTGCCTAAAGATAAGATTAGATAAAAATTGTTTTACAAATTGCTAGAGGGTCATTAGGCAGAACATGAATTAGGCAGAACAGGAAGGAATCGCTACGATGTCGTGGATGTTCAATAAAGTGTGCTGTCAGTTCAAAAAGGTTGAGGACGTTGTGCTCGTGAGGACGTTGTGCACTATGAAACAGCCTCAAGTGCTTGTACCACTGTGCAGGATCCAATGCGGCAATATGCCGACATGCCAATGCGACTGCCCGATCCACCAGAGCCATATTCACAAGCCGTATGTCCTGTTGACCCGTTGTATGGCGCGGTCGTTGACATCTGGTGTGTCGCTGTGTAATGACCTCGTGAATCCATTGAGCCCATATGCACTGCACTCTGGCCGCATTTCGCGCAATACGGACATCAATATCGAGAAAGGATAAACCACAATCGTGATATGCCACTATTTGTTCGCGATCACAGGGCTGAAATTGTTGAAAAAACTACCACATTTGACAACGAGGCATCTTTTGACCGGACGCACACACTCACGCCACGTCGACTTTCGTCTATCACTAAAGTGTGGGTCTCTGGCAGGTCTCTGCTTGCTGTCACTATGTGTCATACTCAGCGGACGGATATTCACGGACTGGTTATATTGATAAGGCCGGTCTTGTAAGTACGCCACCCCTCTAATGAAGGAGGCACATGAGTGCAAATAGACTTTCTCTTTGTCTCCTCCTTGGTATTGCCTTTTTAATGGCGAGCGGTGTAGTTACGCAAAGCCTATATTAAAAACAATGCAAATCGAAAAACTAAAGGCGTTAAGTGAGCATAGGGTGAGGTGTTAGATTTTCATTCATGTTAATATTCGTTAGCCTATAAAACAAATTCTGACTAACAATGCTAACTGAAATAAATATGATGAAATACATAGTAATCAGTTGTGATCCCAACGTTTTTCAGTTTCTTTTTTACTTCTTTTTTCTAATTGACAAGAGAAAAGAATATGGTAGGTTTCTTTTACAGTGCCGAGTATTTACAAAGTATTATATCACAAAATGGGTACTATATTCGAGGTGTTGTTTTTATTGACATTTCTGTCTTAAAATCATTGAAACTTAAGGCATTCAGAGTTTCATGCTAATGTTTTTTTTAATTATTTTTATTATTTATTTATTTTGTATTTCTTCCTCCAGTAAATTATTTAATTGTTGCTTGAATAAAATGCGCAAGAAAACAAATTTAACGCTAGAAATTATTCTCGGATTTTTCAACAAATGAAAATATAGATTTTTAGGTAAATTTGATAGGCTGTCTTCGCGTTTGACAGCAGAGGGCTTTTTCGACAATAATCGGTTAGAGTGCTGAACAACTACTACAAATTTATTATTATTATTATTATTATTATTATTATTATTATTATTATTATTATTATTATTATTATTATTATTATTATTATTATATTATTATTATTATTATTATTATTCAGTCAAGAAATGACCCCAGTATACCATTATTAGTATTTCTGTGATGCCACTAGAAAACACAACACAAGATTGTACATGACTGACTAAATTTACGCAGATGGTTCCGAATGTGAAGTCCGTTTGTACAGAAGACATATTCAAAACTTTTCCCATAACATATATACCTTGATGTAACTGACCTTCAAAACAACTTCGTAAACTAAGGGCACTAACGTCGAATCTGAAGTCCATTTGCAAATAGCTCTTCTTAGTTTTGAGACTCAGGGGCATTACAGACACCGTGATAAGAAGTATAACACGTCGAAATAAATTTATAATCAAAACTTACAGTAATATATGGCATTTAATTTGTTAATATGAACGTTTTACTTCGTGAAAAACGTAATACTCCTTTATAAAGATACGAATCGATCTGACATCTTATCGCAGTAAGTATAATATGTGATTGTTAACCAAATAATCAATCTTAAGTTCTAGAAAAGGAGTATTTATAGAACATTATTGCAGTTCAGAAATGATTCAAAGTAGAATGCACCATAAGATGCATTTCGAAATTATGATATATAAAGCTGTCAGCGGTTTTTTTTTCTTTTCTATGTTGAAAATTCATTCTATGCTGAAAATATAAAACAGTGAAATCGATTTGCCGATATATATATATCAAGCATTATTTGGCATTGTATATGTAACTTTCATTGCATGTACTCAACTGAGAAGGTCCGGAATATGGTATTGGAAGTATTACGGGTAAACTTTACCCTGTATCGCTACAGCCCTTAAGGAACTGTTGCAGGCCACATGGTACTCATTCAATTAGGTGTCGTGCGATCAGAGCATCGTCACCTTATTTCTGGCTTTCTGGACCGGAGTTCGATAACTCTTAATTCAGGCTGTTCCGCAATCGTCTCATGATGCAGAATCAACAGCTAAAAATGAAAGTGCTCCTATTGGGAATAAGAGACGCGCATACTTAGTCGAATGCGTTAACAATTCGGCTAAGCAGAACTCAGCAATATTAATATTTTTTTAAAAAAGACAACTTAAATATCTATTTTCTTTTCTAATAATTTCTATTCCCTGACGCAGATGTTAAATTTTGATGCAATGCTACAGAGAAAGAACTCAAAAAGATGAACACAACAGATAATTAATTTGTTGAAATCTTATATTTGGTTAAACACACACACACTCACACACACACACACACACACACACATATATATATATATATATATATATATATATATATATATATATATATATATATATATATATTAACATGACTGTACATTATTTGTTTATGCCACAAATGGACGCATTGCATCATACAAGCAGAAACAATTTTCAATATCACTATGCAAGGGGGGTTTGAGTCTGGTCAGCCTCCTGGCTACGCCATTGGCCTTATGTAGTGTTGCTGTATTTGACCTCAAGCATGGCATGAGAATGACAAAGATTAATCTATTTTATAACTTTTTCTTTAGGTCATGAATATAATCAAAGCTTCCGTATTCTAGCAAGTATTCATACCTTGTTTCATCCTAGAATTATGCTTGAAATATATTTCTAAGCTTTAACTTTCTCTTAAACTCCTACATCATGCACGTATAAAAGAATGGTTTAAAAGAGTATAGTGATGATTTAAAAGTGTGTATAATTTGAGAAAGGCAAAGAAAAAATCCCCTTTAATACGTAATTTTTCACTCAAAACTCTCAAAAGTTAAATGAGGGTTGTAATAGTTCTGAGCATAACAATATAGACTTCCTTGCCCATTGTTTCACGCCAAACATTATATGTGTGCGTTGCAAGCAACAATTCTTGAAGATGCTGAGAAGTAAGTATATGTATTGTCTCCAGTTTGCATTACACAAGTCGTCTGGAAATCCGAGAAGATTGTAATGCAGTTGCCAGGCAGTAAGCATAATTACTAACCTTGGATACTCCCAAACCTGAAACCTGTTATTTGAGAGCTCATCAATGTATAGGCAGAGAAAAAAAAAACATTTCAAAACAGCAGCAAACTTGTTATTAAAGACTACTGACAACTGGCAATCTGCAGAGCTATTACAAATTTGGAAAGAGTGGTTAGTTACATAGCTTGGCTTTTTAATAGTCAGAAGTACTTTCGGTCATACTTCAATGCCGTGATCACATACTATAGGCAATGATATCGGTGCCACGGTCATCGAGTTCCTGGACACTCCTTTCAACGTTCTTGACAAGGACGTTGCGAATAATCTAACCAGTCATAATTCCTTTAATTCTTCCGTCTCACAGTTACCAACTGCCTTCAATCTGTTATGCGGAAATTACAGATTCGTTAGTTGTCATTCTATTGTTCATTAATTTAGAGAAATGTTACTTTAACAAACTAGTACTAAAGGAATATGGAAATGTTAACTTATTTTCTGGTCTCCATCTAGAAACGGCGTCAATTAGAGGCCATATAACGGAAATGAAGTATGGCGTCAAGATAGGGGCACACTTACGGGGGTCCACCGGATTCACATCCCTCCCCCCCAAAAAGAAATTAATTATTTAACATGCATTTGTACACTTTCTTAATAAAACTATACTTGTTTAACAGGGAAATGATTGATGAAGCATGAAAATTTGATCTTACACTTCATCTGTACTCTTTCTCTTACTAAGGATGTACTTGAACCTGAACTCACAAAGTGGGGGTGATGTGTATATTTCCTGAAAGCTTTGGTCAAGATAAGATCAAAACCGGTTACCACAATTGGGGAGGTCTAATGCATTCCGCTTGGATGCAACACTTTACTCATTGTTATTAAAATCTTTAAACATGTCCATAAAGTACGTTGCAACTCCGTAAAATCTAAATGGGTGAGACAGATATGAGAACAGAAAAACATGTCTTTCATCACTTCAAAAGTACAAGGTATCAAAGTAAAATAAATGATCCCAGTTTCACCCGTAAGGTCCCAGACGGGGTCCAACTTAAAACTTTTAAATGGAAAGGGGGCTAAACTTACATATCATATGAAAGTTGGTGTTAAACGAAAGAAGATGAAACAAGTATCGATTTTCTACGATAAGCCTGTGCAAAATAGCTGTGGGTCAAAATATCAACACAAACGTCATTGAAAAGTGGCCACTCCTATTAAACTGAAATGGTAAGACAGATGTAAAAACAAACAAAAAAATCCTAGAATATATCAAAGTAAAAAAGAATTGTCCCAGGGTCACTCGCAGGATCCCAGACGGGGTCAAACTCAAAAGTTTCAAATGTCAAGGGGGGCAAATAAGCACATCATGTGAAAGCTCAACTTGAACAACTGTCCCATTCCAACATTTTAAGTTGAAATCCGTCTGGGACCCTGCGAGGGACCAGGAAAGAGTTTTTTTTTTTTTTTTTTTTTTTACTTTCAATCATTAAACTTTTAAAATAATGATATATTCGTGCTTTTAGTTTTACACCTATCCCAACGTTTCAGATTCATACGAGTGGCCAAAGACTTTCCAATGAAGACTGCGTTGATACATTACCCACCGCTATTTTGCACAGGCTTATCGTAGAGAGTGTCGTCGTCGTTAAGCAAATGAAGCCAATCTCTTCCTACTATTTTAAATATTTAATAACCAATAAGCACATCTATTTTTATAGCCCGTAATATTGTTTATTTATTATGGGAAAGGATACAACTCAAATACAAAAGCAAATTTAGAAATATAAACAAATGACTCATATAGTAGCTCACGTTAGTTTAGACAGCCCTCATCACTTTCGAATTTCAGGGCCGCGGTGGCTCAGTGGCAGAACGTTCACCTTCGGTGTGTGGGGCCCCTGGTTGGATCCCAGCTCGCACCAACTGGACTTTGTGATGGACAAAATACCATGTGTTCCGATTTTCTCGGGGTTCTTCCACTTTATTTTTCCACCATTGCATTTTTTCTTTAGCCTAGCCGTCATATGCGTGGGACGTGAAGCTGAAAGATTTCATTCCGTATTTTTTCTTCTAAATCTCACCAAAGTAATATCAAACGTTTGTGTATATAAAACTGATGTTGTGCACAACGCTATTTTAAGACATTCAAAAATTAATTTGGTGGCTATCTAAAGGAAACACCCTCACTCCCGCCGATTAGATCCAAAATGGCCTCAGTCGTTAGAGCATCGTCTGTGTACACAAAATTCCCATATATACACAAAAGGAAGTGTGAGATATTTCCGTATCGTTTATCCGCCAGGCTCCCCATCACCGCCGATTGACGCAAAAATTGTTCGAATCATCTGTGCACGTTGGTGTACTCAAAATTATCGTTTGTGTACAAAAGAGAGTGTGACATTTTGACGTACCTTTTTTTGGGCGCCAAGCTCCCAACTCTACCGATGGGCGCCAAAATTGTTTCGATTAGGTATGGCCTGGGGTCTAGCCTAGAAGAACTGAGACGATTGGAATCGAATTTGCAGAGCTCTTGGATCTATGATTTTTTTTAAAAAGTGAATTTATATATTTGTACATATCAAGGGGGGACAGGGAGCATATTTTTAAAAGTAGAAATGGACCAAACTTTCCAGAATTTACTCTCCATAACGCTGTGGAAAGATTTTTTAAAAATTTATTCTTCTCTATTTGGAGGAAACAGAGGGGGCATATTTTCCCGCGTGAAAGAGTTTGGTTTATATTGTGTGATATTTTCTCAAGTGTTGTTTAAACCAGAAGTATTTGTTCATTTATACCACTTCCGGTTTTAATAGAGAGATTAGAGGAGTGATGGAGTATATTCTTGGGATGCTTAATTAATTACAGAAAATCGCTTCTCGTTATTTGTTAGTGTTTTAGATCTATAACAGGGCACTCTATAGTTTAGCTCCTCCCTTGGACATATCTTAGATCCATGGCTAGATATATATATATCCGAGAGAAAGGAATTTTAAGTTAGAGGATTCCATAAGTTTCGTAAGACATGTTCGATTATAAGTAACTATATCTCTGGGGAAGAAAACATTATTCTGATTAAGTATATTTCCAACATGGGCTCTTTTGCGTGTAGTCGCTATTTATTAGTTTACCACAATTTTGACCAAAATATTACTTATATTGTTAAGGTTGATATATGTATTTATTTTTCACTTCTATTACAATAATAAACTTCTTGTTTAATACGATGAAGTTCAGGAAAACTCACTCTATGGTATGGGTTTTCTTGAATTTAGCAATTATCTGCTGGTATTATCTGCCTATTTTGATGGAGAAGTAAATTGATACTTTCAGAATAGGGAAACTTAATTAAAAAAATACAAATATGAGTATATTTTCCATGAATTAAAAGAAAGTATATTAGTTCTTTAATACAGAGGTATCTTTATTCTGTATTCTTATTAGTCAATTCATTTAGGATAAAGTACTAAAAACATAATTCGTATTAGTGAATGTACAATTTCTGATACAGTACATGATAAAACTGAAGAAAGCTGTCTAAAACCTTAAGTATGTTTGACCTCTTCTGTAACAATTGAGCCCACACAATTACTTTATATTGCTATCACAATTCAAGGAAATGTCTTGATGTTGAATGAACTTAAGGTCATAACCACCAAAATATGTTAACAAATACAGTACTTGGTTACTGATCGAGCTATTTATTTGCAGATTTTATCCAGAAGGTACTACACACATTCAAATATTTAATATTTGCAGGGGCCGCGGTGGCTCAGTGGTAGAGCGTTCACCTCTGGTGCTTGGGGTCCCGGGTTCGATCCCAGCCCCCGCCAAGTGAACTTTGTGGTGGACAAACACCGTGTGCGTGGGTTTTCTCGGAGTTCTCCCGTTTCCTCCCACTTTCTTCATTTCACTCATTACTCATCATCACCGTCTCCTTTAGCCTAACCGGCATAACCATGGGACGTAAAACTCAAATATTTTCCAGAAGGATATGATTCCATTTTCTCAGAGACTAATCGCATTTATCTATCCAGTAATCTCTGTCGAAGTTCAGTTACCTTCGAGGTTTAAGTTCTAAACAAACTCACTTGTTTAAAACTTGAACGAAAAAAAAAAACATAAATAAATAAACGCAATCAAAGTCAACGTAAGTTTACATCAGAGATATAACCCAACTAATAAGTTTAAATATGAACCAAAGTTCTTGCTAAAAACCAATCGCATAGATATCCGTCCTTACACAGGTAATCAATAAAGCTTCCCTATTTATATATACCAATGCTATCTGTTTGTATTAAATCTAGTAGAGAAGATAAATTCTGCAATATAATAGAGTACTTGTTGGAATGCGGATTGCGAGCGCGTATTGTTTCGAACGTGCTCAATGACTTTGAAACCTTGTCGTGAGTAAGGTCGTAGCATTCAGTGCGAGTTGCCAAGGTCAGACATGATCGCAATATTACATGTTTGAAGGTCTTTGTCCGTCCTTAAGACAACTACATTCGTTTCAACACTGTGAAGCAACGAGAAGAAATGTTGAAATGATTACGTCAATACAGGAAAAAGTTTTAGAGAGGATGGGAAACTTCTAGTAAACAAACAATACTCAAAACACTTCTGGGTATAGAAAGGTCGTTAAGATAATCTTATGAAGTCCAATAGCTACGATAAGTATTATAGGACGTTCATAGTGTTCATTTCTGTTCTTGTTTGGAATTGCGAAGCTACTGACGTCCGTTTAGGTCGCCTCTTCCCCTTCACCTCACCCGAATTTCATCAAAATAGGCTCAAATGTTGGTGCATCGTTTCTGCACATTTGCTCACGCAAAACTAGCGTTTAAGCATAAAGCAATTTTAAGATGCTCAAGAATTCAATTAAAGACTGTCTAAACGGCAGCTCCCCACCCCGACGTTTGGCGCCAAAATAACATCAATTATTAGTACATCGTTTCTCCACGTGCGCACAAAAGCATGTGCGATATATTG